>NW_024609836.1:63596095-64796095 GCF_016920785.2 Ixodes scapularis
GGGGAGAGGAGGGCATAGAGAGCGGTGGCCATCGGTCTCACAAAACAATAGAGGATCACACCCCTTTTACGCGTTCTCTCTCTTTCTGTCAGCACTCCTTAGGTAGCCTAACCCCCCCTTACCCCCTTTCATGTTGACAGTTGACTGTAAGGTGAGGAGTGGACTCGACCACCATGCCCAGACAAGTAAACCAAAATAAGTATCGTTCGTACCCTCGAAGACGATGCTCTTAGCCTTGCGCCGGGCGCTTTTCAGCCGTGCCTCAAAAGCGTGATGGAATACAGTAGCGCACATCAAAAACAAAGAGAATTCGACCTCCTCGTGCGAGGCTACATCCTCTGTTAAGCGAGTTGTGAACCCGCGAATCGAGCGCGTTTGAGGTCTGTGCAGGTGGTGGGAGACATCGAAGAAGTTGGAAGGGGTGAAACGGTGTAGACAAAAACAAATGAACACGAAGGGCTTTCTCCTGCCCAAAAGAAGAAGAAGAAAAAAAAAAAAAAAAAAAAACACGATGGAAGGAGACGGAGAGCCTACTCTCCGTTGCCTTATTTGATTTTTGTCGTTCGTATATTTGTACATGTCTTGCCCGTTTTTCTAGTGATTTTAGTGACCGGTCATACAAAACAAAAAGTCGTATTTTCTTTTCGGTTATTCTCCCCTTCCTGGTGTTTCCTATTTTGTTCAACTTGCTCTCTTTATGCTGCTGAATGTTCTGCTCGTATTGCTCCAATTACTGTATTATGCTCATATTTAAAAAAAAAATGAACGAGTAATTAAAGTAATCTGTTACCAATATTTTGTAACGAATTCACGTTACAAATTACTTCCGAAAAAAAGTAAAATGGCAATTGCACACTTCCTTGAAAAAGTAACGGACTACTTTCCAAGTCTTATCACTACTCCACTGGCTAAATTGCTCATATACAACGAGTGACTCGTCGCAACTTTGAAATTGCTGACCAACTGCTCGCTGTATACATATCCACACAACCCCCCAATTATTACTTCCCAAGTCTGGGTGTGGGCAAGTGCAGACTTGCTTGTAAACAATTTGCATACGTCTCATCTCATCGTCTTCCACGAACAGCAAACAGTCTTGACGGTGTGAAAGGAAACCTGGTGAACAATCTTGCACCACGGCGCACTCCTCCTACCGTCTCGCAGAACCACCTTGCGTATAAGTTAACGCCACGTTACTAGAGTTCATATGACATCGTCACGTGACATCAAGTTCTCCGCTAAATATGGCGGAGAAATTGGCCCGACATTTGTTTCCTGACACTCCTTCGTGAGCGTTCCTCGTGACGGTTCTTCGTGGCGGTTCCTCCTCGTGGAACAGAGCCTTTTCAAGACCCCATCGAGCAACATTGGCTCTCGCCATTTCTTGGGCCCGAACCGTGTGACTGGATCCAAGCCCTGGCCGAACACTGGCGCAGTATACTCGTGTGCAATACGTGTTCAAAGTATGCGCGTACCCAAATAATAGAGGACTCGTATATTTATGCGTGGCAGTTACTAAACTATATAGATGGCGAGCCGTTTTGGAAAAAAGGGTCCACTGTGTAATACACATGCCATATGATAAAACTTCGGTGCGCAGCTCATAAGTTTCGGCGATTCACTCCTGGACAACATGATGAGCATCCTCCCAGTTGACAAGTGGAGGCGGATCCGACCGGCAGCCAGCCCAGCGTTTTCTACGGGAAAGCTACGCAAGGTTTGTGCGCTTTTTAGATTCTTAGAAGGGGTCTTACCTTCGGTATTGTCCGAGATGATACGATGTCTCATTTAACTTTACGGGCTCGCTGACTTTTAAGCTCAACTGGGTGTTTTTTTTAGTGCTTCACAGATTGTTTTTAAATGACACTAACGCGGTGTGTGCGGGTGAGTTATATACGGTCAGTGGAACACAATATAGGGGTCTAATACGTCACGATAGAAAGGTTAATTAGGTAAATTGTGTTGTTTATTTTTATTAGTGAAGATAAATATATGGTTTCATTAAGAAACCTGCTGAGCGTTGTCTAAAACCACTAACTTACTAAGTTTTATAAAGACTTGGAGCACGTGGAGAACGCGGTGATGCGCTAAACATAGCAGACGTGCAACAGGTTCGAGGCTGGAGGCGCCAAAACCCGGACGATAAACGCGCCGAGGTGTTATAATCCGGGCGTTAACACCGCCAGCTTTGCACCTAATAACTTTAGGGATCAAAGTTGTTGGTGTTTTTTTCCTTAAAATTGAATGATTTAGTGGTTTTCGATGACGCTTATCGTGAGTTTATACTTTGGATCTTATTTGTATTTTCACTAATTCAAAACAATTAACAAATTTTAGTTTAGTATCTAACTTACCGCGCCCTGGACTAGTCGTAAAACTAACCTGTGCAGAACGCATTAGTACAGCTTTTGCGGGTTGTTTTAGAAAACAAAATGTGTAAAACTCCACATTGAGCATTCTGTATATCGCACATTTAATATCAGAGGTGTTTTGTGCACACTTCACAGTGCAGAAAACATTTGTTACAGATGAATTCCTTAATAGCTGACTGTGCCCGAACAACAGCGGAACACTTGAAAGAAACAGCAGAAAAGGAGGGAGAACTGGACGTAAAACAGTAAGTATTTCTCTTTTTGCCGAGCCTCGTAATTGTTTAAACATCTAGAAACGTGTATTTAATATATTTTTTCAAACTAAATGTTACAAACGACTCGATAATTTCGCTTATTTTTTAATATCAAAGTAGGAAATTATTGACATTTGCGTAAGAAATAGCCTTTTACGCAATTCTGTGATAGACAATCAGAAATTGGCCTTGATGAACATTTCACACAGGCGATATCCTCCAGTTTAGACATCTGTGGTGTTTTGCTAGCTACCATTTACTGAGTAGTTCAAGAATCATATTATATTATATAAAAAGCTTACCGAAAAGTTAAAAAAAAATAATATATTTTTTTTTCTTTTTAGAAAGGATGTGCGTTGTGGAACCCCGCTGAGAAATAACGATAACCACCTGTAGCCACCTGTAGCGCAGGCAGCTTATTGCCTTATAGATCCTTTTCAAAACCCTGTCAGGCAACATTGGCGGTCGCCATTTCTTGGGCACGAAGCTCGTGAATGGTTCCGAGCACTGATCTCTATTGTAGTAGGCTGGATCGCGGACCGCGGCCTCGGCAGCTGGGGCCGACTGTCGCCACCGGCGGCCATTGATTGACACCAGCCAATCATGGGACTCTATGGGAAGAACGGGAAAAAATGCCGTTTCCCACGTTTTTAAGTTGTTGTTGGCAATAAAACTTTTTGGATGCTTTTCGATAAGCCCGTCGAATAGCTGGCGCACAATGCTTATATATTGATAAAAGCTGTAGGTTCAGATGTTTTGCCAGAGACTGATATGTTCTGCGTATTTTCATTTCTAACGTCGCACGACGTGAACGTTTAGCGCACGCCTGAAGAAGGAATTCCTTACTTGAGTGGCGGTTACGGCATGCTTACTTTACACAAGCTGGCGTGCACACTTACTTTCTCATAGATAAAGCAGAACGCTCCTCCGTCACGTTGAGGACCCGGCCACCTGACACGGGGGATTCTCGTCATTACATGGGCTCCCGAAACTGGAGCTTTTGAAAGCGGGGCAAAAAGTACGGGGTGTCTGCCATGGGAGCATTTGACACGGGTTTTTTGACATCGGATGCTTTCGTGCACCACCCCACTTACACACTTACCCGTCTGGCCCACGTAGCAGAGCCCACAATAAAGCTGAATTTTGTATAAAACTTCCTTGATGCAAAAAAAAAAAAAAAAAGAATCGATGTTCTTTTTTATTTTCTTGGGGGGGGGGGGGGGGGGGGGGGGGGAGGGGGTTGCGTATGGGTGAGGTTCGTCTGTCTCGTCAGTTCCGCCAATTTGGCGGTGGCGTGTTTTTTGTTTCGTTTTGTGTTCCCTCTTTCCTGTTTGTGTGGGGTTATAAAGTGCCATCCCCGTGCGAATAACTTCGGCTGTGTTGGAGATTTGCCGTCGTCTTGTCCGTTATTTCATTACTCGTTGTCTCAGGCTTTAATCTATGTTTATTATGGAAGGTGCTCCCGCGATTCTGGCACATCAACTGTGAAACCTTTCAAGTAACTGGCACGCGTTTCATTCGGTTTTCGTTTCGGGCTTTCGAAAAGATAAGGAGACGAGACTGGGTAGGCAAGGTCATTCTGTAGAAGGGTATGCACTTGGGCTAGTTTGTGATCCATATTTCCGAGGGTAAAAGCGCTAAAAACAACGGACAAGTAAAAGAAACGTCACTCTGTAGAAGTGTGCGCACTGGGGCTAGTTGGTGATCCATATTTCCGAGGGTAAAAGCGCTCTGTGTTGTTCGTTTCTTTTACTTGTCCGTTGTTTTTAGCGCTTTTACCCTCGAAAATAAGGTCATACTGGGCCCTTTATCTTTTACACTCGGAGTCAGAGTAAACACGAATCTTCTATATATCCTGAAAAGCCTCATGCACGAGGCAGCATTTTTATTGGGCCAGAAACCCATGGGAAAACCGATCCTGCGCTTCACTGTTTTTTTACTTACGGTGTTTCTATGCAGATTTTACGCGAACTACGCCCTCGATGTGATTGCCAGGTGCGCATTCGCCACCCGGCTGGACTCGCACAGTGATGAGACCAACGAGTTTGTCACCAAAGCCAGGCAGGCGTTTTCGGGCGGAATAACGCTGCGACTAGTTTTAGTTTGTAAGTACATACAGAGAGTGATATTCGCTACGGATACGTAAGTTGGCCTCGCTTAAATTTGTTCTTACAAGAAATTCCAAGGATGAATTGAGTTTTTTTGGACAATAAGCACGCACTGGAACCCTGAAAAGTGGCGGATTTACATTCCGAGTCAAGAGGTTCAACGAGTGAAAAGATTCAACGCGTCAAAAGAGCCAATGGTAGGTCTCCTGAATCATTGGACATTTTGACTCGCCGTGCATCTTTTCACACTTTGGATCTCTTGATGCCTTGGACCTCTTGACCCCCATTGGATCTCTTGGCTCGTATTTGACGAGTCAGGAGGTCCAACGCTTCAAGAGTTCCATTATTGGACCTTGAGACTCGATGGGCCTCTTGACTCTCTGTCCGATCATCGGAAAAGGGGGAAAGGGATTAGAAGAAATTCGAAACAAGAGAAGGAAAATCATACGTAGGTTTCATTTCATTTCATTTATTAAGTCTCTCAGGGCCCGAAGGCATTACAGAGAGGAGTGGGGCACAGTAAATAGAACAAAGCAAATAACAATGAAAAGGCAAAAACTACACAAAATGACTACTAAACATCATTTAGCAGGTTTGTAATGGCACTGTACATCGAATAAAACAAATATCAATGAAAAATTAAACAATACACACACTCACTACTAAACATTACGTAACAGGTTGGTAATGGCAATCTTAAATTTATCTAAGGCAGTGATTGTGACAATGGCTGCAGGAAGGCGGTTCCAGTCAATCGAGGTTTGATGCAAAAAGAAGGCATTAAAGGTACATGTGCTGCAATGAGGGATCCCAACTTTTAATTGATGATCGGTGCGTGATATGTAAAATGGTTCAGAAAACAGTGCTTGGCGGAGAGTAGGGTTAGAGTGATATATCTTATGGAACAGGCATAGGCGGGATATCTTTTGACGAAGAGAAAGAGTGGGCAAGGAGAGGGATGCTTCCATTGTAGTGGTGCTAGCTGTGCGGTGTTAGTTAGAAAGTATAGAACGGGCGGAGCGGTTTTGAATGGATTCTACGGCAGATGCAAGGGTGATACCAGGGTTTCAGATTGAGGCGGCATATTCAAGTTTAGGGCGAATTAAGGTTTTATAAATGAAAAGCTTTAATGAAAGAAGGGCAAGAAAAAATTTTATTTTGATGTTCCCTAATAATCGATTAGCGTTTTTCGTGACATAGTCGACATGAATATTCCAGGACAGATCATTTGAAATGTTAACACCGAGGTATATATAGGAGGACACAGGAAGGAGGGTAGAGTTATTGATGGAGCAAGAAGGTCACATATTAATTTGACGAGAGACACACATGGATTTACATTTAGAGATATGAAGTTCCATAAGCCAGTCGGTGCCCCATTGGGTTACATTGTTAATATCGATTTGAAGAGAAGAGATGTCAGAGTCGCTAAGGATTTTTTTTTGTAATTAACACAGTCGTCATCAAGAAGGCTAATAGAAGAGAAGACATGGACAGGGAGATCATTAATATATATATCAGAAATAGTAGTGGACCGAGTACAGAACCTTGTGGGGCACCGGAGTTGACAGGCGAGTATGGAGAATTAGTTCCGTTGGCGTGGACAAACTGTAGGCGGTTAGTCAGAAAGGTGTCTATCCAAGCGAGAACATATGGACATATGTTAAGGCTACTAAATTTATGGAAAAGAAGGGCGTGAGGAACTTTGTGAAAAGCTTTGGAAAAATCAAGGAATATGCAGTCAATTCTGGAACCCTGGTCAAGTGTGACATGGAGATTATGAGTAAAGTTAAGAAGTTGGGTTTCGCATGAGTTAAACTTCCGAAAACCATGTTGTGATTTGTTAAAGAAAGAGTTAGAATCCAGAAAGTTTGCAAGTTGAGAGTAAATTACGTGTTCAAGGATTTTGCATGGTGTACTCGTTATGGAGATGGGACGGTATTTAGATGGATTTTGTTTATCGCCACTTTTGTGTACAGGAACCATCTTCCCCACCTTCCAATCCAATGGCAAGACACCATGTTGAAGTGACTGAGAAAAAATCTTGAACAGGATAATGCTGGAATACAGTTTAGTGTTTTTCAAAAATTTAGTGTTAATGTTGTCAGTACCTACCGCAGAAAACATTTTTAGGTTATCAATTATCTTAGCAATTCCTTCACTATCTACAACAACAGGATACATAGGCAAGAAATCACAGGCGGTAAATACTGGGAAACAAGAACTAACTGGAATATAGAAAGATTTAGTAAACACTTCATTTAAAACGAAAGAACACTGATCGTTGGATAATTAATTTCCGTCAGCATCCCTAAGCGTTATATTGAAAGAGAAAGATGGAGTAATAACCTTCCAAAATTGACGCGGGTTATTTAACAACAAGGAGGGTAACGTATTATTAAAATAATGGGATTTTGCATCTATAAGTGCTTTTTTATACACACCAGCTGCAGTACGGTGCGCTGATCATTGCTGTTCGTTTTCTGATAGCTTTGCAGCACGAAATATTATTTTTTTATTGATTGCTAGCCTTGTTAAAAACACGTTATACCAAGGCGATTTAGGAGAGGACAAAATAATGCGAAGTGGCAAGTGCGGTACGCAACTTGTTCTTTAAATAAACACCAGTTATTCTCAACTGAGCGCTCATCCAAACAATCTAAGTAACAATAAAAAAAAAAAAGAAGACAAAGGTTCTAATAAAGGAATCAAAATCAGCTCGTGCATAATCAGAAATTCGCTAAATTTATTTTGACCTAAAGCATGTAGGTAGATCTAAGGAAAAATGCAATAAGGAATGATCACTAAGACCTGGCAAATGAGTTAACGAAGAAATGAGCTCAGGCGATGTTGTTAAGATGAGGTCTAAAACAGAAGCGGTTGAAGCAGCAATACGGGTAGGTTGGGTAACCATTTGTGAGAGATTAAAATCCATACACAAGTTCACGTATTCCTCGCACTCAGACGAGAAAGAACTAAGATGAGTAGAAACGTCTGACCAAACTATGGAAGGATAAGTAAAATCGCCCAAAAGAATGATTGGAGCATTTGGGAAGCGAACAATGACTGTGTTGATTGCATCGTGAGGGTTAGAAACAAAAGTGTCACTTCTAGGGGGACGGGGATAACACGCGCCTAAAATGTATTTTTTTTTTTTTTTTTAATTTGAGACCAACCCACACTAGCTCCAATTAAGATACCACGTTGATATGAAATGACGGTATGTTTTTCGATACCGCAATCAACACACCGCCGCCGCTGCTTTCAGCCCTGTCGTGACGGTATATATGAAAACATTTCTGAAAATTTAATATCTCGCTGTTACGTATCTTGCCTGATAACCAGGTCTCAGTAAGAACAACAACGTCAGCATTAGAAGAATCAGTATTAGAAGATAACTTATCGTTCTTGTTCATGACGCTTCTAATGTTAGTAAAAATAAGAGGAACAATATTAGTAGAAGTGATACCATCACAGCTTCCACCCCTCGCTGCATGTTGTTGCGGAATTTGATTGGGACTAGAAGTATTATGTGGAGGCAAATTAAAGAATGGTAACGAAGTTGAACGAGAGTTGGAAACTCCGGTATTATGTTCAAACGAAGTGTGCTCCGGTTCCCGGGAGTTCAATTCAATAACAAAGTCAGACACAGGTATGCTTAAATCTGTTCTTACAAAAATTCCAAGGAGGACTTAAGTCTTGTGTACAATAAGAACGCACTGGAAGCCTGAACAATACCCTCGTCCACCAAGGGTCACTTTTTTGAAGGAACAAAAACATTCACTTGCCTCGTTGTTATTGAAATGGCAATACATTGAAATGAGCCCTAAAACCTAGAACTAAAAACGTGACACCTAAAACCAATAATTAAAAGGTTAATTAACAAAAATTGCGTTAATCATTCAACGCAGCGTGACGATAATCCCCTCATATAGTGCCCGCTGAGCCTGTTAAATACATGATGAAGGCGGCACTCGTCTCTCACCCTCGTTTCAAAAAGAAAATCCCTCAAAATTGAAATCAGACAGCCTGTATTCTGTGTGGGAGCATGACCAATTTCTCCCTTTAAGTGGAGATTTAAGATATATCTAGATGCATTTTAAAATACGATATTTTTTATCATATCAATGGGTAGTACACGTTTTAAACGCCAAAAAAACAGCATGGCGTCTTTCACCGACAGCCGAGTCTTGTAAGAACTAGTTCGCGAGGAGTACGGGTAGCGCGCATAATTTGTTTGGTTGTTGTTTCTTGGGCTGAAAATGCGTATAGACGCGTGAACCTAATTAGAAGCCCCGCCCTAGATTTCTTAAGCTGTCGTTATCTACATAGTGTTCGCTGGAAAGTAATCATGCTTCGTTACATTCCGAATAAAACCTTGTGTGTGTGTGTGAGACCTTGTTTTGTTTACGTTTGTTCCAGTTATGTTCCCCTGGGTTTTCAAACTTTTGAAACTGAAGGCTCTCGACACTGACTTATTTCTTTACTTCAAGAAGCTCTGCCTCAAAATAATCGCCAAGCGGAAAGAAACCCAAACTGTAAGGACCTATACGCACATCTGTTCTGATCTGTCTTTTTCGAGTTTCGATGTCGCGCTTCTACTCTGTGCTTTCTGATAAGAACGTCAAAGCGCCAATCACGAGAGTGAAAATATCATTATTCCGTGTAGACTTTGGATTGAATTACGTTGTAAATTATGCATCTGCGGCACGTTGAACCAGAAGTATGTTAGAAGTAGCGCAAGTTACTTCTAATCCATAATTTATTTCCTTAGCTATGCGCGATACATTTGAAAAGCGAGGAACCTTTTCGCACAATTGGAATAAAATAGGTGTTATGTTTAAAGTTTAGTGGCGTCTATTTTAAGGGATAATATTTTTGGCTTTGTGCTGTCCGGAAAGCAAAATATTAAATACCTCTTCTAGAACAACAAGTGCTCGAAATTATTATTAGTGCAGCTAGGCAAATCGGGAAATTGAAATATTTGTAGATACTGTAAGGTATCGGGTTGGCCGACGAGACTCGTCGACCGTTGCCACGCACAGCCGAGCCACCGGGTTGAGGAGAAAGAAGTGGTAGCTCGGGGGCAGTTGGTTCTGGCGGTTGGAATGAGCGGCCATGATTTGCGGGTGTCTTAGAGCAAGTGTTTAAGAGACGTTGAAACCTGACAAGTGGGGGCTCGTCCGGGATAATAAGATGTCTCATCCACCGCTTTTCGTACCGCCAGACTTTCTCCGTACGATGATGCAGCAAACGGATGGTTCAGCGCTCCATCGGGAACAGATCGCCGCCCACATACGCGAGCTCTTGATTGCCGCGCCCATCGAGCTTGCAGAAGGTGAGCTCGACCCTGAGCTGCCTCAGCCCTTGCAACCTTTGTTGCCTCAGCCCTTGTCGCCTCAGCCCTTATCGCTTCAGCCCTTGCAGCCCTTGTTACCCTCTCCGTTGGTAACGCCAGCCGTCACTGCGACCAACGGAGCGCCCGATCAAGATCCCATGCATGCCTTGTGGATCTCCACCCAGCCTCCCAGGTTTTCTGGTTTTGGAGATCTACAGTCACCAGAAGGGTTCATAGAGAAGCTCGAGAGTTACTGCCTAATCCAGGGTGTCAAGCCAGAGGATCGCATCAGCCGTGTCGTACCCGCAGTTCTCGACGGAAGTGCCAAGCTGTGGTTTCGCTTCGCGGGGGAGTTTACAAGCTGGGGCAGCTTCGTCACCGCGTTCCATAGTCAGTTTGCGCCGGTGGACAAGAAGAAGCGACTGAAAGAGGAACTGCGGAAACGAACTCAACACCCCGAGGAAAACCTGAAGCAGTTCATATATGTCATCAGCAGTTACTACGACAGGATCGGCGAGCCTGTGACAGATGCGCAGAAGGTGGAGAGGGTACTCCGACAGATGCACCCGCAGTTCCGGGATCTCGTTGAAGGAAGGATCTTCGCCACGCTCAAGGAACTCGCCGACGCTGCCGATGGATTAATGGAGCGCGTGTGGCGACGTCTCCAATACGTACCCCCTCCCCAACTCTCAAACCAAGTGGCCCGGGACTTGGTGTTCCAAAGTCGAACAGTGACGCCAGTGCCTCGCCTAGTTCCGGTGACTCGAACGGCGACGCCAGTGACTCGTCCAGTTCCGGTGACGGATCAGAGTGTAGCAGCCTGGACCACGCCCACCCTCGCTGCTCCAAACGCGTACCCCTGGTGCCTGCATCCGGCGGCCCTGCAACCTTCGTACTACAGGGACCAACTCGGTGCTGTCGAGGCTCACAGCGTAGCACCGTCCCAGATGGGTTTCGGCAGTTTCGGCAGCCCAGTCCGACAGCAGGCCGTGCTCCAAGAAAACAGCTATGATCGCCAGCTACAGTGTCACCGGTGCGGGGGTGTGGGACACATGTCACGCCAGTGCCCTACGAGCGCGCGCCGGGGCCGGGGCCGGTCTCGCTGTTTTCGCTGCAACGAGCCCGGGCATATGCACGCGAGTTGTCCGGGAAACGGCAGACAGTAGACGCCGCACCGGCAGGCGTCTACATGTCAGTGCAGGTAGCTGCAGCAGCCGGTGGAAAAGAGCCGCTTCTGGAGCTTCGCATAGGGGACAGAATCTTTTGCGCACTCCTGGACACCGGGTCAAGCGTCAGTCTAGCAGGAAATGCAGCTATTGCGACAGCGGTGGCTGGAGGAGCGACTGTTCGAGAAGAGCAGCACTGCCTTCGTCTTGCAGCCGGTTGGTCTCAGACAACAAGCTCCGTACGATGCCGAGTGCATTGGGCAGGGGGATCACGTAAGCAGCGATTCCTCTACATGCCAGGCCTTTGCAGGGACATAGTGCTAGGCAGAGACTTTCTTAACGCTACCGGCATCTCCATACACATTTCTTCGAGCGCTTGGACGATCGGGTCTAAACAACAGAAGCGTATTCCGTTTTCCAAGGGTGAAATCCAAAGAGAAGAGTCCAGTCAGGCCAATAACGAACAAGTCTATAGCTTAGAGCGATTGTTCGCCGAGTCAAGTGAAGGCCCTTGTGTGCAGAGAGAACAGCCTGCGGATGATCAGTCCCTACGAGAAAATGACTGGCGTCAGGCCTACCATAACAAGAAGATGCCTACAGATGATCGACATCTGCTGCACGCCGACAATCCTGACGTTGACTATGCAAAGCATCCGGATGTCTTAACCATGCTAGGAAAGTTCGGCACACTATTTGACAAACGTCCTGGCTGCACGGGACTGATGGAGCACACCATCAACACTGGAGATTCCGCGCCAATTCGCTGCAGGCTTCGCCCCGTCAATGCTCACAAAAGGCAGATTATGGATTCCTGTATCGAAGATCTGCTGCAGCAGGACTTGATACAACCCAGCTCGAGCCAGTGGTCCTGTGCCCCAGTCCTGGTTGCGAAGAAGTCGGGGGGATACCGACTAGCTGTTGATTACCGGCCGCTCAATGCTAAAACCAAGTTCCGGTATACCCGATGCCACGGACAGACTGGGTACTGGCAGAGTTAGGCAGAGCTCAGTGGTTCACAAGCTTCGACCTGTCCCAAGGTTTCCTCCAGATTCCTGTCCGCCACGAGGATATCCCCAAGACTGCATTCATATGCCACAAGGGTACATTTGAATTCAAAAGGATGCCCTTTGGCGTGGCTGGCGGACCAGCCACATTCCAAGCTCTCATGGACAAAGTACTTGTGGGAATCAAGCACAAATTTTGTATGGCCTTCTTGGATGATGTCTTGATATACTCCAGTTCATTTGAAGATCACTTGTGGCATATTGAAGTGGTCTTGTCTAGGATCGCCCACGCTGGGCTTACCATCAATCCGACGAAGACGCAAGCCTGTAGGCGGTCGCTGAAGTTTCTAGGGCACATAATTTCACCGGGAGAGTGCAGGCCTGACCCAGATAAAGTTGCAGCTGTACGCGACTTCCCAACCCCCCAAAGTGTCAAGGATATTCAAGCATTTCTTGGATTGGCCGGGTATTACCGGTCTTTCCTGCCAAAGTTCTCTGAAGTGGCCCGTCCTTTGACCATTCTTCTACAGAAGAATGTACCCTGGCGTTGGAGCAACCAGCAAGAAATGGCATTTCACCAGCTCAAAACCATGCTGGCAAACGAGGTGGTGGTTGCACTCCCTGATCTCAACCGACCGTTTGTGGTGGAGACCGATGCGAGCGGCACTGGCATCGCAGCAGTCCTCTTGCAGGACACGGAGGGACAACTGCGGCCAGTGTCATTTATTAGTCGATCTCTGAACGCAGCTGAAAGGAACTACACCGTGCAAGAATGGGAGTGTTTGGCCGTAGTCTGGGCCATTGACAAGTTCAGGCCGTATTTGGAACATACCAAGTTTGAGGTACACACCGACCACGCTTCTCTCAAGTGGATGTTCACCACCGAACAGACCTCAAGCAGGGTACGTCGATGGGTGCTACGCTTGCAAGGTTTCGATTGCCTCATCAGACACCGTCAAGGAGCAGCAAACATCCCAGCTGATACCTTGAGCAGGTTCCCTGCTCCAGTCACGGGACCGCCGTCGGAAGCACTGGACACCGAAACCGAGGAGTGGTTCCCCATAGAGACGGTGGAGCCAGAGCACCGGCTTCGGTTCGAGGAAAATGCCACAGTGGAGGAGACGGACATATCACTGCTCCTCAATGCATCCCAGCTCGCTGATGAACAACAGAAAGATCCTGAAATCTCCGAGGTAATTCGCTACCTCCAAGACCGAACTCTGCCGACCGACGAAACAGAAGCACGTCGAATACAACATCTTTCTGATGATAGTGAAATCGATCATGACGGACAGCTACTAAAGGTTTCAGGGGAAAGAAAGCTCATCTGGGTTCCAAAACAAATACGCCAAACGGTACTGCAGTTGTCACACGATAACCCTTTAAGCGGACACTTGGGGTACTTCAAGACTCTGAAGCGGGTCGCGGAGAGGTATTTTTGGATCGGTATGAGGTCTGACGTTTCCCGCTATGTGCGATCTTGCCCGTCCTGTCAGACTTTGAAGCCTCGTCGTCAAAAGCCGGGGGGACTAATGGACAGTACCTGGGCAGAGGAACCTATGGCACACCTGAGCGTAGATATAATTGGGCCATTACCTATATCAAAACGCCACCACAGATATCTTCTCGTGGTCATCGACAAGTTCACGAAGTTTATTGAACTATTTCCCCTTCGAGCTCCGACCAGTAAGGCCATCCTGGTAAAAATGATTGGCGTGTTTTGTCGACATGGCTTCCCAAAAAGCATATCCAGTGACAATGGAAGAGTCTTCGTTTCTCGGCTGTGGAAGAACGTCATGAAGCACCTCGGCATCAAAGACCGCCACACGGTACCGTACCGCCCTGCAGGGCAGATGGTAGAGCGGCATAACGCAACAGTGAAGCAGTGCCTCGTGGCATACTGCCATGACCATTGTGACTGGGACCAACGTATCCCTGAAGTTTCATTCGCAATGAGAACTTGCGAAAGTGTGACCACAGGGTACACGCCAGCTTTTCTGTGCTATGGGCGCCAGCTCCGCAAACCATGGGAACAAAACCCCGGTCAACTTCCTACACCAGACAGCCGAGCTCCAGGCTTCGTGGCAGAGGTGACATCTAGGCTGCAAGACGCACACGAGTTTGCGCTAGAGAACCAGAGAAGAGCCCAAGAGCAGCAGCGCCGCTACTACGACAGAAATCGACGACAGTGTAACTTTAGGATCGGTGATCTAGTTCTCCGTGATCTGCACACTCTAAGCGATGCCAGCAAGGGCGTGGCGGCAAAATTGGCACCGAGACGCTCGGGGCCATTCGTGGTGGTGGGGAAAGTGGGGCTGAACGACTATCGCTTGAAGGACCGCAATACTGGACGACCAGCAGGACTGGCACATGCTGACCAGCTGCTGAAGTTTTGTGAAGACCGGCTGAACATTTAATCTAAGGGGGGAGGATTGTAAGGTATCGGGTTGGCCGACGAGACTCGTCGACCGTTGCCACGCACAGCCGAGCCACCGGGTTGAGGAGAAAGAAGTGGTAGCTCGGGGGCAGTTGGTTCTGGCGGTTGGAATGAGCGGCCATGATTTGCGGGTGTCTTAGAGCAAGTGTTTAAGAGACGTTGAAACCTGACAATACAATACTGAAGCCGCCCCTCCTTTTTGTCTTCAGTATCTTATTGCGAAATATTGTTTTTATTCTTTGGATGCTTAAGGGGTTCAATTAAGAATATCCGTAACTAAAGTTAAGAAAAAGTTGATTGGCTGGCATATGAAGCCCCAGAAGAAGAAATGCAGGCACTAAGTAGACATATGTGATATCTACGCAAAACATAAAATCGACCGGGAGTCTACAGGTTATAAACGGTGTATGCGTAATGGACCGATCTCACCAGCCAGTTTGGCTACGCCACCGCTGCCGGAATGCGTAGAGGGAACGGTCGTGGAGGGAACTTTAGCCCTTCTGCACGTGCGACAACCTCGCAAAAGCTCTGCGCGTGTAGAGCACGAGATGGCACTAGTAAAGACCCCTCTTGTGCAGTGCCATTTACCTCTTGTGAACTAAAGTTATGCTGGCGTTACGCATACGCCGAATGCTTGGTGAGATCTGTGAATTGGTTTAGCCGGCGATAGCAGGCGCCTGAAAAGACGACGAGGTCTGCGACAGTGTACTTTGAGCGCAGCTTCGTTTGCCTCATATGGGATCGTATAACATCGGCTGCGTTCGCGGGGTCCTGGCGGGGTCACATTGCTAATGAATGGATGGATGGATGTTGACGGCTATACTCTTTGTAACGAGCGGTAGCTTGCGCCACCTAGCCTAAGTCATCCATCGTACAAAAGACACGTTGTTCGCTGCGGATATGATGAGAGATTTGTCTGCAACTCGGTCATTTTCGCAACATGTTTGTTTCACGCGCGTGTATGCTTTAGGACGTGTCTGCAGACAGTGCTTGTATGTAACATGACTGCCATACAGGAAATAAACGGGTTTAATTGGACGGTGACCAGCGCCACCTGGATTACTCATGTTCAGTTTTAATTTCGGTTATGCCTGTCATCTGGTGGTAAGAGGCACAACCACGCGCTTTTTTTTTTTGTTTCACCGGAAATTACGTTGTCTCAGAGAGTGTCTGCGTGCAGACTGTATTTTGCATCATGTGTGACCACGTCTCTGGAGTGAAACGGGGTAGAGTAAATTCCAAGGTGCATAGTAATTGGCAGCGTTCTTGGTTATTTTTTAGCGGCAGGAGGATTTCTTGCAACTTATGATGGACGCGCAAGACGGTGTCCTTGAAGCTGCGGCTGAATCTACATTATCGGCCAACGAGAAACTCTTCAACCTCGACTCGGAGATCAAGGCGGACACCTCGTTCGTGGGAGGTGTTAAAGGTCTGCTTGACTTCAGTGTTTTCTAAACCAAGCATCGACGCACTTAAGGCCTCGTTATTTAGGGAGTTCCCGGCGTAGTTCAAAATTGAACTCTCTCTTTTTTTGTTTTCCGCACAACTTTGTGTTTTACGTGTCACTGACGACTTCAGATACGCAGGGGCGCGTCTTACCATAGCAGAGAGCAAGTTGTCAGCTTCTTGAGCAGGAGTTGTGGTGACATCAGATTGGCGCCGAGCTCTGATTGGCTTTGATTGAAAGAACAGTGGGTAGACCTCAATATTACATGCCTGGAGGCCTACCCACTATTTTTCTCAATAATACCTCGGCGTTAGGACGTCATCGTAACCTGTGCAAGAGCAGACGAACTTGCGCTCCGCATAGCTTGGTGATTCGTTCTGCGGCGTTCTTATGAGCTATATACTGCCACAACCTGATTGGCCGAGGAGATATGATTAGATGCTGGTAACTCACCAATTCCCGCCCCGCTTCTCTTAAGATGTCGGTGACTGAAAGAGCGTTCTGTGCTCACAGTTAAAAAAAATAAATAAATCCGGTGCTTCCCCGATGGGCACCTTTGGTGACCCTTCCCTGCAGCCTTGACTGAAGAGGAGGCCATGGCGCAGTGCGTCCTCTTCTTTGCTGCTGGTCAAGACACGACGTCATCCGTGCTCGCTTTTACCCTCTACCTCCTGGCGGTCCATCCCGAAGTTCAAGCCAAGCTGAGGGAACAAGCTGACGAATGTTTCAAACAGCATGTAAGTGGGCACTTTCGGCACTCTGGAGGCTGGTTAGCGCAGCTGATTTCTCGCGTTGCGACAGGAAGGATTACGTGTGCCTACGTCACGGATTGCCGGGACTCTTCTGCGCTTTAGATTAAGCCTGGTATACCAGTTTAAAGGGATGGTAAACCGAAATTTGGATTACAAAAAAAAAATGCAGGAGATGTAGGCAGGACGTGACAATCCCTACAACACTACTAATAAGGCGATATCTCAAATAAACGACCTTATTTAAAAAAAAAAAAAAAAAAAGGTTGAGATTGAACCAGGCCGACGAGGCGCGTGACGTCAAGATACCTTGTTTCCTCCTCTCTTCGCTTCGCTCCCTCAAGGCGGCGAGGCGGAGAAGACGCGAGGCCGTTTCCTCTCCTTCTCGGAGAAACATGACGTCAACATTTCTGCCCAATGCGAAGCCTTTTTCGAAAAATACGGCCATCCGTTCGAGATATCGCTGTATGAGTGATGTTTTGGTGTTTGTAGCATCCCGTTGCACGCTTTTGCCGCGTGTTTTGGGGAATCCAGATTTCGGTTCAGCATCACTTTAAAAAGATGGCCTGGCGCGCGACTTTCGAGACCCGAATGTTTCGGTGACTTTTACGTAAAGTGAGAAAACGTAACTGCGACGGCAGGGAAGAGCCTCAGTTGTGCCGCCGTCTCCAGCGGGAGCTTCCTGCCTTCGGCAATGCTTCGGTGTCTCGTGCACCTTGAGCGCGCGTGAGCAGCCAAAGCAAGGCGGAAGGCAAGGATCGCGTGCTGGAAAATACAAAAATAAAAAAAAAATACATTTTAGGATCGATTGCAAGCGGGGCATCTGGCTGCCGCCATGTCTCTACACGTGCGGGCAAGCACATGCCATTGCAAGTCTGTCAGTGTCAAGTTCACATGTACGCTTCGCGTGCTGGTGCCCTTGTGTCTCCAGTCGAGGTGCTAAGTTTAAAATAGACAATTTTTCGAAATTAAGTGACATCTGGTGGCTCAAATAGCAGCTTACATTTTACCGTAATAGGCCTGTTTCAATCGGCCAGGGTATGCGAGTGGGCCCGCAAGACGCGTCCATGAAATGCCTGCATCTAGAGTTCCTGCATAGGCTCCCTACGGGAGCCAGAGTTGCGCGTTTGATTCCACGTGCCGCGTGCCGCCCTCGCCGCTATTCGCCGAGATCCGATCACGTGAGGAGCCGTATCAAGTGTCGTGCAGCAAAGTAGACGTTGCACGCGCCCCGGCGTACGTTCCCCGGCTTTTGAGCGCGCCGCGCGCCTCGAACGCGCGGCGCTGCTATTCGCCGAATTCAGTCACGTGAAGTGCTGTATCCACATGCCATGCATGAACGTGCAACTTGCATCGAGCATGAAGCGCCACTGCATGCGGCGTTCGATCATGCCCGAGACGCAGTCGTTTACAAGCGTGCGTCAGCAGATCTGCTCACGCGCGGTAAGAGAGCGTCTCAAAGAATTGAAAAAAGTATAGACTAAACGAAAGAAAAATGCAGTTCGCGCTGTTTCGTCAAGACAGTAAGAATGATTCTCTATTAGCTTTTTTGTTCTCGTTGTGTTTTTCCTCAAAAATGTTTTCCAACAATTAAATTCGGCCAGCTTAGCATACTCGAGCAATAGACCCGTCGCTCTGGGGCAGGCTGCGAGAGCACATCCGCAAGACGCGACCGTTTTAGGATGGCTGTACTCTCCAGGTGGCTCTGTAACGTTCGATTTGGCACGTGCCACGCTCGAATACAAGCATTTTTCAGCATCTGTAGATGCGCGGTGACAAAACTTCTAAAAAAATAAAAATTAAACAAAAAGTTATGCAACTCGCGGCCGCCGCGTCCCATTAAACATTCCTTTCAGCTTTAATATTTCCATTGCTTTCTTTCATGCTTCCGCGAGCACGTATGTTTCGCTTTACGTGATAGCGAAGCCGAAGCTACTTGCAAAAGCACCTTCCCCCGAACGATGCTCGCACTGTATTGCTTGGCAGGGACACTAAAAGGTGGGAAGTAGCTCTTGTAGCCTCTACTGCGCTGGCACTTATAATCGAACGGAGTGTATAAAAAGTGTAGTGGGGAAGCGTAATGACGCAAACGCGAGCCACAAATATTCTATTTTGTTTGCTTGAAGCGCTGCTGAAAACTTGAAAACTACGGGCCTATGTGAAACAAACCGCAATGACACGCGATTGAACCGCGCCTGAGAAATGCTCGATTTTTCTCGCCAGAGGCGCTGCCCAAACTTGAGAGCTTCATCCCTATGGCGGTAGGCGACCTGCAGTCTGTAGTATCTTGCCGCGCGCCATCACTTTTGCTAGTCAACAGCGGTCGAGAATGTGTGCTTTGTATACTTAACAGTTCGTTCTGGATCGGAAAGTTTTTATGTTGAGATATATAGAACTGGTAAGGGCTAAGCACCGACCCACATTGAAGCCGTAGTAAACGTTTATTCACTCTTTCTTGCGTGAGTTGAAATGTGGTGGCGCCTACGTGCAAATAGCCCCGAACCACTTATTGTTCTAAAGCTGACGGCGGGATTCGCACTATTTGCGAAATCAAATAAACGCGATATCTTCTGGAAACGGCCACTTAATTCACTCTTACGATGAAAGAATGTTGAGGAAACAATTGGAAAATGTACGTGGACCGGAAGGGCGCCGGGGCTACCCATTAGATGGCGCCACTGAGTTTGCTGCAAAGCAACAAAAGACGAATACATCAAGTAACTTTAGAGGCGATTATGTGCCACCAACGGATTGACTAGTCCGGAGTTAGAAATAAACGCTTTCGCAGCTCTTGTGTTCAATTCGTGCGTCGCATTGTACTAACGCCTCGGATGTATAGACCTTACATCATCCGCTTCGCAGCATCTTCAACTTTTTCCATCATCAGTAACCAGAAGGCCGCCATATGCCATTCCGCAGATGTTGAGAGTGATCAAAGTGGCCAGACTGAATTTCGGAAAGGGCCTATTTTCTATAAACAATGGGGCCTTTCACAAATTTAGTGTCATGAAGTAGCTCAACTATCAGCCTAAATTCTAGTATGCTAATGGCGGTTAAAACCAGTGTTGGACAAAATGCTCGATAAAAGTATTTAAGTTATGTTAGTAAATATTTGCTTCATAGAGTATTTAAAATACTACTCAAGTTACTTTCACTGTAAAGTATCTTGAGTAGGGTACAAATACTTAGAAATGTAATTCAAATACTTTTGAAGATACTTCCGCGTAATTTGTATCGACGTCAGTGACAAACTCAATTATACAGCTGCGTAAATCTGGTTTACCAGAATGGTTTATTAGCACGCAACAGCACAAAATTGCAAAAAAAAAATACAACCAACATTGTAGGGTTATTTTATGCAGTCCAACTATAAGGAGCAGGATGTCACTGATACATGTTAAAAAACATTTCTAAGACAAAAAAAAAAAAAAAACCCGAAAAAACGCTTTTTAGTTATAATGACATTGTTGAATATTACGTCCTGCGGCGTACTTTAGACGCTTCGTTTAACTACAAACGAACTTGAGATACGGAATTGAGTGAATAGATAACAAAGAGAGCCCACGTAATAGCCACGGCACTGGTCGCCCTTTTTTCAAGTAGGTTGCGTTCAGGAAAGCACTCAACGTTAAGGGATGCTTTGTTGGCATTTTGAGAGGTCATCCAGCTCGTACTTGGTTTCCAGTCCTGTTCTCTGCTTATCAAGGTTCCCTTAAAGGCCGTGTTCACAATAAGAAGAAAAAAAAAAGTTCGACGTTTGCCGTAGCGCAACGCAAAAGAAAAGTGTCTTCTTAAGTGTCCACTACTCATTTTCTTCTGTTTGTTACTTTTTTGACAATGAAGCCTGCATTGCTGTCGTAAGTTGCTTCCCGTTCTGTATGGTGATCTTTACATTCGTAAAACCACCCCTTTTGTTTGGAAATTTGTTTTGGAAGAAACACTGGAAAACAAAAAGGCCCCTTTGGGAAGGCGAGGGGAAACCTTCATTGTACGAACTTTGGTGTGAATTATGAGTCCCAATCGACACAAAAGCCATCTTTTCACGAACTCAACCTAAGTCACCGTAGCTTATCGGACCTAGCAACATGATTTGGTTGCCCCAAACATTGTTCACGTTTGCTCGTGCCACGCCCACGCAACTTCACACCGAAAAATAGGAAAATGGTGGAAAGTCAAAATGGTATTTGAGATAATGAGGACAAGATACTCAGAAATGTAATTAAAATACACTATCAAAAGCTCTCGATCAAAAGTATTTGCAAGATACCAAAATACTTCAAAAAGTACTTCAAATACAGTGTCTTGAGTAGAGTATTTGAGATAGGCACAAGTCTGACTTAAAACCTTGTACCTATTCATCAACGGCAGACTTACGAATGTTGAGGTTTCCTTAGATATACAGTGTTTCCTTTATTTGTTTCAGTGTCGAGTGTCAGGAGACTACCCGTTTGTACGAGACGCTTAGTTGAGTGTCATGAGTTGTCTGGGGCGTGCCAAAACTGAGCATTCCAGAATTTTACATGACACGTCAAATACGTAGCGCATAGAAATTTATAAGTCTCGCCACAGTGACATCGAACAACAATACAGCGAACTAAAGCTTGGGACGTTCCGGCTCCGCATCGGTGCCTGTCTTCAAATTCTTCCTTCACCAGTCTTCAAGAGGCCGCCATTAGCATGTACAGATGATGTACACTTCGATGATTATGGTTATCACAGTGGCCAGACTGAATTTCGGAAATGGTTCATTGCAAGCATGGCGGTCCGGCTGGTGCGCCATGCTTGCAAACACGTGTAGCTGCCGTCTGGACGTAGCTTTGGCAAGCTCGCAATTCTTCAGGCTTGCTTGCACGAGCAGATACATGGCGACGGCCAGTTATCCCCGTTGTAATGTTGTATAGGTTCTGAATTTCAATTAAGCAGAAGATGAATATTGCACTATCAAAAGTCTTAATCTAAATTCAAATTTATATGGTAGGACTACAACTTGCTCGTGCAATGATGGCACACAATTGTTTACGCTTTTAGTGACGGAATGGGTGCAATCATATAATGAGGGTCGTTTTTGTAATAAAAACTTATTATAATTAAGAAAAATGATTTTAACCTTTTTTTAAAATTATTATTATCCAAAGGGGCCAGATCCAAGCTTGGATGTCGTCTCAAAACTCAAGTACCTTCACGGGGTCGTGTCAGAATCCCTGAGAATGTTTCCTCCCGGACCAAGGTAATCATTTCGTTCTTTGTTCAGCATCATATGTTAGTCTATCATATATGCAAGGGTCGTTCAAAGTTGGCGGGGACTCTTGTCCGTAAGCGATGACTGAAGAAGTGTAGCACGATGAAGCTTGCGGATGACGCTAACGTAATCCTTCTTGGATATTAACCGTGCCCCAAATAGACGCCTTTGACGGGTGCGTAGCAGTGCCAGCTGTCATGGCGAAGGGACGGACAAGAGGAACGGGGTTGGAATTGGGAGACCAACTTTCTCCTTTTCAAGCCTGCCAAACCCCTTCACCCCTTCCCGCGTCAAGTCTGGCCGATGAATTCACCCCTGTCCTATGTTAACTTGGCGTCAGGGTGCATAATAAAAGTTTTCGTGAATAAGAAAGTTAGCCCAGCCGTAATCTTTAGAAGATTGCAAGAACAGCTATGGAGCAAACGCTGAGACGTACATGAATACAGATGGTGTTAACATACCGCACACATTTTAGAATAAATAAAGCTGGATTGATTCATATACTAAGTGGCCAAGGCCGGTTTGAGTTCCGCTATCTTGGCCCGAAGGAGAGTGCGTCCTCTCTTTGGTGGGCTGGCGCCGCGCACGCCATCTTGTGCGCCCGTGGCAAACCGTGGGTTACTATGGTGTCAACAGCAACGTATGGCGACCGCCGGTGACAAATCAACTGCATGGACGCATTCCTCTGGCTGCATGTCATGCAGCCCAGTTCTTTCTGAGCAAAAGCGAATGAAGCCGCTGGCATAACATTGGCAGTGGTGCCTGGACCTGTATGGGGAGTACTTAGAAAACCTGCAGGCATACTTTGGTGCTTCTTGGATTGTACATTCTTCCCTTGAAGGAATAAAAGTCCCCGATAATCCTTGACGATGCTTACATATCATTACATACTTGTATATTATGGTAGCCTGTTTGTAAATATATATATATATATATGTCGTTTCTTTGATATATACATATCTTTACTCGTCTTTATTCTTTAAGGTTGGAGCGATCTTCCCCAACTGACTACGTTCTGGGTGACACCGGAATTAAAATTCCAAAAGACTGCCCGATTGCCGTACCCGTTTATGCGATGCATCACGACCCAGACTACTTCCCCGATCCATCAAAGTTTGATCCCGACAGGTCTGTGTGACTTTTCGCTCGTTATATTAAGCTAAAAGCATCACGGCATCAGGTGTCACTACAGCATTATCAAATACCTAGAGTTTCTTGCAGAACTTAAAAAGGATGTGGATGGTGGAGCATGTTGGTATCTAAATTACGATAACGGAAGAGGAACACGGTAGACATTACAGGCGACAAAGTCTTTCGACTTGTTGCAAGTGGAAAGCATGGGTCGTCAGCATGGTCTTCCGTGTCCGTCTTCCGTTAGCGCAATGCAGGGGCGGTGCGACGATTTTCGGACTTCGGTGAATGAATTGGGGGAATTAATCTTTGTTACCTGGACTCCTAGGAAATGAAAAGCAAAAAAATCGAATTTTTCCTTGCGGTAGTTTTTATTAAAAAAAAGAAGAAAAGAAACACGTTTACAATCCCCTTTAATGCCGAATTAGAGCGCAGCTCTTGAGGAGGAGGATGGGAAGGTACGGAGAGGAGGGTATACTTCTCCTCCACATCCGTACCCTCCCCTGCTCCTCTTCTGCTCGCCTCAATTTAGCGGGAAATTTTCCTTAAATTTCCCGCTAAATATAGTGGATATATTTTTTGTTACATTTAGCGAGAAAATTTTCTGCTAAATTTAGCAGGGGATTTTTTTCCGCTAAATTTAGCGGGGAAATTTCCTCGCTGAATCTAGTGAGGAAGTTTTTCCGCTAAATTTAGCGGGTAAATTTTCCGCTATTTAGCGGGTAAATTTTCCGCTATTTAGCAGGAAACTTTTTCCGCTAAAACTAGCGGGAGTTTTTCCGGTAAATTTAGCGGGGAAATTTTCACGCTGTGTTTAGAGGGGAATTTTTCCTGCTAAGTTTAGTGGGGAATTTTTGCCGCTACATTTAGCGGAAGAAGTTCCCGCTAATAGGGAGTTTTCGTAGACCGCGCTGCCTCCTCCGCTAAGCGTTCCGCAACGAAGAAGTTGATACTGCGCCTGCGCGACGATAGCCTTGACTGTGGAGTTCCCGCTATCGTAGCGGGTTGCGGAGGGCCTTGCGGGACGGCAAAAACGATCTACGAAAACTCCCTAATATCTTTTAGCGGGAAAACTTTTCCGCTTAATTCAGCGAGGAAGTTTTTCCGCGGTTTTAAGTGGGGAAAATTTTCTGCTAAATTTAGCGGGGAAATTTTTTTCCGCTAAAATTAGCGGGAACATATACCCATAATAGGGAGTTTTCGTAGATCGTTTCCGCTGTCCCGCAACGCTCTCCGCAACCAGATACGCTAGCCGGAACTCTACAGTCAAGGCCATCGGCGCGCCGCCGCAGTAGCGGCTGCTTCGTTGCGGAGGGCTTAGCGGAGGGCGAAACGCGGTCTACGAAAACTCCCTAATGCAACCATCGGTGACGTCACGAGTGACGTCACCAGAGGCGACGGTCACCAATCACGTCATGAGTGACGTCGGGTGTGACGTAACGTGTGGCGTCGTCATGGGAAACGGCACCACGCGGTTACGGCGACGGCGTCGCCGACGCCGCTCAAACCGGAAACGGGCGCTTAGAGCTGCGTTTTAAAAGTGAGACGGTTACTAATCTCTGTAATTCGGAATTAGAGCGCAGCTCTTCAAAAGGAGGAGGAGGAGAGGAGGGTACGGAGGGGAGGGTAAGCCCCCTTCTCCTCCGTACCCTCTCCTCCTCCCCTCCTCCTCCAATTCAGTTTCCCCGCTAAACTTAGCGGGGAAATGACGTCACATGACTTGGTGTCATATCACCTATGAAAAAATTCAGTTTCTCCGCTAGATTTAGTGGGAAAATTGACGTCACGCGACCTCAACACCAAATCAATTTTCCGCTAAATTTAGCGGGGAATTGAATTGGTGTAGAGGTCATGTAGTGGGGACTTGAATTTGTGTAGAGCTCACGTGACGTCAATTTTCCCGTTAAGTCTAGAGGATCGAGAAACTGAATGGTCCGCTAAATCGAGCGGAGAAACTGAATTTCAGCGCTAAATGTAGCGGGGAATTAAATTGGTGTTGAGGTCACGTGACATTAATTTTCCCGCTAAATTTACCGCGGTTCCGCCAACGCCGACGGCGACGCCGATGTCGACGCCGCTCAAACGAAAACGGGAGCCTAAGATCTCCGATCTAAAATTAAACAAATCGAAGTCAGGCGTTGGCGCATCCGCGGCCGACGCCTCAAACTTCGATTTAGCGTCCCGACTTTTACGCCATCTTTCGAGTGACTTGCAAAGTGACGTCAAGCCCCGAAAACAGAACCCGTCGGGTTCCGTTTTCAGGGTCCTCAGCTCCTCCTCTGTGATTGTCGAGCTGTCAGCAGCGCACCCACCATCGCCGAAAGTGGCGGCCAGCGGTCGAGGCCCTGGCGCCAGGAACGCGTCTCCGACTTATGTATTTACCGCGTAAAAAATAAAGTGGTCCCTCGATTTCTGCCTGGTGACGCTACAGGAGTGTTTTGCTGTCGCCGGTCGCGATCCCGGCGGAGTTGCAACAGCAGTGGTGCGTGTGGCCGACGCCTGTTCTGCTGCAGGTCGCTCTCCAGCTTGACAGTTCAAGCAAGCTTCGTCAGGCAGGAGTTGGGGTTGCCGCGACGACAGCGACACTCGCGTTCGCCCGTGCTTTTTCGCCAGCATTTCTGCGACCAACCGCCAGGATCGCAACGTCCGACAGCGTGACATCCCGGCTTTTGTGACGTCATTTGTTGCCACTTCGGGATCACCTTCAATAAATGGGTGGAATAAAGGACGCAAAACACACCAGGCAGAGACACGTTTCATCATAGCCGCCTATATACTAACAAAGCCTGGCAGATCGCCACGAGAAGCGGCCGCCGAAATGGAAAAGGTGGAGTGGCAGACAATGGATGAGAAGAGAGCCACGTGACTGGCACCCCGCTGCGGCGAGACGCCGAAACACACTTCTTCCGAGCGAAGAAGTGGGTTTCATGTCCTTGCCGCTGCAAAAGCTGTGCGCTGACTTCTAATTTCCCCGAGAAATGGCTCTTCGACGCTCTGTGCTAGCAGATCCTCGCGCTCCAAATCTGCGACCGGGCACCCTATGGCTCCGTCGTCGAACTGCCAGGCTCTGCGAGTATAGAGGAGGCTATGGTTCCACGCACCGTACCTAAAGCCCCACAATAGAGAGTTTTAGGGAATCGTTTTCGCACATCCGATACGGTGCAATGGGCCCTCCGGTACGAACTGCGCATGTGCGAGCCTGGTGCGGTAGTCTGTGCGCAGTTCGTACCGGAGGATCCATCTTACCGCATCGGATGCGCAAAAACGGTTCCCTAAAACTCTCTACTAACTGAAAAGTGTTGCCATTCATTGTACCGCACGGACAAAAAAGCAGACATAACACGGTTCGACACGGGGACGACGGGGAGGAAAGCAGCGGAGAGGGAGTCGCTGGCTCCGTTCGCAATGTCACAAGCACGAGAGCTCGAGGTCGCTGCTTTGAAGCGTTCTTCCGCAGAACGAGCACTCGCGCTAGAAATGCATGTCTCGAAGCCAGGAGCGCGCAGGCTATAGCTCGCGCAATAATGACCCTTGATCAAATTCACGCTTTGCGTTTCTTACAAATACCGCCAATCATTGTTGTAGGAACGCGCAGGACACGTGCCACGAGCCAGTTCTCCATCATAATTTGCTTCTAAGGGCCGCGCATTACCGTGTACTGTCGCCATCTGTTTTCAAGGGCTGCACGAGGCGTACGCCTCGTGTGTGACACATTAAACGCTCCTTGCAAACACAAAAGCCTCAAGGGTAGAGTGAACTGGAATAGGAGTAGTAGAAAAATAGCCGGCATCCAGGTGAGGCGCTTCGTGTACAGAAACCACCTGAGAACGTATACACGACGCCATATCCCATGTTACAGTAGCCATGCCCTCCGGATTTCGACAACAGCGCCACTCGCGGCAGTCTACACTTCTGGCTTCACACGGCCGATGGGGCGCCGCCAACGCTATTTCCACTGCCCCTATATTCTAGTTCATTGTGTCAAAAGGTTTTATTCGCGGCGAGATGTTCGTGTAACGCCGCCTGGTGGACTTTTTCTGCGACCCAGAATGAGGATACTTCAACTTCCTTTGCTGGTGCAATCCCGTGCAATGCAAAGCTTCTATGTGCTATGAATATTTCAGCAACCGCAGTGCATAAACAGAAGCGCCCCTAGCGAGCTCCTCCCCGCGAATTGTGTACCCACTATGACGCAACACCGCGGTTACGATGACCGCGGTGTTGCAGCCGCGTGTGGCACGCGGCTGCAGATCGAAAAATAAAATGTTTTTCTTCCTTTGCGATTACGCAGCCGAATCGCAGTATTTCGGGGGCAAAGGGCACGTTTTTATCACTTGTACCAAGATAAAACAACATATAAATTGCAAGCTGCAAATTCGTTAATTGCTAAAATTGTTGCACCGCCCCTTCAATGCCTCAACACTTTATGAGGAGACCATTCGTGTATGTATAACTCAATAAAGCGGAAACCCACATGATTTCTAAGTATGTGGTAGAAGGAGGTAGATGAAGTTTGTCGACTTGTGTCTTTTTGGACATTCCCCCAAAAGGTTCAGCGAGGAGAACATCGATAACATTCGCCCGTACACATACCTTCCTTTTGGAGCGGGGCCACGGAACTGCATCGGCATGAGGTTCGCCTTGGAGGCGGTCAAGCTGTCCCTCCTGCACTCCGTCCACAGCGTCGAATTCGTTCGTACAAACAACACTAAGGTAAGCATGGTTCTTCGCCTTCTTCTTGTTTACCGCGTTTCCAGAGTTAAAACGAATATTATACGCTGTCAACAACTTAAGGTTCACGATGACCCAATTTTCACAAATTTCTCAACTTGAAACATATCGTGAGAAATTGATCATGCGAATAAACGCGAAATCTTGTGCCCGCCAGATATTCCCGAAACCCACCCGCAAAATATTGAGCTCGCAACAATAAAGTCGTTTGCACTATTTATCCGAAGGTGGATTTGGCGTGGACGGTGGGATTTGCTGGCGAGCATGGAAGGGTGGAGGAGAAAAGGAGGGCAATCGCAAAGAGGAGGTTAGAATATGTAGGGGAAAAAAAAAAGTCTAGAGAAGTTTGATAGTACACGAGTTTGGAGGGGTAGGCGATATAATGAGTCACGGATTTCAGAACAGAATTTAAAGAGAAGTCGTGTAAACGTTGGTGCAAGCTATACTGAAAGACCGATAACCAAAACAATTCATTCATCAATCATTGTGCCCCAATGTTTTTTTGTTTGTTTTGTTTTTCAGGTTCCTCTCGAATTCGCTACTGGATTTTCGGTCTTCAACGCCAAGAATATCACAATCGGAGTTAGGAAGAGGACTGTATGAAATATTTCCACGTATGAGCCTATGTTTGTTGCAATCAATCATTCAACTCGAATGCTGGGAAGTGGGCGTGGTGTTTGAATGTGCTTACGGGTAGCTTTTAATTGATTACATGATTAATTGAAGCAATTGCTACGTTTAGCTTGTGTGCTATAAATAAAGTAACTTCATGTATATGGCTTTAAATCGCGAAGATATTCAATCATTCGGTACTTCCAAATTTCTAAATATTTTTTTTTTTTAAATCTAATTTGTCGTGTAAAATTAAACATTGTTTTGCGGCACGTTTGGTCGAAAATAAGAATCACGTGCCCACCATATATCCACAAAGTCAGCAGCTGTACTATTGTGCCTGAAAATAAAAACGCACAACAGAACCACAAATATAAAACATGCGACTTTGTCCTTTGGTGTCCAAAATATTAGACTCTGCTCAACCAGGTAACCATCGTACTTAGGGTTAAAAGTAACCAAGTCTTATGGAATCCGCATATGGGAAAAGGACATCCGGAATGGGATTCAGCTTCACTTTTTTACAGCGCCAGATATTAAATGGTCGCCGGAACACAGGGTGCAGGAGAGGGGTGAAACGGATTAGATTGTTACGTAATGAAAAATGTGAATGAGCAGGGGCAAGGTGAGTACGTTACTAAAGGGGGAGCTGGTACCGGGGACAATACCATCAGGGGAATATGGACACTTATAAAGCTGCTCCTCAGGAAGATAATTTTCTGCTCCCCCAAAACATCAATTAAACATCCATTGGTGGATCCTTAGTGAATGCGTTAGCATGACCCTTGGAAAACACGTCCCATTTTGGCAAACGCTAACGCTGACCCCTTCAATTTTCTCTTTTGGCTTTCGTTTTTGCTTCCCCTATTTTTGTTGTCTCTTCTTGGCTTCGCTACGGCGTCGGTGTTAGCTAGAGTTCCTGTATAGGCTCCCTACGGGAGCCAGAGTTGCGCGTTCATCTCTGTAGCGCAATCTTTCCTGCACGGCATGTTGATCCCGCTCGTCACGTGACTGAATTCGGCGAATAGCGGCGCCGCGCGTTCGAGGCACGTGGCGCGCTCTAAAGCAGGGGGAACGTACACCGGGGCGCGTGCAACGTCTACTCTCTTGCATGGCACTTGATCGCCCCACATGCCGACGCAAACCTGCGTCGGCATGCCGCTTTTTGTGTCGCATTTTGGACAGACGAGAGATGCGCTGCTGCCGCTCCTCTGTGTCGTTCTCCTGCCTTGCACGCTTAGGTGAAATCCACTGCCAGACGCTGCTGTCACTTTTCATCGGTTTCCCGTGCTCTCATTGGCTTCCGCCCCGTGACGTCACCTCCTTCTCGCCCTTGCCCTTCACTCATCTCCCCCTCTCTACGCGCCGCGCATCACTTTTCAGTGTTTTGTCCGCAGACAGACGGCGTCAGCTTTTCGCTGCCATTTAGGTAGTGATGCTAACGCATGAGTATGTGCCTGTTAGTATTCATTAAAAAAAGGCTTATTCGCGCTTGTGCCGTGTCACACTATACAGCGTTCACCTTTAAAGGGGCGGTGCAACGATATTCAGTTGGAATGTTTTTCACTTTACACGGGCTTACTGGCACTAGTGGGACTCAAGGATACTCGCACGCAACGCCATTGTCCAAGAAACTCCTTTGTTACGGTGTAATTTCAAGGACAAAAGCGATCATTTTCATTCAATCTCTCCTTTGCAAAATTTGATGACGTAACGTGGGGATTAGAGTACACTCAAGTGACGATATTTGAATGCGGTTCATAGATTGGACCCGAGCATTGCGTGGGCAGTCGATTTGGGCTGGTGATAATTTCTAGCTCGAGAAGCATTCGGGTAGTGGCCCGTGTCCAATTGCTGCAACGACGACAGTAGCCGAGCCATAACGATGTCTGGAACGCAGCGCGTGTCCTGTGTCTTGCCAACCCCAGCGCGTGGCTATGATCAACAGCGGCGGCATATAATCGGCTCCAAATCACGTGGCCGCTTGTTCTGGCCAACGTTGGTTCTGGCAGCGAGTTGATAGGGTGAAGGATGCTCTTTTTTTTATTTTTTTTTCTGGGACTCCTATTGCGTGGGGTGAAAAATGAAACATAGGTAATTAACGACAGGGATCCGTTCTAAGCGGTTTTTGTGCAAAGTACAAAAATTGCTGCATCGCCCCTTTAAAAAGCCTGTGACACGCCAAAACAATTTTTTTTTCATGCTAGGCGTTGAAAGGGCATATCAGGACATTACAAAAAAAAAAAAAAGAAGTTTCAGTATAGAGTTGCGTAGTTTTTTTTTTTTTTTATAAAAATAAAAATACGAGGCCCAATTCAAAGCTCCCGCCAGTGCACCGTGATGTAACAGTGTACCGCAAGGTGTCGGGACGGTCAGAAGGGAGGCATCGACCTACGTCACTAAAAGTGGGTTCGCCGGAAGTCACGTGAGTTTCACTCCTCGTGCTCTCCGCGACCGTGCCTAAGTCTTTTTCTTTTTTTTTTTTATTCTGCTCTTCGTACGAGCGATGGTAGATAACGAAGTTTCAGTTCTACTAGCTTTTTATCGCTGCACCATTGGTTGGTTTGCGTGCTGTAAAAGTTGAGAACGAAGAGTCAGTGGCTCGATGTGATGGAGGTCAATGATGAAAGCTGTTACGACGTGGCAGAGCCCGTCGCGAGTAAGACAAGCGTCCGGTGGCGGCTGAACGACTCCGAGGTTTGTCGGTGCTCTGAAGACAAAAAGGAGGATCGAACGCCACGTGCCAAAGCGAAAAACCACACGATCAAAAGAAAAAGAAAATATACACACGTGCTTTGGCACGTGATGAACATGTTTACGAAATACACAAGGAAAACTTTCGTAGAAAACAATAACATGGGGCTGCGTTTTCTACAATGGACTACTTCCAAAACCGACGCGCCCCAATGCGGCGAAATACCGCGCAATGCACTCTGGGAACTAGTTGGCCACTCAGTTTCGGTTTCGACTGAGCAGCTTCATCTCATGCTATCACGCCGCGACCGAACGCGCTGCTTGCGTTTTCAGTTGTCTGACTTTTCACGAACGTACAATACACTCATTCTCGAGCGATACAAAACGAAGACTGGGGCACTTTCCTTGGTTCCCGAAACACCGGATATTGTGCGTGCGTATGCGAACGTAGTAAGTCGTGGCTTAGTCACCTCGCCCCACGAGTGCATGCTTGAGCTCAATTTCAATAATCCCGTCTAGTACTAGTGAACTAGAACTGAAATTTGTTCATATGGAGCCTTACACAATTTTTTTTTTTTGCCAAACGTCCGTTTCTTGTTACTTCATTGGGCGAAAAGCAAGCCGCATCCTCACAGGGTATAAAAGTTGAGCCCAGCGTTTACGCATAAACTTTTAAGGAAACGCAATAAATTCGACCTCACTACTGCACAAAATTACTATGATGTCTTCCTCGTGTCATCATATATCTCCCACTAAATTTTATGCTGATAAAAGATTAACTTTTCGCAAACGCTGAGATCGGCTAGCTACGACGGAGGCCCTAACAAGCGTCCCCTACTCCTCGGTAAGCCTTTTTGCACGAGTTTTTACTGACGCCCAAGATCTGTGCCTGAACGGTGTGTCTGAAATTATCTCGGCATACTCAGGCAGAAAGAAAACAAACACATAACAAATATTATGGCCATTAGCAACCGTCAAATGCGCTTTCAATTCGTTCGAGCACTTGTGTGAAGAATGTCGCACCGTGCGCCGGACGGGCGTGAACCCCTGCGCGGTGCGCATAGGGGTTCATGCCCGTCCGGCGCACTTCCGGCGAACGGTGCGACATTCTTCACACAAGTGCTTGACTTGCTCTCTTAAAACGGTCTGTATGTGCGAATTTGCCTATATGATTGCAGGATAACTCTGCGCATACGCGATGTTGAATATTAGTGGAAAGCAAGCGGGTGGGGACTTCACTTCGTGCAGTGCTGCGGGTCAGTAAGAGATAAGAAGTGTGTTAAAATTGAGCTTTTCAGTGGCGCCTCCAAGGTTTAAAGGCTCAAGTACAAAAATACAACAAGCATGTGTTAAGACAAGCTATACGTCTCAGGCTTGTGCTAAAGCTTCGAGGTCTGGCAATTTAGGTTAGTTTAGAGACCACAAATGACGCTCTCGGGACCAGAAAACGATCTCTTGTTGACGTGTCGATCGAAACCGAAACCATGCCACCCTCCTCCCTGGCCAACTAGTTCCCAGAGTGCAACGCGCGCCGTGTTGCATGCATGGCTTTATGGAAGTAGTCTATTCTCTCTTCTTTAGAAGTGAAACCTGTCGACGGGCTTTCGGGTCCTGCTGGAACGCCGTAACGTCGCTTCTTCCTGGGCCCCTTTTCTCGAACGCGAACCGTGGTTCAAAGTTAACTATTGTCCCTAGAAGGGGGAATTCTAGGTCACGTGACTTGGAGAGCAGGGGCGCCGAGGGTGGAGCAGTACCTAGAAGCCAAATGGCCGTGGCGTCGCTCAACGAGGGCTAATAATTCTGCTTGGTTCTGCTGAACATTCATTTCGATCCGGCTGTTATATTAATGACGCACCATCAACCTATTAGCACGTCAAGCAAAGCGGTAGTTCAGAGGGGCTACTCAACTAACCGACGGCAGCATTCCGTGAACGCATCACTCTTCAGCAGTCCGGGATCCAAGACATATGACGGTACATAAGCCTTGCAAGTGTTTTTATTGTGAGTAAAAAAATGTTTTGCGAACGAGTGTTGGTATATATTTATTCTAACACGTTTAATTTGTTACACTATGCATGCCAACTCGTGAGCAGCAATTACTTTGTGGAGAAAGGGGGTTATCCACAATAAAGTCTTCGTTTCTGGTGAACAGCTGGGACATTGCACTGTTTTTTTTTTGTTCGCAGTGCGCCGGCAGTATGCCGACAGCATCGAGGTTTCTACATATCCCCGGTGGCCAGCGATTCAACGGTGACGAGAACTTCTCGTCACCGTTGACGAGAACTTCTCGTCACCGGTGGATCGGTTGGGCAAATGGAAGAGAGGGCAAAGAGTTGAGATGAGCAGGAATCGCAGAAACGTGCGTTGCAAGGAACAAAAACGAGACTACAGCACCGGCGTTGCCAGACTGGAAGGAACACGGGAAAGTTATGCGTTGTTTATGGCGAAATATATTGAAGGAAATGTTTTTTAGATTTTCGAATATTCGTCGACAAACTATGGCATAGTAGCTAAAATTTCTTCGTACCATCGGAAGCAATTAAATTGGTCTTCAAGCACATTACTATATTTTGGCTTAAAATGCCATACTAGATCGATAACAACCAGCGGAAAAAGAGGATAAACAAAATGACTGGCTTATTTCACCGATAGATGGCGCATCTTATTGCCCACTCAAAAATAATTATTGTTGTTCTATATCCAGCCGTTTATTACAGTACCTAGGTACTTTTTCCTTCCTAGGCACCGTGGTTTACCAAAATGGGTTTACCATCGCTTCGAGAAAACCGGCCCTGGAGTTCCACTGGGATTGCCGTCGGCGCGTCTGGATGGTGGCTTTCATCGTTTGTGATCGCCGAAGATGATGATGTTGTCGGAGGCCGCGTACCGGCCTGCTGGTCTAGCAGGTGATCCTCTTCCGGTATCCTTCTCTGTACTTGGTCAGCGTGGCGATGTACCACCTTTGATGGCGTTGAGACAGTCAGCATTCGCGACCCGGAGGTGGACTTGACTCGACCAGGCGTCCAGTTGTCTCCATCCCCGTAGTTACGAAAATACACAGGATCCCCTGGAGCAAAATTCCATCCAGGGTCATCATTCCTAGCGTTACGTGCAACCGATGGAAAGCAGGTGTCGATCCTCGATCGAATTTGATAGCCCAGCAGGACTTCCGACGGGGATCTTCCGGAGGCTTGTGGCGTTCTTCTGTAATTGAACAGTATCCGAACAAGGTTAATTTCCAAGTTCTCGCCTCGCATCTTCTTAATCCCGTCTTTGACGGTGCGCACGGCCCTTTCTGCCAGACCGTTGGATTGCGGAAAGGGAGCTGTTCGAAGATGCGAAATGTTGTTCATCGTGACAAACGTCTTAAACTCCCCACTTGTGAACTGAGTTCCGTTATCTGACACCAATGTGCGCGGAATTCCAAAGCGACTGAACAACATCCGTAACGTTGCTATCGTTGATTGAGTGTTCGCGTGGGACAATGGTACGGCTTCGATCCATTTGCTGCGTGAATCGACAACAATTAGTACCATTTTTCCCTTTATTGGCCCAGCATAATCAATGTGTATTCTTGACCAATTTTCCTTGGTCTCGGGCCAACAAACTGGCTCTTTCGCACTTGGCATAGGCATAGCTTGAACACATTCCCTGCAAACTGCCGCCTGGCTTTCAATTGCCCTGTCAAGACCAGGCCACCAGAACTTTGACCGCGCGACCGCTTTCATTGAGGATGCTCCCTGGTGGGTTTCATGAAGCAGACTTAACAATCGTTCCCTCGCCTTTGCTGGAATCACGACCCGGTGACCCCAGTACACGCGGTCCCGTGCTACTGAGAGCTCGAGCTTCTTGTCATAGAATGGTTGTAATTCGACTTGTAGGTGCTTTTGGCTCCTTGGCCATCCATCTAGGATGTGTCTTTTAACTTTTAGGAGCACGTCGTCACCGGCAGTCAGGTCTTTCAGTTCTCTGGTGGTTACGGTCCCTTCGTCAAAATTATGTAGTCCTAAGACATACTCCGGAAGCACCATTGAGCTGCATGATTCCTTAGACGTCGGTTGCGGTAACCGGCTTAAAGCGTCTGCGTTGAACATCAGTTTACCAGGCTGGTAGTCCAGCTTGTACTGGTAGCCCCCAAGCAGCAGTGCCCAACGCTGGATCCTTGCAGCAGCCATGGCAGGGGTCGGCCGGCCCGGCTTTAGCAATCCCAGGAGTGGCTGGTGGTCGGTGACCAAGGTAAACTCTCTGCACAAAAGGTAATCGCGGAACTTGGTCACACCAAAAATGAGAGCGAGTGCCTCGCGTTCTAACTGGGAGTAATTTTTTTTCAGCAGCAGTTAAGGTACGTGAGCGGGAACCGATCGGCCTGTCCTCCTTTCCTAAACGGTGAAACAACACGGCCCCAACACCGTATGGTGACGCGTCACACTCCAAGCGCAGTTCTTTCGCTGGGTCGAAATGGGTCAACACCTTTCCTGTTGTTAAAGCTTTCCTTGCTTTCATAAATGCCTCGTCCTATGCCGGGCCCCACACCCAACGAGAACCCTTCTCTAGAAGTTGATACAGCGGTGATAGCAGTGTAGACATTTGTGGTAGAAATCTGATGTAGAAGATCAACATGCCGATAAATGAGCGCAGTTCACTTACGTTTTTCGGACACGGAGCCCCAGCGATGGCCTCAAGGTTCTTTTTTGTTGGGTGCAGTCCCTCTCCGTCAATCTGATGGCCAAGGTAGGAGACCGATTCCTGCCTGAATCTGCACTTTTCCTTGCGCAACTTCACCCCGTGCTCTCGGAATCGCTGTAAAAGACATTTCAGTTTTGTTCCATCGTTAGAGCTTTGTTCCGAAAGTATGACGTCATCTAAGTAGGCCTGCACATTTGCAAGACCTTGGAGGACACATTCTATCTTGCGTTGAAAGATAGCGGGCGCTGAGGCTATTCCAAATGGTAATCGGTTATAGCAAAAGAGGCCACGATGCGTGTTGATAACCGCAAGCTTCCGCGATTCCTCATCGAGAGGCACTTGGTTATATGCGTCCCGCAAGTCCAGTGTGCTGAAACGGTCACCGCCGTTCAGACAAGCAAACATGTTCTCGATAACCGGGAACGGGCACTGTTCTAACGCACAAACAGGATTCAGTGTCACCTTAAAATCCCCACAGATACGTACGGACCCATCTTTTTTTAGAACCGGCACAATGGGCGTAGCCCATTCAGAGTATGCAACTGGTGAAATAATGCCGGCCTGTTCGAGCCTATCCAACTCCAGGGATACTTTCTCTCGTAATGCAAACGGAATAGATCTTGCCTTGCAAAACTTTGGAGTTGCTCGATCCTTGAGGTACAGATGCGCAGGTGGTCCCTGAATGACTCCAAGCTCTGGAGAGAAGAGGTCTTCGTACTCGTCCAGTAGACTCTGGAGACCTTGCTGCTGATCAGAGGGAGATTTCGGGATTGCTGTCAGGCTCAAAACAGGTACGTCACGTTGATTCAATTTCTGAATCAAGTCTCGTCCGCACAAACATGGACCTCGGCAATTCACGACGGTCAATGTACCCTGTACGGTCGTCGACTGGTATACAACTTTCATGGTTAACTCTCCGATAACTGGAATTGATCCCATGTAGCAACCCAACTTCACTTGAGGCTTTTGAAGTCTTGGCCAAGTTTTGCGATGCCTTTCGTACATTTCTCTCGTTATGACGCAGACAGGTGACCCCGTGTCAATTTCCATGGCCAGATCAATTCCACCCCACGTGAACGTGCGTCGCACTGGCGGCACAAGCTTCCTTTCTTTTAGGGTTATCAGATTCTAAATCTGTGTAGTCAGGCTGTCGTCACCTTCGTCCAGGGACTCTACTGCTTGTAGTTGGTTGTTTTGTCCCTTGGCACTCTTAGGGTTACGACACTTGCGAGCCAAATGCCCTTGCTTGCCACACTGGAAACATTTTGCTTTTTGCCATTTACAGTTGCTACTGCTGTGATTGGCATTACCGCAACGTTCGCAGCCTACTGGTGAATGCAGCGATGTCCTGGCAGCGGGAGGCATCCTCTGCTGACTCTTCAGTGTGTGTACTTCGGATGGCCCACTTTCCCGCGATATTTTTTGTGCGTCGGCTTCTTCAGTTTCTGCTGCCACGGTTCGGCGTCCTGCAAGCTCAGCTCTCGTTTGGCCAGCAACTGTTTCTGCAGATTCTTTGATCTGACGCCGCAAACGATTCGGTCTCGTAACATCCTGTCTAATGTCGTCCCGAAGTTGCAGTTATTAGCAATTCTTCTTATTTCCACGATGAATGCGTGCACTGATTCTCCTTCCTCTTGGCATCGATGGAAGAACTTGAAACTCTCCGAAATCTCATTTGGTTTCGGGTCGTAGTAATCGCTCAGAGCACGGACCGCTTCGTCGTACGTTAGCGAATTTGGCTTCCTGGGCGCCACCCTTCTGCAAAGCACTTGTATCGTACTTGTTCCCAGCGCTGACACCAGCAGAGCCCTTTTCTTAGCATCATCCACCACATCGTTGCCTTCAAAATATGACTCTATCTTCACGAGGTAAGCGTTCCACTTATCTTGTTCGTCGTCAAATTGCGGCAGATGGCGGGCCACGCTTGGAGCGTGGCCGGTTATCCTTGGAAACCCTGCGTCACCAGATACCGTCCCTGCCGTTGTCTGCTCATCACCCGCCTCTTGGTTCATGTGCTTGAAACTCGTCGCCACTGTTACGACGTGGCAGAGCCCGTCGCGAGTGAGACCAGCGTCCGGTGGCGGCCGACCGACTCCGAGGTTTGTCGGTGCTCTGAAGACAACAACGAGGATCGAACGCCACGTGCCAAAGCGAAAAACCACACGATCAAAAGAAAAAGAAAATATACACACGTGCTTTGGCACGTGATGAACATGATTACAAAATACACAAGGGAAACTTTCTCAGAAAACAATAACATGGGGCTGCGTTTTCTACAAAAGCGTTGCGAGAACAAGCCAGTGTACGAGTGCATGTCGTCAGTTCGATGTTACAGAGCTATACTGGACACAAACCAAGCTAAAAAATTTAGAACACTCGCAGAAATTAGGATTGCTAGCATACGACACGCTTGATCGCATTGCTGAAGGTTCACACACCGAGGCCGTTGAATCATCGATACTCTCCATGTTGAAGATGCCTGCCGTCTAAAGAATAGGAACTGGTGAGTGTACCATGTACAAGTAAACGTCAAGCGTAAAGTACGTGTTTTGTCTAGAACATGAGTAGAACTTGTTTACTAGGTGCACATGCAGCCGATGCGTCGTGATGCCTGAATTCAAGCCTCTTGAGTGCCGCTACTGCAGGGAGATGGGCAGGAAACTTGCAGATCTGCAGTTGAGGTCTCACATCGAGACCTGTGAGTTTTAGTAAACTTCGCCTAGGGTTGTAATGTTCATCACTAAAGTGCATCGATCATATCTATCACCAACCCACCGACTCTAATAGCTGTCCTGTGGGAACCGCAGTCAGCCACCGGTCCATCTCCTGTATGTCTCTCGGAAATGCATGCAGTGTGATCTCTTCTTCAGTTGCTGAAATAGCACTCTTTAGGCGGCGCTGTAACGTTCGATTGTGCACGTGCCACGTTCGAATGCACGCATCTGTCAGTATCTGCAGACGCGCGTTAACAAAACGTCTAAAAAAAGAATAAAAAAAAAAATATGCAGTTCGTGGCCTCAGCGTTCCATTCAGCTTTATTATTTCATTGCGTTCTTTCATAGCTTCCGGGAGCCCGTATGGTTCAGCTCACGTGATAGTGAAGCTGAAGCTACTAGCAAAAACATGTTCCTCCGAAAGATGCTCGCACTGCACGAGCGCGCGTGCTTCGAAGGGACGGAGCTCGGTCTTGTAGCCTCTGCTACACTAGTACTTCGAATGGAACGGAGTTTAAAGAAGTATAGTGGGGAAGCGTGATGACGCACGTTCGAAACGAGAGCCAAATATTTTATTTTGCTCGCCTGGAGCGCTGCTCAAAACTTGATAACTACGGGCCTATACCGAGACAGTCCCTCACACAGCACGTTCTAGGCATTGTGATTGATCACGTCAATTCCAGTGTGTCAATTCAATGACTCCTCTTCTTCTACCTTTACAGCAACATTAACCGATGAAAAGCAAATAAAAGAAACCTTGTCTGCTTGGATCGCTCGTGGAGGTGCGGAGAATAACAAAAATATAAAAAAATATCATTACACGCGCTCGCGGTAAGCACGAGGAGGGGTACAACTCACGTGACTTCCTGCGATGCCTCCCTTGTGACCACCCCGACACCTTGCGGTACGCTGTCACGTCACGGTGCACTGACGGGAACTTTGAATTGGGCCTTGTATTTCTATTTTTTATTAAAAAAATGCAAAAAAAAAAACTACGCAGCTCTAGTGAAGCAATTTTTTTTGTAATGTCTTGATATGACTTTCCAATGCCTAACATCTCGCTGGTTTCCGCGGTGCTTTCTGCGCTCTCACATGTTTATTCTGTTTTATTGTTACTAAAGTACATGTCTGGTTTGTAAGAGGAACTATATATGCTGTATAACGAGGCTTTTCAATGTATCACACTTTTCTTCCAGATTGCTATGCTTGTTTTGCTTTAGGGCCCCAGACCGGTCAAGTTACCATATGGTAGCTTTGTGTCTGGAGGCCCGCCAGAGTAAATTTCTGGAAATAAAAATTTAATTTAATTTCACTTCATTTCTCGGAGCGATGTGTGCATAAGTAATATAGAATGATCCCAAAAGCCTCTTCGGTTAAGCCACCGCTACAGTGATGTTTACGAAATTCTCTTCCTCTACGCGCGACCAAAGTCACTGAATCCTTGAAAAAGTAGCGCCCAGCTCCCTCTATGGTCGCCATTTTTGTTCATCAAATGAGGAGGCTCTTTTTGACCTCTCTATTCTCGGTGAGTCGATCGAAATTCCCGGTGACAGGTTGCTTTAGAGACACATTTCTTGAATACCGAGTTTTTGTTTTTGTTATCTACACACTGGGCGAAACAAGCGCCCATCTTCGCACCACCAGCACCTATGGCGTCGGAGCCTGGCGGCATTGACAGAAAAAAAAAAAATACAGGGAGACACTCAAGACTGTTTAAAGGGGCGATGCAACAATTTTTGTTCTTTGCGCAAATACCGCTTAAAACGGATCCCCAATGCTAATGACCTATGAAACGCGTTAGTTTTTCACCCCACGAAATAGAAGTCCCAGAAAAAAATTAAAAAAAAAACGAGCAGCGTTCACCCCCTCAACTCGCAGCCAGAACAAGCGGCCACGTGATCTGGAGCCGATTATATGCTGCCAGTGTTGATCATAGCCACGCGCTGGGGTTGGCAAAGCGCAGGACACGCGCTGAGTTCCAGACATCGTTATGGCTCGGCTGTTGTCGTCGTTGCAGCGATTGAACATGGGTCACTAACCGAATGCTGCTCGAGCTACCAATTATCACGAGCCCAAGTCGAGTGCCGACGCAATGCTCGGGTCCCATCTATGAACCGCATTCAAATATTGTCACTTTGGTGTACTGCGATACCCACGTTACGTCATCAAATTTTGCAAAGGAAAGATTGAATGGAAATGGTCCATTTTGTTCTTGAACTTACACCGCAACAAAGGAGTTTTTTGGACAGTGGCGTTGCGTGTGAGTATCCTTGAGTCCCTGGTGTGCCAGTAAGCTCGTGTAAAGTGAAAAACATTCCAATAGAATATCGTTGCACCGCCCCTTTAAGGCCTGTTCCCACATGCAGCGGAGCGCTACAAGCATAGCGCTGACCTCGCGCTAAGCGCGTGCTGACGGGAGCGGTTACGAGCTTTGTATCGCACCGTCAAAACTGTTGCTAATGGCGGACGTTAAGTAGCTGACGACACATGTGAGGACCGGCCTTTAGAGTTCTTCGGGAGAAATGTTTTCGAGTTATGTTTGAACACGTATTAAAGTTTAGGGCGACGTATAGGACAACGTCGAGGACGGCGTCATAGAGCTCAACGCCAAGTACGGCGTCTAGGACGACGCCGAGGACGCCGTCAAGAACGGCGCCTAGGACGACGACGTAAAGAACGACCTCTAAGACGATTTCTAGGACGAACTTGAGGACGACGTCTGGGACGTCGTCGAGAACGACGCCAAGAGGGTGACGTCTAGGATGACGTCGAGAACGACGCTTAGAGTAGGTGATAAGGAAGCTGTGGAGTATTTGCGTGAACGGCCACGTTTAGCTGCGGAAGCCGCCGCAGATGTAGACGCTGCTGCCGATGTCGAGGCCGTAGATGTGACTCGGTCGCCTCACAGTCCGTCGCACGAAGCACACAACGAGCAAAAATGAAGTCCGAAGAGCGCACACCTCGTGTGGAAACTGCGCCTTTGGCCACACATCGTGCGACGTTTTCTGCTTTCTGTCATTTTCAGTCACGTGGGTTTTCGTATCTGGTATGCGGGACGAAAATATAATAGAACATTTCAACCTGGAATATGCGAGAAAATATAGGTGAGGCAAAACAAGAATGTGTGGCAATCACGCATTTTTCGTAAACACCTACCAGCGGCGTGGAGAAATCAAGACAATGTTTTACCGCATACCAGAAGTGCCGACATTCAAGATGGCTGCGCCCCTGTTGAAAAGGTGTCACCAACTCATGTTTACGAACAAGCCGGCACGCCCCTAGCGGACGCCACCAACGCCGCGCATGCGCGATGGGGGTGTGGGCAAGAAGTTCGCCGTCGCCCATAAAGAAACATTGGAATGGGATGGCTTCGGCGTCGGTGTTAGTCCCTGCGCTCTTCTTCGCGTTAAAATTGTTGATTCTACGTCTTCCAGGCAATGTCTGACGACTTGAGCGGCCTCAGCAAAATTTAAGAGGCTCGTTACACAGGTGGCGCCATGACGAGCGGTCACGTAATGAAGTGCGTGCGCTTGTTTATGTTTTGGTTTGCGTTCTCCACGCTCGGGTAATCTTCGCCTGCGGCCCTCTTTCCACGCAAACACCTCGCGACGCAACGTGCCCATCGCCAAGCGAATTTCGACCGTCTGGAGTGGAGCACAGCGGCGGCATCCAGTCGCGGATGGGCTAAGCCTACCCGCTTCGGCCCGAACCCGTCGCCGGCGAAGAACCGGACGTACTGCCGCCCGACCTCCGTCCTTCAACCTCATGTGTACTTGATTCTTCTCTGTGCTGGCGATGTACCGCTCAACCCGGGACCGTGTCCTACTTGTCCTCGCTGCTGCAGGCCGCTCTACGACAGCGTGGCGGCGTTACAATGCGATGGGTGCACCATCTGGGTCCACAGGAAATGCAAGCAGTTCTCACTGCCTACCTATCAGCGTCTGTGGAACTGCACATAACCATGGTACTGCGGCATGTGCCAGCTGCCATCGTTCGACGACAGACTGTTCGAAGCGCCGAACCAGCCTGCACTAACGACGATCGCATCACCTACCACAGCCGGGGACAGACCCAGCCCAACCGTCCCGACTACGTCACCGAGAGGGAATGCAATGCAATTGAAAATTTGGTACTCCAAAGTCAGATCAGTGAAAAACGAGATAAAATAATTAAACACTTTACTTGATTCAACAGACGACACTGCGTTCACCCTCGCCGAAACATGGCTGGACTCGGCGACATGCGACGGCCAGATCGTCGACACCACCCGATACCAGGTGTTCCGGAAAGAGCGCTCGACGTCCCGCGGGGGTGGGGTCAAGGTGCTCGCCCCATCCCACCTTGCTTGCCGCCACTAATACGACCTCGAACAGGACACATTAGAGGCCATCTTCGTAGAGTTTCGGAACTCCCGGAGCAAATCTTTGCCTAGCCTGTATTTACATTCCCCCTCACGCACAAACACTGGTATTCGAAACCCTCCCAATTTCCATCGACAAACTTGTGGAACAGCGCACATCATACACAAGCATATACCTGCTTGGAGACTTTAATGTGCACATCGATTGGAGTGATCTCTTGTCCCCCATCCCGTCCACCCCACCGTCCCACCAGCTCCTCGAGATGATGGAACCTGCTGGATTTGTCCAGCTGTGCAACGACCCACATACCGGTCGCCAGCAGGAAAGGAGTCCCAACTCGACCTGTGTTTCACCACAAACCCCATTCTCGTATCAGAATGCTACGCCCAGGACAGTTTACTTGGATGTGATCACAAGGTCATACATATCCATAGTTATACCTCGTTTCCCCGCCAGGGTCGCTTTCCCGTATGGTACACCACTATGCACAGACAAACTTTACCCACCTCTGCAAGCTCCACCACCTTGCCCCATGGTCAATGGTACTGAGTGAATCCTCTCCAAACGACATGTACGAGCTCTGGCTTGACTTTATGGCCGCTATTCAGACCGAAACTGTCCCTCATTTTCATGCCCCCACGAAGAGAAGGCCGCCATGGATAATCAACGACATAGTAAAGATTGCACGAAGAAAGCGCCAACTATTCAACCGAGCACGGGAACGACACTGCCAGTCCAGCTACAATGAAGATGGTTGAAAAAACCCCGAGACTGCGGGTAAACGACACAACACTAAAAAGTCTCTAACACAGCTGAAATTTTTATTTTCCAAACCTGGTTATATAGGCACTTCGATACAAAAGAAAAAAGGGGGGAGAGGGTGAGAACCTCAAAGAATGCCACTTTCCACCAACGTAACCTCTTGACTAAACAACAAGGACAACAGACTCTGCGTCACGCACTTCACTTCTGCGTCACGCACTTGGCTAGGGTCAGCAGCTTTTTGGAAGAACATTTGGTCAGTTTCCAATCGCAATCGGGGGTATCTGTTCAGGATGTTCTCAAGATTTTAGAAGTGTATCTAGCTTCTACTGTTGTGCAACATAATGGTCAAAGTTACATTCAGCAACAGGGTGTGTGTATTGGTTCGGCGGTAGCCCCAACTCTCTCGGATATTTATCTAAGAGACCTTGATCTGCGTCTTCTAGGGTCTTTTAGACATAGATCCCCTAAGGAAATTCTGGTGAGGAGGTACGTAGACGATATCTTGGTCTGTTCGACAGATGGCTCCTTGGCGGATTCTTTGGAAAAAGTAGTGTTCGAAGCAGCGCCCGAATTAAAGTTTTCGCTAGAGAGACCGAATGACGACCGTTTACAGTATCTCGATATTCAACTTAGGAATAGTTCAGGCCTTTGTTGGGAGTACGGAAAGTTCGCCGCAAAACCTCTTCTTCCTTTCAATAGCTGCCATTCTAAACATGTCAAACTGGGAATAATTCGGAATCTCGTCAATTCAACAGTACAGAAGTCATGCTCACATTTTATTGGCTCTTCTCTTCGTCGACTGACAGAACGTTTCGAGGTTGCTGGATATCCACAGGAACATATTTTAAGGCAGTTGATGTATATGATATGTCCAAAGAAGTCAATTCGGAAAAATCCTAGGCCTTCAAAGCGAGTAGTCCTTCCATATTTTCATAAAATTTCGCACAACATCAAAGCGTTAGCCAGCAGGTTTAATATTGGCACTGCCTTTTCTACAGATTATAGATTGAGCCGTTTGACCCCTTTTGCCTCAACTGTTTCAGGTTGCACGATAAAACACAGAGAAAAGGATGTAGAATGTTCGTCGGGTGTCGTTTACAAGATACCATTTGATTGTGGCCTCTGTTATATTGGACAGACTAAACGTTGTATAAATGAGCGCATGATGGAACACAAACGTTGTATAATGAAACAAGACCCGTACTCCGAAGTGTCAAAACATGTTATCGAATGTAGAAACTGTGTACCGTTGTGGCATCTAACTTCAGTAGAGTTGCGGGAAAAAGATGATCATAAGCGGTTGATAAAAGAGTCATTAACGATATTAGGTCACGGGAATGCAGTTAATAAGCCGTCGTTTGGGTTGGACAATGAACTGCGGCGTTTTCTTAGGCTGTGAAAAGTTCTGACCTTCAAGGTTTATGTCTGTCGGTTTTCGGGTAGAAGGGACGATGGGTCGTTCTTTTCTTTTTCTTTTTTTCTTTTTTGTATATGTGTTACTGGGCTTGGGGTTACCAGTGTGTTTGGCGGTCGGGAAGCGAGGGGTCAAAGATAAGTGAAGTGCGTGACGCAGAGTCTGTTGTCCTTGTTGTTTAGTCAAGAGGTTACGTTGGTGGAAAGTGGCATTCTTTGAGGTTCTCACCCTCTCCCCCCTTTTTTCTTTTGTATCGAAGTGCCTATATAACCAGGTTTGGAAAATAAAAAATTCAGCTGTGTTAGAGACTTTTTAGTGTTGTGTCGTTTACCCGCAGTCTCGGGGTTTTTTCAACCATATGCAATGTACACCAGCTCGTTTGCGCCCTTACTTTTTGTACAATGAAGCCAAGAAATTGCAGAGGGAAGTGAAGAGGCTCGTGCACATATCGCATTAGGGTTATGTCAAGAGTATCGCAGCCCGAGCAGCCAAAGAGCCCAAGTTATTCTGGGCCTGTGTACGCTCCCAACGGAAGTCCTCCTCTTCTAGTCACCCATCCTTCAAGCACAACCATAGATTGGTATTTGAACCCTCCACGATAGCTAGCCTATTCAGCGTACACTTCTCATCAATTTGGTCACCCCCTGAGACTGCAGCCAAAGAAACAATCACTGAAAGCTCCCCTGAATCACCTACCCCGTCCCTAACCCCGGTCCTCTCGAGACCACCACCAGCACCAGCCTCAATCACTGACAGCCCTGCATCATCCCCTCAGCCCAATCTCTCGTCACTATCAATCACAGAACAGGATGTACAAGACTCACTGTCCCCCATCCGCACAGCCCAGTACCCCGGGCCAAACCAAGTGCATCCTACATTTTTCAAGCTCTCTGTCACTGTAATCAAGCCTATCCTGACCATAATGTTCCAGCGCCTCCTGGATTCCGGCACTGTTCCCTCGGCCTGGAAGAGGTACATAACAACTGTTCACAAAGGAGGTCGACTTGGTACGGACACCGCGGACTCCTATCGCCCCATCGCATCAGCCTCAATAGTGTGCCACACGCTCGAAAGAATAATCAATAAGAAAATCTTGGACCACATGGAGGACTATGGACTGTTCAGCCCGGCAGAGCATGGCTTCAGACGAAGGCACAGCGGCGAGACCGCCCTGGCCGTTGCTGTCCACAGACTCAGCCCGTATCTTGATCAGCGAACTCTGTCCGAATTTGTCCAGTTGGACTTCTCCAAAGCATTCGACCGGATTGACCATGCGCTTCTTCCCCAAAGGGTGGAGAGGTTGACATTGAGGGCACCCTGGCCAACTGGCTTATGAACTTCGTCAGTGACTGGACCCAATGAGTGGCCTACCGTGGCCACCTCTCGCCGCCCTGCCCTGTGCTTGCCGGCGTTCGACAGGGCTGTGTATTCGGGCCAACGCTGTGCTCCATCTATGTGAATGACATCACTGATGGGATGCAATCCAAAGCCATATTACATGCCGATGACCTCACGCTCATACAGCCCCTGAACTTACCTGGCGCATTTACCTCCCTATAAAGTGACCCTATAAAGTGACCTCCACTAGTCTACGGTCACAAGCTGCCGATAAACGCCAAAAAAAGCCATATAACAGATCACTTATTTGTAGTCTTACGCTTGGTGACATCCCCCTACTTAATGTCAGCAACAGCAAAATTCTTGGAGTTACATTCGATCAGCTCCTAGATTTCAGATAGACACGTGCACGAGACCACCTCCCGTGCCAGGCGCACATTGGGATTCATTACTGACATCACAAGCGGCAAGCCGGCGGCGTCACTTAGAGATCTATACACGGCTCTGGTGCTCCCAGCTATATGGGATCCCCCCTCAACTGTCCTGAAGAGCTCTCTTGAAAGTATCCAGCAGAGAGCAGCCCCCACGCTCTACAGACGTGTGTTCCTATCGTCGTGTCACACGGTCTCGAGAGACCTCCCCACCACAAGACTCCTACAGCATGCCAAGTGGCAGAGCCTACAACGCCGTAGGGGTATAATAATAATTTCATAATTTATTTGTGATGGAGGAGCATATCCACAAGACAACGCAGGTTCGTCAAAGCCTTCATGGGCTTTGACGAACCTGCAATAAAAATAATAATATTTTTATTGCAGGTTTCATAAATTCATACAATGTATTCCGTTTCACTAAAGCACTTGCGTGCTTGTGTGTGAAAAATGGGCAGTCCAAAAAGAAACAACAACACAAAAAAAAACAACAATCCATTGAAATACAACGAGGCAACAACAACCATCAAGTCATCAAATTTCCACCAATGTATCATACAAGATGCAATTAACCGAGAATAACAAACAGGACTACTCCGACGTTGTAGAGCAAGGCAACATTTCTCAGAACATCGCGTATATATTTTCGTTATGCTAAAAAAAAAAAAAAAAAAAAAAAAAAAAAAAAAAAACAACAAGGCAACAACAACCAAAAAGCATCAAAGTTAAACAAATGTACCAATCCGAATCCATTAGCAAAGAATAACGAACAACAAGTCGACTCTGACCCTGCAAACAAGGTAACATAACTCTACCATCGAGTACATCTTTAGTTATGTTATGATCCGTCCCGGTGAGGTTTCACGTGGTGGTTTTGTTTATATAAAGGTAATCACATGCTTACCCACCAGTACATTAAAATTTGCAAAGGTTTACGCTCTAGCTGTCCTTAGTGTGTTTGCACAATTTCTTCATTTCTTTTTTTACCGACGAGATGGATTGCAAAGTTAATAAATTGTCCGGGATGTCATTAAAATATTTGGGAACATAATACTTCCGTTGTCGCAATCCATAATTCGTATATACTCTTGGAATATGGAGGTTTTCTGTGTGTCTCATTTGCTTTTGCTTGTTCGACTTCAGCTTGAAATCATGTGTGAAGTAATGTTTTGTAAGAATGACAAACTTCCGCAGGTTATCTATTGACAATAAATCCAGATGATCTAGCTGCTCTTCGAGCGTAAGGTCTTCATACCATGTGCCGTACGTTATGTTCTTTAGCATTCTTTTTTGTATATTATTTATTTTTTTCTTCTTAAAGCTTGAGCATAATCCATAGGTTGTTATTCCATACCGAATTTTCGATTCCCCTAGCATCTGATAAACAGTCCTTCTTAGGTTGATATCCGCGCTGCTTCGTAGTTTATATAGGTATCCCGATAACAAGTAGTCTATGTGGGAGTCCCATGATAAATGTTCGTCGAAGTATAAAGACCTAAATATTTCGTATCTTTGGCATAAGGTAGCGGTAGGCAAGAGTAGTGTACGCATTCAGATTAATGCAGTAATAAAGGCTTATCAGGGTTAATTCGCTTTTGGTGAGTGCGGAGGCACATTAAACATGTTTTCTTTTTATTTACAAAAATCTTATTTTTAGAGAACCATGTCATAACGTCTTTTAAGTCTTCCTGGAAAATGTTGAGAGCACTGTCGTAATTTTTATCTGCGAGAACAAGATTGGTGTCATCTGCGTACTGGTAAAGTTTGGATTTCAGAGGTGGGGCACCTAAGTCATTCACGTAGATGTTGAATAGCATTGGTCCTAAAACCGAACCCTGAGGAATGCCACAGGTGGGATATGCTGCGTCACTCACATTATTCCCGATCTTGACTCTTTGTGCCCTGTTGTAAAAGTAGTCTTTGAAGAATTTTTGGAACGGTCCCCGGAAACCCAGTTTTTCTAATTTGTTTAGTAATATTTCATGATCTATTGTGTCATAGGCTTTTGTCAGATCTAAGAAGAGTCCAAGTACTATTTCATTATTATCTAGTTTACCATTAATAAACTCTGTTATGTCCTCAAGTAGGAGTTTCGTACTTTTCCCGTGCCGGAAGCCGTACTGGCAATTATTTATCAACGAAAACTTCTCACAGAATGATATCATATGTTTAAAGACAAACTTTTCCATTATTTGTGAAATCGCAGATAACAAAGCAATTGGTCGATAATTGGTTACTTCTTTTTTTTTTTCCTTTTTTGTGTATTGGTCTAATGATGGAAACTTTCATTTCATTAGGAATAGTTCCTGTATCGAAAATTCCATTTAATATTGCAAGCAAAACTTTTTTTAAGCTGTCATAGTTAAGTCGTATGTCCCGAATTCTTATTTGATCATAACCCGCCGGTTTCGTCGTCGACATTTTCTCAAGTATATCTTTTAGATCTGATTCTGACATTTGAGGCAAAAACGCCGAGTTCTGTTGGCTTTTCCTTAGTTTAGGGCCTTCTGCAGCGTTCTTTAATTGGTCACGTAAGTCTTGAACTTCTTTAACGAATGCCCTATTAAATTCATTGCTTAATTTATTAATGTTGTGTTCACCAAAGTTTTTCTGTATGAAATCATCTACGCTGACCTTTGGAGGCTTTCCAATTATTTGATTCACAACGTCCCAAGTTTTCCTGAGATTTTGTCCGCAGTGTTTTAATTGCATTGAATGCAATTTCTTTTTTGCCAACCGAATTTTTGCCGTCAACCTATTTCGTACTTTTCTAAACTCTTCTTTTAATATCCTATCATCTGGATTTTGTTTACATCTCTTCCACAGCGTACATTTTTCGGAGCTTAGTTCTAGTATTTCTTGGTCCATCCAGTTGTTCCCCGGCTTTCTCTGTTCAAGTTTAACTCTTTTCATAGACCCGTCATATATGTTCCTGAACTTTTTGACTACTGCTTTGTATAGAGAGATGTGGTCTAGGTTTAACAGAGCGTCCCAGTTGAATTTTTTTATATTGTGGTCTACCTTCCAGTTGTCCAGTATATGTTTATATTCCTGCCGCTTCCTATCAAAATTTTGATTGCCCACTATTTTTAGAGTGACGAAAAAGTGATCGGCTACTTTTTGTTTAATGATTCCTGCAAGAAACTTGAAATTGCTCGTTCGCACTATTATGTGATCAATGCACGTTTTTGTATTTTTTTTTCTGCCAGGTATTCTTCTGTAGTGTAAGCATCAATGAGGTTTTGTAATCCATAACTGTACAGTATGTCGAGGTAATCCGTGACTCCGCTTCTACTAGGACACATAACGTCGATGTTGAAGTCTCCTGCTAATATAATATGGTCATTATTGTTAAACATGGTTAAAAGTTTCACCAATTCGACGTTAAATGCACTTATATTGCCACTCGGTGGCCTGTATACCGCGCATAAAGTAAACGATAGGTCGCTTTTGTTCATATTTATCACCATAACCTCTGCCTGATGCAGGGACACTTCAATGCGTTCGTACAGCCAAGTGTTTCTAATGAATATAAGTATTCCTGCCCCTCTTCTTCCATGGCAACAATCAGGCTGCTCTGCCTCTTTATGGGCACCGGTCCGCCTGAAGTCCCCTTTCCACTGCGCCTCAACAAACGTACCGGCAGGCTGCAGCCCCTTCTATCGCGGACCCTGCGCCACAGCAAGTCATGGCTCATACGTGCTGCAAGGTCACTCCCCCCAAAGATGACAGAAACTTCCCCCGACCACCGGGATGACATTCGGGAGCTGTGCAGAGCAATCGCGTCCCCCATATAGTGCGTGTGTGTGCATGTATGTGTTGTTTAGGTACTGTACATTATGTGTGCCTGGACTTTTTTGTCTGTTCCTGACCGATACTTACGTTCGTTGCCCTTTTTTTTCTTTCTATTTTTTTCTAATCTCAATATATAGCGCCGCCCGGTCGGTGTCAGGGGCACAAAACATGTATGGGCGCATGCCTTTCCCGAAATACCTGCACACCGGGCAGCACTGTGCGATAAAAGTGCGATACAATACGATACAATACAAGACAATACAATACAAAACTCGGCGTGAGTAATGTAACTTGCTGCGATTCATTCCGCGTGGACGCCGCAGAATGGACGCTAAAGCCTGATTCACAAGGTGAAGTTCTGCTCGCTGTTTTCAGTCATGACGTCGCTCGGCCTGCAAAAGCCTGAACCGTAGCTGAGATGTCGACGTCGATACTTAAACTCGCAAGCAGAATCGGACCGTGTGAATCAGGCATAGCAAGTCGGTGATGGCCACTGGTAACAATTATCAACATCTCCTTATATCTACTGTTTACACCGAGCCTACTTACCGGAAGCAACCTTCAAACTTAAACGTCTTTTGAGGTCAGCACTTCTTATCGCAATTACCGGGTCAACGTTTGGTCTACGGGCCACTGTAGTTTGAACGAGCAGACGTCAAGCAGAAACGTCTGAGAGAGCAGACGACAGCTCGAACGATGAGGCGGCCGTTTGAGCGTGGTGACGCACTGAACGTAGTCCGCAGGTGGTCCGTGCAACTTGACGGCTTTCCCGCGTTTATGTTGGAACAAAACAAATAAATTTCACGACCATAAGTATGCGTGAATTCAATCCAAAGTGCTTTCCGCCCAAGCAATCGTGGTCCGGCGACGTCTGTTTTTCCTTTTTCACGGCCCCTGTTCACGTTTCTGCCTGCTCGGACGAACCGAGCAGGCAGAAAACGTATGACAATTGACCTTCAAACCTTTCCCGACTCTTTTGATAAAGCACCAGTCGCGGCGTTTTGACGAGAAGGCAGGTTTTTGTTCGGTTTCTTCCAAAGTAATGGAGGAATGCATGTGCCACATGGCGGCTTTCGCCCACAGCCCCAGACCGGAAGTGCGCCCGACGCGCCACCGCCGCCCCGTGACGTAACAGAGATGTGTTCGTGTATAGGCCAGAGGGGGTACACTCCTGGGTTATGACTACAAGACAGATTGCCACGCGTTTACTTTGCCAAGCGTCAAGACTCGGAAATACAGTACCCTTGACCGTGCATGAGCTGTTGACATCGCGAGCGCGATACGGGCTGCGCTTCTCGCTGGCCGACCTCGAAGCGAGGGACAGGGTGGTCACGGTGGCGTCATTTCGTTTCTGTAACCCGTTTAAAGGGACATCGTATATATGATCGCCAAGTTCTGTTTGTACATGACGTATGAGAGCCCAACTACTAGGAACACAGTTTGTGTCTTGAAATTCGGTTTCCTTCCGCCCGAAAACCGCCGATCGGGAACTGGCCTGTTTGAGTCGCACTCACTCTCTTCTCCGTGGTCACTTGCCGATTTCTATAGTTTAGTCACAAACACCCAAGATAATCAAAGTCGTCAGTCATCAAAGGCATACATTCAATATTAAAAATAGAAATATAACACGATAGCCATTTCATGTGGCTTCTAAACAAATGTAAATACGTTGATTGAAAAAAAAAATTGCACAGCCACGTGACTACCGGTAACCCTCTCCCCCTCTATGTTTCGTGTTGCTCCACACTCCAGTTTCGGTCTCGGTTTCGAGTAGCGTTTTGCTTTTACTTTATTAGAACTCTACGTGACGGTGTAACAAAATATTGATGGGGTAGTCTTCTGACATCACAATGAATCGTCTGGCAAAAATAAGAAATAAACTCTTTGGGGGGTTTTGGGTCCCTTTCAGCTGCGACTAGAAGTTCCGCCTTCAACGCGAGCTTTCTGCTCCTGCAGCCTGTGCGATCGCGCAGGCACGCGCAGCCAAAGCACCGCGGAAGTCAGCAAGTTCGCGCTGAAAGCGGAGCTTCTAGTATCAGCTTAAAGGTGAACGGTGTATAGTGTGACGGTGGCACAGGCGCGAATATGCTTTTTTTTCATGAATACTAACAGCCACATATTCATGCCTTAACATTAGCACCTACATGGCAGCGAAAAGCTGACGCCATCTGTCTGCGGACAAAACACTGAAAGGTGATGCGCGGCGCGGAGAGAGGAGGAAATGAGTGAAGGACAGGGGCGAGAGGGAGGCGACATCACGGGGTGGAAGCCAATGAGCGCGCGGGAAACCGGTGAACAGCGAAAGCAGCTTCTGGCAGCGGATACTGCTGCTAAGCGTGCAAGGCGGGAGAACGAGACAGAGGAGCAGAAGCAGCGCCTCGCTCGACTGTCAAAATGCGGAACAGAAAGCGCCGCAAGCCGACCTGGGTCTGTGTATGACAGAGGCTGGGGTAAAGCGGCTCGGCGACCGCGCTTCGCCAGAAAAAAAATAAACAATAAATAAATAAAAAAAAATTAAATGAAAATTTTTTTGTTGCATTCTTAAGGAATGTGTTAGCATGAACCTTGGGAAACGCCGCATACGTCCCCCTTTGGAAAACGTTAACCGCTCATTCACACTAAAAGCGGATTCGCGTTCGCGAAGCGGTTGCGAACGCGGTTGTATAAAGATCATAAAGATCCAGTGCAATTGCACGCGCACTCGATGACATCAAGTGCGCGTGCAAATGTACTAGATCTTTATACAACCGCGTTCGCAACCGCTTTGCAAACGCGGTTTCGCTTCCAGTGTGAATGAGCGGTAACACCGACGCCGTAGCGAAGCCAAAAGGAGGCAGCAAAAATAGAGGAAGCAAAAGAGAATTCCGAAATAGGAAAGTGAGGGGACGAAATAGGAAAGTGAGGGGCTTTAGGAAAGCGTTAGCGTTTCCCAAAGGGGCACGTGTGTGGTGTTTTCCAAAGACTCATGCTAACGCATTCACTAAGGATCCACCAATGGATCTTCAATTAATGTTTTGGGGGAACAGACAATTATCTTCCTCGGGAGCAGCTTCATAAGTGTCCATATTCCCCAGATAGTATTTATTTATTTATTTATTTTCTATACCCTCAAGACCGTGAGGCGTTAGAGAGGGGAGTGGGTAATACAATATTGTTGAATCACTTCGCGAAATGCGGCGGAATCCTTGATGGCTGCGATTTCACCGGGAAGGCCATTCCAGTCCACAATTGCGTCGGGGAGAAGGGCGTTTTGATGTGCTGTGGAAAAACATCGTGGCCGGGCTATTTTTTTAGGATGATCTAGTCTAGAGGACGAATAGGTTGGCGGAGTGAGAAGAGTCTGATGTAGTAGGGGGGAATAATAGTCTTTATGCAATAGGCACAGACCAAACATTTTCCGTCGGGTAGCAAGTAAGGAAAGAGAAAGGTCAGATTTCATTCGAGTAACGCTAGAAAAACGTGAGTAGTCAGATGCAATGAACCGGGCAGCACGGTTTTGGACAGCCTCAAGACTGTCTCTTAGCGAAGAAAGGTGAGGGTGCCAAATGGAGGATGCATACTCTAATTTCGATCGTACTAAGGAAATGTAAAGGAGTCGCTTTAGGTTACTTGGGACAGATCTGAAGTTGCGACGGAGGTAACCTAGGCTTCGGTTAGCAGCAGACACCACTGAATTGATATGGCTGTCCCAAGAGAGGTTTTTTGTTAGAAGAACACCAATATACTTGTACGTGTCAGTTTGTTGTAGAGGAACATCATTAAGAGTAAGGGTAGAGGAAGTTTGGAAGGTGGAACGAGAGAAGCGCATGTCTTTACATTTGTTAACGTTGAGGCACATTTGTGAATTACTACACCATTTATTAATAAAGTTAAGGTCATCTTGTAGCGCTGCAGAATCAGAGGGAGATGTTATTTTACGATAAACGACACAGTCATCTGCAAACAAACACATTGATGAGGACACCTGAAGTTGAAGGTTGTTGATGTAAATAAGGAAGAGTAGGGGACCAAGGACTGTTCCTTGGGGCACACCGGATGTTACAAGGGCCAAGGCAGATGAAGAGTCGTTAGCATAAACAAACTGGTTTCGTTGCGAGAGGAAAGATTTAATCCATGATAGCACGTTGGTGTCAAGGTTTAACGATGAAAGTTTTAGTAGCAGTTGGTTATAACTTATGTGGTTATGTAGTACTTTGTCAAAAGCTTTAGCAAAATCAAGAAATACAGCATCGGTTGGTAAACCGGAGTGGAGGTTAGAAAAAAGGTCATGGGTTAAGCAAAGAAGCTGTGTTTCACAAGAGAAGTTTCTACGGAAGCCGTGCTGTGCCTTGTTAAAAAAGGAAATGGAATCGAGGTGAATGGATAGATTCTTATGGATTATGTGCTCCAGTATTTTTGAAGGTACAGAAGTAAGAGAGATAGGCCTATAGTTTAAGGGAGATGATTTATTACCGCTCTTGTGGACCGGAATGACCTTTCCGATCCCCCAATCGTCAGGAACTGCCGCTGTATTCAAGGACTGCTGACCCCGGTACCAGCTCCCCCTTTACTCACGTACTCACCTTGCCCCTGCTCATTCACATTCTTCATTATGTAACACTCTAATCCATTTGACCCCTCTCCTGCACCCCACAGGTACTGGCGACCAATTATAATCTGGTGCTGTAAAGAAGTGAAGAAGAATCTTTTTCCAAATGTAATTTTCCCCTATGTGGATTCCATAAACCTAAGATAATTTGAACCCTAGGTACGACGGTTACCTGGTTCAGTAGAGTCTAATATTTTGGACACGAAAGGACAAAGTCGCATGTTTCATATTTGTTGTACCGTTGTGTGTATTTATTTTTTTATTTTACACGACAATGTAGATAAACTTTTTTTTTAAAAACTTTGACACTACCGAACGACTGAATATCCCCCTCGCGCTTTAAAGCCATGCGCATAAAATTACTTTATTTATGGGACGTGAACAAAACGTAGCCATTTCTTCAATTAATAATTAATCAATTAAACCCTACCCGTAAAAACACCACGCCCAGTTCCCAGCATTCGTGTTTAAGGATTGCGACGAACATAGGCTCATGCGTGGAAATATTTCACGCGGATCTCTTCCTAATTCCGATTGTGATATTCTTGGCGTTGAAAGCCAAAAATCCAGTGACAAATTCGAGGGGAACCTGAAAGAAAAAACAACAACATTGGGGCACATTGATCGATGAATGGATTGTTTTGGTTTTGCATCGGGTGTTATAACTTGCGCCAACATTTACACGCCTGCTCTTTAAATCCTGCTCTAAATTCCGTCCCTCATTAAATCGTCTACCCCTAGAGCTTCGTGTATTATCAAACATCTCTAGACTTTTTTTTCCCTATATCTTCTAACCTCTTCTTTGAGATTGTAATCCTTTTCTCCTCCACCCTTTCATGCTCGCCAACAGATCCCACAGTCCACGCCAAAATCCCCTACAGATAGATAGTGTAAACGACTTTATTTCTCCGTGCTCAATATTTTGCGGGTGGGTTTTCGGGAGCATATGGCGCGCACGAGATTTTACGTTTATTCGCATGATCAATTTCTCACGATATATTTGAAGTTTCGAAATTTGTGAAAATCGGGTAATTGTAAAAGTTAATTAGTTGACAGCGTCAAAAAACAAAACAAAAACAAATTAGTCGTTAGGTGTTTATAAGCAGTAGTTGAGTATGTCAGAACATGGCGACATTGTTACCCACTGTAGATAAGCAATTTAGCCAATGCAGTACGACTGCTAGCCTGGGGTCTTTAACGAGCACCACGCAGTAGTGATATACGACTGCTCGCCGGTACAATGCTCATCCAGATCGAAATGGGCAGGGGGTGGGATTGGACTTGTTGACAGCGTATAATTTTTGTTTTAACTTTGGAAACGTGGTAAGCAAGAAGAAGGCGAAGAACCGTGCTTACCTTAGTGTTGTTTGTACGAACGAATTCGACGCTGTGGACGGAGTGCAGGAGGGACAGCTTGACCGCCTCCAAGGCGAACCTCATGCCGATGCAGTTCCGTGGCCCCGCTCCAAAAGGAAGGTATGTGTACGGGCGAATGTTATCGATGTTCTCCTCGCTGAACCTTTTGGGGGAATGTCCAAAAAGACACAAGTCGACAAACTTGATCTACCTCCTTCTACCACATACTTAGAAATCATGTGGGTTGCCGCTTTATTGAGTTATACATACACGAATGGTCTCCTCATAAAGTGTTGAGGCATTGAAGGGGCGGTGCAACAATTTTAGCAATTAACGAATTTGCAGCTTGCAATTTATATGTTGTTTATCCTGGTACAAGTGATAAAAACGTGCCCTTTGCCCCCAAAATACTGCGATTCGGCTGCGTAATCGCAAAGGAAGAAAAACATTATATTTTTCGATCTGCAGCCGCGTGCCACACGCGGCTGCAACACCGCGGTCATCGTAACCGCGGTGTTGCGTCATAGTGGGTACACAATTCGCGGGGAGGAGCTCGCTAGGGGCGCTTCTGTTTATGCACTGCGGTTGCTGAAATATTCATAGCACATAGAAGCTTTGCATTGCACGGGATTACACCAGCAAAGGAAGTTGAAGTATCCTCATTCTGGGTCGCAGAAAAAGTCCACCAGGCGGCGTTACACGAACATCTCGCCGCGAATAAAACCTTTTGACACAATGAACTAGAATATAGGGGCAGTGGAAATAGCGTTGGCGGCGCCCCATCGGCCGTGTGAAGCCAAAAGTGTAGACTGCCGCGAGTGACGCTGTTGTCGAAATCCGGAGGGCATGGCTACTGTAACATGGGATATGGCGTCGTGTATACGTTCTCAGGTGGTTTCTGTACACGAAGCGCCTCACCTGGATGCCGGCTATTTTTCTACTACTCCTATTCCAGTTCACTCTACCCTTGAGGCTTTTGTGTTTGCAAGGAGCGTTTAATGTGTCACACACGAGGCGTACGCCTCGTGCAGCCCTTGAAAACAGATGGCGACAGTACACGGTAATACGCGGCCCTTAGAAGCAAATTATGATGGAGAACTGGCTCGTGGCACGTGTCCTGCGCGTTCCTACAACAATGATTGGCGGTATTTGTAAGAAACGCAAAGCGTGAATTTGATCAAGGGTCATTATTGCGCGAGCTATAGCCTGCGCGCTCCTGGCTTCGAGACATGCATTTCTAGCGCGAGTGCTCGTTCTGCGGAAGAACGCTTCAAAGCAGCGACCTCGAGCTCTCGTGCTTGTGACATTGCGAACGGAGCCAGCGACTCCCTCTCCGCTGCTTTCCTCCCCGTCGTCCCCGTGTCGAACCGTGTTATGTCTGCTTTTTTGTCCGTACGGTACAATGAATGGCAACACTTTTCAGTTAGTAGAGAGTTTTACGGAACCATTTTTGCGCATCCGATGCGGTACGCTAGAAAAAATACCGCAAGGAAGAAAACCCATTTTTATTCTTCATTTTCTAGGAGTCTAGGTAACAGATTGCTTCCCCCAATTCATTGACCGAAGTCCAAAAATCATCGCACCGCCCCTTTATTACGCTAACGAAAGAGGGACGCGGAAGACAGGGCTGACGACACATGCTTTCCACTTGCAACAAGTCGAAAGACTTTGTCGCCTGTATTGTCTACCGTGTTCCTCTTTCGTTATCGTAATTTAGATACCAACAAGCTCCACCATCCACACCCTTTTTAAGTTCTGCAAGAAACTGTCGGTATTTGCTGATGCTGTAGTGACACCTGATGCCGTGATGCTTTTAGCTTAATATAACGAGAGAAAATTCGCACAGACCTGTCGGGATCAAACTTTGATGGGTCGGGGAAATAGTCTGGGTCGTGATGCATCGCATAAACTGGTACGGCAATCACGCAGTCTTTTGGAATTTTTATTCCGGTGTCACCCAGACCATAGTCGCTTGGACCATATCGCTCCAACCTAAAAGTATAAGGACGAGTAAAGATATGTATATATATATAAAAAAACGACATGTATAGTGTTATATTTACAAACAGGCTACCATAATACATAAGTATGTAATGATATATAAGGATCGTCAAGGATCATCGGGGACTTTTATCCAAGAAGCACGAAAGTATGCCTGGTCTTCTAAGTAATCCCCGTGGACTTCCACGCACCGCTGCCATTGTTATACCAGCTCCTTGATTCCTTTTGCTCAGAGAAAACTAGGCAGCCTTACTGCAGTCAGACGGGCGTGTCCTTGCAGCCGATTTGTAACCGGCTGTCGCCATTTTTCTAATGTTGACACAATTGTAACCCACGGTTACAATGGCGCGTTATGTTAACCCCTTTTGTAGTCGTGCCTATCTCATGGTTTGCTCCCTAGCTGGGCTAGTAATCTTCTGAAGATTACAGCTGGTCTAACTTTCTTATTGACCAAACTATTTTATTATGCACCCTGACGCCGAGTTAACATAAGACAGGGGCGGATTTATCGGCCAAGCTTGAAGCGGGGCGGTGGGGCCGTGGAAATTTTGAAGGCTTAAAAGGGACAAAACTGCATGGCCTCCCCATTCTAACCCAATTTCCCTCTACCCCGTTCTTTCTGTCCGCCCCTGCGCCGTGACAGCTGGCACTGCTACACATTCGTCAATGGCGTCAATTCGGGCACGGGAAATATCCAAGAAGAATTACGTTAACGTCATCCGCAAGCTTCATCGTGCTACACTTCCTCAATCATCGCTTACGGACAAGAGTCCCCGCCAGCCTTGAACGACCCTTGTTTGTACGATGGACTAACATATGATGCTGAACAAGAAACGAAATGATTACCTTGGTCCGGGAGGAAACATTCTCAGGGATTCTGACACGACCCCGTGAAGGTACTTGAGTTTTGAGATGATATCCAAGCTTGGATCGGGCCCCTTTGCGTAACAATAATAATAAAAAAAAACGGTATAATTGTTTTTATTAATTATAATAACTTCTTTATTACAAAAACGACCGTCGTTAGATGACGATTGGACCGCTTCCGTCACTAAAAGTGCAAACAAATGTGTGCCATCATTACACGAGCAAGTTATAGTCCTAGCATATAAATTTGCATTTAGATGAAGACTTTTGACAGTGCAATATTTATCATCTGCTTAATTCAAACTCAAAGCCTATACACGATTACAAGCAGGATAACTGGCCGTCGCCATGTCTCTGCTCGTGCAAGCAAGCATGTACAAATTGCAAGCTTGCCGAAGCTACGTCCATTTGGCCGCTACACTTGATTGCAAGCATGGGGCACCAGCCGGACCACCATGCTTACCATTGACCCTTTCCGAAATTCAGTCTGGCCACTTTGATAACTATCATCATCGAAATGTACATCACCTGTACATGCTAATGGCGGCCTCTTGATGACTGGTGAAGGAAAAATTTGAAGACAGGCACCGATGCGAAGCCTGAAGATCCCAGACTTCATTTCGATCTATTGTTGTTCGATGTCACCGTGCCGAGACTTATAAATTTCTATGCGCTACGTATTTGACGGTGTCATGTAAATTCCTGGAATGCTAAGCTTCGGCACGCCCCAGACAACTCATGACACTCATCTAAGCGCCCTGTATAGGAGATTCACTGGAGGCCATATTTGAGGATGATGTTTAGAGCGCATGCCCAGAACGAGCTCACATTAATAGCCTGCTAAGACCGGCAACCTTGATGGTGCTAAAAGCACGCTCCAAAAGGACCGCGGAAGCTCGCCGTCAGCGCGCGCTGAGCAGCCGCGCACACAGATATGGCCGCCAGTGAATACTCCCTATAGAATGTATTCACTGGCGGCCATAGCTGTGTGCGCGACTGCTGAGCGCGTGCTAATGGTGAGCTTCCACAGTTCTTTTGCAACGTGCATTCTTCACCATCAATATTACAGGTCTTAGAAACCTATTAATGTGATCTCGTTCTGAGCATGCGCTCTAAACAGCCCCCACGAATAGGGCGTTCAGTGAATACTCCCTATAGACGGGTAGTCTCTTGACAATATTGAAACTGAAAGAAATAGAGGAAACACTGTATGGCTAAGGAAACCGCAATGTTCGTACGTCAGCCGTTGATGAATATGTACTAGGTTTTAACCGCCGTTAGCACACTGACATTTAGACTGACAGTTGAGCTACTAGACGGCAGTGAATTTGTGAAATGGCTTATTGTCTATAAAAAATAGACCTTTCCGAAATTCAGTCTGGCCACTTTAATCACTATCATCATCCGCGGAATAACATATGTGTCTCACCAATGGCTGCCTTCTGGTTATTGATGATGGAAGAACTTGAAGATGCTCCGAAGCGGATGATGTGAGGCCTATACATTCGGGACGCTAGTACAATCCGACACAGGAATTAAATACAAGAGCTGCGTAAGCTTTTATTTCTAACTCCGGGCCGGTCAGTCCGTTGGTGGCGCATAATTTATTTATTCAAGTACCTTAAAGGCCCATTGCTGGGCATCACATAAGGGGGACTGTTCAAGTAAAAACACAAAGGATACATAGAAGATAATGGTGTGATGGATGGATGGTAGAATCATTTCATGGACAACAGAGGCACTTCAGTCAATAGGAGAAATCACAAAAAACACAAGAACAAACAAAGTGACAGGGTCATGTCAGTGAAAATCTTGAATTAAGTACGGCACAAGAACGACAAATAGACATGCCTGAACGTTCACAAACATATTTTAATACGGGACAACAAACGAGGACGCCAGAACTGCAGAGTCCCTCCAAACTTTCCAGGATCACTGCCTGGATACGGCAAAAGCAAAACTCTATTCCACAAGATTTGACAAACGATCCCGGAACATCCCAGGATCGACGATGGAAACTATGTCCTCGGGCAGGGAATTCCAGGCTCTAATGGTTCTAGGTATGGCTGAATAGTTAAAGGAAAGTGTGGACCCCGATATTCAGCGAACGGACCGGCTGTTGTTTGTGTGAGAGGACGCCCTGTGAGACGGTTAGATAAAAGGGAGCTCCTGTACTCCCTGGCTGTAGAATAGTACGGGAACCAAGCACAAGAGGGAGATCTCACGACGAGAAGCCAATAGAGACAGACCAACATTGGTCTGTCTCTATCATTGGTCTATCGCAAGCTTAGCGCCCCGATTGGTGCCCCATGGGCACCAGCTCGGGAAGCGTGCGCGTGAACGTGGCCTGTACATACTTGCAATTGCACGTGCTTGCCCGCACGAACAGAGACATGGCGGCAGCCAGATGCCCCGCTTGCAATCGATCCCAGACAGACAGACAGAAAACGTTTAATGCCATAAAAGAAAAGTAAAAGAAAAAAAAAAGGGGGGGAGAAAAGAGGGAAGGGGGTATGAGGGAGCGCGCCGGTGATATCAAGATCTGGACGCTGGCACTAAGGAAAGGTAACTAAATCTAAATGAATATGTCCAGCTTGGCCTCATAGATAAAATCCAGGAGACCTTTCAAGACTCTTCGTCTGTCACTCTCGGAGCCTGGTGGATGTGTCCACCCCTCCATAGATGCGATGTCTGTTGGTCGATGTCTTGCCCTTATGTCTTTGTACTCTGGACACTCCCACACCAAGTGAAAAATGTCTGCCTTCACGCCCATATTGCACTTGGAGCAAGTTCCGGATCGTTTTCCTTGGCTCCAAGATGCGATGCGCGCTGGTGTTAGTGCGGTGTCCGTCCTCACTCGAGTCAGGAGAACTCTCGCCCGTCTTCCAAAACCCGTGCAAGGGAGCGGATCTGGGTTTTCGGGGAGCTTCTCTTCGAGTTTTGCTAGATAGTCTTCTCTGATCTTGGCCCGAACCTCGCCTGGATCATATTCTTGTGGTTCCCAGTTGGCCTGTGCCCGATCGCGAGCGTGGCCGTACCCGTGGTCATGTTGTGATGCAGGTATGTCGTCTGAACCGTGGGGAAGAATAAGCGACGCGCGGGCCAGGCGATGTACCTGTTCGTTGCCGGGTATGCCCGCGTGACCGGGAACCCATGCAATTCTTGTGGAGGTGCCTCTTGAAGCTAGTTGAGAAGCAAGTTTTTTTATCGAGCGGACTATCCGGCTTGGACTGTTCCTTATTCTACATTCCTTCACCGCCTCTTGCGAATCTGTAAATATCCGGAGATTCGTTGTTAGCGGGTCGGGGAGTGCGAGGACCGTCTCGAGGGCGAGGCGGATTGCTGTGAGTTCTCCTCCTTTGGTCGAGGCGCCTTCGGGAAGCTGCTTGGTAGCGCTGATTTGTAGGGCAGGGATGGCTGCAGCTGCCGTCTTCAGGGTGACGGGGCCGTCTAGCGATGCGGTATCCGTGTAGGCAGCCATGATGCAACTCGGATCCCATGCTTCTACCATCTTAGTGTGCGCCTTGGCTTTACGTGTTAGCTGCTTGGTGTCCCCCTTGCGTGCACTAGGCTTGTTGTCGGTGATCTCCGCGAGGTCTTCCCATGGTGGAAGTTGCTCGGGTAGTTCTGGAAGGTTCTCCGTGGGTCTGTGGAGAAGCTTCATAATCTCTCTGCCTGGTCCAGTAAGCTTGAGGCGCTCACTGTGGGCAACCGTGCGGGCCGTCACTACGTCATGGAGTTTGCTGATACCGGCTTGTTCCCGCAGTTTGCCGAGGGGGGTAAACTTAGGAAGGCCGGTAATTACACGCATTGCTTGATTGTTTAAGGTTTCTAGTTTCTGACACTGTCCCTTGTTGAGCCAATAGTGGCGGGCTCCGTAGACTACGCGCGACACTACGAGGGCTTTGACCATCCGTTTGGCTACGTTTTCAGTCGCGCCTCCTCTTGCGCTGCATATACGCCTGATTGCGTTGAGCGCGGAGTTGCAGTACTTGATTGTGTCTTGCAACCAGATGTCTCCCTTGCCCGTTTCTTCGATCGTAATCCCTAGGATCCTGACTGAAGGGAAGGGTTTGATTCTTTTACCCGCGAGTACGAGATTAAATCGTTCTGCAATCTTGGCATTTCTGTGTTTTCTTGGTGCCACCACGGTGTAGTGGGTCTTTTCTGCAGAGGCTTGCATTCCTACCCTGGCTAGGTGAGCGTCGACTGTGTCGAGGCCTGCTTGAAGTGTGTCTTGCTGCTTTGCAATGTCTTCTCCTTTCGTCCACATTGTGATGTCATCCGCATACACGGTAAAACTGAGTCCAGGTATTTTGGCGAGCTCGTGCGGCAGGGCTGCCATTGCGAGGTTAAATAGTGTTGGTGAGAGGACGGAACCCTGAGGGACCCCAACTCGGTTCATCTTCGGTTCACTGTCGTGCGTGCCGCAGCGGACCGAAAACGTCCTTCCTTCTAGAAAGCTCTTGATGAAGTTCAGCGGCCTTCCAACTATGCCAAATTGTCTGGCTTCGCTGATGATGGAGGTGTGGGGTACAGAGTCGAACGCTTTTTTGATGTCAACCGCCACGACTGTTCTTATCGCCGCGCGGTTGAGTCCAATATTTCTTATGACTTCTGCCGAGATGAGGGCGAGGCTTTCCTGTGTTCCGAGGCAGGATCGGAAACCAGTCTGGGAGGGATGGAAGGTGCCAGAGGATTCTAGGTGCCAGTCAATTCGTGCTAATACCATCCGCTCCATGACCTTACAGGTACATGAAGTTAGCGAGATGGGTCTGTAGTTACTGAGTGATCCCTTGTCTTTTCCGGGTTTTGGAATGGGAACGACAAGTGAATGCTTCCACTGCTCAGGGAGCTTTCCGGTGACCCAGATGTGGTTGACCCATTCGAGGAGCTGTTCTTTTGTGTTTTCTGGAAGGTTCTTAAGCATGGTCATGGTGATTTTATCCGGCCCGGGCGACGATCGGGATTTTCCTTTGTGTAGCGCCCACTCCAGTTCTCCCCTCGTAAACGGTCGGTCCATGCCGTCGTCCGGGGCCAAGATTTCTACGTCGTACAGAGAGGGGCAGTCGTTCACGTCTGGCTGTGGGAAAAAGAGATCCCCCGCCATTCCTGCGAGCTGTTCTTCCGTCTTATTCATCTTGAGAGCGAGCGTGAGCGTCGCTCCTTTTACCTTCTTCTTTCCAAGCAGAGCCCGATTCGTAGCCCATAGCTTTGTAATCGAGGTTTTGTCGGAGAGCGAAGAGCTGTAGTCTAGCCATCGGCGTGTATCTAATTGTTGGGCGTATTCCTTGGCCTCTACCGTAGCTCTTGTTATGGCGTGTCTGCCTTGCGGAGTTTTGCGACCCTTTCGGTACTTTTGTACCACCTGCAGCCGTTTAGCCCAGAGCCGTAATAGGTGGAGGTCGGGATTTGGAGCGTCTTCATCGACGTTCGTAGTAATCGTAGCTCCTTGCAGGGCGCTGTTTAGGAGGCTCTCGAAACTGGACCCTTCAAGGTTACCTTCTTCCAGCGTTGCCCTGAACTTGTCCCAGTGAATGGTTTTAGCCACTCTCCGCTTGGATTTGTCTTTGATCTTCTTTGTAGGCGAGAATTCAAAGAAGATTGGGAAGTGGTCGCTGCCCCAAGAGTCCGGAAGGCACTTCCACTTGTGGTGATATGTGTAGATGTTTGAGGTCCATGTAAGGTCTGGGGTTGTGTCCTTCTGCCTGGCGTCTCCCAGCCTTGTCTTGGTCCCGTGGTTATTGACTAGGTTAAGTCTGAAGATCTGCATCTCACCAAGCAGCTCTTCCGCTCCTGTCGATACGTGGTTGTATCCCCAAGCATGATGTTGGAGGTTGAAGTCTCCACAATAGAGCTTTTGTTCTCTTGGGTACAGATTGTGCAGATGAGCGATCCAACCGTGGTTTCTTTTTGGTGTCTTGCTTTTAAGAGGCCTGTAGTATGCGGATGTAAATACGATGTTTTGCTGCCGGACCGTGGCTCTCACTGCAACGATTTCTTGATTTTCATTACAATAGGGGGTTAGATCTACTTGGTGCTGGGGCCAGTCGCACCTTACATAGACGAGCGCTTTCCCTGGCGGGGAGGCAGATTGCCCCGGCCGTTTACTAGTTATGGACGGGCTTGAGTAGGTAGTGTAACCATTGAAGTTGATGCTTGTAGTATTAGTCTCCTGAAGCAGTAATACATCAGGACGCTCGTCAGGCTTGTCCAACAGACGTACTCGGAGCTCGGCCGCCCGCTTGCGGAGCGCCTGGCAGTTCCATTGGAGCACCCTTATCATTAGCGTTAAAAAGTATTCGCTGTAAGTGCCCTCATCTGACTGAGGGTGGACTTGTGGTGGTTGTTCTCTTCTTGCTGGGCTTGGACAATGGCCTTGAGCCTGTCTAGCTCGGCTTTGAAGTAGTTGCAGGTGTTGCGTAGTTCTTGGTAGGGATGTCGCGAACCACCCTAGGTTCGATTTCGAAAGGTTTCGATATTTGCGAAGCGAACTGAGGTTCGATTTCGAAAAAATTCGATATTTTCGTACCGACCGAGGTTCGATTTCGAAAAATTCGCAACTTTTGTCCACAGCGGAGTTTCGAAATCGAAAATTTCGAAGCTTTCACGGTTTCTAAAATTTCGAATTCGATATTTCGAATATTTTTTTACTTCAGGTTCGATAAATTCGAAGATTTCAAAATTCTTTGTAAAAAAAATTCGAAAACTTCGAACGCTTCGAATTTTTATAGACATGAAGTTCGAACAATTCGAAGATTTCGAATATCTTTTGGCATAAAGTTCGAAAAGTTCGAAAGTTTCGATTCTCTTTTAACGCTAAATTAAAAAAAAAAAAAAAAACTTTGAAGGTTTTGAATTTTTTTAAATCCAAGTTTTCAAAGTTTGAAGTCCGATTTTCAAGTTTTTCTACAGTTTCAGTTTCAAATAACGTTTTCACGACTCGCTTGTTTTCACAAAATCAAGTTTAGAAAAGTTAGGGTGTGATATCTAGATTCTGCGAAGTTGGTAAGGCAATTAAATGAGACGACGAGTGTCTTGGACGTGCTAGAATATTTGCCAGTGCAGAATTGTGACCGCCAGCCCCCCGGGGGGGGGGGGGTCGGGTCTTTATCATGCAGTAGTGATTGCACGAACACACTGTTTTACGAGACTCATCCAGTTCGAAACGGCCAGGGGCAAGCAGGAGGTTGAGGCTCAGAGAAACCTTGAAGCGACCTGGAAAACTAGCTCGCCACCCCTTGCACGCTGGTAGTAATCCGATCCGGTGAAGTTTATAATTGTACTGGAGGTTTATTTTCTGGGACGGAGGAATCGCCTCGCAAAAAGCACAAAAGCCGACACAACTCGAGGTCGAGGAGCGTTCTACCATACAAGTGGCGTCGGAAGAGGAAAAACGGGGGGAAAGAGGGTAGCGGGGGGGGGGGGGGGGGGGGGGGAGGGAGGGGGCTTCAGCCTTTTTCTCCCCCTTGCAGGTATTTCGGACTGTTAAAGAAAACAATACGGGGAAAGAGGGCGTGGTCGAGCTTATTTTAATCTGAAATTATTTATGCATATGTATAGCTACTGTCGCTCTTCACTGCATAAAAGGTTGCGTAGATGGTCATTGTTAGAAACTCGTTGTCAGAAGGCACTGCTCGTCACATGCTTAGTGGTTCGGAAGTTCAAAGCTGTCTTTTCGACCTAAACACCTGTGCCGATAGTAACAAAAGAAAAGAAAAAAAGAATAAATGCGGGAATAAAAAGCAGGAGAAAAAAAAAAAAACTATCAAGAATTCGTCGGAAGTGTTCTATTCTTGCATATTCAGAGGTTCAGAACTTCGAAACAAGTTTCTTTTACCAAAATGTGTACAGGCTAAAAGAAACACGTCCCAGGAACGTGAAGCGAAAAAAAAAAAAAAGTTTTCTTTTAATGACGTGCTGAACTTTAACACTACTAGAAATCTTCTGCCATGAGTTAATTTATTCCTTAACGTGAAAAAACAATAAATATATTATTTTGTATTCTGCAGATGGCAATGATATGTACAGTGTGTGGTGTTAATTTAAATGCGATACCTCAAACAACTTAGACGAAAATAAATATCAAGTTTAGGTCATAATTGCATGCAGATACATGTTTGGACATTTCTTCGAAACTCACGTTGAATAACAATAATCACATCTTAAGACGGCACTTACCTACGCTATACATAGATCATTCTTAAAAAAAAGTATAACATATCTACCATAAATAGCTCCGGCTGCAGCGTGCTTCAAATCTGGCACAAACGATAATCGTCAAAAACCCATCGTCCGTCCTCGCCCCTTCGGGGATTTATTTCTTTAAACCTAAGCATGCCAGAACATTGAAATAAATGACATTGTCTTTCGTAAGGAACGCAGCACCGCGTGTAAAAGTTCGAGAAAAAAAATTACGAATGTACCCCACTACTTGAAATCAAATGAAACCGTCCGCCGGTCTTTCGAAGTTCGACGAACGTCGAACTTTTACCCTATAAGTTCGAGGTCGGCGAACTTCTGACTTTTCAGAATTCGAAAGTTCGAAACTTTTCGAATTTTCTTGATAAATAAGTTCGAAAGTTCGAAATTTATCGATTTTTTTGGTCAGTCAAGTTCGAAAGTTCGACAAGCATCGAACCTTGCAGCGCAATAAGTTCGAAAGTTCGAAAAAGATCGAATTTTTTAGCGTAATAAGTTCGACGGTTCGAAAAGCGTCGAACTTCTTAGCTTAACAAGTTCGAAAATTCGACCTCCGTCGAATTTTACGATATAGACAATTCGAAAAATCGAAATCTTTCGAACCTTTCGAACCGCTTGATTCGATCATCGAAACTTCGATTCGAAAAAAGTTCGCGGCATCCCTAGTTCTTGGATCTCCGCCTGTGACGACGGTGATGGTGGTGGAGCGACGATGCCGTGTTTGACTCTGTCAGCCCACGAAGTGCCGCTGGGAGGGACCGGGGTCTTGACAGCCCCGGTCGCAGTCTGCTCCTGCTGCTGCTGTTGTTGTTGCTTATGTTGTTCTCGGAATTTTTTTACGTCTTCCCGCATTCGCTTGTTGGTCTCTTGCCATGTGGGGCATTTGCGGTCCGTTCCCAGGTGGCCCTTCTTTCTGCACCCTTGGCAGTAGGGTGTGGAGTCGGGGCATCCGGGTCCCTGGGTAGGACCCGTAGAGGCTAAACGTTGAGTTCCGCAGATGGGGCACACGGCAGTATTTGGGCAGATGTCCGGTTTGTGTCCCAATCGGTGGCAGTTACCGCACGTCACCGCTTTCGGCTTGAACGGGAAGACTCGCATATATCTGTTGCCGTACAAAACGGACCTCGGCGTCTTTTCTCCATCAAATGTGAGCATTGCCGTGTTAGACTTTCCCAGTCTACGAGCAGCGACCACCTGGATCTTCTCAGATTCCAATTCAAGGTTCAAGACGTTGTCTTGGGGATCCTCTTCTTTTGAGTAAATGTCGTAGATAACCCCTTTGCAATAGGCGGTTCCGTACGTTCTAAAGACTTGTACAGAAACTGCTTGTCCGCCAATGTCGACCTCGGTTATCTTCTCGAGGGTTTCGGCCAGCTGTTTCGAGACCGTGCGGACTGAAATAGTGTTGGCCTTGTCTAGTAGATGCATTGTGAATGCTGTTGAAACGCTCGAGAGGTGCGTTTTCAGTCTTGGTAGTAGTGGCTTTATCGAGACTTGGGACCGTGTTAGGCGGATCTTGTACTCGAATTGCCAACGCCGGGAGGGCTTGGCCTTCTCATTATTTTGTTGTGTCGGGTCCTCGCGAGCCCGTTTCCTTTTCTTCCTGCTCGTGACGGTGGTGAAGCCGTCCTCTTCTTCCGTTTGTTCTGTAGTAGGTGGCGCGGCGGCCGCAGGCTTTGGTGCCGGTAGTGTCTTAGCAGGCACTGAGCTGTCGCCCTGGCTCCCTGCTGGTTGTGGCGTCTTGCCAGATATAGGTGCAGCGCCGGCTGGCGCTGGCAGAATTGTTGTTGTGCTGCTTTTCAAGGCTTTCTTAGAAGTCGCAGACTTGTTCTTCTTCTTCCCCTTGGTAGTTGGCACGATTTCGTGAGATTCTCCAATGACACTTCTGAAAATATCGATAAGGCTCTCTTTCGATATGCTCGAAAGGAGAGCCCTTAAGACTAGCTCGACAGATTGGGCTGTGCTTGGGACTGTGGAGGGCTCACCAAATTGGAAGACTGTTGAGCACCCCATCGTCGATTTGTTTAGTATCGAGGCTGGAGCAGGTCCTGCTCCCGTCGTGGTAGTGGCGGGACCGGCGTTACTCGCATTCCTCGTGTCCATGGCCTCTGGTTGACCGTGGCTGGTCGATGCGTTGCTCGAAGTCCTGGCCGCATCTTCCGGTTTTACCGAGGGACAATCCCCCGAAGATCCAAAAGGGGGGCCCGAACTTGGCAGCTCGGGGCTGGGCTTAGCGCCGAGCATTTTCGAAAAAGTCGAGAGCTTGAGAAAACACGTCCGATCACATCGGTGGCTTCTTCTTTCTCCCCCAATCGATCCCACAATGTATTTCGCATTATTTTCGTATTTTCCAGCACGCGCTCCTTGCCTTCCCTCGTGCTTTGGCGGATCACGCGCGCTCAGGGTGCTCGAGATGCTGAAGCATTGTCGAAGGCAGGAAGCTCGCGCTGACACGGCGGCACAACTGAAGCTCCTCCTTGCCGTCGCACAGCACCACTTTCTTACGTTTTCTAAACGTTACGTATCAGTCACCGAAACATTAGTGTCTCGAATTTCACGCGCCAGGCTATCTCGCTGAACCGGTATACCACGCTTGATGTGAAGCGCGAAATTGTCCCGGTGACCCGTGACGTAAGCAGACGTAAGCCTTCCTAACGTAAGGTGAGAAAACGGAGCTGTGCGAACCCCTCGGTAGTGCCGAAGGTGTACACTTACATGCTGACGGAAACATTCGTCGGCTTCTTCCCTCAGCTTGGCTTGAACTTCGGGATGCAGCGCAAGGAGGTAGAGGGTAAATGCGAGCACGGATGACGTCGACTCTTGACCGGCGACAAAGAAGAGAATGCACTGCGCCATGGCCTCCTCTTCAGTTAAGGCTGCAAGAAGGGGTTACAGGAGGTGAACATCGGGGAAGTACCAGCTTTATTTTAAGACTGTGAGCACAGAACGGTCTTTTGGTCACCGACATCTTAAGAGACGCGGGGCGGGGAGTGGTGCGTTACCCGCATTTAATCATATCTCCTCAGCCAGTCAGGTTCCGGCAGTAGCTGATAAGAACGCCGTAGAACGAATCACCAATCTATGCGGAACGCAAGTTCGTCTGCTTTTGTACAGGTACTGCGATGACGTCAGAACGCCGAGGTATTATTGGCTGATTGAGAAAAATAGTGGGTAGACCTCGAGGCATGTAACATTGAGGTCTGCTCACTATTCTTTCAGTCAAAGCCAATCAGAGTTCGGCATCAGTCTGACGTCACCACAACTCCTGCTCAAGAAGCTGACAACTTGCTCTCCGCTATGATAAGACGCGTCCCTGCGTTTCTGAAGTTGTCAGTGACACGTAAAAACAGAGTTAGGCGGAGAAAGGAGAGATCAATTTTAAATCACGCTGGGATCTCACTAAATAGTCAGACGCTAAGTGCGTCGATGTTTGCTTTAGAAAACACGGAAGCCAAGCGGACCTTTAGCACCTCCCTCGAACGAGGTGTCCGCCTTGATCTCCGAGTCCAGATTGAAGAGTTTCTCGTTGGCCGATGATGTAGATTCAGCCGCAGCTTCAAGGACACCGTCTTGGGCGTCCATCATAAGTTGCAAGAAATCGTCTTGCCGCTAAAAAAATGGGCGAAAGAAAAAACTCTGCCGTGCCGGTTAATAAACATTTTAAAATTTACTCTACCCCATTTTTACTCTAGAGACGCAGTCACGAATGATGCAAAATATAGTCTGCATGCAGACACTGTCCGAGACCCGTTTATTTTCTGTATTTGACAGTCGCGCTATACACTGTATATAGTGAAGTTGTACACGCGGAGAGTTCGAGACTACTACATGCCAACTGCAACAAACATGTTTATTAACGATGCACTCCGTTTGGGAAGTCCCCACCAAGGGCCCTTTACTGTAATCACTCTAAACACTACTCATACATACGCTGTCTGCAGACAATGTTTTGAAGCACACACACGCGTGAAGAAAACACATGTTTCAAAAGCTGATCGAGGCGCAGATAAATCTCTCATCATATCCCCAGCAAACACCCTGTCTTTTGTACGATGGATGGAGGCTAGGTGGCGGAAGCTACCGCCCGTTACAAAAGGTATCTCCATAAACATCCATTCGTCCATCCCTGAGCAGACCTGCTCATGGATATTAATAATGATAATAACAATAATAATAATAATAATAATAATAATAATAATAATAATAATAATAATAATAATAATAATAATAATAATAATAATAATAATAATAATAATAATAATCATAAATCTTCAATTTTTCATCACTAAAACCGGGGACCAAGACAAAAAGCTGCTGCAGCAGCTTGGCGGAGGTCCTGGCCCCCTTTAGAGCAGGCGATTTTCAAGCGATTAAAAAAAAAGAACAAAATATCTACACTGAGAGAAATTACACAATTTAAATTTACAGACAACAGATATAACAAAAACAAGAGAAAGAAAAATTGATACATTCATTGTTGTATACAATGGTACGGTGATCCGTATGCCTTAGCCGTACCCAAGAAAACAACCCTAAAATAATGCTCGTACCTCTGCCAGCATCATTGCATGAATATCATCACCTTTTAAAATAATTCATTTAATAAAGTAGTTAATTGGCAATTTAGCGTGTGGTTATAGTATAATCTGTGTGATGGTGAAACAAACTATTTTTCTTTAGGGCGGAGTTAATATGAGGGAGTGAAAAGGACTAGGTTACATAATTCCTCAAAAACTTTATTTTTAAACTATGTAGACTTCTTGTACGCCAGAAGAAGTCGGGACCTGCAAATATTTGAAATTGGTTTTATATTAAAAAATGAGAACAAGTGTTCAGTATGATCATAGTATGAAACATTGGTAATAGCACGCACAGCTTTCTTTTGTAAAATATGTAGTTTATTTATAGTTGTTTTAGAGGTATTTCCCCAAACTAGATGACAACCATTAAGTTAGGAATATACCAAAGCAATGTAAAGTTGGAGCTTAACACAATGAGGCAACAATGATTCAAACTTGGTTAGCAACCCCACTGTTTTTGACAGTTTAGACGAAAGATAATCAACATGTTCATTCCAAGACATATTTGTAAACCAAATGCCCAAGGTCCTAATAGTGTCGACAAATTCACTTTCTTCATTGTTCAAAAAATCAGTGGGTTTGGGATAATAACTGTAGCACGCTGACTTTTAAATAAAATGACCGTTTTTTTTTTGAAAATTTAACTTAAGGTGATTATCTGTTATCCGTTGTTTAACACGATCAAGAACGCTATTACATGTAGTTACTAGAGTACAGATATCTTTATCGGAAAAGAAGATGCTAGTGTCATCAGCAAAACTAGCGCTCGCAAGAAAATACGGTTTTCTGCTTTTCGTTCCATAGGTGACGCAGATTCATTTCCGCAGTTAATTGGCCAAAGTCTGAAAAATTGTTGCATAGCCCCTTTAAAGGGGCTGTACAACAATTTTCAGTGTTTCAGACTAGTTCGTATTAAAAAAAAAAAAAAAAAGATCAAACAAATCGAAGGTCAAAGTGCCTCTCCACTCTCCACGTCGCTTTTCGAGTGACGTACTCTGGGGGTTCACGTAGTTTCCCCTTGGGTCCTCTTTTCAGAAACCAGCCGCTTCCTCCGCGATTGTCGACTTTTAAAGGGCAACTCCGCTCAATTCCGAAAAATTTAGGCTTACATGGGATACCTTTTCACAAAGCACTACTAAATAGCTCTACGTCTTCGGATTCGCGAAATGTGGAATATTATTTGTGTAATCTTAATTTAAACATCAGCTGATACCGAAACCGAAACTTCGTTTGCGTCAGGCAACATTGGTCTCGAGTCGTCAGAGTCATGGCCACGTCACGTCGAACCACGTGGTCTTGTGACGTTCGTGGGGGAGAAGTACAGGACACGCGACGCGGATATGCGGGCAGGTCGCTTCGCATGGCGTGGACGGTGATGGCCCGGGGGAGAAAGAGAAGGGAAGAAGACGAAAGAGGAGAGGGGGCGCGGAGAAACAGACCGATAAGCGCGCAGGGCAGCGCAAACTAGCGCATCCGCGTTACGGTGATCACGTGGACGCCGTTCAGCCAACACCGGGAGGAGAAACTCATGACGTCACCGTTCAATTTCGCTCTGAGAAATAAAAACAAACAGAACGTGAGAATGACGTAGTCATGCCTCTGACGTAGTGGAGTCAACGTTGGCCGCTCCAACTCTGTCGCATTGACTGCGCTGACGATTGCGCCTCAAGTCGCACGCTAGGGTTGGCAGATTTCGGCGTCTTGGCTCATTTGAAAGTTTGCTGGCCAGTTTATTAAATATATAGACGGAATTAGATCGTAATATTTGACATGGGGTCTTCCTATATGATTCTGAAGAGGGCTGAATAGTTTTCTAAATATCAAAAATGAAGCGGAGTTGCCCTATAAAGGATTAGCCTCGTCGAAGGTCGCGGCGAGCGATCGACACAAAGGAAGGTTCGCCACGGAGCTGACGGTGAGTGTAGCAGCGGAGGGGGACAGGTTTTGTTGACTTCCGCGTATCCCCCAAAGGGGGTGTCATTTTAGTTCCCGTAATCCCGACAGGCGGCTGCAGATTGGCAAATAATTCGTTTTCTGCTTTGCGATTACGCAGCAGAATAGCGTTTTTTTGGGGGGGAAAGGTGACGCGTTTTTCGTCGCTTGGGCTTCCATAAACTATACAAAAAATGCCAACTGCCAATAATTGCAACATTAAACTCATTGCACTGCGCCTTTAACTACATAAATATAAAAACAATATTTCTAAATAAAATATTGAAGACAAACAGGTGAAGCTGCCTCTGTATTGTATTTACAAATGCGTCAATTTCCCGATTTGCCTATATGAACTAATAATATTTTCGAGCACTTCTTGTTCTAGGGTAGGTACTTATTATTTTGCTTTCCGACAGCACAAAGCCAAAACTATTGTCCCTTAAAATAGCCGCCACTAAACCTGAAACATAACACGTACCTATTTTATTCCAATTGTGCGAAAAGGTTCCTCGCTTTTCAAATGTATCGTGCATAGCTAAGGAAATAAATTATGGATTAGAAGTAACTTGCGCTACTTCTAACATACTTCTGGTCCAACGTGCCGCAGATGCATAATGTACGACGTAATACAATCCAAAGTCTACACGGAATAATGACATTTTCACTCTCGTGATTGGAGCTTTGACGTTCTCGTCAGCAAAGACACCGTAGAACCTTGACATCGAAATGCGAAATAAACAGAACAGAACAGATGTGCGTATAGGTCCTTACACCTCGGGTTTCTTTGCGATTGGCGATTATTTTGAGGCAGAGGTTCTTGAAGTAAAGAAATACTTCAGTGTTGAGAGCCTTCAGTTTCAAAAGTTTGAAAACCTTGGGGAACAAAACTGAAACAAGCGTAAACAAAACAAGGTCTTACACACACAAGATTCTATTCGGAATGTAATGAAGCATGATAACTTTCCGGCGAACACTACGTAGATGCCGACAGCTTAAGAAATCTAGGGCGGGGCTTCTAATTAGGTTCACTCGTCTATACGCGTTTTCAGCCCAAGAAACAACAACCAACCAAGTTTTGCGCGCTGTCCATACGCCGCGCAAACTGCACTCTAAGAAAAAATAGAGGAAAAAAGTAGAAACGGCGCGTCTCCCTCCCTTCTACTGACGCGCCTCCAAGCGGACACGAGAAGAAGGGAGGAACGAGACGTTTTCCTCCTTCTCCAGCCAGACGGGAGAAAGCTTTCGCCCTCCCGACTCATCTTCTTTCGGTTTCGTTTTTCGAGCACGTCGCGCACATTGTTAAATAAATGTTGTTGAGTTGATTGAGCTTCAGCGGCAGCGAAGGCCGTCTGTAATTCCGTTTTCTAGTCCTAACATGCAGAACATTTCGGTTGCATTGACGTTTTTACCACTAATTTGATCAAACGAGCAAACGAAGCCGTTAAAAACAGTAAAGATCCGGAGCAGTGGCGGCAGCGATACCTACACTGGGTAAGATGGCCGTCTCTGGATTGCGGCGAGACTCACGCGGAACTACAGTAGCGGAACCATACGGAACTGTGTCGACGTTTTCAACGTTATGGAAATTGCAGGAATTGCGTCCAAGGCAGACAGGTTTTCCTGCCGGCTGCCTGGGTGCCTTCCGTGCTGACCCTCTGGATGGCTGACAAACATTATGCTGTCGAAATCATCTAACGATTCAAAAATTTCATGGTAGTTGAGCTGTTGCTACGTAGATGTGCCACGTAATTAAGTCACCGACTAACTGTTCGTTGGTTTCTAAGCTCGATGTGCGTTGGTTTCAGCGCACACAACTCTCGTGAAATTCCTTCTGCAGTCAAGCATATCGCACGAAGAGATGGCGTTAGTCAGCAGCCGGTTGAAATGAAAAACGCACAACGCCGTGGCACAGCCAGCCATTCAGAATCCCAAGACCTGTCGTTTCCGAGGCCCTCTGCATCCTCTGCATCCTCTTCTCCCATCTCCCTTTTTCTTGTGGCTTTGTCATTATTTGCGTGAGCCTGCCCCGTTGCACTGCAGTGACTGACCGTCACGCTCCTCCTTACCACCAGAACGCCGTCATTCATCGTTGTTTTGCTTTTCTTACTTTTTCTCCTCTTCTTGTTCCAACTTTCTTCAAAGCCCTTCTCCCACTTTCCCGGTGATCGGACAGGGGAGCCAAGGGCTCCATGGAGTCACAAGGTCCACTAATTGATCTGTTGACGAGTTGGACCCCCTGACTAGTCAAACACGAGTCACAAGATGCAATGTGGGTCAAGAGGACCAACGCGTCAAGATATCTGACGTGTCAAAAGATCCCCGGTAAGTCAAGAGTCCAACGAGTCAGGAGGTCCAATAATGGATCTTTTGATGCGTTGGATTTTTTAACTACCTCTTGACTCGTTAGACATCTTTACTCGGAATCTAAATCTGCCGCTGTTCAGGGTTCCCTTGCGTGCTTATTGTCCAAAAGACTCAGTCCTCCTTGGAATTGCAGGTAAGAACAAATTTAAGCGAGGCCAACTTAAGTATCCATAGCGCATGTCACTCTCTCTACGTACTTACAAGCTACAACTAGTCGCAGTGTTATTCCGCTTGAAATTGCCTGCTTGGCTTTGGTTACAAACTCGTTGGTCTCATCACTGTGCGAGTCCAGTCGGGTGGCGAATGCGCACCTGGCAATCACATCGAGGGCGTAGTTCGCGTAGAATCTGCATAGAAACACCATAAGTAATGAAGTAGTGACGCACAGGATCGGTTTCTTGATAGATTCCTGGCACAATCAAAATATTGAAACCGCGTGCATGACCGAAAAGGAAGGCTTCTCAAAATATCTGGAAGATTCGAGTTTACTCTTATCCCGAGTGTAAAAAATAAGGGGGCCAGAATGACCTTGATTACTCAGTCTTGCCTCCCCATCTTTTCAAAAGCACAGAACAAAAACCGATAGAATCGTGTGCCAGTTACTTGAAAGGTTTCACAGTTGATGTGCAAAAAATCGCGGGAACACGTCCATAATAAACATAGTCTAAACCCTGAGACAAGGAGAAATGAAATAACAGACAAGGCGACAGCAAATCCCAAACGCGGCTGAGTTTCTTCGCACGGGGATGGTAATTTATAGCCATCCATACAAACATGAAAGAGGCAACACAAAAGGAAACAAAACAAAAAAAAAAAAAAACAGGCCGCCGCCAATTTGGCAGAACTGACCAAGACAGATGGACCTAGGGTGCCTCCATATGCGCTTCGCATAGAGTGATGCCAACTGCCCGTTTCCCTTTCCCACATCCTCTTCCACCGCCATTTTGTTCCTCTCATTGTTTCCCCGTGCGCCGGAAAGTCGCCTATGTGTCCATCGGTCCTCGCATCCGAGGGGGAAAATGCTAATCCTCCCTCCGTGGGTTCCACAACGCTGCTCCGAACTTGTGAGATAAGGTGCTTGTTTCCGGGAGGGTTATAAACAGTGTTGTACGGAACGGCGTTCTAAGGAACGGCGAAGGAACGGCGTTCCTGGAACGTGTTCCTTTTAGGAGGAACGAAGGAACGCCGCCGTTCCATTTTGCATCGGTGGAACTGGAACGGGAACTTGTTACATTTTTACTGGAACGAAAGAAGTATAGGCGTTCCTTTTATTTTTGTCCCGTTGGGTAATTTTTATTTTATTTCTAAGAGGGAAATTCTAAAAAAGAAGTATAAACACAATATGATTACGAAGAACCTTTTTGTTACTTTTTGTTACTCTCGCTAACCTTTTTGTTACTTATCTTAGGGTTTATATTGTGGGGTTCTCGCTTGGTAAGTCGGGAGCAGGAGAGCTAGTGGACATTGATTCTTTTTGCTGTGCCCAAGACTGTGGTACGAATTTGTCGAAGGAAAACACACGGAAAGAGGGACGTCCCATACTCAGCTACTTTCTTTACTTGCACGAATCCTCATAAATCCAGTAACCTAAGGCCGACTAGAGCCACAACTGAACTTCCACAAAGAGACCTACAGTTACAACAAAAGAACAGGTCACCATATGTCGAATGCACCCTTGTAACCGGAACATCGGTCACTTAAAAAGATACACAAAAAATCAACAAGGCTGAAGTTTGCAATTTAAGGTTATAATAATAATGCAATTAAATGCAACGGTCCTTTATTCCCTCTCCCCTTGTCCCCCACCTTCAAACTGAGCAACAAATCCAACCTCCACAAAGAACGATTTGTAGTTTTCAATACTCACCTTTCAATAGTCCTACCCTCTTCTTCACTTGCTCGTTTTGCGGACAGCAAAATCGAGAAGCAACTTTAGCTAAGTTCAAACAAGGGACTTTGTTATGTTGAAACGTGTGAGGTCGTTGTAAACCGATCGTGCAGTGTGGGGTAACAGTACATTTTGCTCGTCTGAATCGACCGCCACAAACATCATTATGGTTAAAAGCTGACATTTCTAAAGGTGAATATGAATCAGCAAATGAAACCTTGTTTCCGCTTGTTTTCTTCCCCTGGGGCCCTAATCTGTGCGCTTGGCAGAACAGTCTGCGAAAAATCTGCCGGCCGGGATCGTCCCACGCCGCACTTGACCTTGGCGCCGGCCAATCACAGTCGCCCGATTTCTAACTGACTTTTTCGCCAAGTGTCCAGATTAGCGCCCCTGGTGTCCTTTCATCACGACATCCAAATTCTTATCTCGTCATTTGATGGGATAGATAAAAAAACTATGTTTAATTTAGTTAAATGTGATAATCATAAAAATACAAATGTAACGTATATTTAACGATACGTTCCATCTTGGTTAACTGTAACGGGAACGAGTTCCTTTTTTATAAATGGAACTTGTAACGGGAACGCATTCCAAAAATCAGAAGGAGCAAGGAACAAGCTTTCGTTCCTTTTATTGAGGAACGTGTACAACACTGAACAAAATGGCTGCTGGTTTGTCGGCGAGTGGTATTACAAAGGTGGCATCACCCTAGCAAAGCGCACATGAAGGCTCCCTAGATGGACCTCCCCCATACCCCCCCCCCCCCCTTTTTCCAAGGAAAAAAAAAAAAAAAGAAACGTCGATTCTTTAATTTTTTGCATCAAGGAAGTTGTATACGAAATTCAGCTTGATTGTGGGCTCTGCTATATAGGCCGGACGGGTAGGTGGGTAGATTGCGTGGTGCCCGAAAGCATCCGATGTCAAAAGCCCCATGTCAAATGCCCCCGCGGCTTTTGCGCCGCTTTCAAAAGCCCCAATTTCAGAAGCCCTCGAAGAGAATCCCCTGTGTCAGGTGGTCGGGTCCTCAACGTGACGTCGGAGCATTCTGTTTTTAACTAAGAGACAGTCTTTGCACGCGAGCTTCTGTAACGTAAGCATGCCGTACCCGGGATTTAAGTATGGAATAACTGTATAATGCTCTTCAGGCGTGCGCTAAACACATTCACGTCTTGAGACGTTAGAAGTGAAATTATGCGAAACATATCAGTCACTGGCAAAACATTTGAAGGTACAGCTTTTATCAATAGAGAGTTTTAGTAGATCGTTCCGACACCTCCGATAGCCCCGATAACGATACTATGCATGCTCAAGGGAGGCGGTGGCGGAGTATCGGGTATCGTTATCGGAGTCATGGGAACGAGCTACTAAAACTCTCTAATATGTAAGCATCGAACCGAGGCTTCCGTCGACTCTGAAGTACGCGCGGATTCACAGTTCCGACAATGTGGGCTCTGTATGAACTCTTAACCCGCAGTTCATGACGTTATAGGAGTCACATCACCAGATACCAGTTGCATTGTTCTTACGTCGTTTTAAAAATAAATTTTATTCATCTATAGTCAGAGGCAGGCTATGAATTCAGGGAAGCTCCTTTCACCTCGTCCCACTTTAGCAGAGCGAAGGCTGGAGAGAAGGCGACCTTCTCTCCAGCGTTCGCTCTGGTTCAAGGGATGCTGAACCGAAATTTGGAGTTCACAAAACGTGACTGGAGCGAAAAGCTGGACGCTGCAAAACCCCAAAATATCACTCATACAGCGATATCTGTAGCGGATGGCTGAATTTTTGGAAAAGAAGTGGACGATTGAAACAAGGCAAACGAGACATCTTACGTCACGATTCTTGTTCCCTCTCCTCTTCGCTTTGTACCCTCGAGCAGGTGAACCGAAGCGAGGAGGGAAGAAGCGAGGCCGCTTCCCCTCATTCTCCACTGTTCCGGGAGAACATGAGGAAAAGCAACCCCAGTAAACACGGACAAAGAAGAGGAATGAACAAGACAGGACAACGGCTGACTCGCAACTGGACTTTATTCTATAAATAGAAGAGAAAGGAATCTTCTTAAACACATTGCGCACGCCTACCAAGCATCGAGAGGGCACAAATATATCGTTTTACAAATCGGCACTCATGCTAGACCTAAGGTACGTCATCAACTTATCGAATAACGCCACCAAGGGTTCATAACGCACCTGCGGTCTAACATGAGTGCCAATTTGTAAGGTGATATTGTCACGGGTGGTGACCAAAAAAAAACAGGAAATAAACAGAAAGAAATAAACATTTAATGTGGCGAACTTGTGCCAAAAATAAACGAGTACAAAAGATAATAATAGAGCGTCGCGGGCGTCGAAGTCGGCGTAGCAGCAGAGTTGAACGCTGGTGCGAAAACTGACTCCGTTCGCCTTGCGGAATCCCTTATGTACCCTCGTGGGTTTCTGGATCGTTCGGCGTAGAAGGTTCGGCGCGTAGAACATTCTGACCTCGAACAAGCAACATGGTTCTCGAATTTACCAGAACATTACTTTACAGAGTCAACAAAAATGCGCCTCCGCGTCCAGGAATCGAACCCTGGCTTCCAGCGTGGAAAGCACGCGCGATAACCGAATTAGGCCACGCGCGCGCTGCCTACTTGGCCAGTTGCGCGCGCGGCATTACTCCCCCCTTTAAAAAAGTGCATCGTCCCGATGCAACCCAAAAACAAAATGAAGCAAATAAAACAGAACGGTAAACTAAAGAGTCACATAAGGTCCACAGTCCTATCGAGCGTAGTACGGCTTCAGTCGCACGACGTGGACGACTTCCGGTCGTGGAGGGCGGCGTGACGAAGTCCTTGTTCCGTCGGGCATCACCTCGTAGTTCAGATCCCCGAGTCGACGAAGCACTTTGTAGGGTCCAAAGTATCGTTTCAGCAATTTCTCACTGAGGCCGCGGCGACGGATGGGCGTCCATACCCACACCCTATCTCCGGGCTGGAAGTGGACGTCCCTGCGACGAAGGTTGTAGCGGCCGGCGTCGACGCGTTGCTGGTCTTGAATCAGGAGTCGGGCGAGCTGGCGAACTTCTTCGGCGCGTTGAGCAACCGCCTGGGCGTCGTCGCTCTCATTGCCAGATGGCTCATGGGGCAGCATGGCGTCCAGCATGGTCGTTACCTTCCGACCATGTACCAGCTGGAAAGGGGTGAATCCAGTGGTCTCTTGAACCGCCGTATTGTAGGCGAACGTGACGTAGGGCAGCACCTCGTCCCACGTCTTGTGCTCTACGTCGACGTACATAGAGATCATATCGGCGATTGTCTTGTTGAGTCGCTCCGTCAGCCCGTTGGTCTGCGGGTGGTACGCAGTTGTACGACGATGGCTGGTGTGACTGAGTCGGAGGATTTCTTGGGTCAGTTGTGCCATGAACGATGATCCGCGATCTGTAATCAGAACTTCTGGAGCGCCGTGCCGGAGGGCGATGGACTCAATGAAAAACTTGGCAACTTCCACAGCAGTCCCCGAAGGAAGAGCTTTCGTTTCGGCGTACCGCGTGAGATAATCTGTGGCGACGATGATCCAGCGGTTCCCCGACGTCGAAGGCGGAAAAGGACCAAGTAGATCCATTCCGATCTGCTGGAAGGGTGCAGTTGGAGGAGAAATAGGCTGCAGGAGTCCGGCCGGCCTCGTCGGAGGTTTCTTGCGTCGCTGGCACTCGTGGCATGATCGTGTGTACAGGTGGACGGTCTTGGGGAGCTTGGGCCAGTAATACTTTTCACGAATACGGGCCAGTGTCCGGCTGTATCCAAGGTGTCCGGACGTCGGGTCGTCGTGACATGCTTGAAAGATCTCCCCTCGAAGGTCGGTTGGGATTACCAGCAGCCACGGCGAGTTGTTGTCCCCGGAGTTCTCTTTGTAGAGTACACCTTGTCGAATGGCGAAGGTCGGCACGGCTCGTGAGAAAACACGGGGTACGGTACCGCCGCGCCCTTCCAAGTGCTCGATTAAGGCTCGCAGCTCCGGATCGTCTCGTTGACGTCGTGCCATGTCATCGGTGTTCACTGCCCCTAGAAAGCACTCGTCATCATCGTCGTCGTTGCTGCCGGAAGGTGTTTCGACAGGGGCCCTGGACAGGCAGTCAGCGTCGCTGTGCTTGCGTCCTGACTTGTAAACCACAGTCATGTTGAACTCTTGTAGCCGGAGGCTCCATCGAGCGAGGCGTCCTGACGGGTCCTTGAGGTTCGCAAGCCAGCAGAGCGAGTGGTGGTCCGTGACTACGCGGAACGGGCTTCCGTACAAGTACGGACGAAATTTCGTGATTGCCCAGACGACCGCAAGGCATTCTTTCTCAGTAGTGGAGTAATTTCTCTCTGCCTTGGACAGTGTCCGACTTGCGTAGGCGATGACTCGTTCGGTGCCTTCTTGTACTTGAACTAGTACCGCGCCAAGTCCTGCGTTACTTGCGTCAGTGTGAATCTCGGTGTCCGCATCCTGATCGAAATGTCCAAGAACCGGAGGCGTCTGGAGTCGTCGCTTCAGCTCGTCGAATGCCTACTGCTGTTCCTCGGCCCATTCGAACCTCTCGGCGTCCTTCGTGAGGTTTGTGAGCGGTGCGGAAATCCGTGCGAAATCCCGAACGAAGCGACGATAGTAGGCGCAAAGTCCAAGGAATCTTCGCACGGCCTTTTTGTCTGTCGGCGCTGGAAATGACGCGACGGCGCGAGTCTTCTCAGGGTCTGGGCGCACGCCTTCGTTGCTAACCACGTGACCTAGAAACTTCAGTTCGTCATAGGCGAACCGACACTTTGACGGCTTGAGGGTGAGTCCAGCGGTCCGTATGGCTTGAAGAACAGCTCGGAGTCGTCGCAAGTGCTCGTCGAAGTCGCTGGAAAATACCACGACGTCATCGAGGTAGACCAGACAGCTCTGCCACTTCAGTCCTGCCAGTACGGTGTCCATAACACGCTGGAAAGTTGCTGGCGCCGTACATAGACCGAAGGGCATTACCTTGAACTCGTACAGCCCATCCGGCGTGACGAAAGCTGTCTTCTCTCGGTCCCGTTAGACAACTTCGATCTGCCAGTAGCCGCTCTTCAGGTCCATCGATGAGAAGTATCGAGAGTGGCGCAGCCGGTCTAACGTGCTGTCGATTCGGGGGAGTGGGTAGACGTCTTTCTTTGTCACCGCGTTCAGCTGCCGGTAGTCCACGCAGAACCGAAGCGTTCCGTCCTTCTTCTTAACCAGTACGACTGGAGAGGCCCACGGACTGCTTGATGGCTGGATTATGTCGTCGTTCAGCATCTCTTGAACTTGCTCCTGGATCACCTCCCTTTCTTTAACGGAGACTCTGTACGGTGATCGATGCACAGGGCGCGCGTCGTCCTCGGTAATGATGCGGTGCTTCGCAACGGCTGTTTGGCGTACCTTCGACGACGCCGTAAAGCAGTCACGGTATTCGGCGAGGAGGTTAATCAGCTGCCGTCGTTTCGGGTCCGGAAGCTTAGGGTCGATGTCGAGTTGCGCTGGCGACGTACCGTCTTGCTGAGGTGGCGAGGATTCATCAGTAATGGCAGCGATTTCGGCGGAGTTTCGGAGATCCTCGACGTGGCCAACGGCTGCACCTTTTGTGAGGTGTTGCGTTTCATTCCGGAAGTTCGTCACGAGGACCACAGTGCGGCCATCCTGAAGTTCAGCTACACCTCGTGCGACGCCTATTCCTCTTCCCAGGAGCAACTGGAGGTTACCTTCCAGAAGAACTTCGCTACGGGTAGCTGCATCGGTCACGACGGGTACGACAACATTTGATCGCGGCGGTAGATTCACGTGGTCGGCGGCGACTCGGACGGCGGCTGACGCAGTTTGGAGTTTCTCTGAAGGCGGAACAGGTGTCCGCAGCGTCAATCTGTTTTCTCCAAGGTCGATGACGGCGCCGTATTCACACAAAAAGTCCATGCCGAGAATGACGTCTCTGGAACAGTCTTGTAGAATGACGAATTTTACAGGACACGTCTCGCCGTGAATTTCGACGCGAGCGGTGCACCTTCCGACAGGCGTGATGAGGTGTCCTCCGGCGGTTCGTATCTGCGGTCCATCCCATGGCGTCGTGACTTTTCGAAGGTGGCGAGAGAGCCTCCCACTCAATACTGAGTAGTCTGCCCCGGTGTCAACGAGTGCCGATGCGTTTTGGCCATCGATAACAACGTTTAGGTTGTTGGACACCGTTGCAGGCGCGTCGGTGCAATGCGGGGCGTCGAGAGAGTGGGAGCGCTCCGGCGTTCTTGGAGGCTGTTTGCTTCCGTCGTTTTCGGCAACGTCACCTCCAGGCGTTGCCGCACTCAGTTTTCCCGACGACGCAGGGGAGACAGGCTCTCTCGGCGGGATCGTGGCGCTGGGGAGGCTGAACGTCGTGGCGATGGGGAGCGGGCTTCACGGCGGAGAGACGACACTGGGGAGGGCGAACGTCGGAGGTACTCCTCGATGTCGCGAGGGCGTTCGCCGTACCTCGGGCGTGGGTCGTTCGGGTGGAACCCACGCAGGCCCATTTGCCGGTAGGGACAATGACGGTAGATATGGTCGGCCTCCCCGCAGTGGTAGCAGATGGGTCGTCGATCCGCTGTCCTCCACACGTCGGTTTTCCTTGGCGCCTGCTGTTCTCGGCGGTCGTACTGACGTACTTCGTCGTTGCGTCGGGGGTACGCCTGCGTTGATGGGTCTCGTCGTGGCGCCACCGGGTAGTGTTGAGCAGTTGGCGACGGTCCTCGGGCCACTGCGGCGTAGGTCAGCGCCGGCTCATCGGCTGCGGCCACGCTGGCAGAAGTCTCCGGTTGAATTGCGCGCTGAACTTCTTCGCGCACCACTTCGGCTATCGAAAGCGAAGCCGGCTGGTTGGCAGCAGGCAGCAGCTTCCTGAGTTCTTCCCGGACGACGTCCCGGATGATGTCGCGGATGTCCGGGATGCTGCAGCTGGACGGCGAGAGGGCAGCGAAGCCGGGAAGTCTCTGGTAGTGTGAGGCCCGTGCGTGAAGGGCACGTTCGATGTTGGTGGCCTCAGTAATGAAACCCTGGACAGTCGTAGGCGGGCTCCGCACGAGGCCCCCGAAGATGTTTTCTTTGACGCCGCGCATTAGGACCCGCAACGTTTTCTCTTCGGGAGCGTTTGGGTCGGCGCGGTTCATGAGGCGGAGAACGTCTTCGACGAAGCTTGTGACGCTCTCGTTTGGCCCTTGGTGTCTTGCTTGGAGGAGTTCTTCGGCACGCTGTCGTCGCTGCTGGTTGGCGAAGGTGCGTCGCAGCTCGGCCTGGAACTCTTCCCACGTAGAAATCGACGCTTCGTGGTTCTCGAACCAGGTGCGCGCCATGCCTTCCAGAGCGAAGTAGACGTTCCGAAGGCACTGCTCTGGTGTCCACTGGTTATGGCGGGCCACTCGTTCGTAATGCTGTAGCCAATCCTCCACATCCTTATGGGCCTCACCATGGAACGGCGTCGGGTTGCGTGGGGCGACGGGCAGGTATACGACGCTGGCGGTGGACGGGTTCTGGGACGACTGGCTGTCCATCGTTGGCCTCGTTGGCTGCTTAGTCTTGGGCGGTAGAGGTCCGAATTCCGGGTGTAGACCTTGGGTGCGACGACTGAACCGGATCTCGGAAGTGCTTTCGTCGGTTCTTCGTGGGCTAGGCGTCGGACTTGCACTGCGGGCCCTCGGAGGGGTACGCGGCAGGGGCATGCGGTACCCAGCACCTCCACCAAAATGTCAGGGGTGGTGACCAAAAAAAACAGGAAATAAACAGAAAGAAATAAACGTTTAATGTGGCGAACTTGTGCCAAAAATAAACGAGTACAAAAGATAATAATAGAGCGTCGCGGGCGTCGAAGTCGGCGTAGCAGCAGAGTCGAACGCTGGTGCGAAAACTGACTCCGTTCGCCTTGCGGAATCCCTTATGTACCCTCGTGGGTTTCTGGATCGTTCGGCGTAGAAGGTTCGGCGCGTAGAACATTCTGACCTCGAACAAGCAACATGATTCTCGAATTTACCAGAACATTACTTTACAGAGTCAACAAAAATGCGCCTCCGCGTCCAGGAATCGAACCCTGGCTTCCAGCGTGGAAAGCACGCGCGATAACCGTTAGGCCACGCGCGCGCTGCCTACTTGGCCAGCTGCGCGCGCGGCAATATCGCTGCGGCCTCTTGTTGCTTGGTAGGCGTGCGCTTTAATCTGTGTATGTGTAATACGCCTCGCAAGTGGGCTCATTTTCGTCTTCTGCGCATGAGAGAGGAAGTAGCGGTGACGTCAGAACACCGAGCCCTGATTGGCTGATCGCGACCCCCTATCTGAGCGTCGTCTGCTCCTTTGCAACGTCGTCTGCTCGCAACGTCGGCTGCGTCTGTCTTACCTTTCCTGCGATTTTCCGAAGTGCAGGTCTTTACGAGCGAGCTTGACTTCGCCTTTCAGAGAGGACAGACGAAATAACTCGAGCGGTACGTTGTTTTTGTCGAACAACTAGCAGACGCGCATCAAGGAGAGAAGTCAAAGGACTCACTGGCGAGGTGTCCCGAGGCGCCGATGTTTGTTTGCTAAGAACCGAGAGTGAGCGTGTTAGTGCCCGCAAGTTCCCTCCCAAATACGTTTTCCCTCCTTTCGTGTGCGGCGAGACCCCTCATTCTTTAACGGCGTCGGCGGGTTGGCGCAGTTAACGCCGTCTGCTTTACGTCTGCTCGTCAAAGAGATGGCTGCTTTACCTTTCCTGCGTCTGTCGGAGATTCACCGCTTTTTCACCGGCGAGAGTCACCGTTGCCTCGGGAAACAAGGAGATAACAAGAGAAAGAAATCGACCTCTTAATCTAAAATTTAGGTCAGCGATCGAAGTATAATACGGGAAGGGTTCAGAAGGGTCGCGCGGGCATATTCCATTCAGCACGCCGTCGTGGGCAGACGATCGCCGAGTCGCGGAGTGCCTGCTAGGCCTAACAGCCGTGCTCCCTTGGTCGCTTTCGGTGGAATCCTGGCCGTTGGAGCTTTTCCCGAGTATTTGTGGATCCAGCTTTCTTGTTCGTCGTGGTCTGTTTGAAGTACTTTTTACTTTTTTCTTGCTGCCTGAAGTCGGGACGCGCGAGAAGCGCACGTAGAAAAATAAACGTCCGTGGGTCGTCGCGACCGTGACGCTGTCGGCCATGCTGATTTGATCGTAAGAAGTGCGTAAAACAGCTTCGGAGCTGTCGTAGGATTTCGTCGTAACCTGCGCAGAACTTACGAAAATTTCGTTTCGTGAATACGAATTTGTTCTTAAGTTTTGTCTTACGCACATTTTTGGCGTAAGATAGTTTCGTGAACTAGCCTCTGCACTTCCGAAAGTCGCAGGAAAGGTAAGACAGACGCAGACGACGTTGCGAGCAGACGACGTTGCAAAGGAGCAGACGACGCTCAGATAGGGGGTCGCGATCAGCCAATCAGGGCTCGGCGTTCTGACGTCACCGCTACCCCCTGCGCAAGAAGCAGACGAACTTGCCCTCCGCATATGTTCAAGAAGTTTCTTGTGCTTCCTTTTCCATAGAATAAACTTCAGTTGCGAGTAAGCCATTGTCCTGTCGCGCTCGTTTCCTTTTCGTCGTTCGTGTTTGTTCTTGATCGTGTTTCACTGTTACCAACTGGCCCAATTTATAATCGTGATGTCACGTCCCCCCCGCTCGATCGCGCCCTTCTTTTCCAGGAATGCTGCCATACACTGGAGTTATCGATGTATGAGCGATGTTTTGGAGTTTTTAGCGTCCCCTTCAACGTTTTTGCGGCCTTATATTGTGAAATCCTAATATCCGTGTCCCACTAGAGCGACATACAGAAACAAAAGACAAAGACAAGCCTCAAACCAGAGTCTTTCGCGATTTGAGACGCTTTACAGAGTAACGGAGGCTATGCTCAAACACGAGCATCATGCACGCGAGGGAATCTTTAAGAGGCTTGCAATCGCTCGTGCTTACTTCGCGAGCACCGAACGACTAAACGCCTGCCAAAGGTACCATCACGAGCATGCTGCATGGGTTTGAGGCTTGTTGCTGTCTTTTGTCTCTGTCTGTCGCTCTAGTGGGACGCGGGCATAAGTTCGCTTCAGCATTCCTTTAAGTGGGAAGGGGTGGGAGGAGTCTTCCCTGAATTATTAGCTTGTGACTGACAATGGGTGGATAAAGACTATAATTCTTCGTCTGAGTAGGGCTTCCCGCATTACTTTTGCTTATCATGGCAGAATGCAAGTATCCTAGCTGAAGTCCATGACAGGTTAAGAATGAAGTGGATGCCTCCTTTATCTCTTTCAACTTTAGCAGAGAGAATGCTCCTCTAAAGTATAGTTTTGCTGCTACGACAGCGGGTGGCATCGCTGGTGATGCAGATTTATGCAATCGGCCACTTGTACGCTAGTCTAAGCTTTTCGGAAGTTCAAGTTAACCTTAATGTGTTGTTCCTTTTACTTAAAAGACCCCTTGTATACCGTCAACACATTAGGTTAGGATATGGAAAAATGCTGACTGAAGCGCCAAGAGGGTGGTACGAGGACAGTGAGGACAAGCTGTTGGCACGTCAGGAGTACGGGACGGCGGTATTTGAACGCGATGTTTTCGAAATGTGGGGCCAATGACGCAGGGCTTTTGCGACAAAGATTCTGCATGTGAGACGATCGCGCTACACCCGCGTAAATGACTGCACCTTGGAACACAAAATTAGTCAAACATAATTGAGAGTTTTAGTATATCGTTTCGGCTCTCCCGCTACGCTATACGCAAGAGCGACGAAACTACTGCGCATGCGCGCTGCTAGCGGAAATATTGCGGATCTGCGGGGGCTAGCGGAAGCGAGCTATCACGCCAAAATAGCGAGGCGCGTAGCGCGGCGTGCTAGCGTAGGTCTCGCGAGAACGAGTCTCGGCGAGATAAGGAAGAGCCAGCGAGGGACGCAATTCAAGATGGCCGCCACGCCGCGCCTGTCTGGTCTGTGCCCTTCGCCATCGTGGTTCTGAGGGGTGGATTATATCTTGCTGCTCGAGGAAGTAGCCGCGTCAAAGCCGTTCCACGACTGCAACAGGTAGCGATTTATGGCGGACATGCTAAATACGGCCACGAACAAAAAAAAAAAAAAAAAAAAAAAAGCTTTGCAGTTCGTGGTATTGTGAGCGAAGGGTGCGGGCTCCTGCTCGGCCGCTTTGTCGTGAGGACACAACCGACCTAGGAAGCCAGCGAGCAGGCGGATATGAGGGATTTCCGTGGCGTTTCGTTTTCGATGAACAACGACACAACAGAAGAGCTACGCTTGTTGTCATCTATTTTTGAAGATTTTTCTCGGTGGCTTAGGCGCTTGACTCCTATCAAATTGGCTTGGACAACTTGGCCGTAGTTGCAGTTACAAAAGAATCAACGATTAGCACGTTATTCAATAAAGAACAAAATATTCTGTTAAGATAACGACGTTAATACAAAAAAATTCCGAAGAATTGCTTTACAAATCTGTTTTACGCAAGCCTTAGTGTTCGAAAGAGTCGCTAGTGGCGTTGCGTCAGCTCTCGTAACGCTGTAATCCATAGCGGGTGGCGAACGTGTTACTAAAACTTAAAATGGCGGTTTCGTTACGTTACATATAGCGGATGCCGTAGCGGCTAGCGGATAACGCAGCGGGAGTGACTGAACGATCTGCTAAAACACTCTATTGCTGAACGTAATACGTTCTCGCTCGGTTCCATCGGCTATAGACGGAAATTATAGCTTGGCGGCGGGTGTCTGCTGGTGGTGAGGGTGTCCTGGCGGAAGTCAGTCAGTCTGGATCAGTTCCGCCAACTTTGCGGCGGCGTGTCTTTTTGTCTCTTCTCTTTTTTGTCTGCGTGGACGGATTTAGGCTCGCGAATGAACTCTCCTGCCGTTCGAGATTTGGTGTCGCCCTGTCCGTTACTTTATTTCACCTCGTCTCAGAGTTTAGATTACGATGCTTCCTAAGCTATTTTTGACGGCATACTTTTGATTCTTACAATCCATAATCATGGCTGCTTCAGACAGTCCCGTTTTCTTACATTACCCTACGAAGGCTTACGTATACAAGTCACCGCGACATCTCTGCTTAGTATCAAGCGTGGCTATACCAATTCAAGGAGATAGCCTGGCACGCGACGGTCGAGACACGAATGCTTCGACGACTTATACGTAATGCGAGAAAACGCTGCTGTGTGCACCAGTCTTCGAGTTTTCAATGGACACTTTTTCAAAAGTTACGCTTCATAGCTGCTCTGTCAATTATCCGAGTCGGCCATTATTCGGGCACCACACGCTGAACGTAGATTGGACACGACTGCTGCGTCACTGTTCGGCGTGGACTCGGAACCATTCACGAGTAGGTGCCCAAAAATGCCGGCCGCGAATGTTGCCTGATGGGATTTTGAAAAGGCTCTATAATTCAATAAGCTGCCTTCGCTACAGATGGTTATCGTTATTTCTGAGCGCGGATCCTCAACACATATCCTGCCTAAAAACAACAAAATTATTAACGTATTTTTATTTTGAACCATTCGGTAAGAGTCTTATAGAATATAATTTAATTCTTGAACGACTGCTCATATAAAAGGTAACCAGTAAAACACCACTGATGCCTAAACTAGAGGATATCGCCTGTGTGAGATTTTCACCAAAGCCTTTCTTATTGTCTATCACAGAACTGCGCAAAAGGCTATTTCTCACATGTCAGTAATTTCCTATTTTGCCACTAAAAAAAAAAGCGAAATCAACGAGTCGTTCATGACATTTATATTGAAGGATATATTAAATACACGTGTCTAGATGTAAAAAAAAAAAAAAATACAGTGTCAGCGAAATGAAAAATTACTTACTGCTTCAACTCCAGTTCTCCCTCCTTTTCGGCCGTTTCTTTCAAGTGTTCCGCTGTTGTTCGGGCGCAGTCCGCTATTAAGGAATTCATCTGTAACAAATGTTTTCTGCACTGTGAAGTGTGCACGAAATACCTCTGATATAAAATCTGCAACATACAGAATGCTCAATATGGAGTTTTACACATTTGTTTTCTTTCTAAAACAAGCCGTGAAAGCTGTACTAATGAGTTCTGCACGGCTGAGTTTTACGACCGGGTCAGGGCGCGGTAAGTTAGATACTAAATTAAACTTCGGTAATTGTTTTGAATTAGTGGAAAGAAAAATAAGATTCAAATTTTAAACTCACTATCAGCGACATCAAAAACCATGAAATCGGTAAATGTAATGAAAAACAAAACAAACAACAACAACAACTTTGATCCCTAAAGTTATCAGGCACAGAGCTGGCGGTGTTAAATGCCGGATTATAAAACCTCGGCGCGTTTTGCATCCGCATTCTGGCACCTCCAGCCTCGAACCTATTAGAAGGCGCGGAGTGCTTTCAAGCGCTCCGCGCCTTTCTAAAATATAGTTTAGTGGTTTTGGACAACGCTCAGCAGGTGTTTTAATGAAACCATATATTTATCTTCACTCATAAAATTCAAAATTTTACCTAATTAAGCTTTTCATTTTGACGTATAAGACCCCTCTTTTGTGTTCCCTTGACCGCATATAACTCACCCGCACAACCCCCGTTAGTGCCGCTTTAATAGCAAACTGAAAAATACACAAAAAAAAAAAAAAAACATTTAGCACAGCAAACGTCAGCGAGCTCGTAAAGTTAAATGAGACATCGTATCGTCTCGGACAATACCAAAGGTAAGAGCCCTTCTTGCAGAATCTGGAAGCGCACAAACCTTGCGTAGCTTTCCCGCAGCAAACGCTGGGCTGGCTGCCGGTCGGATCCGCCTCCACTTGTCAACAGGGAGGATGCTCATCATGTTCTCCAAGAGTGAATCGCCGAAACTTAAGATCTGCGCAGCGAATTTATATCATATGGCATGTGTTTTACACAGTGGACCCTTCTCCAAAACGGCTCGCCATCTATAGTAGTAGCCGCCGCGTATGAATATACGAGTCCGCCAATATTTGGGCACGCGCATACTTCGAACACGTATTGGACACAAGTATACAGCCTCAGCGCTCGGCGAGGGATCAGAACCAATCACACGGTTCGGACGCAAGAAGTGGCGACAGCCAATGTTGCTCGATGTTGTTTATTTTTTTGTTGAAAGGGTCTGTTCCACGAGGAGGGACCGCCGCGAAGAACCCTCACGAAGGAGACCGTGGTGCAAGATCGTTCACCAGGTTCCTTTCACGCCCTCAAAACTGTTGTTCGTGGCGGACGATGAGCTGAGGCGTATGCAAGCTGTTCCTGAAGAAGTCTGCATTCCCCGTCGTGGGCATTGCGCGTGAGCAGAAACCAGATTCGCGTCAAGTGAACCTTGTGCGCATGATCAGTGTCGACAGCAGCGCCACCGCAGATGCGTCACGTCAGAGCCACGCAGGCCGTATAGTTTTTCCGGCTTTAACCGAAAACCACCGATAAATGTCGTCCGCCTTAGCCTTACGATTTGTTGAAGTGTGACATGATAACAAAAAATTTTGCAGCGACAGCTGTTAGTGCCCCGTTCCCGGTTGTTCGATGGCGTTAGCGTAAACAGGGAGTTTTCGTAGATCGTTTTCCTTCCTCTGATACGCTCTCCGCAAACGAATGGTGAATTCGGGTTGTCGCCTCTCTCCTATGACCTTGATTCAACAGAGCGCCTCATCCTCGTCGCCAGAGCTACTCGAGATCCTTTTCAGCGGATCACAACTGCCGATCTCAGAGCGCTCTGACCATGGGCGTACCAACCAGAGGGGGGGGGGGGGGGGGCAAGGGGGCGGTCGCCCCCCCCCCTCCCAGTTATCAGAGAGGGGGGCAAGGCATATGTTTTGCCCCCCCCCCCCCCCCCCCTGAGATAGCCCCCACTAGGCACGACAAACACTGGCCGGCGGCGCCCAAGGGATACCAAGGGCATTGCCCCCGGCCCTGGTGGGGGGTCTGGTTTGCCCCCCCCCCCCCCCTCAAAAACAAGTTGGTACGCCACTGGCTCAGACATTCTCGGACCAATCACGGGTAAAACTTCTTGACATTGTTAATGTATAAAAAAGATTTTACAGCGTACGATTGACGATTGTACAAAATTTACTCTCTCAACGTGATGAAAAAAAGGCTGTGGCGGACTATAAACTGTTCTACGCGGCAGCATGTTTTTATAAAAAAATACAACAACAACAACAACAACAACAACAACAACAAAAACAACAACAACAGCAGCTTGCGAATATATTTTCGCAGAACGGAGCAAATAGTTGTCAACTATTCACTTTTCGACAGTGAACGCGCTGCGATAGCGGTCATGGTACGGCAGAGCAGGCAAATATACAATGGTTATTAAAAGGCATTTTTCTCACTACGAAATATCGTGCAAACATCACCCACATCAGATAGCATGTATCGCAATGTGACACAAATCACACTGCATTATACACCAACTCATGTTTGCAAACAAACCGGAGCGCCCCTAACGGACGTCACCGGCGCCGCGCATGCGCGATAAGGGTGTGGGCAAGAAGCTCACTGTCGCCCATAAACAAACCATTGGAACGCGATGTTGTCGGCGTGGGTGTGAGTCCCCCTGCCCTTTTTCTCGTTCGAATTGTTGATTCTACGTCTTCCTGGCGATGTCTGACTACTTGAGCGGCGTCAGCGAATTACCGAGGCTCGTTACACCGCGAAACTTCGCGTGAATAATGTGACATGTGGCGATTCATTCCGCGTGGACGCCGCAGTATGTACGCTAAAGCCTGATTCGCATGATGCGATTTCGCTCGCAGTTTTCAGTCGCGACGCCGCTCGGGCTGCAAACGCGTGAACCGTAGCTGAGATAGTCGACGTTAATACTGAAAATCGGAAGCAGAATCGGACGAAGTGAATTAGGCCTAGCAAGTCGGTGATGGTTACTGCTAAAAATGATCCACATCTCCATGTATCTCCTGTTTTATCGAGCCTGCTACAAACCTTCAAATTTAAGTGTTTTGAGGCCTGCACTTGCTTCTTATCGCAAGCACCGGGCCAACAATTGGTCTACGGGCCGGCGTTGTCTAAGAGAGCAGACGACAACCAGAAGCGTTTGAAGAGCAGACGACAGTTCGAACGATCGGGCGGCCGTTTAAACTTGGAGGCGCACTAAACGTAGTCCGCAGGTGGTTCCCACAACTTGACGGTTTTCTGGCGTTCATGTTGGAACAAAACAAATAAATCTGATGACAATAAGTATTCGTGAATTCAACCCAAAGTGCTTCCCGCCCAAGCAATCGTTGTCCGACAGCGTCTGCTTTTCCCTTTTCACGGCACATGTCCAGATTCTCGGACGAACCGAGCACGTGAAAACTGACCTTCAAACCTTTCTCGACACTTTTGGTACGGCTCCAGTCGCGGCGTTTTGACGAGAAGGCAGGTTTTTGTCTGGTTCCTTTCAAAACAACGCAGGAATACACGTCTGGCATGGGGACTTCTGCCCACAGTCCCAGACCGGAAGTGCGACCGACGCGCCACCACGGCGCCGTGACGTAACATAGATGAGTTCGTGTATACACCAACTCATGTTTACAAACAAACCGTAGCGCCCCTAGCGGACGCCACCGGCGCCGCGCATGCGCGATGAGGGTGTGGGCAAGAAGCTCGTCGTCGCCCATGAACAAACCATTGGAATCCGATGTCGTCGGCGTCGGTGTGAGTCCCCCTGCCCTTTTTCGCGTACGAATTGTTGATTCTACGTCTTCCTAACGACGTCTAACTACTTGAGCTGCATCAGCGAAATTACCGAGGCTCGTTACACTACAAAACTTCGCGTGAATAATGTGACATGTGGCGATTCATTTCGCGTGGACGCCGGAGTATGTACGCTAAAGCCTGATTCGCATGATGCGATTTGGCTCGCAATTTTCAGTCACGACGCCGCTCGGGCTGCAAAAGCGTGAACCGTAGCTGAGATGGTCGACGTCGATTCTGAGAATCGCAAGGCATAACAAGTCGGTGATGGTCACTGGTAACAATGATCAACATCTCCTTGTATCTACTGTTTACATCGAGCCTGCTTACCTACCTTCAAATTTAAGTCTTTTGAGACCTGCACTTACTTCTTATCGCGAGTATCGGGCCAACATTTGGTCTACGGGTCGGCGTCTTCTCAGAGAGCAGACGACAAGCAAAACGTTTGAAAGAGCAGACGACAGTTCGAACGATCAGGCGGCCGTTTGAACTTGAAGACGCACTGAACGTAGTCCGCAGGTGGTCCGCACAACTTGACAGTTTTCTGGCGTTGATATTAGAACAAAACAAATAAATATGATGACCACAAGTATCCGTGAATTTAACCCAAAGTGCTTCAAGCCCAAGCAATCGTTGTCCGACGGCGTCTGCTTTTCCCTTTTCACGGCACATGTCCAGATTCTCGGACGAACCGAGCACGTGAAAACTGACCTTCAAACCTTTCTCGACACTTTTGGTACGGCGTTTTGACGAGAAGGCAGGCTTTTGTCTGGTTCCTTTCAAAACAACGCAGGAATACACGTCTGGCATGGGGACTTCTGCCCGCAGCCCCAGACCGGAAGTGCGACCGACGCGCCACCACCGCGCCGTGACGTAACAGAGATGAGTTCGTGTATAGTTGGATCTCCGTTTTAGAGCGCAGCTCTTAGACGCCCGTTTCCGGCCTGAGCGGCGTCGGCGTCGCAGTCGCCGTCAGCGTAACCGCGCGGTGCATTATCGGTAAATTTTCCCGAAGGAACCCGAGGTCCTCCCGAAGGACCTTGGGTTCCTTCGGGAGGATTTTGGGAGAACCTCGGGAGGACCTCCGGTTCCTTCTGGAGTACCTTGGAGGAGCTCGGGTTCCTTCGGGAGGACCTCGGGAGGACATCAGGTTCCTTCGGGAGGACCTCGGGAGGACCTCGGGTTCCTTCGGGAGGACTTCAGGTTCCTTCGGGAGGACCTCGGGAGGACCTCGGGTACCTTCGGTGACATCGGGGAGGGGGGTCACGTGACCCCCCCAGGTCACGTGACCCCTCCCCCCCCCCCTCCGACAGCACGTGACCCTCAGTACCCTTCCCTTCTCCTCCTAAAGAGATACGCTCTAATTCAGCGTTACAAGGTAAACGGCTTTCATTTCTTTTATAACACAAACCTTTGAACGCGTATTTACCAAACTCGAAAATTTTTTAAAGAGTCCACAAAACCCGGTAAAACAGCGGCGAGCTCTGGGAGCTGTTTCTTCATCGGGCAGGTTTAGCGGGTTCACCACCGTGAGATCCACGATATGGTAAAAGCGAATGTCGTCTCATATATTGCAATCCTCGCACCGTCGAACGCACAAGCCCTTTGTAGAACCAGATATTCATCGCCGTCATGCCTCACTCCGCCGACCACTGCCGGCCATCGTCAACAAAACCACGTGATCCCCATTTATGTACTAGGTGACACCTGCGCAGCCCCGCACATAGTACATATGTTAAACAGAGTGTAACATGCGTACTATTATAATGAAACTATTAGGCAGTTGTTAAGTAACGAGCGAGACAGGACACCTTGGTCGACTTAGCGCGATGCGCCCCGCTTTACTAACTCCGATATGTACAACATGGTTCTGTTCCAGAAGGCTCCGTGTAGAAGTGGCCGTGGCTCGCGTTAGCACGCGCAGGTCCGTTGGCCCATGCTCGCGCGCCGCGCTCTTCTCACGATACCTTCAGTACACAACACCTCCCCCCGAAACGTAATCTTGTAAGTACCGAGGACGACGCTGTTCACGCTGTGGGCGTCCTAATGAAGAAACACCCGAAGTTGGATTTGGAGACTGCGGATGCGGTGTTGATAGGTTATCCTGAACGGGCTCTTCCGTACTCGACGTGACGTCCGGCCCAACGTCATGGCCAGTAGTTCCGAAGTCTGGCACGTCGCAGCTGCCCCTCAGAGTAGGGTTTTCTGCAATTTCTACATTTCGCTTCTACTTGTAGGTATTGTCGGAGTACCCCACCCGAAGGTACTCCGAAATACCTGCACCACCACTGACCTTCTCCCAGCCGCGAGACCCTAGAAATTTCACCGGAACCGGAGACCAAGATGTCGAGGAGTGGCTTCACCTCTATTCGCGCATCAGTACCCACAACAGATGGGACCCTACCATCATGCTGGCCAACATAATTTTCTATCTGAAGGACACGGCACGGACCTGATTCCTGACCATTGAAGAAACCATCACTTCGTGGAATATGTGTAAGGAACAACTTCAGCACCTCTTTGGCGACCCAACAGGCCGAAAACTATCTTCAAGACGAATACTTGCATCTCGTGTCCAAACCTCGACCGAATCGTACATGGCGTACGTGCAAGACATCTTGTCGCTTTGCCACAAAGCCGACACGAGCATGCCCGAGTCCGAACGAATTTCACACATCCTCGAGGGCATTGCGGAGGACACGCTGAACTTATTGTTTTTAAGCACTGCTCCACCGTCGGAACCCTAGTGAATGAATGCCGGCGATTTGAAGAGGTCAAGAATCGCCCGATAACTTCCAACTTCACCCGGCTCCCTAACACAACAGCCACTTCCACGCGTGGGGAAACTCCACCATCGGAAACACAAATCGCTAAAATTGTACGTAGTGAGCTAGAAGCGATGCTGCCGCCCAATGCTTTTTCCCACTCTGCTGAAGAGCCAGAACCGCTTTCCATATCTACAGTTCAAGCCGTGATCCGCCAAGAAATCGATAAACGTCATGTTCCAGCACCAACACGTAGAGCCTCGGCTTCCTCCGATCGCCCAGCTTATACAGCAGCTAATCCGGAGGGTCAAGTTCCGTGATGAGACCCTGCAGCGTGGAGAACACCGGACAACAAACCCATCTGCTTCCATTGCAGTGCCGCTGGTCACTTCGCCCGCTAATGCCGTAGCCGATTTAATAACCGACCACGCACCTTCTCTTCTCTTATTTACCACCGCTTCTTCGATGATCGTTTCTCCCCATACTTCGTACCGCGCCTCCTCTACCACCACTCTTCCCCTCCACGTCGCCGCCAGTCGCCCGCCCCTCGCCGCCCTATCTCGCCAGCTCTTGCTCCCCGAAGCTCGGAAAACTAAGTCATGCAGCTTCAAGAGGTGAAGCTGCATCATTGTCACTGCCCACAAATCCTCCCAACGGCGTATGCGCCACTGCCCACAGTCTATTGCCCATTACAATCGACGGTACCAGTATATTCGCCGTCATAGACACTGGAGCTGCCATCTATAATGAGGGAAGATTTGAGACGACAGCTACACAAACCGTTGACACCACCAGAGTCCAAACTACTGATCGGCGCGGACGGCCATGTTACACGTTCCTTTGCCATGTGCGGCTCCCGTATAACTCTTGATCACCAAACGACCTTCGTCTTGTTTACGGTCATATCTAGCTGTCCCCACCTATGAATACTCGGATCGGATTTTCTTTCTGCCCACTCTGCCCTCAGCGACTGTGCAAAAAGAGAAATCGAACTTGACGTCGCCGCTCCAACAGATATTCCGCAACCAGTACTTTCAAAGCTACGTTCTACGGACAGCCATCGCATTCCGCCACTAGTCGTAGTCGCAGTCAGAGTCGCATCGAACGACCCTACAGCTGATGGCGATTAGATTGCATGTCCAAGAGTCGAAATTTTTCTAACGAAACAACTTGCTGTCCACCATTGTCTGGTTTCAATCACGGCCGGCACAACCTACCTATGAGTGGTTAATTTCAGCCAGACTACACAAGTTTTGCCAAGTGGAACTTCACTAGCCGAAACATCGTCCTTTATAACGCGAAGTGTATCTGCTATAGCCGTGGACATGTCGCCATCAGTACCTCCTGAAAGTCCTCTGGCGAGTTCCCTACTCGATAAACTCAAAAGTAAGTTTGACCCCACACTGGACGAGCGACAGAAACAGAACGTTCAAAATCTCCTTTACAAACACCGCGACGTATTTGATTTAGGGAGTCGCCTTCTCGGGCGAACCACCGCAACCACACCACATCGATACAGGGACTCGACCACCTCTACATTACCGTCCTTACCGAGTCTCTGCCTGTGAATGCCGCCTTATACAAACGGAAGTTGATAAGATGATGGCGCAAGATATCGTTCAACCATCCTCTAGCCCGTGGTCCTCCCCAGTTGTCCTTGTCAAAAAAAGCGGATGGGACGTGGCGATTCTGCATTGACCATCGTCGGCTCAACAAGATCACAAAAAGGGACGTATACCCACTGCCACGTATTGACGATACATTTGATTGTCTACACGGCGCCCAGTACGTTTCTTCCATCGATCTTCGCACCGGATATTGGCAGATCAACGGCGACGACTCAGATAGAGAAAGAACTGCGTCCATAACTCCAGACGGTCTTTACGAATTCAAAGTAATGCCGTTCGGTTTATGCAATGCCCCAGCGACTTTCGAACGCATGATGGACCGACTTTGCGAGGGCTCAAATGGACAACATGCCTATGCTACCTAGATGATGTAATAATTTCCTCCACAACAATTCCATTTCACCTAGAGGGACTCGATCAGGTACTCACTCTCTTCAAAAAGGCAAACCTTTAATTGAATTGTTCCAAATGCCTGTTTGGAAGCTCTCAAATTAAAGTGCTCGGTCACCTTGAGGACAAAAGCGACATCAGACCTGACCCCGACAAAACCAAAGCTGTTCAAGAATTCCCAACACCAGCCTCACCTAAATATGTCCGCAGTTTCCTCGGACTTTGTTCGTACTTTCGTCGATTTATTTGCCAGTTTGCTCACATTACGCGTCCTCGTACAAACTTTTTAAAGAAAAAACAATCATTTCTGTGGACTGCCGACCAACAGGCAGCTTTCGAAGCTTTGAAGACAGTTCTGACATCTTGCCTCATTTTAGGCCATTTTGATCACTCCGCTCCTACTGAGCTACGCACTGACGCCAGCGGCCACGGAATTGGAGCAATACTGGCCCAGCATCAACCAGACAAAGAACGTGTGGTTTCCTACGCCAGCCGACCACTTTCACCAGCTGAGCAAAACTACACCATCTCTGAACGTGAGTGTCTGGCTGTAATCTGGTCTATTACGAAGTTCCGCCCCTACCTCTTCGGACGCCCATTTTCTATCGTCGTGCACAGATCACCACGCACTCTGCTGGATCTCATCATTTAAAGATGCCGCCTTGGACGCTGGGCACTCCGTCTCCAGGAATATGACAATACGGTCATTCACAAATCAGAGAAACTTCACAAGGACGCCGACAGCCTTTTTTGGCACCCAGTAGACCCAGCGGACCCCACGCCTGATAGTGCGACACTCCCGCTTCTTTCCATATCCGCGATTCTTAACATCGCACGGGAACAGCGTCGTGATAGTACTCTCCAAACTATTATCAATCAGGTCACCGCCGGAACAAATCACTCATTTTCTAGTCTCTACAGAATTAATGACGGCATCCTCTATCGCCAAAAGTTTCGGCCAGACGGTGCTCCTTTACTTATCGTCATTCCTAAGCATCTTCAGACCACAGTGCTCGCCGAGCTGCATGACTCACCATGCTCGGGCCATTTAAGTGTCATTCGAACCTATGCCCTCGTCAAACAGCGATTCTACTGGGCAAACGTGTACCGCACAGTCAAACGGTATGTGTCCTCGTGTGACTTCTGCCAACATCGCAAAACGCCATCTACGTGGCCCTCGGGACTACTTCAGCCTTTGGCTCCTCTTGACCACCCGTTTCATCGAGTGGGAGTGGACGTTTTCGGCCCATTTCCTGAGTCCTGCACTAGCAAACGCTGGGTGGCGGTCAGGGTTGTAAAAGTTACTTCAAAAATGTACCTAAGATACAGTTACAGTTACTCATACGAAAATGTACCTAGGTGCGTATCTAGCTACTCGCTTAAAAATGTACCTAGGTACAGGCACAGTTACTTCAAAGGTACTTTTTATTTTCACGTCAAGTATTTTTCTCAAATTTGTCACATTAATATTGGAATTAAATCCTTTGTATATTGGGATGTACACAAAAACAAGTTTGATAAACGTGCTTTATTGGTGTCAATAGGAGAAATAAGGCAAAACGCTCTCACCAGAGCATTCGAAGACTTTGTCTTTTTCACTTGAGTGCTCGATTTGACCTCAGAATCAGGACTTCTTCGAAATGTTCATCCGACATCTTCGATCGCAGTTTGGTGGTAGCAATTGTTCCTCCTATGCTAAAAACGCGCTCCACCGCCGCACTGCTTGGAAGCCCTGTGTTGAGTTTTAAGAACACGCTTTTCAGCAGCGGCATGTGCTTGAAACAGTCCAGACTTCTTGCCGGAGCAAGTTTGGTGTACTGTACAGTCGGCGAGAAACAGCCACCGGAGGAGTCTCCAACTCGGTAGAAGTTGGCAAATGGCAAAACAGAGGGGCCCGGGGAGCCAATAAGGTCACTGGAGCGAGGCACGTGACGGCGCTGCACAGATGTCCACATCGGAGTTGAGTCCTGCACGTGCCTTACTCTCACGCTTCAATTGGCTCAGCGAGGACACAGCTTCCACTGTTTCCGACGTCCCGCTCAAACTCGCTTGTTGACGTGGCTTGCCCTTCAGCGCCAGCCCTGGCATCGAAGCCATCGGCGGGCCCTGAAGACGTTGGCCGCATGGAGAAACGAAGAGTCGAGTGCACACGCACCTAACCTTCGCAAAGCAACGACGCGCGAAAGTCTTCAATGTTTCACGTTTTTTCTTTCGTTTTTAGGAAGGAAGAAAATATTATAACGCGAGCGCGTTTAGGAGCTCGTGTCACAGAAAATCCGTTGGATGTCGGTGGCGTGACGGGAAAATCCTCAATGGTCAATAGGGTCGTGACGTCACAGCCACATGAAATGACTTCGCGTGGGAATTTCAAACAACCCACAACGCTCATGTGAAAGGTGACGTCACGCGTGGAATGAAGGTGGTTAAAGACATACGAATTAATGGTCGGCGCATGTTTCAAATGATCCCACTTGATAAACTAATTCATTTGCCTTAAAGAAAAATTTGAAGAATTTACGCAGGATCGCATCCACGACCCTTCGGTTGCGAGCCAGACATGCTACCGACTAGGCACGGAGGGCTTAGGAATGGCACTGTGATCCTGCCGTCATTAGAGTGCCTCGATGTCTGTCTGTGTCAGGGTAAAGGCATTATCGCATCGAGTGTTTTTAGCGCGTGCCGAGCAAACACATAAATAAACCTTGTGGGGTAAAATGGCATCAAAGCACTGGCAAAAGCTCCTATCGGTCGCGCTAGGAGTGTTGTATTATAAAGACTAGGTCGTTGTGTGACTCAAGAGCATGAGAAGCGGTTGAGAAGGCCATGCGAACGGGACCCGATAACCCTATCGCGTTCAACTCTTAAAGGCGAAGGTGAATCGTCCTCCCAGTTTTTTTTTCTTCACAAACATTTTCAGTTTTGTAAAGTGCAAAATTTGAGTTCGATTTATTGAGTGGAAACACCACGTAATGTAAAATTGCTTTACGACTGTAATTATAATTTATTTTCAGTTATATGTTACATTGTATTTTCTACGATTTTGACAAAGTGAATAGAAAAGTACCTGTAAAAAGTAACTTCACTTAGTTACAAGTTACTGGAAAATGTACCTAAGATACAGATACAGATACCGAGAAATGAAAGTATCTAGGTTTGTACCTCAGGTACAACAAAAGTGCCTAGATACCGATTTACAGTTACTTGTACCTAGGTACTTTACAACCCTGGTGGCGGTTGAAGTGTATAGATTATGCCATACGGTACGCGATTACAAGGTCCCTTTTCACTGGCACTCCTGCCGACGTCGCATATTTTCTCCTTGAAGATGTAATCCTCAGTCATGGTGCACCATGTGAACTCCTCTCCGACCGAGGTCGCCCCTTTATATCCAGAGTCGTCAGTGAAGTTTTACGGAACTGCTCCATTGTTCACAAACAGACAACGGCCTATCATTCCCAAACAAACGGCCTCGTTGAACGACTCAACAGAACGATCTCCGAGATGCTTTCAATGTGTATATCCTTCTTTCGCCTACAACTCCTCGCGCCACGACACAACAGGCTATTCGCCCTTCTATCTTCTATTCGGTCATGAACCATCCCTCATGCTTGATTTCCTGCTTCCATTGCAACATGACACTACGCTCACGGACCACCCGCTCGATGCCATGTGTCGTGCTGAGGATAGACGCCAATTAGCACGCTTTCGGACACTAGATTCGCAAAAGCGGCAATGTGTCCGCTATGATCACGGGCGCAACGTCGCCGTTAACTCTCCCGGAGATTTGGTGTTGCTCTGGACACCTCAGCGTCGCATCGGCCTCGCTCAAAAGCTCCTTCCGCGTCATCGCGGTCCATACAAAATAATTCATCAAACCTCCCACGTCAATTATGTTGTCGAGCCTTACGGACCTTGCCAAAATCAACGCCCTGAGCAACCTCAGACTGTTCATGCCCTACGGCTCAAGCCATACTACGCTCCTCAAAACGGCAAGACGCTGTTTCCCCGGCGGGTGAGTAATAATGCGAAGAGGAAAAAAAGCAGCTCGAGATTGGTGACCCAGGAAAACGAGGACGCTAGAGCAGCTCGCTTGGTTTTCTAAAGAACCCTTATTTTCCCGATGTCCCCTTCAATGAAAATTAAATCATCGCATAATCACCGTAACAACATATACGGGCTGGAGATAAGACACCGTTCGCGTGTTTCATATACGTTTGGTGAGCACTGCACAAGCAGTCGATTAAGCGCACTCAACACGCAGAATTTAAACTCCGAATCTCCTACTCACCCTCCTATTGGGCAAGGAAGCGAAGTCCTTGACGAGTACGAGCTTCACCAATTCCGGATCAGCCACGAAGAGCACGGGCTTCCCGCCCTCGTACGCTCTGAAAGTAAGACCGAAGTACCGGGTATCTCAGAGAAAAGAGAACCGTGTTTCTCGGCCCGTAGAAATAAACATATATGCATCGCAGAAAGCTCGAACTCCGGGAGAATGTGACGTTGGCGGTTGTGATAGATATTGAAATTTCGATAACATGACGTTGTCTGGATGAAAAGGTAGAATAGAAAGACGAAATTCCTCTATGAGCCGACGTCTTCCTAAAACCCGTGCCACACGGGCAACTCGAATGCCATTTACAACGAATGACATACGCCCCAAATGTCATTCGGCTGGTGCTACATGGCCTGCACGAATGGCATTCGCTGCAGATGTCATTTGCCACCGTAGGGGTTCGGCGGAACTCATTCGCATTCGGTCACAGGCCAAATATGTAGCCTCTACCCCAGGCACAAAGTAAAAAAACACCAATGTGATTACGTTAATCAAGGTATATTCGAACTAAAAGTTACTCATTTGTGTTTGTTTTTATGTATGGATTCTTTTATACTACATTTAAAGCGCGGCTTGTCACATAATTGCAAGCGGCTACTCTTTAACCCAGTAGACACAGCCACTTCGCCTGCGTCGGCATCTTTTTCGCGTTTCTTTTCTGTTTTGTTACGTTTTGCTCGAGCTTCCAAGTTTCTTCTGATGGAGCCGCTAGCGCCGTAAGCAACCAACGCGATCGGTGCACTGGGCGGTGCGCAGCGAAAGCAGCAGCCAGAGCCTCGGAGTTCGAGAGCAGCTGCACTTCGATTTCACGAACGCGAGAGGGAGCGTCCTCAGCTTCGGTTTCGAGCCTTTGCTGCTCGGCACGCTGCTTGGCGCGCAAATAAATGAGGGCGCTCGTTAATCGTCGCACCTGTTTACCGTCCTCCGGTGCAAGGACCGACACTCGCGACTGTACAGGTGCCATTTCCTTTCGCTTTGGTCAGCTTCTGTCTTTGGCTTTGGCTTATTGCCGCTAGAGCAACTAGAGCGTCACCAACAAATGAATTACAGCGGAAACGCAAAAAAAAAAAAAAAAGGAATCGACTGCAAAAATTTTTTTTTTAAACTGCCTATATACACTTTTTAAAGGTCATAACCTTGAACAAACAAATTTAGCCTACAAAAAACTTTACAATTAGTTTTCTTTAGAGAACAGGTACTATTATCATCATGCCGCAAAATGACATTCGAAATGTACGTGTATCACAGTAATCACGGGCTTGAAATGAATGTCATTTGGTGCCCGAATGAGATTCGCCCTGTATGGAATTTGCTATGTCCGTGTGGCACGAGTATGTGCCTATACTTTGCTTCAGCTTAAGCACAGACTCATCGGATGCTACAAGCGCGAGCATCGTGAGTATGTGACCCTGAACAGTGCTTGCACTACACGAGCGCGCGTGCTTGGCAGAGACACTGAAAGCCCGGAGCTCGCTCTTGTAGCTTCTGCATGCTACGTTCACACTTATTAGCGGCGAGATGTTTCGGTGGCGCCCCCGTTTGTTTACCTTTCGTGACGTCATTACCTTGTGAAGAACAAGTTCAATGGTGTCTGTAATGAGCACGGTGAAAGCCTGAAATCATAGCACTCTCAAAGTAACACTGCCCATACTGTCAAAATTGAAGTTCTTACATCGCTCTTATTTGCGTCGATTTGGTATCCTTTGCTGACGTCATAGTCAGCATTCGGCCAATTGTAGTGGGCCGATCACAGCGACGCTTTCGATCGCTCACGTCGCCAATAGGGAGTATTCACTCTCGGCCATAGTCGTGTGCACGAATGCTGAGCGCGTGCTGATGGCGAGCTTCCACAGTTCTTTTCCAACGTGCATTTCGCACCATCAAGAGTGCCGGTCTTAGCAGCCTATTGATGTGAGCTCGTTCTGAGCATGCGCTCTAAACAGCACCCACAAATATGGCGTCCAGTGAATACTCCCTATAGGGGCCATAAAACGAATTTGGGGTTGGGACGAATGATTTTCAATTGGGACTTTACTAATCGCATATCGTTTAGTTGGCCAAAAAAAAAAAAAAAAAGAGGCTAGAAAGTCAAAAGCCAGCTTTTCGGTACGAACATTTGAAAATATCGCTGACTATTTTGTACCTTTTTGCCTTCGAAAGCTCTCCGCCTTTTTCACTATGATACATCCGCGGTTCTAAAAGCGCGTTTCCGGCGCCAAACTGACGTCAGCAGAGCCCAGCTCACGCATTGGACACGAGAATTGCGTCATATGCGCTCGTCAACAATCGATCCGTCGACGAATATTTGGATTCGCGTTCGTGGCCAATGAGTGCCCTGACGGAACTTATTGTCACTGGGAAACGGCAATTTCTATGGTGTGCATAAAAAGCACGGTGGAAGCTAGGAGTCATCGCACCGGTGCCGAAGGAATGTCACGACCACGTGATTTCACAATTCGCATTTGAGTTGAGGATTAAAGCTAAGGCGCAAGAAGTAGGAAAAACGTTTCATGACCCCTTTAAAGGGAAACGGAGTGTAGTACGTATTGTCAAAATAAGAACTGACATTGTGGACACATGTGGCATCTATGCACCTTTCTATAAAAGCGTACGAGGGCGCGTTCATTGCTATGTTTGTGTGTTATGCACGTGTACTCGCTGGCCGGCCCAATATACCTATATATTGCTAAATTACCCAAGCATCAAGGGGAATGCAGGGACAAAAGGTTAGGGCGCGAACAAGGCAGTGAAGGTTTAACATTTCAGAAAAAACCCTATACTGGGGGGAAAGGGACAACACAACACAAAGTCTTAAACACAGCTGAAATTTATTGGACAGAATATCGTGGTCCTATAGGGTACAGGTGCCCCGAAAATTAAAAGGAAGAAATGTCCTCCCTCTCTTGTGCGTTTGGGGAGAAAGAAGTTCATCCTCTCCCCTTTTCCTTCTTTTTGGTTTTCGGGGCACCTGTACCCTATAAGATTACGATATTCTGTCCAATGAATTTCAGCTGCGTTTGATACTTAGTCTTTTGTTGTCCTTCCCTTCTCCCTTCCTCCCTCCCTCCCTCTTCCCCCCCCCCCCCCCCCCCCCCAAGTTTCAGGGTTTTGTATAAAATGTTAAAGAATGCAGGGACTGGTGTTCCACGCGCCGCACGTGCTGGCCTCAGAAGTGGTAACTTTTCTAAAGAAATTGCATCCTGCAGAACCGTTCGCCAAAGCTTTTTTTTTTGTTTTTGTTATTTGCTTGGAATTTTTTATACGGGGAAAGCGTGCGCGTGTGGCGCATGGAAAAGCAATCTCTGCATTCTCCTTGATGCTTGGGTAAAATAGCATAGGTTTATAGGCCTATTGCGTGTGAGTGCTGGCTAAACTGTAATTTAGCGCGTGTGGACTGCGATTTTTCTAAACAATGGATACGTGTTTATAGGGCAGCACAAGCTGATTTTCCGCTGTAAAATGAGCCGTAGAAATTGATGCCTGCCCATATAAAGCTCAAACTTTCACCGAATGTGCACTGAGGAGGTAAGTTTTACCGTGTGAAATTTCGAGGCCTTAGTTATTTTCTTGTTAAAAAAATATGGTCAACAGATTTGCCAAAGTCAACGGAGGCACGATCGCAGACGACCGAGTTAAACACGCTATTAACTTGTGGCGCCATCTCCCGATAGGTGCCGCGTAATAAACGACGCACTCAGTTGTCTGTTCGTTGCACCTATCGGTAGATGACGCAACAAGCTAATTGCTTTTAAAGCCCCTTCATGTTTCACTTCATGTTTCAAAAGTAGCGCAAGGTGCGTCGATGTACGAGGCACGAGGCACGTGCAGCCCTTGGGAAGATCATGGCGGCACAGCGCAGCACTGAGCTGGATTTCAAACGCCGTGAATTTCCCAGAAATGGCGCGCGGCACGTGCCTCGAGCCTGTCTACAACAACGAATGACACCACTTTTCCCAGGATAAAGGGGCTTTAATTGCTTTTAGGGTGCCTACATGTTTTTCTGTCTCAGTGTGAGGACATCCATTGTTGCCCTGAATGTACCAGCCCGTGACGCTCTGCCGCACTTGGTGCGTGACTTGGGCGGTAAAATGGCGTCTCCATGCATTAGTCAAAGCTACGCGCTCGAGCTGAGTGACACCAGATTGCGCGCACTTCAAAATGCATAAAAACAAAAGAATTGGCAGTAAAATGGCTGAGATGTCGCCACTCAAGCAAAAGCGCACATGTGTATGAAGGCACTCTAATTGCGTTGATAACTCGATGGTCTGCGAACGCGGCCGACGTTTACGTGGGCAAGTTTGTTGCTGCCGTTTCTTACAGGAAGAGGACTAAGCCAAATATTGTCTAGGCCTTGAAATTTCACACGGTAAAATTGACCAGTTCAGTGCACATTCGATGAAACTTCGAGCTTACTATGCACAGGCACTGATTTGACCGGCTCGTTTTACAGCGGAAGATCCGCTTGTGACATCGTATATATAAATAAAAAGGAAAACAAACACACACACACACACACACACACACACACAAACACACACACACACACACTTGGTATAGTCAACTACAGGTTACGAAAAGTTTTTGAGGGAAAAGAGCGCTAAGGAGGAGGAAGAAAACGGAATGCTGGAGAGGACAGGAGGGAACCTCCTTCTCTCTCCAGCGTTCGGTATGCTTCCTCCTCCCCAATTTTCCTTCCCCTCGAAAACTTTTAGTAACCTGTAACTAACTGCATTGCAAGAGAGAGAATTCTGTTTTGCTTTTTTTTGTTGATGGCGAGCTTAGGCGGATGTTGGCTCGTAAAGAAATTTCGTGTTTCTGATTTAACTTTTGATTCAGGTAACGTCATGTTTTCAACCGTTCGCGCTTCTAGCCTTACAAACTCGAGGAGTTCCAGCTTTCTATTATGCGTGGTTTATTTATGTGGGCCTAAAAGGCTCGGTTCTTCTTTCTCAAGGACACCCAATAGAAGAACGCAAACATTAGTGCTTAAAACTAAGGCAAGATAGACAAATACCTGCGAAAACTCACCCAAACAATCTCCCGTACTTGGTGTACCTATCAAGGTCCATTTGAAAAAAAGGCTGAAATAAACGGCCAATTAATGTTTGTATGCAGCTGCATACATCAGAGGTTCCAAATATTCGTAATCTTTATGCATTCCTATTTATGACAGTTGTGCCGTGCTCTAGACAGTTGTTGCGCGTTCTAATTTCAAGATATCTTCAGCTCACGATTTTTTTTTTATATATATCAAAATCATTTTGCCACAAAAAATGTTTTTTTTAAAATCTTTTGTGGTCCCATACGCATACAATTTATTTTTATTGGGAATTGACATTTTGTACGTGTATTATGAAAGGCAGCTAGCTATTCGATCCATAATATTAATAATTTATATGTAAGGTTTACGAATATAAATAGCAACAAGGGCTCGAGAAAACGATACACTTAAATATACTGCATGTGGTTATTGTCTTATGTATGATTGATGTCACCATGCCCTATTTCAGATGAATAAAAGAAGGGTAATGAAAACAAAACATGTGGCGAGAGGGTTGTCCTTATGTCAATAAATTTATTAATTCATTGTTCAATGCACCTGACAAAATAACATACAAACATATACTATTCGAAACGATACTCCAACACATGCACCTAGAGATTCAAGGCTACAATAATCTGTATTGCTATTTTTGTTTAACATATTAGGTTTTTTTTTTTCTCGCTATAAAAGTTATCCATCTGGTAAGTCTCTCCTCTATATTGCTCACGGAACCGGAAAAGTAAAAATAGTCTACATTCGAACTCTATTTACTTTCCGCACATTTAGAAGAACACGCTCACCTTGAACAACATTTGTTTTGCTGTGGCAAATATGAGTGAAAAGTCTTCATGGACGACATTCTGCTCTTTCCAGTAATTCCTGTATCGGGCTGCATACCTTAAAAAAAAAAAAAAGGTTCAAGGAAAAAAAGTAAACTCCTACACGTGCAAAATTGTTGTGTAAAATGTCCGAATCATAAACAATATACAACGTGAAGCAAAAGGATCGATGGCTGTTTGAAGGGATCGCATAAATCGGTTTTTGAAAGCAAGAGGCTAAAATTTTGTAGAGAGGTTGCCGAAAAACGTGCATTAGAGTTATACAAATTTCACCGAACTAACCTACTTGACAAAGAAACCTAAAAAAATGTTTTTTTTTGGTTCGTGTTTTTTAACAGACCTCCGTGTACAAAAAAAAAAAAAAAAAGAAAGCGCCTGATTTAAGACTCTGATCTCTAAACTTTTACTCAGTCAAGTTAGTTCAATTAAATTCTTAAATTCTCCTGAGCGGAGACGTTGAGTTAAATCCCGGTCCGACCGTGAGAGAGCAGTTGGAGGCTATTCTCCTAAGCCGGCAGGCTATGACGGCACGCCCGGCGTCTATGAAGTAAAAGCTAGAGCAATCAGCTGCTTCTGCTAACGAGCGTCTGACATCAATTGAGCAGAGAATGGAAGTGTTTTCTTCGTCCGCCCCAAAACTTGAACAGTGTGAAGCCACTATTTTAAGCTTGAAATGCCAGGTCGTGTCGTTATTAGAAAATGGCGACGATTTAAAGAATCGCAGCCGTCGTAATAATTTAATTGTCTATGGACTTAACAAGAAAGAAAATGAGACATGAACAACAATCAAAAAAGCTGTAATTGAGCATCTTTTTTTAATCAAAAATGGAAGTGAAAGTTGCAAGCCTCGAACCTATACAGAGACTTGGTAGAAAAATGGCAAGTAAGTCAGGACCAGTTATCATTAAATTGTTTGACTACAATGAAAAAATGTGGGAGTTGAAAACGCTCCCAAACTTAAGGGAGCTAGGATATCAGTATCTGCAGATTATTTTTGTCACATACACACGGTCCGAAATCAGCTGTGGCAGACTGTTAAAGATAACAGAACACCACACGACAAAATCTTTCTGCGCTATGATAAGCTTATCACAAACAACAAGGTCTACCTTGTTGTTTATGATACACATGGGACCAAAAAAACAACACCGGGGTTAAAGTTCCTACTGCACGCAAAGTTCAGTGACTAGTAAATTAACAGCCGCGTAAGGTTAAATTAAGAAATGTGAATGCAAGAAGCTTGGCGAGTGAGGTTGTAGATTTGGAGTAATATTGCTTGTTCTCTATCCTGACGTCATTATTGTTACAGAGACGTGGTTACTCCCAAATATTGCGAATTCAGAGCTATGCCCAGATGGTTATAACGTTATTAGAAAAGATAGGGCTTCTAGGTGAGTTTGCGTAGCCATTTTTCATAAAACATCTTTGCAGTGTACACCTGTCTGGACATAAATTAACCACGAAGGTTTACTGTGTAAAGGGGGGTATGAAGAATACATGTCGTTCATTGTAAGTGCTGTTTATAGAATACCAAATACACCTATTAATTTGATTAATGATCTCAACAACTACTTAATTCAATACATCTAACACTCCACTAATTTCTTTTTTAGGGGAGACTGTAATCTACCTTGTCTTTCTTGGGATACACTTATTGTCTCTAACCAGGATCGTGCAAATGGAGAAGCCCTGGTTGATCTAGTGAAAGATCAACCAGTGCTTCGTTTACTAAGCAGATGCTTAGTAAAACTTGCAGGGTTGGACAAAATGCTCGATGAAAGTATTTAAGTTAAGTTACTAAATACCTGCTTCATAAAGTATTTAAAATACTACTCAAGTTACTTTCACTGTAAAGTATCTTGGGTAGAGTACAAATATTTAGAAATGTAATTAGATTACTTTTAAAGATACTTCCGCATTGCTTAATTTGTATCGACGTCATTGACAACGACAATTATACAGCTGCGCAAATCTGGTTTACTAGAATGTTTTACTAACACAAAACTAAACAAAGCGGTGGAAAAAAAAAAACAACATCGTAGCGCTATTTTATGCAGCTCGATTATAAGGAGAAGGATATTGTCACGAATGACAAATGATGAGGCGGTGAAGAATTAAAAAACTAAACTTTTAATGGGGCGACCTTGTGCCCAAAACAAAATATATGAAAAAGGATAGCGTTGCACGCGTCGATATTGGCGAAATAGCTGGATCAAGGGCTGGGGCGAGTCTGACTCCTGACCGCCACGCGGAGAACCTTTTGTACCCGCGTGGGTTTCTGGAACATTCGGCGTAGAACGTTCGGCGTGTAGAACATTCTTAACTCAATCAGACGACAAGGTTCTTAACTTAAGAGAATGTAAAGTTGAAAGAATAAATAAAAGAGGTGTCCGCTCCCTGGAATCGAACCCGGAGCCTCCTCGCGAGAGCGAAGCGCGGCAACCATTCGGCCATGAGCTCGCTCGGTAACGCAATACTTCAATATGTGGAGAAGATCAGACCGTGGCGCCCAAGCGGTGAACTTTAGAACAACACGAATGGGGACAAAAAGTACAATGACTCAGAGCTCGGCTGACATGACTGAATGCGGCGTCAGCGTTCGGCTGGAGTTCGTCTTCTCGGTGAGTTCGAGGAGGGGCTCTTTTGTTACTACACCGGCCTGCATGAACAATGCAGCATGCACGGTGCCTAGTTCAGCACAAAAGCCGAAGTGGATCAAGCTCGCATTCCCTGATGACTGCTTTCGGGAGAGATCCGGCACTTAAAGGACCCATGAAACGAATTTTGGGCTGGAGTAAATAAATTTATATTGGGATTTTACTAATAGCACATCGTTCAGTAGGCCAAAAGAACAAAGGTAGAAAGTCAGAAGCCTGACTTTCGCTACGAAAATTTGCGAAACATAGCGCACTATTTCGTACCTCGCTCCCTTCGTAAACTCTCCGCCTTTTCACTGTGATACATCCGCGGACCCCGCAGCGCGTCACCGGGCTACTAGCCACCATAACCGGGCCCCCGCAGCGCGTCACCAGGGCCCAAGCGCACGTCACACGACACCGGACCTCACTTAATCCCTTTACCCCTAAGCTGACATTGCGGTGGAAGCTACGCGCTTGCCGGACCAATCAGCCGCCTCCCTTTCATCACCGGACCTCATTCTCTGTGGGTCGGTATGCGCGAGAGAGCGTGATCACGTGGAAAATGTGTGGCTGGCCCAACGAGCACGTAGCTTCCACAGCACTGTCAGCTTCGGGGTGAACGGGGTGGGGAAAGTAACTAGTCGGAATTTTGAGCGACGGGCTAATCTTCTAGGGGGACAATGGCTGTGTCCGGGCTACACAAGCGAGATTCCGAGCAAGAGGGGACTCCCCCCTTTCCGACTTATTGAACTGTTTGGTACAATGCGCGATTTATGAGTTGAGGAGGAAAGCTAAACAGAAAAAAGTTGAAAAAGCGTTTCATGACTCCTTTAACTTCACTTTGTTTATTGTTAGTATTTTTACATCACACTGTGCCCCGCGCTCTATTAAAGAAGATGACATGGACATTCCCGAAAGGCCCGTGGGCATGTGCACAGGCCTTGTGGTGGGTAAACACCGAGGTGTGGGGACAACAATCGGGACAACCAATAGTGCCATCGTTGAATATCACGTTCTGCGGCGCACCTTAGACGCATCGTTTAACTACAATCCGTATTTCCTATTAGCGGAGTTCACTATAAACAAACATGGGATACGGATATGAGTGGATGGATAACTAAAAGAACCCACATAATAGCCACGGCAGTGTTCTCACCTTCTTCAAGTAGGTTCTGTTCAGAAAGGCACTCAACTTTGGGGTACGCTTTGCTGGCATTTTGAGAGGTCATCCAGCTCTTAGCTCATTTCCTGTCCTCTTCTCTGCTTATCTATGCTCGTTTACAGTGTTCGCGATAGCAATAAGTGACGGACTGACGACAAAAAGAAAAAAGACACCAGAAAACCAGGATGTTTTGCCGTAGCTTGGTCAAATATACACGTTTGCAAGTCCGGTCTCAGGGCGCCGCCATCTTCCTCAGTGGGGTGTGCTCTTGGGCGCGGCCGTAATCCGATTACGACGCCTTAGCAAGGCTTCGTAATTGGATTATGACTCGCCCAAGCGCACCCCAGCCAAGCAAGATGGCAGCGCCCTGAAGCCGGACTTGCAAACGTGTATACAAGCGAAACATTTTTTTTTTTGTTTCGACTTTTTTTTTATTTTTTTTTTACTTTTTATTTTTTTATTGGTTATTTTTTTTAAACTCAAGTCTGTATTGTTGTTGTGGGTCGTTTTCTTGTCTGCGTTGCGCCTCAGTGTGGCAATCACACCTTCGTAAAACCACCCTTTGGGAAGGCAATGGGTAAACCTTCATTGTACGAACTTTGGGCTAAAATATGAGTCACAATCGACAAAAAAGCAATGCTTTCACAAACTCAGTAAACTCACCGTAGCTAATTGGAGTTAGGAACAGGATTTGGTTGCTCGAAAGAATGTTCATGCTTGTTCGTATGACGCCCACCCCATTTCATACCGAAAAACTCGGAAAATGACGGGATGAAAAAAATGTATTTGAGATATTGAGTACAAGATACCCAGAAATGTAATTAAAATAGAGTATCAAATACTCTCGACCAAAAGTATTTGCTAGATATCAAGATACTTCAAAAACTATTGGAAATACAGTATCTTGTGTAGAGTATTTGAGATAGGCCCATGTCTGAGTAAAAGCTACAGTCTCAGTGTGTGCGAAGGTATTCCCGATCATATTAGGGTGCTCGTGTCAATTTTTCTGAGCTATAGATTGAGAACTTCACCCGTTCTATTAAGAGTCCCAGATTTTATTAATGCTGACGACGTTGCTATTCTTGATTTTTTTGGAGTTGTCTTTTGATACGTTCGAGCACTTGTATATGGAATATGGTTCTAACAACGAAGCGTCGTGGTATTGCTTTAGCAAAATTGGAAACCAATGTATATTGAACTGTGTGCCTCATCGAGTGAAAAATAAAGACTACGGTTTATAATCCTTGAATTAACAGAGATATTTTGCATCTGAACCGTAGAATTGCCCGAGTGAGAAAGAATTCTAAACACAGGACAGAATCCTGTAGTCAACTTCTTTCAGGACCAAACGCATAACTTAAACTCAAAATATTAGAATAAAAGCAAAAAAAATATTTTAATACTTCGCTCCATTCTTTCATGAATGTGCGCCACAAAAGTTTTGGCGTCATATTTCACCCAAGGATAAATCAACTACACAAAGTAGCATAACTTCATCTGAGTTCAATCACTTTTTTTTAAATCGGTCTTAACTTGTTATGATGCCGTAGTCCGAAGCCTACAAGTTACCGACGTGAATAGAATTGGCGACATTTCCATAAGTCATGAGGGAATTTTCAACTTACTCTTAAATAAATTAAACAATAAAAAAGGTGCTGGGCCGGGTATGATAACGAATACTTTTTTGAACCATTGTGCGTATCGTTTTGAACGACACGCACAATGAGTGTCAAAATATATATATGTTCTCTCCGCTATTTCTCTTGAGCACACAGTTTTACCAGATGATTGGAGAACAGCCAAAATAGTTTCAATACATAAAGACGGTGATTGGAACACAGCCTTAAATTTCAGATCTATTTCGTTAATTAGTACGTGTACATTTTTAGAGAACGTCATCTTTACGCATATTTTATACCACCTAGACAAACAATCTCATTAATCGAAATCAGCACGGTCTTAGAAAGGCACTGTCGACCACAACCCAGCTCATTGAATTTAACATGACTAAGCTGAAACAATTAATGAAACGGGGCAGACTGACGTAATGTACTAAGGCTTTCCTAAGGCGTCTGACTGGGTATCCCGATCAAACTTGCTGGCAATGATGGAACTTAACCCGAGACTGGGGTAGAAACAGAAACTTAAAAGTAGAAGGGACAGAGACAAGTGAAGAAGAGAACGTCTCAAAGAAGAGAACGTCTTGCTGGCAAAGCGTTCCAACATTCTCAGAGACTCACAAATCTAAATTTGATAACTTATCTAACAGACAGAAGCCAATACGTTCACTACAATAAAATTGACCGATTAACTACCCGTTACTTCCGGAGTACCCCAGGGCTTTGTGCTTGTTCCACTTTTGTTTTTGGCTTTAATTAGAGACATATATTTAAATGAAATGTCTCGCTTAGAGTCATACACAAATGATTGTATTATCTATTACAAAATAAGGAACTACAGCGATAACCTTAAACTACGGGAAACTTTGGGGGCAATATTGAAGTGTCTAAAACGTGGAAAATTAATCTAAATTAAGATAAGACAGCCGCGTGACAATCACGGGTAAAAAAGAGCCGATCCAATTTAATTCCCTTCTTGAAGGCCAACCTCTCAGACGAGTTGAGGAATACAAATATTTAGGACTTGTTTTTAACATGAAACTCAACTGGAACCAGCACTTAGAAGCGGCTTGAGAAGTAAATTAAAATTTACTGATTCAGTTACTAAACTTATTGCCCATAAACATTTTGTTAGACCTGTGTTAGAATACGCCAGCTCAGTATGGCACCCTTACACGTAAAATTGTATTCTCGGGCTTGAAAGTATTCAGAAACTAGCTGCTCGGTTTATTTTTAATAATTTCCGTAGAGGAACCTCATCAACAGAACTGTTTCTTATGGCGCAGCTTCAGCCGTTGCAAACAAGAGCGAAAATTGATAGATTAAAAGTACTGTATAATGTTCTTAACGGCGCTACTCAAATCGTAAGGTCTAGTTACTTAGAACCGTTATCGAGAGGGTTCCGACGCCTAAAACCATACTAGAGCATTAAAAAAATACGGGTTTAAGAATGACTGTTTTAGATATTCCTTTTTTCTTCTGACCATTCAAGATTGGAATGAGCTACCAAACGATGATGTCATCTTAACACGTGTTGAAAATTTCATTACAGCTGTGGAAATTGTACTTACCTGAGCTTTAGAGCGCAGCTCTTAGGCGCCCGTTGCCGCGTTTCGCGGCGTCACCATCGCCGCCGACATGACTGCCTCGCTAAAAGTAGCGGGAAATTCAGTTGGCGTTGAGGTCACGTAACGTCAATTTGCACGCTAAATCTAGCGGAGAAACTGAATTTGTTGATGGGTGACGAGACACGAAGTCGTATGACGTCATTTTTCCCGCTAAATTTAGCTGGGAAACTGAATTTTCGTTAAGGTCACGTAACTTTCATTTCCCCGCTAAATTTAGCGTGGAAACTTAACCCGCTAAATTTAGCGGGAAGAAGAGAGGAGGAGGAGGGAAGGAGTAGGAGTAGCAGGGGAGGAGGAGAAGGGAAGAAGAAGAAAGAGGAGGAAGGGCCAACCCCCCCCTCCCCCCCCCCGTACCTTCCCCTCCTACTCCTCAAGAGCTGTGCTATAGTTTCGCGTTACTGAGATTTGTGGAGGCCTTTCATTTTTTTTAGAGCGCAGCTCTTAGGCGCCCGTTTCCGGCTTGAGCGGCGTCGCCGTCGCCGTCGCAGTCGGCGTAACCGCGCGGTGCATTATGGGTAAATTTCCCCGCTAAATCTAGCGGAAAAATTTCCCCGCTAAATCTAGCGGAAAAAATTTCCCTGCTAAATCTAGCGGAAAAATTTCCCCGCTAAATCTAGCGGGGAAATTTTGGTGACGTGACCGGGGGGGTCACGTGACCTCGTAGGGGGCACGTGACTCCCCCACGTGACCCCACCAAGGTGAAGTGCCCTCGGGGTGGGTCACGTGACCCCCCCCCCCCCCCCTCGAGAACACGTGGCCCTCAGTACCCTTCCCTCCTCCTCCTCAAGGGCTGCGCTCCAATTCGGCGTTACAAGGAGTTGTAAACGGCTTTCACTTTTTTCCTTTTTCTCTTTCTATTTATGACTGTACTTTCAGTCGCATTGTGTACCCCTCCTACTAAGACTGCTTGTGTGGAACCGCCAGTAGTAGTTCCAAATAAATATATAAATGACCGTAATGCACGTTCCTCCGCCACCTATGACAGAGATCGTAGGTCTATACGTTAAAAAACGATCACTGCGGCCCCCACTTCGAAGGTCGTGCACGCTTCGAGAAACAGGGTCGTCGCGGCCCACGAGTAATAATCGACGAAACGTAAGAGCTGGATCGAAGAGCCGCCCTACGCTTTCTGGGTATTTTCATACTCGAGTGCCAGTCCGAGATAGTGAATTGTCCTCTTGGTCAGGGATAGCTTGATAGGCTGATTGTAGGTATAGGCTTTTATCTATCTCGATATACTTCGTTTCGTTGATCCGCTTCTGTGCCTGCTGAGTCCAAATATCACAAGTGTTTGACACAATATAATCATTAAACGCCCCCCCCCCCCCCCCCAGAAGAAAAAAAAAGAGCGAAGAGAACGGAATTGACCGCCCCAGCGTACGTCATTTGTTGGCCATAAAGGGACAATATCGACTCTCAGTTGCCCTGTCACTTTCGGAAGTAATCGGGCGACGACACTTCTGGCTCTTGTAAATCGGGCTCGGCTTCCGACTTCCTTTCGGTGGATCCTGAAGGGGCATATGTCCAGAGAACCCTCCGCGTTACGAAGTACGCGTTCCAGCCGTTGGCAGAACAGAAAAATGGCCCCCGAAGCAGTGACGCAGCGAGTCGCAAGGAGCCGCTTGCGCCAAAGGGTATAGCGACGCGACATAGCCGCTTCAAGTGGGCCGGAACCACGATGTGGCCGGAACGTTGACTGCTTCTTCTTCACGTGAAACGTGCTTTGTCTGGTCAGGGGAGGAAGTCTAGAAATTTGTGAAGCCATAAATTAAAGCCGCCGATTAACTCGATGCTGATTGGGTGAGCCAGGCGATGACGTCACATCCCCTAGCTCGACGCCGATTGGTGACGTCACTCGACACTGATTAGCTGGTGATTGCACCATTACTCAGGCGCTGACGGTGGTTTGGATGTCGTCGGAGAAACCTCTGCGGCCATGGAGGGTTCTGGAAGAGCGGCAGGGGTTCAAACTCGGGTAATCGCCGGTATCTTCACTCCATGAATTGCTATCGAGTGTACTTCATACCAGGCGTTAAGCCAATCGCTAATTAACCAATGAAGACCGCAGAGAGCGTGGACGACAATCCCAGAGGAATCGAACTGAAACCACACGATTCACGTGCAACACAATAGCCCAGAAATTTGCAACATATATATGTTGTAACATAAAAAAAGTGTGGACGGTAAACGGAGTGTTGTTGGCACAAGCCGGATTAGCGTGGCTCTCCCCAAAACGGTTGTCGGCCTTCGTGCTTGGCAACGTGAGGGTGCAGGCTGCATTGTTCACCGAAGCTGGAGCTAAAGAGCCCTTCCTCGGGCGATGGAAGAGCTTCCCCTGAGACCAGGCCACGCCGCCATCCTACCAGCGCGATGCCCCCTTGTGTGTGTAAACCCCCCCCCCCCCCCCCCCCCCCACCCCCCTCTTACCTTCCCCAAGCAAACGGCATCGCTTTGTGAACATTTGGAGCTGCGCTTCGCGAGTTCTTGGGACCACGTGCATGGGTATAAAATGGCGATTTCACCATAGACTGCAAACCAGAGCGAGTGCGAACGTCAAACTCGACAAATATAAAACAGAGACCTTTAAAATAGTTCACCAGGCTTGTGTAAAAAAAAAAAAAGAAAAATAGGGCTCTAATCCACGCTGTGTAGGTGGGTGGTCAGCGAAGCTGTGGTATCACCTGCAACGATTGCCTACTGCACTATACGAAATGCCGCCACTGGTCGCAGCACGCCGCGGCTTGGTCGTATTGCCGTTTCTTTTCCCTTTGCCGCTCCTATAGTATTCACACTGCTCCTCGGGAGTCCTAACTATGCGTGGCCGATTCATCGCGGTGCTGCAGCAACAATGAAATCAGTTGCTACACTCCGTTTCATCTTACGTTTGAGCGCAGCGGATGTTACGAGCCATCGGAGCCAATCGGAGGCCGTGAGAGTGTCACGTGACCTTAGAGAGGGGGCACAGCGACGCGCGGAAAGCGTATCACGGGCCACGTCCACAGAAAGGGAATGGCTAAGATAGCTCGTAGCACCCGCTGCGTCTTGACGTAAGGTGAAACGGGGTATAGGCGGGTTCTCCTTTTATATATGAAAGGCTAGTGACGTCACTCCCCACATCGTAAGCTGCCGTCGCCGTGGCAGCGTTTTGCACTTCACTCGATGGCTTCGAATGACGTCAACTCCTTTCGAAGCAGCTGCAAACCTAATCTTTACCGGAACGCGTGGGAGGCTGTTCCTATTGGTCACACGCGCCTTATCATCCATCATGTGGTTTTGATGCTTGTTTTGTGGTTTTCTTTATTCAAACGGATACTGAGCTGTATGTGGTATGCATGATTTCAAAGGAGATAGGCTGTTTTGCCTTCAATTGTTCACCGGAAGATTTTTGCTTACAACGACGACACTACAATTTCCTTGCTGGTAGAGGTATACAGCTTCGCTGTAGAAAGAAAACAGTAAATTTTGCGAAGCCTTTTAAGTGGCGCTTGCGCTTTAAGAACGGCAGAATATCGCAAGAAGACGAAGAGCTGTGGGGCGACTTTATCCGACCTCTTTTTGACCTGAGTGACGTTCTGCCATTCTTGAGGAGCGAGTGACACTCAAAGCAGCTCGCACACGTCGCTGTTTTTTGGCATAAGCCTTCAAAATCAGTTCAGAGGTCTCCGTTTTAGATTTGGCAAGTTTGACGTAAAATTAATCTTCGATCTCGGTTTGGTTTCCAGTCTATGAAGAGATCGCCCTTATGATGACACACTCGTCAAATAAACAAACTTCTGTAGCGCAGTTCCGAATGTTCACAGAGCGGCGCGCTTTGTCCTAATACCACGGGAAGGTCCCTGCCACCGACTGCTGCGCGCGCATCACTATGCTGCCGTCTCTTTTTACGCTACAAAATTATTCCCGAAACTTTTTGACCGCACCTCGTAAAGGCGTTTAGCGTAAATTTCATTTTAGGTGCCCGTCTGACGAAGGTATTAGATTACACGAATTACTGCGTAGCATGGCCCTCCATGTCTGTAACCGATAAGAAAGAAGCACGTGTGAAATCCTTGTGATAGTGGTGAGGGCTTCCTCTGCCTCGACCTTCACGTACGAGTGTAGGGCTTCCCCCTCCCTCTCCTTTCCCTCTACTCCGGAGGTGCGCTGCTTCAGTGCTACTTTGGAGCTGTTTTTCTGGCTAATCCGACCATAAAATTATCCGACCATTATGACACTCGTAATGGCTGGGTACTATTAAACAACATGCGAATGTTTTTTTGTTTTTGTTTTCTCGTATTTAAAGTCTCTTCAGCGGCCGACGCTACGAGCTGATGAGGCCAATCAGACAGCGTCATAGGCGCACCATTATGGTGTTCGTCATGTTCCTCGACGTCTTCTATTATAGCTGAATCAATTGTAAACAGAAAATGCACTGTGACTTGTTTTTTTGAAGCTGCTTGATCGGCCCCATTAGCTCGTAGCGTCGGGTCATTCGTTTATTTTTCTTCCGCGTTGACCGGATGCGGGCACAGCGCGTCCTAAGAAATCAGATTCGCCCGAGGAGAAGCATCTGCGCATGCGCAGTGCCGACAGCAGCGCCACCACAGTGGCGTGACGTCAGACGCAGCTCGCCGTTTTCTGCGTCTGCTATCTAACCCTCAGGATATCGGCGCATTCACTGTGCGTGATCGGTTTATCTGATGATAACACGGATGGATGGATAGATGTTAAGGGCTATGTCCTTTGTAACGGGTAATAACTTGTGCGACCTAGACTAAGTGTAACAATTGCACAACGACGCAGACGTTTCTCGCGAAAAACCCTACAGCCACCCCGAAGAAACTGCCCCTACATGTCCCAACATTATAGTAGTCACAAATGCCTATGGAAACAAAAACGCGCAATCTCCAGTCCCGGTTGTATTTGGTTTTGAATTCACTAGAGTTTGACTGCTAACAGTGTGCGTAAAAATCTCCTCCAACTGAATATTTTAATAACTCGCCCGTCGTGGCGCAGAGAGGGAAAAAAAGAAAAAGAAAAGAGACCGCAGTTCAAGCGAAAACTTATAAATAAACGAGAAAAATTCCAAAACAACTGACGACGCGTTTTGATGTCGTAGTTTTTGTATTGTGATAGTTTTTTTTCTTTATCGTGGATAGTTGTATCGAACGCATGAAATACCCTTTTTGATAAGTGCTCCATTTCATTGCATTTGTTTTTCAAATATTTCTTCCTTCGCACATCGTAGTTTTGAATCGCTTTTTATGCCCTGTCGTACCGCCTTTGATTTCACTTCCAGATTTTGCTTCTACTCCCGCGCCGCAACCTCAATAAGAAGATTGGAATATCAACGTAGCATCAGGAAATTTTAGCAAAGTATACCGTTACGTCAGAAAACGGGATTGTGTATACCAACCTTGACCGTGTTCCGCGTACGGTGCGGTATTGCTACGGTGAGCCTGCGCTATTACAAGTCTGCTCCCCAGTGCGGTGCCGTATTCGTTAAGGGTAACCTGCGGTAACGCTACGGTAAAACTTCCTGATGAGTTCAGAGCATTAATGAATATATGTTTTAAAAATATTACCTGCCGGAGTACGTTTCTCACGTCTCTCTGCTTTTGGGCTATACGGTGCCCAGCTCTGGACCAAAAAGGTCCCTACAGGAGCCTTTTGGTTATTTTATGTCCGTAGAAAAGTCCCTACAGGTGACACATGTCCCCACGGTTGGTAACACTGCATTGACGACAAGTGTCGGGACGATGCCGTTTTGCCGCTGACTGATTGGCCCATGGAGTTCTAGTGTCGGCTAGTGCGCTCGGACATCTAGTGTGAAATAGAGTATTTCGATGTTGATAATAGCGGCACAATTATAAAAAAAAATAAGTAAGAAAAAAAAAAAAAGAAACTAGCGCTCGCTGGTGCGTGCTTTGTAAGAAGAGGTGACTTCTGTGAGTCCCTCCTCTCTAGTAATAGAATGAGTGCATCGCTTACAAGTACAGCAGGACGAGGGCTGTCGCCACCAAGATGATCCAATCCGGAACGCCCAGGAGCTTCATCTTTCGCCCGTCGACGCCTCGTTCGGGGCGCTCAGAACGACGCAATTATGCGGAATAGCACACTCCTGCCACCTTCTCAAATGTTTTTAAACTCGAGTTAGGGAACAAAAGAGTCACCAGGGAATAAACCGACCAACCGGCGCAGCACGACAACACGCCCGCGAGAAACTCTCCGACTGCCCTCGGCCTACACTATCTAGAAGAAGGGCAGCACCTTCTCCTTCCAAAACGTCCTCACCGTTGCCAACCCGTCTCGCTGTCTCACAACGAACAGGACCCTAGCACGCGGCCACGCCAAGACGGACGCGTCTGCCGTTGCAGCGACTCTAGCCGAGCTTCAGCGTTTTTGCCACTCCGGGCGTGTCGGGTACGCACTAACGATGATGTCGAGCGCGGGCCTCGTCTTTTAGGTGGTCGACCGTCAGGGCGCTTAAGGATCGAAGGGGTGTTATCTGCTTGCTACAGGAGCACGACATAGACATGAGGACACGCACCACGGCGAGCGCCGCGACGCGCACTTCCGGTTGAGGCGCGCGTTCCGCCATGTTGATTAGCCCATCTCCTCATTAGCGTGAATGCAGACGCTTAACTGGCCTTTCTTCTCGGTGTTGGTGAAGCAGACAAGATTGGCGAGCGGCTCCATCGAGTACGGAACTCAGAAACGTATTTGTGGCCGCAGAAACCTATGCTTACTCTGTTGTTGTTGTTTTTACGCAGCCGCCTTAGCGGCACCTATGGTGGACTTTTTTGGCCACCGGCGGGCCCACTTCTCAATCGCTACATTGTCTTCAGTTGCATTGGAGTACTTATAGGAAAATTGAAAGTAAAATACGAGGCTATAAATCCTTCTAGAGCTTTCTTTTGTACTTTATTGAATTCCTCAGATCTTCCAGTTTACAGATATATGTTTATTTCGTAATTTCAGTATTTCAGTTTGTCTTAATCCTTTCCATAGTTTTTGCGAATGAGACTTACAGCATTATTTAATAATTATTTATTTAGGTACCTCTAAAGGCCCCGGCGGGGCATACATAAAGGGGGAATCTTAAGAAATCAAATAAATAATTATGCAATATCTATCGATAAAAAGAAGTAAAAAAATATCACCTCAAAATGTATATCAAAAACTAAAATTCGCAATCAATAATTACTGGCACCAACGCGTGCGCACACACAGAAAACGATAAATTCAAGTCGATAATTCCGAAACAAATTCATAATAGATATTTTAAAAGCTTAGTCTGCTGGGCAAGTTGGTAAATGACATTCGTATTAAAAATAGCGCAAAAAAAGACGGGAACAAAAGACAAAGAACTGGCAACTAAAGGTTATTGAACGCTAACTGGCAACTAAAGGTTAATGAACGCTTCCACCTTTGCTATCGCCGTGCACGCGCGTAATCTCATCCCAACAGAAACCCGGCGTACCGCCAAATCAGAAGATATAATCCGCCCACCCTCTGTTAGATAGGCCAGACGGGGACGTTGCTGAGATGACAGACTTCGAGAACATGTGGCTTCTCTTGGCAACAATTACGGTCGTCACTTGCCGGGGCATCGTAAAACTTGTGGGGTGTTCCCCGATGCTGGACGGTGCGCAGGTGGAGGGGCACAACAAAGGAAGGTTAGAGAGAGACTTGCTGGAGGCGTTTTCCTTTCCTCGTTCGGGTTCTGCGGTGGGGTGATCTATACTTTGTTTCACCTTATCTCCGGGCGCGGCCGATGTTATGGGCCGAAGGGCCAATCAGACAGCGCAAAAAGCGCAACGTCATGGCGTGCTCTCTGCGCTTGATAGGACTAGCCGGCGGAGAAGCACGCACAGAGAAACGGCGAATACCGGTGGTCCTATCAACTGTAGAGTGCACGCCATGACGTTGTGCCTCTTTCGCTGTTTGATTGGCCCTTCGGCTCATAACATCGGCCGCGCTCGGGCCTAAGCTGAAACGAAGTATAGCTGTTTTGCTAATTTTTGAACAGGCGGTGGGCGGATTATATCTACTGATTTGGCGGTTCGCCGGGTTTCTGTTGATATGAGATTACGCGCGTGTACGACAATAGCAAAGGTGGAAGCGTTCAATAACCTTTAGTTGCCAGTTAGCGCTTGTTCTGTGTGCTGCTTAGTCTTTTGGTCCCGTCCTTTTTACGCTATTTTTTAATATGAACGTAATAGACAGTCACGGTAATCAGCGCACACATAAAAAATATGCGAAAATTAATCACGAGTGCTCCCCTCAAGTCAGTGATAAACATAGTTACAAAAGGCGGGTCATCGTGAGGGTGAGGGGGGGGGGGGGGGTTCTCATTTGAACCCGTTCGCATTTTTACCTTCTCGTTTTTACCTTCTCATCTCAAACCAGCGCAAAACAACTTTCGCCTTTCTTCCTTTCTCACTTAAACAGTTCTCAAAACAAACTTTTGGGTTTTGACCATCCTCAAAACGAGCTTTCTCCATTTTAACCTTTCTCCTTTCAAGTTTTCTCATAACATACTTTCTGGTTTTGACCATTCCCAAAAAGACGTTTCTCATTTTAACCGTGCACATGATCAGGCTAGGGAAAAACAATAATTTCAACATACGTTCACGAGAAACTAAAATTAAGGAACCAATGACATTATGAAGTCAACGCACCTAAAACTTTATTGCGCCCTGAAATGCTTCTTAGAGAATGACATCTCGACGTCATGCCAATCCGCAGCATGACGGACGGCACAAAGTCAAATCAACGAGTTTGAGTATTACCTTAGAGCGGTAAACAGGAACCCACGTCCTGCAGCGGAAAGCCGTTGACCATGCGAACTCTCTTGCCGAAGATATGTCAAAATATTTTGCCGGGAAATGACCACCCGAATTAGCCATCATACAACAAATAACAAACGACGAACTCAATGATCCATACGCTCCATACGACGGCATATTCACATCAACAGTGCCATAAGAGAAATGAAGTACCGAACCTGCACTAGCACTTTGGAAAAAAATGCTTAGATGGGCCAGTTGGTACATCATGGGAAATAAGCGCCGAAGGGGCACGGATAAAGAGTACAATAACAAAGACACAGGGCGCACTCTAAACTGAATTTATTCGGAAAAAAACAAACAAACTTATATATCTACGGGAGCACACCATCAGACATAACACGCCACGTTAGTCCCCGTCCAGCCCACGTTTAAAATATTCAAACACATCCATAGATAGAGATCTACGGATGAGTGAATATTTAAAACGTGGCCTGGGCGTGGCTAACTTGACAAATTTATGTCTGATGGTGTGCTCCCGTAGGTATATAAGTGTTGTGTCGCGCCGAAGCGCCAAAAAACAGAAGCTCCTAAGCAGAGGAACATCACACAAAGAACAATTTTAATATGGCGAAGACACATTTTGCAGGGCAAAACCCAGCGCACCCTGGTGGTGAGAATAGGAACCTGTTACATTGCTTTATACATACACAACACTCCTCCACACTTACATAAAGGAATACTTGTACACCAATCTACTTGGAGGGCGTCGAGCTCTGCTCGACCGTCGAACTTCCTGAGCAGCTAGGCCACTGTCAGCATTCAGTGGCATAGGCACCTCACATTCGCCCTCACTTCGAAAGCGCAAGTGATCAGCATGCACATAACGAATCTGGTTAGCCACCCGCACCAGGTATGTAACCGGACTGATTACTTTCTTTAAAATTCCTTCAGTCCAGTTTACTCTCTCCCCCCTTACATTTCTGACCCAAACTCTGCCGCACACTTGAAAGAGTTTCGTTGGACCTCCGTGCTTGTCAGCCAGCTCCTTTTTCTTGTTTTGCTTCTCTTGTCGTGGAAGGGACGTTGCACCTGGCTTGAGCTGCGAGAGTCGGGTCCGCGGAAGCCGACCCAGGAACAGCTCTGCAGGGGCCTTTCCAGTACTTGTGTGTGGTGTCGTCCTGTAGGCAAGTAGGAAACACGACAACTTCTCCTGGATATTCCTTCTCTTTCCTTGGAGGTCGTCTTCAAGTACTTGCTTGAGCAGCGCTCGCTTGACTGTTTGCACACCCCTCTCTGCACAGCCCTCTCTGAAATCACAACATTTCCGAAGAAGGTTGGGTGTTTTCTGTCACCTAGGGCAAGGCACATAGGATAATAACTACAGGCTGTGATTTCTTTCGACGCTAATATTGTTGCACAGCCCCTTTAAACGCGAAGGGCGTTTTGCGATTGGGATCCAACAAGAAGGGTTCAAATCAGAATGGGTTGTTTCGAGATACAGCCACCGTGAGTTACGCAGCAGCGACATGAAGTGATCGGCATTTAGGGTCAGAACTATTTCACTTGCTAACTCATTCCAGTCAGTCGTGGCCAGAACTAAGGGGGAAAATTAAAATAAAAAGTTAGTCTTCGGGAGACTAAAGTTCCTATACATGATAACTTCTTACAAGTAGCGAAATTCTTTGAAGCGCCGAATGTGTGACGATGCAAGTTTTATAAAGCGAATAGCGACGCACAGCAGAGGCTTGAACTAAATGCAGCCATTTTGTTCCAGCGGAATGTGCTTTGTCATTTGTATGGGTTGTTGTTACTTGTGAAAAAAAAAACAAAAACGAACACGTATCGAGGTACTTTACGTCGAAACGAATGGACACTTTGTTGGGTTGATCATGACGAGGAAAAATGCGTGCAGGTGGTAGGACGCGATATTGACGAAATTCAAATGAGCTATGAAACATTTTTGGGAAAAGAGATGACCTCGCAAGATACCTCCCCTGAATCAGCGCCAATAAACCGATAGAATCTTGTTTGAGGCTGTGTAACACGTATAGATGAATGTGCTCTTAGTATGAACCGAGTTGCCCTGTTTCGTACAGATTCAAGACTGTCAAATACATATGCTTGATACGGGTTCCAAATAACAGATGCATATTCGAACTTAGGCCTAATAAAAGTAGTGTACGCAATGAGTTTAGTTTCCACCGTTGCCATTAACAAATGCCTTCATATGAAACTTAAGGCTAGATGAGCACTTTCACTAACGTATTCTATATGGGTGTTGTAGGATAGGTTTGCAGATAGGTGAACTCCTAAATATTCATATGAGTCTATATATTTTTAGATTTTAATTTATAATTTTGTAATCGCGTTGAACGACGGCTAGTAAACGTAATAGTTTTTTTTTGTTGTTTTTCTCGACGTTTATTTGATATAACCTGGTTAGTTAAACTAATCAGGCTACATCAGGACAAAGTTCATATTTTAGGCAGATTTTGAAGGCAGATAAGTTATGCAAATTTCATTTGTATTAGATAACGATACTTGATCATAATGTGGCACCTGGTACTGTGGTGCGGAAAAAATTAAGGAACTTTCAAGTCGAAGGAAAAGACAACAGAAGGGAATGTCTCAAAGCATTGAGACGTTCTCTTCTGTTATCTTCCTCTTCGGCTTGAAAGTTCCTTAATCTTTCCGTGCCACAGTCTCAGCTGTTACATGATGATTACACTCAAACCCATTTATAACGAAGAGCGGGAAACGCTACGATCAGTGCGATATACCAAGTAATTCGATATAGCAATAACCATTTACAACGAGCTTCCACGATACGTTCGTTCTAAGGCGAGAGCTTCTCTTTTTTTTTTTTAATCTCTTCGCTCCCGCGTGCAACTTTTTTTTTTTTTCTTTTAGCTTATTTTTTTTCTGAATCGCTTCTTTTCATGAAAAACGGTTTTGGGATGAAAAAAATTTTTTTTTTTTTCTGTGCGTGAGTGCGTGCAGAGTGTACTTTTTAGCTTTCTCCCCCTTCTGAATCGCTTCTCTTTGCTCAATTTTGTTCGCAACTTGAGCTTTTGGATTTTTGTTCTTTCCTACATTTTTTTGGGGGGAAAGGGGGGGGGGGGGAGGGACAGGCTAGAAGACATTTGTTCGCGCGTTTTTGGAAGCCTCTTCGGGGGGAAAAGGTTCGATATAGCCAATATGTTTTCGTTATAAAAAGCACTTTTTACATGCATTTTTATTTAAATTCTCCGTGAGTTCGATATCGACAATAACTCGCTGTACGTGGGTTCGTTCTAAACGGGTTTCACTGTAATTGTCCTCTCCTAATGTTTTTAACCTCCTCGCTTGCCCTGACCCAGTGGTCAGGGCAAGCGAGGAGGTTAAAAGTCCCTCACTTTCCAATTGCCCTCTCTCCCTCCAATTTTACCTCCTCCTCCCTCTCTCCCATACCGTGCGGAGACGCTGCTTCCTAGCAGTTTCGCGAACGCAGAGGCGCTCAGGCATCGTCAGTTACTTTTTTTTTTTAACATGAAAACAGGCAAACACGTCATCATTGTTGTCAATTCACAACTGACATTTTTGTCGAGAAGCTATTTCTTTCCTTTTAAATACAGCAAAGTAGCTCCAAATGCTATATTCAGGAAATGAAATACCAAACCAAACGTCGCCCCACGTCATCTTCGTGGAGATAATCACTTGACGAATTTACATGACGCAAGCATGACTCAATTAATTAAACACAATTTTATCTGATGGACAGAATCAAGGGAAAATGTGCAAGTACACACAATTTCAACAACAAAAAACATTTTTAACAGTTATAAAATATCAAAAAACAAACTCAGCGGAGAGAAACAAATGCAGACAAACACTTAAATGAGAGGCAGCATTAAGAGATGAACAAGCGACTTACAGAGTAACGGAACGGAATAAAAGGCGAGCGTGTAAGCGCCCGTGTTATACAAGCAAAATAAAGAAAAAGACGGACACTGCAATTTTTCACAAAGCTCAGCCTTCAATGAAAATGTGTTTAGTCGTACAGTTAATTCATCACTAAATAAAGCCATGTGCAATGCAATTAACGTTTATTTTGCGGGTAAGATCTTTCTATTCATGCAAAAATGCTACATGATTTAAGCGTGTCTGTTTCATGGTTAACCTCAAATACGTTTTTATGCGAAAACGACCGGAAAATGATCTTTCTGACGTGCAGGTGTGTCATTGCAATTTTAACCAGCTTCGCCATTTCTGGCAAGAGGGCCCTTAACTCTTCGCCGCTAGCACCCAAGAACACCTCTACAACATCCTGAAATCTGCTGATTGGTATATTCAATTGCTTCGCAATATCAATATACCGGGTGAAACAAGGAGACGGTAGGCTCTTTAAATCGACCGAAAATTCGGTTTCTTAACCTACCGCGCTACGACTTTGTGCAGCGTTGCCCACAGATGGTGCATTTTTTCGTAAAATTTGCAAAGAGCGAACTTACCTGAGGAAAAAGTAAAGAAAGAAAAAGGCTTAGCTCCTATGGAAACGCAGCGACGCCATCGGTCTTCAAACAACACGGTGCCGTTTCGCACTGGACACAAGAGATGGCGCAACGAACGCCGCAACGAACGAGCATACGGCGCCGAGAGCAGGCCTCTTTAGCAGACGATCTTTTCGACTCAAAAGCGGAGCGCGTTCCGTAGGCGGCGACAGTCGCAGAAACAAAAAAGACAGGCGCGGTAACAGCAAGGAACTCCAGTTCCTTGTCTGCGAAAGGGCCGACTCTCGGCGTCGTCTGCTCGTTCTTTGGCGGCAGTTGGCGTCGCGACCGCTTGCGCCATCTCTTGTCTCCCGTGCGAAGCGGCACCGTTTTGTTTGCAGACCGGAGGCGTCGCTGCGTTTCAATAGAAGCTAAGCCTTTTTCTTTCTTTACTTTTTCCTCAGGTAAGTTCGCTCTTTGCAAATTTTGCAAAAAAAATGCACCATCTGTGGGCAACGCTGCACAAAGTCGTAGCGCGATAGGTTAAGAAACCGAATTTTCCGGTCGATTTAAAGAGCCTGCCGTCTCCTTGTTTCACCCGGTATATATCACGAGCATATTGCATATCACGATACAGCTCAGTGCGTCTAGGCTCAAGATCTGTCCCATAAAACTCACAGAGGTAACTGCTGTTTTGTTCACCTCTTACAATGCTTTTAATGTGAGCCATGTGCTGCCACGTCCAAGGTGGATACCTTCCGTCTAGCGAGGACTGCACCGCGTCAACTACCTCATAGAACCACATTCGATACATGCACTCAAAGGACGGGTGTACATGGCCTGCGCATCCATTACCATATAGGCGCGAAGTCTTTTTTTTTTCTTTGCGTTGGAACAGATGGTTCGTCGACGTCAAGCTCAGCTGCCCCTGCACATATCTCGTTACAAAACAGAGAAAATAATATATTTGGTTCGTCTAAACTCTCCCTAACGGCTGTTATTATTTTCTCTGTTTGGTCAAATCGCAGTGTCGGCTTCTGCAAGTCGGTATTTACAGTTTCTAACCACGAAAATATTAGAAAGAGCAGTTTCAGCTTGCAATATGTTCGGAATCTCGACAGCATTCAAGAATCCGCTCGCCTTTGCACAGCGTCATTCGACTCGTCGTATACTAGGTTGTTGGAAAATACCATCAGCTCTCTATAATTAAGAAGCACAGATCGAAGAGGAGCTGCCTTGATGGTCCACCTTGTGGCGCAACGTTATTACAAATCTATAGTTTCGCCTTCTTGTCGCAGCGCTTGAAACAAACCGACACGCTTTGAGGCGGACGTTACAAAGTTATGAGATCAGTTATCATGCTCAAGAAGTAAAGACACGCATTCATGCTGTGGCTCAAGTCCTGTAACAAAAGATTAAGGACATTCCCCATACAGTGCACGTACAGCGCTCAGGGTTCATTCGGTAGCATGAGCACTTGGAGCCCATTGTGATGGCCCCTCATGTTTTACGGCACCATCGTAATATCGTAACAAGCTCAAACGGCAGGGTGTGTCCTTGAGAATGGCGAAGTGTGTGGTCGCTTTCGTGTCTGCTGAGTTATAAAAAGCCACAAAACAACTCCTGTAACTCGAAGTTATCTTGAACAATTCTAAAGCAAATCGATACCTGCTCTTTGACCGACATATCCGAATCACGTATAATGATGATGAGTTCTAAGGACGACGTGAAGTGTATCAACATCGAAGTGCGGGACAAGACGTCACAGAAGTTTCTTCAGTGCATGTTTATATAATGAAGCTAACTGTCCCTAACCATTTTAGATCTATCAGATGTTTTTACCCAGTTCTTTCGCTATTTGTGGTCTTGCTGAAAACGGAACAATCAAAAAACGTTTTTTTTCTCACTGTGATGATTCCGAACAGGTATGAAAGACAGTTCTACCCTAGATTTCGCCCGGAAGCGAAATCTAGCGTCTCCCGTCGCTCATTTAGTCAAAATAATTGCTCATTCATTACAATGCACGTCAATTGCGAAATAGAAAAGAGTGCCAGACGTAGCTGCTTTGATATCGTGTAAGGCAGATGCTTCTCTCGTCGTAGTTTTAGCAGTTATCCACACGTCTGATGATTTTCATGAAGAAAATATCTCGGATTGCACGCAAACAATTTTTTTCTTTTATGAACCTGACAAGGTGTTTTTATACCTGTCACATGTGCTAATTAAATACTGGATCAAAATCGTATATTGATACAAACTATTCAAATGGTTCCAGATGACACACTTCAGTCATTCTGTGTGCGTTCGTCGTCTGTTACGGGCATCCCGAGACGACTCGAGGACCGGAAATTATTGTCGCAAATATAGTCGGTTCTCGGCAAACGCCTGTCGCGGTAAGTGTGAGATCTAGGCTCCATATATCTATTATTCTTAATCGTTTGAATTCCACGTCTCATTTTTCATCGATCGTACCTTTGGAGCGATATCTAATCACGTGTGTCAGTCCATATCAACGTCCGTAACAACGGTTTGTCTGGGCCAGTGACGTCACCCTTACGGGGTCGATCGCGAGACTGCAATGGGATTAACGTTGGTGATTGACCTTTTGGACAACTTTGTGAAGACAGCGATTCTGATCAGCCGAGCCTGTGAAGAAAGCGACTCTGCTCAGCCAAGTTCAGCGGATTTCGTAAGCAGAGACTACACTGACCATCAATTAGAAGATTTTTTGTGTCTCTGTACCAACACCCAGTTTAATAAAAGAAGCGCGAAAGAGCAACTAGTGCGTACTTTATTGCGTGCGCCTTTCATGTGTGTGAAGGAACGAGACTTGAAACTACAGAAGCCTGGAAAACCTCGAGCCACTGAATATGGCAGCGCTGCCATAGAGAGTGGTTTTAGACACTCTAGGCTCCTGCTGGAAAGAGGGACCAAAAACTGAAGAAAAACCCAGCAACGAAAGAAACCGATGAAATGGAGCCCATTCCATATGACGGCTCACTACTCACCTGCCCCGTCCAAGGCCCAAACAAGTTGGCGCCGCTGATGGTGTACGCGAACTATAGGGGTGCGCTTTTTTAGGTTTCATCATCATCGTTTGTAGCGTAGCAAGTAGGAAGGAGAGCAGACGATGGTACAAATTCCTCGGCTTGTCAGCTCGCTTCATCAATTCCCACCCCTGCCCGTTTCGATGTGGATGAGCATGGTACTGGCGTACGGCCGTGTATCACTACTGCGTGGTGCATGTTAAAGACACCAGGTTAGCGGCAGTACCGCATTGGATAAATTGATCATCAACAGCCGAGAGAAAAGTCGCCCGTTGAGGCAGACCAAGTTCTAGGCTGTATAAACATACACACAACCCAATCTGTTTGCGGCGCCAACACAACAGCGCGCGAGTGCACAGCTCAGGTGGCAGCTCGTCCTACAATTTGGTGAAAACAATACGATTGTTTCTACAGGAGCGTCCACAGATTCAACAAATAAGAGTTAGAGACGCCAAGAACAGCCATGACGTGCGCTGCCGTGACGCACACGGCTGAACTTCTCACGTCAAACTCCAAGCTTGTTTTCGAAAGGATTTTGTCGACCAAAGCGGCTCGTAGGCGCCGTAAGACAACAAACAGAACTCAGAAAAACATCACACGCCATTATTAAAACAATATAAACCGCTATCATTTGGCATAAAAGCAAGCGAGCATAATCACACTGTGGGACCACTTGGCGTGTCGACTGCTATAATCCTATTCGCTACGTCAGAGGATTGCGCCCGCCAGGTGGCGCCACTGAACTATTTCGGCGCCCATTAGAGTGAGATATAATATTTTATACTCTAGTCCACTGAAGATTCACTGCTGCCGCGCCACTTAGCACGACGGATAGAGAGCATTCGCAGCAGCCATGCATGGGCGCCGCCATCACCGCCCTTCAGCTTTTTTTTACTCTTATTCCGTTTGCTTCGCTTCATTATTGCAATAGAAGGCCAGGTTATTGCCATTATAGATTATACTGCGCCCTACCACCCAGCATTAGTATTTGTGGAGGCTCGTCAACGCCCGTTTCAGTGGCTCAGTATATCGGTAAAACAAGAGGTCGGCAATGGCGGATATAATCTGGCGCGTGCGTGAGGCGTGCCAAAGAACAAAGAAGCATGCCAAAGAACGAGTGTCGCGAGCACTTTCAGATCGCGTGTTCTTCATTCGACTCTACGCTTTGGCCAGATGCTTCGCAACATGAAGGCCTCTTCTCTTCTGACCCGAGACCGCACCGCCAGCGCCCCGACTGCCCCATTGGATACAGCGCTTGTTTTCGGACACGGCACTTTCCAACGGCTGGCACTGCTGTGCGCCGCGCTTTCCATCTTCATCGCAGTAAGCAACGGTTTCGCCGCCGTGGTATTCGCACGGCCCGTGGAACACTGGTGCAGACCACCGCCGGAGCTTGCTTTCATGCAGACCGACGTCTGGAAGAACCAGAGTATCCCCGTGGAACCGGACGGCACGTTCAGCAAATGCACCCGCTACGAGCCTCTACTGGACGCGGGAAATGCCACGGAGAACCGGACCGTGGTCTTCTGCGACGAGTGGGACTACGACCTGGCGACCGCGGGGAAGTCCATCGTCAGCGAGTGGAACCTGGTTTGCCACAGACGCCGGCTCCTTTTGCTCCATTCGCTCGTATACTACGGAGGAGCCATCGCCGGGAGCGTGATCGGGTGCTTCGGGGACAGCCTTGGCCGCAAACCTGTCTTCATGGTCGCGCTGTTACTTAAAGTCGCCTCCGGCACGGCCACAATCTTCTCCAACACGGTTCTTACATTTATCATCTTGCGCTTTCTTACATCGGTGGCATCTCTGACGGTTATGAGCATGGGGTCCGTTTTGCTGTTCGAGGTAACAATGACAACACATCGCGTCGTCTTCTGCGCCTTTGCCGCCTCATGCACATCTGCAGCGCTGCCACTGTTCCATTTCCTCTTACTGGCGGTAGGTAAACACTGGAGGGTTGCTCAGACGGTACTTATGGTGCCGACATGCATCCTCCTGTTCGCCTCCTACGCCAATGAAGAGTCTCCGTGTTGGCTGCTGGGATTGGGCGACGTCGAACGCACCGAGCGCGCCGTGATATCGGCTGCCAGGGTCAATGGCTATCCCCTGGACGACGTGCAGGCCAAGATGAATAAGATCAAGTACGAGACATTGCGGAGGGGCAACACGCAAACGAGCGTTCAACAATCGAGCCCCCTTGACCTTGTGCTGAACAGCTCTCTGCGTTTTCGCTCCGTCATCCTTTTTTCCTGTACGCTCATGACGACTCTTCACTACTACGACACCTATTTTGACAAGACCTTAGTAGAAAACCGGACGGGGCACATAACCCTAATGGTTGCGCGGCTACCTGTCTCCGCAGCTTTCTTGTATGTCCTGCACTACATGAGCCGGCGCAAGATACTTTGCATCACCATGTTACACTTGTCGCTTGTGCTGGGCTTTCAGGCTTGGCTAGTTTGGCAAAAGGACAACAGCATCCAGCTCATTGTCACAATTATCATTAAGGGAATTGTTCTGGACATGATTTCAATGGCGATGTTCGTGTATTTGTTAGAGATATTTCCCACCGTGCTACGAGGCACGAGCTTTTCTTTAGGCTGCATGTTCGGTAGGACCGGAGCCGTGCTATTGCTCTTGATCAGGGGGCCCAACCCGCCAATTAATCGAGCTCTCGCCATGGCGGTAAGCGCGGTGATATTTACTCTGATCGGTTTAGCTTTCCTTGCTTTACCCGAAACGCGGAAGGTCATGGCCACCAACACCATTCGCGAGACAGAACTTGAGGACATGTGGCAGGTGCCAGCCAGAGAAGACTTTACGCGTCTCAGATCTTTTTCGTCGCATCCAAATGTTTCTAAGAAATCGTAGACGCAATTTGTTTTATTAAAGCTGCTTTATATGATGGAGCGCTTTATAAAAGAAAAACGTGCAATGTGTCAGTGGCGTCATCTTGTATACGCGTCTCCCCCGAATCCGCAAGTGCACTGCTGATGCATCATACAAAAAACTTGCGCTTCAGACACAATGACAGAAATCCCTGTGTACACGCCTAAAAAATGTTTGAAAAATGTTTTCTTTGTACATATGAATGCTTCGAACACGTCTGTAGCGGGGGTTTCCCTAGGAATTGAAATTAGGGGTTACCTATATCTTTAGGGAAAGGGGGGGGGGGGGGCGGAGGGGTGTTAAAAGAGGAGGGGGGCACTGAGAATAGAGGAGGCGTTGGGAATTAAGGGGTGCCCCCAGAAAAACAAGGGGGAGGGGGCCCTAGGGTGTGCGTAGTGAAATCACTGGTCTGTAGACAGTTTTAATTTGAAAACATTAACTATACCATTGAGCGGAGCCGACAGCATCTTTAACCGCAAAAAAAAATAATAACAAAAATAATGCTCATTCTCCCATTGGGCTGGGCAAAACGACTCATATTGCGAACTCGGCGGTGAATAGCCGGCGAGCCCTTGTTTGTGGCACCGGCGACCAAAAACGCGCCAGCGGAGCACCTTGTGACCCTCTCCGCCCGAACACAAAGCGCAAAAGCAAAGCAAATTGTTGTGTGTATGTTTATACGGCCGGAAGCTAGTCTGCCTCAGTGGGCGTCTGATGTCTCAAATGTAGATGAGCAATTTAGTCAGTGCGGTACAACCGCTAACCTGGGGTTTTATCGTCCACCACGCAGAAGTGATACACGACCGCACACCGGCACGATTCTCATCCAGATCGAAACGGGCAGAGGCGGGGTTTGAATCCAGGATCCCTGGGTTCAGCAGCGCGATTTTTCGCTCCAGGTGCTCCGAGCTGGTGTGCGCTATACTTCGTTTCACCTTATGTGCGAGCGAAGGCAAAGCTGGAAGCGCGAGCACGAAAGCTCCATGCGTTCAGACTTTGCTGGAGCGCGCGAGCTGGGGAGAAACGCAAAAGGCGCTGGTCTCGCGCTTCTAGCTTTGGCTTCGCTCCCAGATAAAGTGAAACGAAGTATAGACCACTCGGCCACCGATCCCCCTAGAGTGCCTTTATACACACGCGCGCCTTTGCTTGAGTGGTGACATCTCAGCCATTTTTCCGCTCAATTGTTTTTCATGCCTTTTGAAGTGCGCGCAATCCGGTGTCACTCAGCTCGAGCGCGTAGCTTTGGGTAATGTATGGACGCCATTTTACCGCCCAAGTTATGCACCGAGTGGGCGAGAGCGTCACGCGCTGGCACGTTCAGTGCAACAATGGATGTCTTCACCCTGAGACAGACATGCAGGCACCCTAGATCCCCCGAACAGAAAGCGCCGGCAACTGGCGTTTTTATTTGCCTGGGTCGCGCGTGAGCTTTGTTAACTACTTCCTCGGTTATTCTATGGTACAATAGGAACGCTGGATGTGCCAACAATATAAAATCTGACTCCTTGAGACATGTGTAAACACAAGCGGCTTTACAATAGTTTTCAAATTATTAATATTACCGCGATTCGCACAGCTTGGAGGATCTTAAATTATAAAGTTAAATGAAAGACAGATTAATAAATCGGTGTGGGACTGTCCGCACACGCGTCAAATTTTTATTACCAGTGTTTGGATTTCCGAGGAACTGTCGCCATAACACAAGGGTCCCATCGTGGCTTGCCAGCGTCGATTTTCATATTCTGTTTATTGTCATTGCCGTTTGTGGAATCCTCAGTTTTCTCATTGCGCCCACCCTCCTTGAAATTGAAATGAGTATTTGAGTATTGAACTGCATCATGCATACATTTTTTTTTCAGCGGCGTAATAACGTATTATTACACAGTCTTAAAACAAACTAATGTATGATGCAGTCCGTGTCTCAGAGAAAACTTACCTTGCGCAAGCTGAAAAAATTCTTCCAAAAATATTGGCTTTCTCTGAAACATAAAATTAGCTTTATCTTTGTTGTTTTCGCTATTTTGTCTCGGAGCACAAATGGGTGTTTGTCTTGATGGCTTCGTTTGCCACTCGAACCCGCTATTCGCCGCTTTCGGCAAGCATTCTTTATGGCGAATTCGCGTGGTCATTTCCCGGCAAAATATTTTGCCCTATCTCCGCCAAGGGCGTTCGTGTGGTCAAAGGCTAGCGAGTGCGCGCCGTTCGGGTGGCAGTTCTCAGGCGTGTGCTGGCAATTTACCGGCACAATTTTTGCCCGAGCTCCAAGAGGTCGGGCAGCTTGTCTGCCAGACTGTATCCGGTATCGTCATATCCGAATCGGGAAAGGGAACCAAACGAAACAGTGGTCGCCGAGAGCGTGTTTGAGTAGAAAACGAAGCCATTGAGACAGACACCCCTCTGTGGTCCGAGAAAGACAGCAAAAACAACGGAGAAAAAGATAAAATATTTTAAAGGAAGCTTCCGCAAGATCAGTTTCCTATGGGACACACCGTGTTATTACACCGCTGTAAAAAATGTATTGATAGTACTGCAGCTCGACACTTGAACGCGCATTACTATTTTAGAGGGCTGGGTCAAATCAAAATGCTGAGGATTCCAGCAAAAAGGTAATAACAAGAAAATGGAATATAAAATGGCGACGCTGGTGAGCCTTCTAGGATCCTTGTAAGATGGCAACAGTTCCTCGAGAATCTAAACAAAATATATTACAATTTGTTTACCCACATCTCAGAGTCCGAATATATGTTGCTGATGCCTAGAGCGTGTCTATTGTATCATAAAATAATCGTGGAAGAAGTTAACGAAGTTCACGCGCGACCCAGGCAGACGAAAACGCCAGTTGCAGGCGCTTTGTGTTCGGGTGGAGAGGGTCACGTGGTGCGCCGCTGGCGCGGTTTTCGTTGCCTGTGCCGCCGGCGTGAGCTCGCCGGCGATTGACCACCCGAATTCGCCATTAGTTTGATTCCCTTTCCCCAATCGGATGTGATGATACCGGATACAGTCTGGGAGACAAGCTACCCGACCTCTTGGAGCTCGGGAAACAAATGTGCTGGTAAATTGCCGCACACGCCTGAGAAGCGCCACCCGAACAGCTTGCACACGCCAGCCTTTGACCACGCGAACGCCCTTGACGAGGATATGGCAAAATATTTTGCCGGGAAATGACCACGCGAATTAGGCAATAGATAGCCGTTGGCGGCCGCTTCACGAGAGCGCGCGCTCAGCCTTGTCTCTCGTCACTCGTGTCAGGCCACAGGCGAACTGGAAGCGCGCGCTCCCTTTCTCTTCTTACGGCCTTTGCAATCGCCCGGGAGTCAATGGCATTTTTTCTCCGCATGTAGTTCACTTGCTTGCCGCCAGGGGCGCAACCACCTTTAACCCCACTTCACCCCACGTTTTTTTTTTTATTCGTACAACAAGCATAGCTTGATTGTTTAGATTAGGTGCGCTATTTGTGCATTCCGTATAAAGCTCAAAAGGTCTCCGGCATGCGCGTTCGCTCTGGTCCATTTGTAGTAGTCCTCAGGGGAGGCCAGGTTGAGGTCTCGTGCCTGAGTCAGGGGAAGGAGGTGGTGCTGAAGATTTGGGCGATTCCAGAGAATCTGTCGGAGGCCAACTGCGGACGGCCTGGCGGAGCAGTAGGGGCACGCCGGGCTCTCATCATCGGGGCCTCGGCCCCAGGTGGCCAAGACTGCTGGGGTGACTGCGGAGTCCGTCCGAATCCTTGCGAGGAGGACCTCCTTCCGCCGGGGCAGGCCCGCCGGGAGGGGATATGGGCACGCGGGAAGGGGTGCACGCGTAGCGACCCTTATGCGGGCCTTGCCCACGACGAGTGAGGCCTCCGGCTCATTCGGAGTGGGGGCGGGATCAGGGAAGGGGGATGTTCAATCAGGGCTCGAGCGATTTGTTGGGCTTTGTCCTGGTGAGTACCGTGCTGGTGCCCAGGGGTCCAAAGAATCCGGACTTCTTTAGCAGATGTGCGATTTAGGGCATGAATCTCATGGCAGATATGTAGCAAAGGTCGCGTTGACTTGAGATGTCGGATGGCAGAGGCACAATCCGTGTGAACGCGTACTCGAGTGACATCGGGCATCCGCGTTAGTGCTTGTATGGCGTCTCGAATTGCGTATAACTCTGCAATAAGCGGATCGTCCAACTGTGTGGCGTAGAACGCCGATGTGTCAATGGAAGGCTGAGATGGACAATGCACTGCGGTAGCGATGCCATGCTGGCACGTTGCTCCGTCGGTGTAGACATCTACGCCAACTCATCCGAGCTCGGGGCCGCGACCTGGTGTACTCGTGGTGGCGCGGAGCCGGACGGATGCGTGCGGACGGTAGCAGGCTTGTTGGTAGTAATTGTAGTGTAGCACCATGGTGGCGGTGGAGCCCCAACGTACGGAGAGCAGCGGGGAGGTTCCTCGTGCAAAGGAGTAATGGTATGTTTCAGGTTGCGAGCTTCTCTTCGTTGATTGACAAGTTGTTCAATAGTGTTTAGTTGCGCATACTCGTACGGGTGCCAGGTAGGGGTATGTAAAGGGAGACCAGTCATGCCGCTAATTGCGTCCCTATTGATGATTTCAATAGTCTTCCACTGAGATACAGTGAGACGCTGGAACTGAGCTTGGTATATCAATCGAGGTTGAAGGACGCGTTTAACCAGACGTTGGGCTACCTCAATCCCCGCTCCGCCACATCGTTTCGAGATGCGTCGGATGAGGTGTGTTGTAGTCGCTGCCGTCTTGCGTGCCGCTTGAAGCCACTGCTTGGCTGTGCCGGACTGGTGGATGAGGAGTCCCGAGATCTTGGTTTGTGTAACCATCGGAAGCTGTGTCGACCTTATTCTGAGGGGCATGGGAGTCAATGGCAGTTTCTTCCGGGCAGCGTTGTTGCACACATGAAGGAATTGCGATTTCTCGGGAGACATTGTTAGGCTAAAGGTCGTTGTATGGCTATCTAGTTTATTCAGCCCGGCCTGTAAGGCATTTTGTTGCACCTCTAGGAATGGGTGAACTGAACACATTGTGACGTCATCAGCGTAAATGAAAAAACGAAGGTGTTGTATATCAGCGAGAGCCCAGGCCAGGGCAAAAAATAATGCAATGTTAAATAGGAGTGGTGCAAGTACTGAGCCTTGGGGCAGGCCACAGTTTGATAGGAAATTTGACGACTCGCAATATGATAGGCGGACGGCGAAAGTTCTGTCGGTAATGAAGGCGTGGACAGCATTTATGACACGAGGTTGTTCTTTTGGCAACGGTTCCTCAGAATACTTCTGATTAACCATGCAAAGACGGTCACGGACAAAAACGAAAAATGAGCTGGGTATGTGCACAAGCCCTCGAGGAAGCACTTTAGGCTGTAATATGCACTGTGCGAAAATTGTACAGACTACTACACCATCGTCTAGAGCAGCTGACCGATTTCATGTGCGGCCTATGAAATGATGATGCAGACCACGGCAACAGAGATTGGGCCTGCTTATATTTCACGAGAGTGTACGAATTATTTATCATTTAAAGTTCCTCCACGTAGAAGGGGTCCGTCTCCTCCTGTTCTTGAGTTGCAACAGAAGTCCTGGAGGTAAGGACGAGTATAGTTTTTCCGCAATTGCATTCGCTGTCTTACTACTTTTTACTCCCGAATGTCTCGGAGATGTGCGTCAAATATTCACCGTTTTGGGCTCATCAGAAGCGCAATAGATAGTGGCTGAGGGTCTAAACGTAAGGATCAGGTGTCAAAGGTTATAAAAATCTCGGCCGCAAGTTGCGACAGCGCTGAGATACACTGTCAGACGCGCTCTGTGCAAACGGCAAAGGGTAGCCCAGGGGTTAACCAGGGGTGAGGTGACAGCGCCCCCCGCGAATCGCGGCGGGAGGTGGCGATTGCCCCAATTGCAAAGGCCGCAAGAAGAAAAAGAGAGCGCGCGATTCCAGTCCGGCCGTGGTCAGGCGTTGCCGGCAAGGAAAGGGGGGGGGGGGGGGGGGTGCTTTCGGCCGTTTCTGGGCCAGCTTGCCAGAATACCGTCCCAGCTGAGACTCGGGCTACGTTCCAAATTTTACCCTATCCTCTCTCCTACGTCAGCGGGTAATGCCACGTGACATCGCGAGTAAACGATCCGTAACTCGATTTTGGAACGGCCGCGATAATCACTTAGATACTACGCGGATTGGCTTCGTCTCGGGCTATGGCAAAAAAAAAAAAAAAAAAGCAGCGATGGCGGATTATACAGACGATCTCTCTTGATCGTGGAGAAAGCACTCGAAGAGATGAAGAATATTAACCGTTGCGAAGTTTTTCTTTGACAGTAACGACGCGCTGTTTTCTGAGGTGGCTCCACCAGCTCCTTTTGCTTACCGTCTCTTTGGGCTGTGTTTTAAGATAAAATTACTTTCTCCTTTCAATTAAACACCAAAAACTAATCAGCGCGATCGCTGTAAGTTTAGTCCAACTGTCCTAAATGTATGCGTTCCACACATCGTAATTTGCACCGATAACTTTTGCAGAAATTGCTTCCACACGGTGTAGCGGTACAACGAAGGGGGCTTTCTCAACATGAATATGTAACTTATGTTCGCCTTTACGCGAATATGATTACGAAATCGCAGAGGGAGCTTGCGAACCACTATAGGCAATTTCTTGGGGAGGCAGATGGGGTGGGTCGTTGACTGATGATGCTATAAATAATCTTCGAAGCCTTCACTGCTTTACAAGCGTTATCCTCTCATTGCACACACTCTGGGAAAACAAAAATACTTCCACATCCTCTACTGCGGTCGAACGTTTTCAACCTTGAACGTAAGAATACGGAGTTCCCTCCAACGCTGTGGACGAGGATGCGGAGAAGTGCCTGTTTACACCTGCACTGTGATGTATACCTTCTCGGGGAAGGTTCACGTTCAGGATGTGGTGCAGTCAATAGACCGCTCTCACCAACCGTTCCACGTATGCGTGACGCCGCCATAACAGTAGTTCGTACGAGGCAGACACCAGTTCACGAGATAGCTCATGCCGCCTCGTGCTCTGCTCGCGCAGACCTCGAGCAGGGTTTTCGCGAGTGCAGAAAGACTGCAGCTCCCACGATGCATGTCGGCAGCGGTGGCGTACTCAAACTAGCTGGTGTAAACGGTCTATTCCTGCGTTAAGAAGAAAAAATATCAATGACCACACATAAATGGTAACGCCTCAGTTTCTGTCATTTCGAACGTGTCCCTCCAATGCCAAGGGAACCAACGAGCTTTGACGGCTGTCGGCGCAGAAAGCAGACGACGAGCAGAGGGCGAACAGATCACGTGGCGTATTTACTCGATTTTACTTGACGTTCCCCACCGATCGGGGAGGGTAGCGTGAGTAATTACTCTGGAGTAAACAACCCGCTTCTGCAACGCGAGTTCTGACGTCACCGAGTAAGCGTGAATAAGTTTTGAAACTGTACGGAACCTTTACTCTGGAGTCGGATCGAGTATATTTTGAAACACAGGCTCCGCGAAAGAAGGCACTGCAAAGGCTGGGGCGCGCGAGCGTCTCGAGACCCGGCAAGTGTCCCGCTCAGCTCTTGGTCTAACTTTGACAGTGCTTTCTTCCCTCGACTCTCAGGAACAAACTTTATTTAAAGCAGCTCATTGTCCGAGCTGAGACGCTGTTTCTAGCAAGTCAACCCTGCTCCTCTCGGCGCCGAGGAACATTGCGCCGCCTGAGGCGTCTACATCGTCGGCGGCCGCAACCTCGGCAATAGCAAAACATGGCCCTCCACGTCAGTACACTGCAGACGAACTAACGGAGCAGAAGAACGTGATTCATGCTTTCGCATTCACAACTCATAAGAAGTGATTTGCTGTCCCCTGAATGTTTTTGTATATATGAGCACTGTGACAGGATCGTCGAACAAGAAATGAACACGCGTCAGGCAGTGTCAGCAGACTGAATATATTGTAGGATGTATTAACCTCGACCTACTGTAGTCCTGACCTTCTCACAGAATGGCTCCCTATGTCGCCGATGAAGTACGTCGTTTTGCCGTTGGGGGCCCTCGGTAAAGGCTTGTTTCTCTGGCTTGCCTGCGACCCAAACGCGATTCACACAGAGTGTCTAGAGGTCTAGAGCACGCTCCGCACGGCGTGCGGCTGGTGATATCTGTTCCTCGGGAACACCTTCCGTGTCGTGGCGCCAACAGGATGCTGTAGCAGAAGCTCGTAGTAGGCTGCATTGGTCTCATATTTGCTTGGGTCGAAAGAGCGCGTTTCTTCGGCACGGAAGAGCAAGGGCGTTTTTTTAACTCCGACTGCTCTTGGGCCAACGTCTAGATAAGGAGCGCTCTCAGATCACCCGTAAATAGTCACTGTGACTGCAGCCGGCGCATCTAGTGAAAAATCTGTCACGCGACCACCGACTGTCGACTGGAAGACGCAAGGCCCGCGAGGAGAGCAGGTCAGGACCATAAGGCCGCCGCGCTTTGCGCGCTATCGACTGATATGCGAATATCTTAGGAAAAAAACAAAAAAAAAAACACGCCGAAGACACTTAAGACTGCTTACGTGTAGGAATGCGAAAGCATTTCTATACGCAGCGCGCCATGTTTTCCTTCGGCACACGTCGCTCCGGCGGTGACATCACAGGTGCGGAGCCCGGCCGACTTCACGGCTTCCTTGACAAATCATCTGAGTTGCTATGCATTTTTTTGTGTTTCATTTCTGATGCGGGTAAGCTTTGACCTTGAGCGGCGCGTGCTTGATGACGTATTTTTATGACCATCTCTCGGGCACAACGCCGACGCCGTCTTGTCCCGTAATAAAACATATAAGGCTTTTACCTTAAAAGCCTTTATGCAGCGCCGCGAAGTCATAGCGTGAAGAAACGCGGAGGCCGCGGCCATAAACTACGAGGTGCGCGCTAGGAGATTCTTCTTGGGGCAGGTCAGGATTGCAGTAGATCGTGGTATTAACAGTGTGACCGTGTATTACGGCATTGGTGGCTGTGTAACTGCGGCGTCGCTCGACCGTTTAGATAATAATAATAATAATAATAATAATAATAATAACTTTATTCACCATTATCACATATGGTGGGAGCTGGAGAAAAGAGCTGACAAAGCAGCTTGACGGGTCTTCAGCCCCCTCAACAGGTACGCAGCGGGGCCAAGTTACATACAAGCAAGAAAAAAGCAACAGCAAAATAAACAGAAACAACCACAAAACGCTGTTATGGTAAAACAAAAAGAAGTTGACTAACAAGCCGTCAACTTCCCCAAAAAAAGAGAAAAAAAATCGCATTAAGACTAGACAGCTGATAAACAACATATTTATATAAAAAGTAGATAGTCACGTAACTCACGTGGGCTAGAAGATAATATATCAACATTCGAATTCAGGAAGGTGTTTAGTAACGTTGGAAGTGTATTTCTGATCATCTGAAGACCGCAATCTGTACGCGATGTATCAACCATCCAGAAATCTGAGTGGCGAGTAGAATGTGTAAGCTGTCTTTTCCTAAGGGATGCCAAGCTTAGCAGGAAGCTATTTATCACAGAATATTCTTGTTTATACTTCATGATAAGCCTGTATTCATATTGTTGATGTATTTTAAGTACCCCGAGTTTCTCAGAAATTTGGTCCGTGTGAAAAAGATAAGGCACGTCACACACGAGTCTTAACGCTCTCTTTTGCAGTATGAATAGTCTATGTAAATTTGTTTTAGATCCCATTATTGTGAAGAGGCATTATACTTTTTGAGGAGTATGTGTGTTACATCGTGGTAACATTTGAATTGTCCCTGCTACTCGAAAGCGCGTTACGACGGTGGATCCACGCGCTTTCCCTTCGCTTCGACACGCGCCCCCGATGGCCTTCCGTTGCGACGTCACGAGAAGAGCGCTACGGCCTTATTTCTAGGGGACGTTGCCACTATCCAGCGTGCTCCGGCGGATTCGGCCGGCCCATTCAGCAAGAGGAAGAGGGAAACCGCCCTTCGTTCGCCACTCAAGGTGTTCGCCGACATGGAGACCAGTCGGAAGCAGCGACGAGACGACAGAATGGCTCTGCTCGGGCGCCTCGTGACTGCCGTTGAAAAGAGCACACTGGCACAGTAGGCGTGCTTCAGTTTGAATAGTGCTTTTCGACTATTTCACTGGCCGTTCTATTATGTTAATTTTATTTTATAAACTATACCGGATTTCACCTCAAGAACCGTAGTAGAACGAGTTTGGCTCCTCGTGGAGCATTACTGATTTCCCCCTTTATGGGATTAATTAAGATATGTGTAGGTGCATTTTAGATTAGATACATGTTTTCTTCTCGAGACGTACACGTTCGAAACGCCAAAAGCATTGCTTTTTTTTTTTTCGACAACCAAATCTCGGAAGAACTTCATGCTGCGTATGGACAATGAGCAAACCTTGTGTAATATTTTAAGTTGGAAAGGTGGTTACCGTCCGGCGACCGAAGCGGACGCCCGGAGGCGTAAAGAAGCAGTCCAGCAAAGTCAAAGGTCACCGAGCATCTGTTCTTCTTTTTCCGGCCAGGCCTAGGCGCGTGCCATTTGCTCATGTTTATTACGTCATACGTTGTACCGGTCGGCGTGAGACCGGTAGCGCCATCTCTTTTTTCATTCTAAGAATACAACCTTCTCCCTCCCTTAAAAGAAATAAAAAAACCTGGGAGGGAAGAATTACGTTAGGACACTTGAATATTCATATATGCACTAAAAAAATTGAACAAGTATCATTATCGCATTTCACGGAAACGTCTAGAACTACTGTGCAAAAAAATATCGTGATACCGGATACTGCACAAAGTCTAAACACCGGCAGAAAGTCTTAGCACCTGCAGTACACAAAAGTCACACGCCACAGAAAAGAAAAATTGTTCACACGATTGTCTTTAAGAGCTCAGCTTCCTCAAAATATTCCACGTAAATGTAGTTCATCTTCCCACTTCTAAAAATATTCTACGTAAATGTAGTGACTCCGACTTCCCCCTTCCATGATAATGAATTTGTACTTGTATGTAAAGGACTATTTTAGGATATTTCAATATGATGATACACGTTACAACAAATAAAAAGTCCAGGACACCTTTGTGAGTGTGGTTGGTAGGTTAGTAGTGTGATAAGCATGCAGTGTAGTTTGTATTCAGTGTTTGCCATGGACAATTGTTGTTGTACCTTGGCCAAGGTTTTCCCATGACAATGAGACTATGTTCAAAACTATGCATAATAACCAAAATATTATTTAAAGCACATCACTGGACTCGGCCTGCCCACTGTTAACTGACACCGCCGTGACGTAGTCCTTGAACCTTGCCGGGACTCTCTTCTTGCGGGGCGGTCAGGCTGGTACCGGTGGTGGCGGTGAAAGTGTAGGCGGAGTGTGGTACTCCGGTTCAGGGTACTTGATGTTGAGCTGGGCCAAGATCCGAACGGTGTGCTCGCCCTCGGCGGATTAAAGACTGCGTCGGACGGCTGGGAAGGCTGTGCCCCAGCAGACTTTGAAGGAATTGAATGACCCTGGGCCACAGCAGGTAGGCAAGGATCCACGGCGGACCCAGGCTCTAGATTAACAGGACCAGGAGACACAGCAGGAGGAGACCCACTAGGCCCTGGCACAGCTGAGTGCTCATGCTGCACAGCATGCCCGAGGTTTCCCAAGGAACCCAGGCCAGCAGCTGTAAATGACGGATCAGACTCCACAGGGAAGCCCGGTTCAGGAAGCGCAGCATCAGGTTCTCCAGGAGAGCGGAGTACTGGCTGCCCACTGGACCCTTCAGGTGGCGGAGAACCACCAACAGATGCTTGGATATTATGTTCAGGAGCACGGGTAGCTGCATGGACCAAAGGATGTGTATGTATATGCCTATAAGTGGGAACATGCATTGTATTTTCATCTTCATCGCTATCCCAAGACGGATCAGGAATGTCCACAGGAACAGGAGGCAGACGAGATGTCTTTGTTAACTTCATAGCATCCCAGCGTGTACCGCCGTCCAGTTGATATGTGGCAGGTCCCAGTTGTGTATGTATCCTATGAGGTTCAGAGTATGTACTATGCAGTTTATCATGATGATTGGGCTTGAATGCACGAACTGTTTGCCCAGGACGAAACTGTGGCGGTCGTACGGCACGTCGATGATCAAAGTAGGACTTCATTTTCTGTTGATATACGTGGACTCTTTCGGGAAGCTGATTTCGTTTGTCGGGAAGCTGATTTCGTTTGTCGGAGAAGTTATCTGGAGCTTCCTTCGTAGGCATACCCTGTAGATCAAGTCTTGAGCAATGAATCCGCCCGTGGAGAAGAAGTGATGGTGCAAACCCAGTTGCAGGATGCACAGTTCGACGATATGCTTCTAGATGATCACGAACAGCACCAGGAAGCGAACGACCTTGTACTACAGCGAGTTGTAGGCAGGACTTCAGGACACGATTAAATCTTTCGACCTGCCCATTACATTGAGGATGATACAGAGCTGTTGTGCTATGTTCAATACCATGCTGACGCAAAAAATCTTGGAACTCACGAGATACAAATTGGACACCATTGTCCGAGACAATCTCACATGGAAGTCCTTCCCGGGAAAAAACGTTCTTCAGGAACGATATAACTGTGGCTGACGTTACGGGAGACGTAGCTTGGACTTCGGGCCACTTAGAGTGGTAATCTATGAGAACAATGAAGAATCGCTGAGACGGTGGCGCACGATCAATCGGGCCAACAATATCGATTCCGAGCTTCTCCCAAGGTTGGCTTGGAAACTTGATGGGCTGTAAATGAGCTGGTTCCGCCTTGACTGTTTTGTCCTTTGAGTGACACACTGTCCAATTTTCTATCTTCACTTCGATCTGTTGTTTCATCTGAGGCCACCAGTTGTGTTCGCGGATTACACTTGTGGTTCTTGATATTCCTTGGTGGACTTCATGCGCCAGTTCAATTATACAATCATGTAGTTTCACAGGAACAACCATCTTTTCTCCTTTGTATAGAATTCCTTCGTTCAAAGAAAGTTGATCTCGTACCTGATAGTAAGGTCGTAGATCTGCAATTGAGTTACCGTCTTGCGGCCAGGATGAATTAGTGTAACGAATCACTGATGCCAGGACTGTGTCGTTGGCCGTAGCCTCTTGAAAACCTTGTTTAGACGATGGAGCCATGATGGTAGAAACTACTTCCTCGTCGAACTTCCTGCCTTCTTCAGTGTCGGGCACTGGTAATCTTGAAAATGCGTCAGCGACGACATTGGCTGCTCCTTTCTGAAATTGCATCTTGAAATTGTAATTCAACAGTCTTGCCGACCTGCGGGTGATTCGTAAAGGACGAATTCCGGAACCTTTGTTTGAAAGTAAAGTAACCAACGCTTGATGGTCAGTTCAAATGACGAACGATCTTCCCCACAAGTAAACATGCCACTTCTCACCGGCCCAAAGAAGTGCGAGTGCTTCCTTTTCGCCAGTTCAATATCTGCGCTCAGCATCAGCCAGTGAGCAAAATGCGAAAGCCACAGGACGAAGTTGATTACCATACTGTTGTTGTAAAACAGCACCAAGACCATACTGTGAAGCATCTGTTGCCACGACTATAGGTAATGTCGGGTCAAACATGGACAAAATAGGAGCTTTCTGGATGGAAGCCTTTACATTCAGGAAACTAGCCTCGACTTCCGGAGACCAATTGAAATTAACACCCTTACGAAGAAGTCTACGCATTGGCTCAACGATGGTGGAGCAATGTGAGATGAACTTACTATAGTATTCAACAAGACCTAAAAACGCTTTCAACTTTACTGGATCTGAAGGTGTTGGAAAATTTAGGACTGTATTTACCTTAGATAAAAGGGGTGCTAATCCTTTTATAGAAAGAAGGTGTCCCAAAAATGAAAGTTCTTGAACTCGAAAGACACCTTTACGATTTAATTTCATTCCCGCTTGGGAAATACGACACAACACACGACGGAGGTTCTCATCGTGTTCCTTCAAAGAGGATCCATAGACGATGATATCGTCCAAGTAGAACCGGACACCAGGACAGTCCTTGAGAAGTTTAGACATGATTTGTTGAAACGCTGCGGGTGCAGATGCCAAGCCGGAGCAAACTCTCTTAAATCTCAATAAGCCCTCATGTGTGATGAAAGACGTGAGGTCCAGACTCACCGGGTCGAGAAGAACTTGATGATATGCAGATGCCAGATCCAGTTTTGAGAAGACTGCTGCTCCACGCAAGGAATTCAAAAGTTCATCAGTATGAGGAAGCGGAAATGAATCTACGACGACAGCTTTGTTCGGCTCCCTAAGATCAACACACATTCGGATGTTACCGTCTGGTTTCTGTACGATGACGATGGGTGACACCCATTCAGAAGCATCGACACGTTCAATGACACCCTGTCGTTCTAACTTGAAAATCTCTTCAGAGACACGATCCCTTAGAGTCATCAGGAGACGTCGGAGCTTCGATTGTACAGGTGGAACAGTATGTTGCACCTTAACCTTATGTGTGTGGTTTTTTACCAGAGCCAATCCAGGACTGAAAAGATGTTCGAATTCTTCGAAACCTGGTGGCAACTTGGATGTATCTCGTGTGGATGCATTTGATATAACAGGAGCATTGCTTGTATTTCTATGATGACTTGTTGGGTCTATATATGCAGAACTTGATGGACTCGCCTTCGTAGGATGATGGTGTGGACGTTGACGTCCTTGACTCTCAGAATGGTGTTGAGGACTTGAATCGTCCAGGACTTTCGGTGTGGTTTCTTCAGAGACCGGAAATGAAGGTGAAGATGAAGGACTGTTTACATCCAGAGCTGAAGCCAGTCCGGAACTTGCAGCTCGTTGCAACCCAGAAGATGAAGGACTGCTGATATCAGGAACTGATGCCAGTCCGGAACTTGCAGCTCGTTGAGAACCAGGAGGGAGCGTGGCTTGATGGGACGACACGGTGGCCGGTCGTTGCTGCGGCTGGGTCGCTGATCTCACATCAGGTCGTGGTGCTCCTCTCCTTTCAGCTGCGTTGATATATAAACATTGGTATTTAGCACCATTCAAAACAAGCTTCAAGTCGCGGACAACATCGATGCCAAGTAGTGAGCGTCCAGTCTCAGTGACGTAAAATTTCAAAGCCGCCCATCGATCTTTAAAGATTACTTGTCCAACAAAGCATCCCAGGACAGGGATCGCATCCCGCATGTAGTGTACGAGAGTCTTCGGTGGTGGATGTAACTTTATGCTGTTATCCCTGTTGATTTCCTTAAATGCACGTTCACTCAAGACTGATACAAAGGAACCCGTATCAACAAGGAGGCGGAGAGGAATTCCATTTACCGTGATCTCGGCCATGAAAGCGTCTCGATACACGGTGCCGCTGTCGCCTCGCTCCGCCATCTCGACAGGAAGCGGGTTGTCTTCCAGGAACGTTACACTTGACAGCTGATCCTGAGTAGGAGGGGGATCCACCAGGCCCACCAGGTTAGACCTGGCTTCTCTGGACTGCCGGTCGGCGAAGGTTCGCCGTGAGTCACGGCCTTAAACCGGGAACGAAGACTATCGCCGGTCATACATGAAGGCAGAGGACGGCGGACGACGGCTCCGACAGACTGCCGCGAAGTGGCCCAACTTCCCACACAGGAAGCAGGTCACCTGAGCTGCCGGTCACAGCGCGCGTTCATGATTACGCCGGCCGCAGAAGTAGCAGGCGCCGACGGCGTCTCCTTATCCAATCCGTGGCGGAGCAGGATCACGACCTCGCTGCTGCGGAAAGGACCGCGCCGCAGACCGGGGCCCGTGACCAGGGACGACCAGGGCACAAGACATCCCGGGGAGAGTGTGAGACGGTGTGTAGCCATGGTAGGGGTACGGGGGGTAGCCGGGTTGGCCATCTTGAACAGCACAGGTGGAAGAAGATGGCCATGGACCGCCATCTTGAAAGCTCGGCCGACTGGGCGTTCGAATGGGCGCGCGCTTCTGGACCCGCTGGACTTCAACCGGGGCCGGTGCCCGGGGTTGTTCGTGACGATGAAAGGATTCCGTCGTCTTTGTGGACTGCTCATAATTAAGTGCTAACTGGACAGACCTAGATAGCGTAGGCACCTCACTGCCGGTACATTCTCGAAGAATTCGATCCTGGACGCGTTTCGAGTCCAACCCTTCCAGGGATGCCTCACAAAACCGTTCATCTAGGTTGTCCCGGAAAGCACAAAACGAGCCCTGCCGGCGCAGCTGGGCGAGGAACTCGCTAACCGTCTCTCCGGGACGCTGAACCATCTCTCGAAACTTCCTGCGTTCTAGCGAAACACAGCCGGAAAACTCGAAGTGATTACCGACGGCCTCTAAAAATGCTTCGAACGCGTCGGTTCCTTCAACGACGGGCGTCTCATCGAGTTGAAAGGCATCCACGACGCGCTGCTTTTCCGTACCCAACAAGGAAAAGAGCAGGGCTTTCTTACGACGAGGTTCGACGGCGTGTAACCCCGACGCGTCAAGGAACGAAAGGAAGGAACGCTTCCAGGCAGGCCAAGCCACGGCTGGCGAACCGGGTACAGCTAAGAACATGGCCGGCGGAGGGAACACTGTCGGCCCGACCGACGCAATTGCCGACGTTGCAGTGGAATAAGATGAAGTGTTTTTTATATATATATATCTGTATTCTATTCCAAAAGTGTTATGTAAAACGCAAAAGTGGAAGTACTGGGCGAGGTTGTGTGCAGACAGACACGCACACTCAACCACTAAAGACAAGGAGAACTATAAACTAAGCCTATACAAGAACATGGCGAAGCGCCGAAACGAAGACCTCGAAGCAAAAAGGAAACTGCATACTGGAACGCTTGCCGGGGCCTACTCCAGAAAACCAAGCAACCATGAAAACTGTATTCCAACCACCGAACCGAGACGCGGGGAGCCGCCGACCCCTACGCCTGACTCAGCTGGACGTCGTGCAAAAACCCCTAAAAAATAATCCCATCCTTGTCGCCATTGTAATATTTTACGTTGAAAAGGGGACCAAGACTACATGATAAGAAAAGGTGGTTTATGTCCGGTGACCGAAGCAGACGCCCGGGGGCATAAAGAAGCAGTCCAGCCAAGTCAAGGGTCAGCGAGCATCTGTTCTTCTTTTTCCGGCCAGGCTTAGGCGCGTGCCGTTCGCTCGTGTTGATTACGTCATAGTCGGCGTGAGACCGGTAGTGCCATCTCTTTTTTAATTCAAGGAATACAACACCTTGCTTTTTTCTTGAGGTGAAAATGGGAACATTACACTATTGTACCCTACGATTAAATTCGTTGAAATGACATTGTTAAGTTTGTTTGCCTCTCCCCTGTAGTTCCTTGATTTATTCTTAGTTCTTAGAAATATGTCGGATTTCTACAGCATGTAATTGTTTTGTTCTGTTTACCGCCACATCACTAGTTTAGTTCTCTTAAGTTTTTTTTTTTATTGTTATTATGAAAATAGCTTGGGGAGCAATGCTACATTATAGCATTACGATATTTCCCGGTTAATATAAAACAAAATAAAATCGAGGGAAAATAAGGCATCACGTCTGCAATGGACTGACTACCTGTGCATACCCACATATGTGAACTGCGATTCGAATGTAGTAGGAAATTGGATCGAAATAATACTGTACACAGAAAGTAAGGAACAAGAAACCCGTTACTTTGTTTAATCGTGGTTTCATAGAATCACGTTTCATTTCCCAAAGCGCACATGCAATAATCGTACGTTCACACACACACAAAAAATGAAAAAAAAGACGAATAATATTTTTTGTTTTTAGGAGCAAGTGTAGATATCGCTTCCTAACATTCCGTCTTAGCCTCACCGAGTCGATCCTCTCGGATCGACTCGGTGAGACTCCTCGTGGCGTCGTCCGCTTGGATCGCGTGGTCGTCGTCGTTGGCGACTTGGCCAGAAGGGCGGCCGTTGTTCAGATCATCAAAGAAGTCTCTCTTTGCATTACAGAGGTTCTGAAGAACGCTGTAGCCCATAACGACGAGGTCGCATTGTCTGATGCTGGCGCTGTCGACCAAGTCGATTTTTTTTAAATCGCTGCTTGGAGAGCCCGAAAGTGTTTACTACGATTGTCACTCTCTGTTGAACGTGCTTGCTATTATACGTAGTCTTCCAGCTCGGCAGAGGCGCTTTTGAAGACTTGAAGGTAATGATGACTTACAGCAGCAGGAGATAAGCCGAGTCCCATGGCAGACTTGGTTGCCGCGTCCTCGAAGAACGGGCTCTCCTTCAATATGAGGGCGTCGTACGCTGAACCAAAGAACCCGATGTAGGCGCCCATGAATCGATTCTGATCATCGCAGATTCTCTGCAGGACAATGAAATTAAACATGCTCCGATTGCAGCAGGAGCTCGGAGACTCCGTTGGTCGCAGGATTCACCCTATGGCAATCACCAGTCGCCCCGATCGCTTTGTGGGTTCCTTTCCTTCTAGTCTTCTAGGAAGCCAGCTTGGCTCCTCCGACGTCATTCCTCGTCAGGCTGGGTGATTATTCGCGCGCTGATGCCATTCAGAAAGTTCAGCACTCTTTCAATGCAGAAGTGAACTAACGACACTGTTATGCCAAAGCGGTCCTCAATCTGGTATACTGACTGTGGCTCTCGAGCCTAAGTAACTAAGCACGACCAGCAAAGTCTTCTCCGCCGAAATCTGCGGTCGTCCACAAACAGAATCCGGGTAAAACGGCGAAGCTACATATCGGCCAGCCAGCTCCGAGTGTGTTTCTCCTGAAAGCCTGAACAAGTGCATCAACTAGAAGTTGATGTAGGTGTCGATCACCTTGTTGTTGAACAAGGGAACCCTGTTCCTCTCGGTCCGTGCCGAAAAAATCGAGGCAAGGGCGATGACGTCGTCGAGCTCACCGTCAGTCACGTCATCGATAAGCGCTATTGCAGCCGCCAGTAGGTTCTGACGGGTCATCGCCGTCTTGATTTGGCCAAACTGTCCGGGTGTACGAGGCCGATGAAATGTCTATGAAAGCAATCGCAGCACGAAAGCAGACGGTAGCCATTAAAATGCAGACATGTTTTATTGGATGCTGCATGCACTTTTTAATACATTGTGTAAATAAACATGCATGTAAAATATTTTGTTAAAAAACTGATATGAGATAAACGGAAATGCTCTCATCCAAGCGCTAGCAGACGAATTTCCATGGCGACATACAGAGTCGATGGCAAAAACAGACACCTTGCGCATCCGTTTCGTCGGTACTTCGGAAGTCGATCACAGCGCAGTCCTAACACGGTGGCAGCACTGGTTCTACGCCGCCGCTGCACGACTCCTGGAGCCCTAAACTCTACAAACACAAAGTTGGAGCTGAAAGTTCGCGAAACATGCCGATGGGACGTCGGTGAAAAAAACGCGAAGTCATCGTCGTGACCACAACACCTTGCGTCTTTATAAGCGGATAAAAACACTCGAAACCTAAAGAATAAAGTACGTGGGCTATAAAAGGTGTATCTTTTTTTAATTATTTTCTATGCCGGGCAGCTTTTATGAGGCACTAGTTCTCAAAGGGTTTGAGCGTGCGGGTGATGTTTTGAACGTAGAACTAGCATCTTCGCGCAGAGCAGAAAGAATCAAGCAGTACTTATTAAAATAGGATTTTATTACGTGGCAGTCAATTTAATTTATCGTACCTGCACAGGGAGTTAGTTATCCCGTGTTAGTGTGTAGTCTTTGCCGTATTGCTTGGTTCTAGACGTCCATCGTTCGTGTGGCACGTATATACCCCATACTGAAAAACGCCGACGTCGTATTCGCGCTAACAGTGTCCCATAGTGCACATAAATACATGTACAAAGCGGTTTTAGTACCGTTTTTAATGCAATGTATTGGAAAGAAAACCGCCGTAATTGACCAATCGTTTTGTCTGCCCGACTTAGAAATGTTCCAAGCTGTCCAGTTCGCAGAAGTTATTAGGGGTATTTGCTTTCACACTCTAAAAAAAGAGGGTGTAGTCGGGTGTATCTGGCGTACATGCACCCCTTTCCTGGAGGATGCACCCTCCGCTACCCAGCCAGTGTACTTGTACAGCGACAATAAGCATCCTCCTCTTCCTTAAAAACCTTTAGGTGTATCAGTGCACCCAGCTTTGTACACCGCCACGCAAGCGAGCGAGCATAACCACACTGTGGGACTACTTGGCGCGCCGTCTGCTAGAATCCTATTTGCTACGTCAAGGGAGTGCTCCTGCGAGGTGGCGCCACCGAAAGATTTCGTCCAGGGTGGCCAGATGCGGCCGAGCGAACAAGCGGACAGTCACCCCCAACCAAGCCGAAAAAAGCGGCCCCTTACGAAAATGGCAGATCTGGACTTATATAAAAAAAAAAAAAAAAAAAAAATATGGATATATAAAAAATTGGGCAGATCTGGCCATATCAAGCACATCAGCTTAGCGCCCACGTAATGTCCCCCTGGGCGTATAACTCACTCGCACAAACCGCATAAGTGTAGCGTTCACGACTTCTTCTAAAACAACGGTATCTACCGTGCTGGTAGTTGACTCTTCGACCCTCCACAGCGGGAGCAATGGTAAACTGTGCCGCGCTCGGCTGTAGCAATTACCCGGTATCACGACGATCGTTTCGTCGTCATGAACCGCGAGACAGAGTGTCCGTCAAGTTAGAGAAAGTACGAGCGGGAGGAGAGGGATACGCCCGCGGATGACCTAGCATTATTTACCAGTATTTCGAAAAATCGTAACAATCTTTCTACAAGCAACTCGTTTGGAATTTTGGAACGCGTAATTAAGAGTCTGTGCTGCTGTTGTTTTTTGGCGACACGTCAAAACTTTGTCGGCGGCTTGTCGAAACTTTCTGCTTGTAGCGCAATCGCACCAATACCGAAACATTCTGCACAATAATTCTCCAGGCTGCCAGGAGATAGACACGGCCTAAATCTAGAGGTAATCTGGAAGAATACATTTAGGAAAAACGATCAATTGTCACGAAGTAGGTTGCAGCGCACTTACGTTGACGAGACGCGACTTGAAAGGTGTTGTCCGAGGGAAATGTCGACACGGCCAGGGCAAAACCACCACTCGAACACTGAAACGAAAAGATGCCCGTGAAGATTCAACAGTATGTAGCACAAGCTGTCGTTTGTAGAACCGAACACTAAACACATCACAAAAAATTCTTGGGCTTCTTTGAAGAAATCGCTTGCAGAAGCAGACATACGCATCTGCCACAGAGGGAGAATTCACACGCCAAACTAGGTCCGGCTAAACGCATTCCGAGATCGGCAACGGCTAATGCGTCATCCGTCAAACCACGTGACCACTCACCATTTACAACGCTTTCAGCTTATGGAGAGAGAAAAGGATCGAAGGAGAGGCCAAAACGGGGTTTCACGAACAAAAGGCTTATCTTTTGGGGCCACAACGAGGAGGTGTGTCACTTGTAACGAAGGTTGACAGTGCTGTGAATGCTATGGTGTGGCCTTGGGCGCCAGGCAGGTGAGATGTCCTGCTTTGTCACCAGATTCTAGACTGTAGTCACGTGACCCTAACCGGAGACACGATTGGCCTAAAACACGCGTAGCGTCTACCCTGCTGTCAATACCGAGTGAACATACAGCTCTATGAAGTCTAGCTTTTGAACTCAAAACGATGCGAGTTTCAAGATACTATGTTTTACGCTGTTTTACATTATAATTTTAAATGAAAAAATTAACGCGACTATTTCTTTTTGTGCATGATGTCGAAAAATAAATAGATAAATAAATATGTATATATATATTTTTTACCAATAAATTTAAAATCACGTGTACACTGTTTCAAATTTTTTTACGAACGAGTTATACATAAAAGACATCACGGACAGCACATCTTCCGACTTTCAACACACGATGAATCGCCGTCGCTCGCAAACGAACGGATGCGATGCTGCGCGAACGGTTTTGAAAGAGCTGCGTATTGTACTCCGGGCGCAACGGCTTCCGTTCGAAGGGAAAAAGGCAAAAAAAGTCAAATTTGGGGATTTTACGAGCCAAACCTACGACGGGCATCTGGCACGCCCCAGCGGAGGACTGAGGATTAATTTCGACAACCTGAGGATCTTTTGACGTGCAACCGAAAGCTCGGTTACACGGCGCCTTCTCCGCAATAAGCCTCCGTCATACTGCGGGCACCTCGGTCGGGATTCGAACCCGCGAAGGGAAAAAGGATTCGGGACGGCGAAGTAGCGTCTTGCATCTTGAGTAAGCTAGCGGTTCGTGTTTACCCGCTCAATTTAGCGGGGAAACACGAAAAAAAATTAGTTTCACTGCCAGATTTCGCGGGAAAATTGACGTCACGTGACATACGTACGAATTCATTTTCTCGCTACATTTAGAGTGGCGGTTACACCGATGGCGACGCCAACACCACTTAACTCGGAAACGGGCGCCTAAGAGCTGCGACTAAAATCCATTATTTGATTAATTCGCGTTCCGATCGCACTTCGTCATATTGTCACACATCAAACATAGAACCAAATTTCATTTGTCTTTCAATCTTCAAATTGCGCAATTTATTAATTGGTTCAAATACCTGGAATAACTTCACTTTAAGGATGTCGACAATAGTTAACCAATTACATGAGACTCATGCAATATAGATCAATCAACTAGTGTCTTAGCGAGTACATATAACTTAATGCTTGCACGACTGAAACGGGCCCATATATCATTATCAGGGGCGCTATATTTGCACGCCTTTATGGTGATAAATGGACGTATTTACGCACTCATACGGCCAGATCTGGCAGTATTTGCCCACCTATATGGCGAAATACGGCCGTATTAGCTCCCATATCTGGCGAAATACAGCCCTATTTGACTGCTTATATTGTCATATCTGAACGTATATAAAATATATCAGGGCCATATCTGACATTTTCGTACGGGGCGTGACCTTCGTGAAGAAGTCCAAAACAAGCGAAAGTTCAATAAATGTACACATTCTTGAAAATAGTTTATTAACAATAAAATAAAAAAAAGAGAACTCGCTCAAATACGAAGGCGAATACGCAGCGTGCCATGCCACTATCCACAGAGCGGATAGTGGCATGGCACGCTGAGTAACATGCCAGCTCGAGCTCAAGTGCAATATCTTTTGCTCTACTTCGACCACTTCGAAGCCATTTTGCGCAAAATACAATGGCAACTAGACACGAGGACCGCGACCACCGTTACTATATCAACTCGGTTGTGGAACTTTCTATAGACGCCGTACATTGGAGGGAGTCCGAAACCATGTCCGATTCTTTTGCGGCGAGGTGGCGCTGCCGGCGCATTAATCCGCGCATTTTCGTCTGCTACTGCTCCGCGGCTGCCAACCGCTGCAACTGTTTGCGAGTCCCAACCCGACTCCTTGGCGACCAGCATGGTTTACGGTTGGTTTTCGCCTTTTCGCCAGTAAAAATACAACTGGAGCATGATAAGCGGTAGGACCATGATGGCATACGCTTTGTATTATTTCAAAACGTCGCCGCCTTAGCTGTGCTGACAGCGCGAAGCGTTTCGAACAACCCAAATTCGTCGGCGCCACAACCCGGTGGCTACAATCAGGGCAAATTGTGCATACTGGGGGGCTATGTTGCGCTTTTTGGACTCACAGGAGACTAGGGAGAGGGAAGTGACGTCAACGACACAGCAAACGCAGATTGGGTGTTGATTTCGTTTTCTTCTGTCAACATCCAATCTGCATTTGCTCTAGTCGTTGACGTCACTTCCCTCTTCCAAGTCTCCTGGGAGTCCAAAAAGCGCAACATAGCACCCCTGTAATAGTAGATGTGCCGTCTTACCAAGACAATTCCATTGCTGGCCGTGATCGCGTAAGCATCCGAACGCTTCGATTGCGTTGGGGCTGTAGAGGTCGCCACCTATTGACTTTGTAAATAGTCTGTCGCATTCCTGTGGCGCCCCCTCTCGCTGTACTTACTTGTTGTCGCTTGATTAAATTCATTCCTCTGTTGTGGTGGTGGAAAACCTCTTTATTGGTCCTGCGAAAACCCCTACCCCTCCGTCACCCCTTCACCAACACACCTACGCACAGTCTGCCGGTGAAGCAAGTGCCGGGTTCGCTGGACGAAACCCCTTTGTCCCTCCAAGTCCACACACATCACACCATCCTTGAAGTCCTCCGGCCAGTCCTGGGTCCCCGATGTTCTGAAACGTGTCGGTCGCATCCTGGCTCGCTAAACACTGTCCTCACGGTACGGGCCCTCAATCCATCAAACATGGTGTCAGAAGTGAACCGACCTCGACGCTAGACTTCAGGACACTACAATCATGTCCAACGAATCCAGCCCGCAGTGGGTCGGCGTCAATCTGCGGCAGCCGGACGCGTTCGACTTTTCGAACGTCGGGACTTGGCCGACGTGGCGAGACCGCTACGACGACTATGTCACCGTGTCTGGGCTTGGACAAGCGCCTCAAGACGTCCAGGTACGCTCCCTCCTCTACTGTATGGGTCCAGAAGCTCGTCCGCTGCTCAACACGTTCTCGCTCGACGCGGCGTCCCTCGTTTCGTACGCCGCAGTGGTTGCTCGCTTTACGGCGCACTTTGTGTATCCAGCCAACGAGCTCTACGAGTCTTCGCGTTTCCACAAACGCATCCAGCAACCTGACGAAAGCGTGGATGCCTACTACGCGGAGCTGTGCAAGCTCGTGAAGCGCTGCAACTACCCGTCAGCTGCGATAGAAGAGCGGCTAGTTCGTGATAGGTTTGTCGTCGGCCTGCGTGACACGCGTCTCTCGGAGCAGCTGTGTCGGAACGCTAAATTAACTCTCACTGAAGCCTGGACCCAGGCACGTCAGTCCGAAGACGCCGATAAAGAGAAAGCGTCTGCGCGGCCAAGCAACGAGAGTTCCCGTGCAGTCCAAGTCGACGCTACGAAAAAAGATAAAGTTCCATCCCGTCGGCGCTCCGACGCCAAAGCAGCTCGTGCAAGCGGAGCCCAAGCCAGAGCAGGGCATCCCCGTGAGTCATCGGCCTGTTCGTTTTGCGGTCGCGCGCCTCACGCGCGTTCAGACTGCCCAGCACGGGACTCGCTCTGCAACTACTGCAGAAAGAAGGGACACTTCGCTGAGGTGTGCCGTGCAAAGAAAGTCAAGCAAGGCAAGCTCGGCTCTATCCAGCTGCACGCTGTGGGAACATCCGCTAAAGCTAGGTACGTGGACGTCACCGTGAATAACTACACCGCGGAATTCAAGGTGGACTCTGGAGCGGAAGTGTCTGCCGTACCGAGTGACTTTCCCAACGTGCCGGCCAAGCTTGACAAGGTTGAAAGCCTGCTGACAGGACCCGGAGGTCAACCGCTGCGTGTGTTGGGGTGGTATCTGGCACAACTGCAGTGGTAAGGGAAGAGAAGCTCTCAGCGGCTCTATGTGAGTGACTCCCTTTCCGTACCTCTTCTGGGTCTTCCGGCGATTGAGGCTCTCAAGGTTGTACAATTCCTAGGTGCTGTGGATGCTCCCGAGACAACACTGCATGCCGAATTGTTTCGCGGACTGGGCACACTCAAGGACGAGTACACCATTCGCCTGAAGCCAGACGCCGTGCCATTTTCACTCAGCGCACCTCGTCGGATTCCCATCCCGCTGCGAGAGGTCGTCAGGCACGAGTTAGATAAGTTGGAGAGCGACGGAGTGATTCGTCGCGTCGACAAACCAACCCCATGGTGCTCCGGACTCGTCGTCGTCCCGAAGCCTACCGGAGCGTATCGACTCTGCGTCGACCTGACACGGCTCAACGAAGTGGTACTCAGAGAGCACCACATCCTGCCGACAGTCGAGCAGGTCCTTGGTCTCCTGGGCGACGCGGCCATTTTCTCTAAGTTGGACGCCACAGCAAGCTTCCATCAGGTCAGGCTGGCAGCCGGCTCGCAGGAGCTCACGACCTTCATCACTCCTTTTGGCCGTTATTGTTTCTGTAGACTCCCCTTCGGCATCACCTCGGCGCCGGAGTACTCTCAAAAACAAATTGCCAGAATCCTCGAAGGTCAAGAAGGCGTCGCCAATATGATCGACGATATTATCGTTTTTGGACGTAACCAGGAGGAACACGACGCTCGGCTCAAGCAGGTGTTGTCTCGGCTAGCAGGAGCTGGCATCACACTGAACAAAGACAAGTGCCGGTTTGGAGTCTCCGAGGTCTCCTTCCTGGGAGTTATTGTTTCCGCAGAAGGAATCAGGCAGGATCCCAGCAAAGTGGAAGCCATCCGGACCATGGATCCAACGAGTGACATCGCTGGCGTCAGACGCCTCCTTGGGATGGTAAACCACCTAGCAAGATTCCTGCCTCACATCTCTGACGTCACTGCCCCAATTCGAGTCCTCTTGAACAAAACTACGAGCTGGACTTGGCAGCATGAACAAGAAGCAGCGTTCGCAAAGATCAAGGAGCTGCTCACTTCAGACCGGTGCATGGCCAAGTACCACCCGGCGTATGCCACGACGGTTTCTGCAGACACAAGCTCTTTTGGACTCGGTGCCGTCTTGCTGCAGACTCAGCCGTCGGGAGAACGTCGACCGGTCGCCTTCGCTTCGCGGTCAATGACAGACACCGAGCAACGATACAGTCAAACGGAAAAGGAGGCATTGGCGACGGCGTGGGCCATCCAGCGGTTCGACGAGTTCGTTCGTGGTATAAACTTCGACGTGGAGACGGACCACCAGCCCCTTGTTTCGCTGTTCGGAAGGATGGAGCTTGACATGCTACCTCCGCGGGTACAGAGACTTAGGCTCAAGACTATGCGCTATCAGTTCCAGATGCTCTATGTGCCTAAAAAGCTACAGCAGACACCTTGTCGCGGATTCCTCCAAAGGCACCCTGTCCTTTGGACACTGTGGAACGTTTTGCCACAGATGTTGTTGACAGCACCTCCGAAGTACTGCCTGTCAGCTTGGAGGATGTGAGGAAAGCACAAGGCTCTGATGGCGAGTGCAGTGCACTGATCTCCTTTTGCCAGCGCGGGTGGCCGCAGAAGTCAAAGTTACCGCTGCATCTCGGAAAGTATGCTGCCTTGATGGATGAACTATCTGTTTGCAACGATGTTCTTCTTAAGGGTGCCTGCTTAGTCATCCCCTCTTCACTAAGGCTGCAAGTGCTGACGTTGCTGCACGAGGGACGTCAGGGAATTAACCGTAGCAAAGCCCGGGCTCGAGAATCGGTATGGTGGCCAGGCATAACTGCGGAGATCACTTCCATGGTTACCAATCGTGAGCAGTGCGCCTCCACTCGTGTGAACTTGTCGGAGCCGCTGGTCTCCACCCCTCTCCCCGGTCGTCCGTGGGAAATGCTCGGCATGGACCTATTCCACCTCAACGGACAAACCTTCATCCTGGTGGTGGACTACTACTCCCGATTCCCAGAGGTTGTAACGCTAAGAAGCACGACAGCTCAGGTTGTCATCGACGTGATCAAGAGCATCTTCGCTCGCCATGGAATTCCTCAGCGCGTTAGGTCTGACAACGGTCCACCATTTTCTTTGAGAGAGTTCACATCTTTCGCTAAATCTTACGGGTTTGACCACATGACCAGCAGCCCTCACTTCGCCCAGTCTAATGGAGAAGCTGAGAGAATGATCCGGACGGTAAAAGACCTCTTTCGGAAGGCAGATGACACCCATCTCGCCCTCCTCAGCTACCGAGACACCCCGGGAGTGAACGGTTTCAGCCCAGCCCAGCTTTTGATGGGGAGGCAGCTGAAGATCCGAGTTCCTAAGCGCGACGAGCAGCTCCGTCCAAACTGGCCAGTGAAAGACAAGGTAGCCAGCAATGATTTAGTCTACAAAAGACAACAGGCTGCAGACTACAACCGGCGTTCACGCGGCCACGGACCTGCCGTCACTTCGAACCGGAGAGCAAGTCTGGGTGAGACCTGATCAAGTGCGCGCTACAGTGTTGAGTCCCGCTCAACGACCACGAAGTTATATTGTGGAAACAGAACGGGGTGGTGTTCTTCAGCGAAACCGCCGCCATCTTGTGCCTTTCGGTGGAGAGGCACAACCACAAGATCAGCCCGAATCAGCGCAACACGTCTTGGTTCCTGAACAATCACGACCTGCAAGCCCGACAAGGCCGCCCCCTGCCACTGAGCCGGTCCCGGTCCCAACCGACAGCGACGGTGTTGTGCGAACTCGTAGTGGCCGACGTGTTGTTCGGCCGACTCGTTTAAATTTGTGAAGTTTTATTTAGTGGGCTTCCTCCATCTTTCATCTTTCATAAAGGGGGGAGATGTAGAGGTCGCCACCTATTGACTTTGTAAATAGTCTGCCGCATTCCCGTGGCGCCCCCTCTCGCTGTACTTACTTGTTGTCGCTTGATTAAATTCATTCCTCTATTGTGTTCTGAAACGTGTCGGTCGCATCCTGGCTCGCTACACCCTGTCCTCACGGTACGGCCCTCAATCCATCAAACAGGGGCCATTGCTTTCGTTCTGTCGTCGTTATTATCTTGGGCACGCTGATTTGATGGACGAGCTAAGCTCAGCACGCCTGATTCTCAGTAGGCCAGATGCAAAGGCTACAAGCGCGCCGTCAATGATGATGATAGCGAGTATTAATGCGGAGCGCGCGCCCTCTAACCGGCGCCACGCAAAGGGACATCCCTTCCGGAGCCGAGTTCCAGAACTGAGTTGGTTCTAATCATGGAGAATAGAAGGGTAGGAGAGGGCATGACGTCGGCCGCGTAGCCTTTACAAGCCATGCTCCCTTGACGCCTCGCCTTTCTCATTTTCCTCCTTACTCTCCTCACTTACCTTGCCAACGTGACCACACCACGTGACCGTAGCTAGCCTTCGTCTAGCTATGGGGTACTAGAATACACCACAGGCTAGCCTTCGATCTGATAAAACCTACCGGACGGAGCGCGTGCAAGCCTGCAAGGAGTCCTTCTACAATCAACCATCCATCTCACACGTGACATGTCACGCGCACCAATAGCCAGAGAGATCTACGGTCACGTTGGCCACAACATCGTTTAAACTTTTTATGACTAGGCTTCACCAATATTGCAACGTGCCCTCTTCTAGTACTTATAACCTCCTTGGCTCTAATTACGTTGACCGCAACTGCCGATTGGTAAGATGGGCAAGGTGCCAAAACATTGGTGAATGGATAGTAATAGTTTTGTAGTTTGTGACGGACGGTAGCTTGCGCCACCTAACCGCTGCGCCAAACGGTCATGCTGTTTTGCGCGTTTTTGACGACAAACGCGCTGTCAGTGAGCACGACGAGCACTAAAATAACAATATTTGCAGGAAAAACGCGAATAAGCCAAAAAAAAAAAAACGCGAGAAGCGACTAGAAAATCTACCAGCGACTCAGTGAAAAAAGAAGCCCAAATCCGCTTATAATAAGCGGAACTGGCCACCCTGATCTCGTTGCTAATAGACAACTGCATCTGACCTCCGCCGTTTCTCTGCTCGTGCGGGCAAGTGCGTGCAATTACAAACTTGCCAAAGCTGCGTTCACGCACACGCTGCACATGCTTGCATGCCTGGGGAACCAGTGATACGCCATGCTTGCAATTGAGTGAACTAGAATATTTTATATTCTACTTCATTGTACCAATAGAAACATTCACTGCCGGTCGCTTCACTAAGCACGAACGATATAGACGCTTCGCAACATGTCTGCATGGGCGCCGCCATAACCAACGTTCAGCTTTTGTTTCTTATTATACCGTCTGCTTCACTTCATCATTACTATAACAGGCAAGGTTATTGCCTTTACAGATTATACTGCGCCCTTCTTCCCAGCACTAGTATTTGTGGAGACTCATCAACGTCCGTTTCAGTAGCTCACTATCTCGGTAAAACAGGAGGTCAGCAGTGTCGCATAAAATCTGGCGCGTGCGCAAGGCGTCTATACTGGCTCTGAAGCAGAGCTCGAGCGCCAGAAGCATGCCAGGGAGCGAGCGTCGCGAGCCCTTTCAGATCGCGTGTTCTTCGTTCGACTCTACGCTTTGCCCAGACGCATCGCAACATGAAGGCTTCTTCTCTTCCGACCCGAGATCGCACCGGCTGCGCCCCGACTGCCCCATTGGACACAGCGCTTGTTTTCGGACACGGCACTTTCCAACGGCTGGCACTGATGTGCGCCACGCTTTCCATCTTCATCTCAGTAAGCAACGGTCTCGCCGCCGTAGTATTCGCACGGCCCGTGGAACACTGGTGCAGACCACCGCCAGAGCTTGCTTTCATGCAGACCGACGTCTGGAAGAACCAGAGTATCCCCGTGGAACCGGACGGCACGTTCAGCAAATGCACCCGCTACGAGCCTCTACTGGACGCGGGAAATGCCACGGAGAACCGGACCGTGGTCTTCTGCGACGAGTGGGACTACGACCTGGCGACCTCGGGGAAGTCCATCATCAGCGAGTGGAACCTGGTTTGCCACAGACGCCGGCTCCTTTTGCTCCATTCGCTCGTATACTACGGAGGAGCCATCGCCGGGTGCGTGATCGGGTGCTTCGGGGACAGCCTTGGCCGCAAGCCTGTCTTCATGGTCGCGCTCTTACTTCAAGTCGCCTCCGGCACGTCCACAATCTTCTCCAACACGGTTCTTACATTTATCATCTTGCGCTTCCTGACATCGGCGGCATCTTTGACGGTTTTGAGTATGGCGTCCGTTCTGCTGTTTGAGGTGACGAAGACAACGCATCGCGTCGTCTTCTGCGCCTTTGCCGTCTCATGCACATGTGCCGCGCTGCCGCTCTTCCATTTCCTCTTACTGGCGGTAGGTGGGCACTGGAGGGTGGCTCAGGCGGTACTTATGGTGCCGACATGCTTCCTCCTGTTCGCCTCTTACGCCATTGAAGAGTCTCCTTGTTGGCTGCTGGGCTTGGGCGACGTCGAAGGCACCGAGCGCGCCGTGATATCGGCGGCCAGGGTCAATGGCTATCCCCTGGACGAGGTGAAGGTCAAGATGAATAAGATAAAGTACGAGACGTTGCGGAGGGGCAACACGCAAACGAACGTTCATCAATCGAGCCCCCTTGACCTTGTGCTGAACAGCTCTCTGCGTTTCCGATCTATCATCCTTTTTTCGTGTACGCTCATGACGCTCCTTCACTACTACGACACCTATTTTGACAAGACCTTGGTAGAAAACCGGACGGGGCACATAACCCTAATAGTTGCGCGGCTACCTGTCTCGACAGCTTTCTTGTACGTCCTGCACTACATGAGCCGGCGCAAGGTACTTTCCGTCACCATGTTAGACATGTCGGTCGTGCTAGCCTTTCAGGCTTGGCTAGTTTGGCAAAAGGACGACAGCATCCAGCCAATTGTCACAATTATTATTAAGGGAATTGTCCTGGACATGATTTCAGTGGCATTGTTCGTTTATTTGTTGGAGATATTCCCCACCGTGCTACGAGCCACGAGCTTTTCTTTAAGCTCCATGTTCGGTAGAAGCGGAGTCGTGCTATTGCTCTTGATCAGGGGGCCCAACCCGCCAATTAATCGAGCTCTCGCCATGGCGGTAAGCGCGTTGATATTTTCTCTGATCAGTTTAGCTTTCCTTGCTTTACCCGAAACGACGAAGGTCATGGCCACGAACACCATTCGCGAGACAGAACTTGAGGACATGTGGCAGGTGCCTCCCAGAGAAGACTTTACGCGTCTCAGATCTATTTCTTCGCATTCAAATGTTTGTAAAAAATCCTAGGCGCAATTTGTTTTATTAACGCTGCTTTACATAATGGGACGTTTTATAAAAGAAAAACGTGCAATGTGCCAGTGGCGTCGTCATCTATGCGCGTCTCCCCCGAATCCGCAAGTGCGCTGCTCGTGCATCATACAAAAAACTGTGTTCGCTTCAGACACAATGACAGAAATCCCTGCGTACACGCCTCAAAAATGTTTGAAAAATGTTTTCTTCATACATATGAATGCTTCGAACACGTCTGTAGAAGGCGTTTTCCCAGAAATTGAAATTAGAATATTGCCTAATTTTTTTTTTCATGGGGGGGGGGGGGGGGGGGAGGGAGGGGGTGTCAGGGGGGTGGGGCACTGAGATTAGAGGAGTCGTTGCGAATAGACTACTGACTCTATTATAGGGGCTGGATGGCGCATAGCCACTCTCCGAGCAGGGCGCAAGCGAATCCACAAGAAGTTTAATGCTTGTCCCGGAAGTCGGGCGTATGCTGGGCTTCCTAGTGCATTCAGTCGATGTTTTGGTCCGTACTTTCCGGTGTCTTTGAGTGGGTTTTAATAATCATGCTCCGAATTAAATCACGAAAATGGGGCATTTGAACTTGGGACATAGGCACACTTGATCAACTAGAATCTCAAAATTGTGTTTACAATCAATGGCTTCCCATGATACTTCTCGGGTCTTCATGTGCTTGTACTGCACAACAAGCAGGCTCTCTTGAGGTGAGAAGCGAAAATCCAGCGCCGTCGACGCTTTTTGAACCAACACTCGGAAGGGTTACAAAGCCTGCTAAGCGCTCACTTCCGGGACAAGCCGCTTACTTCCGGTGGCTACATACCTATTTGCTCAAGGTAGAGTTCCTGTTAGAGTGTCCGTTCCTGTATAGGCTCCCGGAGCCTATACAGGAACTCTAGATCAATGTAGGGTGCCTCAATGTGCGTCTGTCATAGGGTGAAGACACCCATTGTTGTATTGAAAACTGCCTGCGCGTGCCGAAGGGGCCTTAAAATTGCGCCAAAGCACCGGGCAGGGCCAAGCTCTCGCTCCGAACGAGATCGAAGCGCGTGCATTCTGGGCATAGAAATGGCCGAGTGTATGAAGTGTATGAAGTGTATGAAGGCACCCTAGCTCCATGCGCCATCCAGCCCTCTCTAGTGGAGATCAGTGTAGTAGACCAATCTCACTAGGCGTTCGACGCATGCGTGGAGCCGCCATACCTCGAGTACAGTACCTCGAGTTCACAGGAGGCAGACGGCCATGCATGCGAGGGCTCGTGTCGTCTCGTGCTCCACACGTGCAGAGCTCCGGCGGGGTTGTTGCACGTGCAAAAAGACGGCACATTGATACTTAGAGGCCGCCAGAAAAACAAGTGTGTGTGTGTGTGGGGGGGGGGGGGGGGGGGCGGGAGGGGGGTCGATGTACACTCCCCTAGGGGGTGTGTAGGGAAATCACTGGTCGGCAGACAGTTTTAATGGGAAAGCATTAACTATACCATGGAGCGGAGCTGGCGGCGTCTGTAATCACAAAAAAAAAAAAAAAAGAGAAAAAACGTTCAAGATGTGCTTATTTTCCCACTGGCTGAGCGAAACGGCTAATATTTCGAGTTCGGTAGTGAATTGCCGGCGAGCCCTTCATGGTGGCACCGGTGACCAAAAACGCGCAACGGTGCACCATGTGACCTTCTCCACCCGAACACAAAGCGCCAGCAACTGGCGTTTTTATTTGCCCGGGTCGCGCGTGAGCTTTGTTAACTTCTTCCTCGGTTATTCTATGGTACAATAAGAACGCTGTATGTGTCAAAAATATAAAATCTGACTCCTTGAGATATGTGTAAACACAAGCGGCTTTGCAATAGTTTTCGAAATATTAATATTACCGCGATTCGCACAACTTGGAGGACCTTAAATTATGAAGTTAAATGAAAGGCAGATTAATAAATCGGTGTGGGACTGTCCGCACACGCGTCTGGATTTCCGAGGAACTCTGGCCATAATACAAGGGTCCCATGGAGGCTTGAAAGCGTCGATTTTCATATTTTGTTTATTGTCATTGCCTTTTTTAGAAACCTCATTTTTCTTATTGCGCCCACCCCTCTTGAAATTGAAACGAGTATTCGAGTATCGAACTGCATCACTATATATACACCTTTTTTTTTTTTGAGCAGCGTAATAACGTGTGTCTCAGAGCAAACTGACCTTGCGCAAGCTGGAACAATTCTTTCAAAAATATTGGCTTTCTCTGAAACATAAATTATGTTTATCTTCGTTGTTTTCGCTATCTCGTCTCGCAGCACAAATGGGTGTCGGTCTTGATAGCTTCGTTTGCCACTCGAACCCGCTATTCGCAGCTTTCGGCAAACATTGTTTCGTCTAGTTCCCCTTCCCCAAACGGATATGACGATACCGGATACAGTCTGGAAGACAAGCTGCCCGAACTCTTAGAGCTGGGGCAAAAGTGTGCTGGTAAATTGCCCCACACGCCAGGGAAGTGCCGCCAGAACAGCCTGCACCCACCAGCCTTTGACCACGCGAACGCCCTTGCCGAAAATATGGCAAAATATTTTGCCGGGAAATGACCACCCGAATCAGCCGAGAGCGCGCGCTCAGCCGTCGCCCTCGTGTCAGGCGTTGCCGGAAAGGAGGCCGGGGGGGGGGGGGGGGGGGGGGGGGGGGCGCTTTCGGCCGTTTCTGGGCGTGCTTGCTAGAATACCGTCTCAGCTGAGACTCGGGCTATGTTCCAAATCCTACCAGAGTAGCCTGACTCCAACGTCAGCGGGTAATACCACGTGACTATGGTGCCTGGATCGCGTCTTCGACTGGTGTGTTTAGCGTCCTATCCCGCTTATACATCAAAAGTGGTCCCAATGTGGCAACAAATGACGCGAGTGTCGTGCTGTTGCCTGTCGCGATCCTGGCGGTTGGCCGTAGAAATGCTGGCGAAAAGCACGAGCGAACGCGAGTGTCGCTTTCGTCGCGGCGTCCCTTTAGGCGTCCCAACTTCCGGCTGCTCCAGCTTCCGTGAACTGTCACTGTAGAAAGCGACCTGCAGCAGAACAGGCGTCTGCCACTTATAGCACAACTGTTGGGGCGCCGCCAGGGTCGCAACAGGCGACAACATGACACTTCTATGACGTCATCAGGCGGAAATCGAGGGACCACTTTTTTGAACCCGGTAAAGGTGTATCCACAGGACGGACCGGGCCGCGGACCGATTGATCACGTGATGCCCGGCCCGCGGAGCGCCCGGCTGCAATGAGCATCCACACGGCGGACCAAAAGAGCAGACGACAGAGCGAACGGGCCGGACTAACCCTCGACCTCACAGCTCCGCCAAACGCAAGCAGCGAGCTGCTTTGAGGCTATTTGTAAGGAGCCAAGATGGAGGTTGAACGAAAGAGACGTTTGGCCGCGGTGGCCCTGGCGTTGACTCTTGAGAACGAGGAGGACTTAAGTGAAGCGGAAAAGGCACGGGGACATCTTTAGATGATTATTTGAGTAGTCGTCGCGCCTATTCTCCCACAGAGCGGGGAATTGCTCCACGAGCGCGATGAAGTAAAAAGTTGCACCGTCGCGCAACAAAAGGTTCGTCTTCTTTGTCTTCAGCAGTTGGCGCCAAAAGAAAACGACTTTGGATTTGGATTCCAATCCAAACAACAAAAGTCAGCTTGTTGCCAGACGTAGCGCTTCAATTATACTAAAAACGCCGCGGTCCGCCGCCAAGGTCCAGCCGAGAAAAGTCGCTTGGCATTTCTCAGAAGCGCGGGCCGCGGACCACCGGCGGACCTCGAAAAGCGGTGACGTAAGATCACGTGATGCGCGGCCCGCGGACCAAAACGGCGATTTGGTCCGTCGTGTGGATACACCTTAAACACACCAGTCGGAGACGCGTTCCAGGCACCATAACGTGACTTCGCGAGTAAACGATCCGTGACTCGATCTTGGAACGGCCCGGTAATCACATGGATACTTCGCGGATTGGCTTCGTCTTGGGCTATGGCAAAAAGAAAACAGTGGCGATGGCGGATAATGGACGATCTCCAAATCCCGACCACCACCTATTACGGCTCTGGGCTAAACGGCTGCAGGCAATACAAAAGTACCGAAAGGGTCGCAAAACTCCGTAATGGCAGACAGGCCATAACAAGAGCTACGGTAGAGGCCAAGGAATACGCCCAACAATTAGATAAATGCCAATGGCTAGACTACAGCTCTTCACTCTCCGACAAAACTTCGATTACGAAGCTATGGGCTACAAATCGGGCTCTGCTTGGGAAAAAGAAGGTGAAAGGAGGGACGCTCACGCTCTCTTTCAAGATGGATAAGACGGAAGAACAGCTGGCAGGAGTGGCGGGGGATCTTTTTTTCTCACAGCCAGACGTGAACGACTGCCCTTCTCCGTACGACGTAGAAATCTTGACGCCGGACGACGGCATGGACCGAACGTTTACGAGGGGAGAACTCGAGTGGGGGGCGCTACCCAAAGGGAAATACCTATCAGCGCCCGGGCTGGATAAAATCATTTTCCAGAAAACACAAAAGAACAGCTCATCTAATGGGTGAACGACATCTGGGTCACCGGAAAGCTCCCTGAGCAGTGGAAGCATTCACTTGTCGTTCCCATTCTAAAACCCGGAAAAGACAAGGAATCACTCAGCAATTACAGGCCCATCTCGCTTACCTCATGTACCTGTAAGGTCAAGGAGCGGATGGTATTGGCACGAATTGACTGGCACCTAGAGTCCTCTGACACCTTCCATCCTTCCCAGACAGGTTTCCGATCCTGCCTCAGAACACAGGAAAGCCTCGCCCTGATCTCGGCAGAAGCAATAGGAAATATTGAACTCGACCGCGCGGCGATAAGAACAGTTGTGGCGGTTGACATCAAAAAAGCGTTTGACTCTGTACTCCGCATCTCAATCATCAGCAAACCAGACAATTCGACATAGTTGGAAGGCCGCTGAACTTCATCAAGAGCTTCCTAGAAGGAAGGACGTTTACGGTCCGCTGCGGCACGCACGACAGCGACCCGAAGATGAACCGAGTTGGGGTCCCTCAGGGTTTCGTCCTCTCACCAACACTATTTAACCTCGCAATGGCAGCCCTGCCGCATTAGCTCGTCAAGAGACCTGGACTGGGTTTCAGAGTGTATGCGGATGACATCACAATGTGGACGAAAGAAGACATTGCTAAGCAGCAAGACACACTTCAAGCAGGCCTCAAAACAATCGACGCTCACCTAGCCAGGGTAGGAATGCAAGCATCTGCAGAAAAGACCCACTACATCGTGGTGGATCCAAGAAAAAACAGAAATGCCAAGATCGCAGAACGATTTAATCTTGTCCTCGCGGGTAAAAGAATCCAACCCTCCCCTTCATCCAGGATCCTAGGGATCACAATCGAAGGAACGGGCAAGGGAGACATCTGGTTACAAGACACAATCAAGTACTGCAACTTCGCGCTCAACGCAATCAGGCGTATATGCAGCGCAAGAGGAGGAGCGACCGAAAACGTAGCCAATTGGATGATCAAAGCCCTCGTAGTCTTGCGCGAAGTCTACCGAGCCCGCTACTACTGGCTCAACAAGGGACAGTGGCAGAAACTGGAAACTTCGAACAATCAAGCAATGCGTGTAATTACCGGCCTTCCGAAGTTTACCCTCCTCAGCAAACTGCGGGAACAAGCCGGTATCAACCAACTCCATGACGTAGGGAGGGCCCGCACGGTCGCTCACAGTCAGCGCCTAAAGCTCACTGGACAAGGCAGAGAGATTATGAAACTTCTGCACAGGATCACGGAGAACCTCCCAAAACTACCCGAACAACTTTCACCATAGAAAGACCTCGCAGAGATCACCAACAACACGCTCAGTGCACGCAAGGGGGTCACCAAGCAGCTAACACGTAAAGCCAAGGCGCACACCAACTTGATAGAAGCATGGGATCCGTGTTGCATCATGGCTGCCTAGACGGATACCGCATCGCTAGACGGCCCCGTCACCCTGAAGACGGCAGCTGTAGCCATCCCTGCCCTACAAATCAGCGCTATCAAGCAGCTCCCCGAAGGCGCCTCGACCAAAGGAGGAGAACTTACAGCAATCCGCCTCGCCCTCGAGACGGTCCTCGCGCTCCCCGACCCGCTAACAACGAAGCTCCAGACGTTTACAGATTCGCAAGAGGCGGTGAAGGTATGTAGAATAAGAAACAGTCCAAGCCGGATAGTCCGTCGATAAAGAAACTTGCTTCTCAACTAGTCTCAAGAGGGTACCACCACAAGAATTACATGGGTTCCCGGTCACGCGGGCACACCCAACAACGAACAGGTACATCGCCTGGCCCTCGCGTCGCTTATTCTTCCCCGCGGTTCGGACGACATACCGGCATCATAACATGACCACGGGTACGGCCACGCTCGCGATCGGGCACAGGCCTACTGGGAACCACAAGAATATGATCCAGGCGAGGTTCGGGCCAAGATCAGAGAAGAATATATTTAGAAAAACTCGAAGAGAAGCTCCCCGAAAACCTAGACCCGCTCCCTTGTACGGGTTTTGGAAGACGGGCTAGTGTTCTCCTCATTAAAGTGAGGACGGACACCGCACTAGCACGGGCGCGTATCGCATCTTGGAGGCAAGGAAAAATATCCGGAACTTGCTCCAAGTGCAATATGGCCGTCAAGGCAGATAATTTTCACTTGGTGTGGGAGTGTCGAGAGTACAAAGACATAAGGGCAAAAAATCGACCAACAGACATCGCATCTATGGAGGGGTGGACACATCCACCAGGCTCCGAAAGTGACAGACGAAGAGTCTTGAAAGGACTCCTGGATTTTATCTCTTAGGCCAAGCTGGACATATTCACTTAAATTTAGTAACATTTTTGTAGTACCAGCGTCCAGATCTTGGTATCACCGACGCACTCCATCACACCCCCTCCCCCATCTCCCTTTTCCTTTCTTCTACTTTTCTTCTTCTATGTCATTAAACGTTTTCTGACTGACTGACGATCTCTCTTGATCGTGGGGAAAGCACTCAAAGAGATGAAAAATATTAACCGTTGCGAAGTTTTTTGTTTTTTTTTGGCAGTAACGACGCGGTGTTTTCTAAGGTTGCTCCACCAGCTCCTATTCCTCACCTTCCTCTTGGGCTGAGTATTGAGGTCAAAATTACTTTGCCCTTTCAATTAAACACCAATTTGTTTTAATAATCAGCGCCATCGCTGTAAGTTTAGTCCAACTGCCCTAAATGTATACGTTCCACGCACCATAATTTGTGCCTATAAGGTTTGCAGAAATTTTCTTCCACACGGTGTAGCTTTACAGTAAAGGGACTTTCTCAACAGGAATATGTAACTTAGGTTCGCCTTGACGCGAATAGGATTACAAAATCGCAGAGGGAACTTGCGAACCACTATAGGCAATTTCTTGGGGAGGCAGATGGGGTGGGTCGTTGACTGATCATGATATAAATAATCTTCGAAGCCTTCACTGCTTTACAAGCGTTACCCTTTCATTGCACGCACTCTGGGAAAACCAAAATACTTCCACGTCCTCTACTGCGTCCGAACGTTTTCAGCCTTGAACGTAAGAATACGGAGTTCCCTCCAACGCCATGGACGAGGACCCGGAGAGGTTCCTGTTTGCGCCTGCACTGTGATGTATACTTTCTCGGGGAAGGTGCACGTTCATGATGTGGTGCAGTCTATTCCTGCGATAAAAAGAGCAAATATCAATAACCACACATAAATGGCGGCGCCTTATCTTTTGTCATTTCGAACGTGTGCCTCCAAAGCCAAGGAAACAAACGAGCTTTGACGGCTATTGGCTCAGAAAGCAGACGACGAGCAGACGGCGAACAGATCACGTGACGTATTTACTCGATTTTACTTGACGTTTCTCACGGATCGAGGAGGGTAGAGTGAGTAATTACTCCGGAGTAAACAACCTGTTTCTGGAAGGCGAGTTCTGACGTCATCGAGTAAGCGTGAATAAGTTTTGAAACGCCACGATACGGAACCTTTACTGCGGAGTCGGATCGAGTAAATTTTGAAACAGCCTCCATGAAAGAAGGCACTGCAAAGGCTGGGGCGCGCGAACGTCTTGAGACGCGGCCGTGGGAGGGAGGGGTCACGTGACCGTGAGGGGAGGGGTCACGTGACCTCGGGAGGGAGGTCACGTGGTCACGGTACTTTGGGGGGGGGGGGGGGGTGTCACGTGACCCCTCTCCCCGAGGTCACCGAAGGTACCCGAGGGCCTCCTGAGGTCCTAACGAAGAAACCCGAGGTCCCCCCGAGGTCGTCCCGAAGGAACCTGAAGTTTTCCCAAGGTCTTCCTGAAGGAACCCGAGGTCCTCCCGAGGTCTTCTCGAAGGAACCCGAGGTCCATGCGAGGTCCTTCCGAAAAAACCCGAGGGCCTCCCGAGGTTCTCCCGAAGGAACCTGAGGTCCTTCGGGAGGACCTCGGGTTCCTTCGGGAAAATTTACCCATAATGCATCGCGCGGTTAAGCCGACGGCGACGGCGACGGCGAGGGCGCTCAAGCCGGAAACGGGCGCCTCAGAGCTGCGCTCTAAATCTTAGAACTAATATGAAATAAACGCAAATGCTCTTACTCAAGCGCTGGCAGACGAATTGCCATGGCGACACAGAGAGTCGATGGCAAAAACAGACACCTTGCGCATCCGTTTTGTCGGTACTTCGGAAACCGATCACAACCCAGTCCTAGCGCGGTGGCAGCGCTGGTTCTAGGCCATCGCTACACGACTCCTGGGGCCATGAACTCGTCAAACACAAAGTTGGAGCTGAAAGTTCGCGAAGCATGCCGATTGGACGTCGGTGATAGGTCAATCGGTGCGCTCCGTCAACTTCGGCCCCAACTTTGTGTTTGACGAGCTTAGAGACCCAGAACTCCTCTGAACTCGGACAGAACATTATAATTTTAAACTTTCTGGCCGAATCGAGCAGACCTACTATATTCACTCTCAGTGGCTTGGGAATTACCCGAATGCCCCTTTGCGTCAATCTATATATGTTAAAATCTGTGATAATATTCAACCAGTTGAAACTTAAGTCAGTATGTGTGTTCGATTAGCCTGAACCGGCTGAACGCTATTATAATCTACGCTAGATGTTCCATTGGCGGTAGTGTATATGCGACTTCCGGGAGGCAAATTGAAGCGGACCGCAGCCGGTCTACTTTTGCGGTGCTCCTGTGTATTCCTATGGGAAAACTTGCGTGCATTTTGTCTCTTTACCGGAAAATAACATGAATCACTTTTGGTATTTGGGTCGCACATGAATATTATGAACCTTTATTAGGTTCATAATATTCATTTATTCATCAGTGAACGATTCATCAGTGAACGATTCATCAGTGAACGATTCATCTGTGAACGATGTTTAACTTCGCTGTATTTCAGGCCAAAACCTCTGTTTCACAGCAGGTGTCTAAAGACGAGCGACAATTTTCAAAGCAAAATAAAAATTGAACGGAATTTAGAATGTGTTCAAGGTTCTTTAGCATTCCGGTGACGCTTATATGTATATTGCTAATATGCCAGTCCTGTCACTATATGAAAACGACCGCAACAGCTTGCGTCTCTATGAGCGGATAAAAACACTCGAAGCCTAAAGAATAAATATTAAAAAATTCGAACACCAACCAAGCCCTTCTGTAGGGACCCAACGTTTCAAGGCCAATTCGGCCTCTTCTTCAGGGGCGACTACGGCTATGGCCGTTGAGGAGCAGTGTCCTTTTCTTTTTCTTCTACGGCGTGTGTCTGGTCTTCTTCTTCTACGGCTCTGCCTTTTTCAATAATGTGACGAAGCCCATTCACATAGGCGGATGGTAAAGCCCCTAGAGATCTGTTGATGTTCTGTGGCGTTGTTTGAATGTGCCATGATTCTAGGAACAGTCTTTTTCGAGGATTTGTCTCAACGTCAACGATGCATGCGTTGTCGAAGTCAATGCGATGGTCCTTGACGTCGCAGTGCTCAGCAACCGCGCTACGCTCGTGATCGAACTTGCGCACGTCGTTTTTATGTTGACGGATTCTCTCTCTAAAGTTCTTCGTTTCGCCAATGTATGAGGCCGCGCAAACCCCGCACGGAATCTTATATACAACGCCTTGGGCCCTTTCTTTACCAGGGCGATCTTTTGGGCGTGGCATGAGTCGTCCAAGGGTAGACACAGGTTTGTGTGCTAGTTGGATACCCTCTTTCGCAAGCACACGTGCCAGTGCCTCGCTTGTTCCGTTGATGTAGGGAACAAGTGTTCCGTTGATGTTCCCTACATCAACGGAACAAGCGAGGCACTGGCACGTGTGCTTGCGAAAGAGGGTATCCAACTAGCACACAAACCTGTGTCTACCCTTGGACGACTCATGCCACGCCCAAAAGATCGCCCTGGTAAAGAAAGGGCCCAAGGCGTTGTATATAAGATTCCGTGCGGGGTTTGCGCGGCCTCATACATTGGCGAAACGAAGAACTTTAGAGAGAGAATCCGTCAACATAAAAACGACGTGCGCAAGTTCGATCACGAGCGTAGCGCGGTTGCTGAGCACTGCGACGTCAAGGACCATCGCATTGACTTCGACAACGCATGCATCGTTGACGTTGAGACAAATCCTCGAAAAAGACTGTTCCTAGAATCATGGCACATTCAAACAACGCCACAGAACATCAACAGATCTCTAGGGGCTTTACCATCCGCCTATGTGAATGGGCTTCGTCACGTTATTGAAAAAGGCAGAGCCGTAGAAGAAGAAGACCAGACACACGCCGTAGAAGAAAAAGAAAAGGACACTGCTCCTCAACGGCCATAGCCGTAGTCGCCCCTGAAGAAGAGGCCGAATTGGCCTTGAAACGTTGGGTCCCTACAGAAGGGCTTGGTTGGTGTTCGAATTTTTTAATATTAATTACTCCCAACCAGACAGATCTCTGTCAAATGTTTACTTTTAAATCTAAAGAATAAAGTACGTGGGCTGTGAAAGGTCTCTTTTTTATTATTTTATATGCCGGGCAGCTTTTATGAGGCACTAATTCTAAAAGAGTTTGAGCGTGTGGGTGATGTTTTAAACGTAGTTTAGCATTTTCGCGCAGAGCAGAATGAATAAAGCAGTACTTATTAAATATAGGATTTTATTACGTGGCCCTCAAATTAGTTTGATCGTACCCGCACAGGGAGTTTGTTATCCTGTGTTGTTGTGTAGACTTTGCCGTATTGCTTGGTTCTGGACGTCCATCGTTCGTGTGGCACGTATATGCCCCATAATGAAAAGCTCCGACGTCGTGTTCGCGCTAACAGTGTCGCATAGTGCAATATATTGGAAAGAAGACCGCCATAACTGACCAATCCTTTTGTCTGCCTGACTGAGAAATGTTCCAAGCTGTCTAGTTCGCACAAGTTATTAGGGGTATTTGCTCTTACACTCTAAGAAAAAAAGGGTGTAGCCGGGTGTATCGGGCGCGCATGCACCCCTTGCTCGGAGATGCACTCTCCGTTACCCAGCCAATGTACCTGTACACCGACAATAAGAATCCTCCTCATCCTTAAAAACCTTTAGGTGTATCAGTGCACCCAGCTTTGTACACCGCCACGCAAGCGAGCGAGCATAACCACACTGTGGGACTACTTGGCGCGTCGTGTGCTAGAATCCTATTCGCTACGTCAGAGGAGTGCTCCCGCGAGGTGGCGCCACCGAAAGATCTCGTCGCTAATAGACAATTGCATCCGACCTCCGCCATTTCTCTGCTCGTGCGGGCAAGTGCGTGCAATTCCAAACTTGCCAAAGCTGTGTTCACGGACACGCGGCACATGCTTGCACGCATTGGGAACCAGTGAGACGCCATGCATGCTTGCAGTTCAGTGAACTAGAATATTTTATATTCTACTTCATTGTAGCAAAAGAAAGATTCACTGCCGGTCGCGTCACTAAGCACGAACGATATAGACGCTTCGCAACATGTCTGCATGGGCGCCGCCATAACCTACCTTCAGTTTTTGGTTCCTCTTATACCGTCTGCTTCACTTCATCATTACTATAATAGGCAAGGTTATTGCCATTACAGATTATACCGCGCCCTTCTTCCCAGCATTAGTATTTGTGAAGGCTCGTCAACGCCCGTTTCAGTGGCAAAGTATGTCGGTGAAACAAGAGGTCAGCAATGTCGGATATAACCTGGTGCGTGTGCAAGGCGCCTATAGACGATTGCAAGCTGGGCGAATGGCCGCCGCCATGTCTCTGCTCGAGCAGGCACGCCCGTGCGATTACGAGCTTGCCAAAGCTACGTTCACGCGCGCGTTGCACGCGCTTGCACGCATGGGGCACCACTTGTGGCGCCATGCTTGCAATTGTCTATAGGGAGCATTCACTGGCGGCCATATCCGTGTGCGCTACTGCTGAGCGCGTGCTGACGGCGAGCTTCCGCAGTCCTTTTGGAGCGTGCTTTTTGCACCATCAAGGTTGCCGGTCTTACCAGGCTATTAATGTGAGCTCGTTTTGAGCTCACATTTTGAGAGAGAAGCGCTTGATCTGTAAGACTAGTTCTTCTTACCTACGCCGAGAGCTATTCGCAGCGCCCAAATTAAGGGACCTTCGCGCCCGAAAGGGCATCATGGACCAACGGGGGTCTCCCGTCACCCTCCGACCGCCAATGTTTGACCCGGGAGGGACGACTTCAGTGATGTTCGAACACGGTGTCATGAACAGCGCGCTAAGCCTATCACCTGAAATGGGAGACACACACACTCGAGCTGCCAATACAGAGACAACCACGGCCACATCGGGCCCAATAACGGAAGGCATCCAGAACATGCCGACCCAAGAAACCGTTTGCAAATTGGGCCAAATAGAAGTTGACAGGGGAGATGGCACAGGTCAGCTGCAGGGGACCCAGTCCGCTGGCCTTCAGACCCACCAAAGATTACCACCGCCGGAGGTGAGCCAACTTTTTCAAGTTCTGGCAGGAGTGATTGAACGCCAACCGGCAATCCTGGAAGCTCTGCAACAATTTGTTGCTCGATTTGTGCCATAACCACAAGAAGTCCTGAATGACTCGCCCCAGCATAAACAGAGAGACCCAAGGCAGTACCCACGGTCTAAACGAAATAACGATAGATCACGGTCGCCCATGAGACCAACTACTGGGGACCGCGAGGCAGAGTCCTATCAAGGAGTACAACAAATGGAAGATGATGGCCGCTTCCCATCGGCAAACCCGAAGCCACAAGAAGACGACTGGGCTTCTCAAGCTGGCGCGTCGACGTACAGCACGTCCCAAGGACCCACGCCGGGTCAATCCGTACCATCGGCACCGCTAACTGCGACGTCGGTCTCCCAGACAGACGACGACCAAGAATGGCCGCTCCCAGGCGGTTCCTCGCAGATAAGAAAACGAAGCCCACAAGCAACGGAAAAAGACGACAAATCTACACCGGGGCCGCTTCCGGTACAAACTGTGGTGCTTCGCTCCGTGGGAAAGAAAGAGGTTGGTGCATTCACTGGAAAAGAAATCCGCGATGCAATCCAGCATGCCGGCATCCACGCTCAAGCGGACTACAGCGTCCACCGGAATGAGAAAGCGAATGCCTTGTCCATCACCACCAGGGACCCTAACATCACCGCAAAGCTCATGGCAATAAGGGAAATCCGCAAGGGGGACGAAGAAAGCACATTCCAACCATACAAGGCCCTTGCCGGAAACGAGTGCCGCGGTGTTGTGTACCTACGTGGTCAGGGTAATGAGGTGTCTCCTGCACAACTTCTGGAGGATATCGTGTGCAGAACCCAGAAGGTGGTAGCAGCGCGCCCCTTAGGGAAGAAGGGCAACGTGATACTCGTGACATTTCAGGGCGAGACTTGTCCTAAACGGGTGGCGTACATGCACGAGGTTCTCGCCGTTCGTGAGTACCGCCCGAGATCGCTAGTCTGCTTTCAATGCCATGCAATTGGCCACAAAATGGACGTGTGCCGACGGAAATATCAGCGCTGTGGAACGTGCGGCTCCCAGCAGGATGGTATGGAGGAGTGCACGAAAGATCCAAAGTGCGCAAACTGTGATGGGGCCCACGTGGCCACGAGCATTGAATGTCCAAAGCGCGCAATCCCACGGCGGCGCACCCTGAAGAAAACTACGAGAACGGAGGAAAGAAGCAAAAAGCCCAAGCGTCTACCACCTGCAGCTGTACCGGTGAGCCAAGATGCCGTCGTGTCGTATGCAGCAGTGACAATGGGAGCATTCCAACCCACTTCATTACTGACGCATCCACCCCAACAGATGGACATGCCGACGCAAATCCTACAGCTTCAATACGCGGGATTTGCTCGAGTTGAAAAACAGCTGTCCGAGCTCACGGCGGCTATCCACAAACTCATAGGCACTCGCAGTGACGAATAGTAATTCTCATACACATACAAACACCCGAGGGGCAAAACACATCCACAAGCGCAACAAGCTTCGAGTGAACCCGCAACCATGGATCCTGCAATGGAACTGCGGTGGCTTACAACAGAAAATTCATGAATTCAAAACGCGTCTGTCAATACTTAACAACGAGGCACCTGACGTTATTCTTCTTCAGGAGGCTAACGTCAGAAATCTTAAAATTAGGGGATACAACACTTACATTAACCCCAGTATACAAAGACAGACATCAAATTTCGGTATTGTAGTTACACTTATAAAGAAAAAGCACAAGCAGGCAAAATTGAATTCCGAGGCGTCATGTTCTGATGACCGCGAAGTCGTCTCCACGCGGGTCAAGTTTGGAGACACACCCATCAACATACATAACACATACATAAGACCGTGCGGGGACTCGAACGAGGTCAATTGGATAAAGGGCTTGGTAGAACAGAACAAGCATACCATCCTAGCTGGAGACTTCAACGCCCGACATACTGCGTGGGGATACCCGAACAAAAACGCCAGGGGAAAGCACATCAAGAGAGCATGCCTCGCAGCTGGGCTTCATCTATGCAACGACCCTGACACTCCAACACGGCTGGCCCAAGTCGTCAGCCAAAAAGACACGTCTCCCGACCTCACTTGGGCCTCTCCACGTCTACAGGTGCAATGGCAAGTCCAGACTGATCCATGGGGCAGTGACCACCTCCCCATACGCATAAAGCTCCCCATCAGCTCCTCGGCCAGGCGTCCAGTCACTTTCACAAAGTGGGACCACTTCCGCACCTCAATGAGCCGTCTTGCCAACGTCCCATTCGCAGACCGGATTCAGCAAGCCCTTCGGGAGTCCCGTGCGGAATACAACGTCAAGGAAGACACACCACCTCCCGACTTGCACCTGATCAAGCTGTGGGACAAGAGACTGGAGGCTCTCCAGCGCTACAGAGCCAGGAGATCCCTCCGGAATAAGATCCGCCTAAATCGCACGACAGCAAAGGCCAAAAAATACACAATCGAGCTCCGCCGCACCATCTGGCGTAGCCTGTGCGACTCCTTTAACGAACGGACAGGCTACCGCAAGCTGTGGCAAGCCTACAAAGGGCTTGCCGGGAAAACAAAAATGCGCAAAACCGGAAGCAATCTAGCGCTCCGCCTTGACATCACGGAAGAGCAGCTTGCGGAAGAGGCAGGAGATTGTTTCTTTCCCCAACAGCCCGAGCCACCCGCCGCCGAAGTCTACGCCCGGGAAACTATCGTGCACGAACAGCCGGCGGACGCCCTTTTCACGCTCGCAGAACTCCTGGACACTCTTGGCGCGGCACGAGCAAAGTCGGCGGACGCCCTTTTCACGCTCGCAGAACTCCTGGACGCTCTTGGCGCGGCACGAGCAAAGTCGGCACCTGGACCAGACCGTGTAACCATCACCGCGCTCCGGAACCTTCCACAAGATGCCATGAAAGAGCTCATTGACACATTCAACACCATTTGGGTGAACGGTGAACTCCCATCCGACTGGAAGAGGTCTACAGTGATCCCTATCCCAAAGCCCGGCAAGACACCACACGCGGTGGCTAACCTCCGCCCGATCTCCTTGACGTCCAACCTTTGCAAAGTTTTAGAACGCATGGTCACAACACGCCTGACATGGATTCTTGAATCGACGGGTGCTTTCCATCCCATGCAAACGGGCTTCAGACCTCACCTTTCGGCACAAGACAGCCTGCTCATGATACATCATGATCTCTATGAGCGCCGGCTTTTTAAAAGCCAACCGCGTACGCTCGTGGCCATTGACCTACGGAAGGCATTCGATTCGATACCACACAGCACAGTCGTGGCCGCCGCAAAGAAAAGAGGTATACAGGGCCGATTCCTGAATTTCATCAAAACATTCCTACAGGATCGCACGTTCCAGGTTTCTATCGGACAAACTAAAGGTCAATGGAGAACAAACAATATCGGTGTTCCACAGGGGGCGGTTTTGTCGCCGCTACTATTCAACATCACCATGGTTGACCTGGCTCTCGCCCTTGAAGCCATCCCACAAATTCGCTTCACCATTTATGCGGATGACGTCACCCTGTGGACGACGGCAGGTGGGGCGGATAGCCAACAACGCTACATGCAGAGCGCGCTTGACGTTGTCATGACCTTCGCCATCCGATCAGGGTTGGAGTTATCTAAGGAGAAGACCACGTACATGGTTATACCCAGCCGACGCAGGAGCGCCCGTACCGACATCCAACTGAGGGTGGATGGAATCCCCATCGCCCAGAACAACTCCGTCAAAATCCTTGGGGTCCCATTTGACCACAAAGGCGGTGCAGTCACTTGGCTTCGGAAAGTAAAAGCGCAGTGGAAGGAGGGCCTGGACTTGCTCAAGGCTATCTCGAGCAAGGACTGGGGTGCACAGGATGATCTCATCCGGCGACTCGTCCGTACCCTCTGTAGTGTGCTGTAAATAATCTAGATGACGTTTTCAGCTGCATTTGAGATGGTGCCGCGCGCCGCGTGCTTGACAGCGGCACGCGCTGATTGATGTAGATATTGTAAATACAAGCAGTCTTGATCGAAACTCCGAGCTGGCGTGTCGTGTCTTCCTTTACCGGTGTGCCCGCTTGGTCCCCGGCCACCGACCATCTCGCGTCCCACGCGCCACGGCAATGTAAGCCTTTCCAGCATCTCTACAGGCCTTTCGGGGCGCTGTCTTCACCCTAGCTTTCCCTGTCTCTCACCACCCACCCGTAATGGCCCCAAGCGACCATTACACCCTCCTAATCTCGAAGGTAGTGTACGGACTGAACTACCTCCGCCTTACAAATACTCAAGAAACCACACTAGTAACCATGCTGAGAGTGGCCATGCGGGTCGTTACAGGGCTCCCCCGCTTCACACCGGTTGAACAGCTAGAAAGGACCGCTCAAATGAACACCATCCGTGAGATTGCCGAGGAGATGCGGATAAGCCAAGCTCAGCGGCTATTTCGCACTCCTCACGGGAGAATTATTCTTGCCTCGATTGGCCGTTCCGACCTAATTGACGGCCCACTCATGCCTTCACCGGCGCCACCTTGGGATGCAGAGGCAGTCACTCCCATCAAGCCCCTCCCAAGTCATCAAGGACCTGATCACCCTGGACGACGTGCTACACAAGTAGCCATCCACCGCGCTGAAGTCAGCAAGCTTGCCGCGCACGTGAATGTCTTCTACACGGACGCGGCGAGAGACAACAACGGCCGCACTGCGATTGCCTGGCATTCCCCTACACGCAAAGAGACGAACCACAAGCTCACCGCATGTACACGGAGCAGTTGCATGGCGGAACTTCTTGCAGTTTTGTTCGCCGTTGAAACAGCCACGAACATGCCACGAGCAGAAACTACAGAAACTCGAATATACACCGACTCCCAAGAGGCGATGCGTGCACTACAGCAGTCGAGCACATGCAACGTTACAGTTGCGCGCATCCGCGAACTGGTTCGTCAAGCCGCGGCTCCACAAACAATCACCATCGCGTGGATACCGGGCCACGCAGGCGTTCCAGGGAACGAGCGGGCGGACGGGGCCGCGAGGGCACTGCTACAGGCAAATACTCAGCCCTCACAAGGCCCGGTCCCCTCGCCCGTTCAACGGGACGTTCCATCGGACGAGGGCTTTGATCTAACCCAAAAGAAGAAGGAAGAACAAAGAGCACGAAAAGCGCGCCTTGCAGCGCTCCTACCTTCTAACCCCCACCCGATCGCTCGCGGGCTTCCACGATGGGAGCAAGTGGCACTACACAGGCTCCAGACTCGGACTATGGTGACTCCCTTTTGGCGTGCCAAGTTCTACAAGTCAACAGATGAGAATGACACAGGTCCTGACCCTGGATGTCCACACTGCGGTTTCCCTGCGACTTGCTACCATCTTGTATGGTCCTGTGAAGGGACGTCACTAGAACGGATAGCGGCAATTAACACCTTACCACCGCACCTTAGACCAATGACCCTTCGGGAATGGACGCATCCGAGAACCTCAGCACCCGCAGAACGAGATCTCATCTTCGCATCAATCATCTCCTACCTCCAGTCCTCCGGGATCGGACGGTACGTCTAATCCATCACCATCCCATCACTACCCCTCTCCCACTCCCCCTTCCCCATGCCACATGAGGTTCCATAGACCAGAGGCATGGAAGTTAAATAAACGTTTCAATCAATCAATCATGCGCTCTAAACATCGCCCTCAAATATGGCGTCCGGTGAATACCTCCTATACTGGCTCTAGTGCTCTGAGTGGCTCTAACTGGCTCTGAAGCAGAGCTCGAGCGCCAGAAGCATGCCAGGGAACGAGCGTCGCGAGCGCTTTCAGATCGCGTATTCTTCATTCGACTCAACGCTTTGCCCAGACGCATCGCAACATGAAGTCCTCTTTTCTTCTGACCCGAGACCGCACCGCCAGCGCCCCGACTGCCCCACTGGACACAGCGCTTGTTTTCAGACACGCACTTTCCAACGGCTGGCACTGCTGTGCGCCACGCATTCCATCTTCATCGCAGTAAGCAACGGTCTCACCGCCGTGGTATTCGGACGGCCCGTGGATCACTGGTGCAGACCACCGCCGGAGCTTGCTTTCATGCAGACCGACGTCTGGAAGAACCAGAGTATCCCCGTGGAACCGGACGGCACGTTCAGCAAATGCACCCGCTACGAGCCTCTACTGGACGCGGGAAATGCCACGGAGAACCGGACCGTGGTCTTCTGCGACGAGTGGGACTACGACCTGGCGACCTCGAGGAAGTCCATCGTCAGCGAGTGGAACCTGGTTTGCCACAGACACCGGCTCCTTTTGCTCCATTCGCTCGTATACTACGGAGGAGCCATCGCCAGGAGCGTGATCGGGTGCTTCGGGGACATCCTTGGCCGCAAACCTGTCTTCATGGTCGCGCTCTTATTTCAAGTCGCCTCCGGCACGGCCACAATATTCTCCAACACGGTTCTCACATTTATCGTCTTGCGCTTTCTGACATCGGTGATATATTTAACGGTTATGAACATTTCATTTCATTTCATTTCATTTATTTACCTCAAGGGCGTTTTTTGAGGACGCATTACATGAGGGGGGGCAATAAATGGGAATACAATATAAAACATAACGTAAGAACACTAACACAACCACATCTTGTCTAACCACAAAAGAAAACAAGATATATATATACACAAACAGACGTTCCCTACTCATTGAACAAAAGTACGCACATTTCTTGAAACGCTGTAATATCTAAGTTGGTTACAAAATGATCTGGCAAGTTATTCCATTCTGTAATACATATTATTAAGGGAGAAAACGTGAATGAGTTAATATGGGAGCGGTATTGAAGGAGTTTACATGTGTTGTCGTTTCGAGACGAAATATAATGGGCTTTTTGACAATAAATATTTCTGAACTGTGAATTACTATGGTAAACTTGATGGAAGAAACACATGCGGTTAATTTTGCGTCGTGCGGCTAATGATGCGAGACCAAGTCTTGATTTTAAGGCGGAGACACTACTTTGTGGAGAGTAATCGTTTAGGATAAACCGGGTAGCTTTGTTTTGAATGTATTCTAGGTTTGATATTAGATAATTTTGATGTGGATTCCACACAACGCTTCCGTATTCAAGTTTGGGTCGAATTATTGTTTTATAGGCCAGTAATTTTGTCGCAGCAGGGGCCAGATAGAGGTTCCGCCTCAAAAAAGCTAATCATCTCGTTAAGCTGGCGATTATGTTGTCAATATGTTCCTTCCACGATAATGTTTCAGACACATTGCATCCGTTCTGCTGTTCGAGGTGACGAAGACAACGCATCGCGTCGTCTTCTGCGCCTTTGCCGCTTCATGCACATCTGCGGCGCTGCCACTGTTCCATTTTCTTTTACTGGCGGTAGGTGGACACTGGAGGATGGCTCAGGCGATACTTACGGTGCCGCCATGCTTCCTCCTGTTCGCCTCCTACGCCATTGAAGAGTCTCCTTGTTGGCTGCTGGGCTTGGGCGACGTCCAGACTTGTACTGTACGCATTACAAGTAATCAAATTACTTGTAATCGATTACTTTTGGGAGTAATTTTGTAATGAGGTGATTACTTTTATTAGGCAGTAATCAGAAGAGTAATCTGATTACTTTTTGAAGTAATAAAATTACTTGTAACCGTTACAATTTGTCCATTCCCCCCCTCCCGGTGGGCACGCGCCTTTTTTTTATAAAATGACAAAAATAAAATTTGCTTCTTTTTTTTTTCGAACGGAAAAAAATTAAGATTTTTGCGGAGCTGTAGGAAACGAGGTCAATCTCTTTCTATGTACAGTTTCTGTAGAATGTCCGTTTTTTTTTTTTTTTTTTTTTTTCGAGCTGGGACTGGGAGTGGGAAGCCCCAGGGAAGCCACTGTGCGTGACAAAGGCCATTCAGGGCGAAGTTTGAGGAAGCAGAATGTAGCTTTGTGAGTCCTTCGTTCAAACTAGCCCCCTCACGCACACACACACAGAAATAAAAAAAAATAAAAAACAATCCTGCTTAGGGTACCTACTCGCAGCCCGTAGGAGAACCAGAACCGAAGAATGCCTAAAACGGATGCGAAATATAACAAAGGCAGTTAAAGTATTTCCCCATTTCCCCTACGTGGTCTTTGTGACAAGCAATGTTTCGAGTTGAGAAGTGGTCGGGGCGATCTCTTCCGCTAATGGATACTACACATGATCCGTTTCAAATCCTGGAGCTGCTGCTCTTTTGTATAACATGCGAGCTCATACACATGTGAATAATAAAATGGGTGACGGAAACTTTGAGCGACAACCCTTGCTCAAGCTTAACAAGATCTAAAACCCCCTCCGCTCCCCCCCCCCCCCCCCCCACACACACACACAGAGTTGCGAACGCCCAAATCATTAAACGCCTTCAAACGAATTCTATGCTTGTGTCCGCATTGTGAAGGTGCAACGACCACGAAGAGGGAGCCAGTTTTTCTTCTTCAAAACTTATGCAAAAGTGAAATATAGGTTGGAAGTAGTTCATTGTTATGAGCGCTAAAAATGTGTCTTCACACAAAAAGTAATCGGAAAAGTAACGATTACTTCTTTAAGTAATATCCAATTACTTTTGCCGTCGAGTAATCAAGTAATCTAATCGAATACTTTTTAGCCAAGAGTAATAGTAATTGTAATCGATTACTTTTTTTTAGTAACGTGTACAAGACTGGCGACGTCGAAGGCACCGAGCGCGCCGGGATGATCGGCTGCCAAGGTCAATGGATATCCCCTGGACAAGGTGAAGGCAAATATAAATAAAATCAAATACGAGACGCTGCGGACGGGCAACACGCAGATGAACGATGAATCGAGCCCCCTTGACCTTGTGCTGAACAGCTCTCTGCGTTTCCGATCCGTCATCCTTTTTGCCTGTACGCTCATGACGATTCTTCACTACTACGACACCTCTTTTGACAAGACCTTGGTAGAAAACCGGACGGGGCACATAACCGTCATAGTTGCGCGGCTACCTGTCTCAGCAGCTTTGTTGTATGTCCTGCACTACATGAGCCGGCGCAAGATACCTTGCGTCACCATGTTACACATGCCGGTCGTGCTAGGATTTCACTCTTGGCTGGTTTGGCAAAAGGACGACAGCATGCAGCCTACTGTCACAATTATTATTAAGGGAACTGTTCTGGACATGATTTCAATGGCGATGTTCGTTTATGCGTTAGAGATATTCCCCACCGTGCTACAAGCCACGAGCTTTTCTTTAGCCTCCATGTTCGGTAGGACCGGAGTCGTGCTATTGCTCTTGATCAGGGGGCCCAACCCGTCAATTTATCGAGCTCTCGCCATGGCGGTAAGCGCGTTGATATTTACTCTGATCGGTGAAGCTTTCTTTGCTTTATCTGAAACGCGGAAGGTCATGGCCACCAACACCATTCGCAAGACAGAACTTGAGCACATGTGGCAGGTGCCTGCCAGAGAAGACTTTACGCGTCTCAGATCTATTTCTCCGCATCCATATGTTTCTAAGAAATCCTAGACGCAATTTGTTTTATTAACGCCGCTTTACATGATGTGACGTTTTATACAAGAAAAACGTGCAATGTGTCAGTGGCGTCACCGTCTATACGCCTCTCCCCTGAATCCGCAAGTGCACTGCTCATGCATCGTGCAATCTAAGGTGTTCGCGTCAGACACAGTGACAGAAATTCCTGCGTACACGCCTGAAAAATGTTTGCTGTGTTTTCTGCCTCAAAAATCGCTGGCGGTCGCGGCGGCGGCACAATTCTTTCTGAGACCGTTGGCTGCTGCCTCCGTGCTCGCGGAAGCGTTGTTCACTTTGTGTCAAGGTGGGTTTTTGAATCGTGACGCATGGCAACGCTTAATGAAGGTCTATTACCGTCTTCACAATCTCAGCAAGTCTGCCGTTACGAGCCGCAACAACACGACCACTTGCATGCTTCATAACACCGGCACAAAAGGAAGCCATGTCTTGCGTCTCGTCAAGTGTTATATCGGAGAGGTTGAACGCCAGCTCAATGTGCTCTTCGACCCGGTCCTGCTGCCGAATGGGCTCATCCAACAGCACGAATGCATTTGTGTAAGCGTGGATCAAGTTACCGATCGCATGTCAAACCCCAACCGCGGTCGATCCGACGAGCATCCCGGCCATGTTGTTTCGAGTTTAACTCGCCAAGAGTACGGTTGTCGAGTTAAGGTGCAACCCCACAGTGCACGATGTTTGGGTGCTTTTTTGACGGCTTATAACTTTCTTTCTATGTATCTTAAAATTATAAAGTTAATGTCAAATTAATGAGCTGTTTTCCTTCAATACTTTAATGTCTCGATATTACGATTATTTTTAGTAGTTAGTTAATTATGCAGCTTTTAATAGACCACAGTCTCTAATATTGAAAAAATGATTTCTTGAGTTATAACGTCCCATCGTCTACGATATTTTACGTGAGCGTTCGGTTGGATGTAATAAATTAAAAAAGTAAGCAACGAACTGTACAGATAATGTATATTTTAATATAAAGAATAAAGTTTAAAATGGTATTATTTTATGGCGCTATAAAAACGGAATCACGTCAACTAATCAAAATAACGAGACATTAAATTAGGAAGCATCCTTTGATATTACATTTTTCATAACTTCCATATTGATACATTACACGTTAAGAATGTTATAAGACCTAAACCTTTCCCCATTCAGTTACGGCAAATTGTAGTTCCTTAACATAAAGTACAGATGGCGACACGTGTTCAAGAACAGCTTGATGTGCATTTTCCGTCGTATGCCGCTTGGAACGCCACGTGAAAGACAGAGAAAGCGCCAGGTGTCTGGGTGTCAGATGCCTGGATGCCCGCAGTGAGCGAGCCAGAGATGCCAGAACAACAAGCGCGAGGCTGCGGGTGTACCACAGCTACTTTTGCGCGCTCTACTGTGCGACGGTACACATGCCCGACGCGATTTAAATAAAATCGGCGCCGTGAAATGCATTCTGCCATTTCAGATTGCGCCACATACACGAAAACATTTTAATGTTTTTATCACTTGCAAAAATCATTTTCGCAGTCAAACTATGCTTGTCGGAATGGCTTGACTATATTTTGTTTCAAAAACCACCTCGTTGGCTCCTAAGTGACAATGATATTAAAACAAAACACAAAACCATAAATTGCCCCAGCGTCCCTAAGCCAAAGCGCTGGCCCATGAATCCATATTTGTCGGGTTTAAATATCGGCCGAGGTGCCCGCAATTCGACGGAGGCTAATCTGATATTTCGGTTGCACGTCAAAAAGTATCCAGTTAGTCAAAATAAACCCACAATTTTTTTTTATTTGGATGTGTTAAATGATTTTTTTGGTTTGGCTTGTGAAACCCCAAGATCTGAATATTTGCCTTGCTTTAACTGAGAAGCGCAGCCAACGCTACAGACTGATGAAGCCACCGAACCAGCGCCTAGAGCGCGAGGTCAAGCTGTTCGTTCTTTTTCTGTGCCTATGCGGTCGGATTAGAGCCACTAAATAAGAGGCTTCATAGACATCTTGGTGCTTCAAAATGATGGTTGTCAGTTATGTGAAGCTTTATCTGAAATCACAGGAAACGCTTTTCCGTCCCCCACAAATGTGTAAACAGTTCACGACAAAGCAAATGAATATTGCGTGAACTTCCTGACACCGAAGCAAATGCTGAGGAAATCGCACTTTTGAATCATGACGATCGGCAGTTGCTTTTGCTTTTTACTAACCACCAAGCTGGTGGCACCCACAACAATATCCGGGAAAAGAGGACCGATACTCTAAGCGTAGATGATTTGGTTTAGCTCACTAGGCTAAACCACGTGCGGTGCGGGGATCGTTGGCTGTGGTGTGGCCGCAGATCAGAACGCGTTGATATACGCTCGAGCGCGAGCTCCGTTCAAAGCACGGAGCTCACGCTGCAGAACCTGTAGGAAGATAAATCCCCTCGATGTGTTTGCGTTGGTCTTTCAAATAACCTCAAAGGTGCCAGTGCACGAGGCCCGTGTCTCGAGCGGCCTTTGGAGGAAAATGGCGGCGCAGCACTAAAATGACTGGCCCTTGAAAGCGAATTTCGGTGGAGCACCCGCTCGTGGCACGTGTCTTACGCGTTTCCACAACAATAGTTGGCGGTACTTTTAAAAACCGCCTTTATCGAGGGACTCTAGCAGGGACTCTGGGTTCAGTCGACCATCTGCATCCTACTGTCGTGCGACCGTGTATCACATATACTGCGTAATGCACGTTAAAGTCCCCGAGCTAACAGTTGTACTGCACTTTTGATAATCTACAACGGGTAACAATGTCGCCCTACGAAACTCTTGCTCTCTGAAAAAACTAACGACAAATTTTGAATGCGCCGTTAAATTGCATTTTTGATGTGTGTCCGCGTGTTCGCGGTCTTTTTTTTTTTTGCCTCTTATTTTTTATTATGCGGCTCTTACTTATGATGAAACAGACTATAGTTGTCGGACTTCTAGGAAAAATATTATATAACTAAGAAAATGGCACGTGAACGCAAAAGACAAAAAAAAAATCATAAGCGCACTTAATAAAAAATAATTTGAATAATAGAATTGATTATAATTGTGTTTTCAAAGGTTTGAGCGCACCAAAAGCTATAAATGCGAGCTCAATGCTTTTGATGGTGCCCCTGTTCACTGGAAGTGTAGTTCAGGGCAGTACGCTTTCACTTGTACGTTCCGCTTCGCTTGCAGGATGAAACCAAATACTTTACTGGTAATGTATTTAGTGAAACTGTCACGATCTTTCTCGAACGTGGACGAAGGGGGCCGAAGCACCCGCCGAGAAGAGACGACACGCAGCCTGGTTGTGAGGGTGGACGATGTCTGACCGGAGCGGCGTGCGCTCAACGGTGTTTATTGGCGCGGTGAACAATGTTGCCCGCCGAGCCTGGCGGCCACAGACGGGCGGACTGGAGGGGGGCGCTACATACTTGTCGCAGATAGGGTGCCTGCATGTCTGTCTGCAAAAGCGCGCGTGTGTATGAAGGCACTCTAGTCGCAGAAACAAAGCTTACCTTCTGTATAGTGCAATGCCCTCAGTTTTCGCGTTGTTACACGCTTGTTTATCATTATTCTTTTCGTTTCCCACTGCGATTCAGTTGAAAAAAAACCTATGCAACTTGTTACGCGTGCCACAGTCAATACAAGATATTCTCAGCTTCACATGTGACCGCTTACCTGAGTAAACATTGTTTTTTGTCAAGAACAATTGCGATTGTATGAAATCACGTGGGAAAATCTCGTTCTAAGCACGCGACCGTTGGCATGCAGTGAATACTCATAATTGGCGCCGAGATGATTGGTAGCTGTCAGCAGGTGGAGTTTTTCTATCAACCCAGAGTTAGAATGTTGCCTTCTCTCTGTTGTCAGCAATCAGGAGACTACTTACACCAAATCTGAAGGTAATAAAGTACTATGAGCATTCAAACATATCGGCCTGAGCAGTATACGTGTAGAAGCTTTAGCTTTTGGATGCACCCTTAACTTTCGATACGGTCAACGGTAGTGTAAAATGTAGGACTGTTTCATTCTTAATCATCGTACCATGTGCGTGCTTAGACTATATTTATACAACGTCAAACTACTCGTTTGCATCTTTTTTTTTCATTTTTGCACACCACTACTTGCGCGCGAAAGTCACCAAAGTAAAATTGGTACAGGATGTAAAAAAAAACTGCAGGTTTTTTTTTATTGCAAAAATAAACTACGCATCGCCGAACACTCATTCTCAGCCCAAAGGTAGCGCTAGAAGTGATAACCAGATGCCAAAGTTTCAGCCCGAATGGACACCTTATTTAAAAGTTATGTGATTTTCTGAAAATTTCAATGGGAACATGGAGCCTATTTTTGCCCGTTTTTGATTTCTGGTGCCATAGAGCCCCATATATTTGAAAACTCCGTCGGCCGCCATTTTCCCATTGAAATTTTCAGAAAATCCCTTATAACTTTTGAATAAGGCATCGGATCGGGCTGAAACTTAAGCATCTGGTTGTGACCTCTAGCGGTACCTTTGGGCGGAGGATGAGCGTTCGGCGATGCCTAGTTTATTTTCGCGGTAAAAAAAAACAAAAAAACTGTAACTTTTTTTTTGGTGACACACTGTACATTGCTTAAACTACGTGCAAAAGCTATCCACAGACCCAGGATTTTTGCTAGCCAGTCATTGCATTTATCGCTGAATTAGTATTAAATTTAATTCTTGTCATTTATTGCTGTGAGTTAATTTTTAACCTCGGAATTTTTTATCATGATACCCGTACCAGTCCTACATTGGGTTTACCAAGCTCAACATCCCTGAGTATCATTTTTTGTGTTTTCCAGTCTCGTGGTTTTGGTAAAAATAAACACCCAGCTACCTAAATGAGACACCTGACCACCCAAAAAATAGTTTATTTTTTATTTTTTTAGGTAGTTAATTCCTCAAGCAAGAATTTTTGAAACCCAAGTCTATCACGTCATCACGTTTTCCTGGAAATCCACAAAGAGCCAAACACATGCGCGATAAAAGGGCCGGCCCGTCATATTGCCGCCCGCAGAGCCGAAAAAGCAACGCTCGGTCACGGACTTCTAGAAGATTCGCGTTCATGCTTGCACCAGACGTAACTTTCGCCCTGCTTCCTTGTTTTCTCGAAAGTGCTAGTTCATCCTCACCCCCAGAATGCGACGCTCGAACCTTCTTTGCCGAACTTTCGATATGGTGACGCACTGTAGATAAGCAGCCGCCCGCGCCCTTGTCGAGTCAGTCTCGCTCTCGCTCTCTGTTACGCTGCCAAATCGCCGCCTGCTTTTCTGCAGCCTCGATGTTTTTTTTTTATTTTGGGGGGCGAAGTTTAGGAGCTAGCCATGGTCCGTATGTCCGTCCGATGTCCGGCGTCGAGGACTCGTGCTCCTGCTCGTGAGCTCACGCGCACACGTCATCGTGAGCACGTGAACACGTGCTCCCGTGCTCATGTAGGGCAAAAAAAAAAATGTATCTCCAAGTTGTGAATGATGTTGATTGGGGCGAAGCTCTGGTGGTGCTTGTCTCGTAGACGGTGAGCCGCAGCAAGCCGAGCCTTTCGTTCGTTTTCATCCATGTCAGAAAGAGAATGTGTGGTATAGAACGTGGTTATATACGCATTTGAGCATTTGACCGCAGCGTGACATGGATGAAAACGAACGAAAGGCTCGGCATGCTGCGGCTCGGCGTCTACGCAGACAAGCCTCACCAGAGCTTCGCCCCAATCAACATCATTCACCACGTGGAGAGGCGGTTTTTTTTTTGTTTGCCATAAGTTTGTTAATTAAACCTTTATTTTTCAGTTCACTGTTTGTCCTCTCGTCACCTTCATTCGTGTCAATATAAATCTCATCACGTTAAAATATGTGTAATTGGCCTCTGAAATCTCGGATACCGACGCACAGACAATTTTATATTTTTCAACGCGTCGGTGGTTTTGTTGTGCATGTGTCTCGCCATTTGGCTCAGGACGATTTTCGCATTTCGTTCCGCCCACATTTGCTGGAGACGTGAGCTCGGAGCGTAGGCAACTGGCCCCCTTGCACGAGAACCGGCACAGCCGTGCGCGTTCCAAAAGAAAGCTCGCGCAGAGAAAAACAAGCGAAGGACTAGGGATGTCTAATTCAGTATGTAGAAAAAATACCCCACTGTATCGAAACGCCACCACACACGACTTTTCGCATTAATGTACAGGCCTGGAAGGCGATCCCACCGCAATCTGTTGGTTCAGAATTACACTAACCAAGGGTGGGGTTGCACCTTAAAGCAATGCAAATACTCCCGTGCATTCTTGTTCTCACGTCATTTTTTCGACACAACCCGAACTCGAAAAACGACTGTAAGCGGCAAATAGAGACTTTCTAGAGAGAGAGAGAGAAAACCTTTATTTTCGCTCCAAGTCCGGAGCTCCCTTTTTTTTTTTCACCATTCATCACCAAGCATGGTTTTGACATGTCGGACGAGGAGGAGCCTTAGTGTAGCCTCGAGTGTCTTGGGTGGGTTGGCCCACTCTGTCCAGGTCTGAGGGAGGTGGTGGGAAGGGAGGGGTGAAAGAAGTAGGTAACGCGATGTGTGGGCATTAGGGCAGTCCCACAAGTAGTGTATGTTAGATGGATAGCCGGTACAATGTGGGCAGACTGGTCGGCCAGGACGTCCTTGGATGAAGTGAGTGTAGTGTGGTGTCATGAACGTCTGTTTGTGCACGTCTAATAAGGGTAGAGTCAGATCGGCTAAATATGAATGAGGGAGTGTGTAAAGTGGTGGTGTGCTGTCGGAGTTCGAGCAGCAAGGTTGTACGTTCCTTGTGCATTTGTTTCCGGTGTCCTTTGGGGTCATAGGGTTCGGGCCAGAGGGTGGGAAATCCCGGATTAGAATTCTCTCGGGAGTGTGTGCGCTTGTAGATTTCCTCCCAGTCCCTGATGACCCGGTACCCATTCTATATTGATGAGTAGGTGCGGGTGTGCGTGAAGGTGTCGTTGTAGTATGGAGTGTATGTGGAAAGGTAAGTCATTGTCTCGAAAACAGCGGCACGCTCCCTGGTTGTCTGTGCGGATAAGAATTGTATCGGTTGAGTGGGTATGTTCTGTGATGGCTTCGGCGATGGCGAGTATTTCTGCGGTCGTCGAGGAAGGGACTCCTTCGTGATCACGGGATGAAGATGATCGGGGTCCAATCACTGCCTTTCTGCTCCTGGTAGGTGTGTGGCTGGCGTCTGTGTAGTACACGTCTGTGTCTGAAGGGGTGCGTGTGAGTACCCGGCGGGCATGAGCTTTGCGGCGGGGTTGGTGGTTGTCAGGAGACATGTTCTGTGGAATGGGGAGAACATTATGCGTGGGAGCGAGTCCCAGGGTGGGGTCGGGGGCGGGAGGGGCGGAAGTTTGGATGTGTCGTATTGTTGATGGGCGAGGATCTGGCGCCTCTGTTGTGATGTTATCAATCGCTGGTGCTGTGCATGTTCGTGAATAGTGATGCGATCATCTAGCGAGTTAAAAAGGCCAGTGTCTGTGATTAGATGCACAGGCGCAAATCGGGGGACTCCTAGAGAAAGTCGCGTGCATTTTCGGAGTTCGGTTTCTAGCTTCTTTGTTTGGGTTCGAGTTAGTGTAACATATGGCAGGTGACACATGACTCGTGTGTAGACGAGCGCCTCGATGGTCTTGCGGAGCTCATGCTCCTTGAGGCCTCGACTGCGTCTCGTAACGCGTCTAAGCATGTTGTGTATCTGGCTAATTTGGCGTATGATGTATCCTATCCACACATCGGCTTTCCCATTCTGTTGGAGATGGAAGCCGAGAACTTTAATAGTGTGCTTTCGTGGAATGGGTTTGCCATCTATGTGGAGGTGTATGAGGTCTCTATATGTTTCAGCTTTCTCGCCAGTGACATTGGTAACGACGACATATTCGGACTTGTCGGGTGAGCAGGTGAGGCCTATAGTCTGAACGTATTGGTGTATTATATTGAGGCCTGCCTGTATGGTTTGTCCCTGTTCCGCCGGTGAGCCTGTGTTGCTCCAAATGGTTATGTCGTCCGCGTATAGATTGTGGTGTAGGTCGGGGATGGTTGTGAGAGCCAGTGGGAGGTTTTTTTAAGGCCAAATTAAAAAGAATGGGAGAGAGGATGGCTCCTTGAGGCACACCTGCGGTGAGTGTGTATTTTGGTGAAGTATTGTCATCGACTTGTATCTGTATTGTGCGGTTCGTCAGGAAGGCTGCGATGTAGTTGTACATCTTTGACCCAGGCCTTGTGTCAATGAGGTTATCCAGAATGGCGCGGTGTGTGACGTTATCAAATGCTTTCTGTAAGTCTATCCCTGCAATCGTGCGTAGTTGCGATGAGCTGGGGTATTTGTAGATATCTTCGTGTATGCGCATCATTGTGTCCTGTGTGCACACGTGCTTGCGGAAGCCAGTCATAGTGTAGCGTAGTGCGTTGGTGTTGTCCAGATGCCATTCTAGTCGATGTAGGGCCATCTTCTCCATCAGCTTACCTGTGCACGATGTAAGGGAGATAGGTCGGAGGTTAGTAATGCTATCAGGTGTTTTTCCTGGTTTGGGTATGAGGATCACGAGCGCCTCCTTCCATTCCTGTGGAAGAATGCCCGTATCCCATGCCTCGTTAATTTACTGAAGGAGTGAGTCCAAGTAAGTCTCCGGAAGGTTTCGGAGCATCGCGTAAGTGATCTTGTCCATGCCGGGGGTGGTGTTCCTTTTTAGGCTATGGAGAGCCGATACTAGTTCGCTCATGGTAAAAGGGGAGTTGATCCCTCTGGATTGGTCCTCGAGTGTTTCGGGGGGGTAAGAGGGAAGTGGGAGGGGGTGGGTTTTCTGTGGGTAGAATAGTTGCTGAATGTCGTTGGCGAGATCGTTCTTTGTCTTGTTGGTGTGCATTTGTAATTTCGTAATAGTGTGTCTCGGTTTGGATTGACCTAGTATACGTACGCAGGATTTGCCATACTCGCGGCGTGTGGAGCTGGCCGTTCAGTTGATCGCATAGTTGTATCCAGTTCTCCGTGGCAAGTGAGTAAGCGTAGTCCTGTGCTTCCTCGGTAATGGTTTGAATGACTCTTTTGAGACGTCGATCGGTCTTGTTTTTCCGCCATTTCTGAACTATCCTGTGACGTTTGTTCCAGGGGTTGACTAAATGGGAGTCCACGAATGGATGGTCTATGTCGCGGGCTATCGTTTTTGTGTGCTTGCTGTACGCGTTGTGCACTGCTTTTGTCCAGGCGAAGAGTGTGGCAGGAGTCGTGGAAGCGGACTCTAGTTCTTCTCGAACCCGGGTCCATTTCGTGATGTTGGTGCGGGGCCCCCGGTTTGGCGTGTTGCGGTCCCTGGCAAATGTTAAGGTGGTTACTAGTATGCAGTGGTCACTGCCCAACGTCTCGAATGAGTTCTCCCATGATGCTGTTGGGTTACCTCTGTACCAAGTCAGGTCTGGGTTGGTGTCGTGCTCGACACTGTTTCCCACCCTTGTAGGTATTGTGGTGTCGTTTAGAAGAGAAAACCGGCTGTCAGACATAAAGGCCTCCAGTTTTCGCCCGTTGGGTGTTGTGTGTGTGTAGTCCCATGCGGTGTTGTGGCTGTTCAAGTCACCGGCCACGAGCAAGGGGTGGCCCCTGTATGCGGCGGAGTGCTTCGACAGCCAACTAAGAGATACGTTGTGGTGATTAGGTAGCCAATAAGTGTTCGTAATTATTGTGTCCTTGGAGTTTGAACCCAGGCGGCATTGAACAGTGACATGCTCCTGTGTCGTTGTGTTAATGTGGGACGTGTCGATCTGCACAGCAGCTACATGATTAGCCACGTACGTGGCCACAAGCGTGGGTGTAGTGGTGCCGGTGTGTGAGGTTTTGTCTCGTCGAGTAATACTGGGTTGCGTGAAGAGCTGATAGCCTGGGAGAGCTATCGACTCGATTGTTTCTTGTAGGAGTATGATGTCTGGTTTGACTGCGGCATTCTGAATGTGGTATGTGAGGAGTCCTTTTTTTCGTTTTATTCCGCGACAGTTCCATTGCCAGATAGTGCTTTGTTTTGTGTGAGATGAAGATGTTAGGGGCTGTGTTGCATTGGGTGTAGGTTGCTTAGCCATCGTGTGAGAGTGGCGAGCTGGCCGCTGCCTCGGAGACGATGATCTTGTTTGGGCTATCCGGAGTGTCAGGGGGTGTCGCGTGTGGGCGTTTCTGTAGAAGCATTTCGTTCCTAGCGAGAGTTGCCTGGACGTTGGCTAGGATTGAATCGGACTGTTCGATTCGTTGGGTGAGGTGGGCGACTTGTTCCGCGAGACTTTGCATAAGTGCGTCGCGTTTCTCCATGGTTTCCTGTAGCTGAGTTAAATTGTTTTGCATTTGGATCATGGTGGCTTTGATTTGTTGCAATTCAGCGAGGATTGGTTCAGTGTTTGGAGTGGTGCTGGGGTGTGTGGGGAGCGTGAGGAGCGGGGTTTGTGGTCTGGATGTGTGTGGCTGAAGACCTGCCTGCATAGCCTTGACAATATTGTCCGTGATTGGGGCGGCGCGCGCCTGTTCCAATGCCTGGCTGTACTTGAGATGGGATTCTGTTGTGCTGCTATTTTCTCTTAGTCGCTGTTCCGGTCCCTTGAACGAATTTTCATTCGAGATATTTCTGGTTTGGTTTTTGTCGATGGTGGTCTTGTGGCGTCGGCGAGGATTATGGTTCAGTTGTCTGCTTGGCGCTGATGCGACCGCTTCGGTCGCTGGCATTTTGGTGGTGGTCTGTGCTGTTTCAGGTTGATGCCCCGGGCTGCGACTGCGACTGCGGCTGCGGCTGGAGTTATCGACTGCCGCAAACCTGTTCGATATAAGCAGGGCAGGCCAATGCACTGTGCTGTGAAAGGTTGGTGGGTCCTTGCGGGGCAAATGAGTTGTCAGGAATCGCTCGCGGCGGTATTGTAGGCCTGCTTGCATATGTTCGTCGGCTTGCGCACGGGCTGGGCATGTCGGTGTTCCGGGTGGGTACTCGCCCTGACAGTTCAGACAAAATGGTTCGCACGTATGCGGTGTTGCGATGCCTGTCTCAATGGGTAAGGTCGTGCTACATGTGGGACACGTTATTGATATTGTCTTTTTGGGGCACACATCGGCTTGGTGGCCGATCGCGTAGCAGTGGTGGCATTGGGGGCTGCGCGGGCGATAGGGGTAAAGTCGCATCACGACGCGGTTGTACAGCGCGTAGCGTGGAAGTTGGGTGCCCTCGACTGTAATGAGGATGAAGTTGGATGTGCCAATCCGTCTGGTGTGGAGGATTTTGGGGCCTTGTACGTGTAGTTTTTGTCGAATGACTTCTTCAGATATATGTGGTTGTATGCCGTGGATCACACCCCGCGCGTTTAGCAGCACTTACCGCGAGGTAGGTTCGGACCGGGTGTGCGGCGTCGGCGAAGCTCACTTGTTGTAGTTGCAGCAATTTTCTTTCTACGGTAGGGCGATATGTGTCAATAGCGACAAGATTTTGAATGTCTCGCATTTTGATATATGTGTCTGCATGTTCGTTGGAAGTTAGGGATGCGGCTTCGATGATTCGATCGCCGATTTCGTGGTGGGGTAAGGCGGATAGGTTGAGGCCGTCGGTGAACTTCACGATAATGGTTACGTAGTTTGTGTAGCGGGTGGCTTGACTGTTGGCCTGTCGCCACTCCGTGTCCATGGCTTGGGGAGATGATCGCATCCTAGTGGGGTCACGAGGGAGGCCGGCCTGGGTGAGGCCTCGCGGCGCAAACTCGGCCTCCGAACGGTTTTAGGCGTAGCAGGCCTAGTATGGAGTTGGCTGATGTGACGAAAAGTATGACGACGTTGGTCAAATTGTCACACTCACCGAATGGCAGGAGGGTTCCTGAATCCCTGTGTTGACGTTCTGTGAAATCGGTGCGAAAATCTTGGGTTTGCAGCGATATTTGGGGAAGCCCGAAGGGCATGTATTGACTTGGTGGCACCACTTCTTCTTCCTCTCGGCTTTCTAGTTTCACAAGTGCTCCCATTGCAAATAGCATTGAATCGTCACGCGCAATGCAGCTAATGGAATAGCGAGGTACCTATGTAGGGACGTGTAAAAACGTGGAAGCCGTTTTTTTTTTTGCAGAAGCTTTTTTGCAAATAGAAAAATAAGTAAAAAAGACTGCCCGAGATTATGCGGTCGCGTCCGTTTCTTCAGTGCCGAAAGAAAAGAGCATGGCTTATGGGGACTACCGTCATAATCACTGGAGTGAGCAAAGGAAGTAAAGCATTATTAAAACATGCCCGAAGAAACTTTCCCGCATCATCCACAGCATGTTCAGAACCGATGCACTCTGCGTCGATCTCATGACATATATTACCAGAGAGTCGTCGTCAGCTCTGTACCCTTTTGGAGCCTCCTTCAGAGGCAAACAGGACATCTCATATTTAGGAGACACCAGCTGAACAAACCAAGCATACATATGTAAGGAGGACGAGAGAGACGCATTCAACCGCTGGACTACCAACTGCATTTAAACACTTCACCTTCATCGACAGGCTAGGATCAATCATATCTAGCTTGCTTCACTTCTTTCTTATTTTCCTCATTTTTAAACTAAGGCATCTGTAGAGACCGGCGACCGTCGAGGCCAGAGAGGAACGAACACACACACGCGCCTGGTCCGGGTGGAACGAAACAAGTAACTTCGTCTGCCTCTTTACTCTCTCATATATATACAACCTAATAGTAGCGACCCCTACCACAACATCCCCCATTCTCAGAAACATCGCTCGTGGATGAACACATCAGGACATACTACATCACTACAAGTTCAGTCTCTTTGGAGCTACTACTCGACGGCCAGATCTCGTGCGTCGAGGAGTGTGGATCCACACATTCGCTGGTGCCTGACTTGCATCAGCTCTCGGACTTGCCCTTGGCTCTGCGGGAGCTTCCTCGGCAGAAGGCTGCGGAGAGGGAGTTGTAACCAGGCTTCGTTGTTCAGAACCTTGGGGTTGGAGGCCATTGGCTCCATCGGCCGCAGGAACCGGCAGAACCGGAGCTGGCAGGCCGGGAACAGGCTCCGTAGGTTGGCTCCCGAAAGGAACCAGGTGTCGCCGATTTCTCTGCAATACACCCCGCGAAGTTTCGACGACATAAGAGCGTGGGCGTAGCGCTCGGCTAAGCACTTGAGCAGGGCACTGTGCGTCGGTCACCCACACATCTTCGCCAGGTGAAAGTTCCCTGAGCTCGCGCACTCCATGACGACGGTCGAAGTCGGAAGCTTGGCGTCGCTTCGCCGCGCTGTCCCGCTCCAGAAAGACCTGTGACTTCGGCCATGCCGGCTGGAGTTTCTCGGCAGCCTTGGGTACTTGAGTCCGGAGCTGTCGACCCATCAGCAGCTTAGCAGGGCTAAAACCCAAGACGCCAGGAGTATCTCTATAGACGAGAAGTGACAAGAACGGATCGTCGCCTTTAACCAAAAGGTCCTTCACTGTCCGGACTGTACCCTCCACTTCTCCGTTTGACTGCGGAAATCCAGGACTGCTAGTGACGTGCTTAAATCCGTAGTCTTCCGCGAATCTGGCGAAGTCGTGGGAGGCAAACTGTGGTCCGTTGTCACTTCGAAGTACCTCAGGGATCCCGAAACGCGCCATGACACTTTTTACTGCAGAAATCACGGCTTGACTTGACGTGGTTCGCAGTGTCATTACTTCAGGATATCGTGAGTGATAGTCCACCATCAGTAGAAAATCTTGGCCGTTTAAGTGGAATAAATCGACTCCCACCTGTTGCCAAGGTAGCTCTGTTGGAGGCGACGTCATGAGAGGTTCAGCCCGCTGTACCCTCGTCGATGCGCAGCGCTCGCACTTCTCGACCATGGTTTTGATTTGATCGCCGATACTGGGCCACCACACCGAGTCTCGAGCCCGTGCCTTGCATCGGTTGACTCCTTGGTGTCCCTCGTCAATGGCCTGCAGGACCTCAGGTCGCAGCAATGCAGGAATAACGAGGCGTCCTCCTTTGAGAAGCACACCGTCACAAACGGTTAGTTCCCCGCGGTAGTTCCAGTACTTCATTAGGTGACACGGAACCTTGGTCTTCTGAGGCCAACCTTGGTCACAGAACTTTGCCAGTGCTGTGCACTCGCCATCTGTTGACTGTTGTCGACGGACCACCTCGAGGCTAACGGGCGCACCTTCTTGGATTGCGTGAACCACGCTCTGGACGTACAGCTCTAGGCTGTCGCAGGTTGATGGAGCTGTTCGGCTCAACGGCGCTTGGGACAGGGTGTCGGTCGTTGCCAGGAGCTTCCCAGGAACGTATAAAATCTGGTACTGATACCGCATCAACTTTATCCTCAGTCGCTGAACTCGTGGAGGAAGAAGGTCTACGTCCATGTCGCCAAGCAACGCAGTCAAGGGCTGGTAATCGGTTTCCACTGTAAACCGCAGTCCCCGGACGTACTCATCGAAGCGACACACGGCCCATGTGACTGCCAAAGTCTCCTTTTCGGTCTGGCTGTACCTCTGCTCGGTCGCACTAAGTGACCGTGAAGCAAAAGCCACCGCCCGACGCTCGCCAGACGGTTGATCCTGGAGCAGGACTGCACCAAGACCGAAAGAGCTGGAGTCAGCAGACACTATGGTCGGGTGCTCCGGATTGTAACAAGCCATACAAATGTTATCTGAAGAGAGCATAGTCTTCAACTTGAGGAAGGCAGCCTGCTGGTTTGGTCCCCAGACCCACGCACTCCTCTTGCTCAGCAATTCTCGAATAGGTGCCGTGACGGCAGACAGATGTGGCAAAAACCTACCTACGTGGTTGACCATGCCTAACAGTCTACGGACACCTCCGACGTCGACCGGTGGCTCCATGTGTTGTACAGCCTCCCCCTTCTCAGGGTCTGGCATAATGCCATTCTGGCTGACGATCACGCCAAGGAACTTTACACTGGTGACGCCAAACTTGCACTTGGACCTGTTCAGAGTCAGACCTGCTTTCTTTAAGCGGTCGAGAACCTCTGTGAGACGCTTGTCGTGTTCCACAACATCTCGGCCAAAAACGAGAATATCATCAATCATATTGACAACTCCATCTTGGCCCTCCAGAATGTACGACATCTGGCGTTGAAAATATTCCGGCGCAGAGGTAATTCCGAAAGGCAACCGACAAAAGCAGAACCGTCCGAACGGGGTAATGAACGTTGTAAGTTCCTGGGACTCACTTGACAGCTTCACTTGGTGAAAACTTGACGTGGCGTCGAGCTTGGAGAAGACTCGCGCCTCGCCCAGAAGTCCAAGCACTTGATCCACTATCGGCAGGATGTGACGTTCACGAAGCACTGCCCAGTTCAGTCGAGTCAGGTCCACGCATATGCGGTAGCTTCCCGAAGCTTTCGGCACCACTACCATGCCCGCGCACCACGGTGTCGGTTTGGTTACTCTTCGGATTACCCCTTGGGCCTCCATCTTGTCTAGTTCAGACTTTACGACATCGCGTAGTGGGATGGGGACCCTTCGCGGAACGTGCAGCGAGTACGGTACCGCGTTCTGCTGAAGACGAATTGTGTACTGCTCACGAAGTTCTCCGAGTCCCTGAAAGAGCTGTGTTGACAAAGTCCCGTCGAGCTCAGTAGGACTGTTTTCGGCAGAAGACTCCGGAAGGTGATCCACAAACTGGACCACGCCCAACGCCTGAATTGCCGGAAATCCCAACAAGGGAACAACTTGCGAACGCACAACGTAGAGCTTCTGCTTGACGCGCTTGGTTTTCCATTCCAAGGCCGCGACGAACGTTCCTAGCACGTCCAACGGTTGACCGGCGGGTCCTGTCAACTCCCCTTTTGGGGGCTCCAGGCGAGCTGGTATCCCCGAAAACGTACTGGGGACGACGGTGACCTCCGCTCCGCTGTCAACCTTGAAGCTCAGCAGTACGTCGTTGACCTTCACGTCTACAAACTTCGCTCTAGCCTTGGACGGACAACGGACGGCACCAAGCTCCAACTTATTCTTGGCGCGGCAGACAGCTACGAAGTGGCCCTTCTTGTGGCACTTGTTGCATTGTGCACGGTTAGCAGGGCACTCTGAGCGCGGATGCGGAGAACGTCCGCAAAAGCCGCATGAAGATGCTCTCGCTGCGTCACCGCTTGCTTGCTTCGGCCTTGGCAGGCGGTTCTTCGCAACTTTTGCTGCGTCAATGTTTAACGCTTTCGCTTCTGCTGAAGCTGCCATGGCTGTAGATGCCAACGAGTCCCGCAGCTTCCGTTCCCTCTCTGCGTCCTCGTATTGGCGAACTTGAATGAGCGCTTCGTCCAACGTAAGCTTCGTGTTTCGGCACAGTCTGTCCGACAGCATTGCGTCTCGCAAGCCCACCACAAAACGGTCGCGAATGAGCCGCTCCTCGACTTCTCGCGACGGGTAGTTACATTTTTTTGCCATGTTGCTGAGCGTCGTAAAAAAGGAGTCAGCTGACTCACCCGCTTGCTGCAACCATCTGTGGAAGCGTGCGCTCTCGTAGAGCTCATTCACTGGGTGAACGAAGTACGCGTTGAACTTCTCAGCGATGAGATCGTAGTTATCGAAGTCTGAATCGTCGACGTGTAACGAAGTCAGAACGTCCCGCGCTTGCGGCCCCATGGAGTATAATAGGGTCCGAACACGGACTTTATCGCTGGCGGCGTAGAGTCCTGACGCGTAGACGTAGTCATCAAACTGCCACAGAGAGGAACGAACACACACACGCGCCTGGTCCGGGTGGAACGAAACAAGTAACTTCGTCTGCCTCTTTCCTCTCTCATATATATACAACCTAGTAGTAGCGACCCCTACCACAACAGCATCCCCTCGTCTCGTAGGATTGATCCTAGCCTGTCGATGAAGGCGAAGTGTTTCATTAAATGCATTTGGTACTCCAGCGGTTGAATGCGTCTGTCTCGTCCTCCTTACATTTGTATGCTTGGTTTGTTCAGCTGGTGTCTCCTAAATATGTGTAACCAACGTGCTCAACCCTTTCCCGAGGACATCTCATTTGCAGCTTATGTTCCCGGCGGCTTCACAAAGGATGATCGCTGTCGCAGCGTACCTTCACATAATACTTTCTTCTCGTAATGCCATCCGTATCGTGCACAAACAGGGAAAGCAACGACGGAAACGAGACGCAAGCACCACAAGGTTGTTACCGCGGTTTTCGCCATGTTTGTTCTGAAAGACCGTAGCGTAGTGTGAATGAGCGGTAACCGCTCATTCACACTGGAAGCGGATCCGCGTTCGCAAAGCGGTTGTGAACGCGGTTGTATAAAGATCCAGTACAATTGCACACGCACTTGATGTCATCGAGTGCGCGTGCTATTGTACTGAATCTTGATTGGTGACGTGCGCGACCGAAAGCGTCGCTGTGGTCGGCCTTCCACGATTGGCCCAAAAGCTGACTATGACGTCGGAAAGGGTATACCATCAACGTAAATAAGAGGAATGAAAGAACTTTGATTTCGACGGTGTTGGCAGTGTTGCTTTGAGAGCGCAATGATTTCAGGCTTCCACCATGCTATTTACAAACACGATCAAACTTGTTGTTCGCAAGGTAATGACGTCACAAGGGGAAACCATAGGAGGGCACCACCAAAACATCTCGCCGCTAATACAGCCGCGTTCACAACCGCTTTGCGAACGCGGATCCGCTTCCAGTGTGAATGAGCGGTTACACTCATTTTTCCAGTTCGGGTTGTGACGACAAAATGACGTGAGAACAAGAATGCACGGGACTATTTGCATTGGTTTAACTCGACAACCGTACCCTTGGCGAGATAAACTCGAAAGAACATGGCCGCGATGCTCGTCGGATCGACCGCGGTTGGGGTTTGACATGCGATCAGTCACTTGATCAACGCGCACACGAATGCTTTCGTGCTGTTGGCCGGATGAGCCCATTCGGCGGCAGGACCGGGTCGAAGAGCACAGTGAGTTGACGTTTAATCGATATAACACTTGGCGAGATGCAAGCCTTGGCTTCTATTTGTGCCGGTGTTATGAAGCTTGAAAGTGGTGGTGTTGTTGTGGCTCGTACGGTAGCCTCCCAGACAACACCCGACATCCTCAGGACGTCCTCGAAAGGTACAAACGTCCTTACGGTTTTCAAGACGTCCTCAGGACATCCTGAGAACGTCAGTCGCTGGATCATCCTAGAAACGTTCTTCCGAGGAATTATTGAGGACGAGGGATATAAAGTTAGAGGTAATATATACGTCCTCAATTTGATTGAGTTTTTAAAAAATATAAATGAATGAAATGGCGGTAGTATACAGAGTTCACGTTCACTGCTCAACTAAAGTTCACATACAAATTATTACATGTAGTTGTGTAAGTTTAGAACATATTTTAACTATAGTTTTGATCAAACAATTCTTTAATAAAACCAGGACGCACTACAATCATTATTAGTTTTGTATTTGCGCAGAATTTCGGAATTCAGTTCCATTGGCAACATTCAATCTAGGTGGCGCAAGCTACCGCCTACTACAAGCTGTACCGTTATGGCAATTATCCACCCACCCGAGAGATTAAAGCAAGCAAGCTAAGCCAAGCCAGGACAGAAACAGAAATAGCCTCGAGGTCCTCGAGGTTGATGATTAGGGGTGTCGCGAACCGGTCGAGGTTCGAGTTCGACCAGGTTCGACTTTTTCGACCGTCTTGTGAAAATTTCGACAGAGGTTCGACTCAGGTTCGACTGCTATGCGCATGCGCGACAGACTTGGCGCCATACTTGTGGGTGCTGTCAAGAGCGCATGCTCAGAACGAGCCCACATTAATAGGCTGCTAAGACCGGGAATCTTGAGGATGCGGAATGCACGTTAGAAAAGAACTGTGGAAGCTAGCCATCAGCACGCGCTCAGCAGTCGCTCACACAGTTGTGGCCGCCAGTGAATACTTTTTGAGACTTTGTGTTTGTCCGTCCCTTTTTGTCCCAGTCTCGGGGTTTTTGTCGAAATACTTCCTATTGGATGGTGACGGCTAAGGCAGTGGTTCTCAACCATTGATGTTTCGAGGACCCCTTGTGGATCGCCGAAGATGATGGGGGACCCCGTTCGTGATGAGGGGAAGGGAAAGGTATAGGTTAATTATGATAGTGATTTAATAAATCGATATAAGTAAGTGCTAGATTTCTATCATTGACCTACACACAAGAAAACGCTTTCGAAAATTGGATTGTTTCTTCTCAATCTATAAAAAATAAAACTATCGTTGCCGGGCTTGACTAATGAGGCAGGGCTTCGCGGACCCCTAGAATGCCTTCGCGTACCCCAAAAGGTCCGCGGACCTCCATTTGAGAACCACTGGGCTAAGGGATAAATTAAGGGCAGCACTGATTGGTTATGTCATTTAATACAGTAAAAATATTAAGTTATTAACTACTTTAGTGATTAGAATTTGTTTCTTTTAATTTCAATTGTTCATAAAATTAAAATAGTCATTTTCATAAAAAAACATTCTCCAAACCCAGACCTGCTCGTATCAAGTTCTGGCCACACTGTCCACAAAGTCGAAGCGGTCGAATCTGGATAAAAGTTCGAAGGTTCGTCGCACAGGTTCGACCCAGAAGCCCGAAAGTTCGACCGAAAAATCCGGTTCGACGAAACTTCGCGACACCCCTATTGATGATAGCTTGATAATATGGATGCTTGGGCTAGTTGGTAATTCATGCTTGGATGGAACATCGCCGATACAGTCACACTCACAGGCACACCAAGAAGGAAACAGACTCGCAGCGCTGACTACTCAGTGACATATTTCTTCTTCCTCAAATCGTCATCTTCTGCTCGTTCGCCGTTAATGAGAACATTTTAAATTTTTAAACACCAGAAACCAAATAGCCAATAAACATTAATCAATAAATAATAAATGACAACTAAAATAAAATAAAACTTAAAAAATTAAAAGAAATAATTTTTTAAGTTTCATTTTTTAATTTTAATTTATTTTCTAAAAAAATATTTGTTAACTTTTTTGTTTTATTTATTTTTAGTTGTCATTTATTTATTTATTATTTACTTATAATGTTTATTGGCTATTTGGTTTCTTGTGTTTAAAAATTTTAAATGTTCTCATTAACGGCGAAGGAGTAGATGATGACGATTTGAGGAAGAAGAAATATATCACTGAGTTGTTAGTCGGCGCTGCGAGTCTGTTCCATCCAAATTGATGATGGCAGATGTGCAAGGCAGTGACAAAGGTTAGTGTGTTTTTAAATGTAGTACTTCTTTGAAATGACGGAAAGCAATGAACGGCAATTTCGGCGGGAAAGATGCCAGCGCGTAAACGAATGCTTGGAGCTTTTCAACTGTGCGAAAGTAGCCTCGGTAGCAAGGGTACCTTCCTCGCACGAATATTATTTGTGATTTTTTTCTGGAAGTGTCTATTCTGCCGGCAGCCGGCAGAATAACCGGGGGGAAAAAGTGCCGGCAGTAGTCGCCTATTGGGTCTCGTATAAAACGGATTGTAAACACGCCTATTCTAGGCTGTGGATTAGCTCAGTGGGTAAGATGTGTGCCTCATACACTGCATGCTCTTAGTTCAATCCCCCGAGGGACGTTTTTTTTTTTCTTCAGAATTTTGTTTTTTTGTTGAGGTATTAGGCGATATTTACGACATCTCTCTTTTAGAATTAACACTGAAAAAAGAACACAAAGAAAAACAAAAAAAAGTGAAAGCCGTTTACAACTTCCTGTAACGCCGAATTGGAGCGCAGCTCTTGAGGAGGAGGAGTGGAGGGTATATTCCTCCTCCTCCCTCGTGATTATGCCTGCTAGTCCTTCTCCCCTCCTGCTCCCCCTCCCTCTCTTCCGAGTACTTGTGTAGCTTGTTTCCTGAAAATAAGTCACATGACTTCAGCGGGGGGTCACGTGACCCCCCCGGACCATACTAGACAATGAGGGGAGGAGGAGGAGGGGGAGGAGGAGGAGGGCAGAGGTCCGGGGGGGTCACGTGACCTCGAGGGGACGGGATCACATGGCCTTGGGCGGGCCGTCACGTGACTTCGGCGGGGGGAGGGGAGTCACCCCCGGGGTCACGTGGCCTTGGCGGGGGAGGAGGAGAAGCGGAGGGGGAGGAGAAGGAGGGGGAGGGGCGACGCCGACGCCAACGCCGACGCCGACGCTGCACAGGCTGGAAACGGGTCATGTAACCCCCTCCCCTCGAGGTCACGTGACCCGCCCGGACCATACTACACAATGAGGGGAGGAAGAGGAGAAGGAGGGGAGGAGGAGGAGGGGAGGAGGAGGGGGAGGAGGAGAGGGAGGGGCGCGGTTACGCCGACGCCGACGTCGACGCCGACGCCGACGCCGACGGCGACGGCGACGCCGACGCCGCTCAGGCTGGAAACGGGCCCCTAAGAGCTGCGCTCTAAAAAACACGAATGTTGTTGACGAAACACTTCCTTTTTGGGGGTGAATGGAGGACAGCGGGGCTTGGGCCGGCCGGCACGCCGCCGCGATGCGGTGGTACTAGTGGGCCAAATAGGTCAATATATTTCTAATGAGCAGCCGCAGACTGTCGCCGCTAAAGGAGGGGGACGGGGGGGGGGGGGGGTGGCTATGTTAACGAGCTCCCCACTGATACACGCGCCGGAGGTGACTGCCGGTAGAATTTCGGAAAAATTATTCTGCCGGCTGCCGGCAGAATAGACACTGCCTTTTTTTCTAGACCATCTTAGTTTTCTGCTGTGACTGTCATCACAAATCAATGCATTGGGAGCAGTGAAAGCAAATGTTGAGTGCGCAAACAAAGCTGACGTGGAGACCATCATCAAAGTATGGCTGCGCCACGCTGGAGAGAAACTCAAAAAGCTGCAGCCAAAGGCCGGAGATGTTCGACATGATGGTAAGTTTCTCACATTACCTGTTTTTATTATTAATGCTTATAGAATTGATCTTTTTATTGTAGATCCCGCTGACTATTCGGACTAGTGCTGGCCAAGATGCGAAGCCAGACTGCATGTCTGGTGCAGTCATTGAAGAAAGTCATGTATAACATTTGCTCTCCAATAAAGTATTTCTTGAACAGTTACCTTTGTTTGCTATAATGAATGGCACAATCATGCTCATAGTTATAGGCTAAGAACATAGTGCAAGAAAATACGCAGAGGAGAAAGCCACAGGATGCTGGAGGGGAGAGGTTTTCTTCTCTCCTCTTCAGCATTCCTCCAGCTTTTTTCCTCCTTTCCCTTGCCCTATGTTCTTCGCCTCTCACTTACTAGTAATCTAGAATTAGTGTGCGCATTTCACTTTAAAATAGTGCACAACAATGCATTTTTTTTCTGCAGGCAGCTCTTGCAGGCATCTTCAGGTTCAAAGTCCAGTTGGAGAAAACCTAGAAACAATAAAAATGAAAGCATTCTAACAGCTCAGTGAACAGCTGCGCCTGCAGTGCATTGTCCTAAAAATGTACTAAAAAAATCCTTGGCTGCCCTCCTGAGGACGTTCTGAGGATGTCCTAAGGCCGGACAATAGGAGGTTTTTAGGATGTTTCCAGGATCATTTGAGGACATCCTCAGGACATCATAATGTACTCAAAAGGTTGTCCTGAGGACATCCTGGGGATGCCCAAGTGTTGTCTGGGCTTGTTGATATTATGAAGACGGTAATAGACCTTCCTTCAGTGTTGCCATGCATCAACATTCAAAACCTCACCTTGACACAAAGAGAACCACGTTTCCGCGAGCACGGAGGCAGCAGCCAACGGTCTGAGAAAGAATTGTGCCGCCGCCGCAACCGCCAGCGATCGCCGATCGCCCCAACGGCAAGAAAACAAACGACAAGTTCATGGAGGTTTGTGTAGGGCTGACTGCTGATCCATCGGACGACAAAGGTGAATGATGTAAAACGCAACGTAAGTTTGCCAGCGTTTTGCAAAACTAATGCGTTTCGTTGAAAATTTAATTTGCGGAATTCGTTAACGACTTGAAAGTTTGACGGGGACTGCATTGTGAACGCAGGCTTCACCAAGTGTCTCTACAGTGTGTGCTTTGCCTCCATGCATATAAAGACAGAAACACTGCCTATATGGTGCATAATGTAAAGAAAATTTCGTTTATTTTGATAATGTTGAGTATCTATTGAGTGCTGTTGATAGCAGTGGCGTAGTCAGGAACTTTTGAGGGGGGTGAGGGTGGAGGGGGTTTGAGGTGGCTGGGGTGTTCATGACTTGGAATGCGGGGGGGGGGGGGGGGGGGGTCGAAATTTGTGTGTATATTCTGGGGCCCGCCGGATTTGAGGAGGGGGGGGGGGGGCGAAGTCACATAAGCTCTCCCCCTCGGCCCCCTCCCCCCTGGCTTTGCCACTGAATGATGTCATAAGGGGAGCATCCTACATTCACAGGCTGCCATAAGCATGTGCATAGCCACTGAGCTCGTACTACAATGGCAAGATAGTTGCTGACATTATTCACGTTACGTAGCGGTTATTTCTTTTGTACATATGCTCGCTTTTCCTTCACACATCTACTCTGCTTCCGCTTGTCGTTTACGCTTGATAGTGATAAGTTAACAGTGCGTATTTGCTCTGCATTACAGGCAAATTTAAAAAAAAAAATCCAGCTCACACTATTCCTTAATTTCAATGAGTTACTGTCACTTTTGAAACGACAATTTATTTCATTAGTATCACAATGTTTACATTAAACACACGTGTGTTGAATGTAGGACAATTGTATCTTTGTTATGTTTCTTGGTCACGGAGATGACAACCATACACAGATTGCACTGGCTAAATTTCTCATCTACAGTGGGTAAGAATGTTACCATACTCTGTCCGACTAAACTCCTGTTGTCTAAACAACTAACGATTTATTTTAGAACACACCTGTTCGTAGTTCATTGCAGGGCATCGAAAAGCGTTTCTTATGACTGTCCGATGACTGACATGCAATTCCAGAAGCCTGGCGTGAAAATGTAAAATGTCTAATTGATACAATAAAATGCCATCAGCAACCCATCCAGATTTTATTGCGTGATTGACAGTAGCTACAAACCGCAACAAATGGTCAACTGAAGACATAGGTACTAAGCGTGCACTAACTTCGAAGCGGTAGAAACCCTGAAGTTTTAACGTCAACTTACCACCAAGTTGTTAATGGCAAGGGGGTTTTGGCGGCAAAGTGTTGGAGTCCACAGACTTGGAAGTAATCCGTTACAAGTAACGGAATTACTTGTAGTTAATTACTTTTCTAGTAATTTTGTAATTAATCTGTTACTTTTTTGAAAATGTAATTTGTAATTAATTTCATTACTTTTTCAGTAACGCGTTACTGAAATTACTCGTTACAATTCTTCCGCCCCGTCAAAGGGAAAAATAGAGAGGAAGAAGGGCGATGCAACGGTCATCGCGCTTTTAGCATGGTAACACAAGACGGGGGTTCGCTCGCGAAGAGATCTAGTGCTGGCGAAGGAAAGGAATTCACGGAAAACACGACAGCCCAGCCAGAGCCCGTTTCTGGACTTGTTCGTACGGTCAGTCAGGCTGGGAGGATTCGACAGTCCACATGAAGGCAACAAGCTTCGACTTGGAAAACGAACGGACTGCTTCGAGCGCACAAAAGAGCAGAGAACTAACGGCCCATAAAACGATCGAGAGGGAGTCGTGAAGAGTACGATCGTGGACACTGTGGCCGTGGTGCAGATGTCCGCTCGCCCCCCTTCCCCCGCCCCCCCCCCCCCCCCCCCTCCTTTTCGCCCCACCCCCTGCGTGTTGTCCCCAAAAACCAATCAGCATATTTTTTGTCACACGAGACCGTCCTCTGCTTGTCGATGTTCTGCCTACACACACCCACCCCGCAGACAAAAAAAAATTGTAACGAGATCTTGACCCTGTTTATCTTTGACAGCGCTGTGAAAGCTAAATACTGGCTGGACCAACCAGCTTTGTGCTTTCTGTCACTTGGCTTCGCACTAGCGGATGCGTAAGGCACAAACATAAGGGAAGCGATGGCAGCAGCTCATTGGAACGGAAAATAAATGTAGCATGAACACTACTGTCAGTTCAAACAGTAACTTTAGACAGCAGGCAATAAGAATAAGGTGGCTGGGGAGAACAGCCAAAACGGCTTGGGACTTCGAAGCTGAACCCATATTCCTAGAAACGAGAATGTTGGGGTTCTCGTCAGCGGATTGTGCCTACGGGAACTTACTCCCACATTTTAGGGAAAGGGAACACAGCCCGAGTTTTCTGAGAATAAACAGTGGCTGACTTGGACACAGTAGGGTGCCTCCACAGCAGACTTGGACGTAGTTCAACTACTCTACTCAAACTACTGTAGTTGAACTACTTTTTCGAGTAACTTGGTAACTTTCAATTACAACTTGATTTAGGTAATTAGTAGTTTAATTTAACTACTTTTTTCAGGTAACTTCTACTCAAATTACTAACTACTTTCGAAATTATATAGTGCTAATTTTGCCCATCACGAAAGTTTGAGCGCAGAAATGAATAAGACGCCGGCAGATGAGGTGGCATTCCCTAACAAGGGGCCCCCTTGTTCGGGAAGGCGTCCTTGGGTCAAGGTGGCGACGAGCAGCCAAAACATAACACCAGCACGCACGAACGCAGGAAGAGATGCTTAACAAGCCTTGGTCGGGTATTGACCTAATCCGGTAATGCACGCAGGCGCCGCGTTTCCAGCTGCAGCCGTGAAAGACGGGGACACTCCGAGAGTTGTTGTCTGTCTTTAGAGAGTTCTGACTCAAGCGGTAGGTTCCACGGGAGGCGCCACTGGAATGACCTCGCAGCTGGGCGCCTGTTCCCATGGCCGCCTTGTCGTCAGCGCATACGCCTTTGCAAAGCCGGACTCCCCCGCGCACAAACCCTGGCACGGATAATCCGTTCATGGGAGCATGTTCCCGCTTCCAGCTGTAACTGTATACGAGCGATGATGCTTGTTCACGTAATCCTTCGTGTCCTTCCGACCATCCATGCCTGGGAGACCTCCTCTTTGTTAAAAACAATTTACTTGTCAGGCGTGTCAGGCGCCCCAGAATATTGCAGTCGCCGGCGAGGATTGCGAGTTACCCTTGGGAGATCCTTTTGTTGGACCCGGCGTCAGCGGCGAAGTATACTTCGGTTCATCTTCTGTTAGACCAAAACATTTCTTTTTTCAGTAGCGTAGCACTAGCACTACAACGGGACGCGCAGTCGTCCTGATGATCTCATCGTCGTGGCGCGAAACTTGAACCCTTGACGGTCTGGTGCACTCGCTCAGCGTACTCTCAGAACGACGTCGGAATAAAGAGGGGCCAGTCATAACAATCTCAACTTGACGAAGAAAAAAGAAAAAGTAGGAAAGTTTGTTATAAAAGACCCTCTACCAGAGGCAAACCTCACATGTTTCGTCATGGACACCTAAGATGCCGACACTCGCTTACTCGACCCTGCACAGCCTGTTTCTCAAATTCAACGCTGCCGTTCTATTCAGTGCCACGGTGGAACGTCTATTTACCTCGGCTGGGGACGTCTTTAAAAGGAAAAGGGGAAACTCTCCTATCAAGAACTTTGAAAGTCAATTGCTTCTGTGAGCGAATAAATTATTTTGGCGCAAACGCAAGCTATAAATAGACTGCATTTATTTTAGGCTCGCAGGGTTTTTCATTGATCAAAATTGTTGTTCGTTTCGCTACCACAAAAATATAAAAAAAGTAACTTCAAAGTAACTCGCTACTTTTTAGACTAGTTAGTAGTTTACTCAATTACTATTACAAATGCGTAATTTTTACTCTACTCCAACTACTTTTGGCGTCGATACTCAGTAACTTAACTACCTTTTTTGAGTAATTTGTACATGTCTGCTCCACAGGAGTTAAGGCAGCGCAAGGCGGCTGTAAACGCGTGAGATACATTGAAGCCTGCTGTTCACTGAAAATTGTGCTTTTTTAATATTTTCTAAACAAAAAAATCAGCTTAGCTGAAAGATTGTGGATGAATATTTTGTGTGAAGTTTCAATTTTGATTAGTTTGATGACCAAGAAAAAAGATCAAGTGGGTGAAGGCCGTACACTGTTAGCAAGTGCGGTGTATTTGGTGAATATTTGGGGTGAAAAACACGCTATTTACACAAATTACCATAAATTTACACGATGAGTAACGGATAATACGTTCAGATATCATGCGAGGTTGTAAAAAACGTGTTTTGGTTCGGTCATACACGCATAACCGTGTAGCCGACCTCGATAACACGCATCGCCTCCGGCGACGACCGCGGCATTGCCGGCTATCGAAGCACCGGAATGCTTGGGGACACACTTAGAAAGGACCGTCGAGACAAATGCCGCGGAAAGAAACATGTCTCGGAAACAGATATGCACCAAAAGCAATTACGCCATGTCGCGGGACGTTGGCGAAACCCGCGCTTACCGTGGCTCGCCGCCATTTTCTGGTCGATGGCAATGCGGCTTCCCTCATGTCGCCCATGTTTGCATTTAATTTAGGGCTCTTGATAATAGTTTCTTAGACACCACAAATAAAGTCATGGGTCCAATTACTCGTTCAATACAGTTAAAATGGATATAAAAATCGTGTCTTCGATGTGAACACGTGACATTGCAGTTGGTTTCGTTTTGGCTTCAACCTTCAACTGCTTCAACTGCTTCAACTGCAAGCGATCTGGCCGATCTGGCCATGGCGCAAGCGCAACGTCGATGTACGGTGGAAGCAAGAGCCGGTTGGCTTTCGTTCTTTTTGTTTGACCGGAGAAATTTCTGGCAGCCGCTATTGTTTTGGTTTGACGGGACGCGAGAAGCTTCGCATAGAGCTTCGCAGTTTGCGAGCACATAGTGAAGACGTGACCGGAGAAGTGCCCCTGTGATGTTCCCGGAAGACGGAAAGTACCATTCGTCGTGTGTGCTTTGAAAGCGAGGGGAGTCACAGGGTCCACGAGTGCGCAACCACAAGCCAAGGTTCACGACAGCGCTGCGTTCTTCGGCGATCTCCTTCTGTTTGGGGCAACACGGCGATGCGAGAAAGGGCCGAAACTATCGTGGTGTGTGGTGCGGTGCTTGTAGGTAGAAACCCGCACTAACGCGGAGCTCATATTGGTTGTTGTGGGGTTCCGTTTGGCGTGTTTAGCCCCGTCGTCGTCAGCTGATCCGGTCCAGCTGGTCGGGGAGGACGCAGCGAGCGTTCTTAAAAGTAAATCTTCCTTCGTTCCGTTTCGAAATGTGGAAGATTCCCGACGCATACCGTGAGTAAAATGCTGCGGACGTTTTCAACAAAATTACGTCGTTTTAATTGAACAAGGGACTTCGGATAGTTTCCCTAAATCTGCCGTTTCTATGCTTCGTGTCGTTAGACTGCATTTGCACAGCGACGTGTTCGCACAGCGACGCACACCGCTCGAGTAGATGATTCGGTCCCGCAAACGACCGGTTATACAGAATTTCAGGGAAACTTAAGTCACCACCGATGTTTTCCTGTAAATCTCGTGTGACTCGTGTGAGTTTGTTGCGCTCATCATGCGGTGTGAATAAACTAGGGCAATATTTTCTACCTGCCCACAGATGCATGAACTGAGACCAATTTTTTACGTAGAGAACATAGTGGTTTTTCTTTACATTGGGAAGAGGCCCGAATTTGTCTCTTTTCCTTCTGGCACTGCCCCAAGTTTCAAGTTGCAGTTTCAGTAGACATACCTACTAACAGGTACAAACTGCTCTAAAGCAGGTAAAAGACTGGGAAGTCAGGACGGTGCGGACACCGTGTTTTGCGCTTCTCGCAAGGTGACTGATGCTTTTGCGAGGTATGCGGAATATGCAAACGATTTTGTTATGCCCTTCGTTTGCGTCTCCAGAAAAAAGAATAAGATTATTTACAAATTTAGGCGCAATCACAAGCCAAGATTTACGATAACAGTGCGTTCGCTTCGGTGGTCCGTGTAGTGGTATTATACGCTGCTTTCTGCAACACCGCTGTTGCAGAAAGAGCTGGAACTGCTGGAACGGTCACTGTCTGTGCTGGGCTAGCGGTTGACAGAAACCCACATCGCCCGCATCGGCACCGAGTGCACTTGGGCTGTTGATGCTCGAGCCTTTCATACGCGGCTTGTCGCCAGCTGATCCTGCTGCTCGACGGTGAGGAAGCGGCGAGTGTGACCTCTGAAGTAAATGTAAATCCTCGTTCATCCAGTTATCCAGTGTCAAAGTGTGGAAGATGTCCAACGTGTACTGAGGGCGGGAACTACGAGCGTTTTGCCTTGCTTTTATAACCGAAACCAGAGCAGCGAGATAATTGCCTTGCGTACTCCAAAATGACGCAAGCAATATGTTTCAACAGGTCGAGTACGTCACCGCGGATGTAGGCGAGACTGTGCACTGTTTAAACGCTTGCAGTATCCACGAGTGCTACCAGAAAAACGACGTCAACAGAGAAGGAGCTCGCGATTTTAGCATAATGCAGTGCCACGGGCTCGTGAATTTTCAATGTGCCTATATAAAAATATTAAAAAAAAGAACGCATCAGCGCCACATTAATGATCACGAATAACACCGGTCACAAACTCCCAAGCCTCACCGCTTCGCTCTACACCAACACGACATACGACCACAATCTGCATCAAAACGCCCCAAACGTGAAGGCGTCTGCTCCCGTACGCGTACTACAACTAGCGGAAGTGAAGTGTTGGGCGGATGTCCTTCACAATAATATATATAAAAAATGCCTTGCGCAAGTATAATTTCCATTGATTATTGAATACGTACTGATAAAATCCCAATCATTTGTTTTTCTATCTGATTCAAGCGAGTCGGACTGCTCATAACACTGCTCGAGCATGAAAATAACAAAAATTTGAACTTTTTCATGGCCGGTTTAAGATTTATTGTTAGTACATCGTTGTTTTTCGCAAAGGACTAATTTTACAGATTTTGCCTCCATACTTTTTAAATGCAAACAGTTCTTACATACGGCTGTCCATTGTGCCGTGTTTTGTGTCTTCTTCTATAAATCGGTAACGGTCAGCGACCAAAGATCTCACCCGTACATGTCAAGCATATATACGCCGCAGGGAGAGTCCGTTGTTAGTAGGAAGTGTCGGGCGTAGTGTCGGTGTTGTGTTTGTGTATGTGTCGCTGCTGTATCCTACGTGGTGCTCGTGTTGTCTGTGATGTATGTAGAGTAGCAGCCTACTCGTGACAGTTCCCAGCGTATTAACCGACTCCTGCTTTTTTTTTCATTGGTTGCTTGAAATCGCACTAGGTGGCGCAAGTTACCGCCCGATTACAAGAGTTTGCTTGAGCTATTTATTCATGCAAGTTCAATATTCGTTGTTTTTTTTTTTTTTTTTTTTTGTTTAGCGGTTTTGTCGTAGCTGCCGACGCCACCGACCGCCGACGATGCACGTAGGTACCTTTGCACGTAGCTACGTCCGCCGCTCGGAGACTGTTTACTGTGCATAAAAGACATCGAACGAGAACGAACGCGTCCTGTATGCTTTCAGTTCGGCTGAAAGGCGCGGCTGGCTGGGCTCGTCCCTCGCCTGTTCTCGGCTGCTGGCCGCCATGTTTCATAAGGAACACGTTGAACCGTGCTTCTCGGAAGGCAAACACGGTGTAGCGTGTTAACTTTACACAGCACCTCATGTGTAGACGAAAAACACAGATGGCCTCGTGTAAAACGAACACGTTTCGACGTGTCCGCTATGGGACAACGGTTTACACGTCTGGGCGTGTTATTTTTGCTAACAGTGTATAGCAACCTTCAACAAGTACTCTGAAATCTTTCCAAACTCAAGTACCGCATGTACGTCTTACAGCCAGTTGGTTTTAGTGGCTAAACTAGCCCCTATTTAGGCAATATAAAGCAACCGTAGAAAAACCACATCTTTAGGAGAGTCGTGTTCTAAAGTTTGCCGTTGCCATATTTCGAATGGTGTGCGTGCCTCCGCCACCCATGTGCGTTCGTCGCATGTTCATGGGGATTCAGTTCTGTCCCGGGTGGACAGCGCTAGATTCGGTTATTTCGAACACTTGTTCCATTCCTTTAGAGCTTTATAGATCAATCGTCGAAAAATTATTATCCTAAAATAATCGGTAGATACAGTACTGAATCTGTTTTATTTTTGATGGGGCTCAAAATTCCCCCCCCCCCCCCCCCCCCCCCGAACGCGCAGTAGATATTGCAGGTATTTTGCGTGTTTCTTTAAAGTAACGCAAAAGTAATTGAGTAAAGTAACAAAGTAATTAATCAGTTACTCTTTACGGGGAGTAATTTGTAACGGTAATCCACTACTTTTTAAGCCAAGTAGTTGTAATTGTAATTAATTACTTTTTTGGAGTAACGGGCACAAGTCTACTTCAGAACGGTGGCGATCTCCTTCAGACCGATGATGATGGTGACGAAGGTTCAGTTAGATTCTAGGTTCCGTCAACGCACCCCACGACGTCGGTGTGCTTGTCGTGGTGGCGACGAAATCCTTTTTCTCACATGCTTCAACTGCCTTGGTTCGAGGTTTTCTCGACCCAGCCGTCTCTGATCGTCGTCCACTGGGCGTTAGCTATGCGATCATCGGTGGCAACCGCGCTCTTCCAGTTCCTCGCTGCGCAAAATCTCAGTACCATTCATTTAGTAGCTGCTGGGGGGCTATGTTGCGCTTTTTGCACTCCCAGGAGACTAGGGAGAGGGAAGTGACGTCAACGACACAGCAAACGCAGATTGGGTGTTGATTTCGTTTTCTTCTGTCAACATCCAATCTGCGTTTGCTGTGTCGTTGACGTCACTTCCCTCTTCCAAGTCTCCTGGGAGTGCAAAAAGCGCAACATAGCACCCCTGCTCGACGGCATCACCTATCATCGTCGCCGTCTCTCGTCGCGCAGCTGATCACACTGCGATCACATGGTGCTTTTCGACGCGCGGTATTGTGGTCAGAAAGAGTCGTCGTGCATTGCGAAGGCAACCGGGTGCTCGAGAAAAACCTGTTATTGTAAGCGTTGGTCGAGCCATCGTTGCGCAACAAGCATCGCCGCCATTTTCTACGCTTTAGAATCCTGCCCAAAGCTTGTTCGCCCTCGTGCAATAGAAACAGAAGTTAAAAGCGTGAGCACATCACCCCGACCGATGCTTGCACGAACGTTGGCTTGCACTGCGCAAGCGCGCCTGCTCGACAGGGTCGTTGAAAGCCCGGAGCACGTTCTTGTAGCTCCTACACCCCCCCTAGCTCGCACTCATAGTGAAACAGAGAGTTGGTTGTGCCGAGTAATACCGCAGTTAATCTAGTTACGCGACTTCCGCTTTGCGCTACGTAGGTCGGACGGTCGGACGTGGTCATACGTCACTTTGTCGTCACGGTCCGAACTCGAAAAGCCACAGTCACGGCAAACGGTTCCTTTCGTGTTTCGCGAACGTTCCCATGGGAGCCCCGTGGAATTATCACGCGCGCTGTGGCCAATAGGAGCGCGCGGTCCGTAGGGGGAGGAGTTTTCGAGAAACACGAACGTGACCGTTTGTGACCAAAATAGCCCCCCTGCTTATATCGCGTGCCAAGGCGTGTTAGCGTCAGCATTAGCGTGATGAACATCACGCCTTTTTTTTAGTATCCGCCACATTGTGTTTTATCGAGACCATCGAGGCGGTCGGATGGGCATCCGGCTCGCACCCAATTTCAAAGTTTGTACCAATGCACGTTTTAATAACTGCTCCCAAATAAACCATCTAGTTTTTCTATTACAGTCGTGGAACTTCGTCATTAAAATCATTTCCAGAACAATTACCTTAATGATAATTGTGCGTTGTGAAATGATAACAGTGCGTTGTGAAAGCAAGACCTGTTCGTCGGAAAAATCTCAAGTGTACAATTTCGAAATGGTGGATACTTGGGCTAGTTGGTGGTTGCTATACATAATTAAACAGCGCACAAGGAGAGGGACAGAAAAGGAAGACAGAACAGGCAAGCGCTGACTCGCAACTGACGATTTACTATGAAAAGGAGAAGGAAGAAAACTACACACATGAACATATATCGGAAAAGAGGGAGGAAGAAGAAGAGCGGCCGATCAGAGTGGACGCGTCGCGTCGAGCTCCCGCTTTTTGGCCCCTTTTTGACCTTTTCTTTGGTTTCTTCGAGCTTTTTCTTGCTACCGGTCTTTTCGGCACGGTGAGCGTACCCTGTGGACCCTTTTGTGCACGATGTAGGCGTGGTTTTGGACTGTTTCGCCCAAAACCTCCTTCCTGCACGGTGCGGGAGGGAGCTAAGCCTACTTCCCACCGGGAAAGCGTCGGCGGCGTTCGTGCGCCCCCTTCCACCGGGTGCCTATGGATACAGCTCCGATTAGTGGTACTGCGAGCTCTGAGATCACCAAGAGCCAGCCTACCGATGAAGGATGGACGACAATCGTCCGCGGTAGCATTAACCGCACCGTGAAAGAATCCATGGCGGCCCGGGCTGCGAAGAACGAAGCCTCCGTACCGAAGAAACAGGATGGCGGCGCTGCCTCGGCTCCTGCCATCAAGAAGCGGTCCACCCCAACCAAGAGACGGAAGGGTAAGAGGACGATCCCTCTTCCTCCTCTTCCTATGGGGTTTAAAGTCACGTTCCGACCCCGGGGACTCGACTTTTCCCAAGTTTCTGCAGCCGACGTCCTGTCAGCCGTTGTCTCGCAGCTCGGCCTGTCGCCGCGCGAAGTCTGCTCTCTCGACAAGTTCCGCATCAACCCGCGCAGTAACACGATCACGGTCAGCACGCCGGACGAGGACAGGCAGCTAGCCTACCTGCAAATTCGGTCACTGGTGATCGGTGGTAAGACGCACGAGGTCACGACTCACATGGCCACTCCAAACGACTCGACGCGAATAGTCGTACCGAAGGCCCTCTCCTTCGAAGGAACCGAGGATGCTAAAGACATCCTGCTCGACTGCATAGAGCAGAACCCGCACTGGCAGGTACTCGCAGCACGACGGATGGGCAAGTCACGAGCGCTACTGGTTACCATACGAGGCAAGAGGATCCCGACATACCTCTACTTCAATGGGTTCACTCTCTCCTGTTTCCCGTACAGAGATAGAATCGAGGCGTGCGTCAACTGTAGACGAACTGGTCACCGGGCCGACGTGTGTCCCATGCCACCCCAGAGCAGATGCCACCGCTGCGGAGCCCAACACTCGTCGCAAAACGAAGATGGCTCGCACTACGAGTGCCAGCCCCTGTGCGCCATCTGCGGGGGCAGGCACATCACGGCCTCCAAAGAATGCTCTCATCGCTATGTTCGCCGCCCTGAGGGTCGCGGACCAGCGCCGACGGAGCCAGACAAGCAACGACAGCGGTCCCGCAGGTCCCGCTCGCGAGACAGCAATGGCGGACAGCGAGGTTACCGAGCACGCAGCCGCTCGGTCTCTTTCCCTCCCCTGGAGGGCAGAGGCCGAAGCGCTTCCAGGAATCGAAGTGTCTCGAAGAATCGCAAGCCCAAGGAAGACAGGGCGGCGTGGGCATCTGCATCTGCGGCTGGTGCTGAGTCCGCGCTGGTCAAGGAACTACGACGGCAGATCTCCGACCTTCAACGACAACTAACGGGAGCGTGCGTCTCCAAACCGACCACTTCAGCGCAAACTACGCTCCTGCGGCCTCCGCCCCGAACGCCACCCGCAACCAACCTCCAATATACGCCGCTTGACCCCGAAACGTCACCCACCCACGTAGTACCGGAACCGCTCTTGGAACCGGGGCCGGTCCCCGAAAAGAAACCTCGCAAGCGCCAGGCCTCCAAGGCTGCGCCACTTCCGCTAACAGAGAGAGATCTCGAAATAGACGATGACACCTGCAGCGTGGTCAGCTCTGCGACTGTCCTCGCCCTCGAACAGCGACTGGAAGCTCGTCAGGAAGCATTCACACAACGCATGGAATCCCGGCAGACCGCTCTCGAACAGGCGATCGAGGAAATCCGGCACACCCAGCAGCAAATGCAGCAACAGATGCTCCAAATGCAACAGCAGATAGCACAGATTCTGCAAGCACTCCCTCTTATCCAGGAACAGCTACGCAAACTCCAGCTCCAACATGACTAGGCGCCGGCAACGGCAGCAGCAACCCCTGCGAGTGTGGCAGTGGAACTGCAGGGGTCTCGGTCGCAAGAGAGGAAACCTGCAGCTCCATATTCGCAACGCCGAGCACATGCCTGATGTTCTCGCCTTCCAAGAATCGCACGATGGCGTCCATCTGTCGGGTTACGTTCGCTTCGAGGTCCCCGTCGAGGCAGCAGTGAGAGGGCCGCGCGCATCGAAACCTGTTCATACTTTCGTCCGAAGAGGCATACCCACGATACAACACGAACCCGTAGTTGACAACGTGCCGCACATTCTGCTCGAACTTCTGCCCAGGCGCAAAGAGCAGCGCCGCGTCTTTCTACTCAACGTTTACAGCCCCCCGAAGGATCAATCGAAGGCTGTGGCTAGAATCCTCGCAGAAGTTCTCCGCGTCGCCAAAGACACCCCCCTGCTCGTCGTGGGCGACTTCAATGCCAACCACGGTGAATGGGGGCACCTACACACTCTTCCTAAGGCCGTGTCCCTCCAGGAGTGTGTAGACGAGCACGACTACACTATATTAAATGATTTCCGCTATCCCACCCGCATTGGGAACAGCGTCTCTAAAAATACGTCGCCCGACCTCTCCATGACGAGAATGATTGGTGAAGTGTCGTGGACGAACACCGGGGTTTCCCTCGGCAGCGACCACTATGTGCTCGAGATGCTCATGCCGGTTGAGGGAATCTCGGCCCCCGCAAAACGCAAAGTCCTGGTCACGGATTGGGACGCTTTTCGCCGCAACAGGGATGCGTCGGCTCCGACCACCATCGAAGACCTCTGCGGTTGGACCGACGACCTCCTATCCAGCGCGGAATTGGTGACCGTCGAGAGCGACGCCTCTTCGACCTCGGGAGTCAGCGACTCCAAACTCGAGCACATGTGGCAAGCTCACCGCAGTCTTCAGGCCAGGTGGCAAGCACAGGCGAGACGGAACGGAAAGCTCCGCAAGCGCATAGCTCGCCTGGAAAGAGACATCGAGATTTATGCGGACCAGCTAGATCGGCAGCAATGGGGACAGGTGTGTGACGGTCTCAACGGTAACCTCCATCGCAAGGACACTTGGTCGCTGCTCAGACATTTGATGGATCCCACGACCACCAAAACGACTCAGCGGACCGACCTCTCCAAGGTCCTTCACTCACACGGGGGCAGTACGGCGGACCTCATGGAGGAACTCCGTAACACCTACATTTCTGCTTCCACAGAGCACGAAGAGGCCTTCCTTTCGTACACCGGGTCACCAAACCCCGAGCTCGACGATGACATAATCGAGGCCGAGGTTCGGAGCGCGATGGAACAACTACGCGCGAGATCGGCGCCGTGCTCCGACAGGATTACGAACAAGATGCTCCGGAACTTGGACGACCGTTCGGTGACGGCACTAACGGCCCTCTTCAACGAGGTGTGGCGAACGGGATCGGTGCCCCCTACCTGGAAGCACGCCGTCGTCGCTTTCATTCCGAAACCCGGAAAAGAGCTTTCGGTCTCCAATCTCAGGCCGATTTCTCTTACGTCTTGCCTGGGCAAGTTGCTCGAGCACGTCATTCTCAACAGACTCCAAGCCTACGTGGAAGACCGCGACCTTCTACCGCACACCATGTTCGGCTTCCGAGCTCACCTCTCTACCCAAGACGTGTTCCTGCAACTCTCACAGGACATCGTCGAGAAGAAGAGGGGAATGCAAGCCTTGCTGGCCCTCGACCTCCAGAAAGCGTTTGACAACGTGAAGCACGAAGCCATTCTCAGTCGGATTTCTCGCCTGCATCTCGGGCTCCGCACCTTTGCGTACTTGAAGTCCTTTCTCACGGGACGCACTGCAGAGATTCGCCTGGGAGAGGATGTCTCGCCGACCTTTCGAGCCTGCGTTGGACGAGGTACTCCCCAAGGGGCAGTACTCTCACCCCTCTTGTTCAACTTCGCAATGATGGATCTGCCAGAAAAGCTGACCGTTATCCCCGGCCTACGTCATTCGCTTTACGCGGATGACGTCACCCTTTGGACTGAGGGTCACGTATTACACGTGCAAAGCGCGCTCCAGACGGCCGCTGATGTCGTAGTAGACTATGCCAGATCCGTCGGCCTCGAGTGCTCCCATGCCAAGTCGGAACTCCTTGTGAAGAGGGGCTACCACGAGCGCATTTTCCAGGACGATGTTCAAGTTCTTGTCAACGGCAATCACATCTCTGAAAGCGACTCGGTCAGAGTTCTCGGCATGCACCTCAGAAAAGATCTGTCAAATGCAGACGCCGTTCTTTGAATTGGCAAGACGGCCAAGAGCACGGCTCGTCTCATTAGACGCATCGCCAACAAGCGAGGCGGGGTCAAGGAGGGCGACGTTTGCCGCATAGTGCACGCGTTTGTCGTCAGCCGCGTCCTCTACACGGTACCTTACATGCGACTCACGACAACCGACAAGAAGAAGCTCGATTCTATCATAAGACAAGTGTACAAGTTGGCCCTCGGACTCCCCATGGCCACGTCTACGGACCGCCTCATGCAACTTGGAATACACAACACGGTGTCCGAACTCGTCGAGGCGCACCGGAGCTCTCAAATCGTGCGTCTCTCTAAGACGCCTACCGGGCGCGCCGTCCTGGAAAGGCTGGGGATCGAGCCGGAACCTTTGCAAGAGGCCCCGGTCGACGTTCCGAAGACGGTTAGGAAAGCGTTGGAAGTCCGCCCGGTACCGCGGAATATGCACCCTCAACATCACGAGGAGCGGAGAAAGGCGCGAGCTGACGCCCTCAACAAGCAGCATCGTACCAACTCTGGCGTCCTTCACGTGGACGCTGCGCCGTACCCGGGCGGCGCCTCTCGTAACGCCTGTTTCGCGATCGCCGTGGTAAACAGCGACGGATCCACGGTCGCCCAGGCCTCCGTGACCACCAAAGCCACTGCAGTGGCGGAAGAGGCGGCCGTTGCACTGGCCCTGGTCCACGCGGGCCCCCTCTCAACGACGATCACCAGCGACTCCAAGACGGCAGTCCGCAATTTCGCCAGAGGCAGGGTGTGCGCGGTAACGGAACGCATCCTTCGATCCTTTAAGCCCGGCTCCGACCGCACCAGACACCGTCTGGTGTGGGTCCCCGCTCACTCGACCCACGAGGGGAACAAAACGGCACACGCAACGGCAACTCGAGCAACTTCCCTCCGAGTGCCGGCCGGCACGCTGCCAAGCTCCCCTAGCGGCGTCGACGAAACGGCGTCCCACCACCTTTCGATGTTCAAGGACTGCCTGACGGTGTGCCAAGAGATCTTGCAACACTACCGCCTAGAACGCAGACTGTATCCACCACCCGACAAAAGTCTCACCAAGTTCCAGGCCCTGAGGTGGAGACAGCTGCAGACAAATACCCTCCCCTGCCCGGCCTTTCTGCGGCATATCTATCCAACCCTCTTCGACGGGAGGTGCGCTCGCTGCCCGCCACCAGACCCCGCCGACGGGGGGACTGGCCCGACCAAGGCCACCATTGCACACTTGTTTTGGGAATGTCCCTTCGACCCTCCCTCACCTACTTTACGGGACTTCGTCGCTCACCTTCGAGAAGGAGAAGAGGACCCGCTGGATCCCCCTTGGGCTGTGCTTCTCCGAAGCTCGGACCCACACATCCAAGCCGAAGTCGTCTCCCGAGCGGACAAGATCGCGACGGAAGTCACGAAGACATTACAAAAAGCGAACGAGCACCCGACGCTTGACTTGGCGTGAATATCGGTGCATGCCATGCACCGATGTTCACGCCAAGTCACATCCCTTCCAGAACAGAGAAAAGCCACCTCGCATGCATTCCTTTTTAGTTCGGGAACAGAATTTTTTCTTTTTGAGAAGCCGCGGTAGGTAAACCTCTATCCTGCGGCTTCTTGATGTGGTGTTCCATTAAAGTTGTTTCTCTCTCTCTCTATCGGAAAAGAGAAAGATGTGAAAAAGCTAATAAATTAAATAAAATTACACCTAAAATAATTATAGCTGAAAAGGAAAACAAAATAAAATGAAAATCAATCTCTCAAAGTCCTAGGCATGTCCAGTGCCGGCACTCCGAAGCCTTGACCATACACCTATTTGTGCGCAGCTGCCCCCATAAACTCATACTCGCTGTCTTGTAGTGTTAATGATGGCTGGCTCACACATTTGGATTCGAGCTTTCTTATCCAAAAGGCTTCCACTATTTCTCTTGTTGTTTTTTCTTTATGAGAAGCTAGAACAGTTGTTGCACAAAAATCTGGATCACATCCACAGGTTCTGCAGTGGATGGCTAGGTGGCTTCCAGTGGTGGTTTGAAGAGACTGTTTATGTTCCCTCAAGCGGTCGTTGAGGCAACGCCCAGTCTGTCCGACATAGGTTTTCCCGCAGGACAGAGGAAGATGGTAAACCACTTGTAGAATGCAAGACACAAAGTGCACCTTGTGGTTTTTCATGCAGCAAGCCCTGCTGTCATTGTTCTTGTCCACAAGCGTGCAAATTCTACCCAGTTTGTTTGGGGCTGAAAACACCATGGGCACGTTGTATCTATTGGCAACATTTTGAAGTTGTGCGACGTCTTGTGGATGTATGGTATAACTAGTGGTCGGATATTGGTAAGGTCTTTGCTCTTTTTTCTTTTGGTCGATCCTTTACAGGTTTGTATCAGAGTGCCCGCAACTTACTTAACATGGCTGATGGAAAGCCGGATCTTGAGAGTTTGTTTACTTGAGTGCTGAAACTCTGTTCGATGGTGTGGTGACAGGATTTTTTCAAAAGAGGGATAGCCAGTTCGTGCATGTATTCAGCTTTGAAAAAATCCTGTCACCACACCATCGAACAGAGTTTCAGCACTCAAGTAAACAAACTCTCAAGATCCGGCTTTCCATCAGCCATGTTAAGTGAAGTTGCGGGCACTCTGATACAAACCTGTAAAGGATCGACCAAAAGAAAAAAGAGCAAACACCTTACCAATATCCGACCACTAGTTATACCATACATCCACAAGACGTCGCACAACTTAAAAAAGTGTTGCCAATAGATACAACGTGCCCATGGTGTTTTCAGCCCCAAACAAACTGGGTAGAATTTGCACGCTTGTGGACAAGAACAATGACAGCAGGGCTTGCTGCATGAAAAACCACAAGGTGCACTTTGTGTCTTGCATTCTACAAGTGGTTTACCATCTTCCTCTGTCCTGCGGGAAAACCTATGTCGGACAGACTGGGCGTTGCCTCAACGACCGCTTGAGGGAACATAAACAGTCTCTTCAAACCACCACTGGAAGCCACCTAGCCATCCACTGCAGAACCTGTGGATGTGATCCAGATTTTTGTGCAACAACTGTTCTAGCTTCCCATAAAGAAAAAACAACAAGAGAAATAGTGGAAGCCTTTTGGATAAGAAAGCTCGAATCCAAATGTGTGAGCCAGCCATCATTAACACTACAAGACAGCGAGTATGAGTTTATGGGGGCAGCTGCGCACAAATAGGTGTATGGTCAAGGCTTCGGAGTGCCGGCACTGGACATGCCTAGGACTTTGAGAGATTGATTTTCATTTTATTCTGTTTTCCTTTTCAGCTATAATTATTTTAGGTGTAATTTAATTTAATTTATTAGCTTTTTCACATCTTTCTCTTTTCCGATATATGTTCATGTGTGTAGTTTTCTTCCTTCTCCTTTTCATAGTAAATCGCCAGTTGCGAGTCAGCGCTTGCCTGTTCTGTCTTCCTTTTCTGTCCCTCTCCTTGTGCGCTGTTTAATTATGTACACAATTTCGAAGTGCGCCAGGGAATCTTGTACTACCAGCTCCAAAGCGGAACAAGCTCACGGAAGCTTTTCGTGGTCCCACGAAGTATGTGTTAGCGTCAGCATTAGCGTGATGAACATCACGCCTTTTTTTTTTTAGTATCCGCCATATTGTGTTTTATCGAGAAAATCAAGGCGGATGGGCATTCGGCTCGCACCCAAATTTCAATGTTTGTACCAATGTACGTTTTAATAACTGTTCCCAAATAAACCATCAAGCTTTTCTATTACAGATGATCCCTTGAATTGGGTTCCACGCTTCATACGAAGCACAGATGTGCCGGTGACTCGCTTTCGGTTCTCGACGCAACGAAGTGAAACGGACTCAAACGCAAGTGTCTGAACCGGCCTTTATCCTGGCTGTCGGTGCGGCCGTGGCTGACCACGTCTTTTTTCCCGGCCTTTTGTGTTGGTGGTTTTGTGCCGGTGACCAAGAGGAGGTTCCATATTCTGCTATTGGCTTCTGGTGGGCCATAACCCCCCGAAACAGGCGAAAAAGTGAAAAATGCTGGAGCTATAAAATTTACTGCTCCTACCTTAGGAAAACTTCCTCCGAAAGCCGAAAGATCCCTGTAGTGATGTAGATTTTATGTTTGCGCGTGACCACCGTATATAGCGGCGGGGACGAAGAAGAGGATGTAGAATAAAGCCAGAGAAGGGGAATGGCTGCCCGATTCTTATTCTGCCCGCCGCGGTAGCGCTCTGTTTGTTCAACACACTTGCAACGCTACATCGGCGACGAGGATGTGTTAGGCAGTCTTCAGCTACTGTTCTGGCAAGTGTCCACCCTCCACGATCTCGCAGCGCGCCGCCGCTATATCACAAGGCGCTAACTTCACAGCCAAGTCTACCGGATCGGTAGGTTGGACATTTGAGAAAAGGTACATGGAAGTGACGTAATGCAAAGGAGGAACGTATCCTAGCAACACTCACGTGGCGGCTCTGCCCACTTTGACGCCGCTACGTCATCGCAAACTTGACACCTGTCACCCGTTTGAGCGACGTTCGGAGCCAACCCCCGGCGAGCGGAAGGAGCTACGCATTCTCTGAGGCGTCCCTACGCGCGGGATACGGGGTAGGATTTACTACGACACGGAGAGCAGTTCCTGCGTTTAGCGAAGAAACGGCAACCAATCCTGTGCGTCGCTGGTCGTCGCATCTGTTCTATTACAGGTAAAAGTATTAAAAAACAATCAAAACCTGTTGTGCGTTGTTAAAACAAACCGCTTTTTTGTGTCCTTGTGCAATACATTTAAGAATTAATTGGAGAGAAAGTTGTTCCAATATTATGCGGGATGTGCGCTACGCGCCTTCCTCAAACCAAAATGTCGAACCACGAGGAGGCGGAGGTGCCGGGGGCAGCGGAGGGGTCGGCGGAACCAACGGGGAGCGCGCGAGTGACGGCTGCTTTAGTCAGGAACAATTTTTTTTATCTTTCGAGAACTTGCTATTGCTGTGCTCAAATAAGAATATTTGGCGCAACATCTGTGATAATTCTTTCAAAGTGGTTCAGTGTTTATATGGTGGTATGCTAGTCAGAGAATATATATATATATATTTTTCCTTTCCAAATTTAACTATTTTGCTGAAATAAGACCAGAGTGTTCAACAAGATATCTGTGATATATACTTCAGATTGCCCAATTGTTTACATGGTTCCAGTCGATGCTCAGTTTTACTTCCAAGAATGAAATATTACATTCCATTTTATCACACTTTTATTCATGAAGTCACAGGTTTTTCTTTAAGAAATAAAGCAATTTTCAAAACAAACTACATGTGCACTGTCTTGAGATAACACAATCACCTAACTTTGATGAAGTACCATAAAAGAGATAATAAAATGGAGCAGAAGGCAAGACGCTTTGAAGCATTTGTAAAATGAAACAATGTCCATCACAACAATATCCCTGGTTCAATCAGCAACTAAGAAAGCAATCTCTGCAAAAGCAAGCATTTCTTTCTAGAGGTAGTCTAAATTAATTCTGAGTTCTTTGCAGGGGCAATCCAGATGACCTGTTGGTCTGGCAACTAAACCTCCAAACCTTTTCTGTCACTGTCGACTGCGTCTCGTGCCTTCTGCTCATAAAAATAAAAAAAGGCTGTATCGATTTCACCGCGATGCACTCGACACGTATCCGGAGGCAGCACGCTGGCTGTGCGACGAACTTCACAAGGTGTAGGAGCTGAAGAGAGTATGTAGCTTGTGGACGGCCATGACTGTGGAGCAGGAAGCGAAGTGTGCACTTTACGGCTTCCACGGGGAGGGCTTCACTGAGGGCAAGAATGTGACGGGGTCCTTGGTGGTCAGGACCTCAGTCGTGGTGGCGAGAGGTTCCCTGTCGCTCGCGGCGTCCGTGCTGGGCACCACCGCAGCGAGGGCGCTGAGGGGCTTCCCGACGGAGTCCCTGGTGGTCGGGACTACCGTCGTGGCGGCGGACCCCTTGCGTGTGATGCTCCGCACGGGCACGTCTGCGGCGGGTTCCGAACCGGGCGACAAGGCACTGCCTCAGAGCCTTCCCCCTGTCCGAGAGGCCGACCGGAAGGCCGACCGGAGGGCCGGTAGGAGCCAGCCTCTCGGGAGCCGACGCTGACCTCTCCGAGCTCGGCTCAGAACCGTCCGAGCTCGGCTCAGACTCCAACTCTGACTCTTCAGGATCTGAGTTTGACTCCGGTTCTGGCTCGCTCGATGCAAGGCAGATGTAGTGGAGCACTGCACATGCCGAAATAATGGCGGTGGCTGTTGAAGGGTGGTAATACAGAGCCCGGTGCCTTTGCAGACACCGGAATCTGTTTTTCAACAGCCCGATGCAGCGCTCCACAACAGACCTGATCGAGGAATGCGCCTTATTAAACCGGCCGCAAGCGGTGGAGGTCGCGTGGTTCCCGGGAACAGGGGTGATGAGCCAAGGCTCCAAGGGGTAGCCGCTGTCACCTGCACATGGAGAGGATGGAACATATTACATTCTTTACTTTTTAAAATAAAAGGCAAGAAAACAGCAAAAACAGCTGTGTGCAACTATGTCAATTATAATGTAACTTAAGTGTGATTTGAAGTGTGTTAATATTTCTGCACTACAGTATCAGTTTACATTATGATTAATTAGCACCAGCTTGCAGCTGTGTGCAACTATGTCAATTATAATGTAACTTAAGTGTGATTTAAAGTGTGTTAATATTTCTGCACTACATTATCAGTTTACATTATGAATAATTAGCACCAGCTTGCCTGCAAACTCCATGTTACTTCATGTAACTATGTGGTTTTCTGGTGGGTTGTATGGGATGTGTGCACGATTCCTTAGGGGTGCTGTGTTGTATGCAAGTGCATTATTAGGCCCTTGCATCCGGCAGATAAAAGCTATGTTACTTTTGGGAATGTGGCCGTGACCTTAGGCACGGGCAGAGCAGAACACGCTGGCCTTGTCTTTGGCAAGCAAGAGGATAAGGCGCCAGCTCGACGAACCTCTTGCCTAATCCTCGGTGGAGTTGGAGATGGGGAAAAGAGAGGGGGTGGTTAGATTGGAAAGGAGTCAGGTCCTGTTGGGACACGGAGGGTCTAATAGGAGGAGCTATATAGGCAGACCGAAGAAGAAGGGTCAGGGAAAAGAGTCCAGTGTGTGGGACAGAGACGACCCGAGGACAGATTTGGCGAGCCCCAACTGGCCAAGGAGGAATTGATCCCATTCCGTACAAACTGACGACCGTCAAAGCGACCAGGCGAGCCCCCAGGGATCAGTGAAAGAGCTGCAACTTCATGCAAAAACCAACCAGCGAGAGGGTACAGGCAGCAAGAGGGTACAGGGTAACAGTGAGTGGGCCGAACCGGACAGCGACTCGCACTGCGGTCGCATGCCTTGCGTAGTCTATCACTGTCTTGAGATTGGTGTAGTGTGGCTTTCGTAGCCTGCAGAGTGTGAGAGTTATGTGGACATAAACAGAGATTAATGGCCAAACTTTGGGTGTTGTCTCACTTCAAGGAGAGTGAGACAACACCCAACTGTGTCTGTGTGCCTCACAACAAGCACAGTACGTGCTTGTTGTGAGTTGAAAGCCACAGTACGTGTGGTACTGTGGCTTTCAACCAGTGGTAGCCACCGTGTGCGTAAGGAATGAATTTAGTATGCTCACCAAGCAGGAACCGGCCGTCGCGTGGCAGCTGCCCTTGCTCGAGTTGGTTTCGGAGCCAGGAAAATTGCCACACGAAGGGGTCATGCACCGACCCGGGATACCGTGGGTCGATGCACATTATCCGCCAGTCGGCGTCACACACCTGAAAGTGAGAGAGATATTGACATGTAATTACCTGAATCCACAAGTAGTAGATTGTACTTATGGTTCACAAAGCAGTCGCAATTTCAGAACCTTTTAAGTTATTTTGTATGACACATGCATGTCAACACACCTTCCTGGATGCAAGGTACAACTAACTACCTTAAAACAAAAATAATGTTTTTTTCTTTTTTTTTTTTACGGAAGCTTGCACGTTTTAACAGACAAGTATTATTTTTGGGAGAAGCGTCTCACGGCTTACATGCTACGTAGAGCACACGCTCGCGCAGTCGTGAGACCCCACAGCCCGCAGTCATAAAACGGCATACTTAAACCGTATCGGCAATACGTTTTTTTTTTTGTTTTTTTTTCTAGAGATTTGGGGCGCGTTTTGACAACGTAACATGAGTATACTTACCACCATCATGTTGAGGGCGTAGAAATACCTGCGGCACCAGTACGCCGCCTTCGTGTCAGTGGGGTCGTTCTTGGACGGGCCGACGATGGAGACCATGGTCCCGTCCACGCAGCCGATGACGCCGGGTATCCTGCCGAGCAGCCTGAAGCCCTTCTCCGCGTCGAACGTCTCGCTCGGCGTCTCGGGGAAGTGGATTGAGCCACGCTGGACCACGAGACGACGCACGATAGCGACAGATACGGCGCGGACCCCAACGCTGACTGTCTTTTGGTCCCGCGCTACGTGTTCGTCGCTCGCCACCATGCCTTGGAAGCTCCCCGTGCTGTAGAAGCGCAGTGCACACAACACTTGAAGCTCCACAGTCATGACGGTCCACGAGGTACGCACTCTCCTCACCTCCGGTTCCTCGCGAAGTTCGTCGCACAACCACCGCACCACGATCTTGGGCAGGCGGTATTGCTTCCGAAAGATCTCCTCTGGGAGCTCGAATGCATCGCGGTGTTCCCGATACAGCCTTTCCGGCGAAAAAAAGAAGCTCCATTAAAGAAAAAGTCGAATTGACGAGACGGCGACGCCTCGCCGCCGAAAACATGCTGCCAATGACATCTAGTTCCGAGCAAGTACCTTTTGAAACGTACTCGGTACAAAACGAAACGTCATTTTGTTGTCACGTCCGGTAGCCGACTCCGCCCAGTTTTGCCGACTCCGCCCACATTTTTCTAGGGAAATTACGTCACTTTTGCTTCCAACCAATCAGACGTGAAGACGTCACTTCCGTGTACTAAAAAAAGGAACATGTACAATGTCGAACCTAGCTATCCTGTTCTCCACTAACGATGACCCTGGTTCCAACCTCACTGCCCCCTTTTGACTTGGATGCCACTGACCCAACTAATATCGGCACCGAATGGCGAAAGTGGATCACTCGCTTTGAAAACTTCCTCATCGCTTTCGATGGGAAGAATGACGCATGCAAGCGTTCTCTCCTGCTCCACTATGCGGGGGAACATGTCCATGAAAACTCCGAGACCCTTCCTGACCAGCAGAGTGGTCCCACATCAAGTACGACGCCAGACGCTGATACACCTTCAGTAACGACCAGAAACACATACCAATATCTCAAGGACAAACTTGACGCATACTTCTATCCTCGCATGAACACCACTTTCGAGGTCTTTCAATTTCGTCAGGCAACTCAACTCCAGGGCGAATCTGTCGGCCAATTCTCGATCCGGCTTCGACTGCTTGCCCGCAATTGCGGTTTCGCGAACGCCGACGAGGAAATCAAGAATCAGATCATATTTGCAACGACATCTTCACGCCTACGACGAGTAGCCCTAAGACAAGACCTTAACCTTCCATCACTTTTGAATCAGGTTCGACTCCTCGAGGATGTCAACCAAGCAACGACTCCATGGAAGGGTCGTCAACAACCACCACGGTTCACGCAATCTCTGGACAACCCGCTACGGCCATGCAGGCACATCCAGAAATGCGCAACAACCTCGCTGCTTCTCTTCCCGTCTGAAATATGGAGGCAGCGCACAACAACACACCCACGTCTCGCCTCCCCAGTGTTTCCACTGCGGTGCTTACTGGCGCCACGAGGGAGGACAAGTAAACTGCCCCGCCAAATCTGCCTCTTGCAAAGCATGTGGCAGAAGAGGACACTATGGCAAGGTGTGCCAATCAGCAGACAAGCCTATCTTCCAGATTTCTCATGATTCTGACTCCGATGAGAGCGTTTATGCTGTCGGAACTATATCACAAATTTCTCACCAAAACCTCCCAGAGGTTCATCTGCAGGTTAACAACACCCATGTAATATTCCTTATTGACACAGGTGCTTCAGTATCGGTCATTGGAACCTCTACCCTTAACAAGCTTGGAGCACTCACAAAACTCCAACAGGCAGGCACGCGTATTTACGCGTATGGATCGGATGCTCCGCTACCAATCATAGGAAAGCTCAGTGTCACGCTGAAGTAGGGACAGCGACACAACAGAAGACTTATTCGTAATAGAGGGAACCGTGAAGTCACTGCTGAGCTTCGCTGCTGCAAATAGACTGGGCCTCATTTAAATCACTTCCGCCATCCAAGGACACTCACAAAAAGATGCACGCTCGAGTGGAGAAGTGCCTCCAAACTTGCTTGAGACCCCACTCGCTGCTTTTCCCGAGTTGTGTGCGGGTGTAGGCAAACTAAAAAACGTCCAAGTACACCTCCACATTGACAAAGCCATTGGCCCGGCTGCTCAGCCCCATCGCAGAAACCCTTTTGCAGTCCGAAGCAAAGTGGAAGAGAAGATAAGCCAGCTCTTGACCCTTGATATCATCGAAGAAGCAACCGGACCTACTCCATGGTTATCTCCAGTCGTAATTGTGCGAAAGCCGCACAATCCAGAGGACATTCGCCTATGCATCGACATGAAATGTGTGAATAGGGCCATTCTTCGCGAGAGGCACGTCTGCCCTACCATCGAAGACGTGATCACAGCGCTGAACGGATCAACACTCTTCACCAAGCTTGATTTAAAAGATGGGTACCACCAACTAGAACTTGATAATGAATCGAGAACAATCACAACATTTGCAACACAGAACAAACTGTACCGCTACAAACGACTTATGTTTGGAATTAATGCAGCTGCCGAGGTTTTCCAGGAAACCATCCGTCAAGTACTCAACGGCATACCTCACGTCCTCAACATCAGTGATGATATACTTGTGTTTGGCAAGACAAAGGATGAGCATGATCAGGCTCTCCAGGCAACTCTCGAAAGGTTGACAGAGAACGGCCTCACAGTCAATCCAAGAAAATGTCTCTTCGCACAAAAAGAACTCTGTTTTTTCGGTCACATTTTCTCTGATTCTGGAATCAGAACAGACCCCCAGAAGATTGCAGCACTAAAAAAATGCCGGCCCCTGCCAACGCTCATGAAGTTCGAAGTCTGCTTGGTACAGTAAATTACAGCGGACCGTTCCTACCTAACCTTGCATATATAACATACCCTCTTCGGCTTCTCACAAGAAAGAACACCAAGTGGGTGTGGGGACCAAAAGAGCAAGGTGCTTTGGATACGCTTGAAGAAAAGCTGTCTGAGATCCCCAACCTTGTCTTTTTTGATGGTACAAAAGAAATAATTCTCACGGTCGACGCGTCGCCTGTTGGCCTTGGTGCCATCCTAGCACAGAAGGAAGGCAACAACACGGAGATTTCGCATATGCTAGTCGGGTTTTGACCCCCACTGAAGCACGGTACTCTCAGATTGAACGTGAATTGCTTGCAGTTGTCTGGGGGACAGGGCACTTTCATCTGTATCTTTACGGTAACAACTTTCTCATTCGCACAGACCACAAACCCCTTGTCTCCATCCTCACCAACCCACGGGCGTGTCCGTCTGCACGAATTGAGCGCCTCGTGTTGAGAATCCAACAATACAACTTCAGAGTGGAGCACACGTGTGGAATCAACAACCCCTCGGATTACCTGTCTCGCCATCCCATGCCGAGCTCTTCTGCTGATGCCCGCCTGGCTCATAGCGCTAATGCATATGTCAACTGCATTGCCCACCACAACATTCCCAAAGCCATGACTCGTGCAGAAGTAGCTGCCGCCACTCTGAACGACCCTCATTTTCAAAAGGTGATCGCTGCCCTCAGCAATCCTGCCAGGTGGAACGACCCAGCACTCAGAAAGTTTATATCCGTACAGCACGAGCTCTCTCTGACGGACAGCGGCCTACTACTGAAAGGAAATTGCCTCGTTCTACCGGCTGCTCTCCAGCAACAGGCGATATGTCTCGCTCACATTGGGCACCAGGGCGTTTCCAAAACGAAAGCGATCACGAAGCGAAAAGTATGGTTTCCCCACCTAGACAGCATGGTACAAACTACTCTTAAAAAATGTATGGCGTGTCAGGCAACCATCCAACATCAACACAATGACCCCGTCGCGATTCCATCGAAGCCAAATCAACCTTGGGAGGCGCTCTCACTTGACTTCGCGGGGCCTTTCCCTAACGGCAAATACATAATGGTCCTAATGGATGATACGTCACGCTAACCCCTCGTGGCGGTATTATCATCGTTAGCGGCCCCAACTGTCATCACCAACCTTATGAAGATCTTCAGTACCTTCGGGATTCCTAAGGTCGCCAAATCAGATAACGGGCCTCCATTCCAAAGCCTTGACTTCAAAAACTTCGCTGACTCTCTAGGATGTCGCCATCAGCGCATCACGCCTTGCTGGCCGCAAGCGAACGGTGAGGTCGAACGATTCATGCGCACACTTGAACGGTTTCTACAGACGACAGCGTTGGAAAACTCTACGTGGACTTCGGAATTGAGCGAATTTCTAATGGAGCTATAGGGCAACACCTCAATGAACGACAGGGAAAACGCCCTTCGAACTACTCTTTGGAAGACCTATGGGCTGCCTCCTTCCCGATTCCGCAGACACTAACAACGTGGCACCGGCATGGCAACACAAGGATTACGAAAATCGAAAGAAGCACAAGATTTACGCAGATGAACACAGACATCCGAGACCCCACAACCTCGAAGTCGGAGATCGGGTACTTTGTAGACAGCCTCCGTCGAACAAGCTCACTCCTCCTTATGACCCGCAGTCATATAAAGTGGTCGAAATCAAAGGGGACGCAGGTAACTGCTCAGAGAGATCAGAAAATGATCACAACCCTACCGAAAAGTCCGGTATAACCTTTCGCTATCCGGATTATGGAACCGGAAATCTATTTGGATTCTATCTGGACTCTATCTGGAATTTAGGTTTTCAGAAATTATTCCTTCGTGTGCAATCTGGATTTCGGGTTTCCAGTAACAAATTTCCGGTTCCATAATCCGGATAGTGAAAAGTTATACCGGATTTTTCGGTAGGGAAGGAACTCAAGTTTTTTCAAACTTCTACCCACGAGTGCGAAGCTCAGAGTACATAATGAATTGATCAATGCGGATTATGCAAAGGAAGAAAACGCCATGAATACGCGTCATCCTCACCCTCACCAGGAAGCTGAACATTTTGCAACACATCGACGTGGGGGAGAGACGAGACCTGCAACCCAACGAAGCTCAAAGATCCAGTGAAGGACCACGTCCGACTCCGGAAGTTGAACAACAGCTCGACGTGGAGGAGGACGAAAGAAACCAGCGATTCGTTGAAGCTAGAGTGGCTCTAGTTGAAGCCCCTGGCCCTGATCTATCCGGAACAGCACGACCGGTCCGTACAAGGTACCCTCCTACAAGACCCAGGGACTCCGTCAGCTCCTGAAAAGCGTTTCGCTCTGTTTATTTCTTTGCTTGTCGGGGGAAGTGATGTAGTCATGTAGATTTTATGTTTGCGCGTCACCACCGTATATAGCGGCGGGGACGAAGAAGAGGATGTAGAATAAAGCCAGGGAATGGGAATGGCTGCCCGATTCTTATTCTGCCCGCCGCGGAAGCGCTCTGTTTTTTCAGCCCACTTGCAACGCTACAATCCCGTCGTTAATAGTAGAGTGAAATATAAGATTTTATATTCTAGTTCACCGCACCAATAAAAAAGTTTACTTCCGGTAGCGTCACTGAGCAAGAACGATAGAGACGCTTCGCGGCAGCCCTGAATGGGCGCCGTTATAACCGCCCTTCAGCTTTTATTTCCTCTTCTTCCGTTCGCTTCACTTCAATATTATCATTGCAGGCCAGGTTATTGGTATTATATATTCTACCTTGTCCTTCTCCCAGCATTATCATTTGAGAGGCTCGTAACCGCCCGTTTCAGTGGCTCATTATATCGGTAAAACAAGAGGTCAGAAATGGCGGATATAATCTGGCGCGCGTGCAAAGCGTCTATACTGGCTCGAGCTCGAGCGCCAGAAGCATGTCAGGGAACGAGCATCGCGAGCATTTTAAGATCGCGTGTTCTTCATTCGACTCTACGCTTTGCCCAGACGCATCTCAAGATGAAGGGCTCGTTTCTTCTGACAAAAGCCTGCACCGCCAGCGCCCAAACTGCCGCATTAGACGCAGCGCTTATTTTCGGACATGGCACTTTCCAACAACTGGCACTGCTGTGCACCACGATTTCCATCTTCATCGCAGTAAGCGACAGTCTCGTTACCGTGGTATTCGCACAGTCCATCGAACACTGGTGCAGGCCACCGCCGGAGCTAGCTTACATGCCGACCGACGTCTGGAAGAATCAGAGCATCCCCGTGGAACCGGACGGCACGTTCAGCAAATGCACCCGCTACGAGCCTCCACTGGACGCGGGAAATGCGACGGAGAACCAAACCGTGGTCTTCTGCGACGAGTGGGACTACGCTCTGGCGACCACGGGGAAGTCCATCATCAGCGAGTGGAACCTGGTTTGCCACAGACACCGGCTCCTTTTGCTCCATTCGCTCGTATACTTCGGTGGAGCCGTCGCCGGGAGCGTGATCGGGTACTTCGGGGACAGCTTTGGCCGCAAACCGGTTTTCGTGGTCGCGCTGTTACTGCTAGTCGCCTCTGGCACGGCCATAATCGTCTCCAACACGGTGTTCACGTTTATCATCTTGCGCTTTCTGACATCGGCGACATCTTTGACGGTTTTGAACATGGCGGCAGTTCTGCTGTTCGAGGTGACGGAGACAACGCATCGCGTCGTCTTCTGCTCCTTTGCCTCCTCGTGCACATCCGCGGGGCTGACACTGTTCCAATTCCTCTTACTGGCGGTAGGTGGACACTGGAGGCTGGCTCAAGCGATACTTATGGTGGCGACAAGCTTCCTCCTGTTCGCTTCCTACGCCATTGAAGAGTCTCCTTGTTGGCTGCTGGCCTTGGGCGACATCCAAGGTACCGAGCGCGCAGTGCTCTCGGCTGCAAAGGTAAACCGCTACCCCCTAGACGACGTGAAGGCCAAGATGAATCACATCAAGTACGTGATGTTGCGGAGGGGCAACACGCAAACGAACGTTCAACAAGCGAGCCCCTTAGACCTTGTCCTGAACAGTTCTCTGCGTTTCCGATCCGTCACCCTTTTTTCGAGTGCATTCATGACGCTCCTTCACCTCTACGACACCAATCTTAACAAAACCTTGGTAGAAAACCGGACGGTGCACATAACCCTAATAGTTGCGCGGCTACTTGGTTCGATAGCTTTCTTGTATATCGTGCACTACCTGAGCCGGCGCAAGATGATTTGCGTCGCCATGTTACACATGTCGGTCGTGCTAGGCTTTCAGACTTGGCTGGATTGGCAAAAGGACGACAGAATCCTGCCCATTGTCACAATTATCATTAAGGTAATTGTTCTGGAAATGATTTCAATGACGATATTTGTGTATTTGTTGGAGATATTCCCCACTGTGCTTCGAGCCACGAGCTTTTCCTTAGGCACCATGTTCGGTAGGAGCGGAAGCGTGCTAGTGCTCTTGATCACGGGGCCCAACCCGCCAATTAATCGAGCTCTCGCCATGGCGGTAAGTGCGGTGATGTTCACTTTGATCGGTTTAGCTTTTCTTGCTTTACCCGAAACGAGGAAGGTAATGGTCACCAACACCATTCGCGAGACAGAACTTGAGGACATGTGGCAAGTGCCTGCAGAGAAAACTTTACGCGTCCCAGAACTATTCCTACGCGTCCAGATGTTTCTAAAAAGTCCTAGAGGCCATTTCTTTTTATTAACGCCGCTTTTCATAATGTGACGTTTTATAAAAGAAAAACGTGCAATGTGTCAGTGGCGTCATCGTCTATACGGATCTCCCCCGAATCAGCAAGTGCACTACTAATGCGTCATACAGAAAACTGGGTTCGCTTCAGACACAATAACAGAAATCACCGCGTACACGCCTAAAAAATGTCTGAAAAATGTTCTCTTCACACATATGAATGCTTCGAACACGTATGTAGCAGGGTTTTTTTTAGGAATTGAAATTAGGGGGGTGCCTAAATGTTTAGGGGCGGGGGGGGGGGGGGGGCGGTGTTGGGGGGGGGGGGGGGTGTCACTGAGAATAGAGGAGTCGTTGCGAATTAAGGGGGTGCCTCCAGAAAAACAAGGGAGGGAGGGGGGAGGTGTACATCCCCTAGGGGGCGTGTAGGGAAATCACTCGTCTGTAGACAGTTTTAATGGAAAAGCATTAACTATACCATGGAGCGTAATCGGCGACGTCTGTAACCGCAAAAAAAAAAAAAAAAAAAAAGAAACGCTAAAGAAATGCCCATTCTTTCACTGGCTGTGCAAAACGGCTCATATTGCGAATTCGGTGGTGAATTGCCGGCGAGCTTTGCCGATGGCACCGGCGACCAATAACGCGCCAGCGGTGCACCACGTGACCCTCTTCACCCGAACACAAAGCGCCGGCAACTGGCCTTTTTATTTGCCTGGTTCGCGCCTGAGCTTTGTTAACTTCTTCCTCTATTATTCTATAGTATAATAGGAACGCTGTATGTGTCAACAATATAAAATCTGACCCCTTGAGATATGTAAACACAAGCGGCTTCGCAATAGTTTTCGAATTATTAACATTACCACGGTCCCCACAGCATGGAGGATCTAAAATTATAAAGTTAAATGAAAGACAGATTAATAAATCGGTGTGGGGCTGTCCGCACACGCGTCAAATTTCTATGTTTGGATTTCCGAGGATCTGTCGCCATATTACAAGGGCCCCATGGAGACTTACCAGGGTCGATTTTCATATTCTGTTTATTGTCATTGCCGTTTGTGGAATCCTCAGTTTTCTCATTGCGCCCACCCTCCTTGAAATTGAAATGAGTATTTGAGTATTGAACTGCATCATGCATACATTTTTTTTTCAGCGGCGTAATAACGTGTTATTACACGGTCTTAAAACAAACTAATGTATGATGCAGTCCGTGTCTCAGAGCAAACTGACCTTGCGCAAGCTGAAAAAATTCTTCCAAAAATATTGGTTTTCTCTGAAACATAAATTAGCTTTATCTTCGTTGTTTTCGCTATTTTGTCTCGGAGCACAAATGGGTGTTTGTCTTGATGGCTTCGTTTGCCACTCGAACCCGCTATTCGCCGCTTTCGGCAAGCATTCTTTATGGCGAATTCGCGTGGTCAACCGCCGGCAACTTATTTTGCCGGAAAACCGGCAATAGTGTTCGCGTGGTCAGTTTCTGGCCGGCGCGCACCGTTCGGGTGGTGGTTCTCCGGCAAGCACCGGCAACTTTCCGGCGCTTTTTCCGCCCGAGCTCCGAACGGCCGGGCGAGTGGGTGCCAGACTGTATCCGGTGTCGTCACTTCCGAAATGAGAAAGAAGGTCAGTGAGAAAAAAAATGAACGAAAGAACGAAACTGATCTGAAGTAACTTTAGCAGCCGCTACGAAAGTCAATCCAAGTCGTTGGGACATGAGTGACGGCGGCGACAGGCTCTCGCTAGCGGTGTCGCGCGGGCAAGAGGCGAAGTAAACTGCCACCGTCTGGCGTTTCCTGTTCGGGTGGTGAGGGTCACGTGGTGTGCCGCCGGCGCGTTTCTGGTTGCCGGTTCCGCCGGCTCGTTCTCGCCGGCAACTGACCACCCGAATTCGCCATTAGTTTGATTCCCTTTCCCCAATCAGATGTGATGATACCGGATACAGTGTGGGAGACAAGCTGCCCGACCTCTTGGAGCTCGGGAAGAAATTGTGCGGGTAAATTGCCGCACACGCCTGAGAAGTGCCACCCGAACAGCTTGCACACGCCAGGACCACGCGAACTCCCTTGCCGAGGATATGGCAAAATATTTTGCCGGGAAATGACCACGCGAATTAGCCAATAGATAGCCGTTGGCGGCCTCTTCACGAGGGCGCGCGCTCACGCGTCGCTCTCGTCACTCTGGTCAGGCCACGGGCCGGACTGGAAGCGCGCGCTCCCTTTCTCTTCTTACGGCCTCTGCAATCGCCCGGGAGTCCATGGCATTTTTTCTCCGTATGTAGTTCACTTGCTTGCCGCCAGGGGCGAAACCACCTCACCCCACTTCACCCCACTCGGAGAGTCCCTTCGAGCTGCTTTGCGCTGGTGTTCGAGCTTCGTAAGTTGTTCTTTTGGCAACGGCTCCTCAGAATTTACCTGATTAACCATGCAAAGACGGTCACGTACAAAAACGAAAAATCAGCTGGGTATGTGCACAAGCCCTCGAGGAAGCACGTTAGGCTGTAATAGACCCTTTCCGAAATTCAGTCTGGCCACTTTGATTGCTATCATCATCTGTGCAATCAATCAGATTGCACAATCGGCAATCAGAAAGGGCATCCGAGCAGTGGAGACGGAGAGATGGAGAGCGGGAGCGGCGGCGAAGCCGTCCCTCGCGATGTACTACGCGGAGAAGGAGGCCATAGGGAAAGAGCCCTGGTATGACAACTCGACAGGCAGTGGACTCCTCGCAGAGGCCCGCATGGGCACATTACGGACCCGGGTGTGGAGGGCCAGGTTCACGGAGGGACAGGAAAGGACGTGAACACTCTGCGGGCAGATCGACGAGACGATGGAGCACCTAGTGCTGCAGTGCCGGCACATTGTACCGGTCCCAAGTACAGAGGTGCTACCTGTAGCACTCGGTTTCCGAATCGGTGCAGAACAAGGAGAGGAAGAACAAAAGAACGTTCGATCGGCGGTAGACGTGACGAAGAGGCGGCTGGAGGTCTGGTGGAGGGAGACGCATCGGCGGAGGGAATGCAACCGATCAGCGGAACATCAAGCGGAAGCGGAAGTCGCGGGAGGCGCGACAGGCTAGATCCAGTATCCGTTGCTGTTGATCACCCGATACAAAGGGAAGAGCCGCAGACTCCAATCCAATCCAATCCAATCCAATGTGAAACGGCATCTCTGCCATACCAATGGCGGCCTTCCAGTGACTGATAAAAGAAGATGTTGAAGATACTCCTAAGCGGATCTTGCGAGGCCTGTACATTCGGGGGGTCAGTACGACGCGACGTAGGAATGGAACACAAGTGCTGCGTAAGCGTTTATTTCTAATAACTCAGATACAGTCAATCTGTGGGCGGCACACAATCGGCTTTAAAGCACTTTGGTGTATAAAATTTTCTCGAGGCATCTGAGTGGGTTGGAGCTTTGTTCTGAATGCAGGTTCGTGGTCACCATCGAACTGAAAGTGATCGAGAAAGAACTCACAATAAACAATTCCTTGTGTTTCGTTGACTTGCGAAAGTGACGGTGCCGATGCAAGTTAATTTCCGCCATTGATATGTCAAAACCTAAACTGCTTTACAAACCACCAGGTGACACTGAATTTCGGGAAGGGTCTATATGCACTGTGCGAAAATTGTACAGACTACTACACCCTCGTCTAGAGCAGCTGACCGACTTCATGTGCGGTCTATGAAATGATGATGCAGACCACGGCAATAGAGATTGGGCCTGCTTATATTTCATGAGAGTGTACGAATTATTTATCATTTAAAGTTCCTCCACGTAGAAGGGGTCCGTCTCCTCCTGTTCTTGAGTTGCAACAGAAGTCCTGGAGGTATAGACGAGCATAGTTTTTCCGCAATTGCATTCGCTGTGTTACTACTTTTTACTCCCGAATGTCTTAGAGATGTGCGTCAAATATTCGCCATTTTGGGCTCATCAGAAGCGCAATAGATAGTGGCTGAGGGTCTAAACGTTAGGATCAGGTGTCAAAGGTTATAAAAATCTCGGCCGCAAGTTGCGACAGCGCTGAGATACACTGTCAGACGTGCTCTGTGCAAACGGCAAAGGGTAGCCCAGGGGTTAACCAGGGGTGAGGTGACAGCGCCACCCGCGAATCGCGGCGGGAGGTGGCGATTGCCCCAATTGCAAAGGCCGCAAGAAGAGAAAGAGAGCGCGCAATTCCAGTCCGGCCGTGGTCAGGCGTTGCCGGAAAGGAAATGGGGGGGGGGGGGGGGGGGGGGGGGGTTCTTTCGGCCGTTTCTGGGCCAGCTTGCCAGAATACCGTCCCAGCTGAGACTCGGGCTACGTTCCAAATTTTACCCTATAGTAGCCTCTCTCCTACGTCAGCGGGTAATGCCACGTGACATCGCGAGTAAGCGATCCGTGACTCGATTTTGGAACGGCCGCGATAATCACTTAGATACTACGCGGATTGGCTTCGTCTTGGGCTATGGCAAAAAGAAAAAAAAAAAAAAAGCAGCGATGGCGGATTATAGCTGACGATCTCTCTTGAGTGTGGAGAAAGCACTCGAAGAGATGAAGAATATTAACCGTTGCGAAGTTTTTCTTTGACAGTAACGACGCGGTGTTTTCTGAGGTGGCTCCACCAGCTCCTTTTGCTTACCGTCTCTTTGGGCTGTGTTTTGAGATAAAAATTACTTCCTCCTTTCAATTAAACACCAAAAACTAATCAGCGCGATCGCTGTAAGTTTAGTCCAACTTTCCTAAATGTATACGTTCCACGCATCGTAATTTGCACCGATAAGGTTTGCAGAAATTGCTTCCACAGGGTGTAGTGGTACAACGAAGGGGGCTTTCTCAACATGAATATGTAACTTACGTTCGCCTTGACGCGAATATGATTACGAAATCGCAGAGGGAACTTGCGAACCACCATAGGCAATTTCTTGGGGAGGTAGATGGGGTGGGTCGTTGACTGATGATGCTATAAATAATCTTCGAAGCCTTCACTGCTTTACAAGCGTTACCCTCTCATTGCACACACTCTGGGAAAACAAAAATACTTCCATATCCTCTACTGCGGTCGAACGTTTTCAACCTTGAACGTAAGAAAACGGAGTTCCCTCCAACGCCGTGAACGAGGATGCGGAGAAGTGCCTTTTACACCCGCACTGTGATGTATACCTTCTCGGGGAAGGTTCACGTTCAGGATGTGGTGCAGTCAATACATCGATCTCACCAAGCGTTCCACGCATGCGTGACGCCGCCATAACAGTACTTCGTACGAGGCAGACACCAGTTCACAAGATAGCTCATGTCGGGTCGTGCTCTGCTCCCGCAGACCTCCAGCAGGGTTGTCGCGCTACAGCTCCCACGATGCATGTCGGCAGCGGTGGCGTACTCAAACTAGCTGGTGAGATCGGTCTATTCCTGCGTTAAAAAGAGAAAATATCTATGACCACACATAAATGGCGGCGCCTCATTTTCTGTCATTTCGAACGTGTCCCTCCAGTGCCAAGGAAACCAACGAGCTTTGACGGCTGTCGGCGCAGAAAGCAGACGACGAGCAGACGGCGAACAGATCACGTGGCGTATTTACTCGATTTGACTTGACGTTCCCCACCGATAGAGGAGGGTAGCGTGAGTAATTACTCCGGAGTAAACAACCCACTTCTGCAACGCGAGTTCTGACGTCATCCAGTAAGCATGAATAAGTTTTGAAACGCCACGGTACGGAACCTTTACTCCGCAGTCGGATCGAGTAAATTTTGAAACACTGCCTCCGTGAAAGAAGGCACTGCAAAGGCTGGGGCGCGCGAGCGTCTCGAGACCCGGCAAGTGTCCCGTTCAGCTCTGGTCTAACCTTGGCAGTGCTTTCTTCCCTCCACTCTCAGGAACATACTTTATTTACAGCAGCTCATTGTCCGAGCTGAGACGCTGTTTCTAGCAAGTCAACCCTGCTCCTCTCGGCGCCGAGGGACATGGCGCCGCCTGAGCCATCTACATCGCCGGCGGCCGCAACCTCGGCGGTAGCAAAACGTGGCCCTCCACGTCAATACACTGTAGAAGAAACTAACGGAGCAGAAGAACGTCATTCATGCTTTCGCATTCACAACTCATAAGAAGTGCTAGCGGTCCTCGGAAATTTTTTGGCATGAGCATCATGACAGGATCGTCGAACAAGAAATGAACACACCTCAGCGTCTGCAGACTGACTATTGTAGATGTATTAACCTCGACCTACTGTAGTCCTGACCTTCTTACAGAATGGCTCCCTATGTCGCCGATGAAGTGCGTCGTTTTGCCGTTGGGGGCGCTCGGTAAAGGTTTGTTTCTCTGGGTTGCCTGCGACCCAAACGTGATTCACACATACTGTCTAGATGTCTAGAGCACGGTCCGCACGGCGTGCTGCTGCGGATATCTGTTCCTCGGGAACACCTTCCGTGTCGTGGCGCCAACAGGATGCTGTAGCAGAAGCACGTTGCAGGCTGCATCGGTCTCAAGTTTGCTTGGCTCGAAAGAGCGCTTTTCTCGGGCACGGAAGCACAAGGGCGTTTTCGAACTCCGACTGCTCTTGTGCTAACGTCGAAATAAGGCGCGCTCTCAGATCACCCGTATATAGCCACTGTGACTGCAGCCGGCGCCTCTAGTGAAAAATCTGTCACGCAACCACCGACTATCGACTCGAACACGCAAGGCCCGCGAGGAGAGCAGGTCAGGATCAGATAAGGCCGCCGCGCCTTGCGCGCTATCGATCAATATGCGAATACCTAAGGAAAAGAAAAAACACGCCGAAGGCATTTAAAAGTGTTTACGTGTAAGAATGCGAAAGCATTCCTACAAGGTGTGCGCCATGTCTTCCTTTAGCACTCGTCGTTCCGGCGGTGACGTCACGCTTCCCCCACTGCTCAGGTGCGGTGCCCCCGCCGACTTAACGGCTTCCTTGACGCATCATCAGCATTACGTGTAAGAATGCAAAAGCATTCCTACAAGCACTGCGCCATGTCTTCTTTTAGCATACGTCGCTCTGGCGGTGACATCACGCTTCCCCCACTGCTCAGGTGCGGTGCCCCCGCCAACTTCACGGCTTCCTTGACGAATCATCTGCGTTACGTGTAGAAATGCGAAAGCAGTCCTACAAGTGTTTGATGGATTGAGGGCCGGTACCGTGAGGACAGGGTGTAGCGAGCCAGGATACGACCGACACGTTTCAGAACACAACAGAGGAATGAATTTAATCAAGCGACAACAAGTAAGTACAGCGAGAGGGGGCGCCACAGGAATGCGGCAGACTATTTACGAAGTCAATAGGTGGCGACCTCTACATCTCCCCCCTGTATGAAAGATGAAAGATGGAGGAAGCCCACTACATAAAATTTCACAAATTTAAACGGGTCGGCCGAACAACACGTCGGCCACTACGAGTTCGCACAACACCGTCGCTGTCGGTTGGGACCGGGACCGGCTCAGTGGCAGGAGGCGGCCCTGTTGGGCTTGCAGGTCGTGGTTGTTCAGGAACCAAGATGTGTTGCGCTGATTCGGGCTGATCTTGTAGTTGTGCCTCTCCACCGAAAGGTACGAGATGGCGGCGGTTTCGCTGAAGAACACCACCCTGTTCTGTTTCCACGATATAACTTCGTGGACGTTGAGCAGGACTCAACACTGTAGCGCGCACTTGATCAGGTCTCACCCAGATTTGCTCTCCGGTTCGAAGTGACGGCAGGTCCCTGGCCGCGTGACGCCGGTTGTAGTCTGCAGCCTGTTGTCTTTTGTAGGCTAAATCATTGCTGGCAACCTTGTCTTTCACTGGCCAGTTTGAACGGAGCTGCTCGTCGCGCTTAGGAACTCGGGTCTTCAGCTGCCTCCCCATCAAAAGCTGGGCTGGGCTGAAACCGTTCGCTCCCGGGGTGTCTCGGTAGCTGAGGAGGGCGAGATGGGGGTCATCTGCCTTCCGAAAGAGGTCTTTTACCGTCCGGATCATTCTCTCAGCTTCTCCATTAGACTGGGCGAAGTGAGGGCTGCTGGTCATGTGGTCAAACCCGTAAGATTTAGCGAAATATGTGAACTCTCTCGAAGAAAATGGTGGACCGTTGTCAGACCTTACGCGCTGAGGAATTCCATGGCGAGCGAAGATGCTCTTGATCACGTCGATGACAACCTGAGCTGTCGTGCTTCTTAGCGTTACAACCTCCGGGAATTGGGAGTAGTAGTCCACCACCAGGATGAAGGTTTGTCCGTTGAGGTGGAATAGGTCCATGCCGAGCATTTCCCACGGACGACCGGGGAGAGGGGTGGAGACCAGCGGCTCCGACAAGTTCACACGAGTGGAGGCGCACTGCTCACAATTGGTAACCATGGAAGTGATCTCCGCAGTTATGCCTGGCCACCATACCGATTCTCGAGGCCGGGCTTTGCTACGGTTAATTCCCTGATGTCCCTCGTGCAGCAACGTCAGCACTTGCTGCCTCAGTGAAGAGGGGATGACTAAGCAGGCACCCTTAAGAAGAACACCGTTGCAAACAGATAGTTCATCCATCACGGCAGCATACTTTCCGAGATGTAGCGGTAACTTTGACTTCTGCGGCCACCCACGCTGGCAAAAGGAGATCAGTGCACTGCACTCGCCATCAGAGCCTTGTGCTTTCCTCATATCCTCCAAGCTGACAGGCAGTTCTTCGGAGGTGCTGTCAACTACCTCTGTGGCAAAAAGTTCCACAGTGTCCAAAGGACACGGCGCCTTTGGAGGAATCCGCGCAAGGTGTCTGCTGTAGCCAGCAGCTTTCCAGGCACATAGAGCATCTGGAACTGATAGCGCATAGTCTTGAGCCTAAGTCTCTGTACCCGCGGAGGTAGCATGTCAAGCTCCATCTTTCCAAACAGCGAAACAAGGGGCTGGTGGTCCGTCTCTACGTCGAAGTTTATACCACGAACGAACTCGTCGAACCGCTGGATGGCCCACGCCGTCGCGAATGCCTCCTTTTCCGTTTGACTGTATCGTTGCTCGGTGTCTGTCATTGACCGCGAAGCGAAGGCGACCGGTCGACGTTCTCCTGACGGCTGAGTCTGCAGCAAGACGGCACCGAGTCCAAAAGAGCTTGCGTCTGCAGAAACCGTCGTGGCATACGCCAGGTGGTACTTGGCCATGCACCGGTCTGAAGTGAGCAGCTCCTTGACCTTAGCGAACGCTGCTTCTTGTTCATGCTGCCAAGTCCAGCTCGTAGTTTTGTTCAAGAGGACTCGAATTGGGGCAGTGACGTCAGAGATGTGAGGGAGGAATCTTGCTAGGTAGTTTACCATCCCAAGGAGGCGTCTGACGCCAGCGATGTCACTCGGTGGATCCATGGTCCGGATGGCTTCCACTTTGCTGGGATCCGGCCTGATGCCTTCTGCCGAAACAATAACTCCCAGGAAGGAGACCTCGGAGACTCCAAACCGGCACTTGTCTTTGATCAACGTGATGCCAGCTCCTGCTAGCCGAGACAACACCTGCTTGAGCCGAGCGTCGTGTTCCTCCTGGTTACGTCCAAAAACGAGAATATCGTCGATCATATTGGCGACGCCTTCTTGACCTTCAAGGATTCTGGCCATTTGTTTTTGAAAGTACTCCGGCGCCGAGGTGATGCCGAAGGGGAGTCTACAGAAACAATAACGGCCGAAAGGAGTGATGAAGGTCGTGAGCTCCTGCGAGCCGGCTGCCAGCCTGACCTGATGGAAGCTTGCTGTGGCGTCCAACTTCGAGAAGATGGCCGCGTCGCCCAGGAGACCAAGGACCTGCTCGACTGTCGGCAGGATGTGGCGCTCTCTGAGCACCACTTCGTTGAGCCGTGTCAGGTCGACGCAGAGTCGATACGCTCCGGTATAGGCTTTGGGACGACGACGAGTCCGGAGCACCATGGGGTTGGTTTGTCGACACGACGAATCACTCCGTCGCTCTCCAACTTATCTAACTCGTGCCTGACGACCTCTCGCAGCGGGATGGGAATCCGACGAGGTGCGCTGAGTGAAAATGCCACGGCGTCTGGCTTCAGGCGAATGGTGTACTCGTCCTTGAGTGTGCCCAGTCCGCGAAACAATTCGGCATGTATTGTTGTCTCGGGAGCATCCACAGCACCTAGGAATTGTACAACCTTGAGAGCCTCAATCGCCGGAAGACCCAGAAGAGGTACGGAAAGGGAGTCGATCACATAGAGCCGCTGAGAGCTTGTCTTCCCTTGCCACTGCAGTCGTGCCAGATACGACCCCAGAACACGCAGCGGTTGACCTCTGGGTCCTGTCAGCAGGCTTTCCACCTTGTCAAGCTTGGCCGGCACGTTGGGAAAGTCACTCGGTACGGCAGACACTTCCGCTCCAGAGTCCACCTTGAATTCCGCGGGGTAGTTATTCACGGTGACGTCCACGTACCTAGATTTAGCTGATGTTCCCACAGCGTGCAGCTGCATAGAGCCGAGCTTGCCTTGCTTGACTTTCTTTGCACGGCACACCTCAGCGAAGTGTCCCTTCTTTCTGCAGTAGTTGCAGAGCGAGTCCCGTGCTGGGCAGTCTGAACGTGCGTGAGGCGCGCGACCGCAAAACGAACAGGCCGATGACTCACGGGGGTGCCCTGCTCTGGCTTGGGCTCCGCTTGCACGAGCTGCTTTGGCGTCGGAGCGCCGACGGGATGGATCTTTTTTCGTAGCGTCGACTTGGATTGCACGGGAACTCTCGTTGCTTGGCCGCGCAGACGCTTTCTCTTTATCGGCGTCTTCGGACTGACGTGCCTGGGTCCAGGCTTCAGTGAGAGTTAACTTAGCGTTCCGACACAGCTGCTCCGAGAGACGCGTGTCACGCAGGCCGACTACAAACCTGTCACGAACTAGACGCTCTTCTATCGCCGCTGACAGGTAGTTGCAGCGCTTCACGAGCTTACACAGCTCCGCGTAATAGGCATCCACGCTTTCGTCAGGTTGCTGGATGCGTTTGTGGAAACGCGAAGACTCGTAGAGCTCGTTGGCTGGATGCACGAAGTGCGCCGTAAAGCGAGCAACCACTGCGGTGTACGAGGCGAGGGACGCCGCGTCGAGCGAGAACGTGTTGAGCAGCGGACGAGCTTCTGGACCCATACAGTAGAGTAGGGAGCGTACCTGGACGTCTTGAGGCGCTTGTCCAAGCCCAGACACGGTGACATGGTCGTCGTAGCGGTCTCGCCACGTCGGCCAAGTCCCGACGTTCGAAAAGTCGAACGCGTCCGGCTGCCGCAGATTGACGCCGACCCACTGCGGGCTGGATTCCTTGGACATGATTGTAGTGTCCTGAAGTCTAGCGTCGAGGTCGGTTCACTTCTGACACCATGTTTGATGGATTGAGGGCCCGTACCGTGAGGACAGGGTGTAGCGAGCCAGGATACGACCGACACGTTTCAGAACACAACAGAGGAATGAATTTAATCAAGCGACAACAAGTAAGTACAGCGAGAGGGGGCGCCACAGGAATGCGGCAGACTATTTACAAAGTCAATAGATGGCGACCTCTACAACAAGCAGTGCGCCATTTCTTTCTTTAGCACACGTCGCTCCGGCGGTGGCATCACGCTTCCCCCACTGCTCAGGTGCGGTGCCCCCGCCGACTTCACGGCGTCCTTGACGAAGCCTCTGCACTGCTGTGCGTTTTGTGTTTCATTTCTGAGGCAGGTAAGCTTAAAGGCCCGTTCGCACTCTTGCGACCGAGCAAGACCGAGAGAGACCCGACCGGTTTTTAAGCCTCTTGCGATCTCTTAGGACCAGGATCGCTAGGTTGGACATTTGAGAAAAGGTACATGGAAGTGACGTAATGCAAAGGAGGAGCGTATCCTAGCAACACTCACGTGGCGGCTCTGCCCACTTTGACGCCGCTACGTCATCGCAAACTTGACACCCGTCACCCGTTTCAGCGACGTCCGGATCCAACCACCGACGAGCGGAAGTAGCTACGCATTCCCTGAGGCGTCCCTACGCGCGGGATACGGGGTAGGATTTACTACGACGCGGGGAGCAGTTCCTGCGTTTAGCGAAGGAACGGCAACCAATCCTGTGCGTCGCTGGCCGTCGCATCTGTTCTAGTACAGGTAAAAGTATTGAAAAACAATCAAAACCTTTTGGGCGTTGTTAAAACAAACCGCTTTTTCGTACCCTTTTGCAATAAATTTAACAATTAATTGGAGAGAAAGTTGTTCCAATATTATGCGGGATGTGCGCTACGCGCCTTCTTCAAACCAAAATGTCGAACCACGAGGAGCCGGGTGTGCCGGGGGCAGCGGAGGGGTCGGCGGAACCAACGGGGAGCGCGCGAGTGACGGCTGCTTTAGTCAGAAACAATTTTTTTATCTTTCGAGAACTTGCTATTGCTGTGCTCAAATAAGAATGTTTGGCGCAACATCTGTGATAATTCTTTCAAAGTGGTCCAGTGTTTATATGGTGGTATGCTAGTTAGAGAATATATATATATTTTTTTTTCCTTTCGAAATTTAACTATTGTGCTCAAATAAGACCAGAGTGTTCAACAAGATATCTGTGATATATACTTAAGATTGCCCAATTGCTTACATGGTTCCAGTCGATGCTCACTTTTACTTCCAAGAATGAAATATTACATTCCATGTTATCACACTTTTATTCATGAAGTCACAGGTTTTTCTTTAAGAAATAAAGCAATTTTCAAAACGAACTACATGTGCACTGTCTTGAGATAACACAATCACCTAACTTTGATGAAGTACCATAAGAGAGATAATAAAATGGAGCAGAAGGCAAGACGCTTTGAAGCATTTGTAAAATGAAACAATGTCCATGACAACAATATCCCTGGTTCAATCAGCAACTAAGAAAGCAATCTCTGCAAAAGCAAGCATTTCTTTCTATAGGTAGTCTAAATTACTTCTGAGTTCTTTGCAGGGGCAATCCAGATGACCTGTTGGTCTGGCAACTAAACCTCCGAACCTTTTCTGTCACTGTCGACTGCGTCTCGTGCCTTCTGCTCATAAAAATAAAAAAAGGCTGTATCGATTTCACCGCGATGCACTCGACACGTATCCGGAGGCAGCACGCTGGCTGTGCGACGAACTTCACAAGGTGTAGGAGCTGAAGAGAGTATGTAGCTTGTGGACGGCCATGACTGTGGAGCAGGAAGCGAAGTGTGCACTTTACGGCTTCCACGGGGAGGGCTTCACTGAGGGCAAGAATGTGACGGGGTCCTTGGTGGTCAGGACCTCAGTCGTGGTGGCGAGAGGTTCCCTGTCGCTGGCGGCGTCCGTGCTGGGCACCACCGCAGCGAGGGCGCTGAGGGGCTTTCCGACGGAGTCCCTGGTGGTCGGGACTACTGTCGTGGCGGCGGACCCCTTGCGTGTGGCGCTCCGCACGGGCACGTCTGCGGCGGGTTCCGAACCGGGCGACAAGGCGCTGCCTCAGAGCCTTCCCCCTGTCCGAGAGGCCGACCGGAAGGCCGACCGGAGGGCCGGCATGAGCCAGCCTCTCGGGAGCCGTCGCTGACCTCTCCGAGCTCGGCTCAGAACCGTCCGAGCTCGGCTCAGACTCCAACTCTGACTCTTCAAGGTCGGAGTCTGACTCCGGTTCTGGCTCGCTCGATGCAAGGCAGATGTAGTGGAGCACTGCACATGCCGAAATAATGGCGGTGGCTGTTGAAGGGTGGTAATACAGAGCCCGGTGCCTTTGCAGACACCGGAATCTGTTTTTCAACAGCCCGATGCAGCGCTCCACAACAGACCTGATCGAGGAATGCGCCTTATTAAACCGGCCGCAAGCGGTGGAGGTCGCGTGGTTCCCGGGGACAGGGGTGATGAGTCAAGGCTCCAAGGGGTAGCCGCTGTCACCTGCACATGTAGAGGATGGAACATATTACATTCTTTACTTTTTAAAATAAAAGGAAAGAAAACAGCTGTGTGCAACTATGTCAATTATAATGTAACTTAAGTGTGACTTAAAAGTGTGTTAATATTTCTGCACTACAGCATCAGTTTACATTATGATTAATTAGTACCAGCTTGCCTGCAAACTCCCTGTTATTTCATGTAACTATGTGTTTTCCTGGTGGGTTGTATGGGATGTGTGCACGATTCCTTAGGGGTGCTGTGTTGTATGCAAGTGCATTATTAGGCCCTTGCATCCGACAGATAAAAGCTCTGTTGCTTTTGGGAGTGTGGCCGTGACCTTAGGCACGGGCAGAGCAGAACACGCTGGCCTTGTCTTTGGCAAGCAAGGGGATAAGGCGCCAGTTTGACGAACCTCTTTCCTAATCCTCGGTGGAGTTGGAGATGGGGAAAGGAGAGGGGGTGGTTAGATTAGAAAGGAGTCAGGTCCTGTTGGGACACGGAGGGTCTAATAGGAGGAGCTATATAGGCAGACCGAAGAAGAAGGGTCAGGGAAAAGAATCCAGTGTGTGGGACAAAGACGACCCGAGGACAGATTTGGCGAGCCCCAAGTGGCCAAGGAGGAATTGATCCCATTCCGTACAAACTGACGACCGTCAAAGCGACCAGGCGAGCCCTCAGGGATCGGCGAAAGAGCTCCAACTTCATGCAAAAACCAACCAGCAAGAGGGTACAGGCCGACAGTAACAGTGAGTGGGCCGAACCGGACAACGACTCGCACTGCGGTTGCATGCCTTGCATAGTCTATCACTGTCGTGAGATTGGTCTAGTGTGGCTTTCGTAGCCTGCAGAGTGTGAGAGTTATGTGGACATAAACAGAGATTAATGGCCAAACTTTGGGTGTTGAAGTGGGCTCACTTCAGGGAGTTCCAGCAACTGTGTCTCTGTGTTCACAACAAGCACAGTACGTGTGGTATTGTGGCTTTCAAGCAGTGGGAGCCACCGCGTGCGTAAGGAATGAATTTAGTATGCTCACCAAGCAGGAACCGGCCGTCGCGTGGCACCTGCCCTTGCTCGAGTTGGCTTCGGAGCCAGGAAAATTGCCACACGAAGGAGTCGTGCACCGACCCGGGATACCGTGGGTCGATGCACATTATCCGGCAGTCGGCGTCACACACCTGAAAGTGAGAGAGATATTGACATGTAATTACCTGAATCCACAAGTAGTAGATTGTACTTATGGTTCACAAAGCAGTCGCAATTTCAGAACCTTTTAAGTTAGTTTGTCTGACACATGCATGTCAACACACCTTCCTGGATGCAAGGTACAACTAACTACCTTTAAACAAAAATAATGTTTCTTTTTTTTTTGTTTTTTTTTTTACGGAAGCTCACATGCTACGTAGAGCACACGCTCGCGCAGTCGTGAGACCCCACAGCCATAAAACGGCATACTTAAACCGTATCGGCAATACGTTTTTTTTTTCTAGAGATTTGGGGCGCGTTTTGACAACGTAACATGAGTGTACTTACCACCATCACGTTGAGGGCGTAGAAGTACTTGCGGCACCAGTACGCCGCCTTCGTGACGATGGGGTCGCTCTTGGACGGGCCGACGATGGAGACCATGGTCCCGTCCACGAAACCGATGACGCCGGGTATCCTGCCGAACAGCCTGAAGCCCTTCTCCGCGTCGAACATCTCGCTCGGCGTCTCGGGGAAGTGGATCCAACCACGCTGGACCCCGAGACGACGCACGATAGCGACGGACACGGCGCGGACCGCAACGCTGACTGTCTTATGGTCCCGCGCTACGTGTTCGTCGCTCGCCACCATGCCTTGGAAGCTCCCCGTGCCGTAGAAGCGCAGTGCACACAACACTTGAAGCTCCACAGTCATGACCGTCCACGAGGTACGCACTCTCCCCACCTCCGGTTCCTCGCGAAGTTCGTCGCACAACCACCGCACCACGATCTTGGGCAGGCGGCATTGCTTCCAAAAGATCTCCTCCGCGAGCTCGAATGCATCGCGGTGTTCCCGATACAGCCTTTCTGGCGAAAAAAAAAAGCTCTATTAAAGAAAAAGACGAATTGACGAGACGGCGACGCCTCGCCGCCGAACACATGCTGCCAATGACACCTAGTTCCGAGCAAGTACCTTTTGAAACGTACTCGGTACAAAACGAAACGTCATTTTGTTGTCACGTCCGGTAGCCGACTCCGCCCAGTTTTGCCGACTCCGCCCACATTTTTCTAGGGAAATTACGTCACTTTTGTTTCCAACCAATCAGACGTGATGACGTCACTTCCGTGTACTAAAAAAAGGTACATGTACAATGTCGAACCTAGCTATCCAGGAGTGCTATGTTGCGCTTTTTGCACTCCCAGGAGACTTGGAAGAGGGAAGTGACGTCAACGGCTAGCGCAAACGCAGATTGGATGTTGACAGAAGAAAACGAAATCAACACCCAATCTGCATTTGCTGTGTCGTTGACGTCACTTCCCTCTCCCTAGACTCCTGGGAGTGCAAAAAGCGCAACATAGCCCCCCAGCTCCGCTCTAGCGCATCCGATCCTAAGAAGTCTCTCTCGTTCGTACTCGGTTGCAAGAGTATGAACGGGCCTTTAACCTTAAGCGGCGCGTGCTTGATGACCTATTTTTATGGCCATCTTTCAGGCACGACGCCGACGCAGCCTTGTGGCGTAATAGAACATATAAAGCTTTTACCTTAAAAGCCTTTATGCAGCGCCGCGAAGTCATAGCGTGAAGAAACGCGGCGGCCGCGGCCATAAACTACGAGGTGCAGTACTGGGAGATTCTTCTGGGGGCAGCCCGGGCAGGTCAGGATTACAGTAGATCGTGGTATTAACAGTGTCACCGTGGATGTATGCATTGGTGGCTGTGTAAATGCGGCGTCGCTCGACCGTCTTTAGATAAGATACCATTATTGGAAGAGGCATTATACTTTTTGAGGAGTATGTGTGGTTATATCGTGGTAACATTTGAAATTGTCCCTGCTACTCGAAAGCGCGTTACGACAGTCGATCCACGCGCTTTCCCTTCGCTTCGACACGCGCCCCCGATGGCCTTCCGTTGCGACGCCACGAGAAGAGCGCTATGGCCTTATTTCTAGGGGACGTTGCCTCCATCCAGCGTGCTTCGGCGGCTTCGGCCGGCCCATCCAGCAAGAGGAAGAGGGAAACCGCCCTTGGCTCGCTGCTCAAAGTGTTCGCCGACCTGGGGACCAGTCGGAAGCAGCGACGAGACGACAGAATGGCTCTGCTCGGGCGCCTCGTGACTGCCGTTGAAAAGAGCACACTGGCACAGTAGGCGTGCTTCAGTTTGAATAGTGCTTTTCGACTATTTCACTGGCCGTTCTATTGTGTTAATTTTATTTCATAAACTATACCGGATTTCACCTCAAGAACCGTAGCAGAACGAGTTCGGCTCCTCGTGGAGCATTACTGATTTCCCCCTTTATGGGATTAATTAAGATATGTGTAGGTGCATTTTAGATTAGATACATGTTTTCTTCTCGAGACGTACACGTTCCAAACGCCAAGAGCATCGCTTTTTTTTTTTCGAGAACCAAATCTCGGAAGAACTTCATGCTGCGTAAGGACAATGAGCAAACCTTGTGTAATATCTTAAGTTGGAAAGGTGGTTACCGTCCGGTGACCGAAGCAAAAGCCCGGAGGCGTAAAGAAGCAGTCCAGCAAAGTCAAGGGTCAGCGAGCATCTGTTCTTCTTTTTCCGGCCAGCCCCAGGCGCGTGCCATTTGCTCATGTTTATTACGTCGTACGTTGCGCCGGTCGGCCTGAGACCGGTAGCGCCATCTCTTTTTTCATTCAAAGAATACAACACCTTGTTTTTTTCTTAAGGTGAACATGGGTACATTACACAATTGTGCCGTACGAATAAATTCGTTGAAATGACATTGTTAAGTTTGTTGGCCTCTCCCCTGTAGTTCCTTGATTTATTCTTAGTTCTTAGAAATATGTCGCACTTCTACAGCACGTACTTTTTTTGTTCTGTTTACCGCCACATCACTAGTTTTGTTCTCTTAAGTTTTTTTTAATTGTTATTATGAATATAGCTTGGGCAGCAATGCTACATTATAGCATTACGATATTTCCAGGTTAATATAAAAAAAAAGATCGAGGGAAAATAAGGCATCACGTCTGCAATGGACTGACTACCTGTGCATACCCACATATGTGAACTGCGATTCGAATGTAGTAGGAAATTGGATCGAAATAATACTGTACACGGAAAGTAAGGAACAAGAAACGCGTTACTTTGTTTAATCGTGGTTTCATAGAATCACGTTTCATTTTCCAAAGCTAACATGCAATAATCGTACGTTCAGACACACAAAAAAAGTAAAAAAAAAGACGACTAAACTTTTTTTTTTTTTTAGGAGCAAGTGTAGATATCACTTCCTAACATTCCGTCTTAGTCTCACCGAGTCGGTCCTCTCGGATCGACTCGGTGAGACTCCTCGTGGCGTTGTCCGCTTGGATCGCGTGGTCGTCGTCGTTGGCGACTTGGCCAAAAGGGCGACCGTAGTTCAAATCATCGAAGACGTCTCTCTCTGCATTACAGAGGTTGTGAAGAACGCTGTAGCCCATAACGACGAGGTCGCATTGTCTGATGCTTGCGCTGTCGAGCAAGTCGAATTCTTGAAATCGCTGCTTCAAGAGCCCGAAAGTGTTTACTACGATTGTCACTCTCTGTTGACCGTGCTTGCTGTTATACGTAGTCTTCCAGCTCGGCAGAGGCGCTTTTGAAGAGTTGAAGGTGATGATGACTTACGGCATCAGGAGATAAGTCGAATCCCATGGCTGGTAACCACCCGCACGCTTGGTTTCCGCGTCCTCGAAGAAGGGGCTCTCCTTCAATATGAGGGCGTCGTACGCTGAACCTAGGAACCGAATGTAGGCGCCCATGAATCGATTTTGATCATCGCAGATTCCCTGCAGGACAATAGAATGAAACATGCTCCGATCGCAGCAGGAGCTCGGAGACTGCGTTGGTCGCAGGATTCACCCCATGGCAACCACCAATCGCCCCGATCGTTTTGTGGGTTCCTTTCCTTTTAGCCTTCCAGGAAGCCGGCTTGGCTCCTCCGACGTCATTCCTAATCAGGTTGGGTGATTATTCGCGCGCTAATGCCGTTCGGAAAGTTCAGCACTCTTTTAATGCAGAGGTGAACGAACGACTGCGTTATGCCAAAGCGGTCCCCAATCTGGTATACTGAGTGTGGCTCTCGTGCCTAAGTAACTAAGCACGATCAGCAACGTCTTCTCCGCCGAAATCTGCGGTCGCCCACCAACAGGATCCGGGTAAAACGCCGAAGCTACATAGCGGCCAGCCAGCTCCGAGTGTGTTTCTCCTGAAAGCCTGAACAAGCGCATCAACTAGAAGTCGATGTAGGTGTCGATCACCTTGTTGTTGAACAATGGAACCCTGTTCCTCTCGGTCCGTGCCGAAAAAATCGAGGCGAGGGCGATGACGTCGTCGAGCTCATCGTCACTCACGTCTTCAATAAGCGCTATTGCAGCCGCCAGTAGGTTCTGACGGGTCATCGCCGTCTTGATTTGGCCAAGGTGTTCGGGTGTACGAGGCCGATGAAATGTCTATGAAAGCAATCGCAGCACGAAACCAGACGGTAACCATTAAAATGCAGACATGTTTGATTGAATGCTGCACGTACTTTTTAATACATGGTGTAAAGAAACATGCATGTAAAATATTTCGTTAAAAAACTGATATGAGATAAACGGAAATGCTCTCATCCAAGCGCTAGCAGACGAATTTCCATGGCGACATACAGAGTAGATGGCAAAAACAGACACCTTGCGCATCCGTTTTTTCGGTACTTCGGAAGTCGATCACAGCGCAGTCCTAACACGGTGGCAGCACTGGTTCTACGCCGCCGCTGCACGACTCCTGGGGCCCTAAACTCTACAAACACAAAGTTGGAGCTGAAAGTTCGCGAAACATGCCGATGGGACGTTGGTGAAAAAAGCGCGAAGTCATCGTCGTAACAGGCCAATCGGTGCTCTTCGTCAACTTCGGCCCCAACTTTGTGTTTGACGAGTTTAGAGGCCCGGAACTCCTCTGAACTCGGACAGAACATTATATTTCAGAACTTTCTGGCCGATTTGAGCAGACATACCATAATCACCCTTAGTGGCTTCGCAATTCCCCGAATGCACCTTCGCATCGCTTTGTGTATGTTAAAATCTGTGATAATATTCAACCAGGTGTGTTCGATTCGCCTGAACTGGCTTACCGCTATTGTAATGTACGCTATATGTTCCATTGGCGGTAGTGTCTATGCGACTTCCGGGAGGCAAGTTGAAGCGGACAGCAACCGGTCTACTTTTGCGGTGCTCCTGTGTATTCCTATGCGAAAACTTGCGTGCATTTTGTCTCTTTGCCGGAAAATAACATGGATCACTTTTGGTATTTGGGTCGCACTGAATATTTTGAACCTTTATTAACAATGTAAAAGTGTTATTACGCTAGTTAGCGTCTCTCTCTTCATCAATGAACGATGTTTAACTTCGCTGTATTTCAGGCCCAAAAGTCTCTTCCATAGCAGGTGTATAAAGACAAGCGACAATTTTCAAAGCGAAATATCAATGGAACTGAATGTATACATTCAGTTCTATTGATATTTTGATATAAGCGTCACCGGAATGCTGGCCAACCTTAAACACATTCTATAGAATGTGTTTAAGGTTCTCCAGCATTCCGGTGACGCTTATATGTATACTGCTAATATGCCAGTCCTGTCACTATATGAAAATGACCACAACAGCTTGCGTCTTTATAAGCGGATAAAAACACTCGAAACCAAAAGAATAAAGTACGTGGGCTATGAAAGGTCTCTCTTTTTTTATTATTTTCTATGCCGGGCAGCTTTTTTGAGGCACAAGTTCTCAAAGGGTTTGAGCGTGCGGGTGATGTTTTGAACGTAGAACTAGCATCTTCGCGCAGAGCAGAAAGAATCAAGCAGTACTTATTAAAAATAGGATTTTATTACGTGGCAGTCAATTTAATTTATCGTACCTGCACAGGGAGTTAGTTACCCTGTGTTAGTGTACAGTCTTTGCCGTATTGCTTGGTTCTTCAGAGGTCCATCGTTCGTGTGGCACGTATATACCCCATACTGAAAGGTCCGACATCGTTTTTTCTCTAACAGTGTCCCATAGTGAACATAAATACATGTACGAAGCGGTTTTAGTACCGTTTTTAATGCAATGTATTGGAAAGAAAACCGCCGTAAGTGACCAATCGTTTTGTCTGCCTGACTTAGAAATGTTCCAAGCTGTCCAGTTCGCAGGAGTTATTAGGGGTATTTGCTTTTACACTAAGAAAAAAAAGGGTGTAGTCGGGGGTATCTGGCGCACATGCACCCCTTTCCTGGAAGATGCACCCACCGCTACCCAGCCAGTGTACTTGTACACCGACAATAAGCATCCTCCTCTTCCTTAAAAACATTAGGTGTATCAGTGCACCCAACTTTGTACACCGCCACGCAGGCGAGCGAGCATAATTACACTGTGGGACTACTTGGCGCGTCGTCTGCTAGAATCCTATAGACAATTGCAAGCATGGCGCCACAAGTGGTGCCCCATGCGTGCAAGCGCGTGCAACGCGCGGGTGAACGTAGCTTTGGCAAGCTCGTAATCGCACGGGCGTGCCTGCTCGAGCAGAGACACGGCGGCGGCCAGTCGCCCAGTTTGCAATCGTCTATTCGCTACGTCAAAGGAGTGCTCCCGCGAGGTGGCGCCACCGAAAGATCTCGTCCAGGGTGGCCAGATGCGGCCGAGCGAACAAGCGGACAGTCGTCCCCAGCCAAGCCTGAAAAAAGCGGCGTGACCTTCGTGAAGAAGCCCAAAACAAGCGGAAGTTCAATAAATGTACACATTCTTGAAAATAGATTAATAACAATAAAATGAAAAAGAGAACTCGCTCAAATACGAAGGCGAATACGCAGCGTGCCATGCCACTATCCACAGAGCGGATATAGTGGCATGGCACGCTTGGTAACATGCCAGCTCGAGCTCGAGTGCAATATCTTTTGCTCTACTTCGACCACTTCGAAGCCATTCTGCGCAAAATACAATGGCAACTAGACACGACGACCGCAACCACCTTTACTGTATCAACTCAGTTGTGGAACTTTCCATAGACGCCGTACATTGGAGGGGGTTCGAAACCGTGTCCGATTCTTTCGCGGCGAGGTGGCGTTGCCGGCGCATTAATCCGCGCATTTTCGTCTGCTACTGCTCCGCGGCTGCCAACCGCTGCAAATGTTTGCGAGTCCCAACCCGACTCCTTGGCGACCAGCATGGTTTACGGTTGGTTTTCGCCTTTTCGCCAGTAAAAATACAACTGGAGCATGATAAGCGGTAGGACCATGATGGCATACGCTTTGCATTATTTCAAAATACCGCCGCCTTAGCTGTGCTGACAGCGCGAAGCGTTTCGAACAACCCAAATTCGTCGGCGCCACAATCCGGTGTCTTCAATCAGGGCAAATTGTACATACTGTAATAGTAGATGTGCCGTCTTACCAAGGCAATTCCATTCCTGGCCGTGATCGCGTAAGCATCCGAACGCTTCGATTGCGTTATGGCCATTGCTTTCGTTCTGTCGCCGTTATTATCTTGGGCACGCTGATTTGATGGACGAGCTAGGTTCAGCACGCCTGATTCTCAGTAGGCCAGATGCAACGGCCACAAGCGCGCCGTCAATGATGATGATAGCGAGTGTTAATGCGGAGCGCGCTCCCTCTAACAGGCGCCACGCAAAGGGACCCCCCTCCGGAGTGGAGTTCCAGAACTGAGTTGGTTCTAATCAGTTCTAATAACGTTGACCGCAACTGCCGATTGGTAAGATGGACAAAGTGCCAAAACATTGGTGAATGAATAGTAATATTTTTGTACTTTGTGACGGACGGTAGCTTGCGCCACCTAACCGCTGCGCCAAACGGTCATGCTGTTTTTCGCGTTTTTGACGACAAACGCGCTGTCAGTGAGCACGACGAACACTAAAATAACAATATTTGCAGGAAAAATGCGAATAAGCCAAAAAAAACGCGACAAGCGACTGGAAAATCTACCAGCGACTCAGTGAAAAAGAAGCCCCAATCCGCTTAGTTGCCTATTAGCGACGAGATTATCGTCAGTGTTGCCAGATTGGGCTATATATAGCCAAATTGAGCTACATTTTTTTCTAGTTGGCATCAAGATTTCGTAGTTGGCTATGTGGCTATTTTGGGCTATTTCTAAAAATACGGCGACCTTTTCTCGAACCTCAGGTTCGACGCCGAACTTTGAGGTTCGGCTTGCCAATTTTCAAACTTTTGATCGATTTCGAAAAAAAAAAAATGTTTCTCTTTTGGCTAGTTGAGAGGAGAAAGAGGAAGGAGAAAGACTTTAAACTTCTACAAACTTCTGTGCTTTCACAATGCGCAGTAAAGCAATGCTTGCAGAGTTCGAGCGGTCTCCCTACAGCGCAGTGGAGCAAACCAAACAGATTGCACTATTACCACGGGCCCGGTAGCGCGCCTTCAACCCGGACGCATATGGCTTCGCCCGGACGTAGACTGAACTCTCCAAATGCTGCTTTGGTGCCCATAGTGAGAATCCTTAGACACCCAGGTTTGCGAAAATGAGAGGTCGGCAGTTTCACCGCTAAAATATTGACTACCTTCCAGTCGCTGGCCACCCTAAGAAAGGACAACAAAATCAGAAATAGCGTGAACATGAAGGGGTGACACTAATATTCTTCACAAAGAGAAAGAGACGGGCGGGATATTGGTAAGGACCTGATATATGGGGGTTCTGGTTTGAAACATATAATGTTCTGACTGCTCTCCTTCTGTATTTCGTTCTTTTACTGTATGATCATATCCCCTGGGCTTCACAATAAAGTTGTCTTTGTGTGTTTTGTACTTCTGAAAATTTACGAAGGAAGAGACAGTTTTGAGCAAATTTTCATCATTCCGAAGCTTTTTTTGAGACATTCACAAGTAACATAATGTATTCAAATGGTGGTGCATCTGAGGGTTGAAACAAAGATTGTAACGTGTATCTATGAGTGTGAAAAATAATTGTTGAAAAAATTGAAAAACTAAAAACATTGTTTTTAGTTTTGGCTATTTGGGCTATATTTTTTTTACGGCTCTGGCTATATTCGGGCTATACCTCCTATACCTCCCAGTCGTTTGGCGGTTTTTTGTGGGACCATCTGGCAACGCTGATTCTCGTCGCTGATAGACAACTGCATCTTACCTCCGCCATTTCGCTGCTCGTGCGGGCAAGTGCGTACAATTTCAAACTTGCCAAAGCTGCGTTCACGCACATGCTGCACATGCTTCCACGCATGGGGAACCAGTGAGAAGCCATGCTCGCAATTGAGTGAACTAGAATATTTTATATTCTACTTTATTGTACCAATAGAAAGATTCACTGCCGGTCGCGTCACTAAGCACGCACGATATAGACGCTTCGCAACATGTCTGCAAGGGCGCCGCCATACGCGACGTTCAGCTTTTGTTTCCTCTTATACCTTCTGCTTCACTTCATCACTACTATAACAGGCAAGGTTATTGCCATTACAGATCATACTGCGCCCTTCTTCCCAGCACTAGTATTTGTGGAGGCTCATCAACGCCCGTTTCAGTGGCTCACAATCTCGGTAAAACAAGACGTCAGCAGTGTCGCATATAATCTGGCGCGTGTGCAAGGCGTCTATACCGGCTCTAGTGCTCTGAAGTGGCTCTAACTGGCTCTGAAGCAGAGCTCGAGCGCCAGAAGCATGCCAGGGAGCGAGCGTCGCGAGCCCTTTCAGATCGCGTGTTCTTCATTCGACTCTACGCTTTGCCCAGACGCATCGCAACATGAAGGCTTCTTCTCTTCCGACCCGAGACCGCACCGGCTGCGCCCCAACTGCCCCATTGGACACAGCGCTTGTTTTCGGACACGGCACTTTCCAACGGCTGGCACTGCTGTGCGCCACGCTTTCCATCTTCATCTCAGTAAGCAACGGTCTCGCCGCTGTGGTATTCGCACGGCCCGTGGAACACTGGTGCAGACCACCACCGGAGCTTGCTTTCATGCAGACCGACCACTGGAAGAACCAGAGTATCCCCGTGGAACCGGACGGTACGTTCAGCAAATGCACCCGCTACGAGCCTCTACTGGACGCGGGAAATGCCACGGAGAACCGGACCGTGGTCTTCTGCGACGAGTGGGACTACGACCTGGCGACCTCGGGGAAGTCCATCGTCAGCGAGTGGAACCTTGTTTGCCACAGACACTGGCTCCTTTTGCTCCATTCGCTCGTATACTACGGAGGAGCCATCGCCGGGAGCGTGGTCGGGTGCTTCGGGGACAGCCTTGGCCGCAAACCTGTCTTCATGGTCGCGCTCTTACTTCAAGTCGCCTCCGGCACGGCCACAATCTTCTCCAACACGGTTCTCACATTTATCATCTTGCGCTTTCTGACATCGACGGTATCTTTGACGGTTATGAGCTTGGCGTCCGTTCTGCTGTTTGAGGTGACGAAGACAACGCATCGCGTCGTCTTCTGCGCCTTTGCCATCTCATGCACATGTGCGGCGCTGCCACTGTTCCATTTCCTCTTACTGGCGGTAGGTGGACACTGGAGGGTGGCTCAGGCGATACTTATGGTGCCGACATGCTTCCTCCTGTTCGCTTCCTACGCCATTGAAGAGTCTCCTTGTTGGCTGCTGGGCTTGGGCGACGTCGAAGGCACCGAGCGCGCCGTGATATCAGCGGCCAGGGTCAATGGCTATCCCCCGGACGAGGTGAAGGTCAAGATGAATAAGATCAAGTACGAGACGTTGCGGAGGGGCAACACGCAAACGAACGTTCATCAATCGAGCCCCCTTGACCTTGCGCTGAACAGCTCTCTGCGTTTCCGATCCGTCATCCTTTTTTCGTGTACGCTCATCACGATTCTTCACTACTACGACACCTATTTTGACAAGACCTTGGTAGAAAACCGGACGGGGCATATAACCCTAATTGTTGCGCGGCTACCCGTTTCGACAGCTTTCTTGTACGTCCTACACTACATGAGCCGGCGCCAGGTACTTTCCGTCACAATGTTACACATGTCGGTCGTGCTAGCCTTTCAGGCTTGGCTGGTTTGGCAAAAGGACGACAGCATCCAGCCAATTGTCACTATTATCATTAAGGGAATTGTTCTGGACATGATTTCAGTGGCGCTGTACGTTTATTTGTTGGAGACATTCCCCACCGTGCTACGAGCCACGAGCTTTTCTTTAAGCTCCATGTTCGGTAGAAGCGGAGTCGTGCTATTGCTCTTGATCAGGGGGCCCAACCCGCCGATTAATCGAGCTCTCGCCATGGCGGTAAGCGCGTTGATATTTTCTCTGATCGGTTTAGCTTTCCTTGCTTTACCCGAAACGACGAGGGTCATGGCCACCAACACCATTCGCGAGACAGAACTTGAGGACATGTGGCAGGTGCCTCCCAGTGAAGACTTTACGCGCCTCAAATCTATTTCTTCGCATTCAAATGTTTCTAAAAAATCCTAGACGCAATTTGTTTTATTAACGCTGCTTTACACGATGGGACGTTTCAAAAAGAAAAACATGCAATGTGTTAGTGGCGTCATCTCCTATACGCGTCTCCCTGAATCCGCAAGTGCACTGCTCATGCATCATTAAAAAACTGTGTTCGCTTCAGACACAATGAACGAAATCCATGCGTACACGCCTCAGAAATGTTTGAAAGATGCTTTCTTCGTACATATGAATGCTTCGAACACGTCTGTAGCGGGGGTTTTCCCAGAAATTAAAACATTCCCTACCGAAAAATCCGGTATAACTTCTCACCATCCGGATTATGGAACCGGAAATTTGTTTCTGGAAACCCGAAATCCAGATTGTAGACAAAGGTATCATTTCTGAAAACCCAAATTCCAGATAGAATCCAGATAGAATCCGGATAGATTTCCAGTTCCATAATCCGGATAGCGAAAATTTATACCGGATTTTTCGGTAGGGTTGCCTAATTTTTTTTTTTTTTTGGGGGGGGGGGGGGGGGGTTTGGTTTTTGGTTTTTGGGGTCTTTGGTCTTTGAGTGGGTTTTAATAATCATGCTCCGAATTAAATCACGAAAATGAGGCATTTGAACTTGGGACATAGGCACACTTGATCAACTAGAATCTCAAAATTGTGTTTACAATGAATGGCTTCCCATGATACTTCTCGGGTGTGCATGCGCTCGTACTACACAAGCAGGCTCTCTTGAGGTGAGAAGCGAAAATCCAGCGCCGTCGACGCCTTTCGAACCTTTATCCAGTGACTTTATTCGAACCAACACTGGGAAAGGTTGCAAAGCCTGCCAAGTGCTCACTTCCGGGACAAGCCGCTTACTTCCGGTGGCTTCATACCTGTTTGCTCAATGCTCTATCCAGCCCCCTCTAGTGGAGATCAGTGAAATAGACCAATCTCACTAGGCGTTCGGCGCATGCGTGGAGCCGCCATACCTTTAGTTTACAGGAGGCAGACGGCCATGCATACGAGGGCTCGTGTCGTCTCGTGCTCCACACGCGCGGAGCTCCGGCGGGGTTGTCGCACGTGCAGAAAGACTAAAGGCCCGTTCACACTCTTGCGACCGAGTCCGACTGAGAGAGACGAGATCTCTTAAACTTCTTAAATGTTTTTAGAATGAGGGAACACACTGGCATTGTGGCGCCATCTATACGGTGACCCTGGAACTGCATTTCACAAGAGCGAAAGTTTTGCGGGATTTCCGAGGTCAAATGTGCGTAATACCCATAGAAAGGCTCGTTTATAACATTGACAAAAGTTTTTCGAGCCAAGAAAGAAAGGATAATGCGCGAGAAATAAACAAAATATGCCGGACCGCCGAGTTTACACTTCTTCCCAATAGATGGCGCCAGTGTGTTTTCTGGTTTAAGAAGTTTTAAGGAACTTAGGTTTAAGTTGTCGCAAGAGTGTGAACGGGCCTTTAGGTTCCCTCACTGCATTGCGGCAGCGGTGGCGTAGCCGAACTGGCTGGTGAGATCGGTCTATTAAGAGGCCTCCAGAAAAACAAGTGTGCGTGTGTGTGTGTGTGTGTGGGGGGGGGGGGGGGGGGGGGGGCGATGTACACCCCCGAGGGGGTGTGTAGGGATATCATTGGTCGGCAGACAGTTTTAATGGGACAGCATTAACTATACCATGGAGCGGAGCTAACGGCGTCTGTAACCACAACAAACAAAAAAAAAGAAAAAACGCTTAAGATATGCTTATTTTCCCACTGGCTCAGCGAAACGGCTAATATTTCGAGTTCGGTAGTGAATTGCCGGCGAGCCCTTCATGGTGGTACCGGTGACCAAAAACGCGCAGCGGTGCACCATGTGACCTTCTCCACCTAAACACAAAGTGCCGGCAAATGGCGTTTTTATTTACCTGGGTCGCGCGTGAGCTTTGTTAACTTCTTCCTCGGTTACACTCTGTTACAATAAGAACGCTGCATGTGTCAACAATATAAAATCTGACTCCTTGAGATCTGTGTAAACACAAGCGGCTTTACAATAGTTTTCAAATTATTAATATTAACGCGGTTCGCACAGCTTGGAGGATCTTAAATTATAAAGTTAAAGGAAAGGCAGATCAGAGAGTTTTAGTAGATCGTTCTTTTAACGGTACCCTATCACGATACGATAACCATGCGATACCGATACAGAGAACAGGAGTGCGCGTAGACCATTTTGAAGGCGATACATCGGATACGGTCGCTTGAGACGCTGGGGCGCTCCCTAGTGGAAACGATTTGCACTTTCCAAAATGAAAAATAACAAATTAAAAGAAAGATGTTTCACTGAAGAAAAAATAATAGTGCTCACATTAATTACAATTAAAAAAAAATATCAATTAAGTTTTATAAGTTTCAGAAATTACAGAAATGCAGCTGCAAGCTACATCTAGCCAAGTAAAGACAAGCCAATCTAGTCGTGTAGAGTTCCTGTATAGGCTCCCTACGGGAGTCAGAGTTGCGCGTCTGTTTTTCCACGTGCCGCCGCGCCGCTATTCGAAGAGATCCGATCACGTGAGGATCCGGTTCAAATGCCGTGCAGGAAAGTAAACGTTGCACGCGCCCCGACAGTACGTTCCCCTGCTTTTGACCGCGCCGCGCGCCTCGAACGCGCGGCGTCGCCATTCGCCTAATTCAGTCACGTGAGGAGCAGGATCAACATGCCGTGCAGCAAAGACGGGGCTACGGGGATGAACGCGCAACTCTGGTTCCCATAGGGAGGAACTCTAGCACTGCGATTACGACAGCGCCGCTAGCGGTCATTAGAAAACACTATATAAAACATTAAACGGGTACTATTACTGCAACCACGGATTTGTTTTATCAGAGTGCCTGATTTCGAACAGAACACATGGTTAATTTACGATTATGAATGTTGATCTTTTTTCTGGATAAATTCTTCGTAGCACATCTTGCCAGCTTGTGGTAATCGCGCTTTGCTTTAAAGCCAGATTCAGTTCGGCCAAGCCAATCCCCTCCTCGTCATCTCGCGCTCTTTTATAGTCGTGGACGCGTTCTCCGCCAATTTCCGAAGATGCAGCGGCTCAGCGTTTTTGAGGACCAACATTTATTGTTCAGTTTAAGTTAGAGGGAAATGGAGGATGTGTACTTGATGTTTTCAGAACCGCCAAAGCGGTGTTATGTTATTTCGCTGATGTGCGCCACTGGTATGGTGTAGTTTTGGAATTTGTATTCTATAAACAAGAAAACACTAATGTTTTTTTATTTAAAGGCGCTATTGACTGTTGATCAGCAAAGAATTTTGTCTTTGGTCTTTAGACTTTATTTATTTGGCACTGGAGAGCCGCGGCACCGCGGAAAGGCACCAGCTCGTACCATGGGGGCTCGTGGTGCCGCGTCTAGTAAACACGATAATCTCATGAATATATACATGCACAGTGACGACGACATGGATTGTTAGTATTGAGGACGATGGCAGTCCGATTCGCAGAAGTCCGAATTTCGTGGAGGCGGGTTGGGCGGGTGAGAAGCGAGCTGGGGGATCTGGCACACCGTTCAATCGGTGCATGAGGGAGCCTCCAGAACATTATGGCGGTGTTGCTCACAGGGGCCCACTGCGGTCGAAGCATCAGACTCCAAGGAGGTAGCCCAGTCGAAGTACAAGCTTCCGCTTCCGAGGCACCAGGGCCGAGACTAAAGGCTCGGTTATACTCCGACGTAACGCGTGCGCGCGCGCGAGCGCGTCACAGCGACGTCACGTCGGCGAAAACCCGACACTCTATACTCCGGCGTCGTGGCGTAACCGACGCGACCGGCGGCGTTCGACGCAGCCTGACCACCTCGACGCCAAAATGGAGCATGCCGTATTCCGCGCCGGCCGCGCCAGCGACGCCGGACCAGGATGCATCACGCGCTGGCTCTCGGCAGTCCTCGCGCGGGAAGCGCGGCGAATACGAGCAATAGCAGACGACGGGAGCACTTCGTGTGGCGCCATGTTCGAAGAATCGGACTCGGTCGGGGGTCGAGAAGCTGATCGAGGGAATTCGTCCTCACCTGTGTTTCTACGACACGAGGAAGCTTGAGTACCGTAGACCGTGCGCTTGTCAAAGATGTAGCGTATAAACATTTACCACCTACGCTTGCATCGCAGGCGGTGCACCAACAGTGCAAGCGCGAGTTTTCGTCGGGCAAGGTACGTCCACGCCATCGCTCAAACTTGGCGCTCAAGAAGCGCGAGAATTCTCGTCTGCTATTCGAAACGAAGAAGAACCGGAAATGGCGCACTCTCGCAGGAAGCGCGCCCTCGTAGCCATATTCTGCGCATGCGCCGCGCTGACGACCCACCGACGCGCGCCGCGGGAGTCGCCAGGGCCGCCGGAGTATAGAGAGGTCGAATTTTTGACGCGCGCGGCGTGACTGACGTGACGTAGCCGACTTCGGCCAGCGTTCGCTTGCGCGCGCGTTACGTCGGAGTATAACAGAGCCTTGAGACACCGCCGTCGCCCGGTGTGTCATCCTCTCAACGTCGTCGTCGTTGTGTTTTTTATTGATATACGTATATATGTACAAATAAAATAAGATAGATAAAAAGACACACAATCGAACGGCCAGCGTATGTCGAGATCCGCTATATCGTAAGGCGCCTCCGCAACCACGTCTGCAACTCCGCAAGGTCTGCGCTAGATTGGCACATGCGCAGTAGTTGCGGAAGCGTAGCGGATAACGTAGCGGAGGTGTAGCGGAGACGCCAGAACGATCTACGAAAACTCCCTATTGTTTCGTTTGGTTCCCTTTTCCCAATCGGATGTGACGGTACCGGTTACAGTCTTGGAGACAAGCTGCCCGACCTCTTGAAGCTCGGGCAAAAATTGTGCTGTTAATTTGCCACACACGCCTGAGAAGCACCACCCGAACAGCTTGCACCCTCCAGCCTTTGACCACGCAAACGCCCTTGCCGAAGATATGGCAAAGTATTTTGCCGGGAAATGACTACCCGAATTAGCCAATAGATAACCGTTGTTCAGCTCGCAACTTTGGGACTCCATCATTCATAGCCCACGACTTGGATTCCCACTAAACACCATGCGCACCTCCCTCGCGCCACCTTCGCCAGAACTGTCCTGCCTTCATCAAAATACAAGCCTACTAGCCTTGATTCCTGGGGGGGGGGGGGGGGGGGGGGGGGGGGGGGAATCCTGTGGCCACGCGCCACAATGAGATCTCTAGAAAAAGAAGGGAAGGTTGAAGCGCGAGGGGATTAGAATAAAAAGCCCAGTTGGATTTCGGACATCAACCTGGTCGGTCGTCTCTATAACCTTTATGATAATTGTGCGTTGTGAAAGCAAGACCTGTTCGTCGGAAAAATCTCAAGTGCACAATTTCGAAGTGCGCCAGGGAATCTTGTACTACCAGCTCCAAAGCGGAACAAGCTCACGGAAAACAAACAAACAAATTGGTCGTTAGTTGTTTATATAGCAGGAGTTTAGTCTGCCAGAACATGGCGACATTGTTACCCACTGTAGATGAGCAATTTAGCCAGTGCAGTACAACCGCTAGCCTGGGGTTTTTAACGTGCTCACGCAGTAGTGATACACGACCGCACGCCGGTACGATGCTCATCCAGATCGAAACGGGCAGGGGTGGGGCTCGAACCCAGGATCCCTGGGTTCTGCAGCGCGAGCTTTCGCTCCACGCGCGTCGAGCTGGGTGTGCGCTCAGCCAATGGCTCAGCCCACTCGGCCACCGATCCCCCAAGCTCACGGAAGCTTTTCGTGATCCCACGAAGTATGTGTTAGCGTCAGCATTAGCGTGATGGACATCACGCCTTTTTTTTTTAGTATTCGCCATATTGTGTTTTATCGAGAAAATCGATACGGTCGGATGGGCATCCGGCTCGCACCCAAGCTTCAAAGTTTGTACCAATAACTGTTCCCAAAGAAACCATCCAGTTTTTCTATTACAGATGATCCCTTGAATTGGGTTTAACGCTTCATACGAAGCACAGATGTGCCGGTGACTCGCTTTCGGTTCTCGACGCAACGCAGTGAAACGGACTCAAACGCAAGTGTCTGAACCGGCCTTTATCCTGGCTGTCGGTGCGGCCGTGGCTGGCCATGTCTTTTTTTCCGGCCTTTTGTGTTGGTGGTTTTCTACCGGTGACCAAGGGATGCTTTTGTCCAGTGCCGCAAGAGTTTCCATATTCTGCTATTGGCTTTTGGTGGGCCATAACTCCTCGAAACAGGCGAAAAAGTGAAAAATATTCGAGCTATAAAATTTACTGCTCCTACCTTAGGAAATTTCTTCATCCGAAAGCCGAAAGATCTCGTCGCCAATAGTAGAGTGAAATATAACGTTTTATATTCTGGTTTACTAACGGTAGCCTCACTGAGCAAGAACGATAGAGACGCTTCGCAGCAGCCCTGAATAGGCGCCGTTATAACAGCCCGCCAGCTTTTGTTTCCTCTTCTTCCGTTCGCTTCACTTCATTATTACCATAGCAGGCCAGGTTATTGGCATTATAGATTCTACCTTGTCCTTCTCCCAGCATTATCATTTGTGGAGGCTCGTAACCGCCCGTTTCAGTGGCTCATTATATCGGTAAAACAAGAGGTCAACAATGGCGGATATAATCTGGCGCGCGTGCAAAGCGTCTATACTGGCTCGAGCTCGAGCGCCAGAAGCATGTCAGGGAACGAGCGTCGCGAGCATCTTAACATCGCGTGTTCTTCATTCGACTCTACGCTTTGCCCAGACGCATCTCAAGATGAAGGGCTCTTCTCTTCTGACCCAAGCCTGCACCGCCAGCGCCCCAGCTGCCGCATTAGACGCAGCGCTTATTTTCGGACATGGCACTTTCCAACAACTGGCACTGCTGTGCACCGCGATTTCCATCTTCATCGCAGTAAGCGAAAGCCTCGTTACCGTGGTATTCGGAAAGCCCATCGAACACTGGTGCAGGCCACCGCCGGAGCTAGCTTACATGCCGACCGACGTCTGGAAGAATCAGAGTATCCCCGTGGAACCGGACGGCACGTTCAGCAAATGCACGCGCTACGAGCCTCCACTGGACGCGAAAAATGCGACGGAGAACCGAACCGTGGTCTTTTGCGACGAGTGGGACTACGCTCTGGCGACCACGGGGAAGTCCATCATCAGCGAGTGGAACCTGGTTTGCCACAGACACCGGCTCCTTTTGCTCCATTCGCTCGTATACTTCGGAGGAGCCGTCGCCGGGAGCGTGATCGGGTACTTTGGGGACAGCTTTGGCCGCAAACCAGTTTTCGTGGTCGCGCTGTTACTGCTAGTCGCCTCTGGCACGGCCATAATCGTCTCCAACACGGTGCTCACGTTTATCATCTTGCGCTTTCTGACATCGGTGACATCTTTGACGGTTTTGAACATGGCGGCAGTTATGCTGTTCGAGGTGACGGAGACAACGCATCGCGTCGTCTTCTGCTCCTTTGCCTCCTCGTGCACATCCGCGGGGCTGACACTGTTCCAATTCCTCTTACTGGCGGTAGGTGGACACTGGAGGCTGGCTCAAGCGATACTTATGGTGGCGACAAGCATCCTCCTGTTCGCTTCCTACGCCATTGAAGAGTCTCCTTGTTGGCTGCTGGCCTTGGGCGACATCCAAGGTACCGAGCGCGCAGTGCTCTCGGCTGCAAAGGTAAACCGCTACCCCCTAGACGACGTGAAGGCCAAGATGAATCACATCAAGTACGTGATGTTGCGGAGGGGCAACACGCAAACGAACGTTCAACAAGCGAGCCCCTTAGACCTTGTCCTGAACAGTTCTCTGCGTTTCCGATCCGTCACCCTTTTTTCGAGTGCATTCATGACGCTCCTTCACCTCTACGACACCAATCTTAACAAAACCTTGATAGAAAACCGGACAGTGCACATAACCCTAATAGTTGCGCGGCTACTTGGTTCGATAGCTTTCTTGTATATCGTGCACTACCTGAGCCGGCGCAAGATGATTTGCGTCGCCATGTTACACATGTCGGTCGTGCTAGGCTTTCAGACTTGGCTGGATTGGCAAAAGGACGACAGCATCCTGCCCATTGTCACAATTATCATTAAGGTAATTGTTCTGGAAATGATTTCAATGACGATATTTGTGTATTTGTTGGAGATATTCCCCACTGTGCTTCGAGCCACGAGCTTTTCCTTAGGCACCATGTTCGCTAGGAGCGGAAGCGTGCTAGTGCTCTTGATCACGGGGCCCAACCCGCCAATTAATCGAGCTCTTGCCATGGCGGTAAGCGCGGTGATGTTCACTTTGATCGGTTTAGCTTTTCTTGCTTTACCCGAAACAAGGAGGGTAATGGCCACCAACACCATTCGCGAGACAGAACTTGAGGACATGTGGCAAGTGCCTGCCAGAGAAAACTTTAAGCGTCTCAGAACTATTCCTACGCGTCCGGATGTTTCTAAGAAGTCCTAGACGCCATTTGTTTTTATTAACGCCGCTTTTCATGATGTGACGTTTTATAAAAGAAAAACGTGCAATGTGTCAGTGGCGTCATCGTCTGTACGCGTCTGCCCTGAATCCGCAAGTGCACTGCTCATGCATTATACAAAAAACTGTGTTCGCTTCAGACACAATAACAGAAATCACTGCGTACACGCCCAAAAAATGTCTGAAAAATGTTCTCTTCAGACATATGAATGATTCAAACACGTATGTACCAGGGGTTTTCCCAGAAATTGAAATTAGGGGGGGGAGGGGTGTACATCCCCTAGGGGGTGTGTAGAGAAATCACTCGTCTGTAGACAGTCTTAATGGGAAAGCACTAACTATACTATGGAGTGGAGCCGGTGACGTCTGTATTCGCAAAAAACAAAAACAAAAAAACGCTAAAGAAATGCCTATTCTCTCACTGGCTGAGCAAAACGGCTCATATTGCGAATTCGGTGCACGGTGAATAGACCCTTTCCGAAATTCAGTCTGGCCACTTCGATCACTATCATCATCTCTGGAACGGCATCTGTGCCATACCAATGGCAGCCTTCTAGTGACTGATAAAGGAAGACGTTGAAGATGCTCCTAAGCGGATCTTGCGAGGCCTGTACATTCGGGGGGTCAGTACGACGCGACAATGGAGTGGAACACAAGAGCCAAGTAAGCGTTTATTTCTAATAACTCAGATTCAATCAATTTGTGGGCGGCACACAATCGGCTTTACAGCACTTTGGTGTATGGAATTTTCTCGAGGCATCTGAGTGGCTTCTAGCTTAATTATGAATGCTGGTTCTTGGTCACCAACAAACTGAAAGTGATCGAGAAAGAACTCACACCGAACAATTCCTCGCGTGCCGTTGACTTGCGAAAGTGACGGTGCCGATACAAGTTCATTTTCGCCATTGATATGGCAAAACCTAAACTGCTTTACAAACCACCAGATGGCACTGAATTTCGGAAAGGGTCTATTGCCGGCGAGCCTTGCCGGTGGCACCGGCGACCAAAAACGCGCCAGTGGTGCAACACATGACCCTCTTCACTTGAACACAAAGCGCCGGCAACTGGCATTTTTATTTGCCCGGGTCGCGCCTGAGCTTTGTTAACTTCTTCCTCGATTATTTTATGGTACAATAGGAACGCTGTATGTGTCAACAATATAAAATCTGACCCCTTGAGATGTGTGTAAACACAGGCGGCTTCAGAATAGTTTTCGAATTATTAACATTACCACGGTCCGCACAGCTTGGAGGATCTTAAATTATAAAGTTAAATGAAAGGAAGATTTATAATTCGGTGTGGGGCCGTCCGCAGACGCGTGAAATTTCTATTACCAGTGTTTGGATTTCCAAAGAACTGTCGCCATATTACAAGGGCCCCATGGAAACTTACCAGGGTCGATTTTCATATTCTGTTTATTGTCATTGCCTCTTCTGGAATCCTCAGTTTTCTTATTGCGTCCACCTTCCTTGAAATTGAAGTGAGTATTCGAGTGTTGAACTGCATCACTATGCATACACTTTTTTTTCACCACTCTAATAACGTGTTATTACACAGCTGTAAAACAAAGTAATGTATCATGCAGCCCGTGTCTCAGAGCAAACTGACCTTGCGCAAGCTGGAAATATTCTTCCAAAAATATTGGCTTTCTTTGAAACATAAATTATCTTTATCTTCGTTTTTTTTGCAATCTTGTCTCGGAGCACAAATGGGTGTCGGTCTCGATAGCTTCGCTTGCCACTCGAACCCGCTATTCGCAGCTTTCGGCAAACATTGTTTCTTCTGTCTATCTATGCTGGAACGCAAACTGAATGATGTAGATAACTGCATCAGGCACTGATCGGCTCATCTCTGGGGTCACGTGACATGAGTTGAAATGTAGTTTTTCCCTATGCAGTTCGAGCTATGCTCGTAAAATGATGCAGTTGGCGGTGACGTCAAAATGTCGTCACGATGCACTTTGACGATGCAGCTAACTGATTGGTCGATGCGAAGCCGAAGATCAATCTGCATCGTAAAACATGGCGACCCTAACATATGCATCTCTAATAATAATTGGGTTGTGTGTGTGTTTATACAGCCTAGAACTTGGTCTGCCTCACAGGGGCGACGAGTCTCCCAGCTGTAGATGAGAAATTTAGCCAGTGCGGTACAGCCGCTAGCCTGGGGTCTTTAACGTGCATCACGCAGTAGTGATACACGACCGCACGCCGGTACGATGCTCATCCAGATCGAAACGGGCAGGGGGTAGGGCTCGAACCCAGGATCCCTGGGTTCTACAGCGCGAGCTTTCGCTCCACGTGCTCCGACTGTGGGGTTCGCCAGCGCATCGAGTGTTTAGAGATCACCGGGATGCTTTCGAGCCGAGCGATGTGAGGTTTGTGGTCGAAAAACCGGTTGACCAAAGGGGTGACTCGCTGGCTGTGTGACCAGCTTCGCGGAAAGCTCCAGCGTTGTCTCGAAGGGCCCCGTATGCTGACGGTCGAACAACAAGTCCTCGCAGCTCTACGCTTTTACGCCGCTGGCGGCTTCGAGGGAACCGTCGGGAGCGACGAAAACATTGGTGTTCAGCAGTGCTCTGTGAGTCCCGTACTTGGTGATGGCACCAACGCTATCATCGATTGCCTCGGATCGAAGTGGCTGTGTTTCCAACAAACTCAAGCAGAGAAGGCGCTCACAAAAAGGAAGTTCTTGGAGCGATGCAAGTTCAGCGGCGTTATCGATAAATATTCTAAATACTCTTACACGATTTAACACGATTGTGTTTTCATTTGAGTGCACCCCATATAAGCAATTTGGCTGAGCGAAAAGCCAAGCAAGCAAAGGTAACAGGCTTAAGTTGAGCTAGTTCGTTCATACTTCAGGTAGAGAGAGAGATATATATGCTTTATTTTAAAATAACTTCTTCAGATCCGGCCAGCTGAACTAGAATAAGCATACACATAAAGAAAAGACCATACACACCGTGGGACTAACAACTGATTTTCTTCTTCCCCCTCTTCTACTACGAACCCAACTTGAGGGAAATATTCTCTTTTCTTCTTTTTTGCTTCCTACTTCACCGCAAATTTAACCACAGAAGGAACATTTTTTTCTTTCTCGTGCAGCACGAGAGATGTTGCACTAACGCAGTCAAATATAGTCAAAAAGTAAAATTTGTCGTTTGTTATTTACACAGCACATTTACACAGAAGGTTAGTCTGCCTGAACATGGCGACATTGTTACCCACTGTAGATAAGCAATTTAGCCAGTGCAGTACGACTGCTAGCCCGGGGTTTTTAACGTGCATTGCGCAGTACACGATCGCACGCCGGTACGATGCTCATCCAGCAGAACAGCTTGCACCTGCCAGCCTTTGACCAGGCGAACGCCCTTGCCGAAGATATGGCAAAATATTTTGCAGGGAAATGACCACCCGAATTAAGCCAACAGATAGCCGTTGGCGGCCGCTTCACGAGAGCGCGCGCTCAGCCGTCGCTCTCGTGTCAGGCGTTGCCGGAAAAGGGGGGGTTGCTTTCGGCCGTTTCTGGGCCGGCTTGCTAGAATACCGTCTCAGCTGAGACTCGGGCTACGTTCCGAATCTGACCCTGGTAGCTTGTCTCCTACTTCAGCGGGAAATACCACGGGGCATCGCGAGCAAACGATCCGTCACTCGATTTTGGAACGGTCGGGATAATCACCTGGATACTACGCGGATTGGCTTCGTCTTGGGCTATGGCAAAAAGAAAACAGCATCGATGGCGGATAATAGACGATCTCTCTTGATCGTAGAGAAAGCACTCGAAGATATGAAGAATATTAACCGTTGCGAAGTGTTTCTTTGACAGTAACGACACGGTGCTTTCTGAGGTGGCTCCACCAGCTCCTTTTGCAAACTTTCCTTTTGGGCTGTTATTGAGATCAAAATTACTTTCTCTTTTCGATAGACCCTTTCCTGAATTCAGTGCCATCTGGTGACTCAAATGGCAGTTTATCTTGTACTATACTAATGGCTGCAATTAACCTGTGGTCTGCAGTATTTAATGGGGCACCGTCACATAAAGGTCAACGGTAAACGAGAATGTGCACTTCACTACAAATATTTTTCAATCTCTTTTAGTGTCGATGGCGAAACAAGTGCAGCCAGTCGGAACGGTGCGCCAACCCATTTAGACGCCTTGATAGAGTCTTTTACATCAAGGTACTTTGAAGCCGAGTGAGTGCTACTAAGAGATTGACTGGGACCGAGTGTGGAATGAACGCTTACGCAGCTCTTGCGTCCAATTCCTGCTTCACTTCACGCTAACGTAGAGAATGCGCTAACGTAGAGAATGTAAAGGCATCGAATCATCTGCTTAGGGGCATCTTCAACTTCTTCCTTCATCTGTAAACAGAAGGCCCGTTTTCAGATGATGATGATAGCGATCAAAGTGGCCAGATTGAATTCCGGAAAGGGTCTCTTAAACATCAAAAATGCGTTTTTATTAATCAACGCGATCGCTGTAAGTTTAGTCCAACTGCCCTAAATGTTTAAGTTCCACGCATCGTAATTTGCACTAGGGCTGGGCGTCGATTAAAAATTTTAACCCGATTAATCGCTACCCTTTAATCGATTAATTAATCGATTAATCGGTTGACTTTAGTAAAAAGCAAAAGTAGACATTTTGTCCCTACAATTTGTTTTATTGTATGATAAACGGCGCATATATACAAACTTAATACATGCCTTGCAAGTGACGTCGCGCTAGGGAACATCTAGGGAAGGACGGGACCCCGCACCATACTGGTGGTTGACTTCACACCGCGCGGATGCGCTTACCAAGGCGTAGGATGCCGCTATCGGTCCAGACATGCGCTAAAATACACCACATTTTCAACAAAGGTACCGTGAACTTAGAAAAACGTGCTGAGCTTACGATGATGACGTTTATCCTGTACGTGCGGAATTTTTCGGCATTTGTGCGATTGCCCTACGAGCAAAAAGTTTCGAAATGCCGCCGACGAAGTTTTGACGCGAAGGGCTGCCGTGTCGCCAAGAAAAGAACACAGCTTAACTGCACGCTTCATTATTTGACGAGTGGCTCTAGGAGTCGCTTGTAGAAAAATTGTTACGATTTTGCGAAATATTGGTAAACAACGCAATGTTACCGTCATAACCTTAACCCCGAGAAAAGGATAAATCAAATAACGGACAAGAAACTCTCATCGTCTTTCAGGGCTTATATTATGATGTTATCCTAACCGGCTGCTCTGCATACTTTCGCTCCTTGCAAAGGTTACCGTCTCGCGGACGGCACAAACCGATGACCCGGCGGCGGCGGCTGGGCGAGCTTGGACACGTGGGCCGCCGCCGACCGATCGCCGTCGGGCCGGGCTCGCGGCGCGACACTCGCCCGGATTCGGGCGGGAGCCCCGGTGCGCTCGAAGCGTGAAAATGGCGTTATGCAACGAAGGTCAAAGGCCATACACACCACGAACGAGCAAAAGCCGATGCAAAGGCGTGCACGAACGTAAACAACGGTAGAAAAGTGCCGTCGTTCGCCGCTATGAAATGCGTCCTGCAAACTCGATAATCCGCGGCCGCATCCTTTTCCTGCCGCTCGTACTTTCTCTAACTTGACGGCTACTCTGTCTCGCGGTGCATGCCGACGAAACGATCGGACGACCATCGGGATACGGGGTAATTGCTACAGCCCGAGCGCAGCGCAGTTTACCATTGCTCTCGCTGCGAAGGGCCGTTGAGTCAACCACCAGCATGGTAGACACCGGTGTTTGACGTCATAATGTGACGTACGTGCAAGGCATGTATTGAGAATAAGCGTTGATGTAACGCACTCACAGATCACAACCCCAGCTGCGGAGGCAAAGAAGTTTGTTGACATTTTCCGGCAGGAGCGAGTTTCTTTGTTTGTTGACGATCATCCCTGCTGCGCTGAACAGACGCTCGCAGGGCGTTGAGGTGACTGGGACACACATCACACTCTTCGCAATTGGCACAATTTGAGGAAACAGGGAGCCCTGAGCTCGCCACCACTGTAGTGGGTCCAGTTCATCGTCCGTCACCTCGGCCATCGATCGATAAAGCGACACTTGGCAGGAGATGGTGGGTTCTTCATTTTCCTCCGAGAAAACGTATTTTCTTTTTTTCTTGGGCGTTAGATCAGTAGAATCGTCCGAAGACGCATGTGTTAGCTGGGAAAGCCTTTCCCACACAAGTTCGCGGCGATCTTTTTCGATGCATGCGAGGCTCTTGAAACGAGGATCGAGACACGTTGCCAGTTCATAGTCGTTGTATTGCGGCCACGCGCGAAGCCTCTCATCGATAGAGTCCACCAGCATGGCCTTGAAGCGGCAGATGAAGGCAGGGTCACAGTCATTCGTCTTCATTTTATTCTTTAGCAGTTTTAAGGCTGGGATAAGTACAGACCGAGTAACGTACTTGTCCCCTCCAAGGAGCTCAGTAATGTCGAGCAGGGGCCTCAAAACTTCCCGAAGCTGCTCCAACATGTCCCAATCGACGTCTGTGAGGTGGGGAATCGACGATTTAATGGTACTGCTGTCCTCCATGGAGCGGCGCAAAGGCTCCTTCAGTTCAAGCAGGCTGGTTATCATTATGTACGTGCTGTTCCACCGTGTTGTGATGTCCTGCTGAAGCTTCTTCTTAGGTGCTCCGAGTTCAGCGGCATGTTTTGAAAGGACGGCCTGGTTGTTCGAACTGTGCTTAAAGTGACCCACAGTACGACGACAGGCGACTAGCAGTCGCTCCACACCCGTCACGCTGAGCGCCTTGTGGACGCACAGCTGAAGCGTGTGAGCTGCGCACTTCAGACTCTGAAAGTTTGCTCTCTCCACCCCAAGACAGATGTTGCGGGCGTTATCGGCACAGACAGCTTTTACCTTTTCAACGATTCCCCAATCTGTAGCAATCTCCAATACCTCACTGGCACATTGTTCCGCTGTATGGCGCTCAGGTACGTTTCTCACCTGCAATGTTGCCGATCGAAGCATCCAGTCGTCGTCGATCCAATGCGCCGTTATCCCGAGGTAGGCGTCATTGGCGATGGAGGTCCAGAAGTCCGCTGTTAAGCTGATGAAGCTGGCTGCCGAGAGTTCTGCTTGAAGACGCTCCCGTCTCGAGGTATACAGGGCATCCACCTTGGCACTCACTGCGCGACGGGACGGCGGCTGGTAAGACGGAGAATCCAAGGCAATCTGAAGAACTTTCGCTAGTCCGTGATCTTCCACAATGTTGAGAGGCCGGCTAGAGAAACAAGCCAAGATGTAAGGGCTTGTGCAATAGTTTCTTCTTTCTTCAGAGAAACCGGCCTCGAAGAGAAAACGTCGATAGTCGTCTGCTTTTTTGCAGATGATTCTTGTTGCAGCGAGATGCTTGGGTACTTAGCTCTGAGATAGTATTGAAGCGAGCTTACACTTCCGCTATATGCTAAAGCTTTTTTGCAGATGAGGCAGTGAACTTTCTTTAAGTCAAAAACTTCGCCCGCGGATTTTACTCTAAACCCGAATTTCCCTGAAAGGTTGCCCTTCATACTCCTGTATTCGTCCATGCCTGCGCAGGGTGTTGTGATGAGATACTTCTCAAACAAGTGACTGCGGCGCGACATGAAGGGAAGAGGAAAGACGGGGGCAAGGGAGACGGGGATAATTGGGGAGCGTCGATCCGTCGAGGACGTTCCTGAAGGTGTTATAGGAGTTAGTACATGAAGGACAAAAACAGGATGAAACATCTTCGTCATTCATGTAACTTTACCCGGGTTACGTCCCAATCCGGCTGATGCCTCAATTCGGCTATTGCCTCAATTCGGCTAGAAGTTTCAATTCGGCTGGAAGTTCCAGTTCGGCTACATCCTCAATTCGGCTAGAAGTTTCAATTCGGCTGGACGCTTCAGTTTGGCTAAATCTTCAGTTCGGCTACAAGTTTCAATTCGGCTGCATGCTTCAGTTCGGCTAGATCCTTGTTTCAATTCGGCTGGACGTTCCAAGTTGATCAAGCTAGACATCCAAGCATAAGGTGCCCCCAATTTTTTTAGAGAGACGTTAACTATATCTGCATCTTGCCTTAACATTGCAACGTGCAAGCTCAGATCAATAAGTTCAAGCAGCTACGAAGGCTTTGGGCAAAGAAACATTTGTGTTTGTGTTGTTTGTTCTGTGGAGCTGCTGTGCAAACACCAGGTCTCTGCTTCAAAGAAATTTATTCACTTGCCCAAAGAATGGATTACAGCAGTCCAAAGATTGCTTCTTCCAGTGCTGGCCACTGTTCACGTGAAAGGCACAGGACGCCTTGGCAGCTCCAACGTCGAACTGAGTTGAAGAAAAAAAGAAGATACCTGCATCAGTTATGAGACAAAACAATATGGTAGGGGTTCAATCCAGTGATTTACATCTTCAGGAGGCTAAGGTGAATGTAACAGTATACCTGTAATTTTTTTCAAGGTCACAAATCTGCCTCAAAATTGGCTAAACACACCAGTAGCTTTGACTGACCTCGTAACCAAAACCTTACGTCCGCTAAAAATTGTTTGGCGACATTTAATTTTCAAATTCGGTCCTCATCATATTTTCAAAGTGAAAGTTTCTACTGGCAGTATTAAAAATATGGAGGCTCGGGCAAGCTGGTGTTGCATACTCCTCTACAGCGCGAAAAATTCGCAACCAAGCACAGGCACACACAAAAGGAAAAGACATTCATGAAGCTCCGACTTGCAACTCAGACTTGTATTATTTCTTCTCTGCCTGCGCCTGTCTTTTTAAACAATAAGATTTTTTTTTGGTTATTTTTGGTTTTATCTGGATGCAAGATTATCTAATTCTTTTTTGTAATAAATCTGGACAAGGTTTAGTGACAGTTTTCTTCTAACCTCGAAATCTTTTCAGCTTCAATAACTTCCCTAATTAGTTGGTTATTATTTTTACTCATTACGGGGCAATGTTTTTAGTTCTGCTTGACATCTGCAATCTTGGCAATGTATGCCTTAGTGTCCAGAAGTGATTCTGTTTATGTTGTAGTCGTGTTCCCCTTGTCTATGTGACATCAGTATTTGTGACGTCGGGGTGGGGAGGGGTTGGGTTTTGGCAGTAGAACTTGTTTCCAACTGATTAGAAGAATTTCGATGGCAACAAATAAAGCCTGCGGAACCCCAACAATAGCTCAGCAGCACGAAAGAAATATGTTCCATTCTGCTCTCTGATGTGGTTGTGCTAGCCATGCTCCAAACAAACAAGAGTTTCGAACAAACCATTTGGGCTTCGTAACGTGAAGAGGGGTACAGTTTCTATCATGAAGGAAGCCATTAGCCCGCAGATTTTGTGGGACGAGCGAAGGCGGCGGAACTTTCTAGATTTCACACTTCACCCCGCACAGCCATGCAGCATGGCACGTTCCCGTGGCACCTACGGCTGCGAGTAGCAAGTATGTCGGGAGCCTTTAAAAAGGTGGGTAAAACAAAGTTTTTCAGTGACCGAATCGAGGAGACTGATAGCTTAATGTACCGACACCTGGATAAGTAACCCTGTTGTTGTTTACGGGTTTTATGGCGCAAGAGCTCCGACGGCCATACTGCGCCAAACTAGGTAGGATAAGTAACCCTGGTTTGCAAGTTTTGTCGTGGGAGAGTTGGTATTAACTGGGGTGTACTGCGAGTTGTAGAGGATCTAGAGTCACACCGCCATATTCAGCTCAAGAAACCTCGTCTAGGCACAGGCAACTCCTTCCGCAATCATTGAGACTATAAATTAATTAATACACTTGTGTCTGGTTATTTTTTCTGTTTCTTTTGACTTTCTGAGAATCGAGAAACTCAGCAAGCAAATTTAATATCTAAATTCTGAAAAACTGAGAATTTAATCAAAACAAGCTCTGAGAAACATCAAATTTTCCACAAAGGTAAACTCCAGAAAGCACCCTCCAATGCCGCAAAGGATTACATTCTTTTCCCGTCTTTCTTCTCCGACATTGTTTCCCTGCTTTTATCAGTCTCGGGTTCTCTAGATTATGATCGACAAAGGATTAATTCTGGAAACACGGAATGCCGCTTATAGTGATGCTGCTATATGTCACGCTAGGGGTAGCCAGGCAGGCTCTGGTGCAGCTTGGTTATGACCTTCCTCGCAAAGGGAAGTTTTGGCATTGCATACGAGGCGATACTTGCCCAAGTCTAGAGGTTACCTTGGCAAGGCTATGGAAGCACCCATGCTCACAAGTACGGTAACTGCCCAGGTCACCTTGGAAGGTCTCAGCACACGGCAGGCACCACCGTCTGTCGTAGGTATGATGTGCTGCAATGTCTGATGACACAAACTGCAGCAAAACAAAACATATTTTCCTGTGAAACAGTATCCATAGCTGCAATCTCCGTACCAGCACACTGCATGAGTAGCTAATCTCATTGTGCACTTCTTTCTACATTAGAAGCACAGTTTAGCCTGAAGGTGTCGGCATATATCGGTTCCACGTATAAAGTCACTCATACAGATTTACGTCAAACAAACATATTTCGCCACGTCTGTGGCTGTGGCAGAAAATACTAAGAAAGGCGAGATAAATCTATGATTGCATGCTTGAAATGGTCAGAAATGGGAGGAAAAAGCCCCGAGACACTTTCCTCCCATTTCTCCTCCTGTGAACAGCAAGGTCGAGGGAGCACACCAGTGGTGAAATCGGTGGTTTGTACGCGGTGCTCGAACGCGATTAATTTACGATGTTTGGATACCATCATTTCAGCCATGTTGCGATTACATCGATACCTTAAGAACTGTCAAACGCTGATTGAAAAAAAATTGTACCGGCTCATTCACGACTTTCTTAGCTTTGGTTGCTCCCATTACGGAATAAAGGGTTTGTTCACCAAATAAACAACGCACTCCCGAGCTTCACCCAGTTTGTCACTGAAGGCTTTGTTTGTGTTCGAAGCTAGATCTTCGCTCAAAAAGCACTTCGAAATCACAAACAAATCTACAACGACCCTCAGCAACCCTCGTCTCATTGAACCGCAGCGCAGTTTTCGCCCAAAGGAGCCGCAAGTAACGACTCTTGAGAACAAAATAATTATCTATAAAAGCAATGCATGGTTCCGGCATTTGAGCACAAGGTATTTGACGTCTTTCGGAGAACGCTACAAAAGCTTAGTATTCCAACAAGAGCTTAAACGTAAAAAAATTTCAGTTTTCTTCGTATCTGCCTGAACTGGGCGGAGCCACCCGAACGACCCGACGTATGCAAGATCCAAAGCATGTGTCGCAAACTGCTGTGTGCAGCACGCCGGAGCAGCCATCTTTCCGACTGTTTGCACGCTGGCTCACATTGTTTCGATGCACATGTGTCTTGCGTTTAACGTTTCGATGGCAGCCTTTCAATTTTAAGAACAAAGCGTCAAGTGCTAGCCTGGCTGTCAGTAACACTGTTGCTCAATGCGACAGTGTTCGCATTGAGCACACAGTTGCTCAATGCGAAGTGCAAATAAGTACGCCCATGACATGCTGGAAAGGACAGCCTGGCGCCTAGGCAGTACGGCCACGCAGTCCCAATCAAAGCTCGCAGGATGCTGTACATAGACTGCGCGACACTGTTAAGCACTAGACACAACGAAGAAATAAATGCACCTTGATCCTACGAGAAAACTCTGATGACACAGAGTATAGTAAGACTTGCGAAGCTTGTAACTGGGTTCATGAGCTTTTAATCACTCCCGCGACACACACCTGCACACAATGTGTCATCCGAATTTACCCATTGGATCAAGGTACATTAAATTTTTTTCCGCTGCCAAATGGAAGGGAAGGTGCGACAACATTATCCTTTTGTCTTACCCTAGCATGAACTAGGTGGTAATGGTACAATTACAAGCGAGTTGCTTTCACTGCTGTCCCTCCTGCTCGAGCTCTCGTACAACCAAACCGCAATTAAACGCAAGGCGCTTGCCCGCACTTGTAGCCACTCTGGCTAGTCCATGCTAAGACGCGACAAAGCATGGCAGGAAGCCTGCCACTACAGCACGTCGGCCGCCGGGCATGACTGGTGAGTGCAAGCGCCACGCGAGTCACATGAATGTTCTGCAATAGCTGCGTGACTTAAAAGAACCCAGATGAAACGCCGTTCGTTGTGCCATTCAGTGGTGCAGGGGTAGAACATCGGGCTCCTAATCAAAAGGCTGTGGGCTCGATCCCCCTATAGGGGAGACATATCATTGATCTTCTCTCATTAAGTGAACCCTATCTTTGCTTTTATTCTCTGTTCTTCTCATTCGACGTGCTTCCGTGACCGAATGGGTAATCCATGTTGATCTACAACAACTGGATCGGTCGTTGCATGCTCTCAACCCTAGATATATAACACAGAGCTGCAAACAAAATCACAAAATTTTCAAGAGCCGCAGAGGGAGGGAGGAGGGGGGGGGGGGGGGGGGGCCGCGGCAGGTTTTTTGTTTAGAGCAATAAACGAAACTCAAACTAATTTCGGTCTATCTTATATGAGTGAAAAGCAGTCCAATTGTGCGTAAGGCAGCAGTAGCACATTTAAAACGCGTTTCATTTCTCTTTTTGGGGAAGTGCTCCGGGAGAGAGGGGGGTGGGGGAGAGAGAGGAGGGATAAGGGAGGGAGCGGCGAGCCGCACTTTAACACGCGGAGAGCCGCAGCTTGGCCACCCCTCTACTAGGGCATCGCCATGCAGGTTCTCAAGGAGCTTGGGAACGGCCTTTCCCTCTAAATTAATTCCTGGCATTGTATACTAGGCGATACCTGCTGTAGTCTATGGGTTACCTTTGCAGGGAGATGGAGGCATCGATGATCACACGTACGGCAATTGCCCATGTCACACATCATCAAGGAAGGTCTTCATGAAGCAGGCAACTTGTCCTGTCGATGGAGACCCAAACATATCCTGCATATGTGGGTAAAGTGCCTAAAATTTAATTTAATTACAACTACAACTACTTCTCTCCAAAAGCATCATGCCATCAAAGCTTGCCGCTTTCCATAGATGGACTCGCTAGCACAGCCTGGCCTTTTTCGGTCGGCCAGGGTGTCGAGAGTGTTTTGTAGCGACCCGCCACACGCCCTCAAAGTTGAACTTGTGTGTTACTCAAATTTCGGAAGAGAAGCCTACTACCAAGTATGATAGAATTGTAGCAGGGGATCATGATGTTAGCTCCGTAGCCCCCGCAACCCAACCTCCATTATCGCCAGCCCCTTTGCCGTCTACTTCATCGCCCATCATGACTACCCGTCATCCCTTGTGGTTGACGCTTGTTCGTAGGGAAGGACTGGCTGGCACTGCTGGGCTCTGCGCCGCTACTCATCCCAATTCCCAAATGGAGACTGCGGCTGACCGATGACATCTGTCGTCTGCTTCCTTTCTTCGGTACTTTGCTTCGGTTTAGGAACTGTTTTTTGCAGATAGTATAACGTGTTGAAATCGCTTACCTACTAATTTCAACGGCAATTCATCTTGGAAGTGCCCACGCAACTCTGGTGTCGCGATGTGTGGTGATATCAAACGCAGAGAGTGCCTGAAGAATTTTGAGGTTGCTCAAACGATTTGTGGATTTGTTTGGAAGCACTTTATGACAAACAAATCAGCGGCAAGCGGCTCATAGTCACATCTTCTAAATTGCTGATTGCGACACTTCCCTGATGACTTGCTAAGTGCTTGGATATGGTAAAAAAACTTCGAGTGAAACCTATTCCTTCAGACTACGGATACGGAAGGCTCCGCTTCTCAGGGCGCGATGACCCAGGTCCCCTCTACAGCCCATCGAGACTTTGGACGGCGCTCGAATGCGTGCTCAGAGTGCAGTCCAGTGTTACTTTACTGCCATCGGACGGCACTCAGATACAACCTGGATTAAAACAGTTCGCTTTTATTGTTATTGCGGTCACTGTGTAGGTCACTCACTGAGGTGAAGAGGAGGTGAGACGGGGTCCAGTCACCGCCGCGATCAACGACCGAAATCCAACGGTTCTGCAACTTGCTGACCCTTGTAAAACCAGGAGAACTGCCCACAAATTCACTTTACTGCGAATTGTATTATGCTGTGGGACTGAACGGTGAAATGTAATGCCTGCGGAAGAATAATCTCAACGGTCCTTGTAGTCGCACACACTGCAAAGCCCCATCCTGGCACCTCCGACGCGCGATGCCACATACTTTCGATTCCTAGAGTTTGCCTGTTCATCGCAGTTCGCCCAGTCTGCCGCTCACGGCAGCGCTCGCTATATCGCTTCCGTTCTGATAAAACCCACTAGACAGAACGAGTGAACGGCTGTGGTTTCGGAAAACGTAGTGTCTAGAAAACTGTCCGACGGCACTCTTGCAGAGCGTTCAAATGCCATCCGACGGTACTCCACTCGCGCGTTCAAGTGGCGTCCGAAAGTCTCGTATAAAACGAGTTCTCAAAACGACTTTTACAAAGGGGAGTGTGGCGTATTGGTAAGATGTGTCACATAAGCACGTGATCCCGGGTTCGATCCCCACTGCGGGCTTACTTTATTGTTTTTGTTTTCTCGAACATTTTATTTTGCCGACGCATTTGGCGATATGTACATTTATTTTTTTACCATTAACACAGGAAAAAAACGAATGTTGTCGCCGAAATTTCGCTGAACGAAATAGCATGGTACTTGGTTTCCGGAGGTGCATTGGGGAAAGCGGGGCTTGGTTTGGACGCCGCGAAGCGGCGTGTACGACAGGGCCAAATGGGTCAATAGCTTTGTAATTAGCAGCCGCATACTGTCGCCGCGAAGCGGCGTGAACGCAGGCGGGGGTGTGTGTTAACGAGCTACCCAGTGATACACGCGCCGTCCGACTCCCGGACGGCACTTGTAGGCGCGATTGGAGTGCCGTCGGGCGGCACTGTAGACACAGCCTTCGGAAAGTGCTTTGTGGCCCCTTCCCGAACTTGCGCTACCATGCTTTCGTGGATACTCACCCTTGATGAACGAACTGTGAAGTGGGACCGGTCAGTGATTCGGTATTACTTTCGCTGCAATCGGAGGCGTTGATTTGAACCGCTCGTGCCGTCGGGCGGCACTGTAGACACAGCCTTCGGAAAGTGCTTTGTGGCCCCTTCCCGAACTTGTGCTACCATGCTTTCGTGGATAGTCGCCCTTGATGAACGAACTGTGAAGTGGGACCGGTCAGTGATGCGGTATTACTTTCGCTGCAATAGGAGGCGTTGATTTGAACCGCACGTTCTCGAAATAGGAGCCTTGTCTTGAACAAAACCATCCAATAACTCAAAGGCCGCAACCACGTCGCACACAACTCTCTACCTGCCCCACATGCGTTGCGCCATCTTGGGTCCCAGTGTTGCCAGGTGAGGAAAACAAAAATAAGTGGATACTGGATAGAATTCAATCGAACTCCCTAAAATCAGTTAATAAAATTATACACTTTTTTTACTCCGAGACTAATCTTTTAGCAAATATCATAAGCTATAAAACAGCAGTTTAGATAAAACTGTATTCCGAAATTGAGCTATAATTAGTATTATTTTTATTGCGTCACTCTGCTGCAATGTCCGACAGAAATATTTTAACGTCCAAAAGTCGGTTTGATTGTATCAACTATTCCGATGACTTGACTCAACGCTGCAATACAAAAACCCAAACTCCTCTGCGTGAAAACGGAACTACGTGGATGCGAGTTGCAAAACCTCTTTGTGGTCTGGAAACACTGTACGGGCGGCCGTCTTGAGTTTCGGTTTCTCCGCATTTCCTTCTAGGGCATGGACGCTCCGCCACTGAGTGCGATTCGGAAATTTTATTGTTTTCTGACTTCCGACCGATCACCCAACGTGGCCGAAGAGCTAGGCCGTCATGCGCTTCATCTCTGAGGACACTCTTTTTTCGATGCGAACACCGATGAAATCGTACGGTTTAGCGGTAGACTGTCTACCGTGTTACAAGCGACTCAATTTTTTTTTTTTTTTTTTTGTTATTGACAAAAGTGTTTTATTATTATTTTTTTTTTTAGAAAGCTCTGTGTTTCAATGGAAACTGTGCCCTGGGAAATATTTTTCAGACGTTGCAAGAGCTAAATTGGTTTCAGATAGGAAAAATTGGGTTGTGTGTGTGTTTATACAGCCTAGAACTTGGTCTGCCTCACAGGGACGACGAGTCTCCCAGCTGTAGATGAGCAATTTAGCCAGTGCAGTACAATCGCTAGCCTGGGGTCTTGAACGTGCACCACGCAGTAGTGATACACGACCGCACGCCGGTACGATGCTCATCCAAAAGATAGCACTTACCTCAAGCACAGTTGACGGATGTTTCGCTATTATTGAAGATTTGTTCAACCCTGGCAGGATAACTGCATTGACTTTCTCAAGACTAAACAACTTTTTTTTCCACCTCGGCTGCGAAAAAAAACAAAAAAAAAAACGATGTAAAAAAATGAGTGTGAAATGAGTTTGGCACCACCCGTGTTGCTCCACTCGACGTCCGCCACGTAAGTTTTCGCCGCCGCGGCCGTCGAATTTTTAGCCACTGCGATAGCAAAATCCCTTCTCCATGAATGGTGAGCAAACAGACACGTAGTCTGTGTCTGTTATGTTTTCTATTCAAGAATATTTCAACAACAAACTTCTGTTTTGTTTTAGATGTGTTTTACAAACCTCGTTTACCGACGCCAGACAAAGTGTATGGAAATCGCTGCAAAGCAACGAGGTTGTTTTTTGGCTTTCCAAAACATTAAAGCAAGACCTCTGTGGTGTAGAATATTTAAACTCTCGGTATTTTTCGCACACATTGAGCTACTTGCGCATCAAGAAAAACGACTCTACAACGCGCATAAAAACAAATTCATAGAGAGGTTCGGTACAACTTCGTGAAAAGATTAGAGCCCAGTTATCCCAGTTCTAGTACACCATAGCCCAGTTTAACAGTTGTAAATGGCTTCACGCCGCGCGATAACGTGCGCATGTTTCTTCGCGTTGTCATTGATTGTTTTCCTAAATTTTTCTCAAGATTTGTGAAACAAAATATCAATATTAAAAAAAGCTGGAAAAAACGCCCGTTCCTGCTTACATAAAATTGAAAGAATAAAACACAAAGGACAAGCACAGGACAACCACTTTCTTTCGTGAAAGAAAGTGGTTGTCCTGTGCTTGTCCTCTGTGTTTCATTCTTTCAATTTTATGTATTCATGTTCAACCCGCTCGCCTTCACCAGTCCTGCTTACGTCGAGAAGTTTGGGTTGGGAGTCGCTATCAGGTGGATCCTTTTCGCATCCCAAAACAAGATTGAATCGATGTTCTTTTTTTTCCCCTTTTTAAATGTATTTTTTCACAGATAACGCAGGGCTATCTGGCTACGTTAGCACTGAATCAACATTAGAAACAGGGACATAGGTACTTCGCATGAAGCGCAGCAACAGGAGCAACCTAAATGCGGTATACGAGACACGGCCGGACATGCCGAGGTGACTCGCGGTTCTAACATGAAAGCTACATCGGTGCTGTATGTGGGAACAAAAACATCAGCGCTTGATTAGCGCGTGTAGCCACCGCAGTGAGGTAAAGTCCCTCATCTTGGGAAAAGTGGCGTCATTAATTGTTTTGGAAATGCTCAAGACACGTGCCGCGCGTTACTTCTGGGAAGAGCATAACGTCTGAAATATTGATCATTGCTGCGCTGTGCAGCCATGATCTTCCCAAGTGCGGCACGTGCCTCGTGGATCCACGCACCTTGCGCTACTTTTGAAACGTGAAGGGGCTTTAGAGTGAGGATCGCTGAAGCGCCCCTTACGTGCTTCTCGCCGGGAATACATTCGTGTTATCTTAGTGCTGACAAAGCCCCAAGGCTACGAGCGCGAGCTCCTAGTGTGACAGCGGCACGGCTAAACGAGCGCTCTAGCTGCAGGACCAACTGTAAAAATTATTGACACCAAGTATAGAATTTCGAACGGGGGCTGATGGCGCGTGCTCCATTTTTGTTTTCTTGGTTTAAATATTTTTATTCATTAGCGCGCGTGGGAGACGCTGTAGTGCCGCTTTATATTGGCACGCTCACGCCCTCGCCAGACAACACGGCCGCCGCTCCGCCATCACTCCCTCTGACCAGACAAAGGAGCCCCGCAAAAGATGGGACGTTTGCAGTATTGATCTCTATGAAAATATACCTAATACTAAATTACCCAAGCATCAAGAAGAATGCAGGGATTGGTGTTCCAGGCGCCGCACGCCTATGCCTTCCCCGTGTAAAAGATTCGAAGTAAATAAGCAAAATAAAGCGTTGACGAACGCGCGTGTAAGATGCAATTTGTTTTAGACATCTGCTTTGGAAAGTTACTAATGTGAGGCCAGCACGTGCGGCGCGTGGAACACCAATCCCTGCATTCTCCTTGATGCTTGGGTAATTTGGCGATAGGTCTATTGTTGATCGCGCATACCCGCTTGGTCGCTGAAGTGCTAGTGAAGTCACCGGGCGGCCATCTTGCAAATAAACAAATTGCGGTTTTGCTAGCGTTACAAAGGCAGCCGTCAGCGTGCTGGAGAAACGTTTTCTACTCGTTCGTCGTCATTCGCAAAATAGGTTTTCCAAGACCCTGCGTAAGCGTTGAGACTTACTGTTGAGAACACGTGGAAAATTTTACGAAGGTGCAGGGCCGCACGAAAAAGGCACAATTCGTCGAGAGCAAGTTTCACCGGTCTCGCGACGTAATCAAAATTTCCTTGTCACGCCGAAGTGCTACGTCTCTGTGCCTTCGTACGCTTGCATACCGATCAAGATTCGACGTCATGTGGATGTGTTTTACTAGTACAATGTGCGTGAAGGTGTGTGTGCCTCTACAGCAGCGTTTTACTTGACTCTGCCGACTGTATTTGTAACTTGCGGCACTCGCAGTCCAGAAACGAGCTACATCCAGCATTAAGTGGCGGCGGAAGGAGGGCGGAGGGGGGGGGGGGGGGGGAGTACGTTTTTTTTACGGGTTACAGAATACCAAGGAACATTAGCTCATCACTGATCAGTGGTCTGACCCGTGGGTCTGACTCATGATCAACAACTGCACGTGACATCAAATTTGAGCGCGGCTCGATTAATTATGATTGGTGAACGGATCCGCTTCAAAGATTTTCAATCTCGCTGTCTTGTACTTTTGCCTTTTGCCTGCTCAGCAGCGTTGCTCTATTAGTTCTGCTATGTCATCGATTAGAGATCAGTGCTGCAATCTTTTGCGGGGCGCCTTTGTCCGGCTAGAGGGAGCTCGAACCACCCCTCTATTAGGGTGCCTCAATGTGCGTTTGTCATAGGGCGAAGACACTCATTGTTGTATTGAAAACTGCCTGCGCATGCCGAATGACCTTAAAGGGGCGATGCAACGATTTTTGTATTTGCGCAAATACCGCTTAAAACGGATCCCTAACGTTAATGACCCGTGAAATACCCGTTCGTCTTTCACCACACGCAATCGAAGTCGTAGAAAAAAAAAAATAAGGAAAAACGAGCTCCGTTCACCCCCTCAACTCGCAACCATAACACGCGGCCACGTGATCTGGAGCCTATTATATGCCGCCAATGTTGATCATAGCCGTGCGCTGGGGTTGGCAAGGCACAGGACACGCGCTGAGTTCCAGACATTGTTATGGTTAGGCTGTTGTCGTCATTGCAGCGATTGGACGCAGGATATTACCCAAATTCTTCTCGAGCTAATGCTTTTCGAGCTCGAGCTTCTCGAGCCCAAATCAAGTGCCCACGCAATGCTCGGGTCCAATCTATGAGCCGCATTCAAATATCGTCACTGGGTGGGACTGCCACCGCCCAGCTACGTCATCAGGTTTTGCGAAGGAGAGAATGAATGAAAACGCTCGGTTTTTTCCTCGAAATTACAGCGCTACAAAGGTGTTTTTGGTCAGTGGCGTTGCGTGCGAGTATCCTTGAGTCCCACTTGTGCCAGTGAGCTCGTGTAAAGTGAAAAACATTCCAATTGAATATCGTTGCATCGCCCCTTTAAAATTGCGCCAAAGCGCAGGGCAGGGATAAGCGCTCGCTGCGAACGAGATTGAAGCGCACGCATTCTGGGCATAGAAATGGCCGAGATGCCGCCACCCTAAGACAGACGTGGCGAAACTGTATGAAGGCACCCTACCCTCTATCCTGGGAAAAGTGGTGCCATTCAATGTTGTGGAAATGCTCGAGACACGTGCCACGCGCCCCTTCTGTGAAGAACATGTCGTCTAAAATCTAGCTCAGTGCTGCGCTGTGCCGCCATGATCTTCCCAAGGGCTGCACGTTGCACGTGCCGCGTGTATCGACGCATCTTGCGCTACTTTTTTTTAACATGAAGGGTCTTTAGTAATGATAAAAGCCCCTTCATATTTTAGAAGTAGCGCATAGCGCGTCGATGCACGAGGCAAGTGCAACGTGCAGGTCTTGGGAAGATCATGGCGGCACAGCGCAGCACTGAGAGAGATTTCAGACGCCATGTTCTTCCCAGAAGGGGCGCGTGTCACGTGTCTCGAGCATTTCAACAGCAATGAATGCCACCACTTTTCCCAGGATAGAGGGACTTTAGTAATGATGGCGGAGCGGCGATGGAACTTAAAGCGGCGCCATGTCGTCTGGCGAGGACGCGAGCGTGCCTACATAAAGCGACAGAACAGCCTCTATACACGCGCGCTACTGGATAAAAATATAAAAATATTTCAACTAAGAAAACCAAAATGGAGCACGCGCCATCAGCCTCCGTCACCTTAGCCTGGACCATTAAAACAACCTCGTTGCTTTGCAGCGATTTCCATACACTTTGTCTGGCGTCGGTAAACGAGGTTTGTAAAACACATCTAAAACAAAACAGAAGTTTGTTGTTGAAATATTCTTGAATAGAAAACATAACAGACACAGACTACGTGTCTGTTTGCTCACCATTCATGGAGAAGGGATTTTGCTATCGCAGTGGCTAAAAATTCGACGGCCGCGGCGGCGAAAACTTACGTGGCGGACGTCGAGTGGAGCAACACGGGTGGTGCCAACCTCATTTCACACTCATTTTTTTACATCGTTTTTTTTTTTTTTTTCGCAGCCGAGGTGAAAAAAAAAGTTGTTTAGTCTTGAGAAAGTCAATGCAGTTATCCTGCCAGGGTTGAACAAATCTTCAATAATAGCGAAACATCCGTCAACTGTGCTTGAGGTAACTGCTACCTTTTGGATGAGCATCGTACCGGCGTGCGGTCGTGTATCACTACTGCGTGGTGCACGTTCAAGACCCCAGGCTAGCGATTGTACTGCACTGGCTAAATTGCTCTTCTACAGCTGGGAGACTCGTCGTCCCTGTGAGGCAGACCAAGTTCTAGGCTGTATAAACACACACACAACCCAATTTTTCCTATCTGAAACCAATTTAGCTCTTGCAACGTCTGAAAAATATTTCCCAGGGCACAGTTTCCATTGAAACACAGAGCTTTCTAAAAAAAAAAAAATAATAATAATAAAACACTTTTGTCAATAATAATAAAAAAAAAAAATTGAGTCGCATGTAACACGGTAGACAGTCTACCGCTAAACAGTACGATTTCATCGGTGTTCGCATCGAAAAAAGAGTGCCCTCAGAGATGAAGCGCATGACGGCCTAGCTCTTCGGCCACGTTGGGTGATCGGTCGTAAGTCAGAAAACAATAAAATTTCCGAATCGCACTCAGTGGCGGAGCGTCCATGCCCTAGAAGGAAATGCGGAGAAAACGAAACTCAAGACGGCCGCCCGTACAGTGTTTCCAGACCACGAAGAGGTTTTGCAACTCGCATCCACGTAGTTCCGTTTTCACGCAGAGGAGTTTGGGTTTTTGTATTGCAGCGTTGAGTCAAGTCATCGGAATAGTTGATACAATCAAACCGACTTTTGGACGTTAAAACATTTCTGTCGGACATTGCAGCAGAGTGACGCAATAAAAATAATACTAATTATAGCTCAATTTGGGAATACAGTTTTATCTAAACTGCTGTTTTATAGCTTATGATATTTGCTAAAAGATTAGTCTCGGAGTAAAAAAAGTGTATAATTTTATTAACTGATTTTAGGGAGTTCGATTGAGTTCTATCTAGTATCCACTGATTTTTTTTTCCTCACCTGGCAACACTGGGACCCAAGATGGCGCAACGCATGTGGGGCAGGTAGAGAGTTGTGTGCGACGTGGTTGCGGCCTTTGAGTTATTGGATAGTTTTGTTCAAGACAAGGCTCCTATTTCGAGAACGAGCGGTTCAAATCAACGCCTCCGATTGCAGCGAAAGTAATACCGCATTACTGACCGGTCCCACTTCACAGTTCGTTCATCAAGGGTGAGTATCCACGAAAGCATGGTAGCGCAAGTTCGGGAAGGGGCCACAAAGCACTTTCCGAAGGCTGTGTCTACAGTGCCGCCCGACGGCACGAGCGGTTCAAATGAACGCCTCCGATTGCAGCGAAAGTAATACCGCATCACTGACCGGTCCCACTTCACAGTTCGTTCATCAAGGGTGAGTATCCACGAAAGCATGGTAGCGCAAGTTCGGGAAGGGGCCACAAAGCACTTTCCGAAGGCTGTGTCTACAGTGCCGCCCAACGGCACTCCGATCGCGCCTGCAAGTGCCGTCCGGGAGTCGGACGGCGCGTGTATCACTGGGTAGCTCGTTAACACACACCCCCGCCTGCGTTCACGCCGCTTCGCGGCGACAGTATGCGGCTGCTAATTACAAAGCTATTGACCCATTTGGCCCTGTCGTACACGCCACTTCGCGGCGTCCAAACCAAGCCCCGCTTTCCCCGATGCACCTTCGGAAACCAAGTACCATGCTATTTCGTTCAGCGAAATTTCGGCGACAACATTCGTTTTTTTCCTGTGTTAATGGTAAAAAAATAAATGTACATATCGCCAAATGCGTCGGCAAAATAAAATGTTAGAGAAAACAAAAACAATAAAGTAAGCCCGCAGTGGGGATCGAACCCGGGATCACGTGCTTATGTGACACATCTTACCAATACGCCACACTCCCCTTTGTAAAAGTCGTTTTGAGAACTCGTTTTATACGAGACTTTCGGACGCCACGCGCGAGTGGAGTACCGTCAAATGGCATTTGAACGCTCTGCAAGAGTGCCGTCGGACAGTTTTCTAGACACTACGTTTTCCGAAACCACACCCGTTCACTCGTTCTGTCAAGTGGGTTTTATCAGAACGGAAGGGATATAGCGAGCGCTGCCGTGAGCGGCAGACTGGGCGAACTGCGATGAACAGGCGAACTCTAGGAATCGAAAGTATGTGGCATCGCGCGTCGGAGGGGCCAGGATGGGGCTTTGCAGTGTGTGCGACTACAAGGACCGTTGAGATTATTTTTTCGCAGGCATTACATTTCACCGTTCAGTCCCACAGCATAATACAATTCGCAGTAAAGTGAATTTGTGGGCAGTTCTCCTGGTTTTACAAGGGTCAGCAAGTTGCGGAACCGTTGGATTTCGGTCGTTGATCGCGGCGGTGACTGGACCCCGTCTCACCTCCTCTTCACCTCAGTGAGTGACCTACACAGTGACCGCAATAACAATAAAAGCGAACTGTTTTAATCCAGGTTGTATCTGAGTGCCGTCCGATGGCAGTAAAGTAACACTGGACTGCACTCTGAGCACGCATTCGAGCGCCGTCCAAAGTCTCGATGGGCTGTAGAGGGGACCTGGGTCATCGCGCCCTGAGAAGCGGAGCCTTCCGTATCCGTAGTCTGAAGGAATAGGTTTCACTCGAAGTTTTTTTACCATATCCAAGCACTTAGCAAGTCATCAGGGAAGTGTCGCAATCAGCAATTTAGAAGATGTGACTATGAGCCGCTTGCCGCTGATTTGTTTGTCATAAAGTGCGTCCAAACAAATCCACAAATCGTTTGAGCAACCTCAAAATTCTTCAGGCACTCTCTGCGTTTGATATCACCACACATCGCGACACCAGCTTTGCGCGGGCACTTCCAAGATGAATTGCCGTTGAAATTAGTAGGTAAGCGATTTCAACACGTTATACTATCTGCAAAAAACAGTTCCTTAACCGAAGCAAAGTACCGAAGAAAGGAAGCAGACGACAGATGTCATCGGTCAGCTGCAGTCTCCATTTGGGAATTGGGATGAGTAGCGGCGCAGAGCCCAGCAGTGCCAGCCAGTCCTTCCCTACGAACAAGCGTCAACCACAAGGGATGACGGGTAGTCATGATGGGCGATGAAGTAGACGGCAAAGGGGCTGGCGATAATGGAGGTTGGGTTGCGGGGGCTACGGAGCTAACATCATGATCCCCTGCTACAATTCTCTCATACTTGGTAGTAGGCTTCTCTTCCGAAATTTGAGTACGTAACACACAAGTTCAACTTTGAGGGCGTGTGGCGGGTCGCTACAAAACACTCTCGACACCCTGGCCGACCGAAAAAGGCCAGGCTGTGCTAGCGAGTCCATCTATGGAAAGCGGCAAGCTTTGATGGCATGATGCTTTTGGAGAGAAGTAGTTGTAGTTGTAATTAAATTAAATTTTAGGCACTTTACCCACATATGCAGGATATGTTTGGGTCTCCATCGACAGGACAAGTTGCCTGCTTCATGAAGACCTTCCTTGATGATGTGTGACATGGGCAATTGCCGTACGTGTGATCATCGATGCCTCCATCTCCCTGCAAAGGTAACCCATAGACTACAGCAGGTATCGCCTAGTATACAATGCCAGGAATTAATTTAGAGGGAAAGGCCGTTCCCAAGCTCCTTGAGAACCTGCATGGCGATGCCCTAGTAGAGGGGTGGCCAAGCTGCGGCTCTCCGCGTGTTAAAGTGCGGCTCGCCGCTCCCTCCCTTATCCCTCCTCTCTCTCCCCCACCCCCCCCTCTCTCCCGGTGCACTTCCCCAAAAAGAGAAATGAAACGCGTTTTAAATGTGCTACTGCTGCCTTACGCACAATTGGACTGCTTTTCACTCATATAAGATAGACCGAAATTAGTTTGAGTTTCGTTTATTGCTCTAAACAAAAAACCTGCCGCGGCCCCCCCCCCCCCCCCCCCCCCCTCCTCCCTCCCTCTGCGGCTCTTGAAAATTTTGTGATTTTGTTTGCAGCTCTGTGTTATATATCTAGGGTTGAGAGCATGCAACGACCGATCCAGTTGTTGTAGATCAACATGGATTACCCATTCGGTCACGGAAGCACGTCGAATGAGAAGAACAGAGAATAAAAGCAAAGATAGGGTTCACTTAATGAAAGAAGATCAATGATATGTCTCCCCTATAGGGGGATCGAGCCCACAGCCTTTTGATTAGGAGCCCGATGTTCTACCCCTGCACCACTGAATGGCACAACGAACGGCGTTTCATCTGGGTTCTTTTAAGTCACGCAGCTATTGCAGAACATTCATGTGACTCGCGTGGCGCTTGCACTCACCAGTCATGCCCGGCGGCCGACGTGCTGTAGTGGCAGGCTTCCTGCCATGCTTTGTCGCGTCTTAGCATGGACTAGCCAGAGTGGCTACAAGTGCGGGCAAGCGCCTTGCGTTTAATTGCGGTTTGGTTGTACGAGAGCTCGAGCAGGAGGGACAGCAGTGAAAGCAACTCGCTTGTAATTGTACCATTACCACCTAGTTCATGCTAGGGTAAGACAAAAGGATAATGTTGTCGCACCTTCCCTTCCATTTGGCAGCGGAAAAAAATTTAATGTACCTTGATCCAATGGGTAAATTCGGATGACACATTGTGTGCAGGTGTGTGTCGCGGGAGTGATTAAAAGCTCATGAACCCAGTTACAAGCTTCGCAAGTCTTACTATACTCTGTGTCATCAGAGTTTTCTCGTAGGATCAAGGTGCATTTATTTCTTTGTTGTGTCTAGTGCTTAACAGTGTCGCGCAGTCTATGTACAGCATCCTGCGAGCTTTGATTGGGACTGCGTGGCCGTACTGCCTAGGCGCCAGGCTGTCCTTTCCAGCATGTCATGGGCGTACTTATTTGCACTTCGCATTGAGCAACTGTGTGCTCAATGCGAACACTGTCGCATTGAGCAACAGTGTTACTGACAGCCAGGCTAGAACTTGACGCTTTGTTCTTAAAATTGAAAGGCTGCCATCGAAACGTTAAACGCAAGACACAGGTCATCGAAACGATGTGAGCCAGCTTGCAAACAGTCGGAAAGATGGCTGCTCCGGCGTGCTGCACACAGCAGTTTGCGACACATGTTTTGGATGTTGCATACGTCGAATCGTTCGGGTGGCTCTGCCCAGTTCAGGCAGATACGAGGAAAACTGAAATTTTTTTACGTTTAAGCTCTTGTTGGAATACTAAGCTTTTGTAGCGTTCTCCGAAAGACATCAAATACCTTGTGCTCAAATGCCGGAACCATGCATTGCTTTTATAGATAATTATTTTGTTCTCAAGAGTCGTTACTTGCGGCTCCTTTGGGCGAAAACTGCGCTGCGGTTCAATGAGACGAGGGTTGCTGAGAGTCGTAGATTTGTTTGTAATTTCGAAGTGCTTTTTGAGCAAAGATCTAGCTTCAAACACGAACAAAGCCTTCAGTGACAAACTGGGTGAAGCTCGGGAGTGCGTTGTTTATTTGGTGAACAAACCCTTTATTCCGTAATGGGAGCAACCAAAGCTAAGAAAGTCGTGAATGAGCCGGTACAATTTTTTTTCAATCAGCGTTTGACAGTTTTTAAGGTATCGATGTAATCGCAACATGGCTGAAATGATGGTATCCAAACATCGTAAATTAATCGCGTTCGAGCACCGCGTACAAACCACCGATTGCACCACTGGTGTGCTCCCTCGACCTTGCTGTTCACAGGAGGAGAAATGGGAGGAAAGTGTCTCGGGGCTTTTTCCTCCCGTTTCTGACCATTTCAAGCATGCAATCATAGATTTATCTCGCCTTTCTTAGTATTTTCTGCCACAGCCACAGACGTGGCGAAATATGTTTGTTTGACGTAAATCTGTATGAGTGACTTTATACGTGGAACCGAAATGTGCCGACGCCTTCAGGCTAAACTGTGCTTCTAATGTAGAAAGAAGTGCACAATGAGATTAGCTAGTCATGCAGTGTGCTGGTACGGAGATTGCAGCTATGGATACTGTTTCACAGGAAAATATGTTTTGTTTTGCTGCAGTTTGTGTCATCAGACATTGCAGCACATCATACCTACGACAGACGGTGGTGCCTGCCGTGTGCTGAGACCTTCCAAGGTGACCTGGGCAGTTACCGTACTTGTGAGCATGGGTGCTTCCATAACCTTGCCAAGGTAACCTCTAGACTTGGGCAAGTATCGCCTCGTATGCAATGCCAAAACTTCCCTTTGCGAGGAAGGTCATAACCAAGCTGCACCAGAGCCTGCCTGGCTAGCCCTAGCGTGACATATAGCAGCATCACTATAAGCGGCATTCCGTGTTTCCAGAATTAATCCTTTGTCGATCATAATCTAGAAAACCCGAGACTGATAAAAGCAGGGAAACAATGTCGGAGAAGAAAGACAGGGGAAAAGAATGTAATCCTTTGCGGCATTGGAGGGTGTTTTCTGGAGTTTACCTTTGTGGAAAATTTGATGTTTCTCAGAGCTTGTTTTGATTAAATTCTCAGTTTTTCAGAATAATTTAGATATTAAATTTGCTTGCTGAGTTTCTCGATTCTCAGAAAGTCAAAAGAAACAGAAAAAATAACCAGACACAAGTGTATTAATTAACTTATAGTCTCAATGATTGCGGAAGGAGTTGCCTGTGCCTAGACGAGGTTTCTTGAGCTGAATATGGCGGTGTGACTCTAGATCCTCTACAACTCGCAGTACACCCCAGTTAATACCAACTCTCCCACGACAAAACTTGCAAACCAGGGTTACTTATCCTACCAAGTTTGGCGCAGTATGGCCGTCGGAGCTCTTGCGCCATAAAACCCGTAAACAACAACAGGGTTACTTATCCAAGTGTCGGTACATTAAGCTATCAGTCTCCTCGATTCGGTCACTGAAAAACTTTGTTTTACCCACCTTTTTAAAGGCTCCCCGACATACTTGCTACTCGCAGCCGTAGGTGCCACGGGAACGTGCGGTGCTGCATGGCTGTGCGGGGTGAAGTTTGAAATCTAGAAAGTTCCGCCGCCTTCGCTCGTCCCACAAAATCTGCGGGCTAATGGCTTCCTTCATGATAGAAACTGTAGCCCTCTTCACGTTACGAAGCCCAAATGGTTTGTTCGAAACTCTTGTTTGGAGCATGGCTAGCACAACGACATCAGAGAACAGAATGGAACATATTTCTTTCGTGCTGCTGAGCTATTGTTGGGGTTCCGCAGGCTTTTGTTTGTTGCCATCGAAATTCTTCTAATCAGTTGGAAACAAGTTCTACTGCCAAAACCCAACCCCTCCCCACCCCGACGTCACAAATACTGATGTCACATAGACAAGGGGAACACGACTACAACATAAACAGAATCACTTCTGGACACTAAGGCATACATTACCAAGATTGCAGATGTCAAGCAGAACTAAAAACATTGCCCCGTAATAAGTAAAAATAATAACCAACTAATTAGGGAAGTTATTGAAGCTGAAAAGATTTCGAGGTTAGAAGAAAACTGTCACTAAACCTTGTCCAGATTTATTACAAAAAAGAATTAGATTATCTTGCATCCAGATAAAACCAAAAATAACAACAAAAAAAAATCTTATTGTTTAAAAAGACAGGCGCAGGCAGAGAAGAAATAATACAAGACTGAGTTGCAAGTCAGAGCTTCATGAATGTCTTTTCCTTTTGTGTGTGCTTGTGCTTGGTTGCGAATTTTTCGCGCTGTAGAGGAGTATGCAACACCAGCTTGCCCGAGCCTCCATATTTTTAATACTGCCAGTAGAAACTTTCACTTTGAAAATATGATGAGGACCGAATTTAAAAATTCAATGTCGCCAAACAATTTTTTGCGGACGTAAGGTTTTGGTTACGAGGTCAGTCATAGCTACTGGTGTGTTTAGCCAATTTTGAGGCAAATTTGTGACCTTGAAAAAAAATTACAGGTATACTGTTACATTCTCCTTAGCCTCCTGAAGATGTAAATCACTGGATTGAGCCCCTACCATATTGTTTTGTCTCATAACTGATGCAGGTATCTTCTTTTTTTCTTCAACTCAGTTCGACGTAGGAGCTGCCAAGGAGTCCTGTCCCTTTCACGTGAGCAGTGGCCAGCACTGGAAGAAGCAATCTTTGGTCTGCTGTAATCCATTCTTTGGGCAAGTGAATAAATTTCTTTGAAGCAGAGACCTGGTGTTTGCACAGCAGCTTCACAGAACAAACAACACAAACACAAATGTTTCTGTGCCCAAAGCCTTCGTAGCTGCTTGAACTTATTGATCTGAGCTTGCACGTTGCAATGTTAAGGCAAGATGGAGATATAGTTAACGTCTCTCTAAAAAAATTGGGGGCACCTTATGCTTGGATGCCTAGCTTGATCAACTTGGAACGTCCAGCCGAATTGAAGCAAGGATCTAGCCGAACTGAAGCATGCAGCCGAATTGAAACTTGTAGCCGAACTGAAGATTTAGCCAAACTGAAGCGTCCAGCCGAATTGAAACTTCTAGCCGAATTGAGGATGTAGCCGAACTGGAACTTCCAGCCGAATTGAAACTTCTAGCCGAATTGAGGCAATAGCCGAATTGAGGCGTCAGCCGGATTGGGACGACACCCTTTACCCGCACGCTCTAATTCCACGACGTCCTTGAAGCTTTCAACAAACAGAAAACCCCCGGCGAAGGAAAGGCCCCTTTTTACGGGGAAAAGGGAAACGAGCCCATCCGGCTGCGCGCGGCGCCAACTCGTCAAAGACGACGAGAGAACGGGGGAACATCTGGAAGCACTTTGCCACGGGCAGTGCAGGTCCGCCAAGCTCGTTGCGTCAAGAGGCAAAAGCGACGCCGAGAGAGAAATTCCAACCACACAAATAAAAGACAGGGTCGAATACTGAAGCAAGCCACGACCACGGCCGGCTTTGCACCACGCTGAACGAGCGGAGAGACGAGCGAGGTCACGTTGTAGCGACCGCAAGGACGGAGCATAACCCACAATGGGGATCAAGGCAGCCTTCGGAAGAGCTCTAGCTTTGTCGCTGCAAACCCGTAAGCCAACATGCTTGCGTGCCTTCAAAAAAAAAAAAAAAAAAAGCTGCTGCGTGTGCTCAAAAAGAGCGCGTAGCTATAACGTCCAAATTCATGACCGAGGTCACCGGACTTCCGTAAAGCCTGCTTTCATTCTGCTTCAGTTTTCGCTTTTTTCTTCCAATCCCGCGTGACTCACGACGAATGATTTGTTTGTTGGGTGTTACCTACGAGGTGAACAAGGAGCAAGTTTGTATGTTCGTTTTAGAGGGAACGGCAGCAGGAGAAAGGAAAAAAACGTATATTTATTTACTTTTGTTCGCCTCATTTTAACCGATTAACTGGTTAAAAAAATTGATCGCGATTAAAGCATTAATCGATTAATCGGAAGGTTAATCGATCAATTGCCCAGCCCTAATTTGCACCAATAAGGTTTGCAGAAATTGCTTCCACACAGTGTAGCAGTTCAACGAAGGGGGCTTTCTCAACAAGAATATGTAACTTACGTTCGCCTTGACGCGAATATGATTACAAAATCATTGAGCGAGCTTCCAAACCACTACTGGCAATTTCTTAACGAGGCAGATGGGGTGGGTCGTTGACTGATCATGATATAAATATCTTCAAAGCCTTCACTGCTTTACAAGCGTGATCCTCTCATTGCACAAACTCTGGGAAATCAAAAATACTTCCGCATCCTTTACTGTGTCCGAACGTTTTCAGCATCGAACGTAAGAATACAGAGTTCCCTCCAACGCCGTGGGCGAGGATGCGGAAAAGTTCCTGTTTAGGTTCGCACTCTGATAATAGGAAGTTTTAGCGAGTCGTTTTTCGAGCATACGGTCCCGAAATCACGAACGGTGCAGCTGGTCCGTTCCGCGAGACCGTACGTGCAATTTGACATATTTTAGCGAATCGTGAGATTGGCGGAACCGTGTAAACGCTGATGATGATAGTGCTTAACGGTGGCGACATCTTCTAGTAAACATGTGAAACATTCTGCAACGTGTGAGTCCGTGGCGGCTCCTGTTTCCGGCGTACGCCTGATGTAAACAAGACGGCCGACGTAACATTCGCCGGTCGGAATTTCAAGAACGGCGAAGCTAGTAGAGTAAAAAGTATCTGGACGAGCGTAAAGGCATGTGCTGTGTCTCCTTCATCTTGAACTTGAACGATGGTTCACGTTGTGTGCCATCGAACCAAATCATCTCGTCTGCCCGCGGTCGCCACGGCAGATAGTCTGCCCGCAGATCGCAAATATTTACTAGCATGCGCAGTTCACAGCATTCACGATCGCTTACCATTCTGAGCAGTCTTCGAAATGATTTGGTTTAGACTTTTCAATGAAGCATAGTAACAGAATGGAAAATCGCCACCCGCTGTCCGTGTCGGCGAACTCAGTCGCCGAACCGACCGCCATCTTTTTTTTCACACGAGTCGTGAACGGTTGCTGGCTGCGTTGCGGTGACGACTCCGGCGGCCGGAATGGGAGAAACGAAGAGAAGAGCCTCCCGACGCCCCGAACGACTCGCGCGCGCATGCGCAGTGGCGTCGCCGATGCGTGCGAGGGCGAACCGTTCGCGTGGAAACGACCTGCTAAAATTCTTTAATGACAAGAAGTATATTTTCTCGAGGAAGGCGGACGTTCAGCATGCGGTGCAGTCAATTCCTGCGTTGGAAACAACGAATCTCAATAACCCCACATAAATGGCGGCGCCTCATTTTTTTGTCCTTTCGAACGTCTGCCTCCAAAGCCAAGGGAACAAACAAGCTTTGGCGGCTATTGGGGCAGAAAGCAGACGGCGAGTAGACGGCGAACAGATCACGTGACGTATTTACTCGATTTGACTTGACGTTTCCCACCGATCGAGGAGGGCAGCATGAGTATAATTACTCCGGAGTAAGCAACCCGTTTCTGAACGCGAGTTCGGACGTCATCGAGTAAGCGTGAATAGGTTTTGAAACGACGCGGTACGGAACGTTTGCTCCAGAGTCGGATCGAGTAATTTTGTAACACAGCCTCCGTGAAAGAAGGCACTGCAAAGGCTGGGGTGCGCGAGCGTCTTGAGACTCGACAAGAGTCCCGCTCAGATCGTGGTCTAACTTTGGCAGTGCTTTCTTTCCTTTGCTCTCAGCTGAGACGCTGTTTCTAGCAAGTCGGTCCTGCTCCTCTCGACGCTGAGGAACATGGCGCCGCCTGAGGCAACTACATCGTCGGCGACTGCAACCTCGGCAATAACGAAACGTGGCCCTCCACGCCAGTACACTCCAGACGAATTAAGGGAGAGGAAGAACGTCATTCATGCTTTCGCATTCACAACTCATAAGAAGTGCTTTGCTGTCCTCGGAATGGTTTGGTATGAGCATCATGACAGGAACTTCGAACAAGAAATGAACACCCTTCAGGCAGTGTCTGCAGACTGACTATTGTAGTATGCATTAACCACGACCTACTGTAGTCCGGACCTTCTTACAGAATGGCTCCCTATGTCGCCGATATAGTGCGTCGTTTTGCTGTTGGGGACACTCGCTAAAGAACTGTCTCTGGCTTGCCAGTGACCCAAAACGCGGTTCCCAAACTGTCCAGAGCGCAGTCCGCACGGCGTGCGGCTGGCGATATCTCTCCTGGGGAACACCTACCGTATCGTGGCGCCACAGGCTTGTGTAGCAGAAGCTTGTAGCATGGCTCGCTCTCATGTTTGGACTAAAAGAGCGCGTTTGTCGGGTAGGGAAGCGCAAGGGCGTTTTAGAGCGCAGCTCTTAAGCGTGTTTCACATGCAGCGATTTTGGCCCTAAAGCGGCGCGATTTCTGCCGTCGCGGCGCTTGGGCCGCTGAACCGCTGGTGCTGGCCAGAGCGCTGCGACGGTAGAAATCGCGCCGCTCTAGGGCCGAAGCCGCTGCATGTGAAACACGCTTTAAGGGCCCGTTTCCGGCTTGAGCGGCATCGCCGTCGGCGTCGCTGTCTGAGGCCACGTGACCCCCTGAAGTCACGTGACCCCCCGAGGTCACATGACCATCTGAGGTCACATGACCTCCCGTCCCCCGAGATCACGTGACGCCCCCCGAGATCACGTGACCCTTGTGAGAGCACGTGATCCCCCGAGGTCACGTGAGCTTCCCGGAGATCACGTGAACCCCCGAAGTCACGTGACCCCCTGAGGTCATGTGAACCCCCCTGAGGGCACGCGACCCCCCGAGGTCACGTGACCCTCTTCTCCCCGAGGTCACGTGACCCCCCTGACATCACACGACCCCCTGAGGCCACGTGATCTTAAGGAGTCACCTATGCCTCACTATACACTCTAAGAGAAAAGAGAGCGTGACTTTCTCCCTCACGAGAGCAAATGCGCTGACACAACCATTGCTCCCCTAGGGGAGCAACGGTAACGGGAGCAAACTTTGCTCCCTTACCGTTAGTCCCTCAAAAATGAACCCCCAGGACTAACATTAGCACCCTTGCATTTAGGCCACTGGGATTAAATGTTGCGCCTTTAGCTCATTTATTACTAAATTGTGCCCTTACACACCTAAGTGGCGCTAGTCAACGTCAAATTCAATATTGGTAAAAAAATAATGTTATCGCTGGGGTAGATCTTTTTCACGCTCAATACATTCACATATGAACAACGCTTATTTCACATTTGCACATGTATTCTTGCACACGTATTATACATTTTAGCATAGAAAAAGAATTAGAACACAGATGACACACACACAACACACACAATATGGCACACTAATTCAATTTGGTTTCCTTTGTCGGCACACTCTATTTAATCGCGACCCCAAAGGCTGCTCATGCGCGTTTTATACTGATCATATGAAAGGATCGTTTTGTCAGTGACCATATAAACCGTGAGCGATGTTACAAGTATGGTGCTGCTTTAGCACCAATATTGTTTCCCAATATTGTTGCTAAACTTTTCAATGAGTGTAACTCTTACTAAGAAGTAACGGTACACACAGTAATTGTATGCGACAGTCTATAAAACGGTGTCCCCATAGGCTCCCAGCAGCCTTGTCCTCGCTTCCCCGCATTGACTGACCCACTTGGCGCTTTCGCGTCTCCATGGCAACCGTATCGTCTCTTGCGAAAAAAAAACAACCACAACAACAAACAGCAGGTTGCATAGAATACAAAAAAAATAAGAAAACAGAATTAACTTTTTGTCTTTGCAAACGTTTTTAAAACGTTCTACGCGGCTATTTTCATCCCAGTTAAACCAAAAAGGAAATACAAACGCTTGCAAAGCACGTTTCGGAGCATGCAAAGGGGAAGGACGCCACGACAACGGTCAAAAGCCGCATGGCCAATGCATCAACAATGGCGGCGCTCGGTCAGCGTCGGCTTCCACGACGTGCTGGAACAGAGGCTACGATCGCTATAAAGTTAGTTCCAACTCTTAAACATCGCCCTACTGCAATTTTCGATGATACGATTGTCTGTGGATACCTCCCTCTGCGTTCCGAAACAGTAAGTGCGTCGGTAACGCTGGCCATCGCCGATGCAGCAGACGCCGCCATCTTGTCCACCCGTCTTTTGCTCTCGCGCGCGCTTTTGCTCCCGCGACTGCGTTTGCTCCTGCGCGCCTTTCGGTTAGTCCCGGTCGAGTGCAGTTAGTCCTCAGCATTTGCGCACGGTACATAGCTCAAACCAGATGGTCTGTTCGGGGAGCAAATGGGAGTTCAGAGGACCAAATGCTGCCGTTAGTCTTTTGAGACCATCTTTTTTTCTTTGAGTGTATACTACCATCCTCCTCCTCAAACGCTGGGCACTAATCCGGCGTCACAGGGAATTGTAAACGGCTCTAATTTTTTAACTCCGGCTGCTCTTTGCTCTAACTTTGAAATAAGGCGCGTTCTTAGATCACCCGTAAAATGTGGTGGCAACCGGCGCCTCTATAGTGATGAATCTGTCCCGCGACCACCGACTGGCGACTCGAACGCGCGAGGCCCGCAGGTCAAGACCAGTTAAGGCCGCCACGCCTTCGACTGATATGCGGCTACCTTAGAAAAAAAAAAAAGTGAAGTCGTGAAGTCTTGAAAAAAAAAAAGTGAAGTCGTGAAAAAATCGTGAAGTCGCCGGGTAGAGTTCTTGTATTCTCCTGGTGGAAACACGGCGAAGACATTTAAGAGTGCTTACCTGTAGGAATGCGAAAGCATTCTTACACGCAGCGCGCCATGACTTCCTTTTGCACACGGCGCTCCCGCGGGGGCACCACCCTTCCCCACTGCTCAGGTGCGATGCCCCCGCCGACTTCACGACTTCCTTGACAAAGCCTCTGCGCTGCTGTGCTTTCTTTGTGTTTTATTTATGAGGCGCGTTCGCTTTGATCTAGAGCACCACCGCCGGCTTCACGGCTTCCGCGACGAAGCATCTGCGTTGCTGTGCATTTCTTTATCTTTCATTTCTGAGGCGCGTCCGCTTTGACCTTGAGCGGCGCGTGCTTGATGACGTATTTTTACGGCCATCCTTCGGGCACAACGCCGACGCCGCCTTTTCGCGTAATGGAACATATGACTTTCACCTTAGAAGCCTTTATGCAGCAACGCGAAGTCATAGCGTGAAGCACCGCGTGGCCGCGGCCATATTCTACGAGGTGTGCGCTGGCACATTCGTCTGTGGGCAGGTCAGCAATACAGTAGATCGTGGTATTAACAGTGCGACAGTGGATTACGGCCTTGGTGGCTGTGTAACTGCGGCGTCGCTGGACCGTCTTTAGATAAGATCCCATTATTGTGAAGAGGCATTATACTTTTTGAGCAATATGAATGTTACAGAGCGGTAATTTTTAAAGTACCCTGCTACTCGTTAAGCGGGTACGTCTTTTTTTCAGAATGTGGACCACGAGCGATAGTCAGCCGGATGAAACACATGCACGGTCTTTCATTTTTCCTTTTTTTTTTCTCTTTTAAAAGGCCCCTGAGGAGAAAAAAATAATTTTTATATAGTATGGAGATATAGGCGAAGAGTGAGTTGTTCCCAGTATTTGCTGTCATTACGCGAGCTACCGCCATTAGGCTTAAGCCTGGTTCAGACAGTTGCGTTTGACTACGTTTCACTGCCTTGCGGCTGCGAGAAACCAGGACATCCCTGCTGCTTATATCGCGTGCCAATACAATTTCTTGAATTGGATTCCACGCTTCATACGAAGCACAGATGTGCCGGCGACTCGCAGTCGGTTCTCGACGAGACGCAGTCAAACGGACTCAAGCGCAAGTGTCTGGACCGGCCTTTCTCCTGGCTGTCGGTGCGGCCGTGTCTGACGACGTATTTTTTCCGGTCTTTTGTGTTGGTGGTTTTGTCCCGCTGACCAAGGCATGTTTTGGTCCAGCGCCGGAAGGGTTTCCATATTCTGCCATTGGCTTTTGGGTTCATAACCCCCCGAAACAGGCGAGAAAGTGAAAAATGCTGGATCTATAAAATTTACTGTTCCTTCCTTGGGAACTTCCTTCCTCCGAAAGCCGAAAGATCTTGTCGCCAGTAGTAGAGTGAAATATAATACATTATATTCTAGTTGACTGCACCAATAGGAAGATTCACTTCCGGTCGCCTCATTGAGGAAGAACGAGAGAGACGCTTCGCAGCAGCCCTGAATGGGCGCAGCCATAAGCGCCCTTCAGCTTATGTTTTCCCTTCTTCCATTTGCTTCACTTCATTGTTACCATAGCGGGCCAGGTTATTGGCATTATAGATTCTACCCTGTCCTTCTCCCAGCATTAGCATTTGTGGAGGCTCGTAACCGCCTGTTTCATTGGCTCAATATATCGGTAAAACAAGAGGTCAGCAATGGCGGATATAATTTGGCGCGCGTGCAAAGTGTCCATACTGGCTCGAGTTCGAGCGCCAGAAGCATGCCAGGGAACGAGCGTGACGATCATTTTGAGATCGCGTGTTGTTTATTCGACTCTACGCTTTGCCCAGAGGCGTCTCAGGATGAAGGCCTCTTTTCTTCTGACCCGAGCCCGCACCGCCAGCGCCCCAACTGCCCCATTGGACGCAGCGCTTATTTTAGGACATGACACTTTCCAACAACTGGAACTGCTGTGTGCCACGCTTTCCATCTTCATCACAGTAAGCGACAGTCTCATTACCGTGGTATTAAAGCGGCCCATGGAACACTGGTGCAGACCACCGTCGGAGCTAGCTTACATGCCGACCGACGTCTGGAAAAATCAGAGCATCCCCGTGAAACCGGACGGCACGTTCAGCAAATGGACTACCTTCCAGTGCTGCCCACCCTAAGAAAGGACAACAAAATCAGAAATAGCGTGAACATGAAGGGGTGACACTAATATTCTTCACAAAGAGAAAGAGACGGGCGGGATATTGGTAAGGACCTGATATATGGGGGTTCTGGTTTGAAACATCTAATGTTCTGACTGCTCTCCTTCTGTATATCGTTCTTTTACTGTATGATCATATCCCCTGGGCTTCACAATACAGTTGTCTTTGTGTGTTTTGTACTTCTGAAAATTTACGAAGGAAGAGACAGTTTTGTAAAAATTTTCATCATTCCGAAGCTTTTTTTGAGAAATTCACAAGTAACATAATGTATTCAAAAGGTGGTGCATCTGAGGGTTGAAACAAAGATTGTAACGTGTATCTATGAGTGTGAAAAATAATTGCTGAAAAAATTGAAAAACTAAAAACATTGTTTTTAGTTTTAGCTATTTGGGCTATATTTTTTTTACGGCTCTGGCTATATTCGGGCTATACCTCCTATACCTCCCAGTCGTTTGGCGGTTTTTTGTGGGACCATCTGGCAACGCTGATTCTCGTCGCTGATAGACAACTGCACCTTACCTCCGCCATTTCGCTGCTCGTGCGGGCAAGTGCGTACAATTTCAAACTTGCCAAAGCTGCGTTAACGCACACGCTGCACATGCTTCCACGCATGGGGAACCAGTGAGAAGCCATGCTCGCAATTGAGTGAACTAGAATATTTTATATTCTACTTTATTGTACCAATAGAAAGATTCACTGCCGGTCGCGTCACTAAGCACGCACGATATAGACGCTTCGCAGCATGTCTGCATGGGCGCCGCCATACCCGACGTTCAGGTTTTGTTTCCTCTTATACATTCTGCTTCACTTCATCATTACTATAAGAGGCAAGGTTATTGCCATTACAGATCATACTGCGCCCTTCTTCCCAGCACTAGTATTTGTGGAGGCTCATCAACGCCCGTTTCAGTGGCTCACAATCTCGGTAAAACAAGACGTCAGCAGTATCGCATATAATCTGGCGCGTGTGCAAGGCGTCTATACTGGCAATAGTGCTCTGAAGTGGCTCTGAAGCAGAGCTCGAGCGCCAGAAGCATGCCAGGGAGCGAGCGTCGCGAGCCCTTTCAGATCGCGTGTTCTTCATTCGACTCTACGCTTTGCCAGACGCATCGCAACATGAAGGCTTCTTCTCTTCCGACCCGAGACCGCACCGGCTGCGCCCCAATTGCCCCATTGGACACAGCGCTTGTTTTCGGACACGGCACTTTCCAGCGGCTGGCACTGCTGTGCGCCACGCTTTCCATCTTCATCTCAGTAAGCAACGGTCTCGCTGCTGTGGTATTCGCACGGCCCGTGGAACACTGGTGCAGACCACCGCCGGAGCTTGCTTTCATGCAGACCGACGTCTGGAAGAACCAGAGTATCCCCGTGGAACCGGACGGTACGTTCAGCAAATGCACCCGCTACGAGCCTCTACTGGACGCGGGAAATGCCACGGAGAACCGGACCGTGGTCTTCTGCGACGAGTGGGACTACGACCTGGCGACAACGGGGAAGTCCATCGTCAGCGAGTGGAACCTGGTTTGCCACAGACGCCGGCTCCTTTTGCTCCATTCGCTCGTATACTACGGAGGAGCCATCGCCGGGAGCGTGGTCGGGTGCTTCGGGGACAGCCTTGGCCGCAAACCTGTCTTCATGGTCGCGCTCTTACTTCAAGTCGCCTCCGGCACGGCCACAATCTTCTCCAACACGGTTCTTACATTTATCATCTTGCGCTTTCTGACATCGACGGTATCTTTGACGGTTATGAGCTTGGCGTCCGTTCTGCTGTTTGAGGTGACGAAGACAACGCATCGCGTCGTCTTCTGCGCCTTTGCCGTCTCATGCACATGTGCGGCGCTGCCACTGTTCCATTTCCTCTTACTGGCGGTAGCTGGACACTGGAGGATGGCTCAGGCGATACTTATGGTGCCGACATGCTTCCTCCTGTTCGCTTCCTACGCCATTGAAGAGTCTCCTTGTTGGCTGCTGGGCTTGGGCGACGTCGAAGGCACCGAGCGCGCCGTGATGTCCGCTGCCAGGGTCAATGGCTATCCCCTGGACGAGGTGAAGGTCAAGATGAACAAGATCAAGTACGAGACGTTGCGGAGGGGCAACACGCAAACGAACGTTCATCAATCGAGCCCCCTTGACCTTGCGCTGAACAGCTCTCTGCGTTTCCGATCCGTCATCCTTTTTTCGTGTACGCTCATCACGATTCTTCACTACTACGACACCTATTTTGACAAGACCTTGGTAGAAAACCGGACGGGGCATATAACCCTAATAGTTGCGCGGCTACCCGTTTCGACAGCTTTCTTGTACGTCCTACACTACATGAGCCGGCGCCAGGTACTTTCCGTCACAATGTTACACATGTCGGTCGTGCTAGCCTTTCAGGCTTGGCTTGTTTGGCAAAAGGACGACAGCATCCAGCCAATTGTCACTATTATCATTAAGGGAATTGTTCTGGACATGATTTCAGTGGCGCTGTACGTTTATTTGTTGGAGACATTCCCCACCGTGCTACGAGCCACGAGCTTTTCTTTAAGCTCCATGTTCGGTAGAAGCGGAGTCGTGCTATTGCTCTTGATCAGGGGGCCCAACCCGCCGATTAATCGAGCTCTCGCCATGGCGGTAAGCGCGTTGATATTTTCTCTGATCGGTTTAGCTTTCCTTGCTTTACCCGAAACGACGAAGGTCATGGCCACCAACACCATTCGCGAGACCGAACTTGAGGACATGTGGCAGGTGCCTCCCAGAGAAGACTTTACGCGCCTCAAATCTATTTCTTCGCATTCAAATGTTTCTAAAAAATCCTAGACGCAATTGGTTTTATTAACGCTGCTTTACACGATGGGACGTTTCAAAAAGAAAAACATGCAATGTGTCAGTGGCGTCATCTTCTATACGCGTCTCCCTGAATCCGCAAGTGCACTGCTCATGCATCATTAAAAAACTGTGTTCGCTTTAGACACAATGACAGAAATCCCTGCGTACACGCCTCAGAAATGTTTGAAAGATGCTTTCTTCGTACATATGAATGCTTGGAACACGTCTGTAGCGGGGGTTTTCCCAGAAATTAAAACATTGCCTAATTTTTTTTTTGGGGGGGGTCTTTGGTCTTTGGTTTTTGGGGTCTTTGGTCTTTGAGTGGGTTTTAATAATCATGCTCCGAATTAAATCACGAAAATGAGGCATTTGAACTTGGGACATAGGCACACTTGATCAACTAGAATCTCAAAATTGTGTTTACAATGAATGGCTTCCCATGATACTTCTCGGGTCTGCATGCGCTCGTACTACACAACAAGCAGGCTCTCTTGAGGTGAGAAGTGAAAATCTAGCGCCGTCGACGCTTTTCGAACCTTTATCCAGTGACTTTATTCGAACCAAGACTGGGAAGGGTTGCAAAGCCTGCCAAGCGCTCACTTCCGGGACAAGCCGCTTACTTCCGGTGGCTTCATACCTATTTGCTGTATTGTATTGTATTGTATTTATGTGACGATTCTCTTTGAATCGGGCGTCTACTAAAAAGACACGCCAAAAAAAATTAATAAAAAAGTTAAAAAAAGGTTAGAAAGCGGAGTGTATCCACTAGTTGCAGCAATGTACTGCCCACCAGGCCTCGAGTCTCCGCTTCGAGCACTGCTCTATCCAGCCCCCTCTAGTGGAGATCAGTGGAATAGACCAATCTCACTAGGCGTTCGGCGCATGCGTGGAGCCGCCATACCTTTAGTTTACAGGAGGCAGACGGCCATGCATACGAGGGCTCGTGTCGTCTCGTGCTCCACACGCGCAGAGATCCGGCGGGGATTGTCGCACGTGCAGAAAGACTAAGGTTCCCTCACTGCATTGCCGCAGCGGTGGCGTAGCCAAACTGGCTGGTGAGATCGGTCTATTAAGAGGCCTCCAGAAAAACAAGTGTGCGTGTGTGTGTGTGTGGGGGGGGGGGGGGGGGGGGGGGGGGCGATGTACACCCCCGAGGGGGTGTGTAGAAAAATCACTGGTCGGCAGACAGTTTTAATGGGACAGCATTAACTATACCATGGAGCGGAGCTAACGGCGTCTGTAACCACAAAAAAAAAAAAGAAAAACGGTAAAGATATGTCCATTCTCCCAATGGCTGAGCGAAACGGCTAATATTTCGAGTTCGGTAGTGAATTGCCGGCGAGCCCTTCATGGTGGCACCGGTGACCAAAAACGCGCAGCGGTGCACCATGTGACCTTCTCCACCTGAACACAAAGTGCCGGCAATTGGCGTTTTTATTTACCTGGGTCGCGCGTGAGCTTTGTTAACTTCTTCCTCGGTTACACTATGTTACAATAAGAACGCTGCATGTGTCAACAATATAACATCTGACTCCTTGAGATCTGTGTAAACACAAGCGGCTTTACAATAGTTTTCAAATTATTAATATTAACGCGGTTCGCACAGCTTGGAGGATCTTAAATTATAAAGTTAAAGGAAGGACAGATTAGAGAGTTTTAGTAGATCGTTCTTATAACGATACCCTATAACGATACGATAACCATACGATACCGATACAGAGAACAGGAATGCGCGTAGACCATTTTGAAGGCGATACATCCGATACGGTCGCTTGAGCCGCTGGGGCGCTCCCTAGTGGAAACGATTTGCACTTTCCAAAATGAAAAATAACAAATTAAAAGAAAGATGTTTCACCGAAGAAAAAATAACAGTCCTTACAATAATTACAATTAAAAAAACATCAATTAAGTTTTATAAGTTTCAGAAATTACAGAAATGCCGGTGGTTTGTGTGGTTTGTCACGGGAAGCCACAGGAAACACGGGTGGCACGGGCGCGAGCGAGTCGAGCGAGTGACCAACTTGAGCCATGGTGACGTGAGTTTTCGAGGATCACTTGGCCTTAGCTGTTTTGAGGTGGGACGAAATCGAAGAACTCTTCTTTCTGGATATGGAGTACCCCGTTCCGCGGAGGTTTAGGTCTGGGCGAGGCTACTTGGATGTGCTCAGTATACAGGGTGTCACAATAGAAAATTTACACGGTCTTTTTTACCGCAAAAATAAGCTAGGCATCGCCGAACGCTCATTCTCCGCCCAAAGGTAGAGCTAGAGGTCACAACCAGATGCCAAAGTTTCAGCCCGATCCGATAACTTAATCAAAAGTTATAAGTGGTTTTCTGAAAATTTCAATGGGAAAATGGCGGCCGACGGAGTTTTCAAACACATGGGGCTCTATGGAACCAGAAACCGAAAACAGGCAAAAATGGGCTCGATTTTCGCATTGAACTTTTCAGAAAATTACTTATAACTTTTGATTAAGTTATCGGATCGTGCTGAAACTTTGGCATATGGTTGTGACCTCTAGTTCTACCTTTGGGCGGAGAATGAGCGTTCGGCAATGCATTGTTTATTTTTGCGGTAAAAAAGACCGTGTAAATTTTCTTTTGTGACACCCTGTAGATAATGAAGCATTCCACCAGCAATTTCGTTTTGAGCACATGGACTTGACTAAGGTGTGTAGCGCCCTGCTAAGGACGGCCCGGAACGTCGCCATCCCGGGGCAGGACTGTCTACTGTCCAGGGTCTCTAGCGACCAGGAAAACCGGGAAGTGTCAGGGAAACTTTAATTATCGGGAAAAAAAATCAAAGAATTGTCAGAGATATTGCCAAAAAGCGAGCCCAGTCAGGTAATATAAGCCGGAAATGCCATCGAGTGCTTTGAGCGAAGACTTGTGGACTTGGGGCTGCTTCGAGCGGAGCGGGAGCTCTGCTCATTCGATGTAGAGTGTGCTAGGGAAGAACCGACAAATCCAGTCCACACCTGAGATTGGATTAAATTGAGAGCGCGACACTAGGCGAGATCGAGTTAGAGCTACTAGGTTTAGTAAAAAATGGGAAAACCGTATCGACCCCATTCTAATCCAAGCCGAAAGTATCCGAAAGTGCATCTTACGGCCGTGTTGCCATTCGGTTATTAACGTGTGTTGTTGAGCGTCATGTTTTCATCGTGTTTCCAGAAGTGGCCTAGCCCTTCAATGACGATGTTGGCGGCAAGAAAGCGCTCGTTTATTCCAGACTGGACGAACCCGAATATTTCGGAATATGCGTTAAATCAAGCCCGTGCAAAATGATCCTCACTGTGCTCAATGTCTTGTGTTGTAATGGTTTTATATATTTAACCACCTTTACAGTGGTCAGGGAATTTCAGCTTTAATTGTCAGGGAAAACCTGGAAAAGTCAGAATTTCAAAAGATTAATTTGTTAGACAAATTGGGTTGTGTGTGTGGGTTTATACAGCCTAGAACTTGGCCTGCCTCAACGGGCGACGAGTCTCCCAGCTGTAGATGAGCAATTTAGCCAGTGCAGTACAACCGCTAGCCTGGGGGTTTTAACGTGCACCACGCAGTAGTGATACACGACCGCACGCCGGTACGATGCTCATCCAGATCGAAACGGGCAGGGGTGGGAATTGAAACCAGGATCCCTGGGTTCCGCAGCGCGAGCTTTCGCTCCACGTGCTCCGAGCTGCTAGACACCCTGACTGTCTCATGTTATTGCTTTGCTTGTCATTGCCAACAGAGCATTTGCTGTCTGTTCAATATTACACTCAAAATAGTTCTTTGTATAGTAATCGAACGGGCCAACCTCGGCCGTTTTCTCCCGACTACATGGTTTAATAAAATGAAATATTTATTGTAGTGCGTATTAGCACGGTCATACTACTTGCTCACATTTAACTTTGCTTTTTCATTTGACCATTCACTACTTGAACGTGATGTTCTTGCAGTTGGAGACGATGTCTCCTCTCCTCTGCTGCAGCCTCCTGCAGCACATAAAACTTTTCTTCTTCAAATGCTAAGCGATCCTCGCTTGAGGTCACCTGGCGCTCTTCAATGGCTAGGCGCTTCTCTATCTGGCGCACCTCCATGGCGAGACGCCTCCCTTGAAGAGCGATCTCTAGTTTTTTTATTCTGCGGTCCTCTTGTGCTCTCTTCGCCAGCGATCCAAGGTGCTCCCTGTACCGCTTCTGCCTGGTAGCTGGAAAAATACAATAAAGGAAACAATGCACACAGCATCATATAAAAAACTTTTTTTTTAAATTTTTCTTAACGTGTAGGTTGACAATTGACTTATTTTTCTTATTGAACCTGGCCATTCAATGAAGGTACTGCACAAAGAACACAAAACAACGCGATTGATGCAGTCGGACATGACGACCTGACTTTCCTAACCAGGTGGGGTTCAAGACGCACGTGTCATACTTACTAGACTACCCTGCCACTGCATTATGGTTGACCGGTCTGTACGCGGCTGCAGCCGCAACAACTCACACAGTAGTGGCAGCATCGCTAGCAGCCCGATTTGTCACCGGCCGGGCTGTGGTGGCTGTGGCACGTGCCGGCGGTTCCAGCGTAGCGGTGGAGGTGGTGGTGACATCTTCCTCGGTGGCTGTGGCCTTCCTGAGCACTGGCTTAGCCTTGTAACCGAATTCACGGGTCAGGTCAGCAACATCCTGCAGCAGCTGCTCTTTTTCAGTGTACTGCTCTTCCGTTCCAGATCCAAGGGTTTCAGGGGGACAGCGGTATCAACAAGTGCGGTTGTCTTCCGCAAGCGTAGATCTGTTATTTCACTCAACGACCATCAGTACATCTCCGTGTCGCGAAAGCAGCAACGCGAGCTTGGTAATTTGGAAACGCGTTTTCCTACGCGTTTCCAACCAACAAGCTCGCGCTAGCTCGCAGTTGCGCCAGCTGTTGGACAGGGTCACGGTGGACAGGGTATTGCTGTATGCTAAAACTAGAGTGCCTCGATGTCCTTCTGTTTAGGGTGATGCCATCGTTTGTAGTACCCGATGCCGACAGCACGCGCTCACAGGGAAAATACAAATAAAAAGCAGGAAATAAAATGTCACCGTATACCACATTCAGCACCACGAGCGCGTGCAGGGACACGCTCTTTCACGCGCTTCAGAACAAAATATAAAAATAAGCGTTCGAAACAAAATGGCCAGACGCCAAGCAAAGCGCACATGAAGGCACCCTAGCTAAAACGCTTCTGAATTTTCAAACGGGACTCAGAAACTACTTACTTTCTCAAGTGTGTGCGGTCGTCTCGCTTGAACAGACCGAGGAGCAGATCGCAGTGGTCTCTCACTCCGCGAACTCTGAAGTTCCTCAACAGTGCTTCATCCAGGTTGGCGGCCACTGTGTCCCACTGTGAAGAACTCACAAAGGGATTCACCGCAAGCATTCCTCCCCAACCCAAATAACCCTACCCCTCCTGCTTAAGACCTTCTCGGCCAAGGCAGGCGATCCTCCTTTGCAAGACATGTTTGACTCACTCTCTCCCTTCCTTAAAAGGAGGATATCCTCGACGATCGTGAACTGTTTTCGACCCGCTTGTGCAGAAAGAGGCTCGAGTGGAGCGGCCATGATCGCTCAGGTCTTCCCGGATCTTGTCAACTCTCGCGAAGCACGGGAGTGCGCGCGATATTTCCCGATATTCCCGATACCTGCGTATCGGGTGCCGAAACACCATATACTCTAGCGCATGTGCAATGGCTCCGGCGCAGTATCAGGTATCGTTATCGGAGTGCGAAACGATCTACTAAAACTCCATTGAAATGGCTATTCGAGTATCGAACTACATCACTATGCATACACTTTTTTTTTCTTCAGCGGCGTAATAACGTGTTTTTACACAGTTGTAAAACAAAGTAATGGATGATGCAGCCCGTGTCTCAGAACAAACTGGCCTTGCGGAAGCTGGAGATATTCTTCCAAAAATATTAGCTTTCTCTGAAACATAACCTACCTTTACCTTCGTTGTTTTCGCTATCTTGCCTCGGAGCTCAAATGGGTGTCTGTCTCGATAGCTTCGTTTGCCAGTCGAACCCGCTATTAGAGGGCTTTAGTAGATCGGAATTCCAATACCTTCGATAGCCCCGATAACGACACTAGAGAGTTTTAGTAGATCGTTCCCATGACTCCGATAACGATACCCGATCTCCGCCAGCGCCTTCCTTGCGCATGCATAGTATCGTTATCGGGGCTATCGGAGGTATCGGAACGATCTACTAAAACTCTCTATTATGCATGCACAAGGGAGGCGGTGGTGGAGTATCGGGTATCATTAGAGAGTTTTAGTAGACCGTTTTCATCTTCCGCTCCGCTCTGAGGGTGCCAAACTGCGCATGCGCGGCCCGCTTCGCCGGAATGGAAAGCGGAGGTCCAAAAACGCGTTTTAGTAGAGCGTTTTTCTTCAGCGTAAGAACGTTTTGAGCGGGTTCGAAAAATTTGCTTGCGTAGCCCCATAAGTGGACGTTTATAGTACTAGTAAGACAAAAAAACCTAAGCGTTAACACCAAGAGAGTAAAAGGGAGCGTGATTGTAGAGGTAGTAAAAACGAAGGCGACAATAATGAGCACAAAAAAGTAGGCTCACACCTGAAGAAATATTAAGCTATAAAATATAAATATAATCGTTCCACCTTGTGTGCGAGTGCACTGCACGAGCGCGCGTACTTATCAAGGACTCTGAAAGTCCGGCACTCGCTCTTGTAGCTTCTGCTCCACTCGAATTAGAACTGAAACAGATTTACTTATTTGAAGTATAAAAATAAGAGAAAAGGACGAAGTTTGCGCATTGCGCGTACATCCCTTTGCGTAGTACGAGTACAGTGTTGCTCAAGGCTAGCAAGCATGGGCGTACCAACCGGGGGGGGGCAAGGGGGGCACTTGCCCCCCCCCAGTTCTCAGAGTGGGGGGGCAAGGCATGCGTTTTGCCCCCCCTGAAACGGCCGCCACTGGGCAGAGCAGACACAGGCCGGCGGCGCCCAAGGAATACCAAGGGCACTGCCCCCCGACCCGCGCGGGCATATTTTTAACGCGCAGGCGATACAAACCCTAGCAACGGTGCTCACGCACGCCGGATTGGCTGGTTCGTAAAGCCTTGCTCCACGAACAAGGCTACACGGTAACCTTACGGAATCCATCCGCGAGACATGGGCCGGACGGGCCGTCCAGACCAGGACGTAGGCCCTTACACAAAATAAAGTTTTGCTTGCTTGCTTGGAGATAGGCGCTGCCGCCGTCAACATAGGCAGCGGATGCAATGCGAGTTTCCGAAGAGGTAGCGTAACTTAGTGGTGAGATGTCTGCCCCATACGTGTCAGACCCGGGTTCTATTTATGGTGTGGGCCGGCTTACTTCTTTTTATTTTTTTTCTCGAACATTTTGTTTTGTCGAGGCATTTGGCGATATTTACATTTCTTTTTTACCATTAACACTAAAAAAACGAATGTTGTTGACGGAACATCGCTAAACTAAATCGTATGGACTCTATTTACGGAAGTGCATGGGGGGCAGCGGGGCTTGGGTTGCCGACCGGACGCCGCAAAGCGGCGTGTACGGGGGGTGGGGGGGCTAGGTGGGTTAATAGATTTGTAATTAGCAGCCGCACACCGTCACCGCGAAGCGGCGTGAACGCAGGCGCGGGAGTGGGTTAACGCGCTTCGAGTGATACAGGAGCAGCCCATCCGGCGTGAGCGTCGTTGTTAGGGGTTCTATCGCCTGCACCGTAAAAGGAGCAGTGTGTGCACCTCCTGTAGTGGGCAAGAATTCCTACATTGGAGAGAAGCGGGGACAAGCCCTTTCTTCAAATGCGTCAAGTCTCCTTGAGCTTCGGAATACAAAGAAACGCCACTATTCGGAGCTAATCCCACAGTTACTCGACCTCTCTTGCGTCGTGTCTGTTCGCTCTCCGCGCCTCGTAGCAGTGTTGTTGCAGTGGGGGGGCTCGTTAAAATTTTGGGGTTTTTTGGACTATCTAAATCACTTTCTTCCTTCCCATCCCCCCCTTTTCTACTCCGCATGCTTCCCCCTCTGCAAATTATCAGCTGACCTTCCGACCTCTGTTCTCTGTTGATAGGCAAAACAACCACTAAAATTGGAAAGTAATTTGTAATTTGAGTGGAAGTCACTCGGAATAGTAGTTAAAGTTAACTACTGATTACTAGAATAGAAATGTAATTAAAAGTTACTAAACTACCCAGAAAAGTAGTTAAACTACAGTAACTTGAGTAAAGTAGTTGAACTACGTACAAGTCTGTCCTGGCAAGCGCTCTGCGTAAGTGTTTTCACTGATCTGCCTAGCCCCGCACACCATCACATGGGCCAAGAAAGGTGTAGTTTTACTGCAGAGGAGAAATCAGCAGGGTCCAAGATGGTGACAATGGAGGATGGGGGACTGTTCCAGTGGCTGATAGCTTGAGAAAGGAATGACCAATTGAAAGCGTTCATAGAGCCAGAAGTGTGTTTGATGGTGAAGACGTTGTTGAGGCGAGAAGATGTTCGGTCGGGGGGTAATAACAAAGAGGTTTTGAGGTCGGGACTGTGGTAGTAGATTTTGTGAATAAGGCACAGCTGAGAGCCTTTCCTGCGAAGCTGCAAAGAGGACATGGTTAGTTCAGTTTTTAGCGCCGAGACACTGAAAGAAAAGTCCTAAGTGGATGAAATGAAGCGAGCAGCTCTGTTCTGAACTGCCTCTACAGCGTATTGATGAGGTACAGTCGATGGGTATTCCAGATGGTTGAAGCATATTCTATTTTTGGTCTGACGTACGTGTTAAAGGTTAGCTTAGGGACAAAGGGTGGAGCGATTTTTTAAGTTACGTCTGCTTAGTCTAAGAGTTCCAGATGAATCGGCGGTAATGACTTCAATGTGGTTATTCCAGGGAAGGTCAGATGTTAGTCTTACACCAAGGTATTTATACACAGTAGCGGTCTCAATCAGATCGGAGTCCAAGAAGTAATTAAATGACAGAGTGTTTTTTTTCTTGGTGAAATGGATTGGTTTGCGTTTATCCTTGTTTGGTGACATAATCCACTCTTTGCACCAATTGTTAATTTTATCTAGATATTCCTGAAGCTGGTTAATATTTTGCACACAAGTTACTTTGTTATGGATGACGCAGTCGTCGGCGAAAAAGCGTTTTTTTGAAGAAATCCCAATGGGAATGTCATTAATAAATATTAAAAAGAGTAAGGGCCCAAGTACGAACCCCAGGGGAACACCAGGAGATACATTTATTAAGGAAGATTCATGATCATCATGGACGTGACCTGTACACGGGAAAAAAAAAGTCACGAATCCATGCAAACGGTTATTGGTCGAGGCAAAAAGATGATAGCTTAGAAAGAAGGCGTTGATGGAGGACACGGCCGAACGCTTTGGAAAAAAAAAAAAAAACTGCGTCAGTTTGGACGTGACATTCAAGGTTAGTGTGCAAGTCATGAATGAAGTCGCAGAGTTGCGTTTCGCAGGAAAGTACCTTTTGAAAACCGTGCTGCTGTTTAAAGAAAAGAAATGGGATGATAGGTGCCTCATGGTATTGGAGTAGAGGATATGCTCAAGTAGTTTGCAAGAAATTGAAGTCAATGAATTAGGGCGATAATTAGATGCGGAAGAGCGGCTGCCCTGTTTAAAGACTGGGAATTACCCTTCCCACCTTTTGGTCAGATGGAAGGCAGCTTTGAGATGAGGACTGAATGAAGATGAGTTTCAAATACTCACTAGAAATAACACGGGTGTTTCTTTTAAATTTTAGGGTTGATGTTATCGGTTCCAGCGGACGAAGTAAGTTTTAGTTTATCAATCAATGTTTTAATACCAGCAGAGTTAACGTTAATAGGATGCATGCGCTCGTAAAGCTCTTCAGGGAGAGTGGGGACGAAGTCCAAGCACTCGTTAGTAAACACTGATGAAAAGTATTCGTTAAACACAGAACTATCATGCTCGACGTTGCATATCCGACATTCCTAACTCTCCCCATCTTCCTAAACGTCCGTGTGTGTCCTAACACCAGAAACCGGAATTTTAAAGGTTAAAAACGGCACGTTGCAAATATGGAACACGCACTTTCATGCAAAGCTGACGTCAAGTGACTCAAATAAAAAAACATGCATATTTACAGTATTGTTATCTCTTCTGGTGAAGGCTAAACAACCGTTGCATCCGTTTTCGCGCATGAAACGGTGACTCCCAGAGAAAGTAAGAACGCAGTGATTGTCTTTATTTTAACAATGTAAACACACTTGCAGGCGTGCGCTGATGAAGCCTCAAAATCAAAACTCTCGTAGTGTGATTCGTGACTGCTCCGGCTACTACCCAACCTCGTTGTCACGCCACTTTCTGCAAGCAAACACTAAAATTGCCAGTAAACACACAAAAGCGACATCGATACAATTATCTTGTAGAATATCACCTTATTTAATCATAACTGTTTCAATAGGCACTACAAGTTGTATTTATTTTAAGAAGAAGAAGCAAAATTTTTTTCGTGAGAAAAAACAAAATATTAATGTTAAGTCTGGTAACGTTGTAATTTTGCCGAATCATTGCCACATCTTTAGAAAACTTCGACAAAAGTTGCGCCGAATTTTCGATTAAGGGGGTCGGGTTTGCCCCCCCACTCAAAAACAAGTTGGTACGCCACTGCTAGCAAGGCATCTATCTGCACGATGAATCCCCGCTGTTCTCAAGGAAGGAGACTTCTACTAACGATATTAAGCTGGCGAGACATTGAATCTATGATTTGTATCCCTCGTGCCATCAAGCGCCGAAGCTTCCTTTCCGAACGCGGTTTGCTGGATATTTCCAAAGTACAAAAGAAACCCTTTAGGAAGCTATGCTGCTTAAAGAAGGACCTGGCTGTTCTGCATGCGGGCCTCCAAATACCAGCACCCGACAGATCGGCGCAGGGTGTTGCCAATCTGGCGAGACACTTTGCATGGTTTTTCCTCGACTGGCCTATCCCAACCGTCTGTTCGTACTTGGATGAGCGTTTGGACGGAACTTGTCGGTGTTCTTCAGTTCTGTGAACCTCATCGTGGGTAACATCAACGAGAGGTTCGGCCACCTGCTCGCTGACATGAACAAACATAGGTGGTTGACCCTGGCGAAACTAGAGCTGTGCTCACAGGTGAGACCCTGCATGGTTTGTGTAAATTTCGCGTTTCCATTGTTTCTAGCGCAGCTGCTCTGTCTGGTGAAAAGTTACTTTTTTCTATACGCCAAAGGTGTACATGGGCAGTGTCAGGACAAGTCACGACGAGCGCGTTCGTAATCTATGAGTATTAGTAGGGCACTTTTATGAGCCCTCTTTGCTCTACTTTACGATCTGCGAGAAGCATCGTCCCCACCGCGCATGCGTGGCCCGCTCTGAGTTGGAGCGTATAGTTAGCGGAGTGAGCGTGCGCTCCGCTTCATAGTTGTAGAGCGGACTGCCCTCAGCGTCCTTAGCGTGATCGCTTCGATCTCAAGATGGCTGCACTTACTCAATACGCGTCGATGTTTTTGACCGTGACCTCAGCTTGAAAGAGGCCGTGTCAAGAAGTAAAGCCTACGCCCCGCGCGTAAAAAGTAAACCATTCGATTTGAGTTCTATGTAACACAAAACAGCATAATCAAACGAAGTGAACGAGTATCACTTTGCAACCAGCACGGCGTCGGTAAAGTCGTCGCGTTTTGTGGACGTCCTATGGCTATGCAGTCAGATGTACGGGTGCGCGTGCTTGAACGCCGATTACATCTGTGCATGCGCCCTCCTGTCGAAAACGCCACTGAAAGCTGACCACGAGCGTTGCGCTCGCAAGCTGCACCAAAGAAACCATTCCCCCTCTCAGCTTTATTTATTCACACTCGGTCGCAACTTTTGAATTGTTTAACTTTTTTCAAGAAATGTTTGCCTTGGATTTCCTTGGTAGATTTAGAAAATAATAGAAACTTGAATGCAGCCTTTTTAAAAGTGCAACCCATGGTGCCGCTAGTCTTCGAGGCCGCCTTATTTTGGACAAGTGTCTAGGGAGCAAGAGAGCTACGTCATTGTTTGTCGCGGATGCGAGTCTAAATGTCTAGGCGGTGGTTTTGAAAGCGCAAAAGACTGAGAAGAGATGGAGGGGACAGGACAGAGCGCTAAATGTATTAGACACGAATGCTGCGTCAATACTGAATATGAAATGGGTTCTAGTCACAAGTTTCGCACTAAAAGCGATGCCCAAAATATGGCGGCCGAATATGTTACCCGGTGGTGTTTTGAAAAGAGTTACCAATAACGGTCGAAAGAATATTCCACGTCAATTTTTTGTCTAGTGAAAACCAGACAGGCATAAACAATGCAAAATTTAGCAAACACAACCCTGGACTTCTAAGCAATAGTGGTAGATTAGAACAGTTTTTAGAAGTTTCGTTTTGAATTCCGGCGTAGCGGGCCTCGCATGCACAGTTTGACGGCCTCAAACCTTAGCAGAATTAAGGAACAACTATATATATATATTAATTTACGATACCCAGTTTTTTACAACCCTAAAATGGAAATACGCTTTATCTTAGAGGAGTAACAAGTCCCATATCACATGTTTTGGTAGTGTTTAAATACTGCTGTGTTGTAAGAGTGTTTTTCTTTGTCTTTTTTATTAGGCCGTCAAGGACAAGGGAACACCCCTGAACAACTGTTGGGGTTTTGTTGACCGCACAGCATGCCATATGCCGTCCATCAAAAAAATCAGAAGAAGATTACAAGAGGGTGCTCGTCGTGAAGCACCAGGCATTGATGTGCGCAGACGGCATAATTTGACGGCTGGACGAAACCTACAAAGACCATGGGCATTTTTTTTGTTAGTTTAATATTAGAATGCATAACATTATCACAGTAAATCATGTTCAAGCTTTTGTACTGAGCGAAATACCTGTCCAACTGGGCTGAAAGGCATCTAGAAATATTTTAATAAAGAAACGTTTACTAACGACTCCCATTTTACTTCTCAGATGTGCGTGTGAATATTGCATCTAACCAAATTACAGTGTTACTGTTGAATTCAGCATTGTACAAGTAGGCTATGTTGCGTGGCCTTCTATTGCAAGAAAAGACCGTAGCACAAGTGAGGCAGAAACTGGGCAGGAGCTTAAGCTGAAAAACGCACTTTCATAAACACACAAAAGAAATAAAAAGAAGTGTATAATCAAGCAAAATGGTTTCATGTCACCCCCCAAAACAGATACATACACTGCGCTCCACTGTTAATACGAACACGAAAAAAATCGCTTTTATTTGCAGTTTATTTCTTTGACAGCTATTGAAAAAGCTGAAAATTTGTCGCTCAGATTAGTGCCCCAAACGAGCGCTTTATTCCACACCAATAGGCAAATGTCAGCCCCTCGAATTTAAGGTGAAAAATGAAAACAGGATATTGATTGTTACCACTAACAGTGTCGCGCAGTGTACATGAACACCAAGGCACCATATCACAAACCGAAGCATACGAAGAAGAAAAGACTCATTTCATTGGGAAAACAAAGTAGAGATATAAATGGAGCACTCGCTTTCGCTAATTTTCACTGTCTTGCTGCCTGAAGTAACCAAACAAAATATCTGTCCGTTTGCCGACTGCTTTAGTCTTTGGTCTTTAACCTTTAATTTGTGGCTCTGGAGAGCCGCGGCATCGCGGAAAGCAGCAGCCCGTACCACCGAGGCCCGCGGTGCCGCGTCTAGGGAACATGGTAATGTGATGAGCATATACGTGCAAGATGACGACGACATAGGTTGTTGGTATTGGGGAGGGTGGCAGTCCGATTCGCAGAAGTCCAGACTTCGTGGAGGCGGGTTGGGCGGGTGAGCAGCGAGCTATGAGGATCTTGCACGCCGTTCGGTCAGTGCATGAAGGAGCACCAGGAACATAATGGCGCTATTGCTCACTGGGGTACACTGGGGTCAAAGAATCATGCTCCAAGGAGGTAGTCCAGCCGAAGTAGAAGCTGCCGCCTCCGAGGAACCGAGGCCCAGGGCGCAGATTGAGACACCGCCGTCGCCCGGTGTGTCATCCTCTCAACGTCGTCGTCGTCATCTCGCATAGAAAAATCGAGCCCGCTGGCTTAGACAAGACAGCACCTGTTCCCACCGTTCAGGGGCCGTGAAAGGATTGCGGCCAGCGATTTCTCGAAGCAGCCAGAGGTTCTTGACTACCGTGAAACGTTTTCTGGGGGACGCCTTTTCAAACAAAGTCTGCACAGCTTCTTAGTGCAGCGAGGTTCATAAGGGTCAAGCGCGCTCCCAAGCATGATTTCAAATAGCGAGCACCCACCTTTCCAGAAAAGCACCATCTAGTGAACCTTTACTGAGAGTGGAACGTACTTCTCAAAATGGCGACGATAGCGGAGCTGACGCTCCACGCTCAAATCCCAGAGCGGGTCGCGCATGCGCGATGGCGACTCCGCTTTCCATAGAGCGTAGCGGGAAACCGAAAACGGTCTACTAAAACTCTCTATTATCGGAGTCATGGGAACGATCTACTAAAACTCTCTATTAGCCGCTTTCGGCAAGCAATAGGGGGTTTTCGTAGGTCGTTTTGGCCTTTTGGCAACGCTATTCGCTACCCGCTACGAGACCTGCTAACAGAGTCATAGCGGAGAATCAAAAATTAGAGAGTTTTAGTAGACCGTTTTCGGTTTCCCGCTCCGCTCTATGGAAAGCGGAGTCGCCATCGCGCATGCGCGACCCGCTCTGGGATTTGAGCGTGGAGCGTCAGCTCCGCTATCGTCGCCATTTTGATAAGTACGTTCCACTCTCAGTAAAGGTTCACTAGATGGTGCTTTTCTGGAAAGGTGGGTGCTCGCTATTTGAAATCATGCTTGGGAGCGCGCTTGACCCCAATGAACCTCGCTGCATTAAGAAGCTGCGCAGACTTTGTTTGAAAAGGCGTCCCCCAGAAAACGTTTCACGAAAGTCAAGAACCTCTGGCTGCTTCGAGAAATCGCTGGCCGCAATCTCTTTACGGCCCCTGAACGGTGGGAACAGGTGCTGCCTTGTCTAAGCTAAAGTCTAAGCCAACGGGCTCGATTTTTCTATGCGAGATGACGACGACGACGTTGAGAGGATGACACACCGGGCGACGGCGGTGTCTCAATCTGAGCCCTGGGCCTCGGTTCCTCGGAGGCGGCAGCTTCTACTTCGGCTGGACTACCTCCTTGGAGCATGATTCTTTGACCCCAGGGGACCCAAGTGAGCAATAACGCCATTATGTTCCTAATGCTCCTTCATGCACTGATCGAACGGCGTGCAAGATCCTCATAGCTCGCTGCTCACCCGCCCAACCCTCCTCCACGAAGTCTGGACTTCTGCGAATCGGACTGCCACCCTCCCCAATACCAACAACCTATGTTGTCGTCATCTTGCACGTATATGCTCATCACATTACCATGTTCCCTAGACGCGGCACCGCGGGCCTCGGTGGTACGGGCTGCTGCTTTCCGCGGTGCCGCGGCTCTCCAGAGCCAAAACTTAAAGGTTAAAGACCAAAGACTAAAGCAGTCGGCAAACGGACAGATATTTTGTTTGGTTACTTCAGGCAGCAAGACAGTGAAAATTAGCGAAAGCGAGTGCTCCATTTATATCTCTACTTTTTTTCCCAATGAAATGGGTCTTTTCTTCTTCGTACGCTTCGGTTTGTGATATGGTGCCTTGGTGTTTATGTACACTGCGCGACACTGTTAGTGGTAACAATCAATATCCTGTTTTCATTTTTCACCTTAAATTCGAGGGGCTCACATTTGCCTATTGGTGTGGAATAAAGCGCTCGTTTGGGGCACGAATCTGAGCGACAAATTTTCAGCTTTTTCAATAGCTGTCAAAGAAATAAACTGCAAATAAGAGCGATTATTTTCGTATTCGCATTAACAGTGGAGCGCAGTGTATGTATCTGCCTTGGGGGGTGACATGAAACCATTTTGCTTGATTATACACTTCTTTTTATTTCTTTTGTGTGTTTATGAAAGTGCGTTTTTCAGCTTAAGCTCCTGCCCAGTTTCTGCCTCACTTGTGCTACGGTCTTTTCTTGCAATAGAAGGCCACGCAACATAGTCTACTTTTACAATGCTGAATTCAACAGTAACACTGTAATTTGGTTAGATGCAATATTCACACGCACATCTGAGAAGTAAAACGGGAGTCGTTAGTAAACGTTTTTTTATTAAAATATTTCTAGATGCCTTTCAGCCCAGTTGGACAGGTATTTCGCTCAGTACAAAAGCTTGAACATGATTTACTGTGATAATTTTATGCATTCTAGTATTAAACAAAAAATGTCCATGGTCTTTGTAGGTTTCTTCCAGCCGTCAAATTATGCCGTCTGCGCATATCACTGCCTGGTGATTCACGACGAGCACCCTCTTGTAATCTTCTTCTGATTTTTTTGATGGACGGCATATGGGCATGCTGTGCGGTCAACAAAACCCCAACAGTTGTTCAGGGGTGTTCCCTTGTCTTTGACGGCCTAATAAAAAAGACAAAAAAAAAAACACTCTTAGAACACAGCAGTATTTAAACACTACCAAAACATGTGATATGGGACTTGTTACTCCTCTAAGATAAAGCGTATTTCCATTTTAGGATTGTAAAAAACTGGGTATCGTAAATTAATATATATATATATATATATATAGTTGTTCCTTAATTCTGCTAAGGTTTGAGGCCGTCAAACTGTGCATGCGAGGCCCGCTACGCCGGAATTCAAAACGAAACTTCTAAAAACTGTTCTAATCTACCACTATTGCTTAGAAGTCCGGGGTTGTGTTTGCTAAACTTTGCATTGTTTATGTCTGTCTGGTTTTCACCAGACAAAAATTGACGTGGAATATTCTTTTGACCGTTATTGGTAACTCTTTTCAAAACACCACCGGGTAACATATTCGGCCGCTATATTTTGGGCATCGCTTTTAGTGCGAAACTTGTGACTAGAACCCATTTCATATTCAGTATTGACGCAGCATTCGTGTCTAATACATTTAGACTCGCATCCGCGACAAACAATGACGTAGCTCTCTTGCTCCCTAGACACTTGGCCAAAATAAGGCGGCCTCGAAGACTAGCGGCACCATGGGTTGCACTTTTAAAAAGGCTGCACTCAAGTTTCTATTATTTTCTAAATCTACCAAGGAAATCCAATGCAAACATTTCTTGAGGAAAGTTAAACAATTCAAAAGTTGCGAGCGAGTGTGAATAAATAAAGCTGAGAGGGGGAATGGTTTCTTTGGTGCAGCTTGCGAGCGCTATGCTCGTGATCAGCTTTCAGTGGCATTTTCGACAGGAGGGCGCATGCACAGATATGATCGGCGTTCAAGCACGCGGACCCGTACATCTGACTGCATAGCCAAAGGACGTCCACAAAACGCGACGACTTTACCGACGCCGTGCTGGTTGCAAAGTGATACTCGTTCACTTCGTTTGATTATGCTGTTTTGTGTTACATAGAACTCAAATCGAATGGTTTACTTTTTACGCGCGGGGCGTACGCTTTACTTCTTGATACGGCCTCTTTCAAGCTGAGGTCACGGTCAAAAACATCGACGCGTATTGAGTAAGTGCAGCCATCTTGAGATCTAAGCGATCACGCTAAGGACGCTGAGGGCAGTCCGCTCTACAACTTGTGAAGCGGAGCGCACGCTCACTCCGCTAACTATACGCTCCAACTCAGAGCGGGCCACGCATGCGCGGTGGGGACGATGCTTCTCGCAGAGCGTAAAGTAGAGCAAAGAGGGCTCATAAAAGTGCCCTACTAATACTCATAGATTACGAACGCGCTCGTCGTGATTTGTCCTGACACTGCCCATGCACACCTTTGGCGTATAGAAAAAAGTAACTTTTCACCAGACAGAGCAGCTGCGGTAGAAACAATGGAAACGCGAAATTTACACAAACCATGCAGGGTCTCACTAGTGCCACTAAGTCTCACCTGTGAGCACAGCTCTAGTTTCGCCAGGGTCAACCACCTATGGTTGTTCATGTCACCGAGCAGGTTACCGAACCCCTCGTTGATGTGACCCACGATGAGGTTCACAGAACTGAAGAACACCGACAAGTTCCGTCCAAACGCTCATCCAAGTACGAACAGACGGTTGGAATAGGCCAGTCGAGGAAGAACCATGCAAAGCGTCTCGCCAGATTGGCAACACCCTGCGCCGATCTGTCGGGTGCTGGTATTTGGAGGCCCGCATGCAGAACAGCCCCTTCTTTAAGCAGGATAGCTTCCTAAAGGGTTTCTTTTCTACTTTGTAAATATCCAGCAAACCGCGTTCGGAAAGGAAGCTTCGGCGCTTGATGGCACGAGGGATACGAATCATAGATTCGATGTCTCGCCAGCTTAATCTCGTTAGTAGAAGTCTCCTTCCTGGAGAACAGCGGGGATTCATCGTGCAGATGCCTTGCTAGCCTTGAGCAACACTGTACTCGTACTACGCAAAAGGATGTACTCGCAATGCGCAAACTTCGTCCTTTTCTCTTAGTTTTCTACTTCAAATAAGTAAATCTGTTTCAGTTTTAATTCGAGTGGAGCAGAAGCTACAAGAGCGAGTGCCGGCCTTTCAGCGTCCTTGATAAGCACGCGCGCTCGTGCAGTGCAAGTACCCTTTAGAGCAACATGCTCATGCTTATACCTTCGGCTTCACTCGCACACAAGGTGGAACGATTATATTTATATTTTATAGCTTAATATTTCTTCAGGTGTGTGCCTACTTTTTTGTGTTCATTATTGTCGCCTTCGTTTTTACTACCTCTACAATCACGCTCCCTTTTACTCTCTTGGTGTTAACGCTTAGGTTTTTTTGTCTTACTAGTACTATAAATGTCCACTTGTGGGGCTACGCAAGCAAATTTTTCGAACCCGCTCAAAACGCTCTTACGCTGAAGAAAAACGCTCTACTAAAACGCGTTTTTGGACCTCCGCTTTCCATTCCGGCGAAGCGGGCCGGGCATGCGCAGTTTGGCACCCTCAGAGCGGAGCGGAAGATGAAAACGGTCTACTAAAACTCTCTAATGCTTTCGTAGACCGTTCTCTGCGGGCTACGGTACTGCGTAGAGTTCCTGTATAGGCTCCCTACGGGCTCATTCACACTGGAAGCGGATCCGCGTTCGCAAAGCGGTTGCGAACGCGGTTGTATAAGGATTCAGTACAATTGCACGCGCATTTGATGACATCAAATGCGCGTGCATTTGTACTGGATCTTTATACAACCGCGTTCGCAACCGCTTCGCGAACGCGGATCCGCTTCCAGTGTGAATGGGGGGTACGGGAGTCAGAGTTGCGCGTCTGTTTTCCACGTGCCGCCGCGCCGCTATTCGCCGAGATCCGATCACGTGAGGATCCGGTTCAAATGCCGTGCAGGAAAGTAGACGTTGCACGCGCCCCTACAGTACGTTCCCCTGCTTTTGACCGCGCCGCGCACCTCGAACGCGCGGCGTCGCCATTCGCCTAATTCAGTCATGTGAGGAGCAGGATCAACATGCCGTGCAGCAAAGACGGGGCTACGGGGATGAACGCGCGACTCTGGTTCCCATGGGAAGGAACTCTAGCACTGCGATTACGACAGCGCCACTAGCGGTCATTAGAAAGCACTATATAAAACATTAAACGGATACTATTACTGCAACCACGGATTTGTTTTATCAGAGTGCCTGATTTCGAACACAACACATGGTTAATTTACGATTATGATTGTTGATCTTTTTTCTGGATAAATTCTTCGTAGCACATCTTGCCAGCTTGTGGTAATCGCGCTTTGCTTTAAAGCCAGATTCAGTTCGGCCAAGCCAATCCCCTCTTTGTCATCTCGCGCTCTTTTATAGTCGTGGACGCGTTCTCCACCAATTTCCGAAGATGCAGCGGCTCAGCGTTTTTGAGGACCAACATTTATTGTTCAGTTTAAGTTAGAGGGAAATAGAGGATGTGTACTTGATGTTTTCAGAACCGCCAAAGCGGTGTTATGTTATTTCGCTGATGTGCGCCACTGGTATGGTGTAGTTTTGGAATTTGTATTCTATAAACAAGAAAACACTAATGTTTTTTTTTAAAGGCGCTAGTGACTGTTGATCAGCAAAGAATTTTGTCTTTGGTCTTTAGACTTTATTTATTTGGCACTAGAGAGCCGCGGCACCGCGGAAAGGCACCAGCTCGTACTATGGGGGCTCGTGGTGCCGCGTCTAGTAAACAAGATAATCTCATGAATATATACATGCACAATGACGACGACATGGATTGTTAGTATTGAGGACGATGGCAGTCCGATTCGCAGAAGTCCAAATTTCGTGGAGGCGGGTTGGGCGGGTGAGAAGCGAGCTGGGGGATCTGGCACACCATTCGATCGGTGCATGAGGGAGCCTCCGGAACATTATGGCGGTGTTGCTCACAGGGGCCCACTGCGGTCGAAGCATCAGGCTCCAAGGAGGTAGCCCAGTCGAAGTACAAGCTTCCGCTTCCGGGGCACCAGGGCTCAGACTGAGACCCCGCCGTCGCCCGGTGTGTCATCCTCTCAACGTCGTCGTCGTTGTGTTTTTTATTGATATACGTATATATGTACAAATAAAATAAGATGATAAAAAGACACACAATCGAACGGCCAGCGTATGTCGAGATCCGCTATTTCGTAAGGCGCCTCCGCAACCACGTCTGCAACTCCGCAAGGTCTGCGCTAGATTGGCACATGCGCAGTAGTTGCGGAAGCGTAGCGGATAACGTAGCGGAGGTGTAGCGGAGACGCCAGAACGATCTACGAAAACTCCCTATTGTTTTGTTTGGTTCCCTTTTCCCAATCGGATGTGACGGTACCGGATACAGTCTGGGAGACAAGCTGCCCGACCTCTTGAAGCTCGGGCAAAAATTGTGCTGTTAATTTGCCACACACGCCTGAGAAGCACCACCCGAACAGCTTGCACCCTCCAGCCTTTGACCACGCAAACGCCCTTGCCGAAGATATGGCAAAGTATTTTGCCGGGAAATGACTACCCGAATTAGCCAATAGATAACCGTTGTTCAGCTCGCAACTTTGGGACTCCATCGTTCATAGCCCACGACTTGGATTCCCCTAAACACCATGCGCACCTCCCTCGCGCCACCTTCGCCAGAACTGTCCTGCCTTCATCAAAATACAAGCCTACTAGCCTTGATTCCTGGGGGGGAATCCTGTGGCCACGCGCCACAATGAGATCTCTAGAAAAAGAAGAGAAGGTTGACGCGCGAGGGGATTAGAATAAAGAGCCCAGTTGGATTTCGGACATCAACCTGGTCGGTCGTCTCTATAACCTTTATGATAATTGTGCGTTGTGAAAGCAAGACCTGTTCGTCGGAAAAATCTCAAGTGCACAATTTCGAAGTGCGGCAGGGAATCTTGTACTACCAGCCCCAAAGCGGAACAAGCTCACGGAAGCTTTTCGTGATCCCACGAAGTATGTGTTAGCGTCAGCATTAGCGTGATGGACATCACGCCTTTTTTTTTTAGTATCCGCCATATTGTGTTTTATCGAGAAAATCGAGGCGGTCGGATGGGCATCCGGCTCGCACCCAAGCTTCAAAGTTTGTACCAATGTACGTTTTAATAACTGTTCCCAAAGAAACCATCCAGTTTTTTTATTACAGATGATCCCTTGAATTGGGTTTAACGCTTCATACGAAGCACAGATGTGCCGGTGACTCGCTTTCGGTTCTCGACGCAACGCAGTGAAACGGACTCAAACGCAAGTGTCTGAACCGGCCTTTATCCTGGCTGTCGGTGCGGCCGTGGCTGGCCATGTCTTTTTTCCGGCCTTTTGTGTTGGTGGTTTTCTACTGGGGACCAAGGGATGCTTTTGTCCAGTGCCGCAAGAGTTTCCATATTCTGCTATTGGCCTTTGGTGGGCCATAACTCCTCGAAACAGGCGAAAAAGTGAAAAATATTCGAGCTATAAAATTTACTGCTCCAACCTTAGGAAATTTCTTCCTCCGAAAGCCGAAAGATCTCGTCGCCAATAGTAGAGTGAAATATAACGTTTTATATTCTGGTTTACTAACGGTAGCCTCACTGAGCAAGAACGATAGAGACGCTTCGCAGCAGCCCTGAATAGGCGCCGTTATAACAGCCGGTCAGTTTTTGTTTCCTCTTCTTCCGTTCGCTTCACTTCATTATTACCATAGCAGGCCAGGTTATTGGCATTATAGATTCTACCTTGTCCTTCTCCCAGCATTATCATTTGTGTAGGCTCGTAACCGCCCGTTTCAGTGGCTCATTATATCGGTAAAACAAGAGGTCAGCAATGGCGGATATAATCTGGCGCGCGTGGAAAGCGTCTATACTGGCTCGAGCTCGAGCGCCAGAAGCATGTCAGGGAACGAGCGTCGCGAGCATCTTAAGATCGCGTGTTCTTCATTCGACTCTACGCTTTGCCCAGACGCATCTCAAGATGAAGGGCTCTTCTCTTCTGACCCAAGCCTGCACCGCCAGCGCCCCAGCTGCCGCATTAGACGCAGCGCTTATTTTCGGACATGGCACATTCCAACAACTGGCACTGCTGTGCACCGCGATTTCCATCTTCATCGCAGTAAGCGAAAGCCTCGTTACCGTGGTATTCGCAAAGCCCATCGAACACTGGTGCAGGCCACCGCCGGAGCTAGCTTACATGCCGACCGACGTCTGGAAGAATCAGAGTATCCCCGTGGAACCGGACGGCACGTTCAGCAAATGCACGCGCTACGAGCCTCCACTGGACGCGGGAAATGCGACGGAGAACCGAACCGTGGTCTTTTGCGACGAGTGGGACTACGCTCTGGCGACCACGGGGAAGTCCATCATCAGCGAGTGGAAGCTGGTTTGCCGCAGACACCGGCTCCTTTTGCTCCATTCGCTCGTATACTTCGGAGGAGCCGTCGCCGGGAGCGTGATCGGGTACTTTGGGGACAGCTTTGGCCGCAAACCAGTTTTCGTGGCGCGCTGTTACTGCTAGTCGCCTCTGGCACGGCCATAATCGTGTCCAACACGGTGCTCACGTTTATCATCTTGCGCTTTCTGACATCGGTGACATCTTTGACGGTTTTGAACATGGCGGCAGTTATGCTGATCGAGGTGACGGAGACAACGCATCGCGTCGTCTTCTGCTCCTTTGCCTCCTCGTGCACATCCGCGGGGCTGACACTGTTCCAATTCCTCTTACTGGCGGTAGGTGGACACTGGAGGCTGGCTCAAGCGATACTTATGGTGGCGACAAGCATCCTCCTGTTCGCTTCCTACGCCATTGAAGAGTCTCCTTGTTGGCTGCTGGCCTTGGGCGACATCCAAGGTACCGAGCGCGCAGTGCTCTCGGCTGCAAAGGTAAACCGCTACCCCGTAGACGACGTGAAGGCCAAGATGAATCACATCAAGTACGTGATGTTGCGGAGGGGCAACACGCAAACGAACGTTCAACAAGCGAGCCCCTTAGACCTTGTCCTGAACAGTTCTCTGCGTTTCCGATCCGTCACCCTTTTTTCGAGTGCATTCATGACGCTCCTTCACCTCTACGACACCAATCTTAACAAAACCTTGATAGAAAACCGGACAGTGCACATAACCCTAATAGTTGCGCGGCTACTTGGTTCGATAGCTTTCTTGTATATCGTGCACTACCTGAGCCGGCGCAAGATGATTTGCGTCGCCATGTTACACATGTCGGTCGTGCTAGGCTTACAGACTTGACTGGATTGGCAAAAGGACGACAGCATCCTGCCCATTGTCACAAATATCATTAAGGTAATTGTTTTGGAAATGATTTCAATGACGATATTTGTGTATTTGTTGGAGATATTCCCCACTGTGCTTCGAGCCACGAGCTTTTCCTTAGGCACCATGTTCGCTAGGAGCGGAAGCGTGCTAGTGCTCTTGATCACGGGGCCCAACCCGCCAATTAATCGAGCTCTCGCCATGGCGGTAAGCGCGGTGATGTTCACTTTGATCGGTTTAGCTTTTCTTGCTTTACCCGAAACGAGGAGGGTAATGGCCACCAACACCATTCGCGAGACAGAACTTGAGGACATGTGGCAAGTGCCTGCCAGAGAAAACTTTACGCGTCTCAGAACTATTCCTACGCGTCCAGATGTTTCTAAGAAGTCCTAGACGCCATTTGTTTTTATTAACGCCGCTTTTTATGATGTGACGTTTTATAAAAGAAAAACGTGCAATGTGTCAGTGGCGTCATCGTCTGTATGCGTCTGCCCTGAATCCGCAAGTGCACTGCTCATGCATTATACAAAAAACTGTGTTCGCTTCAGACACAATAACAGAAATCACTGCGTACACGCCCAAAAAATGTCTGAAAAATGTTCTCTTCAGACATATGAATGATTCAAACACGCATGTACCAGGGGTTTTCCCAGAAATTGAAATTAGGGGGGGAGGGGTGTACATCCCCTAGGGGGTGTGTAGAGAAATCACTCGTCTGTAGACAGTCTTAATGGGAAAGCACTAACTATACTATGGAGTGGAGCCGGTGACGTCTGGAACCGCAAGAAACAAAAACAAAAAAAACGCTAAAGAAATGCCTATTCTCTCACTGGCTGAGCAAAACGGCTCATATTGCGAATTCGGTGCACGGTGAATAGACCCTTTCCGAAATTCAGTCTGGCCACTTCGATCACTATCATCATCTCTGGAACGGCATCTGTGCCATACCAATGGCAGCCTTCTAGTGACTGATAAAGGAAGACGTTGAAGATGCTCCTAAGCGGCTCTTGCGAGGCCTGCACATTTGGGGGGTCAGTACGACGCGACGATGGAGTAGAACGCAAGAGCCAAGTAAGCGTTTATTTCTAATAACTCAGATTCAATCAATTTGTGGGCGGCACACAATCGGCTTTACAGCACTTTGGTGTATAGAATTTTCTCGAGGCATCTGAGTGGCTTCTAGCTTAATTATGAATGCTGGTTCTTGGTCACCAGCAAACTGAAAGTGATCGAAAAAGAACTCACACCAAACAATTCCTCTCGTGCCGTTGACTTGCGAAAGTGACGGTGCCGATACAAGTTCATTTTCGCCATTGATATGGCAAAACCTAAACTGCTTTACAAACCACCAGATGGCACTGAATTTCGGAAAGGGTCTATTGCCGGCGAGCCTTGCCGGTGGCACCGGCGACCAAAAACGCGCCAGTGGTGCAACACATGACCCTCTTCACTTGAACACAAAGTGCCGGCAACTGGCCCGGGTCGCGCCTGAGCTTTGTTAACTTCTTCCTCGATTATTTTATGGTACAATAGGAACGCTGTATGTGTCAACAATATAAAATCTGGCCCCTTGAGATGTGTGTAAACACAGGCGGCTTCAGAATAGTTTTCGAATTATTAACATTACCACGGTCCGCACAGCTTGGAGGATCTTAAATTATAAAGTTAAATGAAAGGAAGATTAATAATTCGGTGTGGGGCCGTCCGCAGACGCGTGAAATTTCTATTACCAGTGTTTGGATTTCCAAAGAACTGTCGCCATATTACAAGGGCCCCATGGAAACTTACCAGGGTCGATTTTCATATTCTGTTTATTGTCATTGCCTCTTCTGGAATCCTCAGTTTTCTTATTGCGCCCACCTTCCTTGAAATTGAAGTGAGTATTCGAGTGTTGAACTGCATCACTATGCATACACTTTTTTTTTTCACCACTCTAATAACGTGTTATTACACAGCTGTAAAACAAAGTATTGTATCATGCAGCCCGTGTCTCAGAGCAAACTGACCTTGCGCAAGCTGGAGATATTCTTCCAAAAATATTGGCTTTCTTTGAAACATAAATTATCTTTATCTTCGTTTTTTTTTGCAATCTTGTCTCGGAGCACAAATGGGTGCCGGTCTCGATAGCTTCGTTTGCCACCCGAACCCGCTATTCGCAGCTTTCGGCAAACATTGTTTCTTCTGTCTATCTATGCTGGAACGCAAACTGAATGATGTAGATAACTGCATCAGGCACTGATTGGCTCTTCTCTGGGGTCACGTGACATGACGTTGAAATGTAGTTTTTCCCTATGCAGTTCGAGCTATGCTCGTAAAATGATGCAGTTGGCGGTGACGTCAAAATGTCGTCACGATGCACTTTGACGATGCAGCTAACTGAGTGGTCGATGCGAAGCCGAAGATCAATCTGCATCGTAAAACATGGCGACCCTAACATATGCATCTCTACTGTGGGGTTCGCCAGCGCATCGAGTGTTTAGAGATCACCGGGATGCTTTCGAGCCGAGCGATGTGAGGTTTGTGGGCGAATAACCGGTTGACCAGAGGGGTGACTCGCTGGCTGTGTGACCAGCTTCGCGGAAAGCTCCAGCGTTGTCTTGAAGGGCCCCGTGTGCTGACGGTCGAACAACAAGTCCTCGCAGCTCTACGCTTTTACGCCGCTGGCGGCTTCGAGGGAACCGTCGGGAGCGACGAAAACATTGGTGTTCAGCAGTGCTCTGTGAGTCCCGTACTTGGTGATGGCACCAACGCTATCATCGATTGCCTCGGATCGAAGTGGCTGTGTTTCCAACAAACTCAAGCAGAGAAGGCGCTCACAAAAAGGAAGTTCTTGGAGCGATGCAAGTTCAGCGGCGTTATCGATAAATATTCTAAATACTCTTACACAATTTAACACGATTGTGTTTTCATTTGAGTGCACCCCATATAAGCAATTTGGCTGAGCGAAAAGCCAAGCAAGCAAAGGTAACAGGCTTAAGTTGAGCTAGTTCGTTCATACTTCAGGTAAAGAGAGAGATATATATGCTTTATTTTAAAACAACTACTTCAGATCCGGGCAGCTGAACTAGAATAAGCATACACATAAAGAAAAGACCATACACACCGTGGGACTAACAACTGATTTTCTTCTTCCCCCTCTTCTACTACAAACCCAACTCGAGGGAAATATTCTCTTTTCTTCTTTTTGGCTTCCTACTTCACCGCAAATTTAACCCCAGAAGGAACATTTTTTTCTTTCTCGTGCAGCACGAGAGATGTTGCACTAACGCAGTCAAATATAGCCAAAAAGTAAAATTTGTCGTTTGTTATTGACACAGCACATTTACACAGGAGGTTAGTCTGCCTGAACATGGCGACATTGTTACCCACTGTAGATAAGCAATTTAGCCAGTGCAGTACGACTGCTAGCCCGGGGTTTTTAACGTGCATTGCGCAGTACACGATCGCACGCCGGTACGATGCTCATCCAGCAGATCGAAACGGGCGGGAGCGGGAATAGGCCCGTAGCTCTCAAGTTTTGAGCAGCGCTCCAGGCGAGCACAATAAAATATTTGGCTCGCGTTTCGAACGTGCGTCATAACGCTTCCCCCACTACAGTTTTTTTATACTCCGTTCCATTCTAAGTGCCAGCGTAGCAGAGGTTACAAGAGCGAACTCCGAGCTTGCAGTGTCCCTTCCAAGCACGCACGCTCGTGCAGTGCCAGCATCGCTCAGGTAACATGTCTTTGCAAGAAGCTTCGGCTTCGCCATCATGTAAATTGAAACATGCGGGCTCACGGAAGCTATGAAAGAACGCAGTAAATAATAAAGCTGATTGAGACGCCGAGGCCGCGAGCTGCATAATTCCTTTTTATTTTATTTTTTTAGACTTTTTGTTATCGCGCGTCTACAGATGCTGACAGATGCTTGCATTCGAACGTGGCACGTGCGAAATCGAACGTTACAGCGCCGCCTGGATAGTGCTGCCAGCATAACATGGTCGCGTCTTGCGGACGCGCTCGCGCCCCCTGCCCGAGAGCAACGGGTCTATTGAACCCACGATCCCTGGGTTCTGCAGCGCGAGCTTTCGCTCCACGTGCTCCGAGCTGGTGTGCGCTAGCCTACTCGGCGATTCTCCAAAATTCCCTGTAGGGAAAAAAAGAACGATGTAGTTTCAACTGAATCGCCACAGTTCGGCGACGTCACCGGACACGTCACGGTGCAGTTCTCTTCCGATGTAGTTGGTTGGCGGTGGAGATTAGGCTCCTCCCACCGGCAACGTCACGATGCAGTTTCTCCACCGCTTTTTCCAGCATAGACAGACTGGTTCCCTTTCCCCAATCGGATGTGACGATACCGGATACAGTCTGGAAGACAGGCTGCCCGACCTCTTGAACCTGGGGCAAAACTTGTGCTGGTAAATTGCCGCACACGCTTGGGAAGCGCCGCCACAGAACAGCTTGCACCCGCCAGCCTTTGACCAGGCGAACGCCCTTGCAGAAGATATGGCAAAATATTTTGCAGGGAAATGACCACCCGAATTAGCCGATAGATAGCCGTTGGCGGCCGCTTCACGAGAGCGCGCGCTCAGCCGTCGCTCTCGTGTCAGGCGTTGCCGGAAAAGGGGGGGTTGCTTCCGGCCGTTTCTGGGCCGGCTTGCTAGAATACCGTCTCAGCTGAGACTCGGGCTACGTTCCGAATCTGACCCTGGTAGCTTGTCTCCTACTTCAGCGGGAAATACCACGGGACATCGCGAGTAAACGATCCGTCACTTGATTTTGGAACGGTAGGGATAATCACCTGGATACTGCGCGGATTGGCTTCGTCTTGGGCTATGGCAAAAAGAAAACAGCATCGACGGCGGATAATAGACGATCTCTCTTGATCGTAGAGAAAGCACTCGAAGAGATGAAGAATATTAACCGTTGCGAAGTGTTTCTTTGACAGTAACGACACGGTGCTTTCTGAGGTGGCTCCACCAGTTCCTTTTGCAAACTTTCCTTTTGGGCTGTTATTGAGATCAAAATTACTTTCTCTTTTCGATAGACCCTTTCCTGAATTCAGTGCCATCTGGTGACTCAAATGGCAGTTTATCTTGTACTATACTAATGGCTGCAATTAACCTGTGGTCTGCAGTATTTAATGGGGCACCGTCACATAAAGGTCAACGGTAAACGAGAATGTGCACTTCGCTACAATTATTTTTCAATCTCTTTTAGTGTCGATGGCGAAACAAGTGCAGCCAGTCGGAACGGTGCGCCAACCCATATAGACGCCTTGATAGAGTCTTTTACATCAAGGTACTTTGAAGCCGAGTGAGTGCTACTAAGAGATTGACTGGGACCGAGTGTGGAATGAACGCTTACGCAGCTCTTGCGTCCAATTCCTGCTTTACTTCACGCTAACGTAGAGAATGCGCTAACGTAGAGAATGTAAAGGCATCGAATCATCTGCTTAGGGGCATCTTCAACTTCTTCCTTCATCTGTAAACAGAAGGCCCGTTTTCAGATGATGATGATAGCGATCAAAGTGGCCAGATTGAATTCCGGAAAGGGTCTCTTAAACATCAAAAATGCGTTTTTATTAATCAACGCGATCGCTGTAAGTTTAGTCCAACTGCCCTAAATGTTTAAGTTCCACGCATCGTAATTTGCACCAATAAGGTTTGCAGAAATTGCTTCCACACAGTGTAGCAGTTCAACGAAGGGGGCTTTCTCAACAAGAATATGTAACTTACGTTCGCCTTGACGCGAATATGATTACAAAATCATTGAGCGAGCTTCCAAACCACTACTGGCAATTTCTTAACGAGGCAGATGGGGTGGGTCGTCGACTGATCATGATATAAATATCTTCAAAGCCTTCACTGCTTTACAAGCGTGATACTCTCATTGCACAAACTCTGGGAAATCAAAAATACTTCCGCATCCTTTACTGCGTCCGAACGTTTTCAGCATCGAACGTAAGAATACAGAGTTCCCTCCAACGCCGTGGGCGAGGATGCGGAAAAGTTCCTGTTTAGGTTCGCACTCTGATAATAGGAAGTTTTAGCGAGTCGTTTTTCGAGCATACGGTCCCGAAATCACGAACGGTGCAGCTGGTCCGTTCCGCGAGACCGTACGTGCAATTTGACATATTTTAGCGAATCGTGAGATTGGCGGAACCGTGTAAACGCTGATGATGATAGTGCTTAACGGTGGCGACATCTTCTAGTAAACATGTGAAACATTCTGCAACGTGTGAGTCCGTGGCGGCTCCTGTTTCCGGCGTACGCCTGATGTAAACAAGACGGCCGACGTAACATTCGCCGGTCGGAATTTCAAGAACGGCGAAGCTAGTAGAGTAAAAAGTATCTGGACGAGCGTAAAGGCATGTGCTGTGTCTCCTTCATCTTGAACTTGAACGATGGTTCACGTTGTGTGCCATCGAACCAAATCATCTCGTCTGCCCGCGGTCGCCACGGCAGATAGTCTGCCCGCAGATCGCAAATATTTACTAGCATGCGCAGTTTACAGCATTCACGATCGCTTACCATTCTGAGCAGTCTTCGAAATGATTTGGTTTAGACTTTTCAATGAAGCATAGTAACAGAATGGAAAATCGCCACCCGCTGTCCGTGTCGGCGAACTCAGTCGCCGAACCGACCGCCATCTTTTTTTTCACACGAGTCGTGAACGGTTGCTGGCTGCGTTGCGGTGACGACTCCGGCGGCCGGAATGGGAGAAACGAACGAGAAGAGCCTCCCGACGCCCCGAACGACTCGCGCGCGCATGCCCAGTGGCGTCGCCGATGTGTGCGAGGGCGAACCGTTCGCGTGGAAACGACCTGCTAAAATTCTTTAATGACAAGAAGTATATTTTCTCGAGGAAGGCGGACGTTCAGCATGCGGTGCAGTCAATTCCTGCGTTGGAAACAACGAATCTCAATAACCCCACATAAATGGCGGCGCCTCATTTTTTTGTCCTTTCGAACGTCTGCCTCCAAAGCCAAGGGAACAAACAAGCTTTGGCGGCTATTGGGGCAGAAAGCAGACGGCGAGTAGACGGCGAACAGATCACGTGACGTATTTACTCGATTTGACTTGACGTTTCCCACCGATCGAGGAGGGCAGCATGAGTATAATTACTCCGGAGTAAGCAACCCGTTTCTGAACGCGAGTTCGGACGTCATCGAGTAAGCGTGAATAGGTTTTGAAACGACGCGGTACGGAACGTTTGCTCCAGAGTCGGATCGAGTAATTTTGTAACACATCCTCCGTGAAAGAAGGCACTGCAAAGGCTGGGGTGCGCGAGCGTCTTGAGACTCGACAAGAGTCCCGCTCAGATCGTGGTCTAACTTTGGCAGTGCTTTCTTTCCTTCGCTGTCAGCTGAGACGCTGTTTCTACCAAGTCGGTCCTGCTCCTCTCGACGCTGAGGAACATGGCGCCGCCTGAGGCAACTACATCGTCGGCGACCGTAACCTCGGCAATAACGAAACGTGGCCCTCCACGCCAGTACACTCCAGACGAATTAAGGGAGCGGAAGAACGTCATTCATACTTTCGCATTCACAACTCATAAGAAGTGCTTTGCTGTCCTCGGAATGGTTTGGTATGAGCATCATGACAGGAACTTCGAACAAGAAATGAACACCCTTCAGGCAGTGTCTGCAGACTGACTATTGTAGTATGCATTAACCACGACCTACTGTAGTCCGGACCTTCTTACAGAATGGCTCCCTATGTCGCCGATATAGTGCGTCGTTTTGCTGTTGGGGACACTCGCTAAAGAACTGTCTCTGGCTTGCCAACCCAAAACGCGGTTCCCAAACTGTCCAGAGCGCAGTCCGCACGGCGTGCGGCTGGCGATATCTCTCCTGGGGAACACCTACCGTATCGTGGCGCCACAGGCTTGTGTAGCAGAAGCTTGTAGCATGGCTCGCTCTCATGTTTGTTTGGACTAAAAGAACGCGTTTGTCGGGTAGGGAAGCGCAAGGGCGTTTTAGAGCGCAGCTCTTAAGCGTGTTTCACATGCAGCGATTTTGGCCCTAAAGCGGCGCGATTTCTGCCGTCGCGGCGCTTGGGCCGCTCAACCGCTGGTGCTGGCCAGAGCGCTGCGACGGTAGAAATCGCGCCGCTCTAGGGCCGAAGCCGCTGCATGTGAAACACGCTTTAGGGGCCCGTTTCCGGCTTGAGCGGCATCGCCGTCGGCGTCGCTGTCTGAGGCCACGTGACCCCCTGAAGTCACGTGACCCCCCGAGGTCACATGACCCTCTGAGGTCACATGACTTCCCGTCCCCCGAGATCACGTGACGCCCCCCGAGATCACGTGACCCTTGTGAGAGCACGTGATCCCCCGAGGTCACGTGAGCTTCCCGGCGATCACGTGAACCCCCGAAGTCACGTGACCCCCTGAGGTCATGTGAACCCCCCTGAGGGCACGCGACCCCCCGAGGTCACGTGACCCTCTTGTCCCCGAGGTCACGTGACTCCCCTGACATCACACGACCCCCTGAGGCCACGTGATCTCAAGGAGTCACCTATCCCTCACTATATGCACTCTAAGAAAAAAGAGAGCGTGACTTTCTCCCTCACGAGAGCAAATGCGCTGACACAACCATTGCTCCCCTAGGGGAGCAACGGTAACGGGAGCAAACTTTGCTCCCTTACCGTTAGTCCCTCAAAGTTGAACCCCCAGGACTAACATTAGCGCCCTTGCATTTAGGCCACTGGGATTAAATGTTGCGCCTTTAGCTCATTTATTACTAAATTGTGCCCTTACACACCTAAGTGGCGCTAGTCAACGTCAAATTCAATATTGGTAAAAAAATAATGTTATCGCTGGGGTAGATCTTTTTCACGCTCAATACATTCACATATGAACAACGCTTATTTCACATTTGCACATGTATTCTTGCACACGTATTATACATTTTAGCATAGAAAAAGAATTAGAACACAGATGACACACACCCAACACACACACGATGGCACACTTATTCAATTTGGTTTCCTTTGTCGGCACACTCTATTTAATCGCGACCCCAAAGGCTGCTCATGCGCGTTTTATACTGATCATATGAAAGGATCGTTTTGTCAGTGACCATCTAAACCGTGAGCGATGTTACAAGTATGGTGCTGCTTTAGCACCAATATTGTTTCCCAATATTGTTGCTAAACTTTTCAATGAGTGTATCTCTTACTAAGAAGTAACGGTACACACAGTAATTGTATGCAACAGTCTATAAAACGGTGTCCCCATAGGCTCCCAGCAGCCTTGTCCTCGCTTCCCCGCATTGACTGACCCACTTGGCGCTTTCACGTCTCCATGGCAACCGTATCGTCTCTTGCGAAAAAAAACAACCGCAACAACAAACAGCAGGTTGCATAGAATACAAAAAAAATAAGAAAACAGAATTAACTTTTTGTTTTTGCAAACGTTTTTAAAACGTTCTACGCGGCTATTTTCATCCCAGTTAAACCAAAAAGGAAATACAAACGCTTGCAAAGCACGTTTCGGAGCATGCAAAGGGGAAGGACGCCACGACAACGGTCAAAAGCCGCATGGCCAATGCATCAACAATGGCGGCGCTCGGTCAGCGTCGGCTTCCACGACGTGCTGGAACAGAGGCTACGATCGCTATAAAGTTAGTTCCAACTCTTAAACATCGCCCTACTGCAATTTTCGATGATACGATTGTCTGTGGATACCTCCGTCTGCGTTCCGAAACAGTAAGTGCGTCGGTAACGCTGGCCATCGCCGATGCAGCAGACGCCGCCATCTTGTCCACCCGTCTTTTGCTCTCGCGCGCGCTTTTGCTCCCGCGACTGCGTTTGCTCCTGCGCGCCTTTCGGTTAGTCCCGGTCGAGTGCAGTTAGTCCTCAGCATTTGCGCACGGTACATAGCTCAAACCAGATGGTCTGTTCGGGGAGCAAATGGGAGTTCAGAGGACCAAATGCTGCCGTTAGTCTTTTGAGACCATCTTTTTTTCTTTGAGTGTACACTACCATCCTCCTCCTCAAACGCTGGGCACTAATCCGGCGTCACAGGGAATTGTAAACGGCTCTAATTTTTTAACTCCGGCTGCTCTTTGCTCTAACTTTGAAATAAGGCGCGTTCTTAGATCACCCGTAAAATGTGATGGCAACCGGCGCCTCTATAGTGATGAATCTGTCCCGCGACCACCGACTGGCGACTCGAACCCGCGAGGCCCGCAGGTCAAGACCAGTTAAGGCCGCCACGCCTTCGACTGATATGCGGCTACCTTAGAAAAAAAAAGTGAAGTCGTGAAGTCTTGAAAAAAAAAAGTGAAGTCGTGAAAAAGTCGTGAAGTCGCCGGGTAGAGTTCTTGTATTCTCCTGGTGGAAACACGGCGAAGACATTTAAGAGTGCTTACCTGTAGGAATGCGAAAGCATTCTTACACGCAGCGCGCCATGACTTCCTTTTGCACACGGCGCTCCCGCGGGGGCACCACCCTTCCCCACTGCTCAGGTGCGATGCCCCCGCCGACTTCACGACTTCCTTGACGAAGCCTCTGCGCTGCTGTGCTTTCTTTGTGTTTTATTTATGAGGCGCGTTCGCTTTGATCTAGAGCACCACCGCCGGCTTCACGGCTTCCGCGACGAAGCATCTGCGTTGCTGTGCATTTCTTTATCTTTCATTTCTGAGGCGCGTCCGCTTTGACCTTGAGCGGCGCGCGCTTGATGACGTATTTTTACGGCCATCCTTCGGGCACAACGCCGACGCCGCCTTTTCGCGTAATGGAACATATGACTTTCACCTTAGAAGCCTTTATGCAGCACCGCGAAGTCATAACGTGAAGCACCGCGTGGCCGCGGCCATATTCTACGAGGTGTGCGCTGGCACATTCTTCTGTGGGCAGGTCAGCAATACAGTAGATCGTGGTATTAACAGTGCGACAGTGGATTACGGCCTTGGTGGCTGTGTAACTGCGGCGTCGCTGGACCGTCTTTAGATAAGATCCCATTATTGTGAAGAGGCATTATACTTTTTGAGCAATATGAATGTTATAGAGCGGTAATTTTTAAAGTACCCTGCTACTCGTTAAGCGGGTACGTCTTTTTTTCAGAATGTGGATAACGAGCGATAGTCAGCCGGATGAAACACATGCACGGTCTTTCATTTTTCCTTTTTTTCTTTTTTAAAAGGCCCCTGAGGAGAAAAAAATAATTTTTATATAGTATGGAGATATAGGCGAAGAGTGAGTTGTTCCCAGTATTTGCTGTCATTACGCGAGCTACCGCCATTAGGCTTAAGCCTGGTTCAGACAGTTGCGTTTGACTACGTTTCACTGCCTTGCGGCTGCGAGAAACCAGGACATCCCTGCTGCTTATATCGCGTGCCAATACAATTTCTTGAATTGGATTCCACGCTTCATACGAAGCACAGATGTGCCGGCGACTCGCAGTCGGTTCTCGACGAGACGCAGTCAAACGGACTCAAGCGCAAGTGTCTGGACCGGCCTTTCTCCTGGCTGTCGGTGCGGCCGTGTCTGACGACGTATTTTTTCCGGTCTTTTGTGTTGGTGGTTTTGTCCCGCTGACCAAGGCATGTTTTGGTCCAGCGCCGGAAGGGTTTCCATATTCTGCCATTGGCTTTTGGGTTCATAACCCCCCGAAACAGGCGAGAAAGTGAAAAATGCTGGATCTATAAAATTTACTGTTCCTTCCTTGGGAACTTCCTTCCTCGCGGAGGAAGAAGAAGTGCCTGAGATTGAGGACGTAAAATTTTCGTTCCGTCAATTCGACAGCCTTTTCGGTAGCCTATAGCCAGCTGTGACCTTCAAAGACCGACCATAAGAAGCTTCAGAACTACCGGCGACGTCCGAGCAGTCGCCAGTGAAAAACCACTCGTAAGGGTGGTCTTTTCTAGACCCCAATCATGATGCCCGGCTCCACGATCGAACTTCCACAGCAGAGCATTGAAAGCGCCGCCACCAACGTCACAAACCCAGTATCGACAGACCACATCACCCCTGGACAACACTGCATGCCGAACGACTCAACTCACGATGCTCATGACACCGCGTCCAAGTTCTGGACGTCCGAGTCGGTAGCGAACTCGTCTGAGACCGGGGTCGAAATTATGGATGAAAGCAACACCAACAACAAAGAGTGGAACAAGGCACGATCACGTAAGCGCTCACACAAAACACTGTCCGACTCTGCTTCGAGTTCGGGAACAGTTCGCAAACAGCCGAACGTCAGTGAAGGACTCACAGTAATCTTTGCCGCTACGAAGCCTGACCAAAAGCTAGCAACTTTAAGCAGCTTGAGGCTTTCCAACGCCCTAGAGAAGCTCTGTCCAGAGTGCATCCTTCAGATACGCCCCAACGAGCGCCTCAACGTCGTCGCCGTTGATGTGCGCAACGGACAAACAACAAGGACGCTGCTGAAATGCCCTGAACTTTGTGGTGTCTCTGTCAGGGCCTACCAATCCCTCGAGGGCCCCACATCGATGGGTGTCATAAAAAATGTCGATGCTGAACTGTCAGATCTTGAAATTCTAGAAAACCTGCGATCGGATGGCCGCATAGCCAGAGTACGTCGTCTTGGGGCGACAGGTGTCGTAAAGCTGACATTCAACAGTTCACCATTGCCAAGCTTCGTGCTGCTAGGACGAGTACGACACCAAGTGACGGAGTTCAAACCCCGTCCAATCCAGTGTCGCAACTGTGGTGGTTTTGGGCACTTTACAGTCTCATGCACACGTTCTTCCGCATGCTCTCGTTGTGCAGAGCCGCATCCTATAACTAACACCACGAGCAACACCAAATGTAAATCCACAGTGATCAAGTGCGTCAACTGTGGAGAAGCACATGAAGCTACATCTCCAGCGTGTTCAAAATGGAGAGAAGAGCAAAATGTCGTCACGTACGCCAAGAGAAATGCCGTTGACTACCGCTCTGCCAGAATTATTGTAAAGCAGGCGTCGGGAGTCATACCAGAGCCCATTCTCAATGTGGTGGCCAACAGCACCTCCAAGAAAAGTGGAGAAGCCCCACTGCAGGACAGGCAACCCCAAGCCCTTGACGATAAGGGTTTAAGCTATGCCGCAGCACTCAAGACCGATCCTCAAAAAAATATCGAAAGACCACCTAACAACAACTCTGCAACAACGTCTAATAAGCCAAAACCCGGTGTCACCATTCCGACGGGCACTGAAAAGTCGACATGCAACGGAGCATCTATCAAAAAATCTGAACACTCAACGGGAGTCACCAATATGGAACCAACATCAACGGCTGACTCTTCAAAAAGATTACCCCGAGATGCTCCGGAAAAACCTACGGCAAATTGGATAAAATTATTCAGAATAGCAGCAGAAATGGCGTGCGCTTATCTTGATGGCATTGATGCCTCGTGGGCACACATTCTAAGCGGTTTCATTCAGGCAGCGTTCCCACTGCTGAATATAGCATAATGCTGCATCCCAACGTCCAGCCAAAAAGACGCACCCGAAATATTGCATGTCCAACAGTGCTTCAATGGAATACTAACGGCATACAACAACGCCTCTCAGATCTACGCCTACATTTAAAGACCAACCGATACGACGTCCTAGCCCTTCAAGAAACTCGTATAAAATACGGCAAATTCAGACTTTCTCCATACGTCGTTTATCAGGGCCTACTGCCAGTTACTGAAAACACGAAGAACGAAGTGCCGAAAGCCACGATACTTGTCCGAAGAGAACTGGATCAGCGTCAAATAGATTTGACAGACTTATGTGACGATGCTGCTGAGTTCACCGGTGTAACGATACGTAAAGGGGACTGTGACACCACCATAGTTTCTGCGTACGTCCGTCCGGGAACCAAATGGGACCCTACGATTATGATGAAGATTATGCCGCGCTGCTCAGAAAACGTACTATTTTTGGGAGACTTTAACGCCCATAATCACACCTGGGGAGATAAGCACACAACGACGCGCGGATCTGCTCTTGAGGCCACAGTGGACACGCTGGGGCTTGTTCCACTGAATGATGGAACCGCAACATTTGTCAGACCGGGGGTCTCCAACAGTGTCCTTGACCTCAGCTTCGCTACATCACAACTCAGCGCGCGATGGCAACCTCAACATGACAGCTGGGGTAGTGATCATATCCCTATCATTATCTCCTCCCCAAGCTCTACAAGCGCTACACATAGGACCTGCAGAGTCGTCAATTGGGACCAATATCGCTCGCACCTCCAAGACCTTCTCTCTGAAGGAAACGTCGACCTTACAACGGCTATTTCACAAGCCCTATATGACGCCACGAGGCTGGTCCAGGTCCCGGTCTCCCGCCCGAATCCTGACCTCCTCTACCTCAAGCTGAGGGCCCGCCGACGGCAAGCCCAAAATCGTTCGCTACGTACAAGAAGAATGGAGGACATTCAGCGCTATAGAAGAATCGACGCAGCGTTCTGCCGCCATACTAACCGACTTCAGCGAAAACAGTGGCGACAAAAATGTGAATCTCTTGGTGCTCCCGGTGGCGCAAGACAGGCTTGGAGGATGGCACGTACTCTCGCATCGGAGGTAGTTCCTCGGCTTCAGATCTCAGCGTTTGCTATATCGCAAAATATTACATTAGCACGAACTGCCGAGCTTTTGGCCGATCAATTCTCCCGTCCAATCTCTCCCCCTTCAGGCTTTCAAATTAGCTCATCAGTGAGCCCCCTTTATCAACTGCCCAACATAGACTCCGACTTCACGCTTAAAGAACTGCAGCACGCACTTAGAAGATCCACCCGTCGTAGAAGCACTCCAGGGCCGGACGGGATAACGTACCAGGCTTTAAACAACATAGACCCCGTCATGCTGCCTAAACTACTGGAGGAGCTAAACTCAGTCTGGAGCACGGCGGCACTGCCGGATGCCTGGCTCAACTCCGAAGTCATACCAATCCACAAACCAGGCAAACCGGTGGAAGATTTGTCATCATACCGACCAATTTCACTCACCTCCTGCCTTGAAAAAGTTCTCGAACGCATGATACTTAGAATACTAGACTGGGCACTAGAAACAGTTGGCGCGATCCCTGAACAACTCTCTGGTTTCCGCCGTCGACGTTGCACGGCAGATGCTATTGGGGATCTGGTCTCAGCGTTGGAGGAAGCCAAACAAGCTAATCACGGTTACGCCGTCATTTTCCTTGATATTACCAAAGCATTTGATGCGATTCTTCACGCTACTGTCATTAACCAGCTTCAAGTCCTTGGCGTCACGGGACCTACTTTGGCATTTATCAAGGCCTTCCTCACTGGCCGGACTATGAAAGTTCGCATCGGAAACAATCGCAGCACAATCAGACACATAACTCAAGGAGTTCCTCAAGGAAGCGTACTAAGCCCGCTTCTCTTTAACGTTGCAATGGCCGCTCTTCCCCGAACTCTCGCCCGTGATGACCGAGCTCCAAGAATTCAAATATACGCGGACGATGTGGCCCTTCGGGCCACGTCACCAACAGCCATGCATGCTAAAATGCAACGTCGTTTACAGCTGACTCTTGACGGTATTTCAAAGGAAATTACTCGACTGGTTTTAACTATCTCGCCATCTAAAACCGCGGTACTTGCTCACCATCCACGAGGCTTTAAGGCTAGCTCTTTCACGTACTCTGTAAACGGCACTCCCATAACACGGATGCGCAACCACATGTACCTAGGACTGGTTATTGATGACTGCCTTTCCTGGCGTCCAGCCGTGAAACAAACAATATCTCGGTGCGATCTCCACCTCAACGTACTTCGCAGGATCCGAGGACAAACCTGGGGAACCTCGCAATCTATGACTTTGCAAATGTATAGGGGACTGATACAATCCAGGTTGCTCTATGCGCTCCCACTTGTATTCGTACGGGACGCTCAGCTCACGAAGATGGAGATCATTCAAGGGAAAGCCCTCAGAATCTGCCTCGGTCTTCCCCCGTCTGCGCCGATCATCCCTACTTTGGTCGAAGCTAGACAAAACACAATAGTCAATCTAGCGTTCCGTCAGGCACAACGACATCTGGCCCGGCAGACCCTCACAAGGTCTACTTCCAACCTCTTACAACGCTTCGATAGACGTCCCAATTCCCGCCTAGGAAAAGTCTACGCAGAGTTTAAGGAGTCGGTCGGTACATTGGATGAAGACCCTCCTCCACCACCCCCTCATACAACTGTGTTTCTGAATATATGAGAAGAAATTCCCCAACTACGCAGCAAAAAGTTGGTCTCGGATGTGGTTTCCCGTAATCTTGCGGAAGAACACGTCGACAGCTTTTTCGACGGTTGGATAAAAGTTTTCACCGATGGCTCAGTCTGTCATCAAAAAAAATCCTCAACTGCTGCTGTAGTTATCCCTGAACTCTCCATTATCAAGTCCGGTCGCCTCGACTTCCACACATCATCCACCATCGCAGAATTAAAAGCACTAGAATTTGCTCTCGATACCCTCCACGACTTTCAGAGCCCAGAAAAGGCGGCTTTGCTTACAGATTCCAGAGCGGCACTTCAAATCCTCACCAATCTGGAAGACGCACCTCCGATTGCCCGCATCATCGCTTTCAAAGTCGAATCCTTAGAAAAGAAAGGCTGGACTATAGCATTCCAGTGGTTGCCATCTCACTGTGGGATCGACGGCAACGAAAGGGCCGACCAAATCGCAGCTGAGGCACATGAACTGACCAACAGCACTCTCCACGTGCCGAAGATCAACGAGGCCAGGCTTCTCATCGCACGTGAGACGCAAAAAAGACACCCGGACGTGGGCGTAGCTGGAGGAACCCCACCATCACCGGTCCCCACCAAACTCGGCCGCCCAGAAGCAGCCCTTCTTCACCGACTGAGAACACGTTCAGCTTTTACGGCTTCTTGGCTTTACCGCATCAAACGCGTGGACAGCCCACACTGTCAGACATGCCAAGTTCCCGAGGATATAGAACATCTCCTTTGCGACTGCCCAATCTTAGACGCTCAGCGTTCTAGACTCCACCTTGAACTTCGTCAAATAGGCGCAGCAAGGCAGAACCTTTCGCACCTGCTTTTCCCGCCAGGTCCCAGGCGCATCGCTACGAAAACATTCGCGCTGCTTCTGACATTCCTGGAAGACACCGGCTTGGCTGACCATCTTTAATGCTTGGTGTTCCTTCCAGTTTCCAGTACGGCGGGCCCGGCTTGGCGCAAGGTCTGTGACTGTGACGGGTAACATGACCTTCTGCCATTGAGGTGGCAGACCTGACAGTGCTGGACTAGACACCACTTAATATCTTTTGATCAGTGTGTGTCTTGTTTGAACCTTCCTTCCCTTTCTTACTTCTCTCTCTCTCTCTTTCCCTTTTCTTTTGTTGCTCAGACCGGGACTGGCAGGCCCCCATTAGAAGGAGTGGCCACACTGTTCCGGTCTTCCTTCCCCCTCCCCTTTCTTGGTTTTAAAATAAATTTCAACGCTTACACACACACACACAACTTCCTTCCTCCGAAAGCCGAAAGATCTTGTCGCCAGTAGTAGAGTGAAATATAATACATTATATTCTAGTTGACTGCACCAATAGGAAGATTCACTTCCGGTCGCCTCATTGAGGAAGAACGAGAGAGACGCTTCGCAGCAGCCCTGAATGGGCGCCGCCATAAACGCCCTTCAGCTTATGTTTTCCCTTCTTCCATTTGCTTCACTTCATTGTTACCATAGCGGGCCAGGTTATTGGCATTATAGATTCTACCCTGTCCTTCTCCCAGCATTAGCATTTGTGGAGGCTCGTAACCGCCTGTTTCATTGGCTCAATATATCGGTAAAACAAGAGGTCAGCAATGGCGGATATAATTTGGCGCGCGTGCAAAGTGTCCATACTGGCTCGAGTTCGAGCGCCAGAAGCATGCCAGGGAACGAGCGTCACGATCATTTTGAGATCGCGTGTTGTTCATTCGACTCTACGCTTTGCCCAGAGGCGTCTCAGGATGAAGGCCTCTTTTCTTCTGACCCGAGCCCGCACCGCCAGCGCCCCAACTGCCCCATTGGACGCAGCGCTTATTTTAGGACATGACACTTTCCAACAACTGGAACTTCTGTGTGCCACGCTTTCCATCTTCATCACAGTAAGCGACAGTCTCGTTACCGTGGTATTAAAGCGGCCCATGGAACACTGGTGCAGGCCACCGTCGGAGCTAGCTTACATGCCGACCGACGTCTGGAAAAATCAGAGCATCCCCGTGAAACCGGACGGCACGTTCAGCAAATGCACGCGCTACAAGCCTCCACTGGACACGGGAAATGCGATGGAGAACCAAACCGTGGTCCTTTGCGACGAGTTGGACTACGCTCTGGTGACCACGGGGAAATCCATCGTCAGCGAGTGCAACCTGGTTTGCCACAGACACCGGCTCCTTTTGCTCCGTTGGCTTGTATACTTCGGAGGAGCCGTCGCCGGGAGCGTGATCGGGTACTTTAGGGACAGCTTTGGCCGCAAATCAGTTTTCGTGGTCGCGCTGTTACTGCTAGTCGCCTCTGGCACGGCCAGAATCTGCTCCAACACGGTGCTCACGTTTATCATCTTGCGCTTTCTGACATCGGTGACATCCTTGACCCTTATGAACATGGCGTCAGTTCTACTGTTCGAAGTGACGGAGACAACGCGTCGCGTCGTTTTCTGCGCCTTTGCCTCCTCGTGCACATCCGCGGCGCTGACATTGTTCTATCTCCTCTTACTGGCGGTAGGTGGGCACTGGAGGGTGATTCAAGCGATACTTATGCTGCCGACAAGCTTCCTGCTGTTCGCTTCCTACGCCATTGAAGAGTCTCCTTGTTGGCTGCTGGGTTTGGGCGACATCCAAGGCACCGAGCACGCAGTGCTCTCGGCTGCCAAGGTAAACCGCAACCCCCTAGACGACGTGAAGGCCAAGATAAATAACGTCAAGTACGAGATGTCCCGGAGGGGCAACACGCAAACGAACGTTCAACAACCGAGCCCCTTAGACCTTGTCCTGAACAGCTCTCTGCATTTCCGATCCGTCACCATTTTTTCGAGTGCATTCATGACGCTCCTTCACTACTACGACACAAAGTTTAACAAGACCTTGGTAGATAACCGGACGGTGCACATAACCCTAATAGTTGCGCGGGTACTTGTCTCGATAGCTTTCTTGTATATCGTGCACTATGAGCCGGCGCAAGATACTTTGTGTCTCCATGTTACAAATGTCGGTCGTGCTAGGCTTTCAGACTTGGCTGGATTGGCAAAAGGACGATAGCATCCAGCCCACTGTCACAATTATCATTAAGGGAATTGTTCTGGAAGTGATTTCAATGACGATGTTTGTGTATTTGTTGGAGATATTCCCCACTGTGCTACGAGCCACGAGCTTTTGCTTGTGCACCATGTTCGGTAGGAGCGGAGGCGTGCTATTGTTCTTGATCAGGGGGCCCAACCCGTCAATTAATCGAGCTCTCGCCATGGCGGTAAGTGCGGTGATGCTCACTTTGATCGGTTTAGCTTTTCTTGCTTTACCCGAAACGAGGAAGGTAATGGCCACCAACACCATTCGCGAGACAGAACTTGAGGAGATGTGGCAAGTGCCTGCCAGTGGCAAGTGCCAGAGAAAACTTTATGCGTTTCTGAAGTATTGCTTCGCGTCCAGATGCTTCTAAGAAGTGCTAGACGCATTTTGTTTTAGAAGCGCCGCTTTTCATGATGTGGCGTTTTATAAAAGAAAAACATGCAATCTGTCAATGGCGTCACCGTCTATACGCGTCTCCCCTGAATCCGCAAGTGCGCTCCTCATGCGTCCTAGAAAGGAAGGTGTTCGCTTCAGACACAATGACAAAAGTCCCTGCATACACGCCACAAAAATGTTTGAAAAAGTTTTTTTTTTTATATATGCGAATGCTTCGAACACGTCTGTAGCGGGGGTTTCCCCAGGAACTTGGGAAACCCCTGCTACAGGGGGGGGGGTGAGGATAGAGGAATTGTTGCGAATTAAGAGGTTGCCTCCAGAAAAACAAGGGGGGTGTACACCCCCTATGGGGTATGTAGAGAAATCACTGTTCTGTACACAGTTTCAATGGGAAAGCATTATCATGGGACGGAGCCAATGGCGTTTGTAACCGCAAAAAAAAAAAAAAAACGCAAAAGAAATGTTTATTCTCCCTTCACCACCACAGCACTCGCGCACCGAAACCAAGCGGCGCCTGTCCACCCGGCTGCCTGAGTGCACGACCTCCTTCCCTAGGGGATACCCGCGGGTGGCCGAGGTCCGCCTATGCCGAATCACAACCGGCTGTGCATGGACACCCTATCGCCTGGCCCGCTTCGGGCTACGTTCGCCAGAACATGCAATATGCGACCGGTGTATTTCGACCCCTACATCGCCACCTCAAGCCGGTCAAACCGCCGGGCTAATCCTCGATACTTCCATAACACCCAGTCCTCAGCGCATCTCGACACCCTGCGCCTGCTCTAGGAGTGCCCGGCAAGGCGAAAGGAGAGGGACATAGCACTCGCGGAGCTCGGTCCACCACCACAAATGACGTTCGAGGCCTGGACGGCACCGATAGGCCCCACAGACGTCAAGAGGCGGGTCTTCAACTCACTCTTGGCTTACGTGAGGACGGCCGGTCTGGCCGGCCTTCTGTAAGCCCTCTCGCACTCCCATTCCTGCATCCTTATACCCTTCCCCTTCGCGACAAGGCATGAAACCGGTCGCATCGTACCCCCTCCTAAATATGAATAAAACACATCCAACTAGCATACAACATGCCTTCATCCTATGGTCGCCGATGGGTCGAAGCGGCGGGTGCTTCGTTCCGTCGCCCTGATTGTGGCGGGGGCGCTCGTGCCCCTGCACTCTTAGAAAAAAGGGTATGGATAGTCCTCCCTTAAGGGAGGAGCGGTCTTGCAACCTATGTTCCTTTAGAAAGGAAGAAACTTTCGTCCCTGAAGCAGGGGAGCAAAGTTCCTCCGTCGCTTGCATCTCAATATGGCGTCCCCGAATTGAGCAAATCGAGCCCAATAAGGCTTGACGAGGACGCTACGTCTCTTGTACGGGACGAGAGCAGCAGCAAATAAAAGCGTAACACGAGCTTCCCGCAAACTGTGTTTATTTCCGAAGCCAGATTTCCCCCACCGGTACAGAAACTTGCGTTTCGAAAGCAGTTACTCAGTCTTCTCGTCGACAGCACTGCGATGTTAAACGGAGACAACCGATACCCAGTTACTTTGCGCACTTTTACCCGTGTCCCACTAGAGCGACATACAGAAACAAAAGACAAAGACAAGTCTCAAACCACAGTCTTTCGCGATTTGAGACGCTTTGTAGAGTAACGGAGGCTATGCTCAAACACGAGCATCATGCACGTGACGGTATCCTTGGCAGGCTTGCAATCGCTCGTGCTTACTTCGCGAGCATCGAACGACTAAACGCCTGCCAAGGTACCATCACGAGCATACTGCATGGGTTTGAGGCTTGTCGCTGTCTTTTGTCTCTGCCTGTCGCTCTAGTGGGACGCGGGCATTTGCGTCTTACCTTTGGTGTTCCTCGAGTCACAATTCCTTCGTCAACCGCACATCACGGAGAAGGGCAGACTCAATCCGCGAAACCAAAAGCCGCTCTCGAAAGAACAAACTCGAAGCCTCTGTTTATCGCGTAGCGTGAAAGAAGGTTAAACCGCTAGCCACCAGATGGCAGGGTCAAGCAGAGTAATTGCAAGTAGCTAGGCTAGGTGGCGCTAGGTGCCGCCTAATTCATGTTCTACAAAAAATAATTTGCTTCTCTCAGGCCACTACTCCGCTTGGGGATCCCACTATACACACATTACGCTTATTACAAGCATCAGGTGAACAGACATTGAGCACATACATGGCGCACACAAATATCAATACAACGGAACACCACACCAACCCGAACACTACACCCATAGTCTGCGTTTCCGTCTTTTATACTGGTCGTTTTGAACGTACGGAACTTTTCGGTGACAACCTAAGCAATAAAAAATATTCCCAGCATGTTGATTTTTTCCCGGCAATGTCATACCTCTGAGAGTATTTTGAATGGCTCAGGGGATGAATCTCTTATTAAAAAGTAAACGCTCAATCATGCCGTAATTACTTGAAAGCCAATAAATCAAGCCGCTCCAATGCGGTTCGAAGCCATGAGTTTGTTTCCCTACACGGCACGTCGTAGCCTGTATTTCTATTGGTTTTTCTATTTACGCTGTTCGCGCAAAGCTGCAATTGCCGTCTTGAATTAATCTCTGTAGAGCGGATATTCACTCAGCTGGAAGTTATGCTTCACGGGCTGAGAAATCGCTTTTCGATCAACTTGAATGCAGTCAAAGCCGCGACTTGCGGCAGGTATAGAGCTACGCCGTGGCCAGCCCGAAAACTTCTAGCGCTCATCCCAGCGCGCCACTTGGAGGGCAGTTCCTTTAGGAACCGTAGTATATTTAAACAGCAAAATAAAGGGTAGCTTTTTTTTCGATTTTACCTACTAGTTTTTTAAGGCCGAAATTCCATACTGTAAATATACGTACTTTCCGTCACGATTTTGTACTGTTCAGTCCTTGCCCCAGAGCGCAATCGCTCTTGGGGACTAGACAATTCCGACAGTCATATTGGGCACTGTACGATAGGAGCTTCTACTGTTCAGACCAGCGTTCGAACATGACTATCCGCACGTTGATCGATTGCACGTAATCCCTCAAGTGGTATTAAACTTTTTAATATAAAGCGGAATGTCAACCTGTGACACCCCACCCCCTCCGATCACGGCCCGACCAGCGGCATCAATGCCCAACAGTTTACGATCTCATCTTCTTGTTACACCACTGATACGCGAACGCACGGTCACATCGGCGATAATTCCAGTCTTCTGTTCACAACCCACAACACTGCCATCACGATGTTGCAGCTATGTTGCTGACACGCACAAATACAGAACCACGTTGAACGCCGGTTGCACTCGGCATCGGAAAACAGAACCGAACTCAGAACCGAAGGCACCCAGGCAGCCGGCAGCAAAACCTGCCTGTCTTGGACGTAGTCCCTTCGGTTTCCATAACGTCGAAAACGTCGACACAGTTCCACGTGGTTTCGCTACTGCAGTTCCGTGCCGCGCGAGTCCCGCAATCCGGAGACGGCCATCCCCCGGTGTTCGGGGCGCTGCTGGCACTGCTCCGGAACTTCGCTATTTCTAGAGGCTTCGTTTGCGTTTGATAAAATTGGTGATAAAAACGTCAATGCAACCGAAATGTTCTGCACGTTTAGACTAGAAGACGGAATTACAGGCGGCCTTCGCTGCCGCTGAAGCTTAATCACCTCAACAGCTATTTATTAAACAACGTGCGCGAACTGCTCGAAAATCGAAACCGAAAGATGAGTCGGGAGGGCGAAAGCTTTCTCCCGTCTGCCTGGAGAAGTTGAAAAACGTTTCGTTCCTCCCCTTTTCTCGTATCCGCTTGGGGGCGCGTCAGTAGAACGGAAGAAGACGCGCCGTTGCTACTTTTTTCCTCCATTTTTTTCTTAGAGTGTGTGGCGCTTCGGCTTCATGAAGTCAGCGCCCAGCAGGGGAGCGCGTGCTCAATACCACCTAGAAAACAAGGCCTGCGCGTTTCCTCCTCTAAACGTCATCACTAGTAGATCCCCTCAGCGCCCCCTAGCTACCCCGGACGAGCAACATCGTCTGCTACGTCGTCTGATCCATCGCCTGCTTCAGTGGTTTGTGTAACAGATAATGAGACAGATGCTCACGCCGAGTGTCTCTTGCAAATAGCATACGATGAAGTTAGACGTTTACGTGGAGCGTCAAATGCATGAGCGAAATAGACCCTTTCCGAAATTCACTCTGGCCACTGTGATCACTATCATCATCATCTGAAAAATGGCATATGTGCCATACCAATGGCGGCTTTCTAATTACTGATGAAGGAACACGTTGACGATACTCCTAAGCTGAGGATTCGAGGCCTATATATCCGAGACGTTAGCACGTTGCGAAACCGGAATTGAATGCAAGCGCTGCGTAAGTGTTCATTTCTCTAATTCGAGCCCAGTGAACCTGTTAGTGGCACAAAATCGACTTCGAAACCCCTTGACTTATACAACTTTATCAAGGCGTCTGTCTGGGTTGGCGCTTCGTTCTGACTGGTTACATCGTTGTGGGAATCGACACTGGAAGAGATGGTCCAGAAAAACCTGTATAGCGAAAAGTTTATTCTCGTCTGCCATTGACATGCAAAAGTGACGGTGCCCGATAAAGTACTGCAGGCTACGGGTTCATTGCCGCCATTCGTATGGCAAAAGTTAAACCACCATTTCAGCCACCAGATGGCACTGAATTTCGGAAAAGGTCTATTGCCTTACTGCTGCGCGAAGGGCTGAAAAGCCCTTCGTTGGACGCTGGACGCTGGACGAACGAGCGCGCGCGCTAGAAATGCGCGTCTCAAAGCCAGGAGCGCGTGCTAGCTCGCGCTCCTGGCCGAGGGAGCGTTCGTGTGCACGTCGCAAATGCACTGGAAGCTCGCTATCAGCTCGCGCTCAGCAGTCACGCACACAGCTGCGGCCGCAAGTGAATGCGACGTAGTTGCGACGCGGCCCCTACTCTCGTCAAGCTTCGGGGTGTTTGCCGCTTGGGGCGGGTCGGGGATCTACTAACGAAACGTCATGCGCAGGCCTTGTCTTCTAGGTGGTATTGGCGTGCTCCGGCTGCGCTTGGGGCGGCGGTGGGATACGACCTGTCCTTCCAATGTATCAGCGACTATACCCTTCATTTCTGTAAATACGCCCATCCCCATTGTCACCTCCTACCCTATCCTCTTTTTCTCACGATCCCCGCAAGAGGACGAACCAGACCCCTCCATGGGTGACTAACAATGCGCCTTGCATCCCTCTTTCTATTTTATTTATTCTTTAATTTATTATAAAAGCAATATTTACACGCAACAACAATAACCATTCTCCCACTGGCTGAGCGAACCGGCTCATATTGCGAATACGGCGGTGAATTGCCGGCGAGCCCTTGCCGGTGGCACCGGCGACCAAAAACGAGCCAGCGGTTCACCACGTGACCTTCTTCACCCGAACACAAAGCGCCGGCAACTGGCGTTTTTATTCGCCTACGTCTCGCGTGAGCTTTGTTAACTTCTTCCTCGGTTATTCTATGGTACAATAAGAACGCTGGATGTGTCAACAATGTAAAATCCGACCCCTTGAGATGTGTGTGAACACAAGCGGCTCACAATAGTTTTCCAATTATTAACATTACCACGGTCCGCACAGCTTGGAGGATCTTAAATTATAAAGTTAAAGTTAAGGCAGATTAATAAATCGGTGTTGTTGTTCTAGTAATGACACAGGAAAAATGGGAAAAGCCCGTGCGTAAATATTATCCACCCATAACGGGGGAAAGACTCAGCACGGGCTGGGGGGAGAGGAGTTGAAGAAGAGGGAGGAGAAGGGGAAGGTTGATTTTGAAAGTGGCGGCATATTGATATATTCAAATAGTTAGTTGCAGAATTGGAGGGAGGGGGCATGCCTAAAACCACGTTAAAAGGAAAAAAAAAACGAAAAAACTTAGAATGTGCGGAGTGAGTTAGGATACACAGGATAAAAGGTTTGGAGACACGAAGTGTCACACCAAGCGGCATAAAAGTCGGGTGCGTATAGTTTCCTTCGCGTTGTAAACTACACATGCTCACACTGGAAGAGAAATTCGGGTACTCTTACAAGTATCTGCAGCAAAAAGTACTAAACCGTGGCGGAAAGCAATGGCGTCACAGCCGAGTTGCGAGGCCACTTTCTTCCAGGAACTCTAGAAGTGCTCGAAAAGTGTGGTCTGCGAGGCGCTTGCCCCCGTTCGGGAACATCAGTTGGCGGGGCCTTGTCACCGACGTGCGGGATGTTTGCAGGGCAGTGTGAAGCACAGTTCGAGCGCTGCCGTGTTTTGGACACGGCCATAGCACGTGTTCGGTGTCCTCCAGGGTCCCGCAGCTGTCGCAATTCGGACTATTTTTGAGTGAAATCTTGTGCAACGTTTCTGCCGTAAACGGGCAGCCCGCTCTCAGGCGATGCAGAAGGCTAGACTCCTTTCGGCTGAGTTTCGACTCCGGTAGGGGAGGAGGAGCATTGCCAGAGGCGACACAGTCATGAGGAGGCCCCATTCGTGTGATCAGATGGACAAGACGCTTGGCCTCACTGAATCGGGGGATGAAGTATTCTGGGGTCTCCTGGCGATGAGCCTTAGCCGCCAGAAAATCCACCTGCTCGTTGCCTTTAATGCCACAGTGAGATGGAATCCATTGAAATGCCAGTCTCCATCCCTTGGCTTCAACTTTGTGGGCTACATGGGCGGCTTCCTGTACGAGTGGTGGAGCATCTTCCAGGCTTTCAAGATGACAAAGGGCGCTTCTGGAATCTGTTAGTATAACTGCCGCTTGAGGCTGAAGTACAAGCAGCGCCTCAAGAGCCTTGCAGATAGCTACTAGTTCCGCAGTTGTTGACGTTGTATGAACATTAAGCCTACTAGCTTGCTGCACCGCCATGGACGGGATCAGAAATGCCGCTGTAGATGTTGCCGTTTCGGGCTTAGTCGACCCATCAGTGAAGACATGTAGCCAGCCTTTATACCATCTATCTAGGTGATCCATAGCGAGGGAATGAGCTACGATGGGAGCGACAGATGACCTTCGTTGGAAGAACGGTAGAGTACCGGTCACATTCAACGGTGGTAAGGTTGTGTGGGGTAGTGTCGGGTGGGAATCGCCTTTTAGGTGGTCCGATCTGATCCTCGAATTCTATTGTGACAGTTCCAAGGCAGGACAGCGGCCGTGAGCGGAGTTTGGATAGAAGAGATGTCGTCGACGAGGCGTCTTGGAGTCGCACTAGATGGCGCATTGCTCGTTTTCTTTTGTGAAGCGAGATCGGGTTTTCTCTTGCCTCAACTAGCGTCGCTACATTTTCAGAGAATCGTGGAAGCCCAAGGCACAGTCGCAGCGCGCATCGATGAAATTGCTCCAACTGCTGTATCTGGGGTCTGCCAAGGTTAAGTAGTGGTACAGCGTAAAGTATTCTTAAGAGGATGAGTCCATGGTACCGAGCTAGAAGTCCCTGTGGAGAGAGGCCCGAGTTTCTTCGTCGGAAGCAGCGAAGAACGCCCATCAGCTGACGACACTGAATGAGTAGTCGCTTTGCTTCAGGGCGCCAGGTCACGTGGTTGTCGATCAGGACGCCCAGGTATCGCTGGGCGTCCTGATCGACGCCCAGCGATACCTGGGCATGCTGAAGAGGGATGTTACTTATCTTCGGAGCATTAGATACGGGTCGGCTGGGTGTCCCGTTGGGACGGTAGCAAATAAACGCGGTTTTTGTGACAGAAAGAGTGAGCCCGAGGTCTTCTGTGGTCTTCACAACCTCGTCAAGTGCTCTTTGCAGCTGTGAGCCGATACTTTTTGAAGCCCTTGAAGGACCGACGCACCAGAGTGCTGCATCGTCAGCGTATATCGCGATGTGCAGAGCTCCAGGAGACTTGGGCAATATTTTCAGAGAAAACGGAAGGGCGGCCATGGCAAGGTTCAAGAGGAAAGGACTTAAAACACTGCCCTGAGGAACACCTTGTGTCACCGAACGACGGCCGCTGACGGCGCCAGGCACTCGTACGAAAAAGGATCTTCCTGTAAGAAAGGCGCACACGTAGATGTACAATCTTCCTGTAATGCCGAAATGTCGTAGCCGCTGGCGAATTGTTGCATGTGGTAAGGCGTCAAATGCCTTGTGTATATCTAGAAACACACAATACACTGTCTGGTGAGATGCTCGTGCCTCCTTTAAAGTGGACGCTAGGTCACCAATTGCATCGGCAGTGAAGCGTTTAGCGCGAAATCCACAAAGTTCATCAGGCAGTGCACCTATAGTCTCCATGTACCAGGTTAGCCTACGTAACACAAGTCGCTCCATGAGCTTTCCTACGCAGCTTGTAAGCGAGATGGGACGGTACGAGTCAAGTGATTGTGCTGGTTTTCCTGGTTTGCGTATAGGCACAACAGTAGATGTTAACCATGCCAAAGGAATCTTAGCTGTGCGCCATATAGCATTAAATGCCTCTAGTATGGCCGAGTACTGTGATCTGTCAAGATTTCGTAGTGCCTGATAAGTTACCCCATCAGGTCCTGGAGCACTTCTTCGTCGACACCGACGCAATGTGAATTCAAGCTCTGAGATCGTGAAGTCTGAATCGAGAGCAAGCGGAGGCCAGCTTCTACTATTCGCACTGGATTTTTTACCACTCTGGTAACCTGGAGGTAGTGGAATGGGTGTCGCGAAGGCGTCAACAAGTAGTTCAGCCGTCTCCTGCATTGTGTGGCCAATAGCAATTGCTAGACCTGCAATTGGATCAGTTGGCATTTTTCTCGATGATAGTGTCTGGGCCATCTTCCATGCACGTGAGATACCTGACGCTAATCCAAAGGAAGTGCAAAGTTGGTCCCATTGGTGCCGTTGGAGCCGGGATGTGTGCCGGCGGAAAGCCGCATCAAGTTGTCGGTGCCTTATCCAATCTGCGGGATCGTTCGTTCCGCAAGCTCGCCTCTGGGCTCTCCTCCGGGCCGCCCGCAGTTTGAGGTACGTGAGGTCGGGACTAGGACGGGTGATAGGAACTCGGATCGTTTTCGTAGCCAGGGATACAGCGTGAGCGATTGCAGAGGATGGGTCTCCCGCAAGGTTAACCACATGTCCTTCCATGTGAGCCCTAAATGCATCCCAATTGGTGACGCGTACCTCTTTGTACATTGGCGTCGGAGGTCTTGGTGAAGTGATTATTATGGGAACATGGTCGCTTCCCCATGTGTCGGGTTGAGCATTCAACTCTGCTGTTATATTCGGTGAAACAAAAGTGAGATCCAAGACACTCTGTTTAACTCCCGGTCTTACAAAGGTTTCAGTTCCGTCATTCAGCGCTTGAAGGTGTAAGGACGATGCTACAATCTCCAGCTGAATTCCTCGTCGAGTAGTCTGCCTGTCTCCCCATAGCTCGTTATGGGCATTAAAATCTCCACAGATAACAAGGTGCGCCGTAGAGCCATTTTTTATTTCTCGTAGCTCTTTGGGATCCCAGGAGACGTTTGGAGGAACGTAGACACTAATGATAGTGAAGAGTTCTCCTCTAGAGCGAACTGTCACACCGACGTATTCCGCTGCTCCTTTTGCGATTGAGGATAGGTCTAGGGGTTCTTGATGAATCCTTGCCCGGACAAATAGTGCCGCCCGAGACTGGCCGTCGTTTTGTTTTGATGCACTTAGGTATGTCACATATGGCCCAAGTCTGCAGTCTTCAAGAGGAATACGTGGCTCTTGAAGGGCCAGAATGTCTATTATATTTGTCAGAAGATGCTGGCGTAGGTCAGGAAGGCGAGACCTAAGGCTGCGTACGTTCCATTGGAGCACAGTGGGTAGTTTAGGTTTTCTACTTTGGGGCTTTCGACATCTTCTATCGTGGCTCACTGTAGTTTGGTGAAATAGCGGTTCAACTGGTCAATGACGAATTGGACCACACATTGTAGACCACATGCCCATGGTGTTTGCAGGGGTGTGAGAAAAGAGCATGCCATATGTGCATCGGTTTTGATAATGGACAGCCAGTCCACATCTGGAGTCGGTAACGAAGATGGCTTTGAATATGTGACATTCGTTGTTCGAGGCTTGAAATTGCAAATGTTCTCCTGAGAAGGCGGATTTGCTTGGTGAGTATCGCAGTCCATTTTCTCCGTTATGGGGTCGTTGCTGGGTGTAACAGCCTTTTTTTGTGGAGGGGACTTCGGTAGAGTGCGGGACGACTGTTAAATCCGTTTTGCTATCATTGAATATGTAGTGCCGGTGACGGATGCTGATGCGGATGTTGAAGCGCATGATGCTGGAACAACTCCTTTAGCTTCCGGAACAGAAATTTTCTCAGGCGCGATGTGTTTCTTTGTGGTCACCGTCACCATAGCTTTTTGGCAAGGGGTCGAAGCGCCGTCCTCCGTGGGATTACTTTAGGGGTTATGTATTGCTGCTCGAGCAGTCCGGAGATCGACAGAGTTCACCTTCGAGTAGTGAAGAATGTCTCGTTCATTCTTCCATTTCTGGCATTTTGGGGATGTTGCCTCATGCTGTCCTCCGCAGTTCACGCATTTGATAGACGTGGAGGTGCATTTCTGTTTTGTTTTTTCGTCAATTGTTGGATGCTTCTCACCGCATCGGCTGCAAGCAACGGAACGCTTGCACGTGACAGCGTAGTGTCCGAAGCCTCCACACCGGTAGCATTGAGTCGGACGGTGGTGGAATTCCATCACTGGATGACGGACTCGCCCAAGAGGAACATGGCTTGGAAGCTTACTTCCACGAAAGGTCATCCATACGCACTCAGAGGAGCCGAAACGACGTACTCAAGCGATCTCCGTATCAGACTGCAGTCGTTTAGCAATTTTTGTTTCAGGAAGTGCTACGTCGACGTTCTTGATCACACCTTCGACTGTGGGACCTGCAAGGCCCTCGTACGCCTTCACTGGAAGTCCGCAGAGCCGTGTGCATTTGAGCAGTGCTCTTGTAGTCCACGGCAATTAAGTTCAGACGCTCATTTGGCCTGATTTGGAAAATGCACTCGGGGCACAGAAGTTCTAAACCGTCTGACAGCTTTAGGCTGCTCAGACTGCTGATGCGGTCACCTTCTTTTGTTGGCACAAATACCACGGTGAGGCTTTCGGTCCGAGGGGCGTCCTTTTCCGAGTCTTGACTGGATGTTTCCTTGTACCGACGTTTTCGGGGAGCACGGGCCGGATACCATTCACTGCCGTCGTCAAGAGCAGCATCCGAATTTAGAATCTCGCCGTCCGAAGAATCCTGGGCGTCCATTATGATTGGGTCATTGTCCGTAGTTGGAGGAATCTTACTAATGGTGGCTTCGATGTTAGGGCTCAAGTTGCTGTTCTGACCCGTGTTTTGGTCAGCGTCGTCTTGGGTGGCGTTAGGCATGATCGGCCGCCGTCCTAAGTGGTTACCCAATCCGGAACGAGGCGGAAGACGTTGTAGAGGCCTTTTGGTTAGTTTTGGATGCAGGGATGACGAAGATTGAGTGAGAAGCAACCGAAAATGCGGAGGTCTGAAAAAGCTGGACTGCTGTCAAGAATAAATCGGTGTGGGGCTGACCGCACACGCGTCGAATTTCTATATAGCAGTGTTTGGGTTTCCGAGGAACTGTCGCCATATTACAAGGGTACCATTGAGGCTTGCCAGCGTCGATTTTCATAGTCTGTTTATTGTCATTGCCTTTTTTGGAAACCTCATTTTTCTCATTGCGCCCACCCTCCTTGAAATTGAAATGAGTATTTGAGTATTGAACTGCATCATGCATGCATTTTTTTTTTCAGCGGCGTAATAACGTGTTATTACACAGTCTTAAAACAAACTAATGTATGATGCAGTCCGTGTCTCAGAGCAAACTGACCTTGCGCAAGCTGGTAAAATTCTTCCAAAAATATTGGCTTTCTCTGAAACATAAATTAGCTTTATCTTCGTTGTTTTCGCTATCTTGTCTCAGAGCACAAATTAGTGTCGGTCTCGATAGCTTCGTTTGCCACTCGAACCCATTATTCGCCGCTTTCGGCAATCATTGTTTCGTTTAGTTCCCTTTCCCCAATCGGGTGTGACGATACCGGACACAGTCTGGGAGACAAGCTGCCCGACCTCTTGGAGCTCGGGCAAACGTTGTGTTGTTAAATGGCCGCACACGCCTGAGAAGCGCCACCCTAAGAGCTTGCACCCGCCAGCTTTTGACCTCGCGAACGCCCTTGCCGAAGATATGGCAAAATATTTTGCCGGAAAATGACCGCCCGAATCAGCCGACAGCGCGCGCTCAGCCGTCGCTCTCGTGTCAGGCGTTGCCGGAAAGGAGGGGGAAGGGGGGGCTGCTTTCGGCCGTTTCTGGGCCTGCTTGCTAGAATACCGTCTCAGCTGAGACTCGGGCTATGTTCCAAATCCTACCAGAGTAGCCTGACTCCAATGTTAGCGGGTAATACCACGTGACATCGCGAGTATACGATCCGTGACTCTATCTTGGAGCGCCCGGGATAATCACCTGGACACTACGCGGATTGGCTTCGTCTTGGGCTATGGCAAAAAAAAAAAAAGTGAAAGCCGTTTACAACTCCCTGTAACGCCGAATTAGAGCGCAGCTCTTGAGGAGGAGGAGGGAAGGGTACTGGGGGGGGGGTCAAGTAACCTTGGGTGGGGGTCACGTGACCTAGGGGGTCACGTGACGATGACGATGACGATGCGGATACCGATGACGTCATCAGTGACGTCACGGATGATGATGACAATGACGATGCGGATGCCGGTGACATCATCAGTGATGATGACGATGACGATGCGAATGCCGGTGACGTCATCAGTGACATCACTGATGACGTCATCAGTAATGATGACAATGACGATGCGGATGCCGGTGACGTCATCAGTGATGATGACGATGACGATGCGGATGCCGGTGACGTCATCAGTGACGTCACTGATGACGACATCGGGGGTCTTGGGGAGCCACGTGACTTTGGGTGTCATGTGACCTTGGAGGTCACGTGACCCTGGCGGAGGGTTCACGTGACCTTGCGTGTCACGTGATCTTGGGGAGGGGTCACGTGACCTTGGGGTGACCTTGGGGTCACGTGACCTTGGGATGACCTTGCGGGTCAAGTGACCTTGGGATGACCTTGGTTACGCCGACGGCGACGGCGACGCCGCTCAAGCCGGGGACGGGCCCTAAGAGCTGCGCTCTAGAAAGTGAAAGCCGTTTACAACTCCCTGTAACACCGAATTAGAGCGCAGCTCTTGAGGAGGAGGAGGAGGGAAGGGTACTGGGGGGGTGAAGTGACCTGGGGGGGGGGTCACGTGACCTTGGGGGTCACGTGACGACACCGATGATGTCATCAGTGACGTCACTGATGACATCATCAGTGACGATGAAGATGCGGACTCCGATGACGTCATCAACGACGATGACGATGACGATGCGGATGCCGGTGACGTCATCAGTGACGTCACTGGTGACGTCATTCGTGATGATGACGATGACGATGCGGATGCCGGTGACGTCATCAGTGACGTCACTGATGACGTCATCAGCGATGATGACGATGACGATGCGGATGCCGGTGAGGTAATCAGTGACGTCACTGATGACGTCATCAGCGATGATGACAATGACGATGCAGATGCTGGTGACGTCATCAGTGACGTCACTGATGATGTCATCAGCGATGATGACGATGACGATGCGGATGCCGGTGAGGTAATCAGTGACGTCACTGATGACGTCATCAGCGATGATGACGATGCGGATGCCGGTGACGTCATCAGTGATGATGACGATGCGGATGCCGGTGACGTCATCAGTAACGTCACTGATGACGTCATCAGCGATGATGACGATGGCGATGCGGATGCCAGTGACGTCATCAATGACGTCACTGATGACGTCATTCGTGATGATGACGATGACGATGCGGATGCCGGTGACGTCATCAGTGACGTCACTGATGACGTCATCAGCGATGATGACGATGACGATGCGGATGCCGGTGACGTCATCAGTGACGTCACTGATGACGTCATCAGCGATGATGACGATGACGATGCGGATGCCGGTGAGGTAATCAGTGACGTCACTGATGACGTCATCAGCAATGATGACGATGACGATGCGGATGCCGGTGACGTCAACAGTGACGTCACTGATGACGTCATCAGTGATGATGACGATGACGATGCGGATGCCGGTGACGTCATCAGTAACGTCACTGATGACGGCATCAGACGATGGCGATGCGGATGCCGGTCGGGGAGGTCACGTGACCTCGGCGGGGGTCACGTGACCCTGGGGGTGGTCACGTGACTTCAAGGGGGCGTGTCACGTGACTTGAGGGGGGTCACGTGACCTTGGGGGTCACGAGACCCTGGGACGGTCACGTGACCCCTGGGGGTCACACCTTGGGGGTCACGTGACCTTGCGGTGACCTTGGGGGTCGCGTGACCTTGGGATGACCTTGGGGGTCGCGTGACCTTGGGGTGACCTTAGTTACGCCGACGGCGACGGCGACGGCGCTCAAGCCGGGATTGGGCCCCTAAGAGCTGCGCTCTAAAAACAGTGGTGATGGCGGATAATAGACGATCTTTTAATCCCGACCTCCACCTATTGCGGCTCTGGGCTAAACGGCTGCAGGCGGTACAAAAGTACCGAAAGGGTCGCAAAGCTCCGCAAGGCAGACAGGCCATGACAAAAGCTACGGTAGAGGCCAAGGAATACGCCCAACAATTAGATACACGCCAATAGCTAGACTACAGCTCTTCGCTCTCCGACAAAACTTCGATTACGAAGCTATGGGCTACAAATCGGGCTTCGCTTGGAAAGAAGGCGAAAGGAGCGACGCTCACGCTCGCTTTCAAGATGAATAAGACGGAAGAACAGCTCGCAGGAATGGCGGGGGATCTCCTTTTTCCCGCAGCCAGACGTGAACGACTGCCCTTCTCCGTACGACGTAAAAGTCTTGACCCCGGACGACGGCTTGGACCGAGCCTTTACGAGGGGAGAACTCGAGTGGGCGCTACCGAAAGGGAAACACCGATCAGCTCCCGGGCTGAAGAAAATCACCATGAGCATGCTCAAGGACCTTCCAAAAACACAAAAGAACAGCTCCTCGAATGGGTGAATCACATCTGGGTCACCGGAAAGCTCCCTGAGCAGTGGAAGCATTCACTTGTCGTTCCCATTCTAAAACCCGGAAAGACAAGGAATCACTCAGCAATTACAGGCCCATCTCGCTAACCTCATGTACCTGTAAGGTCATGGAACGGATGGTAATGGCACGAATTGACTGGCACCTAGAGTCCTCCGGCACCTTCAATCCTTCCCAGACAGGTTTCCGATCCAGCCTAGGAACACAGGAAAGCCTCGCCCTTGTCTCGGCAGAAGTCATAAGAAATATTGGACTCGACCGCGCGGCGATAAGAACAGTTGTGGTTGTTGAATTCAAAAAAGCACTTGACTCTGTACCCCGCAGCTCAATCACCAGCAAAGCCAGACAATTCGACATAGTTGGAAGGCCGCTGAACTTCATTGAAGGAAGGACGCTTACGGTCCGCTGCGGCTTGCACGACAGCGACCCGAAGATGAACCGAGGTGGGGTCCCTCAGGGTTCCGTACTCTCACCAACACTATTTAACCTCGCAATGGTAGCCCTGCCGCATTAGCTCGTCAAGATACCTAGACTGGGTTTCACAGTGTATGCGGATGACATCACAATGTGGACGAAAGGAGAAGACATTGCTTAGCAGCGACACACACTTCAAGCAGGCCTCAACACAATCGACGCTCACCTAGCCAGGGTAGGAATGCAAGCATCTGCAGAAAAGACCCACTACATCGTGGTGGCACCAAGAAAACACAAAAATGCCAAGATCGCAGAACGATTTAATCTTGTCCTCGCGGATAAAAAAATCCAACCCTTACAATCGAAGGAATGGGCAAGGGAGACATTTGGTTACAAGACACAATTAAGTACTGCAACTTCGCGCTCAACGCAATCAGGCGTATATGCAGCACAAGTGGAGGAGCGACCGAAAATGTAGCCAAAGGGATGATCAAAGCCCTCGTAGTCTCGCGCGAAGTCTATCGGAGCCCGCCACTACTGGCTCAACAAGGGACAGTGGCAGAAACTGGAAACTTTGAACAATCAAGCAATGCGTGTAATTACCGGCCTTCCGAAGTTTACCCCCCTCGGCAAACTGCGGGAACAAGCCGGTATCAACGAACTCTATGACGTAGTGACGGCTTGCACGGTCGCTCACAGTGAGCGCCTGAAGCTCACTGGAAAAGACAGACAGATTAGGAAACTTCTCCACAGGCCCACGGAGAACCTCCCGGAACTACCCGAGTAACTTTCACCATGGAAAGACCTCGCAGAGATCACCGACAATACGCTCAGTGCACGCAAGGGGGTCACCAAGCAGCTAACACGTAAAGCCACGGCGCGCACCAAGATGGTAGAAGCATGGGATTCGTGTTGCATCATGGCTGCCTAGATGGATACCGCATCGCTAGACGGCCCCGTCACTCTGAAGACGGCCAGCTGTAGCCATCCGTGCCCTACAAATCACCGCTACCAAGCAGCTCCTGGAAAGCGCCTCGGCCAAAGGAGGAAAACTTACAGCAATCAGCCTCGCCCTCGAGACGGTCCTCGCACTCCCCGACCCGCTAAGCACGAATCTCCGGATATTTACAGATTCGCAAGAGGCGGTGAAGGTATGTAGATTAAGAAACAGTCCAAGCCGGATAGTCCGTCGATAAAAGGACTTGCTTCTCAATTAGTCTTAAGAGGCACCTCCACAAGAATTACATGGGTTCCCGGTCACGCGGGCATACCCAGCAACGAGCAGGTACATCGCCTGACCCGCACGTCGCTTATTCTTCCCCGCGGTTCGGACGACATACCGGCATCACAACATGACCACGGGTACGGCCACGCTCGCGATCGGGCACAGGCCTACTGGGAACCACAAGAAAACCGTTTACCACTCCCTGTAACGCCGAATTGGAGCGCAGCTCCTGAGGAGGAGGGGAGGGTACTGAGGGCCACGTGTTCTCGGGGGGGGGGGGGGGGGGGGGTCACGTGACCCCCCCCCCCGAGGGCACGTGACCTTGGTGGGGTCACATGGGGGCAAACACGTGCCCCCTCAGAGGTCACGTGACCTTGGGAGGGGGCCACGTGACCTCAGGGTGTCACGTGACTCCCCAGGTCACGTGGCCCCCGGGTCGCGTGACCAAAATGTTTCTGCTAGATTTAGCGGGGAAATTTTTTCCGCTATTAGCAGGGAAAATTCTCCGCTAGATTTAGCGGGGAAATTTTTTCCGCTAGATTTAGCGGGGAAATTTTTTTGCTAGATTTAGCGGGTAAATTTTTTCCGCTAGATTTAGCGGGGAAATTTTTTCCGCTAGATTTAGCGGGGAAATTTTTCCGCTATATCTAGCGGGGAAGTTTTTCCGCTAGATTTAGCGGGAAATTTTTCCGCTAGATTTAGCGGGGAAATTTTTTCCGCTAGATTTAGCGGGGAAATTTTTTCCGCTAGATTTAGCGGGGAAAATTTTCCGCTAGATCTAGCGGGGAAGTTTTTCCGCTAGATTTAGCGGGGAAATTTTTCCGCTAGATTTAGCGGGAAATTTTTCCGCTAGATTTAGGGGTGAAATTTTTTCCGCTAGATTGAGCGGGGAAATTTTTTTGCTAGATCTAGCGGGGAAGTTTTTCCGCAAGATATAGCGGGGAAATTTTTCCGCTAGATTTAGCGGGAAAATGTTTCCGCTAGATTTAGCGGGAAATTTTTCCGCTAGATTTAGCGGGCAAATTTTTCCGCTAGATTTAGCAAGGAAAATTTTCCGCTAGATTTAGCGGGGAAATTTTTCCGCTAGATTTAGCGGGAAAATTTGTTCCGCTAGATTTAGCGGGGAAACTTTCCCGCTAGATTTAGCGGGGAGACGGGGGTGGCACCCCTGTAACCTCTACCGCTGTATCTGTTCTTAAAGCCAAAATAGAAGTCACGTGCAGTTGCTCGAGTGGCCGCTGCGGGAGAAATGGAGGCGTTGTGTTCGTCATTAGCTCGGTGCTCGGAGACAGTTTGGGGCCACTTTTTGAAAGCTGTCTCTATGGGAGTTTCCCAACTGAGTGTTTTAGTAACGTTGTCTCTAGGTCTATTCGATTCGCCTGAACTGGCTGAACTAGTTCAGCAGTGCAGAAACTGGTGCATTCGATTCAACCGGAAGTTGCCCGGCCGCTGTACTGGCGCGTTCGATTCATCCCAGTTCTGAACGAGTTCAGACCATAGAGTTATTATAATGTACGCTAGAGGTTCAAGTGGCGCTAGTGTGCTGACGCAAATTGAAGCAGACAGCAACCAGTCGAAAATTGACTTCCGGTAATGCATTTCTATGGGAAAAGTGAGTGCATTTTCTCCCTGCACTCGATCATAAGAGCAAATATTCCAAATAATTCGTACGTACTAGGTAGTTTGGAACATTTCTCAGTCAGGCCGACGAAAGAATTGGTCAGTTACGGCGTTTTTCTCTTGAATTCATCGCACTAAAAACGGTGCTAAAACGGTTTCGTACGTGTATTTATGTGCACTGTCGGACACTGTTAGCGCGAACGCGGCGTCGGCGATTTCCAGCATGGGGGATATACATGCCAAACGAACGAAGGACATCTGGAAAATCAAGAGCGGCGGCAAGAACTACGCAGCAACACCGGACCAGTAACTCGCAGTGCATGTACGATCAAAATAAATTGAAGGTCACGTAATCTATTCTGATTTTAATGAAGTGAGTACCGCTTTATTCTTTCTGTCCTGAGCGAAGCTGCGTGTTCTACGTTCAAAATATCACCCGCGCGCTAGACATCTTTGAGAACAAGTGCGCGATAAAAGCTGCCCGGCAGAGAAAGCCATACGAAGAGACACCTTTCATATCCCACGGACTTTATTCTCTACGTTGAAGGTTTTTATCCGCTCATGCACGACGGGATCATTTTCATATGGTGACAGGACTGGCATATTATCAATATACAAGCGTCACCGGAATGCTGGCGAGCCTTGAACACACTCTATATTCGTTTCGAACGTAATTTTGCTTTGAATCGTCGCTTGTTTTTACACACCTGCTGCGGAACACATGTTTGGGACTGAAATGCAGCGAAGTTAAACATCGCTAACTGATGAAGAAAAATGCGCTAACTAAAGCAATCACACTTTTGCAATGTTAATTAAGACACATACTATTCCGTACGACCGAAATAACCAAAGTGTTCCATGTTATTTTCCGGCGAAGAGACAAAATGCACGCGCGTTTTCCCATAGGAATGCACAGGAGCACCGCAAAAGTAGACTGGTTGCTGTCTGCTTCAATTTGCGTCACGGAAGTCGCATAGACACTAGCGCCAGTTGAACCTCTAGCGTACATTATAATAACTCTATGGTTCAGACCCAGTTCCTCAAAAATCTTGCACCGGCTCCAGAGTCAGTTCAGCGTCCGTGCAGAAGCAGACGGCAAGAGCAGACGGCGATGGCAGACGACACTCCTCGCTCGTCACTGCTCGCGGTGTCATTTTTCGCAACTCTTGCTCAAATGTCTGCGATGTTTAACAATAACGTCGATACGGACGTTGCAGTTCCTCCCAATTATGATAATAACGTACCTGCGGTGGACGCGGAATTGAGATCATAAGGAATTTGATTGATTATGATATTCTGAAAACGTTTTAGGCACCTGCTCGTGTAGGTTTGGCTCCCTGTGGTAAACGCTGAAATACTGGATGACGTAAATTGTTTGTTTTTGATGCTATTTGGGGATGCACAGTGTTGATATTCTTCCTTACCGACACGGGAAAGGTATTGCACTCTTGATAGTCCCCGCCTTCAGTTGCTCTTAGATACGTACTGACGACTCCGATACATTGCAGAAATCTGGGATTTAGTCCATTGGCCCTCGGATGCCTTGGACGCCCATTAATGTGCTTGGGAAAAACGACGCCGAGAATCGGCCTTGGCTTGGTAGTTCCATGCAGTTGTTTCTTGAGAATCGGCATAAACGCTTTAGCTTGACGCCAAAGTTACGGTCGATAACTGTATTGGCCAAAGCGCTATCGTCAGGCCGTTGTCTTCGAGGTGACCGCTATCGACCGCACGCTGCCGCCAGTGACTCCTGACGCAAAATCATCCCGATGCCGCGAAAATATCGTAAAAATACGAGACTCGAGAGACTAGGAATGATTCTACTATTGCCAAATGAATGTGAAGGACAAGAACGCTTATGGAAATGAGAGGAACCGAACGGCCGTTAAAAATGCAGACAGAAACATATTTCGTGCAGAAAACGTTTTTAGTACACGCGAATAAAAAATAATCACAGAAAAGGTTTCGTTCTTATACTTTAAAACTAAGGAAACACGAATTGTCTCATCAACCCACGAACAAATAAATGTAGCATACAACTTGGCGTTTAGAAACAAGAGCCAGCAGATGCAGACGACACTCTGCGCTTCCGCTCGGAAAGCTCGCAAAGCCGATCACAGCGCCAGTCCTAGCGCGGCGGCTGCACTGGTTCTGCGCCGTCGCTGCACGACTCCTGCACTCGTCTGAACTCGGCCAGAACTAGTTCACAACTTTCTGGCCAAATCGAACAGACCTAAGTCTTCCGTCATGGATCTTACTGAGGTGACATCGGAAAGCGATTCCCCTGATTCTTCTTGGACGAAACAGCCTGGTGCAGCCTTACCGGCGACACCAAAGTGGTTCTTCAAGAAGCACAAGCGAGGTCGGGTTTTGAACAGCGGCCAGCGGGAGCTGATCCTGAACGCTTACGCTCGGACGCGACATACCGAGCCAGACTTGAAAGTCAACGAGGTCTGCAAAACTGTCAGCCGGTTGCTTTTCGTGGCGTAACCTCGGGCACGTAAAACACGGTGCAAAAAAGCAGAATAATTGTCACGAGAAACTAGCGTCGCGTTGCTAAGGCCAGCAGCCATGTTGAGCTTTTTTTTTTTTTCAAAAGGATCGCGATTGGTCCACGGAATCGTGACGTCATGAAAACAATTGGCTGGCGTTTCTCGGCGTAGGATTACATTTTTGTCTGAGAGGCATTTCCGGTTTTTTCTTAGCTTGCAACCGACATAATAGCGGTATGGTGCCTGGAACGCGTCTCCGACTGGTGTGTTTTCCGTGGCCAAAACAGTGGTCCTTCGATTTCCGCCTGATGACGTCATAAAAGTGTCATGCTGTCGCCGGTCGCGACCCTGGCGGTGTCCCATCAGTTGTGGTGTATGTAGCAGATGCCTGTTCTGCTGCAGGTCGCTTTCCACTGTGACAGTTCACGGAAGCTACAGCAGCCGGAGTTGGGACACCATGACGACAGCGACACTCGCGTTCGCTCGTGCTTTTCGCCAGCACTTCTACGGCCAACCGCCAGGATCGCGACAGGCAACAGCATGACACTCGCGTCATTTGTTGCCACATCGGGACCACTTTTGATGTATGGGCGAGATAGGACGCTAAACACACCAGTCGAAGACGCGATCCAGGCACCATAGTAGCGGCTCTAAAGGTGTATCCACACGACGGACCAAATTGCTGTTTTGGTCCGCGGGCCGCGCATCACGTGATCTTACGTCACCGCTTTTCGAGGTCCGCCGGCGGTCCGCGGCCCGCGCTTGTGGGAAATGCCAAGCGCTTTTCTCGCCCGGACCTTGGCGGCGGACCGCGGCGTTTTTAGTATAATTGAAGTGCTTAGTCTGGCAACAAGCTGACTTTTGTTGTTTGGATTGGAATCCAAATCTAAAGTCGTGTAAAGTCGTGTTCTTTTGGCGCCAACTGTTGAAGACAAAGAAGACGAACCCTTTGTTGTGCGACGGTGGAGCATAGTGCGACGATGCAACTTTTTACTTCATCGCGCTCGTGGAGCAATTCCCCGCTCTGTGGGACAATTGATGCATGCCCTTTTCGGTTCACCTATGTCCTCCTCGTCCTCAATAGTCAACGCCAGGGCCACCGCGGCCAAAAGACACTTTCGTTCAACCTCCATCTTGGCTCCTTACAAATAGCCTCAAAGCAGCTCATTGCATGCGTTTGGCGGAGCTGTGAGGTCGAGGGTTAGACCGGCCCGTTCACTCTGTCGTCTGCTCTTTCGGTCCGCCGTGTGGATGCTCATTGCAGCCGGGCGGCCCGCGGGCCGCGCATCACGTGATCAATCGGTCCGCGGCCCGGTCCGTCGTGTGGATACACCTTAAGGTGTATCCACACGACGGACCAAATTGCTGTTTTGGTCCGCGGGCCGCGCATCACGTGATCTTACGTCACCGCTTTTCGAGGTCCGCCGGCGGTCCGCGACCCGCGCTTGTGAGAAATGCCAAGCCCTTTTTTCTCCCGGACCTTGGCGGCGGACCGCGGCGTTTTTAGTATAATTGAAGTGCTAAGTCTAGCAACAAGCTGACTTTTGTTTGGATTGGAATCCAAATCCAACGTCGTCTTCTTTTGGCGCCAACTGTTCAAGACGAAGAAGACGAACCTATTGTTGTGCGACGATGGCGGCATGGTGCGACGATGCAACTTTTTTACTTCATCGCGCTCGTGGAGCAATTCCCCGCTCTGTGGGACAATAGATGCATGCCCTTTTCGGTTCACTTAAGTCCTCCTCGTCCTCAATAGTCAACGCCAGGGCCACCGCGGCCAAACTTCTCTTTCGTTCAACCTCCATCTTGGCTCCTTACAAATAGCCTCAAAGCAGCTCGCTGCATGCATTTGATGGAGCTGTGAGGTCGAGGGTTAGACCGGCCCGTTCACACTGTCGTCTGCTCTTTCGGTCCGCCGTGTGGATGCTCATTGCAGCCGGGCGGCCCGCGGGCCGCGCATCACGTGATCAATCGGTCCGCGGCCCGGTCCGTCGTGTGGATACACCTTTAACTGGCTCTGAAGTAGAGCTCGAGCGCCAGAAGCATGCCAGGGAACGAGCGTCGCGAGCAGTTTTAGATCGCGTGTTACTTATTCGATTGTACGCTTTGCCCAGAATACACCGTGGCCCAGACGCATCGCAACATGAAGGCCTCCTTTCTTCTGACCCGAGACCGCACCGCCAGCGCCCCGACTGCCCCATTGGACAGAGAGCTTGTTTTCGGACACTGCACTTTCCAACGGCTGGCACTGCTGTGCGCAACCCTTTCCATCTTCATCGCAGTAAGCAACGGTTTCGCCGCCGTGGTATTCGCACGGCCCGTGGAACACTGGTGCAGACCACCGCCGGAGCTTCCTTCCATGCAGACCGACGTCTGGAAGAACCAGTGTATCCCCGTGGAATCGGACGGCACGTTCAGCAAATGCACCCACTACGAGCCTCTACTGGACGCGGGAAATGCCACGGAGAACCGGACCGTGGTCTTCTGCAACAAGTGGGACTACGACCAGGGGGGCTATGTTGCAAGTTTTGAACTCCTAGGAGACTAAAGAGAAGGAAGTGACGTCAACAACGCAGCAAATGCAGATTGGATGTTGATTCTTGGGCCGACTTTGTTCAGCATTTTTATCAACGATGTGACGTCTTCCCTGCAGTGCACACCCCTTTTGTATGCAGATGATTTGACGATTATGCACCCAGTCCAGAATCCCTTCCAGTATCAGCAACTTCAGGACGACCTCAACACCATCCATGATTGGTCTGCGGCAAACAAGCTCCCCCTGAACATTAACAAATGCTCATCAACCCTCATTACCACATCAAGAAGCCATAACACCAGACAGCACAGTTTCCAGCTGAACGGAGAGGAACTCCCCCCCCTAACCGTGCAAGACTTCTTGGTGTGACAGTTGATTCAAAATTAACCTTTTCGCCGCACATTGGGGAGGTTACCTCAAAAGCCCGCCGGATGCTCGGATTTGTGCGTCGAGTCACCCGAGGAGCTGGCCCCAGTGCATTGCGGGACCTGTACACTGCTCTAGTGCTCCCACAACTCGAGTACTGTGCCTCAGTTTGGGACCCTTACCAGAATTCACTTAAAGCGTCCCTCGAGAGTGTGCAGCGGCGTGCCGCCTACACAGTCTGGCGGTGCCAGGCTTCCCCTGGACTGCCACATTACCGCGACCTGTCCACGCAAGAACTTCTGAGGATGGTGGGGTGGAACCCCCTAGCACTTCGCCGGCAGGTTGCGTCGCTCCGGCTCCTTGCTGACAGCCTCCTCCCAAAAGATCAGGAGCTCCCGCTGGTTAAAAGCTTGCGCCTTACTAGATCTGGTGGGCTACAACCACTGTTCGGTCGCACTGTGCGTCACCAGAACTCTGTCTTGGTGAAGTGTGTAACCCTCTGGCGCTCGCTGCCAAAGACGCTGAACGACTGTCCACCCCAGGAGAAGGAGGACCTTAATGCCTGGTGCAAGGAGGCATCGGACTTCCTTCAGCAGTGATCTTCCATGCTGTTTATTTATTTATTTATTTTTATATTTTATTATTTTTATTTATTTATAATTTATTTTTATTTATTTATTTATTTGTTTCTTTTTCACAATATGTAGTAGTGCGGCACCACAGGCCTCAGGTATGGGCCAATGGCCTTTTTGTGGTGCCGCAACCCTCCAGGGTTGAATAAAGATATTATTATTATTAGAGCGCAGCTCTTAGGGGCCCGTTTCCGGCTTGAGCGGCGTCGCCGTCGGCGTCGGCGTCGCCGTCGCCGTCGGCGTCGGCGTAACCGCGCGGTGCATCATGGGAAATGTCCCATAATGCACCGCGCGAGCCCCCCACCAAGGTCACGTGACCTCGTGGGGGTCACGTGACCCCCCGAAGTCACGTGACCCCTCCTCGAGGTCACGTGACCCCCGCCGATGTCGCGTGACCCCCCGATGACGTCATCGTCACTGATGACGTCACCGGCATCCACATCGTCATCATCACTGATGACGTCACCGGCATCCACATCGTCATCGTCATCATCACTGATGACGTCACCGGCATCCACATCGTCATCGTCATCATCACTGATGACGTCACCGGCATCCACATCGTCATCATCACTGATGACGTCACCGGCATCCACATCGTCATCGTCATCATCACTGATGACGTCACCGGCATCCACATCGTCATCGTCATCATCACTGATGACGTCACCGGCATCCACATCGTCATCGTCATCATCACTGATGACGTCACCGACATCCGCATTGTCATCGTCATCATCACTGATGACGTCATCAGTGACGTCACTGATGTCGTCACCGGCATCCGCATCGTCATCGTCATCATCACTGATGACGTCATCAGCGACGTCACTGATGACGTCACCGACATTCGCATCGTCATCGTCATCATCACTGGTGAAGTCATCAGTGACGTCACTAATGACGTCATCGGTACCCGCATCGTCATCGTCACTGATGACGTCATCAGTGACGTCAGTGATGACATCATCGGCATTGGGGGTCACGTGACCCCCAAGGTAACGTGACCCCCCCCTGGTTAGTTTAACCCCCCCCCCCCAGTGCCCTTCCCTCCTCCTCCTCAAGAGCTGCGCTCTAATTCGGCGTTACAGGGAGTTGTAAGCGGCTTTCATTTTTATTATTATTATTATTATTATTATTATTTTGTTTTCTTCTGTCAACATCCAATCTGCGGTTGCCCTAGTCGTTGACGTCACTTCCTTCTTCCAAGTCTCTTGGGAGTGCAAAAAGCGCAACATAGCACCCCTGGCGACCTCGGAGAAGTTCATCGATAGCGAGTGGGACCTGGTTTGCCACAGACACCGGCTCCTTTTGCTCCATTCGCTCGTATACCGCGGAGGAGCCGACGCCGGGAGCGTGATCGGGTGCTTCGGGGACAGCCTTGGCCGCAAACCTGTCTTCATGTTGTAGGAGAAGCGCTAAAGTAAACTCACTCACCCTCACACTCACACTCGGACTCACACTCACACCAGAAAAACGGTCACTCACGTCGCGCTGACTTTCAACTCAAATTGTATTTTCGTCTTCTTTCGTTTTTCTTTTACCTGTCTTCATGGTCGGGCTCTTACTTCAAGTCGCCTCCGGCACGGCCACAATCTTCTCCAACACGGTTCTCACATTTATCATCTTGCGCTCTCTGACATCGGTGACATCTTTGACGGTTATGAGCATGACATCCGTTCTGCTGTTCGAGGTGACGAAGACAACGCATCGCGTCGCCTTCGTCACCTCACGCACATCTGCGGCGCTGCCACTGTTCCATTTCCTTTTACTGGCGGTAGGTGGACACTGGAGGGTGCACTCTAAGAATACCGCCTGTAATTCCGTCTTCTAGTCCAAACGTGCGGAACATTTCGGTTGCATTGACGTTTTTACCGCTAATTTTACCAAACGAGCTAACGAAGCCGCTAGAAACAGCGAAGTTCCGGAGCAGTGCCAGCAGCGCTACATACACTGGGTAAGACGGCCGTCTCCGATTTGCGGGACACACGCGGAACTACAGCAGCGAAACCACAAAGAACTGTTTCGACGTTTTCGACGTTATGGAAATCGCGGGAACTGCGTCCAAGGCAGGCAGGTTTTTCTGCCAGCTGCCTGGGTGCCTTCCGTGCTGAGTTCGGTTCTGTTGTCCCGTGCCGAGTGCCAACCGGCGTTCAACGTGGTTCTGTATTTCTGCGTGTCAGCGACATCATGATGGCAGTGTTGTGGGTTGTGAACAGAAGACTGGAATTGACGATTTGCAAAAAAGTGCACGCCACCTATCGCGCAACGCCGGAAACTCGGGTGCGAGGCTAGAAGGTGGTTGGAAAACAACTCGTGCTGCATGGTTTTGGTTTGCCTTGGAGCTCGTGCACGCAAGCTGTCCTCCGTGCTTCCTCTTCTCCATTTGCCGGTGCTTCGAAATGATGGAAGATGACAGTGTCGCGTTCCCGTTTCGGGCCACGGGGTGGGTGTCGGACGTGTCGCCCTGTAGCATCTCAAGTGATTGCGTTTGGAGCTGCCTGAACTCGGTCACACATACAGTCCGTCAGGCACATCGTGGTTGGGCGTTCAAGGAAGAGGGATACGTTCAGAACGTCATGCTCAACCTCGACACCGCAGACAAGGAGCTCGGTCTTGTGCGAGCGACGTGTGCGCCGTCCATTAAGAGAGGTGTGTTCTCTTTGCCGTAGAAATAATTCGTGCAACCAAGCGCAACACAGTGGGCTGGCATGGCGACAAACAAATCGAACCCGCTTCCGCGCCTGTTGCCGCCTAGGAATAGCCGTCACGCCCATTTGTTTTCCAACCGAGCAGGGGGCGCTGGCAACAACACACTCTGCTCGCGCATGCGCAGCAGCTTTTTCGCAAATCGTCAATTCGGGGGGGGGGGGGGGGGGGGGGGAGTGTTGAGTTACGGGAAAAGGGGGTAAATGTCCATGCGTACTATTATTCACCCTAATAGGGAAAAGACTCGCATGAACAAAGGAATGAGGGATTAAAAGTGGGATAGGGTGTTAAAGAGGAATCACAATTTCAAAGTTCGAAGCGGATTTAAAGGTTGGGAAGGGAGAGGGGAGAGGGGGAAAGGGGGAGGGGAGTGGGTGACGGGCGCGATAGGAGTGTGAGGAGAAGACATGCAGGGGTCACAGGCGCTCGGCAAGCTCTGTCTGGTGGAGAAACTCTAGCACGGCACGAAAAATGCTCCATGCTTGCCGCCGGCTACCAGTGGGAAAAAGGAGACATGTGGTTGTAGCCGTTTGTCCTCCCGCTTTTAGGACAGTGGCGAAGAGCACTTTCCTTGCTGCGTCGTATTCTGGGCAGATGAGGAGTATATGGGTGATGTCCTCGGGCTCCCCACACACTGTGCACTCCGGGCTGTCAACTCTGCCGGCTCGGCCGTAGCGATGAAGTGCTAGCCTCGTAAACGCACTCCCTGTCCGGAGTCGATGGAGTAGCGATGCGTCTGCCCTTGTCAGTCTGGAATCAGGGACTGGGATGGGGGGTGTGCCTCGCGCTGTAGATGGGTCTGGGTGCCGACTCCTAATATTTCTGGCAATAAAAAGTCTCGCTTCATGAAAGGGTCGGAGATGGTAAGTAGGTGAGGGCAGAGCGTGTGAGTTCTTGGCTAGGGTATCGGCGCGCTCATTACCCACAATTCCTGAGTGCGCCGGGACCCACTAAAATTCTAATGTCCACCCGCGTTCTTGTAGTGTCGTTGCAAGATGGGCTGTTTCTTGAGCGAGCAGCGATCCCTCGCCGGCATTAGCTAAATTGCGCAGGGCCGTGCGGGAGTCCGTTAATATTACCGCAGCGGTCATCCACTCGGTGGTCCTAAGGTATTCCAGGGCCAAGAGTATAGCGACCATTTCCGCAGTCGTGGACGATGTTTCAATGTTTATACAGACGGCGTATTCTTTCCCAATGGATGGAATCACGTAAGCGGCGGTTGCCGTACCTGCGCTTTTATTTACGGAACCATCTGTATATATTTCAAGGCTGCTGGCGTACTTCTCCTCAAGTGCTACTGCCACAGCAGTGCGTGCGACAACTGGATGAACGTCTTTTCTTGCCCGGACGTCGGGTAGTGATCCCTGCACGTTGAGAGGTGGTTCTGTCGAGTGGGGTGGGCGGATGGGGAACCGAGGTCAAGGGTCACCGATCTCATTCGTGAACTCTGCAGCGATTCGGCCGAAGTGTGACGAGGACCTCGAGTGGAGATTCATCAGAAGATAATCAGTCGATAGCGCTACATGAATGGGAATTAGGTGCCTTTTGCTGGTCTCCTCTCCCTTGAGGAATAGCGGTTGTTCTCTTGCCTCTACGAGTGTAGGTATATTCGGGGAGTTGGAGGGTAATCCCAAACAGAGGCGTAATGCAGCTCTGTAAAACCTTTCCAGCTGGTCTCTCTGTGGACCGCGGATGTTTGCAAGAGGTAGCGAATAGAGAAACTTCGACTTTATAAGACCTTTGTAGAGGGTGAGCAACCCATTGGGAGGAAGGCCCTGCTGACTGTGGGCACGGAATTTTCTCAGTAGGCCTAGTAGTTGCCGGCACTGCATGAGAAGTCGTTTTACTGCTAATCGCCAACTCCCCGTCTCATCAATAAGATGCCTAAGGTAGAGGTGTGTTTTCTCTCTTCTCACTTCAGTGCCTTCAATAAGGACACGATGAGTCTGTCTTGCATAGGTAAGGTGGCTGAAAAGCAGGGTTGATTTTTGTACGGATAGGGTCAGTCCAAGGCGCGAAATTTCTGCCACCGCTGCAGCGCTACCTGCAAAGCTTGGCCGGTGAGTTTGACCTTATCTGTGGTTCCTACCGCCCATATTGCCACATCGTCTGCATATATTGCAATATTGACGCGCGGATTCAGAAGGTTGTCTGTTTTTGGTATGACTCCAGGAAGGGATGCCATCGCCAAGTTAAAGAGAAACGGGCTAATCACACTCCCTTGCGGTACTCCCTGTGTGACATCTCGTGGGGTACTCGTGGCATTGGGGACCTTGACAACAAATGATCGGTCTTGAAGAAAGGCACTGATGTAGTTATAAGCCCGGCCTGATATTCCAAAATTGCTGAGTTGGTGAAGAATTGTGTCATGGGGTAAAGCATCAAATGCTTTGCGTATGTCCAAAAACACGCAGTACATCACTTGGCGGGTCGCGCGGGCCTCTTGCAGTGCAGATACAATATCGCAGATAGCATCCGCTGTGCAGCGGTGTCGTCTGAATCCGGAAAGTTGACCAGGTAAAGCCTCTGTTGCGTCCAGATGCCAAGTTAGGCGCCTGAGGACTAGCCTTTCGAGAAGCTTTCTAACGCAGCTGGTCAGTGAAATTGGTCTATACGACTCGGGTGACGTGAGCGGTTTGTTAGACTTGGGTATTGGTATCACGTGCGAGAGCTTACAGGCATCGGGAATTTCTGAAGTTTACCACACGTGATTGAGCACCTGAAGAAGATTAGGGTAATGACACTCGTCGATGTTGCGTAGCGCTTGATAAGTGACACCGTCTGGTCCTGGAGCACTGCGGCGCGTGCATTGCGCAAGGGCTGTCTTCAGCTCGTCAACTGTAAAATCCGTGTCAAAATAGATAGGAGGGCCATCCGGGGGTGAGATGGTGAAGGGAAGATACTCCGCAGGTGACGGGATATTTCTAGAAAATTCGTCGGCAAGGACCTCTGCAGTCGCCTCTAGTGTTAGCTGTAGAGAAATGGCGAGTCCAGCAGTAGGGTGTGTCGGCAGTTTTTCCGCAGAGAGTGCTCTGGCTATTTTCGACGCTTTAGTGAGGCCTCCTGGGGATCCGAAAGAGGCGCATAGCTGGTTCTATTGCTTACGTTGAAGCGTGTCGTATGTCGGTGAAATTTTGCGTCAATCTTCCGGTGGTGCTGCACTCTAAGAAAAAGTGAGCGCCCCCCCTCGTCATCGTGCGTTTTGACGGCTGTAACTACCCCACAGGCTTACTTAACAACCCACTGGGCTCGAGCCATTGAGAGTTAGCACCCTGTTGGCAGGTGACAAGCATGGGGTAGTCACGTTTTATAAACTCTTGAATTGAACATTCAAGTGCATGCAGTCGTTCAATAGTAAAAGTCACTTCAAAAATCTCAAAAAGTACTTGAAACTTGTTTTCTTTCTGCTTGGTTATCATTTATTCAAATTTGAACCGGTCGAAGCAAGCGTGTGGCTCAGTTCGCCTAAACTGGCAGAAAACAAACAAGTACAGGCAACCTTGGTAGGCACCTGCTAAAACCCGAGGCAGATAAAAAGTATCGCGGTTGTCGTTTTTGGTTCCGTCGCGGGTTTTACCATGTACAGCAGTAAACAGCTGGCAGCTGGCGTCGTGCTCAAGGAATTTAACCAAATCTCTAGAAAAGCACAGGAAGCTACGTACAGGCGTGAGTTGACTTGAATGTTCGCCGGACGAGATACTCTCGTCGTCTTTTATTGTGCGGTTCAGTAAAGAGCGTGCTCTCAATAAAGGTGTGATCGGTCAGTTCTGCGTGCAGATCAGTTGCAACTGGCCTCCTCGGTTCCGCCGAACTTGCGCGCCTGTCGTACCCAATTTTTTTGCTTTCAAGTGCAGTGAAGTATGAAGCATTGAACACCACGACTGAGGCCGGACAGGACGAACGTACACAGATATCTGGGATCATGTCCGTGTATTTCACTATTTCATTGTCTCGAGGTACATGATTCGCCTTCTCTGGTTCATTTGGCACATTTCATCGAGCATACTCGATAACAAAATGCTTTCAACAAGGCCGGTTCAGACACTAGCGTTTGACAGCGTTGCGTCGAGAACCGAAAGCCACTCACCGGCACGTCTGTGCTTCGTATCAAGCGTGGAATCCAATTCAAGGAATCATCTTGGCACGCGATATAAGCAGCAGGGATGCTCTGATTTCTTGCTGCCGCAACGCAGTCAGACGCACGCAGTCAAACACTACTGTCTCAACCAGGATTTAGATGATTTAGCATACGTATTTCGCGTTCGTTGCAGGTGAAGGCACGGGCCCGAAAGACCCTTTCAGAAATTCAGTGCCATCTGGCGCGAGCGCATAGAACGGATATTTAGCGAAAAGAAGAAAACTGAAATAACGCTTCGGGGAGGACCGGCGGACGGGCTTCGCTAAAATCACCTGCGCGTGCTCAGTGTACTCAACGTGTACCCAACCGCCGCTAAAGTCAGTCTGGATATGTAAAAAGAGAAAGGAAAATGCATCAGTGTGTTCAGAAAGTTGTGATTGCAGAAATTAGTTTCGATAATTAGTACAATTAATTAAACAGGCTTCTGTATACTTGAAGTGTAGGCAAGCGAGAAAACGAAACTGTTCAAAATGTGACGTGTAGCAACTATTCAAATTTATTTATAACCTGCAGTTCACTTTTGCAATGGCCCTACATTAGAGATACGAGCGCTTTCCTAAGGGCAGTAGAGGAAAAGAATATATACGGCTAAATCTTGCACAGTCTTTTCGTATTTATGCAAAATATGACAGTGGTCACCATCCTAATCGGTCACATAAAATACAGCAGTATATAAGCTGGTGGTGTCAACTACAGGTGTGTATAGGAATGTAGAGTGACAATATGTGATGGTGTATCTTGTACTGTTTCTGGATGCCTTGATGTATAAAATGCTGTGATGTATGTATGTCGCGTATGAGTGGGGTGGGATATGTGCATTTGGCATTGTCTGGCGAGGCGTTCAGAGCACTTGCTGGTTTCTTTTTTTCTTTAGTTTGAGCGTTCTCCGTTAGGTGGCGCGTGTCGCCGCCCTATTCAAGGAGTCGCGCGTTAATGTGTCTACTTATTTGAGTGAAAAACATGGAGGCGTTCCATGGCTCCACGTACAGCCAGGTACAGCCACAAAGGATTCGGTCTGGTTCGGTTCTCGGCCTCTCGTCCACATGGGATCAGTCCCATAGCCAGTTGAATGGGTGTTCCGTGCGGTGAAGAGCGCCAAGTGCGTGCACAGACGCGGTGAGGATTACCAGGGACTTGAAAGTGGATAACGAATGCTAACAGGTGAGCAGGAGCGTTGAACGATCGGAACCGACGCCGCTTAAATCGGTGATGCTTCGCCTCGCCGCTGTCAACCGAAAACGCCGGATCACTTGCGGCAAGCACAGCAAGCAGATGCTCTGTTCAATAAAGACATCATTCCATTTGTCGCTATTTTGTTTCCTTCTTTGAATGTTTTCTGGCCGCGAAGTAAATGCAGCCGGCCTCGCGAAAGCAATCGCGGACAAACTCCCTCGAATGCGGCCCCCCCCCCCCCCCCCCCCCCGCCTCACATCGTCGCCCCTACTCGTATTAGGTGCGGTGCCGGTGCTTCGAGGCGCGTTTCGGAGTGCTTTGTGCGCACGGAAGGCAGCGAACGGGCGTACGCACTTGAGAATCGTATTTTAGCAAAAAGCAGTCCAGCTCGCTAGGCCTTACTCGTATTGCTCCACTGTCGCTTGCCAGCCGCCATGTTGCTTTTGGGGGTGCTCGCTGTGAGCACCTGCTGATTGCGTGCCGTGTGACTGCCCATGGGGTTGTTAGTATAACGAAGAGGGGGTAGCGATATCTGTGACGGCTTCTGACGACCCCAAGTGTAGTACCCTACGACAACCCTTTTGTTGAGAGTGTGCCTGTCAGCTGCAATGTTCGTTCGGCGAGCTTTCCGCTGGGCTCTCCTGCGAGCAGCGCGCAGGTTGAGGTATTCCAATTCCGGTGCAGGCCTTTGGATTGGAAAATTCACTGTTCTCGTTGATAGGCTGAGGGCGTTCGTGATTGCTGTGCCAAGATCGTTCATTGGTCCATGTTCCAGGGCTTTGCTGAGATGGCGGAATAGATCCCAGTGTGTAACTTCGTACTTCTTGTACTTCCTGGTTCTCGTATGAGGTGATACTACCATGATTGGGACATGATCGCTCCCCCACGTGTCTGCCATTACTGTCCGAGAGGCTGCAATGTCCCGTGGTGCAAAGGTCAGATCTAGAACACTGCCGTGGACACCCTGACAGACAAATATTTCAGAGCTGTCGTTGAGGGCCTCCAGGCCAAGGGAGGTGGTAACTTCCTCAAGTGCTGACCCCCTTGGTGTGGTCCGATTATCACCCCATGTGGTATTGTGGGCGTTGAAGTCCCCGCAAAATAAAAGTCTGCCGAGACATTGACGGGCTATGTCCCTCAATATTCTTGCGTCCCAGTCGGCTGTGGAACCCGGAGCCACGTACACAGACACCACTGTGAACTCCACCGCGCGAACGCGAATCGTGGCGGCCACATATTCTGCGCTGTGTGAGGAAAACGCAGAGAGGTCGACGTGGTTATATGAGAGTCCAACTTTCACCAGCAGTAGCGCTCGGCTTTGTCCGTCTGCTAGCGCCGGCGCACTGCTGTAAATCACGTATGGTGAGAGTTTAAAGTCCCCAGGTTGCGTTAATGGCACTTGTATGGAAAGAACGTCCACAGGATTCAGGAAGAGATGCTGTCTGAGGTCAGGGAGACGTGTTCGAAGGCCACGAGCGTTCCACTGTAGAACTGTAGGTATGATCGGCTTGGCTTTATTCTTTACCTGTGTTGCCACGCTGTACGTGTATGAAGATAAATGTTGAATCGTTATTAGAAAAGAAATATATAAGTTGGGTTCATTTAAGAATGCGGTCGACAAGTGGCTCAATGAAGTAGAGAATTTGCAGCAGTGCACGCGCCCCTGGGAACGTCATGATGGAAATAAATTCCCGTGCTGTGGAAATCGCAAGGCGAATTAAGGTGGACAGCGTTGTACTGTGTGGACCTTCAGAAGCTGTTCTGCAATGTGATGCTTCAGGAGCTAGAGGTATTTGAGCAGAGGCAGTAGCAGCTGTAGGCGGCCTAGGTTCACTGCGTAGTGCCTCGGCGTAGCTGTGTGGAAGGTTTAGTTCTGGAATTGATACCAGAGCCGGGGCCGACACAGAACAGACATCGTTAATAGGCATCTCTGTTTCCATGGAGCTCACCTTCTCTTCAGCAGGATCTTGCGATGATGGTTGCCGGTGGTCTGACGAGCGACATCTGGAACGTCTCGAATGCCGTGGCTTCTCCGGGGAGGCAAGGTCCCCAGTCATTGCTGGGTCTTCTTGCAGGGTTTGCTTAGATACATTAGCCTTGCTTCCGTGACTCTTGTTGACCTCAGCTCGAGCTTCAGCAAAGGGGATGTTATTCTCGCAACTATAGCGGCAGATACTTTGCTGTTTCTGCCACTGGGAGCAATGCGTTGACGTTGTTTCGTGGGATTTCTTACAGTTAATGCAGCACGGGCTGGGGGCGTTGCATTTGTCAGTGGAGTGTGGCTTTGCGCACCGGAGACATTGTACCTGTCGCTTGCACGGCGCAGATACGTGGCCAAAATGACCACATTTCTTGCACTGCAGAGGGCTGTTGACATGCAGAGTGACTTGGTGTCGGACCGATCCAACATAGGCATTTTCTGGCAGCGTCGGTGATTGAAATTCAATACGAACGGTGTGCGACTTGCCAAGACGGTGCACCTCCTTTATGGGCGCGTCTGAGCGCATAGACGCAAGTAGCACAGCGTCAGTAAGTTCTGGATCAACGTCGTGAATAACACCGACACTGGAGGTCTTCCCCCTTGGTTCAAAAGCCCGTACTTTTATACCGCAAAGGGTGGTCAACTTCAAGAGCAATTGCGTGGTCTGACCGTTTCGGGTGTCAACGGCAATCACGTTTTTCCACTTGTTTGGGCGCACCTCAATAATGCAGGAAGGCGCCAGTTCCTGGAAGGTGTCCGAGAGGCGCAGTGAGTTGATGGATTCGACGCTCACTGTCGGATCGGCTGGGGTAAACAGGACGACGAGACCGGTGGTCGGCTTCGACTTCGTGTCGATATCTCTGCAACGTTTCCGTTTACCTGAGTGTTATGTTTTAGGGAGGGTACACGCGCCGATCCCCCCTGGTCCAGCTACATGTCAAGGACGAGGGTGGCCGGCAAGGGCACAACTCACCGAGCTGCCCAACGGGGCCCCATGACGCGAGCCGGGCCGGTGGTCGGATCAAAGAGACATGTAGTCGGGTCAACGTTCAGGCCAATCTCTGAGCAAGCTCCTTGAGCCGCCCCATTTATTTACACACTCCCGTAGATGGCGCTAGTTTGCAACACTACGTTTCTCCTCCCCATAAAATGACAGAGGAAAACATGCTACCGCTCGTGAGGCCAACTGAAACACTGTACATGGAAGATACGCTGACACTACATTTCTCCCTTCCATGAATTGAAAATGTTAGGAGAACACTGCTTAGAAAGTTGAACTTTTCACTTCCTGATCCTTTCCTCCTTTCCTTCAAAAAAATTCTCAACGTAGTCGTTCTAAGTTATGCTCAGAACAATGGTTAGTTGTGAGTTACGTTAGTTTACCCAGAGCATGACGTAGACACTCTTTGCTTAACTGACTGGACAGTACTCTGGACGAACATTAGGCTATACACTGTAACACTAACAGTGACGTAATATTTCGAGAAACTACAAGAACTCTTCGCAACACATGCCCGTTTTACACTGCATGTCCGTTGGAAAAAAAGAATTACCAAAAGAACTTATTTGCGGTATCACACTGAGAATCAAATTCTGAAAACGCCTGTAACGGCACGTTATACTCTTTCCAGAATACAATCTTTGACTTGCGTTACAGTCTTGCGAAGGGAAAAACAGTTTTCTACAGTTTCTGAAAACGTTCCCACTTGCGTTAGGTACTTTTATCTAATTATGCTTATAAGTCTTAATTAAACATCAAAAATCTCGCTAGACGTACTATGTGACGTATCATGAACAAAGGAAAGTACATAGTCTTTAAGTTTCTCGGGCAAGCGTCTTTGCCTTGTGGAACGTCTTGTTGTGGAGCTTGTCACTTGATTGTCCGTTTGTGATCGGTCATCAGGTGCGTAAGTCTCTCGTTCCGTAACCGATAGAGAAGGCACTGTGGTCGCTACAGGGAACTCTATGATCCCGACGGACCCTGTCACTGCTGAGGGATCTACAAACACCAGTGACTCACTCACTTCACCGCCAGATGGCTCTAGAAGAAGCGTCGATTCTGGCGTCGCTGGACGCGTTGCAACCGGCGTGCTTGCATCCGGTGGCTGAAAGCACTGGGCTGATGAAGTCACGACGAGCTCCGGCTGGGCAGCGGGAGGGACCGTTGACTCCTTTGTAGTCGTAGTTGCTGGACTCTCACGGACAGCATCCTTGCCAGGCGATGCTGTGAAAACTTTAGACTTCATGCTCATAAAAGGCACAGTTATCTTGTCAGTAACTGAATCGTTATCATCGTCATCAAAATATTCTTGTGGCAAACGACTTGTATTTGTGGTTGCGCTTGCTTGTAACGAACTCCTCTGCAACTGTGAAGGTACCGCCGTAAGTTTCTTCGCATTCCATTTTCGGCCATCTTGCATACGGTACGTTGCTGGACCAACTTGCTCTTCAATAACTTGCGGTTCTGTATACGTGCTATGGAGCTTAGTCTGATGCAACGGACAAAAAATTCGGACTGACTGTCCAACTGAAAATCTCGGTTCTTTAGCCGCTCTTCTAGTGTCTGCATATCGCTTCATCTTGAACTGATAATTCTCAACTCGCTCATGGAGTTGTGCTTGATTCCTATGCTTTTCTGTCACTTGTGGTGTCGGTACACCTTGGATATCCATTCTTGATCTATGTATTCTACCATGCAACAAAACTGAAGGGGCTCGCCCTGTAGCTGGATGTGTCGTGCGTCTGTATGCTTCTAAGTATTCTTCAATTGCTTCAGGGAGACGTCGGTGTTGAACTGTAGCACTTTGCAGACAAGACTTTAGAACTCTATTAAACCTTTCCACTTGGCCGTTTGATTGTGGATGATACAATGACGACTTGAGATGTTTAATGCCATGTTGTTTTAAAAACTCTTCAAATTCTCTGGAGACAAACACCATTGTCTGTGACGATCTCGCGAGGAAGTCCTTCTCGAGCGAAAATGTTTTTTAGAAACTCGATCATTGTTGCTGATGTGGCTGTCGAGGTATGCTGGACTTCTGGCCACTTAGAGTGGTAATCAACGAGGACTATGAAGAATCTCTGACTCTGCGGTGTTTTATCTATTCGTCCTACAATGTCCAACCCAATCTTATCCCACGGTTGATCTGGAAACTGGACTGGTTGCAGCGGAGCAGTTGCTGCCTTGACTGGTCTGTCTGTCGCGTTACATACTGCGCAATGCTGTACTTTATGCTTGATCTGTTCATCCATCCGTGGCCACCAATAATGATCGCGGATGATGCTGGCGGTTCTTACGATTCCTTGATGTGTCTCATGTGCCATATCTACAATAATTTCTCGGAGACCTTGCGGGACAACTATCCTTTCGCCTTGCATCAACAACTCATTGTGCACTGATAGCTGATTTCTTACACTGTAGTGCGGACGCAAATCTGGCACACTGGCACTATCCGGTGGCCACCCAAGCAGCACGTTGTGAATGGGCCATCGCTGGCAAGTGTACTATGGCCAACCAGATTTTCGATGGCCCAAGCTTGGCCAAAATGCTCGGCAATAGAAGTGTTTTCGTCCTCGTCTGGTGACTTGCCATTCACTTTATGCCAGTCGCTGGCCATTCACTTTAGGCCAGTGACTGGCCATTCACCTTTGTCCAGTGGCTGGCCATTCACTTTAGGTCAGAGACTGGCCATTCACCTTTGGCCAGTGACTGGCCATTCACATTTGGCCAGTGACTAGCCATTCACTTTAGGCCAGTGACTTGCCATTCACCTTTGGCCAGTCACTTTCGGCCAGCCACTGGCCACTGACTTCCGGCCAGTCACTGGCCGAAAGTGGCTGTAGTTATACACTTAATACATAATTTATCACAGACTGCCTCAGTGTTCCTCAGAAGACTCTCAAGAGTTTCGGGAGGTCATGTTTTATAACTCAACCCCAGAAACTCTTACATAGTAATGACACGCGAAGCTGCTGCAAGGCTGCTCAATATGTATTGGACTTTTTGAGTACTAAGTCTTACGACGCTGGTTGCGACCACCATTCCAGTCGTCGTAGGTTCAGGGATGGTATGTTGTCCCACCATTAAGATCCCCCGGTAGTGCAGCAGTAAAAAAAATAAATAAAAAGAAGTAACTTTAGGTGAAGGGACAGTGCAACAATAAAGAGTTTTATTAGATCGTTCCGATACCTCCGATAGTCCCGATAACGATACCATGCATGCGCAAGGGTGGCGGTGGTGGAGTATCGGGTATCGTTATCGGAGTCATGGGAGCGATCTACTAAAACTCTCTACTGTTCAGTTACAATATTTCTCACTTTACACACGCTTACTGGCACTAATGGGAAAGAGAAGCCTTGAGTACACAGTAAAGGTTTTTACACACTTAAGGGTGTAAATCAGTTTGTCCCTGGGCTAACACCCTTATGGCGTTCAGGCAAGCACCCTTCACAAAGGGTGCTTGCTAACACCCTTGATGAAGGGTGCTTGGCATGAAATGGGCACCTGCTGGGGCGGCCCAGTGGATGCTGGGCCACCCCAGCCAATCTGGCGCCGGGAGAGTATCATGCGACGTTTTGGTTATGTGGAGTTCAAGGTCACATGACGCTCTCTCGACGCTGGATTGGCTGGTAGCGTTCGCCGCGCTCGGACGAAGGTGAAATGAAGTATAGACCCCAGTATACATTTCATTGGAATGTGTCCAATACACATATCAGAACTTGTAGATTGTACGAAAATCATATATGCTATTGCATATTCTTATATTATTATTATATGATTTATAGCTTATCATGTTTACTGAACACATTTAAACTTTTTTCACTTAGAGGGATTGCCACATCACCATATACGAGGCACGTGATAAAGAAATAACGAGTCACACTAAACACAACTCACTTCATGAAGAAGTAATACAAAAGAGCTCCTTGCAAGCCACATCATAACCCCGTGGGCACTTGGGAAGTGTTACGCCCCCCCCCCCCCCTTTCTCGAACTCTAAGTGAGCAAGCAGTGGCCCCAAGCATCGCACTGCACCGCTGAACCATTGTGAACATCATGGTCTGCCACAAACGAAGCATGTAAAGCTTTCCTGTTTGGAGATCAAGTGACATGTTACGCGCATATGTTTACTAATTGGAAGCAGGGTAGAGGGTGGTGGTTTAGCCCTTGACTGAACCACAGCAGTATTTCATTATGACATCAATTAGAATGTGTTAAATTGAACATTTATTGAACCTTGAGAAATGGAAAATACAATGTATGCCATTCCATGAAATAAAGAATGCTATTTGCAAACATGTAATGAAAAATATTACAGAATGAACTTGCACTCTAGGGCAAAAAAGCAAACGTTTCAGTAGAAGACGCTATCCTCTTGCTCACGTACAAAGAAAATTATAAAGTTCTGGAAGACGACTAGGGATAAGGAACACGTACAGCTAAATTCTAAGCACTTCGTCTACAGGAGGTCAGCATTAGTTGTCACAGAAAGTGCCCAACATTTAAATAAATAAAAAGAAAACATGCCTCCATAAAACCTTCTATCATTCGTCCTGGAAGCAAAATAAAAATTAACCTGATAATACTCGCGAGAAAAGTGGATTATACACTTTTAAAACGGCTCACAAAACATCTCTTCAACCACATACCTTTCTGCAAACTTTGTTCAAAAATTTAATTACCACTGTCCTTGGATTGGTGTCCCTCAAGCCAAGGAAAATCCTCTCCCCAGCAACCAGTGTGTTGGAGGCCTTGCATTCATACTGAATGCTGAAAAGCCAATATGCTGCCAACAACATGCACAGCCCCTCTTCTGCATTAAAAAACGAAGAACAAGCGCTCACGATCCTCAACAAGGTGAAGAAAGTCTGCATCGTCCAGCTCTTGCTTGTTGTAGAGGACACATGGTACCGGTGGGGTGTTCTCGTCCTGCGTTAGGTAAAAGGATAAAGCAAAACATATTTTAATGTAGAAGGTCAAAACATGTTTGCTCTTGTCAACTGCTATAATTCACTGCAGTTAAGGCCATGAGCATCAGCCTCCACACAGGCATACAGTGCTTATGTTGGAACAAAAAACCGGCGTCTGCAGCAATGTAAAACGAATGAAGAATTAAAATCGGGGCAACATCACAACATGCAAGCATTGCGATGTAATCTTAGGGGCACTTGTGAGTATCTCTATTTCTGTACCGAAATGCATTTCCGAAATCTATTTGTGTTTCAGTAGTGAAATACTTTTGCGATGTATTATGATACGCTGCTAGACATATGTATATTGTTACATTTATTGCTAGAAATGAGCTGACAGGTTTGGAGATAAAAAAAAAGCCACTGAAAAATCCGACGCATCACTGGTTTATTTTGGCAATGAGTGATTTTTTGCTTTGCTCTCACTTTTAACTTCTACAGCGGTCGGTTTTCTTTCTGCTGACAGCAGTCTTCCTGTGTACATTTGAGGTTATTGTATGGGTAAGAGGCCACCAACAAATGCATAGATGAGAAACAATATGTCTAAAAGAAGAAGGCAAAAAGCAGGGACGTTTGGGCAGACACGTTTTGTCAGGCGGTGTCATCGGTCGCCAGCGTTCATTGGGTGCGATAATGGGTTCTTTTCGGTATCAGCGAACATAGCCAAGGGAAGTCAAGTTGCAAAAAAAAAGGGACAAACACCGACAGAAGGCGGGGAGCTTAGGTGCTACAATCTATGTTTGCCACAGACGCACCCTTCTCACCTCGCCACCCTATGTTTATGTCCCGTAGAGAGCTGCCGACTGACCATAACGGTACAAGCTAATATTTGTCCCTTGGCCAATATTAATTTTTTTTGCCTCCTCCTCTACACTGAAAAACCCAAAGATAAAGGTTACAGAAAACAGCCAGCATAAAATTGTTTCGCATGTAGCTGTAGAAATTAATTTTCAAGAGCTACATCTTAAGTACAGTCGCCGGCCATATGAACTCCCCCGTCCAAACACCAACCGGTGCAGCAAAAATCCAGCATGCAGCGTGTCGAGGTTGACGGCTGCGGTTTTCAACGGTGGAGGGGGTGATTACACATTAAAAGGTGCTTGTGATAATATATTTCTACAGCTATCTATGATACATTGTTGCGTTTGCACCTCAATGCACCCCTCGAATCCGTGACAGACAAAGGTGTTCTGACAAAATCTACAATAAGGTGTCTGCGTCAAGAGAAGAGCAATCTCGGTGGCCCAAAAGGTAACCTGCGGCTGCTGGATGACTTTATGTAAACGGACCCAGAATTCACGGGCTTGGAGAGAGGTGCAGAAACTATGTGACATTCAATTGAAAAGTTAATAAGCTCAAATTATTATCCATTTTAAGCCAAAATCCATGATTCGCACATGCCTATTATTTTCACAATGAAGCCAAAGGCGAACCAAGTAGTAATCCGTTGATTTATTGCCGAATAGAATACACTTTGAGTACCAAACTGGATGCTTTGCTTATGTTTGAAAGGTTGCAATGACAAATGCAATACTTAATTATGTGAACAGCAAAGTTTTATAACAATTATGTACATGATTACATTCTACGAGTCGTTTTACGCGTATACACTCTGCACAGCATTCTATTTGAAAGCTAACAAAATTAAAAAAAAAAGGCCATGAGAGTTCTGTCGATGTCTTCACTGCGTGTTCGTGGGACTCGGCGGACATTAGTAAAGGGGATAACTGTCACAGTACGTTGGCTAATTGACTAAAATCTGTTAGCTTTGCAATTCATGGCTTTATGGACCATGTTGCAACTGCAGTGTTAAAAGCCAGTCAATATTAAAGGTTATCCCTATTTAAACCATTCACAAAACGCCAAGCGGATTGAAGGTATTCATTGTCCAACTTTTGCGTTTTTAATGTCGGATGCAAAAACCGTGCTCAGCTTGAGCTCAAGTTTTCGTGCCGTTAATAATGGGCAGTAGAGTCCCCTAGTCATACCGGGTACGTCGTCACTATCTCGACAGTGTGTCCTTGGCGGAAGCATCGGCGTCATACTTCCAGGATAGTGAAGGTGCGTCCGAAGCAACCGGGTCCGCACGACATCCTGAGGCCTTCTGAGCGCAAGATTTTGGAATTGGGCGACGAAACGGCAGATTTTTATCCCTGAATATTTCGAAACTTGTTGCCATTCGCAAATTGTGTCAATTGTGTTAGTCTTTAATATTCACTGCCTTTGAAACTAGAATTGAAACATACCCCATAAAACCATTATTAAAAATGTTGGTTAATTAGTTTTGAATAACATACTGCTAAGGGTTTTCCCCTTATGTAATGTCCTCTAAGCCCCACAAACACACATTGAAGTAAACATCCAAGTAACACTCACGCCGTTTTTTGTTTTTTTTTACTTTGTTTGAATCAAAATAGAATGCTTTGTATTTATGTATATATAAATATAATAAATAGCGGGGGCATGTGCATGCAGCCGAGCACCATCGCACAATAGAGGTCCACTTTTTGTGAAGAAAAACTGGTTCAAACGGACAAGGCCAGTTTTACATAAACCCCCAGCACTGCATGTACCAATGACTGCCAAACATGATTGCTCACCTCATAGAACACTCTGCGGGGCTTGAAGATAGCGGCTTGCGGTCTTGGACGGTGAGTCTACTCGCTTGGTGCAGCTGGGACCTGCAATAAATTCAATACCGCTTGCCATATCCCACAAAGTAACAAAGAAAAGCCAGTAATACACAAGTCTACAGCACGACATGTTCCAAGGACCGCTAGAAATTCTCGTTCGACTCATAGAACACTTCACGCAACAAAACCATGCGTTAAGGACCGATTGAACTTAGTATAAATGTTGCAGAAAAATAAGGATATGTATTCAGCTGTGTCAAAACACGTGATCTAATGTAATAATTGTGTGGCCTTAAAGGGATACTTCAACGAAATTTGAAATATTCCCGTCGTGTTCAAAAATAGGTTGAATATGATCCACAATATCCGTAAATGACAATCGCACGTTTGTATTTTGATCCTGGTGGCTGTATTTTTCGTTATAAACGGCCCACTCTGGCAAGCGCTCGGAGAAGGCCCAGCGGAGACCACGTGACATCCAACGAAATCGTGACGTAGGTCGTCTCAAGACGAGCAAAGCTACAGCGAGGCTGACGTCGAGAGGATGGCCTAGTCGTTCCAGCCACCGAAGCGGCTGCTTTTGTACGAATTTTGAGTGACGGGTTAATCTTCTATAATCTTCTAGGGGGACAATAGCGACTTCTGCGACACACAAAAGGGATTCTCGGGAAGAGGGGAGTTCCTCCTTCCCCCCTTCTCTCGTCGTTGCCGGAGACGAGACAACCTCCGTCACTAGCTGTCAAGGTTCCTAGACGAGCATTACAAACGAGGCGTTAGCGACATCCACCAGGTGCTCTTTGCTAATCGTTTAATTCGTTTTAAAATTCTTTTTCGAGACTTTCTTAACAAGATATTGGTATGTTCCATGTGATACTGCTCTTTTGAACACATATAGACCAAAAAATGAGCGCCGAAATTTCGTTGTAGTATCCCTTTAAAGGGATACTTCAACGAAATTTGAAATATTCCCGTCGTGTTCAAAACTAGGTTGAATATTGTCACGGGTGGTGACCAAAGGAACACTAAATAAACAGAAAGAAAGAAACGTTTAATGTGGCGAACTTGTGCCAAAAATAAAGAAGGAAACAGAAGAAAGCAGAGCGTCGCGGGCGTCGAAGTCGGCGTGTCAGCAGAATCGAGCGCTAGGGCGAGACTGACTCGACAAGGTCGCGGGCGGCCTCTTATCTAGAGTGCGCCGCTATCTCGAAGATTCGGCGAAAGCGGTTCGAGCGTCGGGTGATCGGGGCGAGAATGAACACGCACTTTCTAGAAAACAAAAGCAGGGATAAATGATAGAAGTTACGTGCGGCACATGAATAAACGGGAACTTTCTGGAGGACCGTGACCGAGCGTTGCTTTCTCAGCCTTGCGCGCGGCATTACTCCCCCCTTTAAAAGTGCATCGCCCCGATGCAGTGTAAAACAAATCAAAATAAAAAAGAACGATAAACTAAAGAGTCTTTTGGAGCACAAAAGGTCCACAGTCCTATCGAGCGTAGTACGGCTTCAGGCGCACGACGTGGACGACCTCAGGTCGTGGTGGGCGGCGTGACGATGTTCGTGTTCCGTCGGGCATCACCTCGTAGTTCAGCTCGCCGAGGCGACGAAGTACCTTGTATGGTCCAAAGTACCGTTTCAGCAGTTTCTCACTGAGGCCGCGGCGACGGATGGGCGTCCATACCCACACCCTATCACCGGGCTGGAAGTGGACGTCCCTGCGACGAAGGTTGTAGCGGCCGGCGTCGACGCGTTGTTGGGCTTCAATACGGTGTCTGGCGAGCTGGCGGACTTCTTCTGCCCGTTGGGCAACCACCTGGGCGTCGTCGCTTCCGTCGAGAGCCGGTTCGTGGGGTAACATCGCGTCCAGCATTGTCGCTACCCTGCGCCCATGCACCAGTTGAAAGGGTGTCACTCCGGTGGTCTCTTGTACGGCCGTGTTGTAGGCAAAGGTGACGTACGGCAGCACCTCGTCCCATGTCTTGTGCTCGACGTCGACGTACATGGAAATCATGTCGGCGATGGTCTTGTTGAGTCTTTCCGTGAGCCCGTTGGTCTGCGGGTGGTACGCCGTGGTGCGACGATGGCTGGTGTGGCTGAGACGCAGGATTTCTTGGGTCAGCTGTGCCATGAACGATGACCCTCGGTCTGTGATCAGGACTTCGGGGGCGCCATGCCGGAGGACGATGGACTCGATGAAAAACCTGCCGACTTCCACAGCAGTCCCTGAAGGGAGGGCTTTTGTTTCGACGTACCGCGTGAGATAATCTGTGGCGACGATTATCCAGCGGTTTCCCGATGTTGACGGCGGAAAGGGGCCAAGTAGGTCCATTCCGATCTGCTGGAACGGTGCGGTCGGGGAAGCAATCGGCTGCAGGAGACCGGCCGGTTTCGTTGGCGGTTTCTTACGTCGCTGGCACTCGTGGCACGATCGGGTGTAGAGGTGGACGGCTTTGGGGAGCTTTGGCCAGTAATACTTTTCACGAATACGGGCCAGTGTTCGGCTGTAACCGAGGTGTCCCGACGTCGGGTCGTCGTGACATGCTTGAAAGATCTCCTCCCGAAGGTCGGTCGGGATTACCAGCAACCACGGTGTGCTGTTGTCGCCGAAGTTCTCTTTGTAGAGTACACCTTGTCGAATGGCGAAGGTCGGCAATACTCGTGAGAAGACACGTGGCACGGTACCCCCACTCCCTTCCAGGTGCTCGATTAATGCGCGCAGCTCAGGATCGTCCCGTTGACGTCGTGCCATGTCGTCGGCGTTTACAGCTCCTAGGAAGCTCTCGTCGTCATTGTCGTCGCTGCAGCCGGAAGGAGTTTCGACGGGGGCTCTGGACAAGCAGTCGGCGTCGCTGTGCTTCCGGCCGGACTTGTAGACCACTGTCATGTTAAACTCTTGTAGTCGGAGGCTCCATCGAGCAAGACGTCCTGACGGGTCCTTCAGGTTAGCAAGCCAGCAGAGCGAATGGTGGTCCGTGACTACACGGAACGGGCTCCCGTACAAGTACGGGCGGAACTTCGTGATTGCCCAGACGACCGCAAGGCATTCTTTTTCAGTCGTGGAGTAATTTCGCTCCGCCTTGGACAATGTCCGACTTGCGTAGGCGATGACTCGCTCGGTGCCTTCTTGAACTTGAACCAGTACCGCGCCAAGTCCTGCGTTACTTGCGTCCGTGTGAATCTCGGTTTCCGCATCCTGGTCGAAATGTCCAAGAACAGGAGGCGTCTGCAGTCGTCGCTTCAGCTCGTCGAATGCCTGCTGCTGCTCCTCGGCCCATTCGAACTTCTCGGCGTCCTTCGTGAGGTTTGTGAGCGGTGCGGAAATCCTTGCGAAATCTCGAACGAAGCGCCGATAGTAGGCACATAGCCCAAGGAACCTTCGCACGGCCTTCTTGTCTCTTGGCACTGGAAATGCTGCGACCGCGCGAGTCTTCTCTGGGTCTGGACGAATGCCTTCGTTACTAACCACGTGACCTAAGAACTTCAGTTCGTCATAGGCGAACCGGCACTTTGACGGCTTGAGAGTGAGCCCGGCGGTCTGTATGGCATGGAGAACCGTGCGGAGTCGTCGCAAGTGCTCGTCGAAGTCAGCTGAAAATACTACGACGTCGTCCAGGTAGACGAGACAGCTCTGCCACTTCAGCCCTGCCAGTACGGTGTCCATGACACGCTGGAAAGTTGCTGGCGCCGTGCATAGTCCGAAGGGCATCACCTTGAACTCGTAGAGTCCATCCGGCGTGACGAAGGCTGTCTTCTCTCGGTCCCGTTCGTCGACCTCGATTTGCCAGTAGCCGCTCTTCAGGTCCATCGATGAAAAGTATCGAGAGTGGCGCAGCCGGTCTAGAGTGTCGTCGATGCGGGGCAGTGGGTAGACGTCTTTCTTCGTAACCGTGTTGAGCTGCCGGTAGTCCACGCAGAACCGAAGAGTTCCGTCCTTCTTCTTAACCAGCACGACTGGAGAGGCCCATGGACTGCTTGAAGGTTGGATTATGTCGTCATTCAGCATCTCTTGAACTTGCTGCTGGATCACCTCCCTTTCCTTCGCGGAGACTCTGTACGGTGATCGATGCACAGGGCGCGCGTCGTCCTCGGTAACGATGCGGTGCTTGGCAACCGCGGTCTGGCGCACCTTCGACGACGTCGCAAAGCAGTCGCGGTATTCGGCGAGGAGGTTAACCAGCTGACGTCGTTTAGAGTCCGGAAGCTTAGGGTCAATGTCGAGCTGCGCTGGCGACGTACTGTCTTGCTGGGACGGCGAGAATTCGTCAGTAATCGCGGTGATTTCGGCGGGGTTTCGGAGTTCCTCGACGTGGCCCACGGCTGCACCTTTCGTGAGGTGTTGCGTTTCGTTTCGGAAGTTCGTCACGAGGGCCACAGTCCGCCCATCCTGAAGTTCAGCTACTCCCCTTGCGACGCCTATGCCTCTTCCCAGGAGCAATTGGAGGTTTCCCTCGAGAAGAACTTCACCATAGGAAGCTTCATCGATCCCGACAATTACGAAAACACTCGACCGCGGTGGTAGGTTTACGTGGTTTGCGAGGACTCGGACCGTGGGTGACGTCGCTTGGGGTTCCTCCGATGGTGGAGCAGGTTTTCGTAGCGTCAGCCGGTTTGTTCCGAGGTCGATGACGGCGCCATACTCGCAGAGAAAGTCCATTCCGAGGATAACGTCCCTCGAACAGTCTTGTAGAATGACGAACCTGACAGGGCACGTTTCACCGTGGATCTCGACGCGAGCAGTGCATCTCCCGACTGGTGTAATGAGATGTCCTCCGGCGGTTCGTATTTGGGGTCCTTCCCACGGCGTCATGACTTTTCGAAGGCGGCGGGAGAGCCTCCCACTCAAGACTGAGTAGTCTGCTCCGGTGTCCACGAGTGCCGATGCGTCGTGGCCGTCAATGACGACGTTTAGGTTGTTGGACACCGTTGCAGGGGCGTCGTAGCGATGCGTGGCGTCGGGGGAGTGGGAGCGCTCCGTCGTTCTTGGAGGCTCTTTACGTCGGTCGTCTTCGGCAACTCCACCTCCAGGGGTTGCCGCGCCTAGTTTCCCCGGCGAAGAGCGAGGGGTGACAGGCTTTCACGTCGGGGTCGGTGCATCGGCGAAGCTGGACGTCGCGGCGATGGCGACCGGAACTCTCGGCGGGACGCAGGCTCGGGGGACTGGGGTCGTCGCAGGTACTCGTCGATCTCCCGAGGGCGTTCACCATACCGGGGGCGCGGGTCGTTTGGGTGGAACCCGCGCAGCCCGAGTCGTCGGTATGGGCATCGGCGGTACACATGGTCGGGTTCCCCGCAGTGGTAGCAGAGCGGGCGTCGGTCGGCCGTTCGCCACACGTCGGTCTTCCTCGACGAGGGTTGCTCCGGGCGGACGTCCTGGACTTGCCCCTCCTGGCGTCGAGGATACTGTGGCATCGGAGGGTCTCGTCGGGGTGGCGCCGTGGCCTGGCGGTTAGCTTGCGGCGGTCGTCGGGCCATGGCGGCGTAGCTCAAAGTCGGCTCCTCTGGCGTCGTCATGTTGATCGGAACCTCAGGTTGGAAGGCCCGATGAACTTCATCTCGCACGACCTCGGCGAGCGACAGGGAGGACGGGCGATCCATAGCGGGGAGCATCTTGCGGATTTCTTCCCGGACGACTTCACGGATGATGTCACGGATGCCTGGGAGGTCGGTACCGAGGTTGTATCCGGATGTCGCCAGACTAGTCACGCCAGGGTGTCGCTCGTAGTGCCTGGCGCGTGCTAGTAGGGCACGTTCCATATTCGTCGCCTCCGTGACGAACCCGTCCACAGTTGTCGGGGGATTGCGAATGAGACCTCCGAATATCTCGCTTTTCACACCCCTCATCAGGTGTCGCAGCTTCTTCTCCTCTGTAGCCTGAGGATCGGCGCGGGCGCTCAGGCGAAGAACATCCTCGACGAAGCCGGTGACGCTCTCGTTGGGGCCCTGGGTTCTGGTTCGCAGTAGGTCTTCGGCTCTCTCTCGGCGGTGGTGGTTGCTGAACGTAGCCTTGAGATCAGTCTTGAACATGTCCCACGACGTCAAAGAGGACTCATGATTCTCGTACCAGTGCTTGGCGGTACCCTCAAGCGAAAAATAGACGTTGTTCAGGCGCTGCTCATCGGTCCAGCAATTGTGGCGGGCAACGCGTTCATACTGGTCAATCCAGTCTTCGACGTCTTCGTATTGCTCGCCGTGGAATGGAGCAGCCGTCCGCGGTACGACGGGCAGGTAAACGACGGCTGGAGCGGCCGGGGTCTCCGACTGGTTGGCCATCGTCGTCCTCCTTGTTTGCCTGGTCCTGGGTGGCAAGGGTCCTAACTCCGGGGGTAGGCCAAGGTTCCGGCGACTTAATCGGATCTCGGTCTGGTCCTCGTTGGGTTCTTGGGGGCTTGTGTTCGGACTTGCACTCCGAGAACTCGGAGGGGAGCGCTGCACGGGCATGCGGTTACCCCGCACCTCCACCAAAATGTCACGGGTGGTGACCAAAGGAACACTAAATAAACAGAAAGAAAGAAACGTTTAATGTGGCGAACTTGTGCCAAAAATAAAGAAGGAAACAGAAGAAAGCAGAGCGTCGCGGGCGTCGAAGTCGGCGTGTCAGCAGAATCGAGCGCTAGGGCGAGACTGACTCGACAAGGTCGCGGGCGGCCTCTTATCTAGAGTGCGCCGCTATCTCGAAGATTCGGCGAAAGCGGTTCGAGCGTCGGGTGATCGGGGCGAGAATGAACACGCACTTTCTAGAAAACAAAAGCAGGGATAAATGATAGAAGTTACGTGCGGCACATGAATAAACGGGAACTTTCTGGAGGACCGTGACCGAGCGTTGCTTTCTCAGCCTTGCGCGCGGCATTAAAATGTCACGGGTGGTGACCAAAGGAACACTAAATAAACAGAAAGAAAGAAACGTTTAATGTGGCGAACTTGTGCCAAAAATAAAGAAGGAAACAGAAGAAAGCAGAGCGTCGCGGGCGTCGAAGTCGGCGTGTCAGCAGAATCGAGCGCTAGGGCGAGACTGACTCGACAAGGTCGCGGGCGGCCTCTTATCTAGAGTGCGCCGCTATCTCGAAGATTCGGCGAAAGCGGTTCGAGCGTCGGGTGATCGGGGCGAGAATGAACACGCACTTTCTAGAAAACAAAAGCAGGGATAAATGATAGAAGTTACGTGCGGCACATGAATAAACGGGAACTTTCTGGAGGACCGTGACCGAGCGTTGCTTTCTCAGCCTTGCGCGCGGCATTACTCCCCCCTTTAAAAGTGCATCGCCCCGATGCAGTGTAAAACAAATCAAAATAAAAAAGAACGATAAACTAAAGAGTCTTTTGGAGCACAAAAGGTCCACAGTCCTATCGAGCGTAGTACGGCTTCAGGCGCACGACGTGGACGACCTCAGGTCGTGGTGGGCGGCGTGACGATGTTCGTGTTCCGTCGGGCATCACCTCGTAGTTCAGCTCGCCGAGGCGACGAAGTACCTTGTATGGTCCAAAGTACCGTTTCAGCAGTTTCTCACTGAGGCCGCGGCGACGGATGGGCGTCCATACCCACACCCTATCACCGGGCTGGAAGTGGACGTCCCTGCGACGAAGGTTGTAGCGGCCGGCGTCGACGCGTTGTTGGGCTTCAATACGGTGTCTGGCGAGCTGGCGGACTTCTTCTGCCCGTTGGGCAACCACCTGGGCGTCGTCGCTTCCGTCGAGAGCCGGTTCGTGGGGTAACATCGCGTCCAGCATTGTCGCTACCCTGCGCCCATGCACCAGTTGAAAGGGTGTCACTCCGGTGGTCTCTTGTACGGCCGTGTTGTAGGCAAAGGTGACGTACGGCAGCACCTCGTCCCATGTCTTGTGCTCGACGTCGACGTACATGGAAATCATGTCGGCGATGGTCTTGTTGAGTCTTTCCGTGAGCCCGTTGGTCTGCGGGTGGTACGCCGTGGTGCGACGATGGCTGGTGTGGCTGAGACGCAGGATTTCTTGGGTCAGCTGTGCCATGAACGATGACCCTCGGTCTGTGATCAGGACTTCGGGGGCGCCATGCCGGAGGACGATGGACTCGATGAAAAACTTGCCGACTTCCACAGCAGTCCCTGAAGGGAGGGCTTTTGTTTCGACGTACCGCGTGAGATAATCTGTGGCGACGATTATCCAGCGGTTTCCCGATGTTGACGGCGGAAAGGGGCCAAGTAGGTCCATTCCGATCTGCTGGAACGGTGCGGTCGGGGAAGCAATCGGCTGCAGGAGACCGGCCGGTTTCGTTGGCGGTTTCTTACGTCGCTGGCACTCGTGGCACGATCGGGTGTAGAGGTGGACGGCTTTGGGGAGCTTTGGCCAGTAATACTTTTCACGAATACGGGCCAGTGTTCGGCTGTAACCGAGGTGTCCCGACGTCGGGTCGTCGTGACATGCTTGAAAGATCTCCTCCCGAAGGTCGGTCGGGATTACCAGCAACCACGGTGTGCTGTTGTCGCCGAAGTTCTCTTTGTAGAGTACACCTTGTCGAATGGCGAAGGTCGGCAATACTCGTGAGAAGACACGTGGCACGGTACCCCCACTCCCTTCCAGGTGCTCGATTAATGCGCGCAGCTCAGGATCGTCCCGTTGACGTCGTGCCATGTCGTCGGCGTTTACAGCTCCTAGGAAGCTCTCGTCGTCATTGTCGTCGCTGCAGCCGGAAGGAGTTTCGACGGGGGCTCTGGACAAGCAGTCGGCGTCGCTGTGCTTCCGGCCGGACTTGTAGACCACTGTCATGTTAAACTCTTGTAGTCGGAGGCTCCATCGAGCAAGACGTCCTGACGGGTCCTTCAGGTTAGCAAGCCAGCAGAGCGAATGGTGGTCCGTGACTACACGGAACGGGCTCCCGTACAAGTACGGGCGGAACTTCGTGATTGCCCAGACGACCGCAAGGCATTCTTTTTCAGTCGTGGAGTAATTTCGCTCCGCCTTGGACAATGTCCGACTTGCGTAGGCGATGACTCGCTCGGTGCCTTCTTGAACTTGAACCAGTACCGCGCCAAGTCCTGCGTTACTTGCGTCCGTGTGAATCTCGGTTTCCGCATCCTGGTCGAAATGTCCAAGAACAGGAGGCGTCTGCAGTCGTCGCTTCAGCTCGTCGAATGCCTGCTGCTGCTCCTCGGCCCATTCGAACTTCTCGGCGTCCTTCGTGAGGTTTGTGAGCGGTGCGGAAATCCTTGCGAAATCTCGAACGAAGCGCCGATAGTAGGCACATAGCCCAAGGAACCTTCGCACGGCCTTCTTGTCTCTTGGCACTGGAAATGCTGCGACCGCGCGAGTCTTCTCTGGGTCTGGACGAATGCCTTCGTTACTAACCACGTGACCTAAGAACTTCAGTTCGTCATAGGCGAACCGGCACTTTGACGGCTTGAGAGTGAGCCCGGCGGTCTGTATGGCATGGAGAACCGTGCGGAGTCGTCGCAAGTGCTCGTCGAAGTCAGCTGAAAATACTACGACGTCGTCCAGGTAGACGAGACAGCTCTGCCACTTCAGCCCTGCCAGTACGGTGTCCATGACACGCTGGAAAGTTGCTGGCGCCGTGCATAGTCCGAAGGGCATCACCTTGAACTCGTAGAGTCCATCCGGCGTGACGAAGGCTGTCTTCTCTCGGTCCCGTTCGTCGACCTCGATTTGCCAGTAGCCGCTCTTCAGGTCCATCGATGAAAAGTATCGAGAGTGGCGCAGCCGGTCTAGAGTGTCGTCGATGCGGGGCAGTGGGTAGACGTCTTTCTTCGTAACCGTGTTGAGCTGCCGGTAGTCCACGCAGAACCGAAGAGTTCCGTCCTTCTTCTTAACCAGCACGACTGGAGAGGCCCATGGACTGCTTGAAGGTTGGATTATGTCGTCATTCAGCATCTCTTGAACTTGCTGCTGGATCACCTCCCTTTCCTTCGCGGAGACTCTGTACGGTGATCGATGCACAGGGCGCGCGTCGTCCTCGGTAACGATGCGGTGCTTGGCAACCGCGGTCTGGCGCACCTTCGACGACGTCGCAAAGCAGTCGCGGTATTCGGCGAGGAGGTTAACCAGCTGACGTCGTTTAGAGTCCGGAAGCTTAGGGTCAATGTCGAGCTGCGCTGGCGACGTACTGTCTTGCTGGGACGGCGAGAATTCGTCAGTAATCGCGGTGATTTCGGCGGGGTTTCGGAGTTCCTCGACGTGGCCCACGGCTGCACCTTTCGTGAGGTGTTGCGTTTCGTTTCGGAAGTTCGTCACGAGGGCCACAGTCCGCCCATCCTGAAGTTCAGCTACTCCCCTTGCGACGCCTATGCCTCTTCCCAGGAGCAATTGGAGGTTTCCCTCGAGAAGAACTTCACCATAGGAAGCTTCATCGATCCCGACAATTACGAAAACACTCGACCGCGGTGGTAGGTTTACGTGGTTTGCGAGGACTCGGACCGTGGGTGACGTCGCTTGGGGTTCCTCCGATGGTGGAGCAGGTTTTCGTAGCGTCAGCCGGTTTGTTCCGAGGTCGATGACGGCGCCATACTCGCAGAGAAAGTCCATTCCGAGGATAACGTCCCTCGAACAGTCTTGTAGAATGACGAACCTGACAGGGCACGTTTCACCGTGGATCTCGACGCGAGCAGTGCATCTCCCGACTGGTGTAATGAGATGTCCTCCGGCGGTTCGTATTTGGGGTCCTTCCCACGGCGTCATGACTTTTCGAAGGCGGCGGGAGAGCCTCCCACTCAAGACTGAGTAGTCTGCTCCGGTGTCCACGAGTGCCGATGCGTCGTGGCCGTCAATGACGACGTTTAGGTTGTTGGACACCGTTGCAGGGGCGTCGTAGCGATGCGTGGCGTCGGGGGAGTGGGAGCGCTCCGTCGTTCTTGGAGGCTCTTTACGTCGGTCGTCTTCGGCAACTCCACCTCCAGGGGTTGCCGCGCCTAGTTTCCCCGGCGAAGAGCGAGGGGTGACAGGCTTTCACGTCGGGGTCGGTGCATCGGCGAAGCTGGACGTCGCGGCGATGGCGACCGGAACTCTCGGCGGGACGCAGGCTCGGGGGACTGGGGTCGTCGCAGGTACTCGTCGATCTCCCGAGGGCGTTCACCATACCGGGGGCGCGGGTCGTTTGGGTGGAACCCGCGCAGCCCGAGTCGTCGGTATGGGCATCGGCGGTACACATGGTCGGGTTCCCCGCAGTGGTAGCAGAGCGGGCGTCGGTCGGCCGTTCGCCACACGTCGGTCTTCCTCGACGAGGGTTGCTCCGGGCGGACGTCCTGGACTTGCCCCTCCTGGCGTCGAGGATACTGTGGCATCGGAGGGTCTCGTCGGGGTGGCGCCGTGGCCTGGCGGTTAGCTTGCGGCGGTCGTCGGGCCATGGCGGCGTAGCTCAAAGTCGGCTCCTCTGGCGTCGTCATGTTGATCGGAACCTCAGGTTGGAAGGCCCGATGAACTTCATCTCGCACGACCTCGGCGAGCGACAGGGAGGACGGGCGATCCATAGCGGGGAGCATCTTGCGGATTTCTTCCCGGACGACTTCACGGATGATGTCACGGATGCCTGGGAGGTCGGTACCGAGGTTGTATCCGGATGTCGCCAGACTAGTCACGCCAGGGTGTCGCTCGTAGTGCCTGGCGCGTGCTAGTAGGGCACGTTCCATATTCGTCGCCTCCGTGACGAACCCGTCCACAGTTGTCGGGGGATTGCGAATGAGACCTCCGAATATCTCGCTTTTCACACCCCTCATCAGGTGTCGCAGCTTCTTCTCCTCTGTAGCCTGAGGATCGGCGCGGGCGCTCAGGCGAAGAACATCCTCGACGAAGCCGGTGACGCTCTCGTTGGGGCCCTGGGTTCTGGTTCGCAGTAGGTCTTCGGCTCTCTCTCGGCGGTGGTGGTTGCTGAACGTAGCCTTGAGATCAGTCTTGAACATGTCCCACGACGTCAAAGAGGACTCATGATTCTCGTACCAGTGCTTGGCGGTACCCTCAAGCGAAAAATAGACGTTGTTCAGGCGCTGCTCATCGGTCCAGCAATTGTGGCGGGCAACGCGTTCATACTGGTCAATCCAGTCTTCGACGTCTTCGTATTGCTCGCCGTGGAATGGAGCAGCCGTCCGCGGTACGACGGGCAGGTAAACGACGGCTGGAGCGGCCGGGGTCTCCGACTGGTTGGCCATCGTCGTCCTCCTTGTTTGCCTGGTCCTGGGTGGCAAGGGTCCTAACTCCGGGGGTAGGCCAAGGTTCCGGCGACTTAATCGGATCTCGGTCTGGTCCTCGTTGGGTTCTTGGGGGCTTGTGTTCGGACTTGCACTCCGAGAACTCGGAGGGGAGCGCTGCACGGGCATGCGGTTACCCCGCACCTCCACCAAAATGTCACGGGTGGTGACCAAAGGAACACTAAATAAACAGAAAGAAAGAAACGTTTAATGTGGCGAACTTGTGCCAATAATAAAAGGAAATAGAAAAATAACAACAGAGCGTCGCGGGCGTCGAAGGCGGCGAAGCAGCAAGGTCGAACGCTGAGGCGAAACTGACTCGGCAAGGTCGCGGGCGGCCTCTTATCTAGAGTGCGCCGCTATCTCGAAGATTCGGCGAAAGCGGTTCGAGCGTCGGGTGATCGGGGCGAGAATGAACACGCACTTTCTAGAAAACAAAAGCAGGGATAAATGATAGAAGTTACGTGCGGCACATGAATAAACGGGAACTTTCTGGAGGACCGTGACCGAGCGTTGCTTTCTCAGCCTTGCGCGCGGCAATATGATCCACAATATCCGTAAACGACAGTCGCACGTTTGTATTTTGATCCTGGTGGCTGTATTTTTCGTTATAAACGGCCCACTCTGGCAAGCGCTCGGAGAAGGCCCAGCTTAGAGCACGTGACATCCAACGCAATCGTGACGTAGGTCGTCTCAAGACGAGCAAAGCTACGCCGAGAGGATGGCCTAGTCGTTCCAGCCACCGAAGTGGCTGCTTTTGTACAAATTTCGATTGACGGGTTAATCTTCTATAATCTTGTAGGGGGACAATAGCGACTTCTGAGACACACAAAAGGGATTCTCGGGAAGAGTGGAGTTCCTCCTTCTCCCCTTCTCTCGTCGTGGCCGGAGACGAGACAACCTCCGTCACTAGCTGTCAAGGTTCCTAGACGAGCATTATAAACGAGGCGTTAGCGACATCCACCAGGTGCTCTTTGCTAATCGTTTAATTCATATTAAAATTCCTTTTCGAGACTTTTTTAACAAGATATTGGTATGTTCCATGTGATACTGCTCTTTTGAACACATATAGACCAAAAAATGAGGGCCGAAATTTCGTTGTTGTATCCCTTTAAAGGGGTAGGGAAACGAAATTTCAGCGCTCATTTTCTAGCTTGAATGTGTTGCATGTGGCACCCTAACCTCAAAAAGATACAAGTCTTCCGTTGAAAGGCACAAGAAAACTAATTTTAAAGCTAAATAAACGATCTCTCAATGTGCACCTGGTGCATGCATGCGGAGCCTATTTGGGAGGTAATCTAGCAACACTGAGGAACTTGCTACGTAGTCGTGACGTACCAGATTCCTTCGGAGCAGCACCGCCCTTTGGAATTTCAACATTTTCTTTCTTAGCTTTCCTCCTGGCTCAACTCACAAATCGCGCATTGTACCAAACGGTCCAAGAAGACGGAAAAGAAGCACTCCCCTCATTCTCGGACCCTCGTTCGTGCAACCGGAAACAGCCATTCTCCCCCTAGAAGATTAGCCCGTCGCTCAAAACTCGAACAAAAGTTGCTTTCCCCAACCCGTTCAGCTCTAAGCTGACAGTGTCGAGGAAGCTACGTGCTCCTTGGGCCAGCCCACGTGTGCCAGCCACACGCTCGTAACGCCACACGTACTTCGAACGGCTCGGTTGTAACGCGCTGATGCTATTGACACCACCACAACGCTTGCAACGCCACCAAGGGTAAAGCTCATAACCACGCCTGCCTTGCTACTCCACGAACGCGGAAAATCTTTTCTTTCTGTTTTTGTTTGCGCCGGATATCCCATGACGCACCGCGCTCTCCGTTCGCTTCTCTTCGAGCGCTTGCTCCAGGGCACCGTTTGGAACGAAAAATATAGCCAGTCGTTCAAAATACAAACGTGCGATTATCATTTACGGTTATTATCCGTCATGCTTGACTTACTTCCGAACGAAATTTGAATATTTAAATTTTTGTTTCCGTACCCCTTAAAGAACACAACTGTGATGATGAATTAATGAATGATGATGATGAAATAATTTTGACGAAAAAGAGTGACCACAACTGTATACTGAAAGAATCACTAACAATGATGAAACCTAGAAATATATTAGTGTCTTCCCTGTGTTTTGCCATCGAGTGGAAGAAGTTTCTTGGCCTATATTTTTGTTCGAAACAGGTGTGATGCGTCAGTCTGTGTTTTTTTTTTTTTTTTTAAATCTTGATGTTGTGCATATTTTTTATTTCCTAGGTTGAAAGCTCAAGGCATTCCCTGTTGTTTGTTCAATCATATTTACCCAAATGTTAGTAGGTTGCTTTTTTTATGTTTACTGTCCTTGGGTATGTCAGGGGTTGTGAACAGTAAAACGCTGTAAGGCCCAGGAAGGAATTTCCTTTGTAAAGTGGTGGCAAGCAGAAGAGAAATTGTAAAGACTGACTTCATGTCTTCCCCTACGTTTTCTTTTTTGGGTCGCCTATTCATTTTTTTGCCCATTAATATTCAGCTGTGTTTGATACTTCTCTGCGTTTGTGTCATCCTTCAGAGAACCCGTCTTTAATAAATTATGTGTTTAGCCTGTTTAGCTAGCTTGCACCCTCGTTTTTGTTTATTAATAAATGAATAGGATTCAACTGCAAGCACGGTGTTGATTCATACTAATAAATAGCAGCATACTTTTATTGACTAGTGCTGATGATTGGACTAGTTAGTAGCCAATTATTGAAAAGAGATCATGAAGAATATGGGAACGGAGGATATGAACACAACACAGCGCTGTGTTGATCTCCTCCTTCTTGTCTGTGCCATTCACATTCCATTTTTTTAATAACACATTTATTAATAATTTTCTGCTTGGTATCATCTGTATTTGGGTTTACTGGAACGACCCAACTGCTATTACATTCACTTTAGGGCAGCTCCACCTTCCTCATGGTGCCATCGTTCAGGAAGTGCAAGGCGGGTGTCACCCTCACTCTTGTGGTTCAGTTCCCCAGGTTCCCATGGGTTTCAAGCTGCTAGCCAAACTGAGTCAGGCTTTCCAGCCCTGCTGGAAATGTCAATTCCACGCTTTTAGACGTAGACATCCACATTTTGCATGTACGTGAAAGAAGCTCTAACAGAGAGGAAACAAAATGATTGGCCTTTTTTTAATGCATCCTTTTCTTTTGCTGAGAACATACATAAACGTTAAACGCTATTGTACATACAGTGGTGCGGCTTAATTTAGGAAAAGCACTTTTTTTCATATAACTTTTATATAAAGAAAAAACTCAATATAATAGGTCGGGCATAAATGGTTGCTATGAACTGCCCTATACGTTTACACATTACCTGATATCATCAAAAGAGTAGAGTAGCGTAGGGCTGCACTGCACTAATTACGACTTTGTAACCAATTAATAGTTGGCATTTACTTGTTTATTACTATTGGCTATTATTCCTTGACAGGAAGAATAACCGGGCGAGTTGGTACGGTGGTAGTCTTAGAACTCCATCAAATATTCAGGTTTGACATTAGTTAATTTTTTCCGCCTTTTTTCATGTTTTTGCTTTTTCTAGCTGCTCCGATTTTTGTAAGGGCTTTCGCCACTACTAAAAAACGTGACATCTAAACTCCTTTTATTTTTTGCATCACACAATCGTAAACGTAAAAAGTGTGCCGGTTCGGTAAACGCGAAGAGACCTAATTTCCGAGGGTAAAAGCTCTAAAAACAACGGACAAGTAAAAGAAACGAACAACACAGGGCGTTGTTTGTCTGTTGTTTTCAGCGCTTTTACCCTCGAAAATATGACGAAGAGACCGCGCGTCTCTACGTCACATGCATTAGCTTATGCAAAAAATCATGCTGCATGCTCGCTCTTGTAACGTTTTTCTCGCTCCCGCTTTATGAAACAAATCGGTGGCGAGCGGCTGTTAGGACAAGACGTCAGAACTAGCATGACCTGTGATTAACACTTTGGGACGGCGACTGAATGCTTGAACTGCCGTCAGACGGCACCTGAACGCACCGCACAAGCGTCGTCGGACGAGCGCCGCACGACGGCGCCCAGAACATGCCCACGGTTCCGCCGCACGGGAATGTTTCTCACACTGCGGAGCGAGCCACAGGTTTTGAAGAGGTTATGCTCTTTTCAAATAATGAAATAACACAGGGCAGATGCATAGTTAGAACCAAGCATAGCTTAGCAAGCACACGGTACACGACAAAGTTTGAAACAGCAGCCCACTTCGCAGAAACAAAAGAAAGTTGCTTACCGGCGTTTGCACGAGTCGTGCATGGGCGGTTCTGAACTTACGGGCGTTGGCAAGACGCAGCGTCTCCCAGCTCTCAGTCGTCGATTGCTATTCTTGAACACGGTATTCGTAAGGAATATATCTAAAATATCCACTAAAACGGCTAAAACGTAAAAAAAAGGAGATTTCCGAAACTTCAAAGACCATTCAACCGAGCCCAACGGAAGCTGATTGCAATAGCGATTGCCTTGCGCAGTCTTCAAGAGTCTCTTTTCCTTTTTTATTTATTGCTATATTTTAGAACGATGCTAAGCGAATTATTATTATATTAGTAACAATAAGAATGTCCTTAGAATAATAATGTAAAACATTACAAAAATTGAGTAAATCTTAGGTTTTGTTTAAACTTTAGGTTGTTTCTTTTTTGTGTAAAACGAAACCGAAACTAACTTAAGCAACGTTTCCTTTGTCGTAATTGTTTGTGTGTCTGTGCGTGTATGGCGCGTGCATGTTTGTGCGCGCGCGTGTGGATGCGTCCGCGTGCATGCGTGTGTGCGTCTCTGGTTGTGCGTGCGTGTGCGTCTGCGCGCGGGCGTGGGTTTGCGCGTGTGCATGCGTGTGTACATGCGTGCGCGCGTATATGAGTGCGACTGCGAGCGCGCAAGCGTCTGTTTGTGCGTTCTATTGCACTGCGCCCGCAAGAAGAACAATTGGATGTCCCTGGACACTGTTAAAACACTAACTTATTATTATTATTTTTATTATTATTATTATTTTTATTATTATTATTATTATTATTATTGTTGTTGTTATTGAAACATAGCCCTGAGTCTTTAGACACAGGGCCCTAAACTTTTCTATAGCTGGCTGTAGCTGTATCTATAAATTTCTAAGGCCGACCATGCAAAGCTACAGCGGGTGATAGCCTGCCATTGAATTTCCCATAGACGACCATAGACCATTTTTGTATGGGATGTCTCGGACTGATTTATTATGGGATTTGCCTCTTTATGTGTGTGAGTTTTTTGCATGTCACCATATTCTCAAATGAATATTTTACTCAGGTTGACATGGTCATGTGACAGGTTCTAGCAGCATGTCATGAATATTTGTCACACATTTTCACTATATTTTGATTTCATGTTGCCATATATAAACTCGAGACTAACTGATTTTTTTACTGTACACTTCCATCAATAAATATTTGTAAATAATGCTAGTATAGAGCATTTCACCCTACTTTGCAATTTCTGAGCATGGAGTGATTTGTAAGAAAATGAAATCTGAACTGATATATAAAATTTTGATTGCAAAGATAAAAATTGTATGCAAAAGAGGCACTTTATTATCAGCTATTTGCATGAATTACAACTGACATTATAAAAAACTAGACTGCTAACAACTGTTGCTTTTCAAGCTGAAATCTTACCTGTACATTATGAACAGAGCCATATATAAGCTTTCCAAAACCATTTCACAATATTTATTTAGCACCCTTTTCTACACCCTTCTCACATTCTTCACTAAATGTAGGGTGTAACACGAAACAGCACCCTTTTCGTTAAAATTATGAGGTTGTATTCCTAGTTTTTAGGGTGTTAAAAGGGTGTAGCCGAGGATGTAAGTTGCTACAACACCCCTTTTACACCCTTAAGGTGTAAACAAATTTACTGTGTAGTACGGCCGAGCATCACTGGCGTCAATCACCACGATAGCGTCAATAGCGTCACGGCGTTGCCCACCACCCATCAACAACCCCGTTGTTAACAACAAAACCAGCGTTCCGCACATCTAGGTCGAGATGTTCATTTTCTTTTTCTTTTACGTGTGGTTCGATTTTGAACGTTTCCGTTGCGGTTTTAACCGAAGCTGTTAGCTTTCCTTGGCTTAGGAAATCAGTATCCTAGTACCTAATTAAAACATTACTGAGACTAGCTTAAGTTTAATCAATATATGACAGACGTCTTGTTTAGGCTCTTCCAAAACACAAAGCCTGAAATATCCAATCTTATCCGATTCAAGCACAAGCTGATCGGGAAGCGTGGCTAGCGTGGCAGTTTACTAAGCTGAGTGCATTGATACACCTATATGTTTTTTAAGGTAGAGAAGGGGGCTTATGGCCGGTGTACAAGTATACACTGGCTGAGTAACGGAGGGCGCGTCTTCCAGGAAAGGGGAGCATGTGCGCCCGATGCACCCGACTACAACTTTTTTTTCTTCGAGTGCAGTGGGAAGTAAATATGTGGAGCACTAACCGAAAAATTGCGGATATGGTATTCGCGCTAAAAGTGCCGCGCAGCGACACAGCGGTATTGTTAGTGCGAAAATGACGTGGGCGCTGTTTTCGTATTTTATTTTCATAGAACAACGACGGGCACAATATCTTTCCACTTCTGGTAATGTTCCAAATGAACATATCACACCACAGTGCTAGTCTAACGAAAAAAAAAACTAAATAAAACGGTGATCGTTTGCTTGCGCTAACAATGTTCGCGCGATGCACGCACTAATATCCAGCCAACCACTCGCTCATGATGCTTCTCTCGCTGCCCGTCGTTATGCCAAAGTTTCGTCAACGCGATGAAAGTTTAGATTATGGGTGTCCCTGCGGCGAAACTGAAAATCAGCACTTTTGGCCAAACACTTGCTGGCCGTGTTTATGTCCCCGGCGGCCAAGTTGAAAATCAGCACTTCTGGCCAAACACTCGCCGGCCGTGTTTATGTTTCCGGCGGCCAACTGAAAATCAGCACTGCTGGCCAAACACTTGCCGGCCGTGTTTATGTCTCCGGTAGCCAAGCTGAAAATCAGCACTGCTGGCCAAACACTCGCCGGCCATGTTTATGTTTCCGGCGGCCAAGCTGAAAATCAGCACTACTGGCCAAACACTTGCCGGCCGTGTTTATGTCTCCGGCGGCCAAACTGAAAATCAGCACTTCTGGCCAAACACTTGCCGGCCGTGTTTATGTCCCCGGTGGCCGCGCTGAAAATCAGCACTGCTGGCCAAACACTTGCCGGCCGTGTTTATGTCTCCGGCGGCCAGGCTGAAAATGAGCACTTCTGGCCAGGCGCTTGCCGGCAGTGTTTATGTCCCCGGCGGACAAGCTAAAAACAACTAGTTTGTGGCCGGACTCTTGCCGGCCTTGTTTATGTCTCCGGTGGCCAAGCACTTAAAGTGGCCAAGCTGTCCAGACACTGGCCAACCGTCGGCCGATCGAAATTCACTTTCTTGTGCTGCTTGGGCATGTCGACATAGTATACCGTATCACACCAGGCAGAACTGGATCATTGGCCGTGGCTGTCTGAAAATCTGTGCGAGACAAGGGAACAATGACTAGGGATACTACGCCCTCTTCGAAAAAGATACCGTTCTCGGTATCAGGACTGGGAAATCTAGACAGGGCGTCTGCTACTAAATTATCAACACCTTTCTCATACTCCATACGGAAGTTGTAGTCTAACAAACGAGATGCCCATCTGGTGATACGCAGCGGACGTACTCCTGAGCCTTTGTTAGAGAGTAACGTCACCAACGCCTGGTGATCTGTACGAATGGTGAATGGACGTCCCCATAGGTAAACGTGCCATTTTTCACACGCCCATAGGCAAGCTAGGGCTTCTTTTTCACCTGTGGAATATCTACGCTCAGCGTCAGTGAGCGACCTGGAAGCGAAAGCAACTGTTTAAAGATGCCTCCCGGCTCGTTGCTGAAGTACAGCGCCTAGACCGTAGTTAGAGGCATCAGTCGATACTAGGACTGGCAAGGACGGATCGAACATGGATAAGATGGGAGCATTCTGGATGCTCGCCTTAACTCTCTCAAAACTCGCCTGAGCTTCAGGGGACCAGACAGAACGCACGCCTTTTCGCAGTAGGCGTCGCAGAGGCTCGACTATGGTTGAACAGTGCGGAATGAACTTGCTGTAATACTTGATGAGACCTAGGAATGCTTTAAGCTTGGCTGCATCTGAGGGAGCTTCAAAATTCTGAACGTGGTCTACCTTTAATGGAAGGGGTGCTAACCCGTCCATGGACAGACTATGGCCCAGAAATGAGAGCTCGCGTACATTGAACACACCTTTCTTGTTTAGCTTCACTCCCGCTCGGGAGATAGCTGACAGCACCTCTCGCAAGTTATGATCATGCTCCTTCTGAGAGGATCCGTAAACTATAATGTCATCCAAGTAGAACTGCACTCCTTTACATTCTTTGAGGATTTTTGACATTATCTGCTGAAACGCTGCAGGAGCGGATGCCAAACCAAAACATACTCTCTTGAATCTAAAGAGTCCTTCATGAGTAATGAATGTAGTTAGATCTCGACTCACCGGGTCGAGTCGGATCTGGTGGAACGCGGATGCTAGGTCCAGCTTGGAAAAGTGTGATGCTCCTTGTAAAGAGTTGAGGAGCTCATCGATGTGTGGCAAAGAGAAAGAGTCTGTGACGACGGCCTGGTTGGGCGCACGCAGGTCGACACACATCCTGATGCTGCCGTCCTTTTTCTTAACTACTACGATTAGTGAGACCCATTCCGAGGCGTTGATTCTCTCGATGACCCCTTGACGTTCAAGTTTGAAAATTTCTTCGGAGACTGCCTCACGTAGGGTGATCGGCAGACGACGTAGTCTTGACTGTACAGGAGGCACGTTCTGGCGTACTTTTACAGTATGCGTCTGCTTCCGTACCAGACCAAGTTCTGGCGTGAACAAGTGCTCGAACTCCGTGAACCCAGGAGGCAGCTTTGATGTGTCCCGTGCTGGCGGGTTTGAAGAAGACTTTGAACTGGTGACAACTGGTTGTTTAACCTCTGTAGACTCGATGTCCACGACGTCTGTGCCTGTAGATGAGAACCGTGGAGCGTCGATACTTGGAAGTAGTGGTCGCGATGGTCCGTCGCCAAGAACGCTTGGTATCCTTGAATTCGTTGAAACCCGGTTGTAGTGAAAACGATCCGTTGCCTGGGGCATACGGTTGACTTGATCCGAAACCACTGAACTGCTGTGACGACACGGTGAACGGAGTCCTCCGGGAGTCGTCGGCCGGTCTCACAGGGTGACTTGCTGCTGGTCCTTGGACAGCTGCATCAACGTAGGAACATTCAAATTCCGCGCCTGACGTGGTCATCTTCAATTCTCGTACTCCATCAATGCCAAGTAGTGATCTCCCGCCCCGAATAACGTAGAACTCTAATGGCGCTTGTCTATTTCTGAACTTGACCTGAGCAAGGAAACAACCTAATACTGGAATTGGCTGATGCATGTAGTGCATGAGACATCTTCGTGGTCGCTGTAGACGTATGTTCCGAGCTCTGTTAATTTGCTGGAAGATCTTCTCATTTAAAATGGAGACATGCGATCCAGTGTCAATGAGGAGATTGAGAGGAACTCCATTTACCTTGACATCTGCGATGAACTGGTTGTACTGGCTGTGATCCTCAGCCTGCGGTTTTAGAGACCGAACTGGGGTGTCGTCCGTGGTAACGTTGTAGTTGTACGCTGATGCTGCTGCTGACGAATCAGGCCTCCATGGACGTCTGGAGAGTTGTCGTCGTCCTAGGCTTGAGGCTGGATGACGACGGTTATCCCCGTCCGCGGCAGGTGGTGGTGCACGGCTGCGACAAACTATCGCAAAGTGTCCCATCTTACCGCACATGTAACACTGTGCGCTCAATGCAGGACAATGTTCTCTTGAGTGGGTTCCCCGACCACAAAACCAGCAGGAGGTGTTTGGCTGTGGTCCGTACCTCGCGGGAGGCAGGTCACGACGTTGCATGTGACTCTGTCGTCCCGATGGGCGAGATGCATGAGCTGAAGCGGGATGTCCTCGATGGAACCTTGGTGCAGGCGTGGTCGGCTCATATGACCATGCCGGAAAACCTGCACTCTGCATAGCTGAATGTTCGTCTCTCGGGAAGACCGAAGACTGCCGACTTTCGTGACTGGTCACTTGTGCGCGTTCGGTATTGGGCACCGCAACATACTGCACCGGGGCAGTGGAATTAGGGGCGTCAGGCACCGCTCGACGGGACTGATGATGCTGAGATGTAAGCGCTAACTGCTCAAACTGGAGGGCCAACTGTACGGCACGATCTAGTGTTGGCACCTGTCTGTCCACACACTCTCTTAAGATCCGGTCTTGGACACGACGAGAGTCCAAACCATCGAGGAATAAGTCACACATACGTTCGTCTGACTGCTCTTGGAATGCACAAAGGTCATAGTGACGGCGCAGTGCCGCGAGATACTCGGTGACACTTTCACCGGGCTGTTGTACGCGACTGCATAACTCCTTACGTTCCAGCGCGAGCGAGCCGGAAAACACAAAATGCTTTTCTACCGCCGTCATGAACGTGTCGAATTCATCATGAAGCTCTGTAGCAGAAAGATTTATTAACCCAAAAGCAGCCACTACACGTCGCCCTTCGACTCCCAGCAACGAAAACAAGAGCTGTTTTTTTCTTCTGGGCTCTACTTGCTCAAGACCCGACGCTCCTAAGAATGATAGGAATGTTTCCTTCCATCCGGGCCATGCCTGCGGTGGCGATCCACCGACTGCAAGGAATAGTGCAGGTGAAGGTAATGCCGCAGACTGTATGACTGTAATGTGCTGTGTGTTTTCCATTATGTAACTGCAGGTATGATAAGGAGTATTTCAAAGTCTGTTTTCAAAGATGACGAAAGAAACAAAAAATTGCTCAAATTCCAGTGAGGAGCATGTATACTCAAGGGGAGTTTCAACCCAAGATGGAATCGTGTCCGGGACACCAAAAAGAATTATGACCTCGCGAGAGCTTTTATGCGCAACGTACAGAGATTGTCACGTGCACCACACTTTCGAATGACCGTTGACAACTTATTATCAACGACTTTGAACCTCACCAGGTTGACTGACGAAACCGATGGTGAGCAATAACACCGTTATGCAAAAGAGATGCGTGACGTATGTCGCGCGTTCACACACAACGTGTGGACACGGTCACAACCGACAAGGGTGAATTTCAGAGAGACAAGACTACAAGTCCGTAAGTGAATGTAGGTAAACGGCTGTAAAAGACTCGGGTAGCCTTGTGCGGCGTACTGTATTAATACACCGAATATTTTCAGGCGTAAACCTCTGTACGGTGTTTCAAGTCTACGTTAAAATGCAAATGCTGTAAATGGTACGCTTGCACGAGCGGGACACAACTGCCTCAAAACCCAACTAGGTGAACGAAATCCCGTCACGAAACACTATTTACGATAACAGGAACCTGCTCACTCTAGTTCATAATGTAGAGACGTTCTCGAAAAAATGAAGTTTCGGGCTATAGTACTGCAGTGAAGACGAGAACACCGGTCGGAAGTGCAAACCACAAAACAGCTGGAACATAACGACCTAGGTGTTCGATCGAGTCGGATTCATAATCCTTCAAGCGAAAGATTTCGATTTGCACTGTCACAAATCCGAAAATCCGAAATTCAATACTTGGTCCTTTTCTTCCTTCAAAACGAGGGGTTAACCGCCATGCTGCAAGAATCGGGAACGCCGGCCGCCATGACTGCCATTTTGTTTTCGTTCGTTCGTTCGTTCGAACAAGGCTTCTTGGCGAGGGCGCAATCCCGGCAAACCGCGTCCGCGAACAACACTTGACAATCGTTATGTTCACAGGGAACCAACCCAGAAAAAGAAGAATCAGGACCGCGATAGTCACCGGGCGCCCATGCCAGTAATTATCCTTCCGAACAGCGACCTCAATCGAAACTTAGAAAGAGGACTTTGTCGCCAAAATTATGTTATGTTTTAAGGGGGGTACACGCGCCGATCCCCCCTGGTCCAGCTACATATCAAGGACGAGGGTGGCCGGCAAGGGCACAACTCACCGAGCTGCCCAACGGGGCCCCATGACGCGAGCCGGGCCGGTGGTCGGATCAAAGAGACATGTAGTCGGGTCAACGTTCAGGCCAATCTCTGAGCAAGTTCCTTGAGCCGCCCCATTTATTTACACACTCCCGTAGATGGCACTAGTTTGCAACACTACATTTCTCCTCCGCAGAAAATGATAGAGGAAGACATGCTACCGCTCGTGAAGCCAACTGAAACGCTGTACATGGAAGATACGTTGACACTACACTGAGGTGACCTCCTGGTACGGCATATCACTTGATTGCTCTTCATGAGGCAGCGCTGAAGGCATGCTGGGACCACCTTTGATCGGGATCGTCGCATTGATTGGAGTGGGCTGGGCACTGTCTTGTGAGACAGGCGGTCCGTTTCCCAAAACATCATTGGTCAGAAGCGCAGGAGATAAAACAGGCGGAAGGTCGCCCAGCGGAACAGGCATGGACATGCCTCACTGAGTTGAAGGCAGATGGCTAGGCCATCCAAAATCCACCCTAGAGGACTGTGGCCTTTTCTGTTCGTATCAGCGTTATAAAACAGGCTGCCCCGTGCAGCAGCTCTATGGCGTCGGCTTCCATCTGACCACACCAGAACTTTCCCACCTGACGCCGACGACCTCAAGAATATAATGAGGGCTGCCCTACGGGCCACGTAGTGCAGCGCCAGTATTGACACACGAACTGACCCGTGAACAGCTATGAACAATAGAACCCAGGCTGGGCCCGCAGGCCTTTTGGTATGGGCACTCTGCCTTCTGCGGCCCTTGCAGGCCTGGATCTCCTAAAATATATGCAAAATAAAGTATTATTATTATTATTATTATTATTATTATTATTATTATTATTATTATTATTATTATTATTATTATTATTATATTATTATCTTTGAATGTGCTGTGAACAGATGTGCCGTGTGAGTGCGCCCTTTTTTGTTCATTCTGCTAGACTCCTCATCCCGAAGATCTGTGCCTCAAAGTTTGTGTCGATTTTTTTTTAATGTCCTGTGACCAGACGGACAAACCAATTTTAACTATTTTTTTCTCCTGTTTTCTTCAAATAATTTATATTGATTAGTACCGCTGAAGTGGACATTTACTGTGAACTTCTAGTGTCTTAACGTTTTTTGTTTTTTTTTTCTTTCTGACCGATTATGTTACCAATTCTACCCAAAAGGGTTCAGTCACACAAGCCCATGTCGGCTTTGACGAACCTGACAGCTTCATGAGTATAGTCCTCGAGAATAAATGTATTATTATTATTATTATTATAATAAAACAAACTGCAGAGTAATTAGATTAATTCGGATCAGGAGCAGGTATCATGACAGGATGCTAACCTCGTCGTCGTCGTCGTTTTTCGTCAATTGGAGGCCCAAGCGCCAACCCAAAGCCCCAAACGGAGTTTGGGTTCTGGGCATGCGCAGTGGTGAGCCCCTATTTCTTTGGGGCCCGCAAGCTTTGGGGCCCCTCTTCTAAAACTCTCTTATATCGCGTGCCAAGATGTGTTAGCGTCAGCATTAGCGTGATGGACATCACGCCTTTTTTTTTTTGAGTATCCGCCATATTGTGTTTTATCGAGACCATCGAGGCGGTCGGATGGGCATCCGGCTCGCACCCAAGTTTCGAAGTTTGTACCAATGTACGTTTTAATAACTGTTCCCAAATAAACCATCCAGTTTTTCTATTGCAGTCGTGGGACTTCGTCATTGAAATCACTTCCAAAACAATTACCTTCATAATAATTGTGCGTTGTGAAATGATAACAGTGCGTTGTGAAAGCAAGACCTGTTCGTCAAAAAAATCTCAAGTGCACAATTTCGAAGTGCGCCAGGGAATCTTGTACTACCAGCTCCAAAGTGGAACAAGCTCACGGAAGCTTGTCGTGGTCCCACAAAGTATGTGTTAGCGTCAGCATTAGCGTGATGGACATCACGCCTTTTTTTTTTAGTGTCCGCCATATTGTGTTTTATCGAGAAAATCGAGGCGGTCGAATGGGCATCCGGCTCGCACCCAAGTTTCAAAGTTTGTACCAATGTACGATTTAATAACTGTTCCCAAAAAAACCATACAGTTTTTCTATTACAGATGATCCCTTGAATTGGGTTCCACGCTTCATACGAAGCACAGATGTGCCGGTGACTCGCTTTCGGTTCTCGACGCAACGCAGTGAAACGGACTCAAACACAAGTGTCTGAACCGGCCTTTATCCTGGCTGTCGGTGTGGCCGTGGCTGACCACGTCTTTTTTTCCGGCCTTTTGTGTTGGTGGTTTTCTACCGGTGACCAAGGGATGCTTTCGTCCAGTGCCGCAAGAGTTTCCATATTCTGCTATTGGCTTTTGGTGGGCCATAACCCCCCAAACAGGCGAAAAAGTGAAAAATGTTGGAGCTATAAAATTTTCTGCTCCTACCTTAGGAAATTTCTTCCTTCGAAAGCCGAAAGGTCTCGCCGCCAATAGTAGAGTGAAATATAAGATTTTATATTCTACCGGGTGAAACAAGGCGACGGTAGGCTCTTTAAATCGACCGGAAAATTCTGTTTCTTAACTATCGCGCTACGACTTTGTGCAGCGTTGCCCACAGATGGTGCAATTTTTTCGTAAAATTTGCAAAGAGCGAACTTACCTGAGGAAAAAGTAAAGAAAGAAAAAGGCTTAGCTCCTATGGAAACACAGCGACGCCTCCGGTCTGCAAACAAAACGGCGCCGCTTCGCACGGGAGACAAGAGATGGCGCAAGCGGTCGCGACGCCAACTGCCGCCAACGAACGAGCAGACAACGCCGAGAGTCGGCCCTTTGCAGACAAGGAACTGCAGTTCCTTGCTGTTATCGCGCCTGTCTTTTTTGTTTCTGCGACTGTCGCCGCCTACGGAACGCGCTCCGCTTTTGAGTCGAAAAGATCGTCTGCTAAAAAGGCCTGCTCTCGGCGCCGTATGTTCGTTCGTTGCGGCGTTCGTTGCGCCATCTCTTGTCTTCCGTGCGAAGCGGCGCCGTTTTGTTTGCAGACCGGAGGCGTCGCTGCGTTTCCATAGGAGCTAAGCCTTTTTCTTTCTTTACTTTTTCCTCAGGTAAGTTCGCTCTTTGCAAATTTTACGAAAAAAATGCACCATCTGTGGGCAACGCTGCACAAAGTCGTAGCGCGATAGGTTAAGAAACCGAATTTTCCGGTCGATTTAAAGAGCCTACCGTCTCCTTGTTTCACCCGGTAGTTCACTGCACCAATATAAAAGTTTACTACTGGTAGCGTCACTGAGCAAGAACGATAGAGACGCTTCGCAGCAGCCCTGAATAGGCGCCGTTATAACCGTCCTTCAGCTTTTGTTTCCTCTTCTTCCGTTCACTTCACTTCATTATTACCATAGCAGGCCAGGTTATTGGCATTATAGATTCTACCCTGTCCTTCTCCCAGCATTATCATTTGTGGAGGCTTGTAACCGCCCATTTCAGTGGCTCATTATATCGGTAAAACAAGAGGTCAGCAATGGCGGATATAATCTGGCGCGCGTGCAAAGCGTACTATACTGGCTCGAGCTCGAGCGCCAGAAGCTGTTTCAGGGAACGAGCGTCGCGAGCATCTTAAGATCGCGTGTTCTTCATTCGACTCTACGCTTTGCCCAGACGCATCTCAAGATGAAGGGCTCTTTTCTTCTGACCCAAGCCTGCACCGCCAGCGCCCCAGCTGCCGCATTAGACGCAGCACTTATTTTCGGACATGGCACTTTCCAACGACTGGCACTGCTGTGCACCGCGATTTCCATCTTCATCGCAGTAAGCGACAGCCTCGTTACCGTGGTATTCGCACAGCCCATCGAACACTGGTGCAGGCCACCGCCGGAGCTAGCTTACATGCCGACCGACGTCTGGAAGAATCAGAGCATCCCCGTGGAACCGGACGGCACGTTCAGCAAATGCACCCGCTACGAGCCTCCACTGGACGCGGGAAATGCGACGGAGAACCGAACCGTGGTCTTTTGCGACGAGTGGGACTACGCTCTGGCGACCACGGGGAAGTCCATCATCAGCGAGTGGAACCTGGTTTGCCACAGACACCGGCTCCTTTTGCTCCATTCGCTCGTATACTTCGGTGGAGCCGTCGCCGGGAGCGTGATCGGGTACTTCGGGGACAGCTTTGGCCGCAAACCAGTTTTCGTGGTCGCGCTGTTACTGCTAGTCGCCTCTGGCACGGCCATAATCGTCTCCAACACGGTGCTCACGTTTATCATCTTGCGCTTTCTGACATCGGCGACATCTTTGACGGTTTTGAACATGGCGGCAGTTCTGCTGTTCGAGGTGACGGAAACAACGCATCGCGTCGTCTTCTGCTCCTTTGCCTCCTCGTGCACATCCGCGGGGCTGACACTGTTCCAATTCCTCTTACTGGCGGTAGGTGGACACTGGAGGCTGGCTCAAGCGATACTTATGGTGGCGACAAGCTTCCTCCTGTTCGCTTCCTACGCCATTGAAGAGTCTCCTTGTTGGCTGCTGGCCTCGGGCGACATCCAAGGTACCGAGCGCGCAGTGCTCTCGGCTGCAAAGGTAAACCGCTACCCCCTAGACGACGTGAAGGCCAAGATGACTCACATCAAGTACGTGATGTTGCGGAGGGCAACACGCAAACGAACGTTCAACAAGCGAGCCCCTTGGACCTTGTCCTGAACAGTTCTCTGCGTTTCCGATCCGTCACCCTTTTTTCGAGTGCATTCATGACGCTCCTTCACCTCTACGACACCAGTCTTAACAAAACCTTGGTAGAAAACCGGACGGTGCACTTAACCCTAATAGTTGCGCGGCTACTTGGTTCGATAGCTTTCTTGTATATCGTGCACTACCTGAGCCGGCGCAAGATGATTTGCGTCGCCATGTTACACATGTCGGTCGTGCTAGGCTTTCAGACTTGGCTGGATTGGCAAAAGGACGACAGCATCCTGCCCATTGTCACAATTATCATTAAGGTAATTGTTCTGGAAATGATTTCAATGACGATATTTGTGTATTTGTTGGAGATATTCCCCACTGTGCTTCGAGCCACGAGCTTTTCCTTAGGCACCATGTTCGGTAGGAGCGGAAGCGTGCTAGTGCTCTTGATCACGGGGCCCAACCCGCCAATTAATCGAGCTCTCGCCATGGCGGTAAGCGCGGTGATGTTCACTTTGATCGGTTTAGCTTTTCTTGTTTTACCCGAAACGAGGAAGGTAATGGCCACCAACACCATTCGCGAGACAGAACTTGAGGACATGTGGCAAGTGCCTGCCAGAGAAAACTTTACGCGTCTCAGAACTATTCCTACGGGTCCAGATGTTTCTAAGAAGTCCTAGACGCCATTTCTTTTTATTAACGCCGCTTTTCATGATGTGACATTTTATAAAAGAAAAAAGTGCAATGTGTCAGTGGCGTCATCGTCTGTACGCGTCTGCCCTGAATCCGCAAGTGCACTGTTCATGCATTAAACAAAAAACTGTGTTCGCTTCAGAAATCACTGCGTACACGCCCAAAAAATGTCTGAAAAATGTTCTTTTCACACATATGAATGCTTCGAACACGTATGTAGCAGGGGTTTTCCCAGGAATTGAAATTAGGGGGGTGCCTAAATGTCTAGGGGCCGGGGGGGGGGGGGGGGGGGGGGCGGTGTTGGGGAGGGGGGGTGCGCTGAGAATAGAGGAGTCGTTGCGATTTAAGAGGGTGCCTCCAGAACAACAAGGGGGGGAGGGGTGTACATCTCCTAGGGGTGTGTAGAGAAATCACTCGTCTGTAGACAGTCTTAATTGGAAAGCACTAACTATACTATGAAGTGGAGCTGGCGACGTCTGTAACCGCAAAAAACAAAAACAAAACAATAAAACGCTAAAGAAATGCCTATTCTCTCGCTGGCTGAGCAAAACGGCTCATATTGCGAATTCGGTGCACGGTGAATAGACCCTTTCCGAAATTCAGTCTGGCCACTTCAATCACTATCATCATCTCTGGAACGGCATCTGTGCCATACCAATGGCAGCCTTCTAGTGACTGATAAAGGAAGACGTTGAAGATGCTCCTAAGCGGATCTTGCGAGGCCTGTACATTCGGGGGGTCAGTACGACGCGACAATGGAGTGGAACACAAGAGCCAAGTAAGCGTTTATTTCTAATAACTCAGATTCAATCAATTTGTGCGCGGCACACAATCGGCTTTACAGCACTTTGGTGTGTAGAATTTTCTCGAGGCACCTGAGTGGCTTGGAGCTTAATTATGAATGCAGGTTCTTGGTCACCATCAAACTGAAAGTGATCGAGAAAGAACTCACACCGAACAATTCCGCGCGTGCCGTTGACTTGCGAAAGTGACGGTGCCGATAAAAGTTCATTTCCGCCATTGATATGGCAAAGCCTAAACTGCTTTACAAACCACCAGATGGCACTGAATTTCGGAAAGGGTCTATCGCCGGCGAGCCTTGCCGGTGGCACCGGCGACCAAAAACGCGCCAGTGGTGCACCACATGACCCTCTTCACTTGAACACAAAGTAGTAGTAGTAGTAGTTTATTGTAAAGTGAAAAGGAGGTAGAAGCAAGGCGAAAGGTTAGTCTCCCAGTGGTGGAGTCAGCTTTCTCACCTTGCTAGGGGGATAGGGGTAACCAAGAGTGGTTGAAGGAGAGGTGGCGCAACAAACACTATGATACACTATAAATTAATACACTATGACACACTATTTACACTGTGATGCAATATTAAACGAATTGCGTGGCTAATTGTGATCCTTTCCTGACGTATTACAGGCTGCTATAGCCTGCGGATTTTAAATAGTCAAGCAGTGCTCTTAAAGCTTTTGTTCTCGAATGCCGCGAACCTGTCGGGAACAGGAGTGACTTGGTGTTGCCAGCAGGAATGTTAAGCTGTTTGAGGGTGGTCACAAGTGTTTCTCGGTGGTTGCTCACCGCTCTGCAATGCCAGAGAATGTGTTCGATGTCCCCCGTGGCACCACAGGCACTGCAGGCTGGGGATGACAGGCGTTTGATGAGATGCAGTCGAGAAGCGGCTCGGGCGCAGCCTACCCTTATCCGATGAAGTAGAGCTTGTTCCAGCCTGCTGAAGTTTTTCTTGGGAATTGTGTACGGCGGTGTTCCAGCCGCAGTTTCAGGGTCAGGGTGAAGTTTCTGAACGGCTTTTTGAATAAGGCTGTTTGACGAATTATTTGGATGTACGGAGATTGTTGGTGTGACATCCGCATGAGCAGCCCGTGCGAGAGAATCCGCAGTCTCATTTCCTTGATTGCCAACGTGTGAAGGGATCCACTGAAACTGGATGGATGCACCTCCGACAGCTGCCTTCTGCACTAGGTAGGCTATAGTGCGAGCTAGCGGAGATGCTGTTTCCAGGTTCGTGAGTTGCCTCAGAGCTGCTTGGGAGTCGGAGAAGATGACAAAGTGGTGTAGCTCCGCGTGCTTGAAAATTTCTTGTACGGCAAGCCAGATGGCAGCAAGCTCGGCACATGCGGTGTTCATGCAGATGTCCAATCGACCTTTCGTGTGAACTCTAAGTTGGGGAATGCAGTAGGCAGCTGTGGCGGAATTCCCACGTATGCTGCCATCTGTATATATGTGTGTTTGTCCTGCGTAGTCTGTGGTTATCAACTCTTCAGTAATAGACCGCGCTACGCAATCTGCGACCCTACCTCGCCGAGGCAGATCAGGAATAGTTGCCAACATTTGCAGTTTCTCTTCGTCACAGTGAGGCGGAAGTGTCTCTGAAACGTTAGAAGGATAGCCGATTGTTGAACGAAATGCTTCATCCATCCTTCCCAAAAAAAGTATGCCTTGCTATGATGCCTTCGATGAGTTTGATTGCATTAGGTGCACTGTGGAGCCTAGTGAAATGTCGAAGCACTCGTTCTTGTGCTTGATTCCGTAGTGGAGAGTCGCCGGCTTCTACGAGTGTGGGCACATTTTGCGATGAGCAGGGCAGGCCGCGGCAGAACCTTAGCGCCGTTCGGTGGAAAGTTTCAAGAGTTGTCCATCGTGGTCTTGCTATGTCGAGTAGGGGAAGTGCGTAGAGCACTCTGCTTACAATGAGACCCCGATAGAGCGTCAACAGTGATGACTGGAATGGACCCCAGTTTTGACTCGCGATGCGGTGAAGAGCACCACATAGTTTGCGAGACTCTTTCATGACGTGCTTAACAGCAGGGTGCCAGTTCACTCTGTCGTCTATAATGACGCCAAGGTATTTAACTTGTGTCCGCCTTCGAATACGTTCTCCTTCCACGCGAAGTCTTGAGAATTCGTAACGTAATCGCCCTCGTGGTCTGTAGGTGAGTGCGGAGGTCTTAGCAGTAGACAATGTGAGGCCAGCGTGAAAGAGAAAAGCCGAGGTGGTGTTAAGAGCCTTTTGGAGTTGTGCTTCAACTGTTGTTAAGAGGAGCGTTGGGCCAGCACCCCACAGTACGACGTCGTCAGCGTATATTGCACATTTGACTGGAAATATACTTTCCTTTGGCAAAGCAGGGGGGAGTGCTGCCATGACAACATTGAACAGTATCGGGCTGAGGACACTTCCCTGTGGCACTCCTTGTGTGCACTCGCGTGGCGTAGTCAAATGCCTGGCCAGTCTAACTTGGAGCATTCGTTTGTTTAGAAAAGATCGCACAAAGGCCAGGGCCCGACCTCCTACCCCGATTAATTGCAATCTCTCTATTATTATGTCGTGAGGAAGAGCGTCGAAAGCACGATGTATATCCAAGAACACAGAATGTAGAACATGTTTCTGTGCTTTGGCCTCTTCAGGAGACGAGGCAAGATCTCCGATGGCACCTGCTGTGGATCGACCTCTTCTGAAGCCCGACAGTTCGTCTGGGAACGCGTTTGTATGTTCAAGTTGCCAAGTGAGACGGCGGTGGATCATCCTTTCCATTAGCTTGCAGGTGCAGGACGTCAGCGATATTGGGCGATATGAGGACAAGTCATTCGCGCGCTTTCCTGCTTTCTTGACAGCTATCACGGTCGATTGTAGCCAGGCATCGGGTAGAACTCTTTGCCAAATGTCGTTGAAGTAGGCGAGTAGTTTGGGTCGGTCTTTTTCGTCGATATTTTTTAAAGCCTGGTTAGTTATACCGTCAGGTCCTGGGGCACTCCGTCGACGGCAGTTTGACAAGGCGTAATTTAACTCTGATAATGTGAAGTCGTCATCAACTGACTTTTCGGGGAAGTGTAGAACGGGAGGCCTGGGTCCAAGAAAAACCGCCTTTGGTGAGTTGATGAGAGCGGTGAATTCATCTGCAAATCGCTCTCTGACTGTAGCCAATGAGATTTTGTTTTTGATGGCGATTGCTGCGAAGTGGTCTTTAGGTGGGACTGCAGTGAGTAGGCATTTGACTGTCGTCCATGGGAGGCGGGATCCTGCGTCGGTGTTTAGTGAATTACTTCTCTGTTGCCATTGATGACGGCCAAGTTGTACGGTATATCTGCGAAGCTTAGCCTCAATTCGTCGTGATGTTGTACAGTCTTGGGGTCGCTTAGAACGTCTAGCTATTCTTTGAGCTCGCCGGGATGCGGCGCGAAGGTTCAAATATGTCAGGTCTGGGACTGGTTTTGTTGTTGGGAGCGTTATTTGCTTAGTGGCGACTTTGAAGGCGGTGGTTACGGCCTCCTCAATTGCTGGAGGATTTTGGCCTGTTAATATCGTGCTAAGGGTTACGCGATGAACGTCCCAGTTGGTAATCTGATGCGTTTTGATCTTCCGTGGAATGGCCATGATGGGGAGGAGCAAGATGGGCACGTGGTCACTTCCCCATGTGTCAGGTTCTGCATTCCAGACCATCGGTATTTCGGGTGGTACGAATGTTAGATCGAGAACGCTGTCTGTTTTAAGAAGAGGACGAATGAATGTTGGCGATCCGTTGTTGAGGCATCTTAAGCCGAGATCCTTCGTTACATCAATATAATTGGCCCAGGACAGCGTTTTCTGATCTTTCTCATTTCATCGGGATCCCATGGTTGGTGAGGACGTATGTAGCTTGAGACAACAGTAATATCACGCTTATCCAGTCTTATTGTTACGGCTGTATGCTCACCGTATAGAGTGTTCAAGTCGCTACCCTATTGGAAAAACGTGCAAGAAACAAACCTGCTGCTTGTACAGTTCTGGTATGACACCAACATAATTCCTTTGTATTATGAATGCAACTAGTTTGGTTTGGCGTTCTGCATAACTGGAGATACCGGCACCGCTATGGCTCCGGGTCTGTCTATACTGGCAGCCACTTTGCTTGCCGATATGATTCGGTGTGGCTGGTATGATTTTGCGTCCGATGACGTAGGCGACTGCCGTCTTTCCAACAAAACGCTTATACCGCAGGACCACCGGTATAACCAAATCATACATGCAGAAAGACGACCGCCATCTTCCAACAAAAACGTCCATCGTTCACCACCGCTATCGTTACATACACCATACATGTCGAAAAAGAACATAAGCCACGTTTACACGAATGCGACTTAGTCGCATTGAATCCAGTTGCCGCATTCAATATGCGGTCATGTAAACAGCATAATGCGCAAAGCGCATCGCATTTTGGAACGGGGAGGATTATCGGAAGGCGCTCGCTGCGGGAGCGAGTGAACAGCTGAGAACATGGCGGCGGCCAACCTCGTCGGCGGCGCGGAGAGCGGTCCCGCAATTTTTTTCCCGAGAACGCAAGCTTTTATTGCGATCATGAGTAAGCGGAATATAGCGGAGCTGCTCGGTGAGGACGGCCCCGTCCAAACCTTTGCGAAGTACGACTTGCGCGTCCGAAGGGGCCACAAAGGCTTCGGTGCAAGCACGAATGACACCGAGAGCTCCGAGCACTGTAGAGCACTGCATGGTAGCGCAGAACGAGCAGCTCCTACCTCGGTGCAGTTCCTGGCTCCGCAAGAGCCTCTCGGACTCGGGGTCCGGTTGGTCCGGTCGCGATCCGCGAGGTCTAGAGCGGCGAAACGCGGAGGCTTCCTCAAAGCGTGCACACACACGTCGCCTCTCGTTCAGAGTGAACCGGCGGCCCGGCCTGGAGTCCTAAACGCCTTCCGTCTCCCAACTTCTTCCACAGCACCGAAGACAGCGGGCACGATCTTTACGTTTACTGAATGCGTCGAAAGGCCTCCACGTGAGATGCACCGGAAAACGTGGTGCGGCTGGTGCCGGAACGGAACTGCATAACTTCAAGCTTTGAGTCAACGTGCACGGCAACAAACCGATCGTGACACCAAGCCGCGGATACCGCATCGCCGGTCGACAGCGGCAAACGGCCCGTTGCTCGTATCGTGGGCCGTGACTCGTACTTGGCCAACTTGGCGTCTTTTCGTGGCCCCTCGCGTCGTCGCAACCAGCCACAAACCCGACAAACCCACCAGCCCGAAACCGTAGCGACCGTAGCCTGCGTTGGAGAAAAGCGAAACCGAAACTTAAAGCTTCCGCCCAGTGGCTTTCGCTGCCGCGGCTTGTCTAACTTCGCGGCTTCCACTTCCGGTCGTCGCGGAGATGGCGAAGATAGAGCGGTGTGGGGGGTCGTTGGCTCGTTTACGGCAGAGGTTTACGGTTACGGGACAGATGTTTTGCGGTCCGTTTCTACTGCGTCTCTGGCTCTCAACTGGACGGCGCCTCTCATAGTTCAACCAGGCGTGGTCAGCCTGCGTCAGGCCGGCTCGACTCGTCCGATCGCCGGACCGCAGGCGACTTCCAAGTACGGCCGTTAGGCCTAGGATCCGAAGGCCTAGGATCCGTGAAGCGGTAAGCGAATCTCGTCCCGTTTTCGTTCTACTTTTAAATTACGTTAGGTGCGCTACAGTATAAGCATGCGTGCCAAGTGTTCGTGACAATTTTGAACTAGAATAATTGTGCTTCATTGCGGTCATTTGCCGAAAATGTAAATCGAGCAATGAACGAGGAGCCATGCTTGAAAACGGTGTATGTACGATGTTAACTTCTACCTGTGCGGCTTTAAAGAAAGTCAATACTGGTTACGGTTGGATGCGAGGCTGGTCCCAATGCAATGGTAAGCACTTAGAGCGCCTTTCTGAACGGCATGTTAGCAATATAGCGATCAAAGAGACGAGCGACGGCGAGAAGCTACGAGAGCCGGCGCCGAGCGCCGAAGATTTCTCACTCGCTGCTTGCGCCGCTCGGTTCTTGGGCTTCTTGAGAACGTCGCTCATCGCCTTGGTCGCTCGCACCAATCGCTTTCATAATGTGTGTCTCGTCGCGCGGCTGACCACCGTGTTTATTCTAATATAAGTCTACCTTTTTTTTTTTTTTTTTTTTTTTTCTTCTTGGAAATTGTGACTAAAGAATTTCGACACCTACATTCGCGACCAAATTTTGCGACCCTACCGGAGGCATGAAGCTATCGAGTCACCGAGCCGGCGTTGCCGTAGGGCCGCGCCGCTTTTTGTTTCGAAAAGTTTTTGGTTGCCGAAATGGCTCGCCGCCCGCGGTGGCCAGTGCCGCTGTCGCGCGCACCGCTCGGGCGTCGGATTTCGACATTGCGCCTCTTGCGTTCCCCTTGCTGGGCAACGGGGAAGGAGAGGAACGCGATGCGCCATGCACTTTACCCTCCATCCTCGCAAACGCGCAAAAGAAAAAGAAAAAGAAAAGTTATTTTTGTTAGTTGCTTGAGGCGGCTCGGCTCGCGTGTTGCTCATGGCGACACGGCGGCTTTGCTTGCGTCTTTGTAGTTTGTCTTCCGTCGCTTCGCACCTTTTTTCGTTTCTTGTCGTCATTTTACAACGGTGTCAGTGAAGTATTGCTGCGAATTTGCGAGGATGTCTACCCAGCTGACGAAGCTTCGGACGATGATAACATGTCCAGAAGTTCTGACGGTGATGAAGATTTTGGCATCGCCCCGTGATTTAGCTGAGAGTGATGTAAATAAAGGTTTTTTTTCTTTCTTTTGCCCAAAATTTCCCCTGTTCTTAAAAATAAAAAAAAAGATCTACCTATATTTGAATTTTTTTTCTTTTTTTTTTTTTGTTCTTGGTGGATTTAATAATAAGGGTTCGACCTATTTTCGAGTAAATACGGTAACTTTAATTTTTATTTCGGGTTACGTCGGACGTAACGTTAGACACTCCGTTACACTTAAGGAAAATAGGGGCTGTTGGTTCATCATATAAACCAACCATTTGTGTTTAATTAAAATGCATCACTGACCTCAAAAAAAAATACTGCTATCCTAGAGTTTATGCTATAGGAATGTAGTGCTTCAGATAAATTTGTTAATTTTTACTTTTAGTCCCTGCCCCCTCCAGATACAACATCTGGCCTAAAGCAGTGTTCCGGATCTCCTTCCAAGACCTCAGGCGGGTCGTCATTCAATCCAAGAGTCGGCGGCGTCTCATGGGCGTGTTGCTGGTGCTTACTGGATGGTGCTACCGAGGGAAAAGTGGTCATGCTTGGGAAAGGCAAGTATGGCCGCCGTTAGTATACATATTGTCTTTACCTTTGCTCGAATCCACTTTTAAGAAATGCACAGTTCGCATGTGTGCATCTCTCAATGTTTCCACAGTCTGCTGTTTTTTTTTTGAGTGCTCCAACTTTGTCAGCGCTAGTTTCTCTAGATCATGCAAATGGGATGCAACACTAAACCACATATGCTCTCGCAACAAACAGTGCTGTGCAGAAGCACAGTGGAATTTACTCTAGCTTTATAATGCAGCACAAAATAGTTGACTCCAAGTATAGCTACTTTTGTGACTCCGTTTAACCAAAAGCTCTGCCGAAACAAACTTGCCGCCTTATAGGTAGTGCAAAAGAACCTCGCGTGCCTAACCTGGAGAAGGGCATTTTTTTTCATAGGTCAATTTTTTCTTAAACCAATACCTTCAGCCTCCTTGAAATGTTAACATCATGTGACACACGGAAGAACAGTAAACTCTTTAATGTTGGCGAACCTTTAATTTTCGCGGCCTTTAATTTTGCAGAATTCAGTGGCTGCGATTATGTCCTCTGTGACCGATTCGAGAAGAAATAGGGGCCACGAAGATAAGGGGGTTTTACTGTACATCGGAGGAAAGAGGAAGTCACTTTTGTTTGTATGCAAGAGTAAAACCAACAACAACAATCATGGTGTCGACACTTTGTGAGCCTATCTGTGTCTATTGAATGATATCAATTTTGTTTTAGTTCGTTAAACATTGTTGCCTGTACACTGTGGGATGTCGTCTTCAACACGAGCAGTGGTTTTCCCTGAAGCAGGCAGCATGGACGCGTGCCGCAGCGCAACATAGTTCATTTGCAGGTGGTACCGCAGGTTGAAGGATGGTTGGCACAATATGGGGGAATCACAATTCAATGTTCTACCTCGGGCGTAGACAAGATTTGCTCATTCTAAATCATTTTGTCTAAAAATCGGGGATTTGCGATGAATGTACCCGCATGGTTGGAAGGGCCAGACAAGCCTTGTGAGCGCTTCGTTTTCTAGCGTCTCAGTCCTGAACCTACTCACGCACCACATGTGTAGATGTTCCAATACATGGGACCACTTATTTGGAAAATGGTGAATGGCAACTGTTATCTTTATCAGACTTCTGTATTATGGTCAAAGTTGGAGTGCATATTTGCAATACTTTTTCTCACTTAAAAATATGTCATACTAAAATATGTAGAATAGCCGATGACAAAAAGAGAATGGCTGGGCGTCCTCCAGCACGCGCTTGTGCTCTTCACCCCACTTTGGACAGATGTGCTCGCTCCAGGCTCATGAGGCGCTGAAACGTCATCGAAGGTAGCAGACGGGCTGGTGGTGGAACAACGGAGATTTCTCCCTGCCTTCCTCATGCTGTCAGTGAGCGTGTACCTCTATACTCTAACTTAGCTTAACCTGCACAGAGCTGAGGAGAATAGGCTTGGCGAGTGCCTTTACTGCATATGCATTTGTACAGCTGAGGCACTTTCTGAATCAAGAACATTGTGTATCTTACCTTCAAAAACACATCATTTTGGGGGTGCAAAAGGAATTGTAAGGCATATCTTTGTTTGTATTGTCCTATTACGCATCGCAGGCACGTAGCCAGGGGGAGGCGTATGAGGCCCGGCCCCCCCCCCCCCCCGATATCTTCCACTTTGCGTGGGCCCTCCTCTCCCCCCTCCCCCTCATACAGCATTTTGTTATGAGTGGGCCCCCCCTGAAACAAAATCCTGGCTACGTGCCTGACGCATCGACTCCAACTTAATGCGGAGTCGACCCACCTTGTTGATAAATTTAATGCCTTCCAGGTAATTTGTTTTGCATTCAGTTAATATATCAGTATTCAGTTAGGTATCCCAAGTCATTAGTCGTTGAGATGCAGTCTCTCTGTAAGTCAGTCATGTTTAACATTCATAAAACTGCTTGTCAAATAATGGCACTGTCGAGGACATGTACTCGGCTCGAGCAATCGCTGTCCACAAGCTGGTTGTGTGGGTACAGGCAGCAAACATCCCGGTTGAAACGTCCTTCCTTGCAATGTAGCTCAAGACTAGGTCAGGGCCCCACTCACAAACGTCTATACTTTGCATCTCTTTAAGCTGGACCACTTTTGACACTACAAGCCATCGCAGCAAAAACAGTGTGACACATGATTATAAGCTCGACGTACCATGGCGTCCAACTTGAAGGTCACATGGCTTGCAGCTTCTGCCGTGGTTAACTTTAAACTGAAATAGTTTGGAATAATGCTCTCGGTTTTTAGTGTTGCCCGGCACGGTTAACAATTTGGTGATATAGTGCTGCATTGAAAAATCTGCATTCGTGACTGTATCACCTTATGAATGCATACTAGCTATTAAACTCTCCATTCTGCAGAGAAATGAAGTGCACTTTGCTTCCAATTGCAGCTACTTCTGGAACTTCATGGTATGAAGCACCTTATGGCTGCAAGCTCTGACCGATCTTGTTCTCTGGTCTGCGCAGGCCCATTGCAGGGAGTCACTCCGAGAGCCTCACCAGAGGTTCCTGCCCGTGGTCGTTCTAAATTTTTTTTGTTGTAGGTATGCATCCTTTCTGTCTTTCCCTAATGTACTCAGGCGTTTTCTTTTCATTGTCGCAGATTTGCCTCAAAATTGGTTCAGCACAAAAATGGATGCTGTACAACTGTATCCCGCATATTTTGTTCAAGGTAACTTTTCTTTACGAAAGTTAGATTTTTTTATAAAGGTTAGTCTTTTTTGTTTTTATTTACAAATTTATTTGAGTTTCCATGGGCAACACTAAGACGTTATGCCAAGGGCAAGGACAAGTTCACTGCTCTAACTTGTTCTCAACTGATTGCAAGAAATTTTGTTAATGTCGTGAAACCTCTTTCCAGCACTTGCTTTGCAGCATGGAAACAAATTATACATGGGACATACTCTTTTTTAGACTGCTTGCTCATTCTGCAGGTCTGCCTTCTATAGATGTCGTGCTACTGGAGAGCAGGCGAATTCAATTGTTGGTTTTGCCATTGCTTTTTTTTAGCCGTTGTCTTAATAGTTGTTGTAAATTTAAAAATTTTCCTAAAAAGCAAGTCGGCAAGAATATCTAGTTTGACTAGTTAGCTGAAAATAATGATCTAGTACCTTTTAGTCAGTAAAATAGATAGTGTATGCCGCTGTTAGTGTCAAGTAGAGATGCACGCTTTTTAGGCATTTTGCGCAGAGTGGTACCCATTTTTATTGGTTAGCCTCTTGGTGCGCCAACTAAACTCTTTCTATCCAGACACTTGCCCTTTGCTTTTATTTGGCAGGCTTTGGCAATAAAATAATAGTGTTATTCCTCGGTGGCTTAAAAACCTAAAGAAAGAAGTTTCTTCATGTTTAAACGCAAAGTTTTATAAAGGCAAAAATGAATTAAGCCAGTAGCAGACGACACATAGCCTCAACACTGCTCTGCGCCAACAGCGTTGCGTCAAAATAGCGGTCGTCTCCTTTTTGCTGCCTTCTCTCTCCCTCCTTCGGCGCTCTCCTCCCTTTCCTCCTCTCCGGCACCTTTGTCACCACACCCACTGGTTAAACTCTCCCACTATACGGCTCTGCATTGCAGTAGTAGTTTTTTTTTTATAGTCTTTAGAGTTAAATGTGAATATTTGACAGAAATCTCCCAGGTTGGGGTGAAAGGGGGTTAAATGAATGCATTTGATCATTCGCCTTAATTCGGTACCCATCATTTCAAGGCCTCTGTGGCCTTGTCCTGGGGTGTGTCTATGACTGTGGCTGTGAAGGAGCAGTTTTTTAATAGGTGCACATACAAAGTATAAAAACAAAAGGATCTATGTGCTGATCACGAAAGAATATGCTAGCCATTCTAATGTAGCTCTGCCAAGTATGTGATTGTGATTTGTTTTTATTTCCAGCTACTTGGTTGCCTCAAGATCTGGAGATCCTAGTGGCCACAAGCTTGGACTCAATCTTCTTCTGTGGTCCGGCCAGGACCACGGGGGTGGTAATCCCAGCAACAAGAGCATCACAGTCTCTCCCTGCCTGTGACTTTCGATTAGCATCACGACAAGGGAGTCCTCATGCCACCAAGTGTTAGGTATGCTACTCGAAATAAGCATTCTTACCTCTTCTTGAAGTGAAACAGCAAAAGCACTACTAAGCCTAAAATGCAAAAAACATTCAAATCTCGGGTTGGATGGAGTTCCAATTACAAAAAGGCGTCTGCAGACATGATTCACATGTGAACTTAAAGCCCACGGATGTAGGTTCGACAGAGTCACAGAAATAACTTCCCGCAGATGGCTTCGCTAGTGCTATACACAAACAAATTCTTAAAATAATCATTGTGTTACGTTGGTGTCATCAATCTTATGTACCTACCCCACCCAGCAGTCTGGAGATGTGAAATATAAAAAAATGGGAACTTGCACATTGTCAGCTCTGCAAAGATAATATATTGAACCGAGCATAGCACGTTCAACTTAAGAAAGCAATTCAGTGCAGGCCTAGTTTTAAGCTTCATATATTTGTTATTGCCCTTCCTAATGAAGTAAAAACTGCTTAAGTTGTGGCCCACTACAGGCTTTCTATTAGTGTTAAAAAGTGTTAAGGCAGTTTAAACAGCTCGCTCCAAATATTTTCTTGAAATGCATAGGTTTATGGAAATTATTATGTGGATGTTTGCAGACAGTCATGGTGAGACCAATCTTTAGTGCCAAGTGTTCCACTTATTCAGAGTTGGTTGAGTCTGTAAATATTGTAGGTCGCAAATTAAATTTTTATAGTATGCAATGGGCACAATCATCCGTAATGACTAGCTCTACCTAGGGGAACTTTATACGTTTACTACGGCAAGATGGTTTCGCAAAACTAAGTATTTAGTTTATTCAACTCCTGCACTAACCTTGTATCTAGAAACTTTTTATATTCTTTACGATGCTGAGTTAGGATTCTGGAAGTAGTTTTTCTAGAACTACGCTAGACATTTCCAGTTGATAATTTTTCTCGCAAAGCATTCGAGAGAGCCAGACCCTGTAATATACGGATGGAATTCCAGAATGATGCGACTGGCAGTTTGAAACATTCGGCACTGTAACAGTAACAATGACATGTCACTTGCCTATGTAATGCTCATTGTCGCAGATCAAACTGCTTTTTCCGTCTGCACTCATTTTCAGTGGACTCATTCAGCGAACTCGCACCCGAGACTGCAGCGCTGGGTTCTGCGAAGTAATTTGCATGAATATAGATGCAACAGGTTTCTTTGAGCGTGCGTCTAACACGTATTCTTCATATTGAATCTGCTACTGTATTCATGACCATGTCCTTAATTGTATCCACATTCCAGCTTATTTTTATTTTGACATTTGAGTTTTCTTCAGTACTTTTCTCAACATCTGTGCTTGTTGGGCCGTACTCAAGACCATACATGTTGTCTTTCACTATTACATCAATATATAAAACTGTTGATGCCGAGTGAGAATTCAAGGTTCCGAATCTGTCGTGCGAGTTAAATAAGAACCAATAAAAAGTTCTACAAAAGAAGTTTTGTTAAAGGAGGCTGTATAAGCATTAGAATAGCACATGCCATGCTAAAAAAAAATACAAATTCTTGTTAGGTATGCAAGGATGACACTGCTGTGCTGTTTCTGATGTGTCACAAAAAAAATCAGTGCCATACAGTGTTCCTTATGGAAGTACAAACTGTCGATTTCAAAGCCCAGAAGTTTTATTCAAGAATGTTCCTCAATACAAATGTATTTAGAGATCTGAGCCACTGACTCATACATGACTATGTGGCGAACATTCATTTTCATGTGCATTATAGTTTACAAGGTCTAGTCTGCATTGATTTATTGCATTCATGCTGAAACTGGGAGGGGTTCTCTGGGTATGAATAAAGATATAAACATTTCTTAAAATCAAAACATTTGAGAACAGACTATACGGCTCTGCATTGCAGTAGTAGTTTTATTTGTAGTCTTTACAGTTGAATGTGAATATTTGACAGAAGTCTCTCAGGTTGGGGCGAAAGAGGGTTAAATGAATGCATTTGATCATTCGCCTTAATTCGGTACCCATCATTTTAACGCCTACGTGGCCTTGTCCTGGGGGGTGACAATGACTAAAATAAGAGGATCTATGTGCTGATCACGAAAGAATATGCTAGCCATTCTAATGTAGCTCTGCCAAGTACTTGATTGTGATTTGTTTTTATTTTCAGCTACTTGGGTGCCTCAAGATCTGGAGATCCTAGTGGCCACAAGCTTGGACTCAATCTTTTTCTGTGGTCTGGCCAGGACCATGGGGGAGATAATTCCAGCAACAAGAGCATCGCAGTATCTCCCTGCCTATGACTTTCGATCAGCGTCACTACGGGAGTCCTCGTGCCACCAGGTGTTAGGTATGCCACTTGAAATAAGCATTTTTCTTACCTATTACTAGAACAGCAAAAGCACTACTAAGCCTAAAATGCAAAAAAACATATTCAAATCTTGGGTTGGATGGAGTTCCAATTACAAAAAGGAGTCTGCAGACATGATTAACATGTGAACTTAAAGCCCGCGGATGTAGGTTCGACGGTGTCACAGAAATAACTTCCCGCAGATCGCCTTGTTCGTGCTTTACCCAAACAAATTCTTAAAATAATCATTGTGTTTCGTTGGTGTCATCAATCTTATGTCCCTACCACACCCAGCAGTCGGGACATGTGAAATATAAAAAAACAGGAACTTGCACATTGTCAGCTCTGCAAAGATTTATATAGTAAACAGAGCATAGCACATTCAGCTTAAGAAAAAAATTTAGTGCAGGCCTATATTCATGGTTCACATATGTGTAATTGCTCTTCATAATGAAGTGAAAACTGCTTAAGTTGCGGCCCACTACAGGCTTTCTATTAGTGTTAAAAAGTGTGGTAGAAAACATGATTGCGCTTGGAAGACGGGGACATAGGAAGGACAGACACAACAGAGCGCTAACATTCAACTGATTTAATTCCAGAACCTCAGCGTAGAAACGGACTTTGTCACCGCACCACATCTCAACCAATCCGTTCTGCCACGGACCGCAAGTACGCCAACTCCTTATCCGCCAAGTCAATTGACGCCATACTGACACAACTTGTGCCGGAACTATTTATAGTGTCAGCCTCCATAATCTCGCTAACAGTCCTATCTTTGTGCCTCTCAAGAACAGTAGACGAAGAAAATAATTGTTTGCACCCGCAGTCATGACAGTGACACGACAGATCATCACTGCGAGTGCAAACCATTATTTGCTTTGTCTACTGTTCTTGCTAGGCACAAAGATATGACTGTTGGAGAGATTATGGAGGCTGATGCTATAAATAGTTCTGGCACGTGTTGTGTCAGTGTGGCGTCAATTGACTTGGCGAATAAGGAGTTGGCGTACTTGCGGTCCGTGGCAGGGCCACGGATTGGTTGAGATGTGGTGCGGTGACGCAGTGTGTTTTTACGCTGAGGTTCTTGAATTAAATCAGTTGAAAGTTAGCACTCGGTGGTGTCTGTCCTTCCTATGTCCCCGTCTTCAAAGCGCAATTATGTTTTCTAACGTACCGTACCAACTTGCCCAACAATCAGCACTTGTTAAAAAGTGCTATTGTGTTTTAAGCAGCTCACACCAAATATTTTTTTGAAATACATAGGTTCATGAAAATTATTATGTAGATGTTGGCAGACAGTCATGGTGAGGCCAATCTTTAATGCCAAGGGGTCCACTTATTCAGAGTTAATTGAGTTTGTAAATATTGTAGGTCGCAAATTAAATTTTTATGGTATGCAATGGGCACAATCATCCATAATGACTAGCTCTACCTAGGGGAACTTCATATGTTTAGTACGGCAAGATGGTTTCGAAAAACAAAGTATTTAGTTTATTCAACTCCTGCACTAACCTTGTCTTTAGAAACTTTTTATATTCTTTGCGATGCTGAGATAAGATTCTGGAAATAGTTTTTCTACTACTCTAGATATTTCCAGTTCGTCATTTTTCTCGCAAAGCATTCGAGAGAGCCAAACCCTGTAATGTACGGAGGGAACTCACAGAATGATGCGACTGACAGTTTGGAACATTCGGCACTGTAACAGTAATAATGACATGTCACTTATGTAATGCTCATTATCGCAGATCAAACTGCTTTTTCCGTCTACACTCATTTTCAGTAGACTCATCCAGCGAACTCCCACCTGAGACTGCAGCGCTGGGTTCTGCAAAGTAATTTGAATGAATAATGATGCAACAGGTTTCTTTGAGCGTGCGTCTAACACATATTCTTTATATTGAATCTTCTAACTGTATTCATGACCATGTCCATAATTGTATCCACATTCCAGCTTATTTTTATTTTGACATTTGAGTTTTCCTCAGTACTTTTCTCAACATCTGTGCTTGTTGAACCGTACTCAAGTCCATACATCTTGTCTTTCGCTTTTACATTAATATATAGAACTGTTGATGCCGAGTGAGAATTCAAGGTACCGAATCTGTCGTGCGAGCTAAATAAGAACCAATAAAAAGCTATACAAAGGAAATTTTGTTAAAGGAGGCTGTATGGGCATTAGAATAGCATATGCCATGCTAAAAAAAAAAGATACAAATTCTTGTTAGGTATGCAAGGATGACAGTGTTGTGCTGTTTCTGATGTGTCACAAAAAACAAAAAAAAATCAGTGCCATACAGTGTTCCTTATGGAAGTACAAACTGTTGAATTCGAAGCCCAGAAATTTTATTCAAGAATGTTCCTCAATACAAATGTATTTTGAGATCTGAGCCACTGACTGATACATGACTATGTCGCAAACATTCATTTTCATGCGCATTATAGTTTACTAGATCTAGTCTGCATTGATTTATTGCATTCATGCTGAAACTGGGAGGGGTTCTCTGGGTATGAATAAAGCGATAAACATTTCTTGATATCAAAACATTTGAGAACGGACAAAAGGAAGGATCTGAGAACGGTATCTTAGATTCTCTTCTTTTTCTTACAGTATATCTAATGTTCACTTTATTTCACCTGATGCATTAAGTTTTTAGCGCAGCTGTTAGCACCCGTTTCCGCGTTTCGCGGCGTCGCTGTCGGCGTAACCGCCCAACTAAACTTGGCAGGAAATTGAACTAATGTTGTGGTCATGTGACGTTAATATTTCCGCTAAGTCTAGCTGAGAAACTGAATTTTTTTATGGATGACGTGACACGGTCATGCGACGTCATTTTCCCCGCTACTTTTAGCGGAAAAACTGCATTTGTGTTGAGGTTATGTGACATCAATTTCCGCGCTAAATTTAGTGCGAAACTTAACCCGCTAAATTTAGTGGGGAAATTTTCCCGCTAAATTCAAGGAAATTTCCCCCTAAATGGGAGGGAGCAGAAGAGGAGGAGGGGAGGGGAAGGAGGGGCATACCCTCCCATCTTCCTCTTCGAGAGCTGTACTGTATTTTCTCATTACAGAGAATTGTAAACGTCTCATATTTCATCTCATGTTTTTTCAACTTTTATATTGCAGGTGCGCTTGCAGCACAAATCTGGGTTGTGCTGATCCTCTACGCACAAGTTAGGAACTCCTGAGTGACAAGAGTGGGAGTTTGGTCTGACAGCTCAAGGGACACCATTGTTCAGTATTGAATTTTTAATTATCTTCTTTTGAGCAAAGTTAAGCTTTGCTGCATGCAGTTCTTCTAAAAATAAATACCTGCAACCAAATTTACCAGGTCACGACATTTTGCCTCTGCTCTTAGTGCTCCTGGTGAGCCTCGGATAAGAGCTTACTGGTGTGCAAACATCATAATTGTTTGAAACCACTCACTGATGTAGACTCATTGACATCCAGCATTCCAATGAAACGCTGGATATCCACAAGTCTTTCTTGAACAATGCAAGCGGGAAAGGAACCATACAATCATATTGTATTGGGGGACATTCTACAGAGTGTTTTTTTGTATATTTTACAGATCTTTTTTAAAAAAAGCCGTAAAAGCTACATTTACGCAGTCTGTACACGTGAGTTATATGGCCAGGGCGGCATAGTATAAAAGGCTTATTTGTAATGATCAGTCGGCTTATTACAGAGATGTGCCAGACTTCTTTCAGAAAACTAGATGGAGGTTCATTCTCGCATAGTTTTATCCCGGGAATCTGAATATCCCGTTGGTTTTCCACAAAGATATAACTAAACGTGAGAAAACACAAAAAAAAAACATCCTACCAATAGTGACATCGTAAGAAGACCTTTCAGCCGCCAAGTGTGTCTCGCTTAAGGGCCGCGCGTCCAGTCGCAAGTTTTCTAGGTATATTCTCCCGCATTGGCACCAGTCGTGACACATTTTTCTGCCCCTTTAAAAAATAGCATGTGCGTGCATAGCTTTCATAGGCGCTGAAGATGCGTGAACAAAGATTTTGAAAGCTGCTCTTGTGACGTCGCTCTCTAGGGAAGTGCTTTCAAAGCGCTTTAAAAATGACTCTATGCAGCCTCGATTAATTAAATTAGCAAATAATTTTGATATTTGAGATTCTGGAGGTCAAATGAAGAAGATTTAAAAGTGTTTTCTCAAATACAAAACCGCTTCAGCCTCTCTCTTAAGTATAGTATGTTCCTGAAATTTTTAATCAGTGAAAATAGACCCATGGTTCCAATTAGAAACTTCTAAGCATCATCAAAACACACTAAATCAATTTTCTTTGTGAAGATATAAGACAAGAGCAGCATTTTATGGTGCTCTAAAAAAATGGTCAATTTGGACGCGTTTCCAGACTTCGGTTTCTTACCAGAGCGCATCTTTGCACCTACGGTCCTGCTGCCCGGTGGCCGCAGTGCGAAGCCGCCCCCTCGCCTCCCTCGTAGGATGGAGGGAAGCAAGGCGCACGTGTGTTGCGCGTCTAAGCCCCTGGGGAACAGGACTGTGGGCGCAAAGATAAGCTCTGATAAGAAACTGAAACCTAGAAACTCGTCCAAATAAAGCATTTTTACAGAACGCGTAAAATGCTACCCCTGCATTATATCCTTCTAAAAAGAGTTGATTTTGTGGTTTTCAGTGACCCAGCAAGTTTCCAATAGAAACCATAGTTTCATTTTCACTAATTAAAAAGTCAATTAACATATTGTATTTAATTATCTGACTGATCGTTACGACTAGGTCCCTATACTACGTACGCCTGGCCATATAACTCGCCTGCACAAATCGCATTAATTTAGCTTTCACGACCTTTCTAAACATATATGTAAAGCTTAAAACTAAATTGCCGTGTACAACAGTGAAAAGGCGAAACCACCATGTTGGAGCCGTATGGCTCCAACATGCCGGTATCGCCTTTTCGCTGGTATAGGATGTCCCATATTACGTTATCCATGTATGGTTCCGTCCGCCAACATGGTTCCGCCATAATCCACTACGCCGGTATAGGATGTCCCATAATACGACACGCTTGTATGGTTCCGCCTACCTGTATCTTTCCGCCGTAATCCACTATACTGGAGCTGCCTTTTCGCTTGTATAGGATGTCCCATATTACGGTTACGCTTGTATGAGCCTTTTCCATCATCTTTCCATCATCAATATTTTCCAACAGGGTAAGGTCGATTTCCATTTGTTTGAGGTGATTCTGCACGAATATAGATGCCCTAGACTTCCCGTCGAGGTGCGGTGTCTTACTGTGATCTTGGACGTATGGGGATAATCGAAGAGGTCCTGGTTGCACATACCAGTGATGTGATTGGCCTAAGCCATTTTGGAGCACCTTTTGGAGCAGCCAAAACAGTGTTTTGGAGCAGCAAATGTGGACTTTGGAGCAGCCAAAACAGTGTTTTTCGAGCAGAAAAAGTGACGTGTGGAGCATATATTCTTAGAAAAATTAATATTTGTTTTAAGTGCTGGACAAACGAAGGCCACTTTGTGTTGTGTTGTGATGTGACCTGTTGGGGCGGAACTCGCTGCTTGTGTTGGTGGTGCTGAGACATCCCACAAGTATACAAAGCTGTAAGCGTTGCCGAAAAATTTCGAAAAAAAAAAAACACTTGCTATCGTTTTACTGGTTCCCGACGTGGCCGATTTTTATAAAAAGTAAGCAAACCTAAACCAATGAATTGCAAGCGTCCCGGCTGGTGCCTCTCGTGCAATAATGTTCACATGCACGTGAGGGCAACTTCAGCAGGCTTGCAGTTACACGTGATTCGCCGCGCGAGCGGAGACAACGGCTGTTCGACCGAAACCGAAACCATGCCACCAACTGGTTCCCAAAATAGTATGCAAAATGTAACTGTCCAGCAAACGACAATAAAAAGACCAGCGGCGCGTTCTTGCCAGGCCGGCATGCGAGGTACAGGCTAAACACTCAGGAAAATAGAATTGGAGAGTATCGATGCAAGACATTACGAATCAAGGTCAAAACGTTCTTGGAGCGCTTTGTGCAACGACTAAACTCGAGACGAACAAGCGCGCTGTGTGGGTTCAGCGTGCAGACATTGCATTCGATGCTTTAGCTCGATTCTCGTCATCAACTTTCTTTCGCGGCAGATTTTTCACGCACCGGGGTCCCTCTCGAAAGAAAGCCGACCGAGAGACACCTAGGTAATCAAAACTTCGCCAAGCATTAATTGAGTTAAAGAGGGATTTTTATAGCAGCGTATGATTTAAACAAGAGCAGAAATGTCGATGCATTTCAGTTTAGAAAGCGCCATATCTGCAGCGACGTGGGGACGGCAACACACGACGTCGCACGACCATGGCGACTGTTGTCGCGCGAGCGCTTCAGCACACAAAGTAACTCTCGCCACGCAAAAACGTGGTTTTGTTTCACAGCATGACGGCATGGCTGGAACCCGGCACACTAACGTCGGAGCATCCGCACACGCCCACGTCTATCGCTAAAAAAAAAAGAAAAAAAAGAAAAAGGCGCGAGACGAGATTTCCGAGCCGACGAGAGCGCGAAACGCAAGACGACGGGAAAAATCATGCAAGACCGAATAGACGATTGATGCAGGGTACTTTGTGTCGGGCGGCGTCTTGTGCCACCTAGCTCTTGCATGCTCAATTACGGTTCTTAGTTTCGTTTTTGAAAGGCTACCAAAATTGGTCCTTTGGCGCAGGCTTGGCGCAGATTAGCCATATTTCGGTGAAATGTAGCAGGAAGTAGCAGGGTTACCCCCTTGGCGCAGTTTGGCGCAATTGGCGCAGCAATCACATCACTGACATACGTTTCTTGAAGAGCAAGAACATTTGGTTGAAGCTCCAGGAGGCGGCGACGAAGTTCGGAAAGTCGAGGTCGAAGAGTATTAACATTCCACTGGATGATCGATGGAAGCATCTTGATACGACCTGGTGCTACCGGCGCGCGCACAGGGGATCCTGCAGCGTTGGTCTCAGGCATCGCTGTGTTGAGAATTTTTCACGATTCCGACGATAGCCGTCTCAAAGAGCATCATTCCTTGTAAAATTGTCTTCAATGTGCTTGGTGGCATTTGTGCAATGGCACTCCGCAGTGCAGAGAAGATGAAGCCTACCCTGTTGGAAAATCTCGATGTTGGAAAAATGACGGAAAAGGCTCATACAAGCGTAACCGTAAAATGGGACATCCTATACAAGCGAAAAAGGCGGCTCCAGTATAGTGGAATAAGGCGGAACGATACAGGTAGGCGGAACCATACAAGCGTGTCGTATTATGGGACATCCTATACCAGCGTAGTGGATTATGGCGGAACCATGTAGGCAGATGGAACCATACATGCATAACGTAATATGGGACATCCTATACCAGCGAAAAGGCGATAACAGCATGTGAAGCCATACGGCTCCAGCATGTTGGTTTCGCCTTTTCACTGTTGTACAAGGCGATTTAGTTTTAAGCTTTACATATATGTTTAGAAAGGTCGTGAAAGATAAATTAATGCGGTTTGTGCAGGTGAGTTATACGGCCAGGCGTCCCTATTGGAAAATCTCGATGATGGAAAGATGACGGAAAAGGCTCATACAAGCGTAACCGTAATATGGGACATCCTATACAAGCGAAAAAGGCGGCTCCAGTATAGTGGAATAAGGCGGAACGATACAGGTGGGCGGAACCATACAAGCGTGTCGTATTATGGGACATCCTATACCAGCGTAGTGGATATAGGCGGAACCATGTAGGCGGACGGAACCATACATGCATAACGTAATATGGGACATCCTATACCAGCAAAAAGGCGATACCAGCATGGTGGAGCCATATGGCTCCAGCGTGTTGGTTTCGCCTTCTCACTGTTGTACAGGGCGATTTAGTTTTAAGCTTTACATATATGTTTAGAAAGGTCGTGAAAGCTATATTAATGCGGTTTGTGGAGGCGAGTTATACGGCCAGGCGTACGTAGTATAGGGACCTAGTCGTAACGATCAGTCAGATAATTAAATACAATTTGTTAATCAACTTTTTAATTAGTGAAAATGAAAATATGGTTTCAATTAGAAACTTGCTGAGTCATTGAAAACCACAAAATAATGTCTTTTTAAAAGGATATAATTCAGGGGTAGCGTTTTATGCATTCTGTAAAAAGCTTTATTTGGACGAGTTTCTAGGTTTCAGTTTCTTATCAGAGCTCATCTCTGCACCCACGGTCCTGTTCCCCACGGGGCATAGACACGCAACACACATGCGCCTTGCTTCCCTTCATCCTACGAGGGAGGCGAGGGGGCGGCTTCGCACTGCGGTCACCGGGCAGCTGGACCGCAGGTGCAAAGATGCGCTCTGGTAAGAAACCGAAGTCTGGAAATGCGTCCAAATTGACCATTTTTTTATAACGCCATAAAATGCTACTCGTCTTATATCTTTACAAAGAAAATTGATTTAGTGTGTTTTGATGATGCTTAGCAGGTTTCTAATTGGAACCATGGGTCTATTTTCACTGATTAAAAATTTCACGAACATACTATACTTAGAGAGAGGCTGAAGCAGTTTTGTATTTGAGAAAACACTTTTAAATCTCCTTCATTCGACCTCCAGAATCTCAAATATCAAAATTATTTGCTAATTTAATTAATCAAGGCTGCATAGTCATTTTTAAAGCGCTGTGAAAGCGCCTCCCTAGAGAGCGACGTCACAACAGCAGCTTTCAAAATCTTTGTTCACGCATCTTCAGCGCCTATCAAAGCTATGCACGCACATGCTATTTTTTAAAAGGGCAGAAAAATGTGTCACGACTGGTGCCAGTGCCGGAGAATATACCTAGAAAACTTGCGATTGGACGCGCGGCCCTTAAGCGACACACGCTTGGCGGCCGAAAGGTCTTCTTAGGATGTCACTGTTGGTGGGATGTTTTTTGTGTTTTCTCACGTTTAGTTATATCTTTGAGGAAAACGAACGGGATATTCAGATTCGCGGGATAAAACTACGCTAGAATGAACCTCCATCTAGTTTTCTGAAAGAAGTCTGGCACATCTCTGTAATAAGCCGACGGATCATTACAAATTAGCCTTTTATACTATGCCGCCCTGGCCATATAACTCACGTGCACAGACCGCGTAAATGTAGCTTTTACGGCTTTTTTAAAAAAAATCTGTAAAACATAGAAAAAAAACTGTAGAATGTCCCCCAATACGATACGATTGTATGGTTCCTTCCCCGCTTGCATTGTTCAAGAAAGACTTGTGGACATCCAGCGTTTCATTGGAATGCTGGATGTCAGCGAGTCTCTACATCAGTGAGTGGTTTCAAACAAGCATGGTGTTTGCACACCAGTAAGCTCTTATCCGAGGCTCACCAGGACCACTAAGAGCAGAGGCGAAATGTCGTGACCTGGTAAATTTGGTTGCAGGTATTTATTTTTACAAGAACTGCATGCAGCAAAGCTTAACTTTGCTTAAAAGTAGATTATTAAAAATTCAATACTGAACAATGGTGTCCCTTGAGCTGTCAGACCAAACTCCCACTCTTGCCACTCAGGAGTTCCTAACTTGTGCGTAGAGGATCAGCACAACCCAGATTTGTGCTGCGAGCGCACCTGCAATATAAAAGTTGAATAAACATGAGATGAAATATGAGACGTTTACAATTCTCTGTAACGTGAAATTAGAGCACAGATCTTGAAGAGGAGGATGGGAAGGTATGCCCCTCCTCCCCCTCCCCTTCTGCTCCCTCCCATTTAGCAGGAAACTTCCCTGAATTTAGCGGGAAAATTTCCCCACTAAATTTAGCTGGTTAAGTTTCCCACTAAATTTAGCGCAGAAATTGATGTCACATGACCTCAACACAAATGCAGTTTTTCCGCTAAAAGTAGCAGGGAAAATGACGTCGCATGACCGTGTCACGTCAGCCATAAAAAAATTCAGTTTCTCAGCTAGACTTAGCGGAAATATTAACGTCACATGACCACAACATTAATTCAATTTCCTGCCAAGTTTAGTTGGGTGGTTACGCCGACAGCGACGCCGCAAAACGCGGAAACGGGAGCTAAGAGCTGCGCTAAAAACTAAATGCATCAGGTGAAATAAAGTGAACATTAGAGATACTGTAAGAAAAAGAAGAGAATCTAAGATACCGTTCTCAGATCCTTCCTTTTGTCCGTTCTCAAATGTTTTGATTTCAAGAAATGTTTATCTCTTTATTCATACCCAGAGAACACCTCCCAGTTTCAGCATGAATGCAATAAATCAATGCAGACTAGACCTTGTAAACTATAATCCACATGAAAATTAATGTTTGCCACATAGTCATGTATGAGTCAGTGGCTCAGATCTCTAAATACATTTGTATTGAGGAACATTCTTGAATAAAACTTCTGGGCTTCGAATTCAACAGTTTGTACTTCCGTAAGGAACACTGTATGGCACTGATTTTTTTTTTGTGACACATCAGAAACAGCACAGCACTGTCATCCTCGCATACTTAACAAGAATTTGTATTTTTTTTTTAGCATGGCATGTGCTATTCTAATGCCCATAAAGCATCCTTTAACAAAATTTCCTTTGTAGAGCTTTTTATTGGTTCTTATTTAGCTCGCACGACAGATTCGGTACCTTGAATTCTCACTCGGCATCAACAGTTTTATATATTAATGTAATAGCGAAAGACAAGATGTATGGACTTGAGTACGGCTCAGCAAGCACAGATGTTGAGAAAAGTACTGAAGAAAACTCAAATGTCAAAATAAAAATAAGCTGGAATGTGGAATTATGGACATGGACATGAATACAGTTAGCAGATTCAATATGAAGAATATGTGTTAGACGCACGCTCAAAGAAACCTGTTGCATCTATATTCATTCAAATTACTTTGCAGAACCCAGCGCTGCAGTCTCAGGTGGGAGTTCGCTGAATGAGTCTACTGAAAATGAGTGTAGACGGAAAAAGCAGTTTGATCTGCGATAATGAACATTACATAAGTGACATGTCATTATTACTGTTACAGTGCCGAATGTTCCAAACTGTCAGTCGCATCATTCTGTGAGTTCCCTCCGTACATTACAGGGTTTGGCTCTCTCGAATGCTTTGCGAGAAAAATGATGAACTGGAAATATCTAGAGTAGTTCTAGAAAAACTATTTCCAGAATCTTATCTCAGCATCGCAAAGAATATAAAAAGTTTCTAAAGACAAGGTTAGTGCAGGAGTTGAATAAACTAAATACTTTGTTTTTCGAAACCATCTTGCCGTAGTAAACGTATGAAGTTCCCCTAGGTAGAGCTAGTCATTACGGATGATTGTGCCCATTGCATACCATAAAAATTTAATTTGCGACCTACAATATTTACAAACTCAATTAACTCTGAATAAGTGGACCACTTGGCATTAAGGATTGGCCTCACCATGACTGTCTTCCAACATCTACATAATAATTTCCATGAACCTATGCATTTCAAGAAAATATTTGGTGCGAGCTGCTTAAAACACAATAGCACTTTTTAGCAAGTGCTGATTGTTGGGCAAGTTGGTACGGTACGTTAGAAAACATGATTGTGCTTTGAAGACGGGGACATAGGAAGGACAGACACCACAGAGTGCTAACTTTCAACTGATTTAATTCAAGAACCTCGGCGTAGAAACACACTGCGTCACCGCACCACATCTCAACCAATCCGTGGCCCTGCCACGGACCGCAAGTACGCCAACTCCTTATCCGCCAAGTCAATTGACGCCACACTGACACAACACGTGCCGGAACTATTTATAGCATCAGCCTCCATAATCTCTCTAACAGTCATATCTTTGTGCCTAGCAAGAACAGTAGACTGAGCAAATAATGGTTTGCACTCGCAGTCATGATCTGTCGTGTCACTGTCATGACTGCGGGTGCAAACCATTATTTGTTTCGTCTATTGTTCTTGAGAGGCACAAAGATAGGACTGTTAGCGAGATTATGGAGGCTGACACTATAAATAGTTCCGGCACAAGTTGTGTCAGTGTGGCGTCAATTGACTTGGCGGATAAGGATTTGGCGTACTTGCGGTCCGTGGCAGGGCCACGGATTGGTTGAGATGTGGTGCGGCGACACAGTCCGTTTCTACGCTGAGGTTCTTGAATTAAATCAGTTGAAAGTTAGCGCTCTGTTGTGTCTGTCCTTCCTATGTCCCCGTCTTCCAAGCGCAATCATATTTTCTACCGCACTTTTTAACACTAATAGAAAGCCTGTAGTGGGCCACAACTTAAGCAGTTTTCACTTCATTATAAAGAGCAATTACACATATGTGAACCATGAATATAGGCCTGCACTGAATTTTTTTCTTAAGCTGAACGTGCTATGCTCTGTTTACTATATAAATCTTTGCAGAGCTGACAATGTGCAAGTTCCTGTTTTTTTATATTTCACATGTCCCGACTGGTGAGTGTGGTAGGGACATAAGATTGATGACACCAACGAAACACAATGATTATTTTAAGAATTTGTTTGGGTATAGCACGAGCAAGGAGATCTGCGGGAAGTTATTTCTGTGACACCGTCGAACCTACATCCGCGGGCTTTAAGTTCACATGTTAATCATGTCTGCAGACTCCTTTTTGTAATTGGAATTTCATCCAACCCAAGATTTGAATATGTTTTTTTTTCATTTTAGGCTTAGTAGTGCTTTTGCTGTTCTATTAATAGGTAAGAAAAATGCTTATTTCAAGTGGCATACCTAACACCTGGTGGCACGAGGACTCCCCTGTCGTGACGCAGACCGAAAGTCACAGCCAGGGAGATACTGCGATGCTCTTGTTGCTGGGATTACCTCCCCCATGGTCCTGCCCAGACCACAGAAAAAGATTGAGTCCAAGCTTGTGGCCACTAGGATCTCCAGATCTTGAGGCACCCAAGTAGCTGAAAATAAAAACAAATCACAATCAAGTACTTGGCAGAGCTACATTAGAATGGCTAGCATATTCTTTCGTGATCAGCACATAGATCCTCTTATTTTAGTCATAGTCACCCCCCAGGACAAAGCTACGTAGGCGTTAAAATGATGGGTACCGAATTTAGGTGAATGATCAAATGCATTCATTTAACCCCCTTTCGCCCCAACCTGAGACTTCTGTCAAATATTCACATTCAACTGTAAAGACTACAAATAAAACTACTACTGCAATGCAAAGCCGTATAGTGGGAGAGTTTAGCCAGCGGGTGTGGCAACGAAGGCGCCGGAGAGGAGGAAAGGGAGGAGAACGCCGAAGGAGGGAGAGAGAAGGCAGCAGAGAAACAAAGAGGAGACGACCACCATTTTGATGCAAAGCTGTCTGCACGGAGCACTGTTGAGGCTACGTGTCGTCTGCTACGGGCTTATTTATTTTTTTTGCCTAAATAAAAGTGCGTTCAAACATGGAGGAACTTCTTTCTTTAGGTTTTTAAGCCACCGAGGAATAACACTATATCATTTTATTGCCAGAGCCTGCCAAATAAAAGGAAAGAACCGAAATTTGAATATCGATCCCATGCCGGGCGAATGAATGAAAATGGCGGCCCTCCCCGCTCAGCTGGGAGCAGCCTAGAGTTCACGCGCATGCGCTCACGCCTCTTGCTCTGTGCCGCGGGCTGATCAGCTCACTCGGAAGGGAGACGTTACGGCAGCGAAATCATAGACTGCCAGACTCTCCCCATATATGGCTCTGCTGCAATGGAAAGATTTTCCTACCCTCGTGCTCAGCGAGTGTCGACTGTGGATACAACTCTGGTTCATACACTCGCTGAACATGAGGGTAGAGTGTACCAGCAGAGGGCAGGTGTCTGTATACAAAGAGTTTAGTTGGCACACCAAGAGGCTAACGAATAAGAATGGGTACCACTCTGAGCAAAATGCCAAAAAAGCGTGGATCTCGGCTTGACACTAACAGCGGCACACAGTATCTATTTTAGTGACAAAGGGGTACTAAATCATTATTTTCAGCTTCCTAACTAAACTAAATATTCTTCCCGGCTTGCTTTTTAGGAAAATCTCCAAATTTACAAGAACTACTAAGATAACGTCTAAAAAAAAAAAAAAGCAATGGCAAAACCAGCAATTGAATTCGCCTGCTCTCCAGTAGCAGGACATCTATGGCAGGCAGACCTGCAGAATGAGCAAGCAGTTTAAGAAACAGAGTATGTCCTATGTATAATTTTTTTTTATGCTGCAAAGCAAGCGCTGGAAGGAGGTTTCACGACATTAACGAAATTTCTTGCAATCAGTTGAGAACAAATTAGAGCAGTGAACTTGTCCTTGCTTCTGGCATAACGTTTTAGTGTTGCCCATGGAAACTCACATAAATTTGAAAATAAAAACAAAAAAGACTAACCTTCATAAAAAAATCTAACTTTGGCAAAGAAAAGTTACCTTGGAAAAAATATGTACAATACAGTTGTACAGCGTGCATTTGTGTGCTTAACCAATTTTGAGGCAAATCGGCGACAATGAAAAGAAGACGTTTGAGTACAATTAAGGGAAAGACAGAAAGGATGCATACCTACAACAAAAACATTTAGAACGACCACGGGCAGGAAACTCTGGTGAGGCTCTCGGAGTGACTCCCTCATATGGGCCTGCGCAGACCACAGAACAAGATCGGTCAGAGCTTGCAGCCATAAGGTGCTTCATACCATGAAGTTACAGAAGCGGGTGCAATTGGAAGCAAAGTGCATTTCATTTCTCTGAAAAACGAAGAGTTTAATAGGTAGCTTGCATTCATAAGGTGATACAGTCATGAATGCACAGACTTTTCAATGCAGCGCTATATCACCAACTTGTTAACCATGCCGGGCAACACTAAAAACTGAGAGCATTATTTTAAACTATCTCAGCTTAAAGTTAACCACGACAGAAGCTTCAAGCCATCCTTGCAAATTCAGTGCACAAAGCAAGCCATGTGACCTTCTAGTTGGACGCCATGGTACGTCGAGCTTATAATCATGCGTCATGCTGTTTTTGCTGCAAAGGCTTGTAGTTTCAAAAGTGGTCCAGCTTAAAGAGACTAAAAGTATAGACGTTTATGAGTGGGGCCCTCATTTAGTCTGCAGCTACATTGCGAAATAGGACGTTCCAACCGGGATGTTTGCTGCCTGTAACCACACGACCAGCTTGTGCCCAGCGATTGTTCGAGCTGAATACATGTCCTCGACAGTGCCATTATTTGACAAGCATTTCTATGACTGTTAAACATGAGTGACTTACAGAGAGACTCCACCTCAACGACTAATGACTTGGGATACCTAACTGAATACTGATATATCAACTAAATGCAAAACAATTACCTGGCAAGCATTAAATTTTTCAAGAGGCTGGGTCGACTCCGCATTAAGTTGAAGGAGTCGATGCGTAATAGGACAATACAAACAAAAATATGCCTTAGAATTCCTTTTGCACCCCCAAAATGATGTGTTTTTGAAGGTAAGGTACACAATGTTCTTGATTTAGAAAGTGCCTCAGCTGTACAAATGCATATGCAATAAGGGCACTTGCCAAGCCTATTCTACTCAGCTCTGTGCAGGTTAAGCTAAGTTAGAGTATAGAAGTACATGCTCACTGACACCATCAGAAAGGCAGGGAGAAGTCTCCGTTGTTCGACCTCCAGCCCGTCTGCTACCTTCGATGACGTTTCAGCGCCTGATGAGCCTGGAGCGAGCACATCTGTCTAAAGCGGGGTGAAAAGCACAAGCATGTGCTGGAGGACGCCCAGCCATTCTCTTTTTGTCATCGGCTATACTACATATTTTTAGTAAGACATATTTTTAAGTGAGGAAAAGTACTGCAAATATGCAGTCCACCTTAAAGATAACAACAGTTGCCATTCACCATTTTCCAAATAAGTGCTCCCACGTACCGGAACATCTACACATGTGGTGCGTGAGTAGGTTCAGGACTGAGAGGCTAGAAAACGAAGCGCTCGCAAGGCTTGTCTGGCCCTTCCAACCATGCGGGTACATTCGTTGCAAGTTCCCGATTTGTAGACAAAATGATTTAGAATGAGCAAATCTTGTCTACGCCCGAGGTAGAACATTGAATTGCGATTCCCCCATATTGTGCGAACCATCCTTCAAACTGCGGTACCACCTGCAAATAAACTATGTTGTGCTGCGGCACGCGTCCATGCTGCCTGCTTCAGAGGAAAACCACTGCTCGTGTTGAAGACGACATCCCACAGTGGACAGGCAACAATTTTTAACGAACAAAAACAAAATTGATATCATTCAATAGACACAGATAGGCTCACAAAGTGTCGGCACCATGATTGTTGTTGTTGGTTTTACTCTTGCATACAAACAAAGGTGACTTCCTCTCTCCTCCATGGACAGTAAAACCCCCTTATCTTGGTGGCCCCTATTTCTTCTCGAATCGGTCACAGAGGACATAATCGCAGTCACTGAATTCCGCAAAATTAAAGGCCGCGAAAAGTAAAGGTTCGCCAACATTAAGGGGTTTACTGTTCTTCTGAGTGTCACATGATGTTAACATTTCAAGGAGGCTGAAGGTATTGGTTTAAGAAAAAATTGACCTATGAAAAAAATGCCCTTCTCCAGGTTAGGCACGCGAGGTTCTTTTGCACTACCTATAAGGTGGCAAGTTTATTTCGGCAGAGCTTTTGGTAAAACGGAGTCACAAAAGTAGCTATACTTGGCGTCAACTATTTTGTGCTGCATTATAAAGCCAGAGTAGATTCCACAGTGCGTGCTTCAGCAGAGCACTGTTTGTTGCGACAGCATATGTGGTTTAGTGTTGCATCCCATTTGCATAATCTAGAGAAACTAGCGCTGACAGAGTTGGAGCACTCCAAATATTAACAGCCGACTGTAGAAGCATTGAGAGATGCACACATGCGAACTGTGCATTTCTTAAAGGTGGGTCCGAGCAAAGGTAAAAACAATATCTATACTTACGGCGGCCATACTTGCCTTTCCCAAGCACGACCACTTTTCCCTCGGTAGCACCATCCAGTAAGAAGCACCAGCAACACGCCCATGAGACGCCGCCGCCTCCTGGATTGAATGACGACCCGCCTGAGGTCTTGGAAGGAGATCCGGAACACTGCTTTAGGCCAGATGTTGTATCTGGTGGGGCAGAGACTAAAAGCAAAAATTAACAAATTTATCTGAAGCGCTACATTCCTATAGGACAGCAGTATTTTTTTTAGGCCAGTGACTCGCTTGATTTAAACACAAATGGTTGGTTTATATGATGAACCATCAGCCCCTATTTTTCTTAAGTGTAACGCAGTGTCTAACGTTACGTCCGACGGAACCCGAAATAAAAATTAAAGTTACGCCCAACGTAACTGTCAAGCATTCGAGTTACGTCCGACGTAACCCAAAATAAAAATTAAAGTTACCGTATTTACTCGAAAATAGGTCGAACTCTATTTGTTGGACCCACCGAGAATAAAAAAAAAAAAATTCAAATATAGGTAGACTTTTATTTTTAAGAACAGGGGAAATTTTGGGCAAAAGAAAGAAACCTTTATTTACATCACTTCACAGCTTGGTAGACATCCTCGCAAATCCGCCACAATACTTCACTGACACCGTTGTAAAATGACGACAAGAAACGAAAGAAGGTGCGAAGCGACGAAAGACAAACTACAAAGACGCAAACAAAGCCGCCGTGTCGCCATGAGCAACACGCGAGCCGAGACGCCTCAAGCAACTAACAAAAGTAACATCTTTTTTTTTTTTCTTTTTTTGTGCGCGTTTGCGAGGATGGAGGACAAAGTGCATGGCGCATCGCGTTCCTCTCCTTCCCCATTGCCCAGCAAGGGGAACGCTAGAGGTGCGATGGCGAAATCCAATGCCCCAAGAGGTGCGCGCGATAGCGGCATCGGCCACCGCTGTTGTTTTCGGTTGTTTAACAAAAGCTTTTGGAAACAAGAAGCGGCGCAGCTCTACGGCAACGCCGGCTCGGTGACTCGATAGCTTCATGCCTCCGGTACGGTCGCAAAATTTGGTCGCGAATGTAGGTCGAAATTCTTTAGTCACGATTTCCGAAAAAAAAAAAATAAATAAATAAATAAAAGAAAAGAAAAAAAAAGGTCGACATATATTTGAATAAACACGGTAGTCAGCTGCGCGACGAGACACACATTATGAAAGCGATTGGTGCGAGCGATCAAGGTGATGAGCGACGTTTTCTAGAAGCCCAGGAACCGAGCGGCGCAAGCAGCGAGAGTGAGAAATCTTCGTCGCTCGGCGCCGGCACTCGTAGCTTCTCGTCGTCGCTCATCTCGTTGATCGCTATATTGCTTACATGCTGTTCAGAAAGGTGCTCTAAGTGGTTACCATTGCATTGGGACCAGCCTCGCATCCAACCGTAACCAGTCTTGACTTTTTTTTTAAGCCGCCCAGGTAGAAGTTAACATCGTACATACATCGTTTTCAAGCATGGCTCCTCGTTCATTGCTCGATTTACTTTTTCGTAAATGACAAACCGCAATGAAGCACAATTATTCTAGTTCAAAATTGTCACGAACACTTGGCACGCATGCTTACACTGTAGCGCACCTAACGTAATTTAAAAGTAGAACGAAAACGGGACGAGATTCGCTTACCGCTGCACGGAAACAGAGTCCTTCGGATCCTAGGCCTAACGGCCGAAATCGGAAGTCGCCTGCGGTCCGGCGATCGGACGAGTTGAGCCGGTAGCTGTGCTGACCCCGGCTGACCACGCCTGGTTAAACCATGAGAGGCGTCGTCGAGTTGAGAGCCAGAGACGCAGTAGAAACGGACCGTAAAACATCTGTCCCGTAAACGCAGAAGGAGCCAGCGCCAAAACCGCTACGTCTGGCTGCGTCGCCATCTCCACGACGACCGGAAGCGTGTAAACCGGGACTGGCCGGGAAGTTAGAAAAGGCGCGGCAGCGGAAGCCACTGGGCGGAAGCTTTACGTTTCGGTTTCGCTTTTCTCCGACATCGGCCACGGTCGCGGGCTGGTATGTTTGCGGCTGGTTGCGACGACGCGAGGGGCCACGAAAAGACGCCGAGTTGGCCGAGTACGAGTCACGGCCCACGATACGAGCAACGGGCCATTTGCCCCTGTCGACCGGCGATGCGGTATCCGCGGCTTAGTGTCACGATCGGTTTGTTGCCGTGCACGTTGACTCAAAGCTCGAAGTTATGCAGTTCCGTCAGTTCCGTTCCGGCACCAGCCGCACCACGTTTTCCGGCGCATCGCACGTGGAGGCCTTTCGACGCATTCAGTGAACGTAAAGATCGCGCCCGCTGTCTTCGGTGCTGTGGAAGAAGTTGGGAGACGGAAGAAGCATCAAAACCAAGGCGTTTAGGACTCCAGTCCGGGCCGCCGGTCCACTCTGAACGAGAGGCGACGTGTGTGTGCACGCTTTGAGGAAGCCTCCACGTTTCGCCGCGCCAGACCTCGCCGATCGCGACCAGACCCCGAGTCCGAGAGGCTCTTGCGCAGCCAGGAACGGCAGCGAGGTAGGAGCTGCTCGTTCTGCGCAACCATGCAGTGCTCTACAGTGATCGGAGCTCTCGGTGTCATGCGTGCTTGCACCGAAGCCTTTGTGACCCCTTCGGACGCGCAAGTCGTACTTCGCAAAGGTTTGGACGGGGCCGCCCTCACCGAGCAGCTCCGCTAAATTCCGCTTACTTATGATCGCAATAAAAGCTTGCGTTTGTTCTCGGGAAAAAAATTGCGGGACCGCTCTCCGCGCCGCCGACGAGGTTGGCCGCCACCATGTTCTCAGCTGTTCACTCGCTCCCGCAGCGAGCGCCTTCCGATAATCCTCCCCGTTCCAAAATGCGATGCGATCTTCGTTTACATGGGCTGAATGAATGCGCACTCGCCATCTCGATCCACCTCTGTCTAGCGACTTTAATGCGATGCGCTTTGCGCATTATGCCGTTTACATGACCGCATATTGAATGCGGCAACTGGATTCAATGCGACTAAGTCGCATTCATGTAAACGCGGCTTATGTTATTTTTCGACATGTATGATGTATGTAACGATACCGGTGGTAAACGATGGACGTTTTTGTTGGAAGATGGCGGTCGTCTTTCTGCATGTATGGTTTAGTTATAGCGGTGGTCTTGTGGTATAGGCGTTTCGTTGGAAAGATGGCGGTCGCCTACGTCATCGGACGCAAAATCATACCAGCCATACCGAGTCATATCGGCGAGCAAACCGGCTGCCAGTATAGACAGACCCGGAGCCATAGCGGTGCCGGTATCTCCAGTTATGGAGAACGCAAAACCAAACTAGCTGCATGTATAATAACAATAAATTATGGTGGTGTCATACCAGGACTGTACAAGCAGCAGGTTTGTTTCTTGTACGTTTTTCCAATAGGGGTACGTAGTATAAGGACCTAGTCGTAACGATCAGTCAGATAATTAAATACAATTTGTTAATTAACTTTTTAATTAGTGAAAATGAAAATATGGTTTCAATTAGAAACTTGCTGAGTAATTGAAAACCAAAAAATCAACTTTTTTTAGAAGGATATAATGCAGGGGTAGCATTTTATGCGTTCTGTAAAAAGCTTTATTTGGACGAGTTTCTAGGTTTCAGTTTCTTATCAGAGCACATTTCTGCGCCCACGGTCCTGTTCCCCAGGGGCTTAGACACGCAACACACGTGCACCTTGCTTCCCTTCATCCTACGAGGGAGGCGAGGGGGCGGCTTCGCACTGCGGCCACCGGGCACCTGGACCGCAGGTGCAAAGATGCGCTCTGGTAAGAAACCGAAGTCTGGAAACGCGTCCCAATTGACCATTTTTTAGAACGCCATAAAATGGTGCTCTTGTCTTATATCTTTACAAAGAAAATTCATTTTGTGTGTTTTGATGATGCTTAGCAAGTTTCTAATTGGAACCATGGGTCTATTTTCACTGATTAAAATTTCACCAACATACTATACTTAGAGAGAGGCTGAAGCAGTTTTGTATTTGAGAAAACACTTTCAAATCTTCTTCATTTGACCTCCAGAATCTCAAATATCAAAATTATTTGGTAACTTGGTGAATCGAGGCTGCATAGTCATTTTTAAAGCGCTGTGAAGGCACTTTCCTGGAGAGCGACGCCACGAAAGCAGCTTTCGAAATCTTTGCTCACGCATCTTCAACGCCTATCAAAGCTATGCACGCACATCTTATTTTTTAATAGGGCAGAAAAATGTGTCACGACTGGTGCCAATGCCGGAGAATATACCTAGAAAACTTGCGATTGGACGCGCGGCCTTTAAGCGACATACGCTTGGCGGCCGAAAGATCTGACGATGTCACTACTGGTCGGATGTTTTTTTGTGTTTTCTCACGTTTAGTTATATCTTTGTGGAAACGAACGGGATATTCAGATTCGCGGGATAAAACTACGCTAGAATGAACCTCCATCTAGTTTTCTGAAAGAAGTCTGGCACATCTCTGTAATAAGCCGACTGATCATTACAAATTAGCCTTTTATACTATGCCGCCCTGGCCATATAACTCACGTGCACAGACCGCGTAAATGTAGCTTTTATGGCTTTTTTAAAAACATTTGTAAAACATACAAAAAAAACACTCTGTAGGATGTCCCCCAATACGATACGATTGTATGGTTCCTTCCCCGCTTGCATTGTTCAAGAAAGACTTGTGGACATCCAGCGTTTCATTGGAATGCTGGATGTCAGCGAGTCTCTACATCAGTGAGTGGTTTCAAAGAAGCATGATGTTTGCACACCAGTAAGCTCTTATCCGAGGCTCACCAGGAGCATTAAGAGCAGAGGCGGAATGTCGTGACCTGGTAAATTTGGTTGCAGGTATTTATTTTTAGAAGAACTGCATGCAGCAAAGCTTAACTTTGCTCAAAAGAAGATTATTAAAAATTCAATACTGAACAATGGTGTCCCTTGAGCTGTCAGACCAAACTCCCACTCTTGCCACTCAGGAGTTCCTAACTTGTGCGTAGAGGATCAGCACAACCCAGATTTGTGCTGCGAGCGCACCTGCAATACGAAAGTTCAATAAACATGAGATGAAATATGAGACGTTTACAATTCTCTGTAACGTGAAATTAGAGCACAGATCTTGAAGAGGAGAATGGGAGGGTATGCCCCTCCTCCCCCTCCCCTCCTCTTCTGCTCCCTCCCCTTTAGCGGGAAATTTTCTTGAATTTAGCGGGAAAATTTCCCGACTAAATTTAGCGCGGAAATTGATCTCACATGGGACCTCAACACAAATGCAGTTTTCCCGCTAAAAGTAGCAAAGAAAATGACGTCGCATGACTGTGTCACGTCATCGATAAAAAAATTCAGTTTCTCAGCTAGACTTAGCGGAAATATTAACGTCACATGACCGCAACATTAATGCAATTTCCTGCCAAGTTTAGTTGGGCGGTTACGCCGACAGCGACGCCGCGAAACGCGGAAACGGGTGCTAAGAGCTGCACTAAAAACTAAATGCATCAGGTGAAATAAAGTGAACATTAGAAATAAGAAAAAGAAAAGAGAATCTAAGATACCGTTCTCAGATCCTTCCTTTTGTCCGTTCTCAAATGTTTTGATTTCAAAAAATGTTTATCTCTTTATTCATGCCCAGGGAACCCCTCCCAGTTTCAGCATCAATGCAGACTAGACCTTGTAAACTATAATGCACATGAAAATGAATGTTTGCCACATTCATGCTGATAAACCCTATTAGTCGCTATTAGTCATGTATGAGTGGATGGCTCAGATCTCTAAATACATTTGTAGTGAGGAACATTCTTGAGTAAGTCTTCTAGCCTTCGAATTCAACAGTTTGAACTTCCATAAAGAACACTGTATGGCAGAATTCTTTTTTTTTTTTTGTGACACATCTGAAACGGTACAGCACTCTCATCCTTGCATAACTAACAAGAATTTGTATTTTTTTTTAGCATGGCATGTGCTATTCTAATGCCCATACAGCCTCCTTTAACCGAATTTCCTTTGTAGAGCTTTTTATTGGTTCTTATTTAACTCGCACGATAGATTCGGTACCTTGAATTCTCACTCGGCATCAACAGTTTTATATATTGATGTAATAGCGAAAGACAAGATGTATGGACTTGAGTACGGCTCAAGAAGCATAGATGTTGAGAAAAGTACTGAAGAAAACTAAAATGTCAAAATAAAAATAAGCTGGAATGTGGATACAATTATGGACATGGTCATGAATACAGTTAGCAGATTCAATATGAAGAATACGTGTTAGACGCACACTCAAAGAAACCTGTTGCATCTATATTTATGCAAATTACTTCGCAGAGCTCAGCGCTGCAGTCTCGGGTGAGAGTACGCTGAACGAGTCTACTGAAAATGAGTGTAGACGGAAAAAGCAGTTTGATCTGCGACAATGAGCATTACACAAGTGACATGCCATTGTTACTGTTACAGTGCCGAATGTTTTAAACTGCCAGTCGCATCATTCTGTGAGTTCCCTCCGTACATTACAGGGTTTGGCTCTCTCGAATGCTTTGCGAGAAAAATGATGAACTGGAAATATCTAGAGTAGCTTTAGAAAAACTATTTCCAGAATCTTATCTCAGCATCGTAAAAAAATATAAAAAGTTTCTAGAGACAATGTTAGTGCAGGAGTTGAATAAACTAAATACTTTGTTTTGCGAAACAATCTTGCCGTAGTAAACATATAAAGTTCCCTTAGTTGGAGCTAGTCATTACGGATAATTGTGTCCATTGTGTACCATAAAAATTTAATTTGCGACCTACAATATTTACAGACTCAACCAATTCTGAATAAGTGGACCACTTGGCATTAAAGATTGGTCTCACCATGACTGTCTGCAAACATCTACATAATAATTTCCATGAACCTATGTATTTCAAGAAAATATTTGGTGCGAGCTGCTCAAAACACAATAGCACTTTTTAACACTAATAGAAAGCCTGTAGTGGGCCACAACTTAAGCAGTTTTCACTTCATTATGAAGTGCAATTACATATATGTGAACCATGAATATAGGCCTGCACTGAATTGTTTTCTTAAGTTGAACGTGCTATGCTCTGTTTACTATATAAATCTTTGCAGAGCTGACAATGTGCAAGTTCCTGTTCTTTTTTTTTATATTTCACATCTCCCGACTGCTGGGTGTGGTAGGTACATAAGATTGATGACACCAACGTAACACAATGATTACTTTAAGAATTTGTTTGGGTATAGCACGAGCAAAGTGATCTGCGGAAAGTTATTTCTGTGACACCGTCGGCTTTGAGTTCACATGTGAATCATGCCTGCAGACTCCTTTTTGTAATTGGAACTCCATCCAACTCAAGATTTGAATGTTTTTTGCATTTTAGGCTTATTAGTGCTTTTACTGTTCTATTAATAGGTAAGAAGAATACTTATTTCAAGTGGCATACCTAACACCTGGTGGCACGAGGACTCCCCTGTCGTGACGCTGATCGAAAGTCACAGGCAGGGAGATACTGTGATGCCCTTGTTGCTGGGATTACCTCCCCCATGGTCCTGGCCGGACCACAGAAGATTGAGTCCAAGCTTGTGGCCACTAGGATCTCCAGATCTTGAGGCACCCAAGTAGCTGAAAATGAAAACAAATTACAATCAAGTACTTGGCAGAGCTACATTAGAATGGCTAGCATATTCTTTCGTGATTAGCACATAGATCCTTTTATTTTAGTCATAGTAACCCCCCAGGACAAGGCCACGTAGGCCTTAAAATGATGGGTACCGAATTAAGGCGAATGATCAAATGCATTCATTTAACCCTCTTTCGCCGCAACCTGCGAGATTTCTGTCAAATATTCACATTCAACTGCAAAGACTATAAAAAAAACTACTACTGCAATGCAGAGCCGTATAGTGGGAGAGTTTAGCCAGTGGGTGTGGCGACGAAGGCACCGGAGAGGGGGAAAGGGAGGAGAGCGCCGAAGGAGAGAGAGAGAAGGCAGCAAAGAAGCAAAGAGGAGACGACCGCCATTTTGATGCAAAGCTGTCGGCACGGAGCACTGTTGAGGCTATGCGTCGTCTGCTACCAGTTTATTTTTTTTTTTTTGCCTGAATAAAAGTTTGCGTTTAAACATAGAGGAACTTCTTTCTGTAGGTTTTTAAGCCACCGAGGAATAACACTATATCATTTTATTGACAGAGCCTGCGAAATAAAAGGAAAAAACTGAAATTTGGATATCGATCCCATGCCGGGCGAATGAATGAAAATGGCGGCCCTCCCCGCTCAGCTGGGAGCAGCCTAGAGTTCACGCGCATGCGCTCTCGCCTCTCGCTCTGTGCTGCGGGCTGACTAGCTCACTCGGAGGGGAGACATTACGGCAGCGAAATCATAGACTGCCAGACTCTCCCCATATATGGCTCTGCAGAGCCATATGTGCAATGGAAAGTGCTCAGCGAGAGTCGACTGGGGATACAACTCCAGTTCATACACTCGCTGAGCATGAGGGTAGAGTGTACCAGCAGAGGGCAGGTGTCTGGATAGAAAGAGTTTAGTTGGCGCACCAAGAGGCTAACGAATAAAAATGGGTACTACTCTGAGCAAAATGCCAAAAAAGTGTGGATCTCGGCTTGACACTAACAGCAGCACACAGTATCTATTTTACTGACTAAGGGGTACTATAAATCATTATTTTCAGCAACCTAATCAAACTAAATATTCTTCCTGGCTTGCTTTTTAGGAAAATCTCTACATTTACAAGAACTATTAAGACAACGGCTAAAAAAAAAGCAATGGTAAAACAAACAATCGAATTCGCCTGCTATCCAGTAGCACGACATCTATGGCAGGCAGACCTGCAGAATGAGCAAGCAGTCTAAAAACAGAGTATGTCGTATGTATAATTTTTTTTCATGCTGCAAAGCAAGCGCTGGAAGGACGTTTCACGACGTTAAGGAAATTTCTTGCAATCAGTTGAGAACAAGTTAGAACAGTGAACTTGTCCTTGCCCCTGGCATAACGTTTTGTGTTGCCCATGGAAACTCACATAAATTTGTAAATAAAAACAAAAAAGACAAACCTTCATTAAAAAATGTGCAACTTTGGCAAAGAAAAGTTACCTTGAACTAAATATGTGTGATACAGTTGTACTGGGTTCATTTATGTGCTTAACCAATTTTGAGGCAAATCGGCGACAATGAAAAGAAACCTGCCCGTGGTCGTTTTAGAACGACCACGGGCAGGAAACTCTGGTGAGGCTCTCGGTGCGACTCTCTGCCATGGGCCTGCGCAGACCACAGAACAACATCGGTCAGAGCTTGCAGCCATAAGGTGCTTCATACCATGAAGCTACAGAAGCGGGTACAATTGGAAGCAAAGTGCATTTTATGTCTCTGCAGAACGAAGAGTTTAATAGCTAGTATGCATTCATAAGGTGATACAGTCATGAATGCACAGACTTTTTAATTCAGCACTATATCACAAAATTGTTAACCATGCCGGGCAACACTAAAAACCGAGAGCATTATTCCAAACTATCTCAGCTTAAAGTTAACCACGACAGAAGCTTCAAGCCATCCTTGCAAATTCAGTGCACAAAGCACGCCATATGACCTTCTAGTTGGACGTCATGGTACGTCGAGCGTATAATCATGTGTCATGCTGTTTTTGCTGCAATGGCTTGTAGTGTCAAAAGTGGTCTAGCTTAAAGAGACGCAAAGTATAGACGTTTGTGAGTGGGGCCCTCACCTAGTCTGCAGCTACATTGCGAAATAGGACGTTCCAACCGGGATGTTTGCCGCCTGTAACCACACGACCAGCTTGTGCCCAGTGATTGTTCGAGCTGAGTACATGTCCTCGACAGTGCCATTATTTGACAAGCATTTTTATGAATGTTAAACATAACTGACTTACAGAGAAACTGCACCTCAACGACTAATGACTTGGAATACCTAACTGAATACCGATATATTAACTAAATGCAAAACAATTACCTGGCAGGCATTAAATTTTTCAAGAGGCTGGGTCGACTCCGCATTAAGTTGAAGGAGTCGATGCGTAATAGGACAATACAAACAAATATATGCCTTAGAATTCCTTTTGCACCCCCAAAATAATGTGTTTTCGAAAATAAGACACACAATGTTCTTGATTCAGAAAGTGCCTCAGCTGTACAAATGCATATGCAGTAAGGGCACTCGCCAAGCCTATTTTACTCAGCTCTGTGCAGGTTAAGCTAAGTTAGAGTATAGAAGTACACGCTCACTGACACCATGAGAAAGGCAGGGAGAAGTCTCCGTTGTTCCACCACCAGCCCGTCTGCTACCTTCGATGACGTTTCAGCGCCTCATGAGCCTGGAGCGAGCACATCTGTCCAAAGCGGGGTGAAAAGCACAAGCACGTGCTGGAGGACGCCCAGCCATTCTCTTTTTGTCATCGGCTATACTACATATTTTTAGTATGACATACTTTTAAGTGAGAAAAAGTATTGCAAATATGCAGTCCACCTTTGACCATAATACAGAATTCTGATAAAGATAACAGTTGCCATTCACCATTTTCCAAATAAGTGCTCCCACCTATCGGAACATCTACACGTTGTGCGTGAGTGGGTTCAGGACTGAGACGCTAGAAAACGAAGCGCTCGCAAGGCTTGTCTGGCCCTTCCAACCATGCGGGTACATTCGTCGCAAATTCCCGATTTCTAGACAAAATGATTTAGAATGAACAAATCTTGTCTACGCCCGAGGTAAAACATTGAATTGCGATTCCCCCATATTGTGCAAACCATCCTTCAAACTGCGGTACTACCTGCAAATGAACTATGTTGTGCTGCGGCATGCGTCCATGCTGAGTGCTTCTAAGGAAAACCACTGCTCGTGTTGAAGACAACATCCCACAGTGTACAGGCAACAATGTTTAACAAACTAAAACAAAATTGATAACATTCAATAGACACATATAGGCTCAAAAAGTGTCGACACCATGATTGTTGTTTTTGGTTTTATTCTTGCATACAAACAAAAGTGACTTCCTCTTTCCTCCGATGCACAGTAAAACACCTTTATCTTCGTGGCCCCTATTTTCAAATCGGTGACATAATCGCAGCCACTGAATTCTGCAGAATTAAAGGCTGCGAAAATTAAAGGTTCGCCAACGTTAAGGGGTTTACTGTTCTTCTGTGTGTCACATGATGTTAACATTTCAAGGAGGCTGAAGGTATAATGGTTTAAAAAAAATTGACCTATAAAAAAATGCCCTTCTCTAGGTTAGGCATGCGAGGTTTTTTGCACTACCTATAACGTGGCAAGTTTGTTTCGGCAGAGCTTTCGGTAAAATGAGGTCACAAAAGTAGCTATACTTGGTGTCAACTATTTTGTGCTGCATTATAAAGCTAGAGTAGATTCCACAGTGGTTCAGCACAGCACTGTTTGATGCGAGAGCATATGTAGTTTAGTGTTGCATCCCACTTGCATGATCTAGAAAAACTAGCGCTGACAGAGTTGGAGCACTCTAAATAATAACAGCCGACTGTAGAAGCATTGAGAGATGCACACATGCGAACTTTGCATTTCTTAAAAGTGGATTCGAGCAAAGGAAAAAACAATATGTATACTTACGGCGGCCATACTTGCCTTTCCCAAGCACGACCACTTTTCCCTCGGTAGCACCATCAAGTAAGAAGCACCAACAACACGCCCATGAGACGCCGCCGACTCCTGGATTGAATGACGACCCGCCTGAGGTCTTGGAAGGAGATCCGGAACACTGCTTTAGGCCAGACGTTGTATCTGGTGGGGGTGGAACTAAAAGTAAAAATTAACAAATTTATCTGAAGCGCTACATTCCTATAGGATGGCAGTATTTTTTGTAGGCCAGTGATGCGCTTTAATTAAACACAAATGGTTGGTTTATATGATGAACCAGCAGCCCCTATTTTGCTTAAGTGTAACGCAGTGTCTAACGTTACGTCTGACGGAACCCGAAATAAAAATTAAAGTTACCGTATTTACTCGAAAATAGGTCGAACCCTATTTGTTGGACCCACCGAGAATTAAAAAAATAATTCAAATATAGGTCGACCTTTTTTTTTATTTTTACAAACAGGGGAAATTTTGGGCAAAAGAAAAAAAGCTTTATTTACGTCACTCTCAGCTAAAGCACGGGGCGATGCCAAAATCTTCATCACCGTCAGAACTTCTGGACATGCCATCGTCGTCCGAAGCTTCGTCAGCTTGGTAGACATCCTCGCAAATTCGCAGCAATACTTCACTGACACCGCTGTAAAATGGCGACAAGAAGAAACGAAACAAGGTGCGGAGCGACGAAAGACAAACTACAAAGACGCAAGCAAAGCCGCCGTGTCGCCATGAGCAACACGCGAGCCGAGTGTTGGCCGAGCGGTCTCAAGCAGCAAACCAAAATAACCTCCGTGTTTTTTGTTTTTTTTTTGCGCGCGCGTTTGCGAGGATGGAGGGCGAAGTGCATGGCGCATCGCGTTCCTCTCCTTCCCCGTTGCCCAGCAAGGGGAACGCTAGTGGCTAGAGGCGCGATGGCGAAACCCGATGCCCGAGATGCGCGAGATAGCGGCACCGGCCACCGCGCGCACGGACAATTTCGGTTTTCGTGCACCGAAAGCTTTTTGAAACAAGAAGCCGCGCGGCTCTACGGCAACGCCGGCTCGGTGACTCGATAGCTTCATGCCTCCGGTCGGGTCGCAAAATTTGGTCTTGAATGTAGTTCGAAATTCTTTAATCACAATTTCCGAGAAAGAAAAAAAAAAAGAAAGAAAAAAAAAGAAAAAAAAAAGGCCCGACTTGTATTTGAATAAACACGGTAGACAGCCGCGCGACGAGACACACATTATTGAAGCGATTGGTGCGAGCGACCAAGGCGATGAGTGACGTTTTCTAGAAGCCCAAGAACCGAGCGGCGCAAGCAGCGAGAGTGAGAAATCGTCGATCGGCGCCGCCACTCGTAGCTTCTCGCTGTCGCTCGTCTCGTTGATCGCTATATAGCTTACATGCCGTTCAGAAAGGCGCTCTAAGTGCTTACCATTGCATTGGGACCAGCCTCGCAACCAACCGTAACCAGTTTTGACTTTTTTTTTAAAGCCGACCAGGTAGAAGTTAACATCGTACATACATGGTTTTCAAGCATGGCTCCTCGTTCATTGCTCGATTTGCATTTTCGGTAAATGACAAACCGCAATGAAGCACAATTATTCCAGTTCAAAATTGTCACGAACACTTGGCACGCATGATTACACTGTAGCGCACCAAACGTAATTTAAAAGTAGAACGAAAACGGGACGAGATTCGCTTACCACTTTACGGAGACAGACGCCTTCGGATCCCAGGCTTAACGGCTGAACTCGGAAGTCGCCGGCGGTCCGGCGATCGGACGAGGCGAGCCGGTCGCGCTGACGCAGGCTGACCACACGTGGTTGAACTATGACAAGCGCCGTCGAGTTTAGAACCAGAGACGCAGTAGAAACGGACCGCAAAACATCTGTCCCGTAAACCGTAAACGAGCCAACACCGCTCAATCTTCGCCATTGTTCGCCATCTCCGCGACGACCGGAAGTGGAAGCCGCGAAGTTAGAAAAGCCGCGCCAGCGGAAGCCACTGGGCGGAAGTTTTACGTTTCGGTTTCGCTTTACTCCAACGCCGGCTACAGTCGCTACGGTTGCGCGCTGGTAGGTTTGTGGCTGGTTGCGACGACGCGAGGGGCCACGAAAAGACGCCGAGTTGGCCGAGTCCGAGTCACGGCCCACGATTCGAGCAACGGGCCGTTTGCCGCTGTCGACCGGCGATGCGGTATCCGCGGCTCGGTGTCACGATCGGTTTGTTGCCGTGCGCGTTGACTGAAAGCTCGAAGTTATGCAGTTCCGTTCCGGCACCAGCCGCACCACGTTTTCCGGTGCATCGCACGTGGAGGCCTTTCGACGCATTCAGTGAACGTAAAGATCGTGCCCGCTGTCTTCGGTGCTGTGGAAGAAACTGCGAGACGGAAGAAGCATCAAAACCAAGGCGTTTAGGACTCCAGGCCGGGCCGCCGGCTCACTCTGAACGAGAGGCGACGTGTGTGCGCACGCTTTGAGGAAGCCTCCGCGTTTCGCTGCGCCAGACCTCGCCGATCGCGACCGGACCAACCGGACCCCGAGTCCGAGAGGCTCTTGCGCAGCCAAGAACGGCGCCGAGGTAGGAGCTGCTCGTTCTGCGCTATCATGCAGTGCTCTACAGTGCTCGGAGCTCTCGGTGTCGTTCGTGCTTGCACCGAAGCCTTTGTGACCCCTTCGGACGCGCAAGTCGTACTTCGCAAGGGTTTGGACGGGGCCGCCCTCACCGAGCAGCTCCGCTATATTCCGCTTACTTATGATCTCAATAAAAGCTTGCGTTTGTTCTCGGGAAAAAAAATTGCGGGACCGCTCTCGGCGCCGCCGACGAGGTTGGCCGCCGCCATGTTCTCAGCTGTTCACTCGCTCCCGCAGCGAGCGCCTTCCGATAATCCTCCCCGTTCCAAAATGTGATGCGACCTCCGTTTACATGGGCTAAATGAATGCGCACTCGCCATCTCGATCCACCTCTGTCTAGTGACTTTAATGCGATGCGCTTTCTTTGCGCATTATGCCGTTTACATGACCGCATTTTGAATGCGGCAACTGGATTCAATGCGACTAAGTCACATTCATGTAAACGCGACTTATGTTCTTTTTCGACATGTTTGGTGTATGTAACGATACCGGTGATAAACAATGGACATTTTGGTGGAAGATGGCGGTCGTCTTTCTGCATGTGTGATTTGGTTATACCGGTGGTCCTGTGGTATAAGCGTTTCGGTGGAAAGATTGCGGTCGCCTACGTCATCGGACGCAAAATCATACCAGCCACACCAAATCATATCGGCAGGCAAACTGGCTGCCAGTATAGACAGACCCGGAGCCATAGCGGTGCCGGTATCTCCAGTTATGCAGAACGCCAAACCAAACTAGCTCCATGTATAATAACAACAAATTAAGTTGGTGTCATGCCAGAACTGTACAAGCAGCAGGTTTGTTTCTTGTACGTTTTTCCAATAGGGTATTAAGCTATCGGCGTATGGGGCTGATTCTTGCGCTGGCTCCTCAGACACACGTCGACCAGAAAGTACATCACTGTATGCAAGGTTTCTATTTGGTCTAGTCTGGGTTATTTCTTGTTGGTCCTTCTTCGATTCTGACTTTCCTGAATTTTCTTTATCAGTGGTTGGAGAACGTTTAGAAGAGATATTCATTGACCTCGATGCGGCTCTTTTTGGTGAGTCCTTCTTAGGATGATTTTTTCGTCCTGCTTGAGCATAGGAACGATCTGCGTGCTTTGTTTCTTTTTGAAGCACAGGATATTCTTCTTGTGCTACAGGTAGTTCACGTTGTGTTTCAACCAGGGTTGGGCAGAAATACTCAAAAATGTATTTGGAAATACAAATGCTGGGATACATTGAAATAGTAGCTAAAATACTGATACTAAGATACATCTGTAGAAATGTATCGCGATACGTATCGGAAATACATTTTAAAAAGAGGCAAAAAGTATTTGGAAATACAAATACAGGAATACATTTTACGGAGGGCAGAAATACAAATACAGAAATACTGATACTGCAATACATTTTCCAAATTTTTTGAGACGCCAACTGAGATGAAGCTTGAAGTTTGAAGTGGATGTTTTCGATCCCGAAATTACTTTCCAGTAGGCTTGGCACTTTGCCTTGAAGGTAGTGTTTTCGGACGACAAGGAGTCTTCAATGAGCCCCAAAAAAAACGTTCCAACAATTGCTGACCGCGGTCCCTTCCATGACATCCTGTCTGTCTGACAAGGGAATCCTGTCAATATTGATCACGTTATGTCACGGTGGAATGAACTAGAATTCTTTATCTGAAGGTGTGGGCCTTGAACATGAAACTTTACCACGCTGCTGTATGAAAAGACAATGCGTACTTTTGTTGTAGGCTACCTAGCTGAAGATCGTGCATGCAGTGTCATTTGGAATTTTTGAGAATAGTGGACTACCTGAAGCATCTTGGAATACATGTCTTATCTTCTGTTTTACAGTTGAAAAGACGATACGGAAGCATCCCTGTTCTGAAGGTCCTTACTACCGACCCTCCGCCACCGACGCACGGATTGCAGTCCTCAAGTTTTGCCTAGCATTATCCAAACAGAGACCTCGTGGATTGCGAGCTGATATTGCCGGCACAGGTGCGAGCTGTCCGAGAAACAGTGGTCTCGAGACTAGTCGCGGCAGTACGTAATCAGGGATGGCACAACGAGGCCACTTCTGGCCTCCTCCTGGGTTTTGGATCACCAGAGCAGCGGGTCACGTTCACGTCGGCTGATGACGTACCCTTGAGCCGTGCAATGTAACGGGCGCAGCCGCAGATGCATTCGAATATGTGTTGAACTTCACAGCGTGAGTCTTCCTACTATTTCAAGTCAACCAGCGCCAGGCTCGTGCTGCAACGGAATGTGACTCAGCTTTGCCGGCTGGGTGTTCTCTGTACGCTAAGGCGAGAGAGAGCGGGCATTGGATGCCAGCAAACAATGACTCAGGAAATCCCTACCTAAGGACCTGCGGCAGAAGATGCTGTGACTCCACTCCTGGCGCGCCACCTGGTTCGAGTCCCCGACTACGCAACACTTCTCAGAAGAGAGAAGAGGACGTATAGAAAAATTAAAGCAGAATCAAAAGGAACCTTGGTCAGCATAGTAACAATACCCCAGAATCTCCTTAACTCTGGTGCCCTTAGAAGTAAAAAAAAAAAAAATGCGTTCGGAGCTGTTATTTTTTTTTCTTTTTTTTTTGGGGGGGGGGGGAAGAGTATTTCGCAAGAAATGTAACGAAATACATTTCATCTTGATTGTATCGCGATACAAAGGACCATTCAAAATGTATTTCGATACAGGAATAGAGATACTAGTGAAAAAAATGTATCGCGATACAGAAATACAGATACGAAATGTATTTCTGAAATACTATCGCGATACATTTGTATCGCGATACTGCCCAACCCTGGTTTCAACAAGCTTTGGTCCGTGAATGAAAGATTTTTTTCCTTGTAAGTGCTGCCAGGCGTACCTTGCAATTTGCATAAGAAGCAGGATGGTCACCGAGACAGTTCGCACATTTGGTGGGAAGTGTGCCAGGGCATTCTTTGGACGAGTGTGGTTCTCCACATCTTTTGCATTTTGTTTTCCCCTTGCAGTACTTTGCAATGTGGCTGAGGGCCTGGCAGTTGAAACACCTTGGAGGTGCTTCAATGTACTCGGTTACCTCGTGCCGTGTGAAGCCGAGGTTGATCTTGTCCGGTCGCTCGGTGTTTAGACGGAATGTTAGAACCACTCGGTCGGTTGGTTGGGCAACATCTGTTGCATTTTCGCGTCGCTGGTAGAGCCGACGAGCGGCGATCACACCTGCTGGTCCCAGAAATTCGTTAAGGTCATTATCAGTGTACCACTTTGGTACCCCTTTGATTAGAGCGAAGTTTTGTAGGTACGCTTTGGGTATGGTTGCTTGTACCGGGATCCCACAAAGGGAGTGCACTTTGAGAAGTCGATGCACAGTCGGTACTTCTGAGACATCAAGTAAAAGACCTCCCCTCGCTGTGAAACGATGTCTCACGATGGGCGCGCCAGCCAGTGTCTCTACTTCAGCAGACAATTTCAGCGGGTTTTTTTGCTGCAACCGCTTATCCTCCTGCACGGGCGTTAGAAGGACTGGAACCCCTGTCGTCCTCGGCCGACGATGTTGCACTAAGGTGAACTCAGAGTCCTCTCCGGCGTCCGTCTCTTCCATTTTTTCGGGGTGGTCGTTCACTGATATCTCCTCATCATCACCGTCTCCCTTACGTCGCTTAGTTTGGGGGCTTACTTGTATTCCATTGTAGATATGGTCTGATTCGCTAATATCCGAGGTCGTGTCTGGGGGATGTCCATCGGCACAGGACATACCAGGTGTATTCCTGCCTCGAAAGGCCAAGGTTGACTTGAATGGGCGTCTTAAAATATATGTGTCGAAAAATTGAAACAAGAGAAGAAAAAATGGCGACCTAGTCAAATAGGATTCTTCTTCCTCCTCGAACACAAAGCGCCGGCAACTGGCATTTTTATTTGCCCGGGTCGCGCCTGAGCTTTGTTAACTTCTTCCTCGATTATTTTATGGTAAAATAGGAACGCTGTGTCAACGATACAAAATCTGACCTTTTGAGATGTGTCTAAACACAGGCGGCTTCAGAATAGTTTTCGAATTATTAACATTACCACGGTCCGCACAGCTTGGAGGATCTTAAATTATAAAGTTAAATGAAAGGAAGATTAATAATTCGGTGTGGGGCTGTCCGCACACGCGTGAAATTTCTATTACCAGTGTTTGGATTTCCAAAGAACTGTCGCCATATTACAAGGGCCCCATGGAGACTTACCAGGGTCGATTTTTATATTCTGTTTATTGTCATTGCCTTTTCTGGAATCCTCAGTTTTCTTATTGCGCCCACCCTCCTTGAAATTGAAGTGAGTATTCGAGTGTTGAACTGCATCACTATGCATACACTTTTTTTTCACCACTCTAATAACGTGTTATTACACAGCTGTAAAACAAAGTAATGTATCATGCAGCCCGTGCCTCAGAGCAAACTGACCTTGCGCAAGCTGGAAATATTCTTCCAAAAATATTGGCTTTCTTTGAAACATAAATTATCTTTATCTTCGTTGTTTTTGGAATCTTGTCTCGGAGCACAAATGGGTCTCGGTCTCGATAGCTTCGTTTGCCACTCGAACTTGGCATTTCCGACGACAAATGGGCGAACCCTCTGGCGTCCCACAATTGCAGGTCGGTGCTCGAACTTATCGACACAGCAATGTGCATGGATAGCCGACGGCCACTCAAAAAGATCAACTACGCGAACGAGGAACACGAAGAGCTGTACCGGGAAACAGCTGCAAGCTTCGAAGATAATACACAACGCAACACACTTAAATGCTACAACTGCGGCAAGCCGGGACACTTCTCAAGAGAATGTCGCGTTCCGAAGACACCCGCCACTCTTTGGGCAGAAGAAAGACGCAGCGCACACAGTCGTACGACGTCATCTCCAAGATTTTTTGAGCAAAGCGATGACGAACGCCGAAGCCGTACCACCATGTCAAGAAACGTTCATTGCTTTCTACGTGCAAGCGGGGACGACCTACCCATTGTTCATGGCACAATTGGCTCAGACACAACTGTGAAGGTGTGCATCAACACGGGCGCAAACGTCTCAATCATTCGCTCTGAAGCCATTCCGCCCAACTCCAGGGTCACCGTTCATTCCAACAGATCTGAGATAAACGTCCTTGGAACACGAGTAAGACCTGAGAAAGTCACAGCTTTGACTATCACGGTAGGCACTACTCAGGTTTGGCTACCCGAAGTGTTCGTCACGGAACTACCTGCTCCTATCGACATTCTTCTTGGACCAGATTGGAGACAACTTGCCAACGTAGATGTTACATTTCACCCCAGCAACGACGTTACGGTAGTTCAACTGCCTCAAGGAAACACGCTTGAACGTTGCAGCCCAAGCACATCAAGTGAGCTAACGGGTGAAACACTCATTGCATCGTTCTGTCAACGCGAGCTTTTTATTGGCACAGCTCTCGTGCGTGGAACGAAGCACGGCGATAGATTTGTGAAGCTAGAAACACGAGCAAGTGCCCCAGACACCGAACTGATCGAGCGCATCGAAATGGCTGTCAAAGAAATGACTCAAGATGCATCGCTCGATCAACGGAACCAGCTTCGTCGCATTCTACTGGCACATCACTCAGCCTTTGTCGATGGCGAGAATAAAATAGGGCTATGCCCCCATTCCGAACATTCAACTGGTCTCAGGGACAATATACCAGTCACATCTCGCCCTTATAGATGCTCTCCTGCTGATCGCCAGTTTCTCAAAAAGGAAGTCAATGATCTGCTACAAAAGGGCATTATAAGAGAAAGTGATAGCGAATATGCATCTCCAACGATTGTGGTGGATCAACCGCATCACACCACGACACCTCGACGAATGGTGCATGACTATCGTAAGCAGAACGCAAAAACGATCCACACTCCTTACCCAATGCCAATCATCGAAGATGTTCTTAGTGACGTGATGTCTGAAAAAGCGAAGTACTTTACAGTCATGGATGTAAAGTCTGCCTTTCTCACCATACGGGTTAAACAAAGCGATGTACATAAAACCGCATTTGTTACCCCCGACGGAAAATATGAGTACCTGCGAATAGCATTTGGTTTCTGCAAGGCACCACAGACGATGCAAACTGTGATGCGTCGCAGCTTTGATGGGCTGCCCCGCACCGCAACCTACATGGACGACATTGGTCAAGGAGCCTCTTCAGTCGATGAATCTCTTACTCTACTGGAGGAGGCGCTAAAGCGTGTCATAACAAGCGGGCTCCGTATGAACATCAAGAAATGCCAGTTCGTCTCTTCTAGAGTAACCTTTCTCGGCTACGTCATCACGAAAGAAGGTAGAGTTCCAGATCCCTCACGAGTTGCGTCAGTCGATAAATTTGAACCTTCGCAAAGCAAGAAAAAGCTCTACGCGTTCCTCCAGTTTGCAAGTTACTTCCGAATGTTCATTAGTAACTTCTCTGCCATCACGTCCCCTCTACGTGCCTTGTTGGCTCGTGACACTGATTTCATCTGGACTGAAATTCACGAGAAGATCGTCAATGACGTGAAGAGAACTTTGACAAGTCCTCCAGTAATCGCAAACTTCAGGTACGGATGCCCAAAAATAATTTATATCGACGCCAGTCAAGCTGGTCTGGGAGCGGTACTCGTCCAAGTTCAAGAAGAGAGAGAACGAGTAATCGAGTATGCAAGCCGCAGTCTCAATGAGCACGACTCGAAGCTCCATTCAAACACTCTCGAATGTATGGCTCTTCACTGGGCCGTCACCGAAAAATTTGCCATTTTTCTTCGTGGAGGACCTCGATTCACGGTTGTCACGGAAAACATGAGCCTTACGTACCTCGTAAAACAAGGAACAATCAACCGCAGATTCGCCAGGTGGACACTCGATTTAGCGGAATACGAATTTGATCTTGTACACCGATCTGGAAAACTCAATGGTGCAGCAGACGCGATGTCACGACTTGACATGCCAGACAGAGACCTGTAAGGCCTCATCAACAACGAGGCGGCTGGATGCACACTCAAGTGCCTGGCGATTGTGCTGAGTCAGGACTCCCGCCTCAGGAGTTTCCAGACGTCTGATCCGGAATGCCAACGACTTAAACTACTACAAAACAAGGAGAACGGTCTCTTTGAAACTGACAACGAAATCCTCGTATGAAAACTGAAGCGCAGTGGACGACAAATCACGTGAATCGTGGTACCTCTCGCGTTGCGTGACATTGTAATGTCTATGTGCCATGATAAGGTCGGACATATGGACAAAAGAAAAAGTGAAAGCCGTTTACAACTCCCTGTAACACCGAATTAAAGCGCAGCTCTTGAGGAGGAGGAGGGAAGGGTACTGGGGGGTGAAGTGACCTGGGGGGGCGGGTGTCACGTGACCTTGGGGGTCATGTGATTTTGGGGTGTCACGTGACGATGCCGATGATGTCATCAGTGACGTCACTGATGACGTCATCCGTGATGATGACAATGACGATGCGGATGCCGGTGACGTCATCAGTGACGTAAATGACGATGACGATGCGGATGCCGGTGAGGTCATAAATGAATAAAGGGCAAACGCCAACCAATCCCTAAAAATTGTAGGGTGAGGTCATCAGTGACGTCACTGATGACGTCATCAGTGACGATCACGATGCGGACTGATGACGTCATCAGCGGTGATGACGATGACTATGCGGATGTCAGTGACGTCATCAGTGACGTCACTGATGACGCAATCCGTGATGATGACGATGCGGATGCCGGTGACTTCATCAGTGACGTAACTGATGACGTCATCAGTGATGATGACGATGCGGATGTCGGTGAGGTTATCAGTGACGTCACTGATGACGTCATCAGTGATGATGACGATGACGATGCGGATGCCGGTGACGTCATCACTGACGATGACGTCATAGGGGAGGCCACGCGACCTCGGCGGGGGGGGGGTCACGTGACCTCGGGGGTCACGTGACTTTGGGTGTCACGTGACCTTAGGGGTCACGTGACCCTGGAGGAGGGGTCACGTGACCTTGGGTGACCTTGGGGGCCACGTGACCTTGAGATTACCTTGGGGGGGGGGTCGCGTGACCTTGGGGTGACCTTGGTTACGCCGACATCGACGCCAACGGCGACGCCGACGCCGCTCAAGCTGGGAACGGGCCCCTAAGAGCTGCGCTCTAAAACGTCAGATCAGGTTTCGAAGCGCTACTGGTGGCCGCCCGTGACCAAGGACGTCGCACGGTATGTTCGATCGTGTGACATATGTAGGCACATAAATCGCCGCACAACTGCCAAGGAAGGATGCCTTAACCCAAGAGACATTCCTGACGAACCAAACAAAGTGATCTCTCTTGATCATTTCGGACCAATGGCGGAGAAAGAAGGAAATACTCACGTTTTGTTATGCATTGACCACGCTACGTCGACGCATCCGCTGTCCCCAGCACGGCTTTCATCCACTACATCAACTTTCTGACAAAGAGATGGATCCCCAGGTTTGGGGTACCGGAAATAATCATCACAGACCAAGCAAGAGGATTTGTGAACCGAAACACGAAAAGAATTCATCGACGTCTTGGTGTGACACACACCACATCTCCACCATATTGGCCGGAAGCAAACGGTCTTATCGAAAGAATGGTAGGAACAATCAACCAAGTCCTATGAAAACTTGTGGACCATCGTCTTGACTGGCATATCGCATTGCAAGATGCAGTAACCGCCGTTAACGCTACGAGACAGAGCTCGACGCGATACAGCCCTTTTTGGCTAATGCATGGGTATGATCCAAAACTTCCAGGCGAACTAAACGTTGGAAGCGTTAATGATGACATCACAGAAACCGAAAGGTTGCTCAACCTTGCCAGGAGTCGATGCGCTGCAAAGCGAAATTTGGAAAATAGCCAGACGCTGGCGAAAGCCCGGTACGAAGCCGACACGAAGGCACCTTGCTTTAACGTTGGTGACTTCGTATACTGTATCAAAGGATCTCGGTGTGGAACCCTGGACTCTCCATTTGAAGGACCGTACGAAATCACAGAATTCAAAGATAGCAATACCGTGTTGCTGAAAAGAGCCGTCCCCATAGAGGGCAGATCCAACTCGAGACTAGCTAATTTACAAGGGAACAGCGCACCCTCAAAACAAGCACTCTAAGTTTTCATGCACACAAAAAAGAGCCACTTACACAGCGCTGATTGACAACTCTACGTTATATTTACAATTTTCAAACAAATTACAAACGAAAATTGTAAATATAACGTAGGGTTGTCAATCAGCGCTGTGTAAGTGGCTCTTTTTTGTGTGCATGAAAACTTAGAGTGCTTGTTTTGAGGGTGCGCTGTTTCCTTGTAAGTCATGAACAACCAACTCGTCCGAACCTCCGTTTTAACACTAGCTAATTTACAACAGCTACGGAGATTCGTCGCAATAGATATCGAGCCAGTCGAGCTATCAGACACTATAATAGGACAGGCGCTAGCAAACCAAGTGGAAAGAGAATCACTGCAAAACACGCTCAACCTTCCAGAGGGATCTCCCGAAGGCGTTGAAGAACCAGCTGGTTCAGTGCAAAGCGGAGATGGATTGGACGTAGCCACTCAGAATGCAACATCAACACGTATGCCAAGGGAACGAAGGCCTCCAGCATACCTCCGAGACTATATCACAAATTGAAGTGACGTACAGACTTGAATCGAGGCCAATTCAAACTTTAAAGTGGGGCTTGTTAGCAGTGCGAGTAAGAAAAAGAAAAGAAAGAAAAGTGGTCGAGACACGAGCACGAGCGGGGGAGAGAAAAGGAGGACGAAAGGCACAGAGACGCACGAGCACGGACGATACGGAACGATTTGTAACTCTTTCAGATAAAATTTTTTTCTTAACTCGAACCCGCTATTCGCAGCTTTCGGCAAACATTGTTTCTTCTGGTTCCCTTTCCTCAATCGGATGTGACGGTACCGGATACAGTCTGGAAGACAGGCTGCCCGACCTCTTGGAGCTGGGGCAAAACTTGTGCTGGTAAATTGCCGCACACGCCTGGGAAGCGCCGCCAGAACAGCTTGCACCCGCCAGCCTTTGACCAGGCGAACGCCCTTGCCGAAGATATGGCAAAATATTTTGCAGGGAAATGACCACCCGAATCAGTCAATAGATATCCGTTGGCGGCCGCTTCACGAGGGGGGGGGGGGGGGGGGGGGGGGGGAGGAGGGGGGTGCTTTAGGCCGTTTCTGGGCCGGCTTGCTAGAATACCGTCTCAGCTGACACTCGGGCTACGTTCTAAATCTTACCCGAGTGTCCGAGTTCTAAATCTTACCCGCTCTGGATATTAGCACCTGTGTGACAGCATCATTAATAGAGAGTTTTAGAATAGGGGCCCCCAAAGCTTGGGGGCCCCAAAGAAATAGGAGCTCACCACTGCGCATGCGCAGAAGCCAAACTCTGTTTGGGGCTTTGGGTTGGCGCTTGGGCCCCCAATCACTTGGGGCCGGGTTGCGTCGGCAAACATGGCGGCGCCCTTTCCGCTCGCTTCGGAGCAAATTCGTCATGGTCGCTGCAGTATTAGCCAATTACAATGCCAATGAATAGTGCAACCGGCTTTCGCTTTGGTTTATCTCGCTCAAATCACAAAGGATGAGCGGTGGGCTTGCCCCATTTTAAAGATCGTCCCCGACTGTGGCCGTTTCTAAGCCTAAACATACGCGGTAACCGTTGACATGGCAACGTAATGCTACTCCGTGGCTCCGAGTAGATTTCGTTCGTGGCACGATACCTGCATCTTGAAAACAAGTATTTCAAGGCTTCAAAGTCGCTCCAGCTCAGATCTAAATAGTGCAGCTGCTCTATTTGAGACGAACGTGCTCGCGTTTGTCTCAGTCTCGGCATAGTTGAAGGCCTAAATCTTCGGCTGCAGATGGTCAAAGCGCACACGAGCGCCCAAAAAATTCGAGAACGAGCCATATCTAAAACAGCGCGCAAACACTGGAGGAAGAAAATAGATCACAGGAAAAGAGCGCTGACTCCCAACTTATGTATTGTGAAAAAAAGAGAAAGAGGAAGCTTCAGACATGAAGTTCACGCGAACCCACAAGGTAAAAAGAAGAAAGAATAAGAACAGGTACATTACTAAGTTGCAGTAGAAAAGGAGAAAGCTGACATTACAAGGTCACGACGAAAAAAAAGATGAGGAAAAAGAAGAAAGAAAAACAACAACGTGGGTAACGTGGACTTCATACCTGAAGCTTTCTCTTTCTCTTTCTTTCACAATACATAAGTTGGGAGTAAGCGCCCCTTCCTGTGTTTTGTTATCTTCCTCCTGTGCTTGTGCGCTGTTCTAGGTATGCATTCTAAGCACCAGCTAGCTCAACTCTCTATGTTACTACGAGAACAAGCGCCCAATTAGAGCGCTTGTTCTCGGCCACCCGAAGCGGGGTGGCCGAACGAGTCGAGGCCGATCCAAGGTCAGAAGAAAATGGCGGAAGAGAAGGCTCCCACGTGCGTTCGCTTCTCGATCGACGATGACATTTATGTGCTGCGCGAAGTGTACGCCACTAACCCATTCCAGGATTTCAGGAGATGGACTTCAATTGCCGAAAGGGTCTCCCAAGCAATCGGAAGAAATTTCTCCACACGAGCCATCCTCGACCGGGTCGACCTGCTGCTGGCACAGTTTAATACGAAGCACAGATTTCCCGGTGACTTTCGTAAGGTAACGTAAAAAACAAAACAAAAAAAAGCAAAAAAAAAAAAGCAACGGGTCTGTGTGAACGAGCTTTTAGCCACGGAGTAGCAACACGTCACCATGTCAACAGTTACGACGTATGTTTAGGCTTAGGAACGGCCAGAATCGGGTACTATCCTTAAAATGGGGCGAGCCCACCGCTCATTCTTTGCAACTTGAGCGTGATAAAGCAAAGCGAAAGCCGGTTGCACTACGCATTGGCAATGAAATTGGCTAATACTGCAGCGACCATGACGAACTTGCACCGAAGCGAGCGGAAAGTGCGCCGCCATGTTTGCCGACACAACCCGCCCCCAAGCAATTGGGGGCCCCACGCTATTTCTCGAATTTCACGTTGGGGGCGCGTGCCAACCCAAAACCCCAAACGGAGTTTGGGTTCTAGGCATGCGCAGTGCTGAACCGCTATTTCTTTGAGGCCCAAAGCTTTGGGACCGCCTATTATAAAACTCTATATCTGTCGTGCTGCTTCAGCTACAGGATGGGCTGAAAGCAAGCTACACCTACCAGCGTCGTGCCTGTGACCGAGGAATGGCCCGTCGAGTTCGCAGATGATTCCATTGGCGCACATGATAGCCTAGTATTTGAGGGCGTGCACTCTCTTGTGACCAGAGAAGTAAATCTTCTGATTCAGAGACGGTCGGCAGATGGGTCTTGCTGTGCCGTTCCAACTGGTGTTACCCTCCCTATTATTTGAACCGCAAGCCACAATAAAGTGTCGTTTCAGCGAAAATATTCTGCGTTTTAATAATTCTTCACTGTTAAGAAGTTCGTTCGTTGTCTACAATGGCGCTGCATGCGAAAAAGGCGAGCGTACCACGTTGCGTCGTCACAAACCCTATTCTATAAGCACGCTGCTTGAGGTGTCGTTGCGGTGGGTACCCCAAAGCTTTGGGTTCCCCAAAGCATTGGGGCCCCCTATTCTAAAGCTCTCTAATATCGCCTTAGCGGTGCTCGGGTTTCCGGATGTGGTTGAGGATCGATAAGACATTTAGCATGCAATTTTCGCATTCTCTTAGCTTTATTTGAACGTTGGAGTGTCTGAGAATCGATGCGAAATCTATGCGTCGCATGTTGGGCCTTGGGGAATTCGTTTTTTCCCCAGGTAACCGCATGATCACAAACTTTTAGCGAGGAAGCTTTTGCGATGTTAACGTTTTGTACAAATGAACCAGGGAACCTGGGTTCAATCCCCACCCCTGCCCGTTTCGATCTGGATGAGCATCGTACCGGCCTGCGGTTGTGCACCACTGCGTGGTGCACGTTAAAGACCTATAGAGCCCGGCCAGGCTAGCGGTTATACTGCATTGGCTAAAAATGCTCTTCTACAGCGAATGACTCGTCGCAACTTTGAAATGGCTGACCAACTACATGCTGTATAAATATTCATACAACTCCCAAGTATACTAATCAACGATTTTACGATATGCGCAGCGCAAGTTCGTCTGCTTCTTTTAATAGGGGTTGTGGTGACGTCAGAACGCCGAGCTCTGATTGGTTCTGAATAAAGAATAGTGGGTAGACCTCAAGGCAGCTTGCTTTTAGGTCTACCCACTATCCTTCAATTGGGGCCACTCAGATCTTGGCGTTCTGACGTCACCACAACCCCTGCAAAAAGAAGCAGACGAACTTGCGCTCCACATAACTTTTAGGATAAAATTTTCGCATTTTTCTAGCTTCCTTTGAAAGTCTGAATTTCTGAGAATCATAACCAAAGGTATACGGCGCGTGTAGAGCCTAGGGGAAATTGTTTCAGCCCTGGGTCACCGAATAATCACAGCATTTTTTAGCGAGGAAGCTCCTGCGATCTTTAACCTTTTTTACTAATCGCCAATTTTACGAATTGGCAGTTCTGAAGATTTTGATATAACTTGCTTTCGTTGGAATAGCTTGCATTTGATCGCAGTGTTTTTCAGTTTGTTTTTCAAGTGAAAAACTGGCGTTTGCTCAAGTGACGTGTATGAAATGTCCTGCTATATGACAATGCATCAACACATACTATTAAACTTAAATGCTCAGAGTTGTGTTCGTCTTTGTAATTAACAAGTTACAGACGTATTTATTCCTTACGAGTGTAATATTTATTTTCTGTAGCTGGGCCCGTTTGGCGCTCCTTAATGTCAGTGTGCTATGACGTTATCATCATGTGTGTATGGTTCTAAATATCCTCTTTACAATGCCTACAAAGGCCAAAATGACGTCAGCCGACCCCAACTCACTCATTGGACACGAAAACTGCGTCGCTCGGGAGTATGCGCTCGTCAGCAATCAATTCGTCCATGGATATTTGAATTCGCTTTCCTGGCCAGTGAGTGCCCTGAAGGAACTTATCATCAATTGCGAATGCCAAGTTCTACGGTGTGCTTAAAAAGCACGGTGAAAACTTGGGGTCATCGCACCGGTGCCCTAGCATGTCACGACTGCGTGATTTCACAGTTCTCTTCTGAGTTGAGGATTACAGGTAAGAAAGAAGAAGTTTAAAAACAATTTCGTGGCCCCTTTAACACAAATATGTGTGCTACACCAGATAAAAATATTGACTTTTTGAATGCCGGTAAACTTCCGAACGACCATTTGGCCTGTCGGCAAGAACACCTTATATCCGGCGTCCGTCTATTTGATGGCGTCAACTGTTTTCTAGAGACCACCATGCCGTCCTTCTTGGTTGAACCCCGTCGACGTCGCTCCTCACCAGTCGGTGAGAAAATCTCATCTTGAAGGGATGATCGGGCCTTGAAGAAGTGTGATGCTAAACATATATACTCGCTCACTATGGGGCAGTCGAGCAGCAGTCATATTCCGAGCCAATTGTCCTGTCGTGGCCGGCGTATTCGGATATGGTTCCATCGGAGCGAAGTCCGAAAGTACGGTACGTTCGTCCGACGGAGCAGCCGCCATCCCGGCGGCGCCGAAAACCACTCGCCTTGACCGTGCACCTACGATACCATAGCAGCTCTCGTCGCCCGACAGTCCCCGGGCTGCAAATCGTCTCACTTTTCAGAAAAAAACAGGCACCGTTCCTTCAGAGGTTCTTGCCGTACCGCGATGCCAAGCGTCTTTGACCACTTTTCAAAGAACGAATGGAGATATCAACTAGACTACAAAGGTTGCCGCCCGGCGTCGCTAGAAGCACGGTTACCGTGGCAATCTCCCAGGCCCAAAATGGAGATCACTATCAGCGCTTCTGACGTCGTGCATCTAGACAATTTTGCGTCGTGTCGCTACTCTGGCAGCTACGCTGCCATATAGAGTGGCTCTAGGTAATACCATGGGACATCGCGAGTAAACGATCCGTGGCTCGATTTCGGAACGGCCGGGATAATCAGCTGGATACTACGCGGATTGGCTTCGTCCTGGGCTATGTCAAAAAGAAAACAGCATCGATGGCGGATAATTGCAGACGATCTCTTCTGATCGTGGAGAAAGCCCTCGAAAAGATGAAGAATATTAACCGTTGCGAAGTTTTTCTTTGACAGTAACGACACGGTGCTTTCTGAGGTAGCTCCACCAGTCCTTTTGATCACCTTCCCTTTGGGCTGTTATTGAGATCAAAATTACTTTCTCTTTTCAATAGACCCTTCCCTATTGAAAATCGCTCTGATGGGACTTCAGGATTTTTTTAAAGGGTGTGAAAGGGACTTCAGGAATTTCTGAGATGTTTGACGGGGGCACCGATATTTCTTGGCGGGTTCACTGGCCCCGTCAGGGGCTCTCCTGAAATGTCTAAAGTCCCCTTTACGATGCCTTAAAATGTCTGACGGCCTGTCAAGAACTTTTCTAATGGGGTCGGGAAAACCTTCAGGCCTCTTGATATGTCTGTGTGGGCAACGGCCCAGGTGGAAAAAACACATTTCACAGAATTAATGAACATAGCTGCTTATTGTACGCTACGGGGGAAAAAATAAGTATTTGGAGAATGCCGATCGTGTGTGAGTACGGTCAGATTTTTATTACTGCTCTTCTATCAAATACGAGTGGGCTCCTGGACCCGTCTGCCACTGCCCGGGTGTTCGGTCGCGAAAGAGCTACTGAGGGCGACCGCCCATGTGGAGAATAGACCCTTTCTGAAAGTCAGTCTACCCACCTTGTGCAGAGCCAGACCCGACGCTCTAATGGCGGAACTACACCGTTTCTCCACACCAGAAAAATCGAACGTCTTCGAAAGCATAGAGCAGCAAAAGAAAAAGATGTTGGCCGTTTCACGTCATCTTCGTTACACGAAATCGAGGGTGCTTGATTTAGTCGCGCTTGATCTCCTATCACCGCCATTAGAGCGGCAATATTGGAGCTTTTTGGACTGCCACAAGAGGACTCTGACTTTTGAAAAGGGTCTATTGACGAGCCGCGGGCCGAGTGGTGTTGGCCGAGCGGCGTTTTGAGGCGAACGCAATCCTGTCCGCCCGAGGCGAAATACGTGCAACCATGTATAAAAAAAAAAATAAATAAAAAAAGAAAAAAAAAAAAAAAGAACAAGCCGAGAGCAGTGCGCGCTTTCCAGGAACAGGGACGCACGCGGGAGCGACTCGTTCCGGGAACCGGTCCCCCCACGGGGGACTGTCCCCAAAAAGCAATCGCCTCTCTCCGCCCGGCGATGGGGAGAGGGTGCAGGGCTGCCAGGCCAGCGGTCGGGGGGAGGAGGGTGCTGTGTGCAAGCGGGGGAGGCCATAGCCATTTTCTCTCTGCTCGTGTGCGGTTCCGGTTACCCCCCGAGCCTGGATGTTTGGAGTGGACCAATTTCCTCCAGGAAGGTGAGCATGCATGGTTTTGAGGGCTCGCCCCTTGGTCTGTTTTGATCCGTGCAGTTTCTTTCTTGGTACCGCAGGTGAACCATAGTTCGGCGCAGGCCACCTTCAGCACCGCTCGAGCGCCTTTGTGTTCAGCGCATTCAAGGAGATGGTGGCCGGTGTCGGCTTACTCGCTGCAAAGCCTGGCAGTCGGGGTCAGCGTCCCACCGCATGTTGTGCCTGCGCACCGGGATTATGGCACTGTGGGTATTGAGACGGTGGATGACGGCCGCTGTCCGGACTTGTTCCTTGCGCCTCTTCGTCCGTCCGACTTCAGACCAGCGAGCAAAGAATACGCCGAAGACGCCGGCGCGACGTCATCATGGACGAAACCGTGACTGTGCTCGGGATTTCTCAACGGCGGCGGGTGCTGCTTACGAGTTTGTGGTTTTCGCTAAACATGCTTACTGAGACTGTGTATGTGTCCGTGAGGTGCACCTGCTCGGTTTTATTAGCTGAACTACCGTACATCAGGAATATACCCAGGGGCATTGTGAGTACTTTGAAAGGTATTTTTCTTTGTGATAAGGATGTCAGTTGTAACTGTTTGATGTGATCCCTTTCGTCTACAGCTCCTTGCGCCGGGTTTGAACAAGCGTTGCTTTTTGAGTTATAATATGCATGTAAAACTAAATGTCGGCAATAAATTTTCAGTGTTTTGACCTGCATTTTTGTCTATGGTTCACAGACATTTGGGCGTCTAAAGGGTTGATGGGCTAAAGGGCCTGACGGGTTAAAGGGCTGTGGGGCTAAAGGGTTTTTCTATGGGGTATCCTTGAAGGGTTTTTCTGTGGGGTATTTTTGAAGGGTTTTGAAGGCCTGTGAGGTCCCATAATCCTTCAAGGCTGACGGGCCCTTTCAGAAATATTTTCAATAGGGTTTCCGGAATTCAGAGCCATGTGGTGAATCAAATGGCAGTTATTTTTACTACACTAATGACGGCAATGAACCTGTGGTCTGCAGTATTTAATGGGGCACCGTCACTTAAAGGTCAACGGTGAACGAGAATGTGCACTTCACTACAATTATTTTTCAATCTCTCTTAGTGTCGATGGCAAAACAAATGCAGCCAGTCGGAACGAAGCGCCAACCCATATAGACGCCTTGATAGAGTCCTATACATCACGGTGCTTTGAAGCCGAGTGTGTGCTACTAACAGATTGACTGGGACCGAGTTAGGAATCAACGATTACGCAGCTCTTGCGTCCGATTCCTGCTTTACGTCGCGCTAACTTCGAGAATGTAAAGGCATCGAATCATCTGCTTAGGAGCATCCTCAACTTCTTCCTTCATCTGTAAACAGAAGGCCGCCATCATTTCACCTTGTTTCACTCTGTTTCACCTTGTGTTGTACCGCATGAAACGCTACAAGCGCGAGCTCCTTGCTCTAGGGCACATCTCGGCGGCACAAGCTCTCGTGCACCAAGGGCAGCTGTCAAAGCTATGGGCTCGCGCTTCTAGTCTTCGCTTCGGTACAACATTAGGTGAAACGGAGGTTTTTTTTTTTTTTATAGTATAGCTCATATGCCGTTTTTAGATGATGATGATAGTGAGCAAAGTGGCCATACTGAATTCCGGAAAGTTTCTATTAAACATCAAAAATGCGTTTTTATTAATCAGCGCGATCGCTGTAAGTTTAGTCCAACTGCCCTCAATGTAAAAGTTCAACGCATCGTAATTTGCACCAATAAGGTTTGCAGAAATTGCTTCCACACAGTGTAGCAGTCCAACGAAGGGGACTTTTTCAACAGGAATATGTAACTTACGTTCGCCTTGACGCGAATATGATTACAAAATCAAAGAGCGAACTTCCAAATCACTACTGACAATTTCTTAAGGAGGCAGATGGGGTGGGTGGTTGACTGATCATATACATAATCTTCGAAACCTTCACTGCTTTACAAGCGTTATCCTCTCATTGCACAAACTCTGGGAAAACAAAAATACTTCCGCATCTTTTACTGCGTCCGAACGTTTTCAGCATCGATCGTAAGAATACAGAGTTCCCTCCAACGCCGTGGACGAGGACCCGGAGAGGTTCCTGTTTACGCCTGCACTGTGATGTATACTTTCTCGGGGAAGGTGCACGTTCATAATGTGGTGCAGTCAATTCCTGCCTTAAAAAGAGCAAATATCAATAACCACACATTTCGAACGTGTGCCTCCAAAGCCAAGGGAACCAACGAGCTTTGACGGCTATTGGCGCAGAAAGCAGACGACGAGCAGACGGCGAACAGATCACGTGACGTATTTACTCGATTTGACTTGACGTTTCCCACTGATAGAGGAGGGTAGCGTGAGTAATTACTCCGGGGTAAGCAACCCGTTTCTGGAACGCGACTTTTGACGTCATCGAGTAAGCGTGAATAGGTTTTAAAACGCCTCGATAGGGAACCTTTATACCGGAGTCGGATCGAGCAAATTTTGAAACACAGCCTCCGTGAAAGAAGACACTGCAAAGGCTGGGGCGCGCGAGCGTCTTGAGACTCGACAAGAGTCCCGCTCAGCTCGTGGTCTAACCTTGGCAGTGCTTTCTTTCCTCCACTCTCAGCTGAGACGCTGTTTCTAGCAAGTCGGCCCTGCTCCTCTCGACGCTGAGGAACATGGTACTGCCTGAGGCAACTACATTGTCGGCGACCGCAACCTCGGCAATGACAAAACGTGGCCCTCCACGCCAGTACACTCCAGACGAATTAAGGGAGAGGAAGAACGTCATTCATGCTTTCGCATTCGCAACTCATAAGAAGTGCTTTGCTGGCCTCGGAATGTTTTTGGTATGAGCATCATGACAGGAACTTCGAACAAGAAATGAACACCCCTCAGGCAGTGTCAGCAGACTGACTATTGTAGGATGTATTAACCACGACCTACTGTAGTCCTGACATTCTCACACAATGGCTCCCTATGTCGCCGATGTAGTGCGTCGTTTTGCTGTTGGGGGCGCTCGGTAAAAATTCTCTCTGGCTTGCCAGTGACCCAAACGCGGTTCCCAGACTGTCTAGAACACAGTCCGCACGGCGTGCGGCTGGCGATATCTCTCCTCGGGAACACCTACCGTATCGTGGCGCGAATAGGCTTCTGTAGCAGAAGCTCGTAGCATGGCTCGCTCTCATGTTTGTTTGGACTCAAGGAGCGCTTTTGTCGGGCAGGGAAGCGCAAAAACGTTTTAGAGCGCAGCTCTTAGGGGCCCGTTTCCGGCTTGAGCGGCATCGCCGTCGGCGTCGATGTCTGAGGCCACGTGACCCCTGAAGTCACGTGACCTCCCTCCGAGGTCAAGTGACCTCCCCTCCCCCCGAGATCCCGTGACGCCCCCCGAGGTCACGTGACCCCCCCCCTCCGGAGGTCACGTGAACCCCCGAAGTTACGTGACCGCCATGATGTCACGTGACCCCCTAAGGTCACGTGAGCCCCTAAGGTCACGTGAGCCCCCCTGAGGTCACGTGAACCCCCTTGAGGGCACGCGGCCCCCGAGCTCACGTGACCCCCTGACGTCACACGACCCCCCAGAGATCACGTGATCTCAAAAAGTCACCTATCCCTCAGTATACGCTAGCATCCTCCTCCTCAAGAGCTGCGCTCTAATTGTAAACGGCTCTCATTTTTTAACAGCGACATCTTTGTGGTAACTTTGAAATAAGGCGCGTTCTGATCACCCGTAAATTGTGATGGCAGCCGGCGCCTCTATAGTGATGAATCTGTCCCGCGACCACCGACTGGCGACTCGAACCCGCGCGGCCCGCTTGGAGAGCAGGTCAAGACCAGTTAAGGCCGCCGCGCCTTCGATTGACATGCGGATACCTTAGGAAAAAAAAGAAAACAACAAAACGGCGAAGACATTTAAAGGAGCTATGCAACAATTTTTGTTCTTTGCGCAAATACCGCTTAAAACGGATCCCTAACGTTAATGACCTGTGAAACACGCGTTCGTTTTTTACCCCACGCAATAGAAGTCCCAGAAAAAAATTTAAGAAAAACGAGCAGCGTTCACCCCTCAACTCGCAGCCAGAACAAGCGGCCACGTGATCTGGAGCCGATTATATGCCGCCAGTGTTGATCATAGCCACGCGCTGGGGTTGGCAAAGCGCAGGACACGCGCTGAGTTCCAGGCATTGTTATGGCTCGGCTGTTGTCGTCGTTGCAGCGATTGGACACGGGTCACAACCCGAATGCTTCTCGAGCTAGCAATTGTCACGAGCCCAAGTCGAGTGCCCACGCAATGCTCGGGTCCAATCGATGAACCGCATTCAAATATCGTCACTTGGGTGTACTGCGATCCCCGAGTGACGTCATCAAATTTTGCAAAGGAGAGATTGAATGAAAATGATCGATTTTGTCCTTGAAATTAGACCGCAACAAAGGAGTTTCTTGGCCAATGGCGTTGCGTGTGAGCATTTTTGAGCCCCAGGTGTGCCAGTAAGCTCGTGTAGAGAGAAAAACATTCCAATTGAATATCGTTGCACAGCTCCTTTAAGAGTGTTTACCTGTAGGAATGCAAAAGCATTCCTACACGCAGCGCGCTATGTCTTCTTTTTGCACACGGCGCTCCGACGGGGGCACTACCCTTCCCCACTGCTCAGGAGCGGTGCCCCCGCCGGCTTCACGGCTTCCGTGACGAAGCATCTGCGTTGCTGTGCATTTCTTTGTCTTTCATTTCTGAGGCTCGTCCGCTTTGACCTTGAGCGGCATGTGCTTGATGACGTATTTTATGGCCATCTTTCGGGCACAACGCCGACGCCTTCTTTTCGCGTAATGGAACATATAAGACTTTCACTTTAGAAGCCTCTATGCAGCGCCACGAAGTCATAGCGTGAAGAAACGCGGCGGCCGCGGTCATATTCTACGAGGTGTGCGCTGGCACATTCTTCTGTGGGCAGGTCAGCAATACAGTAGATCGTGGTATTAACAGTGCGACAGTGGATTACGGCCTTGGTGGCTGTGTAACTGTGGTGTCGCTCGACCGTCTTTAGATAAGATCCTATTATTGTGAAGAGGCATTATGTTTTTGAGCAATATGAATATTATAGAGCGGTAATTTTTTAAGTACCCTGCTACTCGTTGAGCGGGTACGTCTTTTTTCAGAATGTAGGTATCGAGCAATAGCTAGCCGGATGAAACACATGCACCGTCTTTTATTTTTCCTTTTTTTCTTTTTTAAAAGGCCCCTGAGGAGAAAAAAATAATTTTTATATAGTCTGGAGATATAGGCGAAGAGTGGGATGTTCCCGGTTTTTGCTGTCGTTACGCGAGCTACCGCCATTAGGCTTAAGCCTGGTTCAGACAGTTGCGTTGACTACGTTTCACTGCCTTGGCGGCTGCCAGAGACCAGGACATCCCTGCTGCTTATATGGCGTGCCAAGACAATTTCTTGAATTGGATTCCACGCTTTATACGAAGCACAGATGTGCCGCGACTCGCGGTCGGTTCTCGACGCGACGCAATCAAACGGACCCCAAGGAAAGTGTCTAGACCGGCCTTTCTCTTGGCTGTTGGTGCGGCCGTGTCTGACGACGTATTTTTTCCGGTCTTTTGTGTTGGTGGTTTTGTCCCGCTGAGCAAGGGATGTTTTGGTCCAGTGCCGGAAGTGTTTCCATATTCTGCAATTGGCTTTTGGGTCCATAACCCCCGAGACAGGCGAAAAAGTGAAAAATGCTGGATCTATAAAATTTACTGTTCCTTCCTTGGGAACTTCCTTCCTCCGAAAGCCGAAAGATCTTGTCGCCAGTAGTAGAGTGAAATATAATACATTATATTCTAGTTGACTGCACCAATAGGAAGATTCACTTCCGGTCGCGTCATTGAGCAAGAACGAGAGAGACGCTTCGCAGCAGCCCTGAATGGGCGCCGCCATAAACGCCCTTCAGCTTATGTTTTCCCTTCTTCCATTTGCTTCACTTCATTGTTACCATAGCGGGCCAGGTTATTGGCATTATAGATTCTACCCTGTCCTTCTCCCAGCATTAGCATTTGTGGAGGCTCGTAACCGCCCGTTTCATTGGCTCAATATATCGGTAAAACAAGAGGTCAGCAATGGCGGATATAATTTGGCGCGCGTGCAAAGCGTCCATACTGGCTGGAGTTCGAGCGCCAGAAGCATGCCGGGGAACGAGCGTCACGAGCATTTTGAGATCGCGTGTTGTTCATTCGACTCTATGCTTTGCCCAGAGGCATCTCAGGATGAAGGCCTCTTCTGACCCGAGCCCGCACCGCCAGCGCCCCAACTGCCCCATTGGACGCAGCGCTTATTTTAGGACATGACACTTTCCAACAACTGGAACTGCTGTGTGCCACGCTTTCCATCTTCATCGCAGTAAGCGACAGTCTCGTTACCGTGGTATTCAAGCGGCCCATGGAACACTGGTGCAGACCACCGTCGGAGCTAGCTTACATGCCGACCGACGTCTGGAAAAATCAGAGCATCCCCGTGGAACCGGACGGCACGTTCAGCAAATGCACGCGCTACAAGCCTCCACTGGACGCGGGAAATGCGACGGAGAACCGAACCGTAGTCTTTTGCGACGAGTGGGACTACGCTCTGGTGACCACGGGGAAATCCATCATCAGCGAGTGCAACCTGGTTTGCCACAGACACCGGCTCCTTTTGCTCCGTTGGCTTGTATACTTCGGAGGAGCCGTCGCCGGGAGCGTGATCGGGTACTTTAGGGACAGCTTTGGCCGCAAACCAGTTTTCGTGGTCGCGCTGTTACTGCTAGTCGCCTCTGGCACGGCCACAATCTGCTCCAACACGGTGCTCACGTTTATCATCTTGCGCGTTCTGACATCGGTGACATCCTTGACGCTTATAAACATGGCGTCAGTTCTACTGTTCGAGGTGACGGAGACAACGCGTCGCGTCGTTTTCTGCGCCTTTGCCGCCTCGTGCACATCCGCGGCGCTGACATTGTTCTATCTCCTCTTACTGGCGGTAGGTGGGCACTGGAGGGCGATTCAAGCGATACTTATGCTGCCGACAAGCTTCCTCGTGTTCGCTTCCTACGCCATTGAAGAGTCTCCTTGTTGGCTGCTGGGTTTGGGCGACATCCAAGGCACCGAGCACGCAGTGCTCTCGGCTGCCAAGGTAAACCGCTACCCCCTCGACGACGTGAAGGCCAAGATAAATAACGTCAAGTACGAGATGTCCCGGAGGGGCAACACGCAAACGAACGTTCAACAACCGAGCCCCTTAGACCTTGTCCTGAACAGCTCTCTGCATTTCCGATCCGTCACCATTTTTTCGAGTGCATTCATGACGCTCCTTCACTACTACGACACAAATTTTAACGAGACCTTGGTAGATAACCGGACGGTGCACATAACCCTAATAGTTGCGCGGGTACTTGTCTCGATAGCTTTCTTGTATATCGTGCACTAACTGAGCCGGCGCAAGATGCTTTGCGTCTCCATGTTACAAATGTCGGTCGTGCTAGGCTTTCAGACTTGGCTGGATTGGCAAAAGGACGACACCATCCTGCCCATTGTCACAATTATCATTAAGGGAATAGTTCTGGAAGTGATTTCAATGACGATGTTTGTGTATTTGTTGGAGATATTCCCCACTGTGCTACGAGCCACGAGCTTTTGCTTGTGCACCATGTTCGGTAGGAGCGGAGGTGCTATTGCTCTTGATCAGGGGGCCCAACCCGTCAATTAATCGAGCTCTCGCCATGGCGGTAAGTGCGGTGATGTTCACTTTGATCGGTTTAGCTTTTCTTGTTTTACCCGAAACGAGGAAGGTAATGGCCACCAACACCATTCGCGAGACAGAACTAGAGGAGATGTGGCAAGTGCCAGCCAGAGAAAACTTTACGCGTTTCTGAAGTATTGCTTCGCGTCCAGATGTTTCTAAGAAGTGCTAGACGCATTTTGTTCTAGAAGCGCCGCTTTTCATGATGTGACGTTTTATAAAAGAAAAACATGCAATGTGTCAATGGCGTCATCGTCTATACGCGTCTCCCCTGAATCCGCAAGTGCGCTGCTCATGCATCCTAGAAAGGATGGTGTTCGCTTCAGACACAATGACAAAGTCCCTGCACGCCACAAAAATGTTTGAAAAACGTTTTTTTTTTACATATGTGAATGCTTCGAACACGTCTGTAGCGGGGGTTTCCCCAGGAACTTGGGAAACCCCTGCTACAGGGGGGGGGGCACTGAGGATAAAGGAGTCGTTGCGAATTAAGAGGTTGCCTCCAGAAAAACAAGGGGGGTGTACACCCCCTGTGGGGTATGTAGAGAAATCACTGTTCTGTACACAGTTTAAATGGGAAAGCATTATCATGGGGCGGAGCCAAAGCCGTTTGTAACCGAAAAAAAAAAAACGCTAAAGAAATGTTCATTCTCCCTTCACCACCACAGCACTCGCGCACCGAAACCAAGCGGCGCCTGTCCACCCGGCTGCCAGAGTGCCCGACCTCCTTCCCTAGGGGATACCCGCGGGTGGCCGAGGTCCGGCTATGCCGAATCACAACCGGCTGTGCATGGACACCCTATCGCCTGGCCCGCTTCGGGCTACGTTCGCCAGAACATGCAATATGCGACTGGTGTAGTTCGACCCCTACATCGCCACCTCAAGCCAATCAAACCGCCGGGCTAATCCCCGATACTTCCATAACACCCAGTCCTCAGCGCATCTCGCCAATCTGCGCCACCTGCTCTAGGAGTGCCCGGCAAGGAGAAAGGAGAGGGACATAGCACTCGTGCAGCTCGGTCCACCACCACAAATGACGTTCGAGGCCTGGACGGCACCGATAGGCCCCACAGACGTCAAGAGGCGGGTCTTCAACTTACTCTTGGCTTACGTGAGGACGGCCGGTCTGGCCGGCCTTCTGTAAGCCCTCTCGCCCTCCCATTCGTGCATCCTTATACCCTTCCCCTTCACGACAAGGCATGATACCGGTCGCGTCGTACCCCTTCTAAATATGAATAAAAAGCATCCAACTAGCATACAACATGCCTCCATCCTGGGGTCGCCGATGGGTCGAAGCGGCTGGTGCTTCGTTCCGTCGCCCTGATCGTGGCGGGGGCGCTCGTGCCCCTGCACTCTTAGAAAAAAGGGTATGGATAGTCCTCTCTTAGGGGAAGAGCGGTCTTGCAACCTATGTTCCTTTAGAAAGGAAGAAACTTTCGTCCCTGAAGCAGGGGAGCAAAGTTCCTCCGTCGCTTGCGTCTCAATATGGCGGCCCCGAATCGAGCAAATCGAGCCCAATAAGGCTTGACGAGGACGCTACGTCTCTTGTACCGGACGAGAGCAGCAGCAAATAAAAGCGTAACACGAGCTTCCCGCAAACTGTGTTTATTTCCGAAGCCAGATTCCCCCCACAGGTACAGAAACTTGCGTTTCGAAAGCAGTTACTCAGTCTTCTCGTTGACAGCACTGCGATGTTAAACGGAGACAACCGATACGCAGTTCTTTGCGCACCTTGCGTCTTACCTTTGGTGTTCCTCGAGTCACAATTCCTTCGTCAACCGCACATCACGGAGAAGGGCAGACTCAATCCGCGAAACCAAAAGCCGCTCTCGAAAGAACAAACTCGAAGCCGCTGTTTATCGCGTAGCGTGAAAGAAGGTTAAATCGCTAGCCACCAGATGGCAGGGTCAAGCAGAGTAATTGCAAGTAGCTAGGCTAGGTGGCGCTAGGTGCCGCCCAATTCATGTTCTACAAAAGATAATTTGCTTCTCTCAGGCCACTACTCCGCTTGGGGATCCCACTATACACACATTACGCTTATTACAAGCATCAGATGAACAGACATTGAGCACATACATGGCACACACAGATATCAATACAACGGAACCCGTGCTCTGCGTTTCCGTCTTTTATACTGGTCGTTTTGAACGTACGGAACTTTTCGGTGATACCCTAAGCAATACAAAATATTCCCAGCATGTTGATCTTTTCCCGGCAATGTCATACCTCTGAGAGTATTTTGAATGGCTCAGGGGATGAATCTCTTATTAAAAAGTAAACGCTCGATCATGCCGTAATTACTTGAAAGCCAGTAAATCAAGCCGCTCCAACGGGGTTCGAAGCCATGAGTTTGTTTCCCCACATGGCACGTCGTAGCCTGTATTTCTATTGGTTTTTCTATTTGTGCTGTTCGCGCAAAGCTGCAATTGCCGTCTTGAATTAATCTCTGTAGAGCGGATATTCACTCAGCTGGAAGTGATGCTTCACGGGCTGAGAAATTGCTTTTCGATCAACTTGAATGCAGTCAAAGCCGCGACTTCCGGCAGGTATGGAGCTACGCCGTGGTGAGCCCGAAAACTTCTAGCGCTCATCCCAGCGCGCCACTTGGAGGGCAGTTCCTTTAGGAACCGTAGTATATTTAAACAGCAAAATAAAGGGTAGCTTTTTTTTCGATTTTACCTACTAGTTTTTTAAAGCCGAAATTCCATACTGTAAATATACGTTCTTTCCGTCACAATTTCGTACTGTTCAGTCCTTGCCCCAGAGCGCAATCGCTCTCGGGGACGAGACAATTCCGACAGTCACATTGGCCACTGTACGATAGGAGCTTCTACTGTTCAAATTAGCGTTCCAACACGACTATCCGCACGTTGATCGATTTCACGTAATCCCTCAAGTGGTATTAAACTTTTTAATATAAAGCGGAATGTCAACCTGTGACACCCCGCCCCCTCCGATCACGGCCCGACCAGCGGCATCAATGCCCGACAGTTTACGATCTCATCTTCTTGTTCCACCACTGATACGCGAACACACGGTCACATCGGCGATAATTCCAGTCTTCTGTTCACAACCCACAACACTGCCATCACGATGTTGCAGCTATGTTGCTGACACGCACAAATACAGAACCACGTTAAACGCAGGTTGCACTCGGCATCGGAAAACAGAACCGAACTCAGAACGGAAGGCACCCAGGCAGCCGGCAGCAAAACCTGCCTGTCTTGGATGTAGTTCCTTCGGTTTCCATAACGTCGAAAACGTCGACACAGCTCCAGGTGGTTTCGCTACTGCAGTTCCGTGTCGTGCGAGTCCCGGAATCCGGAGACGGGCATCCCCCGGTGTACGTGGCGCTGCTGCCACTGCTCCGGAACTACGCTATTTCTAGAGGCTTCGTTTGCGTTTGATAAAATTAGTGATAAAAACGTCAATGCAACCGAAATGTTCTGCACGTTTAGACTAGAAGACGGAATTACAGGCGGCCTTCGCTGCCGCTGAAGCTTAATCACCTCAACAGCTATTTATTAAACAACGTGCGCGAACTGCTCGAAAAACGAAACCGAAAGAAGATGAGTCGGGAGGGCGAAAGCTTTCTCCCGTCTGCCTGGAGAAGTTGAAAAAGGTTTCGTTCCTCCCCTTTTCTCGTATCCGCTTGGGGGCGCGTCAGTAGAAGGGAGGAAGACGCGCCGTTGCTACTTTTTTCCTCCATTTTTGTCTTAGAGTGTGTGGCGCTTCGGCTTCTTGAAGTCAGCGCCCAGCAGGGGAGCGCGTGCTCCGGCTGCGCTTGGGGCGGCGGTGGGATACGACCTGTCCTTTCATTGTATCAGCGCCTATACCCTTCATTTCTGTAAATACGGCCATCCCCATTGTCACCTCCTACCCTATACTCTTTTTCTCACGATCCCCGCAAGAGGACGAACCAGACCCCTCCATGGGTGACTAACAATGCGTCTTGCATCCCTCTTTCTATTTTATTTATTCTTTACTTTATAATAAAAGCAATATTTACACGCAACAACAACAACCATTCTCCCACTGGCTGAGCGAACCGGCTCATATTGCGAATACGGCGGTGAATTGCCGGCGAGCCCTTGCCGGTGGCACCGGCGACCAAAAACGCGCCAGCGGTTCACTACGTGACCTTCTTCACCCGAACACAAAGCGCCGGCAACTGGCGTTTTTATTCGCCTAGGTCTCGCGTGAGCTTTGTTAACTTCTTCCTCGGTTATTCTATGGTACAATAAGAACGCTGTATGTGTCAACAATATAAACAATATAAAATCCGACCCCTTAAGATGTGTGTGAACACAAGCGGCTCACAATAGTTTTCCAATTATTAACATTACCACGGTCCGCACAGCTTGGAGGATCTTAAATTATAAAGTTAAAGTTAAGGCAGATTAATAAATCGGTGTTGTTGTTGTTGTAATGACAATCGTGAAAATGGGAAAAGCCCGTGCGTAAATATTATCCACCCATAACGGGGGAAAGACTCGCACGGGCTGGGGAGAGAGGAGTGAAAGAAGAGGGAGGAGAAGGGGAAGGTTGATTTTGAAAGTGGCGGCATATTGATATATTCAAATAGTTAGTTGCAGAATTGGAGGGAGGGGGGATGCCTAGAACCACGTTAAAAGGGGAAAAAAAAAACGAAAAAGCTTAGAATGTGCGGAGTGAGTTAGGATACACCGGATAAAAGGTTTGGAGACACGAAGTGTCACACCAAGCGGCATAAAAGTCGGGTGGCGTATAGTTTCATTCGCGTTGTAAACTACACATGCTCACACTGGAAGAGAAATTCGGGAACTCTTACAAGTATCTGCAGCAAAAAGTACTAAACCGTGGCGGAAAGCAATGGCGTCACAGCCGGGTTGCGAGGCCACTTTCTTCCAGGAACTCTAGAAGTGCTCGAAAAATGTGTTCTTCGAGGCGCTTGCCCCCGTTCGGGAACATCAGTTGGCGGGGTGTTGTCACCGACGTGCGGGATGTTTGCAGGGCAGTGTGAAGCACAGTTCGAGCGCTGCCGTGTTTTGGACACGGCCATAGCACGTGTTCGGTGTCCTCCAGGGTCCCGCAGCTGTCGCAATTCGGACTATTTTTGCGTGAAATCTTGTGCAACGTTTTTGCCGTAAACGGGCAGCCCGCTCTCAGGCGATGCAGAAGGCTAGACTCCTTTCGGCTGAGTTTCGACTCCGGTAGGGGAGGAGGAGCCTTGCCAGAGGCGACACCGTCATGAGGATGCCCCATTCGTGTGATCAGATGGACAAGACGCTCGGCCTCACTGAATCGGGGGATGAAGTATTCTGGGGTCACCTGGCGATGAGCCTTAGCCGCCAGAAAATCCACCTGCTCGTTGCCTTTAGTGCCACAGTGAGATGGAATCCATTGAAATGCCAGTCTCCATCCCTTGGCTTCAACTTTGCGGGCTACATGGGCGGCTTCCTGTACGAGTGGTGGAGCATCTTCCAGGCTTTCAAGATGACAAAGGGCGCTTCTGGAATCTGTTAGTATAACTGCCGCTTGAGGCTGAAGTACAAGCAGCGCCTCAAGAGCCTTGCAGATAGCTACCAGTTCCGCAGTTGTTGACGTTGTATGAACATTAAGCCTACTAGCTTGCTGCACCGCCATGGACGGGATCAGAAATGCCGCTGTAGATGTTGCCGTTTCGGGCTTAGTCGACCCATCAGTGAAGACATGTAGCCAGCCTTTATACCATCTATCTAGGTGATCCATAGCGAGGGAACGAGCTACGATGGGAGCGACAGATGACCTTCGTTGGAAGAACGGTAGAGTACCGGTCACATTCAACAGTGGTAAGGGTGTGTGGGGTAGTGTCGGGTGGGAATCGCCTTTTAGGTGGTCCGATCTGATCCTCGAATTCTATTGTGACAGTTCCAAGGCAGGATAGCGGCCGTGAGCGGAGTTTGGATAGAAGAGATGTCGTCGACGAGGCGTCTTGGAGTCGCACTAGATGGCGCATTGCTCGTTTTCTTTTGTGAAGCGAGATCGGGTTTTCTCTTGCCTCAACTAGCGTCGCTACATTTTCAGAGAATCGTGGAAGCCCAAGGCACAGTCGCAGCGCGCATCGATGAAATTGCTCCAACTGCTGTATCTGGGGTCTGCAAAGGTTAAGTAGTGGTACAGCGTAAAGTATTCTTAAGAGGATGAGTCCACGGTACAGAGCTGGAAGTCCCTGTGGAGAGAGGCCCGAGTTTCTTCGTCGGAAGCAGCGAAGAACGCCCATCAGCTGACGACACTGGATGAGTAGTCGCTTTGCTTCAGGGCGCCAGGTCACGTGGTTGTCAATCAGGACTCCCAGGTATCGTTGAGTCGTAACATGCTGAAGAGGGATGTTACCTATCTTCGGAGCATTAGCTACGGGTCGGCTGGGTGTTCCGTTGGGACGGTAGCAAAGGAACGCGGTTTTTGTGACAGAAAAAGTGAGCCCGAGGTTTTCTGTGGTCTTCACAACCTCGTCAAGTGCTCTTTGCAGCTGTGAGGCGATACTTTTTGAAGCCCTTGAAGGACCGACGCACCAGAGTGCTGCATCGTCAGCGTAAATCGCGATGTGCTGAGCTGCAGGAGACTTGGGCAATGTTTTCAGGGAAAACGGAAGGGCGCCATAGCAAGGTTAAAGAGGAAAGGACTTAAAACACTGCCCTGATGAACACCTTGTGTCATCGAACGACGGCTGCTGACGGCGCCAGGAACTCGTACGAAAAGGGATCTTCCTGTAAGAAAGGCGCACACGGAGCTGTACAATCTTCCTGTAATGCCGAAATGTCGTAGCCGCTGGCGAATTGTTGCATCTGGTAAAGCGTCAAATGCCTTGTGTATATCTAGGAACACACAAAACACTGTCTGGTGAGATGCTCGTGCCTCCTCTAAAGTGGACGCTAGGTCGCCAATTGCATCGGCAGTGAAGCGTTTAGCGCGAAATCCACAAAGTTCATCAGGCAGCGCACCTATAGGCTCCATGTACCAGGTTAGCCTACGTAACACAAGTCGCTCCATGAGCTTTCCTACGCAGCTTGTAAGCGAGATGGGACGGTACGAGTCAAGTGATTCTGCTGGTTCTCCTGGTTTGCGTATAGGCACAACAGTAGATGTTAACCAGGCCTCAGGAATCTTAGCTGTGCGCCATATAGCATTAAATGCCTCTAGTATGGCCGAGTACTGTGATCTGTCAAGATTTCGTAGTGCCTGATAAGTTACCCCATCAGGTCCTGGAGCCCTTTTTCGTCGACACCAACGCAATGCGTATTCAAGCTCTGAGATCGTGAAGTCTGAATCGAGAGCAAGGGGAGGCCAGCTTCTACTATTCGCACTGGATTTTTTACCACTCTGGTAACCTGGAGGTAGTGGAATGGGTGTCGCGAAGGCGTCAGCAAGTAGTTCAGCCGTCTCCTGCATTGTGTGGCCAATAGCAATTGCTAGACCTGCAATTGGATGAGTTGGCATTTTTCTCGATGATAGTGTCTGGGCCATCTTCCATGCACGTGAGATACCTGACGCTAATCCAAAGGAAGAGCAAAGTTGGTCCCATTGGCGCCGTTGGAGCCGGGATGTGTGCCGGCGGAAAGCCGCATCAAGTTGTCGGTGCCTTATCCAATCTGCGGGATCGTTCGTTCTGCGAGCTCGCCTCTGGGCTATCGTCCGGGCCGCCCGCAGTTTGAGGTACGTGAGGTCGGGACTAGGACGGGTGATAGGAACTCGGATCGTTTTCGTAGCCAGGGATACAGCGTGAGCGATTGCAGAGGATGGGTCTCCCGCAAGGTTAACCACATGTCCTTCCATGTGAGCCCTAAATACATCCCAATTGGTGACGCGTACCTCTTTGTACATTGGCGTCGGAGGTCTTGGTGAAGTGATTAATATGGGAACATGGACGCTTCCCCATGTGTCGGGTTGAGCATTCCACTCTGCTGTTATATTCGGTGAAACAAAAGTGAGATCCAAGACACTCTGTTTAACTCCCGGTCTTACAAAGGTTTCAGTTCCGTCATTCAGCGGTTGAAGGTGTAAGGACGATGCTACAATCTCCAGCTGAATTCCTCGTCGAGTAGTCTGCCTGTCTCCCCATAGCTCGTTATGGGCATTAAAATCTCCACAGAAAACAAGGTGCCCCGTAGAGACATTTTTTATCTCTCGTGGCTCTTCGGAATCCCAGGAGACGTTTGGAGGAACGTAGACACTAATGATAGTGAAGAGTTCTCCTCTAGAGCGAACTGTCACACCGACGTATTCCGCTGCTCCTTTTGCGATTGAGGATAGGTCTAGGGGTTCTTGATGAATCCTTGCCCGGACAAATAGTGCCGCCCGAGACTGGCCGTCGTTTTGTTTTGATGCACTTGGGTATATCACATATGGCCCAAGTCTGCTGTCTTCAAGAGGAATACGTGGCTCTTGAAGGGCCAGAATGTCTATTATGTTTGTCAGAAGGTGCTGGCGTAGGTCAGGAAGGCGAGATCTAAGGCTGCGTACGTTCCATTGGAGCACAGTGGGTAGTTTAGGTTTTCTACTTTGGGGCTTTCGACATCTTCCGTCGTGGCTCACTGTTGTTTGGTGAAATAGCGGTCCGACTGGTCAATGACGAATTGGATCACCCATTGTAGACCACATGCCCATGGTGTTTGCAGGGGTGTGAGAAAAGAGCATGCCATATGTGCAGCGGTTTTGATAATGGACAGCCAGTTCACATCTGGAGTCGGTAACGAAGATGGCTTTGGATCTGTGGCATTCGTTGTTCGAGGCTTGAAATTGCAAATGTTCTCCTGAGAAGGCGGATTTGCTTGGTGAGTATCGCAGTCCATTTTCTCCGTTATGGGGTCATTGCTGGGTGTAACAGCCTTTTTTTATGGAGGGGACTTCAGTAGAGTGCGGGACGACTGTTGAATCCCTTTTGCTATCATTGAATATGTAGTGCCGGTGACGGATGCTGATGCGGATGTTGAAGCGCATGATGCTGGAACAACTCCTTTAGCTTCCGGAACAGCAATTTTCTCGGGCGCGATGTGTTTCTTTGTGGTCACCGTCACCAGAGCTCTTTGGCAAGGGGTCGAAGCGCCGTCCTCTGTGAAATTACTTTGGGGGTTCTGTATTGCTGCTCGAGCAGTCCGGAGATCGACAGAGTTCACCTTCGAGTAGTGAAGAATGTCTCGTTCATTCTTCCATTTCTGGCATTTTGGGGATGTTGCCTCATGCTGTCCTCCGCAGTTCACGCATTTGATAGACGTGGAGGTGCATTTCTGTTTTGTTTTTGCGTCAATTGTTGGATGCTTCTCACCGCATCGGCTGCAAGCAACGGAACCAACGGAACGCTTGCACGTGTTGCACGTGACAGCTTTGTGTCCGAAGCCTCCACACCGGTAGCATTGAGTCGGACGGTGGTGGAATTCCATCACTGGATGCCGGACTCGCCCAAGAGGAACATGGCTTGGAAGCTTACTTCCACGAAAGGTGATCCATACGCACTCAGAGGAGCCGAAACGACGTACTCGAGCGATCACCGTATCAGACTGCAGTCGTCCAGCAATTTTTGTTTAAGGAAGTGCTACGTCGACGTTCTTGATCACACCTTCGACTGTCGGACCTGCAAGGCCCTCGTACGTCTTCACTGGAAGTCCGCAGAGCCGTGTGCATTTGAGCAGTGCTCTTGTGGTGAATCCATTTCTCACATCCACGGCAATTAAGTTCAGACGCTCATTTGGCCTGATTTGGAAAATGCTGTCGGGGCACAGAAGTTCTAAACCGTCTGACAGCTTTAGGCTGCTCAGACTGCTGATGCGGTCACCTTCTTTTGTTGGCACAAATATCATGGTGATGCTTTCGGTCCGAGGGGCGTCCTTTTCCGAGTCGACTGGGTGTTTCCTTGTATCGACGTTTTCGGGGAGCACGGGCTGGATACCATTCACTGCCGTCGTCAAGAGCAGCATCCGAGTTTAGAATCTCGCCGTCCGGAGAATCCTGGGCGTCCATTATGATTGGCTCATTGTCCGTAGTTGGAGGAATCTTACTAATGGTGGCTTCGATGTTAGGGCTCAAGTTGCTGTTCTGATCCGTGTTCTGGTCAGCGTCGTCTTAGGTGGCGTTAGGCATGATCGGCCGCCGTCCTAAGTGGTTACCCACTCCGGAACGAGGAGGAAGACGTTGTAGAGGCCTCTTGGTTAGTTTTGGATGGAGGGATGACGAAGATTGAGTGAGAAGCAACCAAAAATGCGGAGGTCTGAAAAAGCTGGACTGCTGTCAAGAATAAATCGGTGTGGGGCTGACCGCACACGCGTCGAATTTCTATATTGCAGTGTTTGGGTTTACGAGGAACTGTCGCCATATTACAAGGGTCCCATTCAGGCTTGCCAGCGTCGATTTTCATAGTCTGTTTATTGTCATTGCCTTTTTTGGAAACCTCATTTTTCTCATTGCGCCCACCCTCCTTGAAATTGAAATGAGTATTTGAGTATTGAACTGCATCATGCATACATTTTTTTCAGCGGCGTAATAACGCGTTATTACACAGTCTTAAAACAAACTAATGTATGATGCAGTCCGTGTTTCAGAGCAAACTTACCTTGCGCAAGCTGGTAAAATTCTTCCAAAAATATTGGCTTTCTCTGAAACAGAAATTAGCTTTATGTTCGTTGTTCTCGCTATCTTGTCTCAGAGCACAAATTAGTGTCGGTCTCGATAGCTTCGTTTGCCACTCGAACCCATTATTCGCCGCTTTCGGCAATCATTGTTCCGTTTAGTTCCCTTTCCCCAATCGGGTGTGACGATACCGGACACAGTCTGGGAGACAAGCTGCCCGACCTCTTGGAGCTCGGGCACACATTGTGTTGTTAAATGGCCGCACACGCCTGAGAAGCGCCACCCTAAGAGCTTGCACCCGCCAGCTTTTGACCACGCGAACGCCCTTGCCGAAGATATGGCAAAATATTTCGCCGGGAAATGACCACCCGAATCAGCCGACAGCGCGCGCTCAGCCGTCGCTCTCGTGTCGCGTTGCCGGAAAGGAGGGGGAGGGGGGAGGGGGGGGGCTGCTTTCGGCCGTTTCTGGGCCTGCTTGCTAGAATACCGTCTCAGCTGAGACTCGGGCTATGTTCCAAATCCTACCAGAGTAGCCTGACTCCAATGTTAGCGGGTAATACCACGTGACATCGCGAGTATACGATCCGTGACTCTATTTTGGAGCGCCCGGGATAATCACCTGGACACTACGCGGATTGGCTTCGTCTTGGGCTATGGCAAAAAAACAACAAAAAAACAGTGGTGATGGCGGATAATAGACGATCTTTTAATCCCGACCTCCACCTATTGCGGCTCTGGGCTAAACGGCTGCAGGCGGTACAAAAGTACCGAAAGGGTCGCAAAGCTCCGCAAGGCAGACAGGCCATGACAAAAGCTACGGTAGAGGCCAAGGAATACGCCCAACAATTAGATACACGCCAATGGCTAGACTACAGCTCTTAGCTCTCCGACAAAACTTCGATTACGAAGCTATGGGCTACGAATCGGGCTCCGCTTGGAAAGAAGGCGAAAGGAGCGACGCTCACGCTCGCTTTCAAGATGAATAAGACGGAAGAACAGCTCGCAGGAATGGCGGGGGATCTCCTTTTTCCCGCAGCCAGACGTGAACGACTGCCCTTCTCCGTACGACGTAAAAGTCTTGACCCCGGACGACGGCATGAACCGAACCTTTACGAGGGGAGAACTCGAGTGGGTGCTACCCAAAGGGAAACACCGATCAGCTCCCGGGCTGAAGAAAATCACCATGACCATGCTCAAGGACCTTCCAAAAACACAAAAAAACAGCTCCTCGGATGAGTGAATCACATCTGGGTCACCGGAAAGCTCCCTGAGCAGTGGAAGCATTCACTTGTCGTTCCCATTCTAAAACCCGGAAAAGACAAGGAATCACTCAGCAATTACAGGCCCATCTCGCTAACCTCATGTACCTGTAAGGTCATGGAACGGATGGTATTGACACGAATTGACTGGCACCTAGAGTCCTCCGGCACCTTCAATCCTTCCCAGACAGGTTTCCGATCCTTCCTAGGAACACAGGAAAGCCTCGCCCTTGTCTTGGCAGAAGTCATAAGAAATATTGGACTCGACCGCGCGGCGATAAGAACAGTTGTGGTGGTTGACATCAAAAAAGCGCTTGACTCTGTACCCCGCAGCTCAATCACCAGCAAAGCCAGACAATTCGACATAGTTGGAAGGCCGCTGAACTTCATCAAGAACTTCCTAGAAGGAAGGACGCTTACGGTCCGCTGCGGCTTGCACGACAGCGACCCGAAGATGAACCGAGGTGGGGTCCCTCAGGGTTCCGTACTCTCACCAACACTCTTTAACCTCGCAATGGCAGCCCTCCCGCATTAGCTCGTCAAGATACCTTGACTGGGTTTCACAGTGTATGCGGATGACATCACAATGTGGACGAAAGGAGAAGACATTGCTTAGCAGCGACACACACTTCAAGCAGGCCTCAACACAATCGACGCTCACCTAGCCAGGGTAGGAATGCAAGCATCTGCAGAAAAGACCCACTACATCGTGGTGGCACCAAGAAAACACAAAAATGCCAAGATCGCAGAACGATTTAATCTTCCGCTCGCGGATAAAAAAATCCAACCCTTACAATCGAAGGAATGGGCAAGGGAGACATTTGGTTACAAGACACAATTAAGTACTGCAACTTCGCGCTCAACGCAATCAGGCGTATATGCAGCACAAGAGGAGGAGCGACCGAAAACGTAGCCAAAGGGATGATAAAAGCCCTCGTAGTCTCGCGCGAAGTCTTTTGGAGCCCGCCACTACTGGCTCAACAAGGGACAGTGGCAGAAACTGGAAACTTTGAACAATCAAGCAATGCGTGTAATTACCGGCCTTCCGAACTTTACCCCCCTCGGAAAACTGCGGGAACAAGCCGGTATCAACGAACTCTATGACGTAGTGACGGCTTGCACGGTCGCTCACAGTGAGCACCTGAAGCTCACTGGAAAAGACAGACAGATTATGAAACTTCTCCACAGGCCCACGGAGAACCTTCCGGAACTACCCGAGTAACTTTCACCATGGAAAGACCTCGCAGAGATCACCGACAACACGCTCAGTGCACGCAAGGGGGTCACCAAGCAGCTAACACGTAAAGCCACGGCGCACACCAAGATGGTAGAAGCATGGGATCCGTGTTGCATCATGGCTGCCTAGATGGATACCGCATCGCTAGACGGCCCCGTCACTCTGAAGACGGCCAGCTGTAGCCATCCCTGCCCTACAAATCAGCGCTACCAAGCAGCTCCCCGAAAGCGCCTCGGCCAAAGGAGGAAAACTTACAGCAATCAGCCTCGCCCTCGAGACGGTCCTCGCACTCCCCGACCCGCTAACAACGAATCTCCGGATATTTACAGATTCGCAAGAGGCGGTGAAGCTATGTAGAATAAGAAACAGTCCAAGCCGGATAGTCCGTCGATAAAGGAACTTGCTTCTTAACTAGTCTCAAGAGGCACCACCACAAGAATTACATGGGTTCCCGGTCACGCGGGCATACCCAGCAACGAGCAGGTACATCGCCTGACCCGCGCGTCGCTTTTTCTTCCCCGCGGTTCGGACGACATACCGGCATCACAACATGACCACGGGTACGGCCACGCTCGCGATCGGGCACAGGCCTACTGGGAACCACAAGAATATGATCCAGACGAGGTTCGGGCCAAGATTAGAGAAGACTATCTAGCAAAACTCGAAGAGAATCTCCCCGAAAACCTAGACCCGCTCCCTTGCACGGGTTTTGCAAGATGGGCTAGTGTTCCCACCAAAGCAAGTACGGACACTGTTTCTCCACACCAGAAAAATCGAGCGTCTCTGAAAGCATAGAGCAGAAAAAGGAAAAGATGTTGGTCGTCTCACGTCACCTTCGATGCACGAAATCGAGGGTGCTTGATTTAGCCGCGCATGATCTCCTATCACCGCCATTAGAGCGGCAATATTGGAGCTTTTTGGACTGCCACAAGAGGACTCTGACTTTTGAAAAGGGTCTATTCCCTGTAACGCCGGTTGGAGCGCAGCTCTTGAGCAGGAGGATGGAAGCGTACTGAGGGACAGGTGACTCTTTAAGGTCACGTGACCTCACGGGAGGTCGGGTGACGTCAAGGGGGTCACGTGACCTCAGGAGAATCGCGTGACCTCAGGCGGCCACGTGAGCTCAGGGGGTCACGTGACTTCAGGGGTCACGCGACCTCAGGGGGTTCACGTCACTCCAGGGGGGTCACGTGACCTCAGTGGGGTCACGTGACCTTAGGGGTTCACGTGACCTCAGGTGGTCACGTGACCTCGGGGGGTCACGTGGCCTTGACGTTTTGATGACGTCATCAGTTACGTCACTGATGACGCCATCAGTGATGATGACGATGACGATGCGGATGCCAATGACGTCATCGCACGCCGATTTCGACGTGCGAACGGTGCAGCCGTGGGCAAAATGTCACGGGTGGTGACTAAAAAAACAATAAATAAACAGAAAGAAATAAACGTTTAATGTGGCGAACTTGTGCCAAAAATAAAAGAGTACAAAAGCTAATAATAGAGCGTCGCGGGCGTCGAAATCGGCGTGGCAGCAGAGTCGAACCCTGGGGCGAGACTGGCTCCGGCTTGCCCGCAGATCCGCTTTTGTACACACGTTGGCTTCTGGAGCATTCGACGTAGAAGGTTCGACGCGTAGAACATTCTGACCTCAAATCAGCTAGACTGTTCTCGATTTCACCAGAACACATTACAGTGTTAACAAAAATGCATAGTCGCGGCCAGGAATCGAACCCTGGCCTTTCGCGTGGGAGGCAAGCGCGATAACCGTTAGGCTACGGCCGTGCTGCCTACTTGGCGCGCGGCATTATAAATAACCTTTGAAGCCTTCACTGCTTTACAAGCGCTGCCCTTTCATTGCACGCACTCTGGGAAAACAAAAATACTTCCACGTCCTCTACTGCGTCTGAACGTTTTCAGCCTTGAACGTAAGAATAGTGAGTTCCCTCCAACGCCGTGGTCGAGGACCCGGAGAGGTTCCTGTTTACGCCCGCACTGTGATCTATACTTTCTCGGGGAAGGTGCACGTTCATAATGTGGTGCAGTCAATTCCTGCGTTAAAAAGTGCAAATATCAATAACCACACATAAATGGCGGCGCCTTATCTTTTGTCATTTCGAACGTGTGCCTCCAAAGCCGAGGAAACAAACGAGCTTTGACGGCTATTGGCGCAGAAAGCAGACGACGAGCAGACGGCCAACAGATCACGTGACGTATTTACTCGATTTGACTTGACGTTTCCCACGGATCGAGGAGAGTAAGCAACCCGTTTCTGGAACGCGAGTTCTGACGTCATCGAGTAAGCGTGAATAAGTTTTGAAACGCCACGATACGGAAAGTTCACTCCGGAGCCGGATCGAGTAAATTTTGAAACACAGCCTTCGTGAAAGAAGGCACTGCAAAGGCTGGGGCGCGCGAGCGTCTTGAGACGCGGCCCTAGGAGGGAAGGGTCACAAGTTACCCTGGGAGGGAGGGGTCACGTGATCGTGAGGGGAGGGGTCAGTGACCTCGGGGAGGGGGTCACGTGACCTCGGGAGGGGGTCAGGTGGTCACATTACTTGGGGGGTGAGGGTCACGTAACCCCCCCCCCCCCCCCTCCCCGAGGTCACCGAAGGTACCCGAAGGCCTCCCGAGGTCCTCCCGAAGGAACCCGAGGTCCCCTCGAGGTCCTTCCGAAGGAACCCGAGGTTTCCCCGAGGTCTTCCTGAAGGAACCCGAGGTCCTCCCGAAGGAGCCCTAGGTCCTTCCGAGGTCCTCCTGAAGGAACCCGAGGTCCTCCCGAGGTTCTCCCGAAGGAACCTGAGGTCCTTCGGCAGGACCTTGGGTTCCTTCGGAAAAATTTACCCATAATGCACCGCGCGGTTATGCCGACGGCGACGGCGACGGCGACGGCGACGCCGCTCAAGCCGGAAACGGGCGCCTCAGAGCTGCGCTCTAAAAGTTAAAACTAATATGAAATGAACGCAAATGCTCTACCCAAGCGCAAGCAGACGAATTGCCATGGCAACACACAGAGTCGATGGCAAAAACAGACACCTTGCGCATCCGTTTTGTTGGTACTTCGGAAACCTATCACAACCCAGGCCTAGCACGGTGGCAGCACTGGTTCTACGCCATCGCTGCACGACTTCCTGGGGCCATAAACTCGTCAAACACAAAGTTGGAGCTGAAAGTTCGCGAAGCATGCCGATTGGACGTCGGTGATAGGTCAATCGGTGCGCTCCGTCAACTTCGGCCCCAACTTTGTGTTTGACGAGCTTAGAGGCCCAGAACTCCTCTGAACTCGGACAGAACATTATAAGTAAGACCTTTCTGGCCAAATCGAGCAGACATACCATAATCACCCTCAGTGGCTTCGGAATTCCCCGAATGCATCTTCGCGTCGCTCTATCTGTGTTAAAATCTGCGATAATATGCTACCAGCTGAAACTTAAGTGAGTAGGTGTGTTCGATTCGCCTGAACTCGCTGAACGCTATTATAATGTACGCTAGATGTTCCATTGGCGGTAGTGTCTATGCGACTTGCGGGAGGAAAGTTGAAGCGGACCGCAACCGGTCTACTTTTGCGGTGCTCCTGGGTATTCCTATATGGGAAAACTTGCGTGCATTTTGTCTCTTTGTCGGAAAATAACATGGATCACTTTTGTTATTTGGGTCGTACTGAACATTATGAACCTTTATTAACACTGTAAAAGTGTTATTGCTTTAGTTAGCGTCTCTTTCTTCATGAGCGAGCAATATTTAACTTCGCTGTGTTTCAGGCCCAAACATCTCTTTCACAGCAAGTGTGTAAATACAAGTGACAATTTTCAAAGCAAAATAACAATTGAACGGAATGTAGAATGTGTTCAAGGTTCGCCAGCATTCCGGTGACGCTTATATGCATATTGCCAATAGCCAGTCCTGTTACTATATGAAAATGACCACAACAGCTTGCGTCTTTATGAGCGGATAAAAGCACTCGAAAGCTAATGAATAAAGTACATGGGTTATCAAAGGTTCCTCTGTTTTTTTCTTTTTTTCTATGCCAAACAGCTTTTACGAGGCACTAATTCTCAAAGAGTCTGTGCGTGCGGGTGATGTTTTGAACGTAGAACTAGTATCTTCACGCAGAGCAGAATGAAGAAAGCAGTATTTTTTAAAAATAGGATTTTATTACGTGGCACTCAAATTAATTTGATCGTACCTGCACAGGGAGTTAGTTATCCTGTGTAATTGTGTAGTCTTTGCCGCATTGCTTGGTTTTTTAGATTTCTATCGTTCGTTTGACACGTAAATACCCCATAATGAAAAGCTCCGACGTCGTATTCACGCTAACAGTTTCCCATAGTGCACATAAATACATGTACGAAGCGGTTTTAGTACCGTTTTCAATGCAATGCATTGGAAAGAAAACCGCCTTAACTGACCAATCGTTTTGTCTGCCTGACTTAAAAATGCTCCAAGCCGTCTAGTTCGCACAAGTTAGTAAGGGTTTTTGCTCTTACACTCTAAGAGAACATGGGCGCAGTCGGGTGTAGAGGGCGCACATGCACTCCTTTCCTGGAAGATGCACCCTCTGTTAAGGGCCGCCCACACTAGCGAGAAAACGCGCCCGGCGCGCCGATAAATCGGTTAAGCGGGAAGATAAAGGGCGTGTCTCTGCACGTGCTCGTGGCGCTGACTGTGCTTCGGCGACATTTTGTTACTTGCCGCGATCGGCGTGCCACGCGCGTTTTCTCGCTAGTGTGGGCGGCCCTTTACCCAGTCAGTGTACTTGTACACCGACAATGAGCATCCTCCTCTTCCTTGAAAACCTTTAGGTGTATCAGTGCACCCAGCTCAGTACACCACCACACAAGCGAGCGAGCATAACCACACTGTGGGACTACTTGGCGCGTTGTCTGCTAGAATCCTATTCGCTACGTCAGAGGAGTGCTCCCGCAAGCTGGCGCCACCGAAAGATCTCGTCGCTAAGAAACAATTGCCTCTGACCTCCGCCATTTCTCTGCTCGTGCGGGCAAGTGCATGCAATTACAAACTTGCCAAAGCTGCGTTCACGCACACGCTGCACATGCTTGCATGCATGGGGAACCAGTGAGAAGCCATGCTCGCAATCGAGTGAACTAGAATATTTTATATTCTATTTCATTGTATCAATAGAAAGATTCACTGCCGGTCGCATCACATAAGCACGAACAATATAGACGCTTCGTAACATGTCTGCATGGGCGCCGCCATAACCGACGTTCAGCCTTTGTTTCGTCTTATACCGTCTGCTTCACTTCATCATTACTATAACAGGCAAGGTTATTGCTATTACAGATTGTACCGCGCCCTTCTTCCTAGCATTAGTATTTATGGAGGCTCGTCAACGCCCGTTTCAGTGGCTCAGTATGTCGGTGAAACAAGAGGTCAGCAATGTCGGATATAACCTGGCGCGTGTGCTTCCCTCACTCTCCACCCACAAGCGCATTGCGCCCATCTGAAGTGCCTCCGCCGTCGAGAAAGTAGTTCGCTAGCAACGTTGCTTTTTCTTCCTCCAGGAAACGTGTCTTAAACTATTAAAATATTTATTTAATTCATTCAGGACATTTAAATAAGTTAGAATACGTTTTTGTCAACGAAATAGCTGTTTAGAAAAGAAAGAAAGTCATGTTCAATGTACCGTCTTCCCAATTCATTTTCTGTTCAAGATACTGTCTAACATACCGCCTTCCAGCGCCTTCGATTGATTGGAAGCGAAGCACTGCAAATAATTCCTGCAAATAATAAATATTTAATGATTTACTTATTTTTGTGGGCTTTGCGCACGAAATGTGTGCCTTTAGTTTGTTGGATAAATAGAAAACAAGAATAATTATACTTTTCGGGTTTTGACAAATCGGCACCCTCCCAAGTCATCGACACCACCACCGCGCCCTGCTCTCTAGGTCTATTCGATTCGCCTGAACTGGGAGAGAGAGAAGTGTTGAAAGGAAAGGTAGCCTGAACTGGCTGAACTAGTTCAGAGTTCAGGGTTCAGAGTGAGAGAGAGAAAGGTTGAAAGGAAAGGAAGCCTGAACTGGCTGAACTAGTTCAGCAGTGCAGAAACTGGTGCATTCGATTCAACCGGAAGTTGCCCGGCCGCTGTACTGGCGCGTTCGATTCATCCCAGTTCTGAACGAGTTCAGACCATAGAGTTATTATAATGTACGCTAGAGGTTCAAGTGGCGCTAGTGTGCTGACGCAAATTGAAGCAGGCAGCAACCAGTCGAAAATTGACTTCCGGTAATGCATTTCTATGAGGAAAAATGAGTGGATTTTCTCCCTGCACTCGATCATAAGAGCAAATATTCCAAATAATTCGTACGTACTAGGTAGTTTGGAACATTTTTCAGTCAGGCCGACGAAAGAATTGGTCAGTTACGGTGTTTTTCTCTCGAATTCATCGCACTAAAAACGGTGATAAAACGGTTTCGTACGTGTATTTATGTGCACTGTCGGACACTGTTAGCGCGAACGCGGCGTCGGCGATTTCCAGCATGGGGGATATACATGCCAAACGAACGAAGGACATCTGGAAAATCAAGAGCGGCGGCAAGAACTACGCAGCAACACCGGACCAGTAACTCGCAGTGCATGTACGATCAAAATAAATTGAAGGCCACGTAATCTATTCCGATTTTAAACAAGTGAGTACCGCTTTATTCTTTCTGTCCTGAGCGAAGCTGCGTGTTCTACGTTCAAAATATCACCCGCGCGCTAGACATCTTTGAGAACATTTGCGCGATAAAAGCTGCCCGGCAGAGAAAGCCATACGAAGAGACACTTTTCATATCCCACGGACTTTATTCTCTACGTTGAAGGTTTTTATCCGCTCATGCACGACGGGATCATTTTCATATGGTGACAGGACTGGCATATTATCAATATACAAGCGTCACCGGAATGCTGGCGAGCCTTGAACACACTCTATATTCGTTTCGAACGTAATTTTGCTTTGAATCGTCGCTTGTTTTTACACACATGCTGCGGAACACACGTTTGGGACTGAAATGCAGCGAAGTTAAACATCGCTAACTGATGAAGAAAAATGCGCTAACTAAAGCAATCACACTTTTGCAATGTTAATTAAGACACATACTATTCGGTACGACCGAAATAACCAAAGTGTTCCATGTTATTTTCCGGCGAAGAGACAAAATGCACGCGCGTTTTCCCATAGGAATGCACAGGAGCACCGCAAAAGTAGACTGGTTGCTGTCTGCTTCAATTTGCGTCACGGAAGTCGCATAGACACTAGCGCCAGTTGAACCTCTAGCGTACATTATAATAACTCTATGGTTCAGACCCAGTTCAAGGTATATGCCCAGTTCCTCAAAAATCTTGCACCGGCTCCAGAGTCAGTTCAGCGTCCGTGCAGAAGCAGACGACAAGAGCAGACGGCGATGGCTGACGACAGTCCTCGCCCGTCACTGCTCGCGGTGTCATTTTTCGCAACTCTTGCTCAGATGTCTGCGATGTTTAACAATAACGTCGATACGGACGTTGCAGTTCCTCCCAATTATGATAATAACGTACCTGCGGTGGACGCGGAATTGAGATCATAAGGAATTTGATTGATTATGACATTCTGAAAGCGTTTTAGGCACCTGCTCGTGTAGGTTTGGCTCCCTGTGGTAAACGCTGAAATACTGGATGACGTAAATTGTTTGATTTTGATGCTATGTGGGGATGCACAATGTTGATATTCTTCCTTAGCGACACGGGAAAGGTATTGCACTCTTGATAGTCCCCGCCTTCAGTTGCTCTTAGATACGTACTGACGACTCCGATACATTGCAGAAATCTGGGATTTAGTCCATTGGCCCTCGGATGCCTTGGACGCCCATTAATGTGCTTGGGAAAAACGACGCCGAGAATCGGCATTGGCTTGGTAGTTCCATGCAGTTGTTTCTTGAGAATCAGCATAAACGCTTTAGCTTGACGCCAAAGTTACGGTCGATAATTGTATTGGCCAAAACGCTATCGTCAGGCCTTTGTCTTCGAGGTGACCGCTATCGACCGCGCGCTGCCGCCAGTGACTGCTGACGCAAAACCATCCCGATGCCGCGAAAATATCGTAAAAATACGAGACTCGAGAGACTAGGAATGATTCTACTATTGCTAAATGAATGTGAAGGACACGAACGCTTATGGAAATGAGAGGAACCGAACGGCCGTTAAAAATGCAGACAGAAACACATTTCGTGCAGAAAACGTTTTTAGTACACGCGAATAAAAAAATAATCACAGATAAGGTTTCGTTATTATACTTTAAAACTAAGGAAACACGAATTGTCTCATCAACCTACGAACAAATAAATGTAGCATACAACTTGGCGTTTAGAAACAAGAGCCAGCAGATGCAGACGACACTCTGCGCTTCCGCTCGGAAAGCCGATCACAGCGCCAGTCCTAGCGCGGCGGCTGCACTGGTTCTGCGCCGTCGCTGCACGACTCCTGCACTCGTCTGAACTCGGCCAGAACTACCGGGTGAAACAAGGAGACGGTAGGCTCTTTCAATGGACCGGAAAATTCGGTTTCTTAACCTATCGCCAACGTTACTAAAACACTCAGTTGGGAAACTCCCATAGAGATAGCTTTGAAAAAGTGGCCCCAATCTGTCTCCGAGCACCGAGCTAATGACGAACACAACGCCACCATTTCTCCCGCAGCGGCCACTCGAGGAACTGCACGTTACCGCTATTTTGGCTTTAAGAACAGATACAGCGGAAGAGGTTACAGGGGTGCCACCCCCGTCTCCCCGGCGGACGCGCCGCGTCGAATTATCGAGGTTAAAATGCACCTAGGTCGGGACGCGCTACCTGAAAGCCCCGCTGAGGCATGGTTGTATAAAAACAATATTAATTGTGCCGCAAAACCCTGCAGTCTAAAGATTTTAAAAACATAACGCGCCCCTCTTTTTGTACTAAACTCCAATAAATTTCATACAAAAAGAGTCTTTTTCGTTTGTTTTTACGCAAAAACATGCTTTTTAAAAGCTCAAGCTGACCACAGTACAGACAAACGATAAAGAGTGGCGCTGTTGTCGCATTTAGCTCGGTCTCGGTGGACGCTAGCGGCCCAGGTTTCGACGGCGAGTTTTCCGACTGAGTGTTTTAGTAACGTTGCCTATCGCGCTACGACTTTGTGCAGCGTTGCCCACAGATGGTGCATTTTTTTCGTAAAATTTGCAAAGAGCGAACTTACCTGAGGAAAAAGTAAAGAAAGAAAAAGGCTTAGCTCCTATGGAAACGCAGCGACGCCACCGGTCTGCAATCAACACGGCGCCGTTTCGCACGGTAGACAAGAGATGGCGCAAGCGGTCGCGATGCCAACTGCTGCCAACGAACGAGCAGACGACGCCGAGAACCGGCGTTTTTAGCAGACAAGGAACTGCAGTTGCTTGTTGTTACCATGCCTGTTTTTGTTTCTGCAACTGTCGCCGTTTGCGGAATGCGCGCCGCTTTTGATTCGAAAAGATCGTCTGCTAAAAACGCTGGCTCTCGGCGCCGTATGCTCATTCGTTGGCGTAAAGCCCCTCGATGTGTTGACGTGTCTTGCAAGTAGCGTCAAATGCGCGAGCGCACGAGGCCCATGTCTCGAGCGGCCCTTGGAAGCAAATGGCGGTGCAGCACTGAAATGAGCGGCCCTTGGAAGCGAATGGCGGCGGAGCACGCGCTCGCGGCACGTGTCTCGCGCGTTTCCACAACAATGGTTGGCGGTACTTGTAAAAAAAGCCTTTATCAAGGGGCTTTACGTTGGCGGCGTTCGTTGCGCCATCTCTTGTCTACCGTGCAAAACGGCGCCGTGTTGATGGACCTTTTCCGAGAAGCGTTCTGCGCACGCGCGAGCGCCAGATGCCAAGCGGTGGAAGTCGGCACGAAAAAATTGAGGAATTTCGGAATGAGGCTGTAAATCGACGAGTAGAACACGTGATTGCAGCATATATATAATTGTGTTGCACAAAAAAAGAAAGTGGACGGAAAGAAAAACACGACGTTTGGGTGGACGCTACGGATTTCCCTCTTTAAAGTCGCGCTAGGCCTACCTCGTTGCGTTGGGCACGCGACGCTGCTCAGAGAGCGAAGCAACTGGTAACGTAGCTCCCATTATCGATGGTAGCGCAGGTAGGTCACTTCCTTGATTTTTAGTTCGTGCAGCCACCGCCTGGTGCCGTCGGTATTTGGAAAAGGTCCATTGCAGACCGGTGGCGTCGCTGCGTTTCCATAGGAGCTAGAGTGCCTTCATACACACGCGCGCTTTTGCTTTGAGACAGACAGACATGTAGGCACCCTAGGAAAAGGTCCATTGCAGACCGGTGGCGTCGCTGCGTTTCCATAGGAGCTAAGCCTTTTTCTTTCTTTACTTTTTCCTCAGGTAAGTTCGCTCTTTGCAAATTTTACAAAAAAAAAAAAAAATGCACCATCTGTGGGCGACGTTGCACAAAGTCGTAGCGCGATAGGTTAAGAAACCGAATTTTCCGGTCGATTTAAGGAGCTTACCGTCTCCTTGTTTCACCCGGTAGTTCAGAACGTTCTGGCCAAATCGAACAGACCTAAGTCTTCCGTCATGGATCTTACTGAGGTGACATCGGAAAGCGATTCCCTTGAATCTTCTTGGACGAAACAGCCTGGTGCAGCCTTACCGGTGACACCAAAGTGGTTCTTCAAGAAGCACAAGCGAGGTCGGGTTTTGAACAGCGGCCAGCGGGAGCTGATCCTGAACGCTTACGTTCGGACGCGACATACCGAGCCAGACTTGACAGTCAACGAGGTCTGCAAAACTGTCAGCCGGTTGCTTTTCGTGGCGTAACCTCGGGCACGTAAAACACGGTGCAAAAAAGCAGAATAATTGTCACGAGAAACTAGCGTCGCGTTGCTAAGGCCAGCAGCCATGTTGAGCTTTTTTTTTTTTTTTCAAAAGGATCGCGATTGGTCCACGGAATCGTGACGTCATGAAAACAATTGGCTGGCGTTTCTCGGCGTAGGATTACATTTTCGTCTGAGAGGCATTTCCGGTTTTTTCTTAGCTTGCAACCGACATAGTAGCGGTATGGTGCCTGGAACGCGTCTCCGACTGGTGTGTTTACCGTGGCCAAAACAGTGGTCCTTCGATTTCCGCCTGATGACGTCATAAAAGTGTCATGCTGTCGCCGGTCGCGACCCTGGCGGTGTCCCATCAGTTGTGGTGTATGTAGCAGATGCCGGTTCTGCTGCAGGTCGCTTTCCACTGTGACAGTTCACGGAAGCTACAGCAGCCGGAGTTGGGACGCCATGACGACAGCGACACTCGCGTTCGCTCGTGCTTTTCGCTAGCACTTCTACGGCCAACCGCCAGGATCGCGACAGGCAACAGCATGACACTCGCGTCATTTGTTGCCACATCTGGACCACTTTTGATGTATGGGCGAGATAGGACGCTAAACACACCAGTCGAAGACGCGATCCAGGCACCATAGTAGCGGCTCTAACTGGCTCTGAAGTAGAGCTCGAGCGCCAGAAGCATGCCAGGGAACGAGCGTCGCGAGCAGTTTCAGATCGCGTGTTACTTATTCGATTGTACGCTTTGCCCAGACTACACCGTAGCCCAGACGCATCGCAACATGAAGGTCTCCTTTCTTCTGACCCGAGACCGCACCGCCAGCGCCCCGACTGCCCCATTGGACACAGCGCTTGTTTTCGGACACTGCACTTTCCAACGGCTGGCACTGCTGTGCGCAACGCTTTCCATCTTCATCGCAGTAAGCAACGGTTTCGCCGCCGTGGTATTCGCACGGCCCGTGGAACACTGGTGCAGACCACCACCGGAGCTTCCTTCCATCCAGACCGTCGTCTGGAAGAACCAGTGTATCCCCGTGGAACCGGACGGCACGTTCAGCAAATGCACCCGCTACGAGCCTCTACTGGACGCGGGAAATGCCACGGAGAACCGGACCGTGGTCTTCTGCAATGAGTGGGACTACGACCAGGGGGGCTATGTTGCAAGTTTTGAACTCCTAGGAGACTAGGGAGAAGGAAGTGACGTCAACAACGCAGCAAATGCAGATTGGATGTTGATTCTTGGGCCGACCTTGTTCAGCATTTTTATCAACGATGTGACGTCTTCCCTGCAGTGCACATCCCTTTTGTATGCAGATGATTTGACAATTATGCACCCAGTACAGAACCCCTTCCAGTATCAGCAACTTCAGGACGACCTCAACACCATCCATGATTGGTCTGTGGCAAACAAGCTCCCCCTGAACATTAACAAATGCTCATCAACCCTCATTACCACATCAAGAAGCCATAACACCAGACAGCACAGTTTCCAGCTGAACGGAGAGGAACTCCCCCCACTAACCGTGCAAGACTTCTTGGTGTGACAGTTGATTCAAAATTAACCTTTTCGCCGCACATTGGGGAGGTTACCTCAAAAGCCCGCCGGATGCTCGGATTTGTGCGTCGAGTCACCCGAGGAGCTGGCCCCAGTGCATTGCGGGACCTGTACACTGCTCTAGTGCTCCCACAACTCGAGTACTGTGCCTCAGTTTGGGACCCTTACCAGAATTCACTGAAAGCGTCCCTCGAGAGTGTGCAACGGCGTGCCGCCTACACAGTCTTGCGGTTCCAGGCTTCCCCTGGACTGCCACATTACCGCGACCTGTCCACGCAAGAACTTCTGAGGATGGTGGGGTGGAACCCCCTAGCACTTCGCCGGCAGGTTGCGTCACTCCGGCTCCTTGCTGACAGCCTCCTCCCAAAAGATCAGGAGCTCCCGCTGGTTAAAAGCTTGCGCCTTACTAGATATGGTGGGCTACAACCACTGTTCGGTCGCACTGTGCGTCACCAGAACTCTGTCTTGGTGAAGTGTGTAACCCTCTGGCGCTCGCTGCCAAAGACGCTGACCGACTGTCCACCCCAGGAGAAGGAGGACCTTAAAGCCTGGTGCAAGGAGGCATCGGACTTCCTTCAGCAGTGATCTTCCATGGTGTTTATTTATTTATTTATTTATTTATTTATTTTTATATTTTATTTTTATTTTTATTTATTTATCTATTTGTTTCTTTTTCACAATATGTAGTAGTGCGGCACCACAGGCCTCAGGTATGGGCCAATGGCCTTTTTGTGGTGCCGCAACCCTCCAGGGTTGAATAAAGATATTATTATTATTATTATTATCATTATTATTATTATTATTATATTGTTTTCTTCTGTCAACATCCAATCTGCGGTTGCCCTAGTCGTTGACGTCACTTCCTTCTTCCAAGTCTCCTGGGAGTGCAAAAAGCGTAACATAGCACCCCTGGCGACCTCGGGGAAGTTCATCGCTAGCGAGTGGGACCTGGTTTGCCACAGACACCGGCTCCTTTTGCTCCATTCGCTCGTATACCGCGGAGGAGCCGACGCCGGGAGCGTGATCGGGTGCTTCGGGGACAGCCTTGGCCGCAAACCTGTCTTCATGTTGTAGGAGAAGCGCTAAAGTAAACTCACTCACCCTCACACTCACACTCACACTCACACCAGAAAAACGGTCACTCACGTCGCGCTGACTTTCAACTCAAATTGTATTTTCGTCTTCTTTCGTTTTTCTTTTACCTGTCTTCATGGTCGGGCTCTTACTTCAAGTCGCCTCCGGCACGGCCACAATCTTCTCCAACACGGTTCTCACATTTATCATCTTGCGCTCTCTGACATCGGTGACATCTTTGACGATTATGAGCATGACATCCGTTCTGCTGTTCGAGGTGACGAAGACAACGCATCGCGTCGCCTTCGTCACCTCACGCACATCTGCGGCGCTGCCACTGTTCCATTTCCTTTTACTGGCGGTAGGTGGACACTGGAGGGTGCACTCTAAGAAGGCCGCCTGTAATTCCGTCTTCTAGTCCAAACGTGCAGAACATTTCGGTTGCATTGACGTTTTTACCACTAATTTTACCAAACGAGCCAACGAAGCCGCTAGAAACAGCGAAGTTCCGGAGCAGTGCCAGCAGCGCTACATACACTGGGTAAGACGGCCGTCTCCGATTTGCGGGACACACGCGGAACTACAGCAGCGGAACCACAAGGAACTGTTTCGACGTTTTCGACGTTATGGAAATTGCAGGAATTGCGTCCAAGGCAGACAGGTTTTCCTGCCAGCTGCCTGGGTGCCTTCCGTGCTGAGTTCGGTTCTGTTGTCCCGTGCCGAGTGCCAACCGGGGTTCAACGTGGTTCTGTATTTCTGCGTGTCAGCGACATCATGATGGCAGTGTTGTGGGTTGTGAACAGAAGACTGGAATTGACGATTCGCAAAAAAGTGCGCGCCACCTATCGCGCAACGCCGGAAACTTGGGTGCGAGGCTAGAAGGTGGTTGGAAAACAACTCGTGCTGCATGGTTTTGGTTTGCCTTGGAGCTCGTGCACGCAAGCTGTCCTCCGTGCTTCCTCTTCTCCATTTGCCGGTGCTTCGAAATGATGGAAGATGACAGTGTCGCGTTCCCGTTTCGGGCCACGGGGTGGGTGTCGGACGTGTCGCCCTGTAGCATCTCAAGTGATAGCGTTTGGAGCTGCCTGAACTCGGTCATACATACAGTCAGTCAGGCACATCGTGTTTGGGCGTTCAAGGAAGAGGGATACGTTCAGAACGTCATGCTCAACCTCGACACCGCAGACAAGGAGCTCGGTCTTGTGCGAGCGACGTGTGCGCCGTCCATTAAGAGAGGTGTGTTCTCTTTGCCGTAGAAATAATTCGTGCAACCAAGCGCAACACAGTGGGCTGGCATGGCGACAAACAAATCGAACCCGCTTCCGCGCCTGTTGCCGCCTAGGAATAGCCGTCACGCCCATTTGTTTTCCAACCGAGCAGGGGGCGCTGGCAACAACACACTCTGCTCGCGCATGCGCAGCAACTTTTTTGCAAATCGTCAATTGGGGGGGGGGGGGGAGTGTTGAGTTACGGGAAAAGGGGGTAAATGTCCATGCGTACTATTATTCACCCTAATAGGGGAAAAGACTCGCATGAACAGAGGGATGAGGGATTAAAAGTGGGATGGGGTGTTAAAGAGGAACCACAAGTTCAAAGTTCGAAGCGGATTTAAAGGTTGGGAAGGGAGAGGGGAGAGGGGGAAAGGGGGAGGGGAGTGGGTGACGGGCGCGATAGGAGTGTGAGGAGAAGACATGCAGGGGTCACAGGCGCTCGGCAAGCTCTGTCTGGTGGAGAAACTCTAGCACGGCACGGAAAATGCTCCATGCTTGCCGCCGGCTACCAGTGGGAAAAAGGAGACACGTGGTTGTAGCCGTTTGTCCTCCCGCTTTTAGGACAGTGGCGAAGAGCATTTTCCTTGCTGCGTCGTATTCTGGGCAGATGAGGAGTATATGGGTGATGTCCTCGGGCTCCCCACACACTGTGCACTCCGGGCTGTCAACTCTGCCGGCTCGGCCGTAGCGATGAAGTGCTAGCCTCGTAAACGCACCCCCTGTCCGGAGTCGATGGAGTAGCGATGCGTCTGCCCTTGTCAGTCTGGAATCATGGACTGGGATGGGGGGTGTGCCTCGCGCTGTAGATGGGTCTGGGTGCCGACTCCTGATATTTCTGGCAATAAAAAGTCTCGCTTCATGAAAGGGTCGGAGATGGTAAGTAGGTGAGGGCAGAGCGTGTGCGTTCTTGGCTAGGGTATCGGCGCGCTCATTACCCACAATTCCTGAGTGCGCCGGGACCCACTAAAATGCAAATGTCCACCCGCGTTCTTGTAGTGTCGTTGCAAGATGGGCTGTTTCTTGAGCGAGCAGCGATCCCTCGCCGGCATTAGCTAAATTGCGCAGGGCCGTGCGGGAGTCCGTTAATATTACCACAGCGGTCATCCACTCGGTGGTCCTAAGGTATTCCAGGGCCAAGAGTATAGCGACCATTTCCGCAGTCGTGGACGATGTTTCAATGTTTATACGGACGGCGTATTCTTTCCCAATGGATGGAATCACGTAAGCGGCGGTTGCCGTACCTGCGCTTTTATTTACGCAACCATCTGTATATATTTCAAGGCTGCTGGCGTACTTCTCCTCAAGTGCTACTGCCACAGCAGTGCGTGCGACAACTGGATGAACGTCTTTTCTTGCCCGGACGTCGGGGAGTGATCCCTGCACGTTGAGAGGTGGTTCTGTCGAGTGGGGTGGGCGGATGGGGAACCGAGGTCCAGGGTCACCGATCTCATTCGTGAACTCTGCAGCGATTCGGCCGAAATGTGACGAGGACCTCGAGTGGAGATTCATCAGAAGATAATCACTCGATAGCGCTACATGAATGCGAATTAGGTGCCTTTTGCTGGTCTCCTCTCCCTTGAGGAATAGCGGTTGTTCTCTTGCCTCTACGAGAGTAGGTATATTCGGGGAGTCGAAGGGTAATCCCAAACAGAGGCGTAATGCAACTCTGTAAAACCTTTCCAGCTGGTCTCTCTGTGGACCGCGGATGTTTGCTAGAGGTAGCGAATAGAGAAACTTCGACTTTATAAGACCTTTGTAGAGGGTGAGCAACCCATTGGGAGGAAGGCCCTGCTGACTGTGGGCATGGAATTTTCTCAGTAGGCCTAGTAGTTGCCGGCACTGCATGAGAAGTCGTTTTACTGCTAATCGCCAACTCCCCGTCTCATCAATAAGATGCCCAAGGTAGAGGTGTGTTTTCTCTCTTCTCACTTCAGTGCCTTCAATAAGGACACGATGAGTCTGTCTTGCATAGGTAGGGTGGCTGAAAAGCAGGGTTGATTTTTGTGCGGATAGGGTCAGTCCAAGGCGCGAAATTTCTGCCACCGCTGAAGCGCTACCTGCAAAGTATGGCCGGTGAGTTTGGTCTTATCTGTGGTTCCTAGCGCCCATATTGCCACATCGTCTGCATATATTGCAATATTGACGCGCGAATTCAGAAGGTTGTCTGTTTGTGGTATGACTCCAGGAAGGGATGCCATCGCCAAGTTAAAGAGAAACGGGCTAATCCCACTCCCTTGCGGTACTCCCTGTGTGACATTTCTTGGGGTACTCGTGGCAATGGGGACCTTGACAACAAATGATCGGTCTTGAAGAAAGGCACGGATGTACTTATAAGCCCGGCCTGATATTTCAAAATTGCTGAGTTGGTGAAGAATTGTGTCATGGGGTAAAGCATCAAATGCTTTGCGTATGTCCAAAAACACGCAGTACATCACTTGGCGGGTCGCGCGGGCCTCTTCCAGTGCAGATCCAATATCGCAGATAGCATCCGCTGTGCAGCGATGTCGTCTGAATCCGGAAAGTTGACCAGGTAAAACCTCTATTGCGTCCAGATGCCAAGTTAGGCGCCTGAGGACTAGCCTTTCGAGAAGCTTTCCAACGCAGCTGGTCAGTGAAATTGGTCTATACGACTCGGGTGACGTGAGCGGTTTGCCAGACTTGGGTATTGGTATCACGTGCGAGAGCTTCCAGGCATCGGGAATTTCTGAAGTTTGCCACACGTGATTGAGCACCTGAAGAAGATTAGGGTAATGACACTCGTCGATGTTGCGTAGCGCTTGATAAGTGACACCGTCTGGTCCTGGAGCACTGCGGCGCGTGCATTGCGCAAGGGCTGTCTTCAGCTCGTCAACTGTAAAATTCGTGTCAAAATAGATAGGAGGGCCATCCGGGGGTGAGATGGTGAAGGGAAGATACTCCGCAGGTGACGGGATATTTCTAGAAAATTCGTCGGCAAGGAGCTCTGCAGTCGCCTCTAGTGTTAGCTGTAGAGAAATGGCGAGTCCAGCAGTAGGGTGTGTCGGCAGTTTTCCCGCAGAGAGTGCTCTGGCTATTTTCGACGCTTTAGTGAGGCCTCCTGGGGATCCGAAAGAGGCGCATAGCTGGTTCTATTGCTTACGTTGAAGTCGTGTCGTATGTCGGTGAAATTTTGCGTCAATCTTCCGGTGGTGCTGCCAGTCAGCTGCAATGTTCGTTCGGCGAGCTTTCCGCTGGGCTCTCTTGCGAGCAGCGCGCAGGTTGAGGTATTCCAATTCCGGTGCAGGCCTTTGGATTGGAAAATTCACTGTTCTCGTTGATAGGCTGAGGGCGTTCGTGATTGCTGTGCCAAGATCGTTCATTGGTCCATGTTCCAGGGCTTTGCTGAGATGTTGGCGGAATAGATCCCAGTGTGTAACTTCGTACTTCTTGTACTTCCTGGTTCTCGTATGAGGTGATACTACCATGATTGGGGCATGATCGCTCCCCCACGTGTCTGCCATTACTGTCCGAGAGGCTGGAATGTCCCGTGGTGCAAAGGTCAGATCTAGAACACTGCCGTGGACACCCTGACAGACAAATGTTTCAGAGCCGTCGTTGAGGGCCTCCAGGCCAAGGGAGGTGGTAACTTCCTCAAGTGCTGATTCCCTTGGTGTGGTCCGATTATCACCCCATGTGGTATTGTGGTCGTTGAAGTCTCCGCAAAATAAAAGTCTGCCGGGACATTGACGGGCTATGTCCCTCAATATTCTTGCGTCCCAGTCGGCTGTGGAACCCGGAGCCACGTACACAGACACCACTGTGAACTCCACCGCGCGAACGCGAATCGTGGCGGCCACATATTCTGCGCTGTGTGAGGAAAACGCAGAGAGATCGACGTGGTTATGTGAGAGTCCAACTTTCACCAGCAGTAGCGCTCGGCTTCGTCCATTTGCTAGCGCCGGCGCACTGCTGTAAATCACGTATGGTGAGAGTCTAAAGTCCCCAGGTTGCGTTAATGGCTCTTGTATGGAAAGAACGTCCACAGGATTCAGGAAGAGATGCTGTCTGAGGTCAGGGAGACGTGTTCGAAGGCCACGAGCTTTCCACTGTAGAACTGTAGGTATGATCGGCTTGGCTTTATTCTTTACCTGTGTTGCCACGCTGTACGTGTATGAAGACAAATGTTGAATTGTTATTAGAAAAGAAATATATAAGTTGGGTTCATTTAAGAATGCGGTCGACAAGTGGCTCAATGAAGTAGAGAATTTGCAGCAGTGCACGCGCCCCTTGGAACGTCATGATGGAAATAAATTCCCGTGCTGTGGAAATCGCAAGGCGAATTAAGGTGGACAGCGTTGTACTGCGTGGACCTTCAGAAGCTGTTCTGCAATGTGATGCTTCAGGAGCTAGAGGTATTTGAGCAGAGGCAGTAGCAGCTGTAGGCAGCCTAGGTTCACTGCGCAGTGCCTCGGCGTAAGTGTGTGGAAGGTTTAGTTCTGGAATTGATACCAGAGCCGGGGCCGACACAGAACAGACATCGTTGGTAGGCATCTCTGTTTCCATGGAGCTCACCTTCTCTTCAGCAGGATCTTGCGATGATGGTTGTCAGTGGTCTGACGAGCGACATCTGGAACGTCTCGAATGCCGTGGCTTCTCCGGGGAGGCAAGGTCCCCAGTCATTGCTGGGTCTTCTTGCAGGATTTGCTTAGATACATTAGCCTTGCTTCCGTGACTCTTGTTGACCTCAGCTCGAGCTTCAGCAGAGGGGATGTTATTCTCGCAACTATAGCGGCAGATACTCTGCTGTTTCTGCCACTGGGAGCAACGCGTTGACGTTGTTTCGTGGGATTTTTTACAGTTAATGCAGCACGGGCTGGGGGCGTCGCATTTGTCAGTGGAGTGTGGCTTTGCGCACCGGAGACATTGTACCTGTCGCTTGCACGGCGCAGATACGTGGCCAAAATGACCACATTTCTTGCACTTCAGAGGGCTGTTGACATGCAGAGTGACTTGGTGTCGGACCAATCCAACATAGGCATTTTCTGGCAGCGTCGGTGATTGAAATTCAATACGAACGGTGCGCGACTTGCCAAGACGGCGCACCTCCTTTATGGGCGCGTCTGAGCGCATAGACGCAAGTAGCACAGCGTCAGTAAGGTCTGGATCAACGTCGTGAATAACACCGACACTGGAAGTCTTCCCCCTTGGTTCAAAAGCCCGTACTTTTATACCGCAAAGGGTGGTCAACTTCAAGAGCAATTGCGTGGTCTTTCCGTTTTGGGTGTCAACGGCAATCACGTTTTTCCACTTGTTTGGGCGCACCTCAATAATGCCAAAGGCGCCAGTTCCTGGAAGGTGTCCGAGAGGCGCAGTGAGTTGATGGATTCGACGCTCACTGTCGGATCGGCTGGGGTAAACAGGACGACGAGACCGGTGGTCGGCTTCGACTTCGTGTCGATGTCCCTGCAACGTTTCCGTTTACCTGAGTGTTATGTTTCAGGGAGGGTACACGCGCCGATCCCCCCTGGTCCAGCTACATGTCAAGGACGAGGGTGGCCGGCAAGGGCACAACTCACCGAGCTGCCCAACGGGGCCCCATGACGCGAGCCGGGCCGGTGGTCGGATCAAAGAGACATGTAGTCGGGTCAACGTTCAGGCCAATCTCTGAGCAAGCTCCTTGAGCCGCCCCATTTATTTACACACTGCCGTAGATGGCGCTAGTTTGCAACACTACGTTTCTCCTCCCCATAAAATGACAGAGGAAAACATGCTACCGCTCGTGAGGCCAACTGAAACACTGTACATGGAAGATACGCTGACACTACATTTCTCCCTTCCATGAATTGAAAATGTTAGGAGAACACTGCTTGGAAAGTTGAACTTTTCACTTCCTGATCCTTTCCTCCTTTCCTTCAAAAAAATTCTCAACGTAGTCGTTCTAAGTTATGCTCAGAACAATGGTTAGTTGTGAGTTACGTTAGTTTACCCAGAGCATGACGTAGACACTCTTTGCTTAACTGACTGGACAGTACTCTGGACGAACATTAGGCTATACACTGTAACACTAACAGTGACGTAATATTTCGAGAAACTACAAGAACTCTTCGCAACACATGTCCGTTTTACACTGCATGTCCGTTGGAAAAAAAAATTAACAAAAGAACTTATTTGCGGTATCACACTGAGAATCAAATTCTGAAAACGCCTGTAACGGCACGTTATACTCTTTCCAGAATACAATCTTTGACTTGCGTTACAGTCTTGCGAAGGGAAAAACAGTTTTCTACAGTTTCTGAAAACGTTCACACTTGCGTTAGGTACTTTTATCTAATTATGCTTATAAGTCTTAATTAAACATCAAAAATCTCGCTAGACGTACTATGTGACGTATCATGAACAAAGGAAAGTACATAGTCTTTAAGTTTCTCGGGCAAGCGTCTTTGCCTTGTGGAACGTCTTGTTGTGGAGCTTGTCACTTGATTGTCCGTTTGTGATCGGTCATCAGGTGCGTAAGTCTCTCGTTCCGTAACCGATAGAGAACGCACTGTGGTCGCTACAGGGAACTCTATGATCCCGACGGACTCTGTCACTGCTGAGGAATCTACAAACACCATTGACTCACTCACTTCACCGCCAGATGGCTCTAGAAGAAGCGTCGATTCTGGCGTCGCTGGACGCGTTGCAACCGGCGTGCTTGCATCCGGTGGCTGAAAGCACTGGGCTGATGAAGTCACGACGAGCTCCGGCTGGGCAGCGGGAGGGACCGTTGACTCCTTTGTAGTCGTAGTTGCTGGACTCTCACGGACAGCATCCTTGCCAGGCGATGCTGTGAAAACTTTAGACTTCATACTCATAAAAGGCACAGTTATCTTGTCAGTAACTGAATCGTTATCATCGTCATCAAAATATTCTTGTGGCAAACGACTTGTATTTGTGGTTGCGCTTGCTTGTAACGAACTCCTCTGCAACTGTGAAGGTACCGCCGTAAGTTTCTTCGCATTCCATTTTCGGCCATCCTGCATACGGTACGTTGCTGGACCAACTTGCTCTTCAATAACTTGCGGTTCTGCATACGTGCTATGGAGCTTAGTCTGATGCAACGGACGAAAAATTCGGACTGACTGTCCAACTGAAAATCTCGGTTCTTTAGCCGCTCCTCTAGTGTCTGCATATCGCTTCATCTTGAACTGATAATTCTCAACTCGCTCATGGAGTTGTGCTTGATTCCTATGTTTTTCTTTCACTTGTGGTGTCGGTACACCTTGGATATCCATTCTTGATCTATGTATTCTACCATGCAACAAAACTGAAGGGGCTCGCCCTGTAGCTGGATGTGTCGTGCGTCTGTATGCTTCTAAGTATTCTTCAATTGCTTCAGGGAAACGTCGGTGTTGAACTGTAGCACTTTGCAGACAAGACTTTAGAACTCTATTAAACCTTTCCACTTGGCCGTTTGATTGTGGATGATACAATGACGACTTGAGATGTTTAATGCCATGCTGTTTTAAAAACTCTTCAAATTCTCTGGAGACGAACTGTACACCATTGTCTGTGACGATCTCGCGAGGAAGTCCTTCTCGAGCGAAAATGTTTTTTAGAAACTCGATCATTGTTGCTGATGTGGCTGTCGAGGTATGCTGGACTTCTGGCCACTTAGAGTGGTAATCAACGAGGACTATGAAAAATCTCTGACTCTGCGGTGTTTTATCTATTCGTCCTACAATGTCCAACCCAATCTTATCCCACGGTTGATCTGGAAACTGGACTGGTTGCAGCGGAGCAGTTGCTGCCTTGACTGGTCTGTCTGTCGCGTTACATACTGCGCAATGCTGTACTTTATGCTTGATCTGTTCATCCATCCGTGGCCACCAATAATGATCGCGGATGATGCTGGCGGTTCTTACGATTCCTTGATGTGTCTCATGTGCCATATCTACAATAATTTCTCGGAGACCTTGCGGGACAACTATCCTTTCGCCTTGCATCAACAACTCATTGTGCACTGATAGCTGATTTCTTACACTGTAGTGCGGACGCAAATCTGGCACACTGGCACTATCCGGTGGCCATGTCGACATAGTATACCGTATCACACCAGGCAGAACTGGATCATTGGCCGTAGCTGTCTGAAAATCTGTGCGAGACAAGGGAACAATGACTAGGGATACTACGTCCTCTTCGAAAAACATACCGTTCTCGGTATCAGGACTGGGAAATCTAGACAGGGCGTCTGCTACTAAATTATCAACACCTTTCTCATACTCCATACGGAAGTTGTAGTCTAACAAACGAGATGCCCATCTGGTGATACGCAGCGGACGTACTCCTGAGCCTTTGTTAGAGAGTAACGTCACCAACGCCTGGTGATCTGTACGAATGGTGAATGGACGTCCCCATAGGTAAACGTGCCATTTTTCACACGCCCATAGGCAAGCTAGGGCTTCTTTTTCACCTGTGGAATATCTACGCTCAGCGTCAGTGAGCGACCTGGAAGCGAAAGCAACTGTTTGAAGATGCCTCCCGGCTCGTTGCTGAAGTACAGCGCCTAGACCGTAGTTAGAGGCATCAGTCGATACTAGGACTGGCAAGGACGGATCGAACATGGATAAGATGGGAGCATTCTGGATGCTCGCCTTAACTCTCTCAAAACTCGCCTGAGCTTCAGGGGACCAGACAAAACGCACGCCTTTTCGCAGTAGGCGTCGCAGAGGCTCGACTATGGTTGAACAGTGCGGAATGAACTTGCTGTAATACTTGATGAGACCTAGGAATGCTTTAAGCTTGGCTGCATCTGAGGGAGCTTCAAAATTCTGAACGTGGTCTACCTTTAATGAAAGGGGTGCTAACCCGTCCATGGACAGACTATGGCCCAGAAATGAGAGCTCGCGTACATTGAACACACCTTTCTTGTTTAGCTTCATTCCCGCTCGGGAGATAGCTGACAGCACCTCTCGCAAGTTATGATCATGCTCCTTCTGAGAGGATCCGTAAACTATAATGTCATCCAAGTAGAACTGCACTCCTTTACATTCTTTGAGGATTTTTGACATTATCTGCTGAAACGCTGCAGGAGCGGATGCCAAACCAAAACATACTCTCTTGAATCTAAAGAGTCCTTCATGAGTAATGAATGTAGTTAGATCTCGACTCACCGGGTCGAGTCGGATCTGGTGGAACGCGGATGCTAGGTCCAGCTTGGAAAAGTGTGATGCTCCTTGTAAAGAGTTGAGGAGCTCATCGATGTGTGGCAAAGAGAAAGAGTCTGTGACGACGGCCTGGTTGGGCGCACGCAGGTCGACACACATCCTGATGCTGCCGTCCTTTTTCTTAACTACTACGATTAGTCAGACCCATTCCGAGGCGTTGATTCTCTCGATGACTCCTTGACGTTTAAGTTTGAAAATTTCTTCGGAGACTGCATCACGTAGGGTGATCGGCAGACGACGTAGTCTTGACTGTACAGGAGGCACGTTCTGGCGTACTTTTAAAGTATGCGTCTGCTTCCGTACCAGACCAAGTTCTGGCGTGAACAAGTGCTCGAACTCCGTAAACCCAGGAGGCAGCTTTGATGTGTCCCGTGCTGGCGGGTTCGAAGAAGACTTTGAACTGGTGACAACTGGCTGTTTAACCTCTGTAGACTCGATGTCCACGACGTCTGTGCCTGTAGATGAGAACCGTGGAGCGTCGATACTTGGAAGTAGTGGTCGCGATGGTCCGTCGCCAAGAACGCTTGGTACCCTTGAATTCTGCAGCGGAAGTTGAAACCCGGTTGTAGTGAAAACGATCCGTTGCCTGGGGCATACGGTTGACTTGATCCGAAACCACTGAACTGCTGTGACGACACGGTGAACGGAGTCCTCCGGGAGTCGTCGGCCGGTCTCACAGGGTGACTTGCTGCTGGTCCTTGGACAGCTGCATCAACGTAGGAACATTCAAATTCCGCGCCTGACGTGGTCATCTTCAATTCTCGTACTCCATCAATGCCAAGTAGTGATCTCCCGCCCCGAATAACGTAGAACTCTAATGGCGCTTGTCTATTTCTGAACTTGACCTGAGCAAGGAAACAACCTAATACTGGAATTGGCTGATGCATGTAGTGCATGAGACATCTTCGTGGTCGCTGTAGACGTATGTTCCGAGCTCTGTTAATTTGCTGGAAGATCTTCTCATTTAAAATGGAGACATGCGATCCAGTGTCAATGAGGAGATTGAGAGGAACTCCATTTACCTTGACATCTGCGATGAACTGGTTGTACTGGCTGTGATCCTCAGCCTGCGGTTTTAGAGACCGAACTGGGGTGTCGTCCGTGGTAACGTTGCAGTTGTACGCTGATGCTGCTGCTGACGAATCAGGCCTCCATGGACGTCTGGAGAGTTGTCGTCGTCCTAGGCTTGAGGCTGGATGACGACGGTTATCACCGTCCGCGGCAGGTGGTGGTGCACGGCTGCGACAAACTATCGCAAAGTGTCCCATCTTACCGCACATGTAACACTGTGCGCTCAATGCAGGACAATGTTCTCTTGAGTGGGTTCCCCGACCACAAAACCGGCAGGAGGTGTTTGGCTGTGGTCCGTACCTCGCGGGAGGCAGGTCACGACGTTGCATGTGACTCTGTCGTCCCGATGGGCGAGATGCATGAGCTGAAGCAGGATGTCCTCGATGGAACCTTGGTGCAGGCGTGGTCGGCTCATATGACCATGCCGGAAAACCTGCACTCTGCATAGCTGAATGTTCGTCTCTCGGGAAGACCGAAGACTGCCGACTTTCGTGACTGGTCACTTGTGCGCGTTCGGTATTGGGCACCGCAACATACTGCACCGGGGCAGTGGAATTAGGGGCGTCAGGCACCGCTCGACGGGACTGAGGATGCTGAGATGTAAGCGCTAACTGCTCAAACTGGAGGGCCAACTGTACGGCACGATCTAGTGTTGGCACCTGTCTGTCCACACACTCTCTTAAGATCCGGTCTTGGACACGACGAGAGTCCAAACCATCGAGGAATAAGTCACACATACGTTCGTCTGACTGCTCTTGGAATGCACAAAGGTCATAGTGACGGCGCAGTGCCGCGAGATACTCGGTGACACTTTCACCGGGCTGTTGTACACGACTGCATAACTCCTTACGTTCCAGCGCGAGCGAGCCGGAAAACACAAAATGCTTTTCTACCGCCGTCATGAACGTGTCGAATTCATCATGAAGCTCTGTAGCAGAAAGATTTATTAACCCAAAAGCAGCCACTACACGTTGCCCTTCGACTCCCAGCAACGAAAACAAGAGCTGTTTTTTTCTTCTGGGCTCTACTTGCTCAAGACCCGACGCTCCTAAGAATGATAGGAACGTTTCCTTCCATCCGGGCCATGCCTGCGGTGGCGATCCACCGACTGCAAGGAATTGTGCAGGTGAAGGTAATGCCGCAGACTGTATGACTGTAATGTGCTGTGTGTTTTCCATTATGTAACCGCAGGTATGATAAGGAGTATTTCAAAGTCTGTTTCCAAAGATGACGAAAGAAACAAAAAATTGCTCAAATGCCAGTGAGGAGAATGTGTACTCAAGGCGAGTTTCAACCCAAGATGGAATCGTGTCCGGGACACCAAAACGAATTATGACCTCGCGAGAGCTTTTATGCGCAACGTACAGAGATTGTCACGTGCACCACACTTTCGAATGACCGTTGACAACTTATTATCAACTACTTTGAACCTCACCAGGTTGACTGACGAAACCGATGGTGAGCAATAACACCGTTATGCAAAAGAGATGCGTGACGTATGTCGCGCGTTCACAACGTGTGGGCACGGTCACAACCGACAAGGGTGAATTTCAGAGAGACAAGACTACAAGTCCGTAAGTGAATGTAGGTAAACGGCTGTAAAAGACTCGGGTAGCCTTGTGCGGCGTACTGTATTAATACACCGAATATTTTCAGGCGTAAACCTCTGTACGGTGTTTCAAGTCTACGTTAAAGTGCAAATGCTGTAAATGGTACGCTTGCACGAGCGGGACACAACTGCCTCAAAACCCAACTAGGTGAACGAAATCCCGTCACGAAACACTATTTACGATAACAGGAACCTGCTCACTCTAGTTCATAATGTAGAGACATTCTCGAAAGAATGAAGTTTCGGGCTATAGTACTGCAGTGAAGACAAGAACACCGGTCGGAAGTGCAAACCACAAAACAGCTGGAACATAACGACCTAGGTGTTCGATCGAGTCGGATTCATAATCCTTCAAGCGAAAGATATCGATTTGCACTGTCACAAATCCGAAAATCCGAAATTCAATACTTGGTCCTTTTCTTTCTTCAAAACGAGGGGTTAACCGCCATGCTGCAAGAATCGGGAACGCCGGCCGCCATGACTGCCATTTTGTTTTCGTTCGTTCGTTCGTTCGAACAAGGCTTCTTGGCGAGGGCCCAAACCCGGCTAACCGCGTCCGCGAACACTTGACAATCGTTATGTTCACAGAGAACCAACCCCGAAAAAGAAGAATCAGGACCGCGATAGTCACCGGGCGCCCATGCCAGTAATTATCCTTCCGAACAGCGACCTCAATCGAAACTTAGAAAGAGGACTTCGTCGCCAAAATTATGTTATGTTTTAAGGGGGGTACACGCGCCGATCCCCCCTGGTCCAGCTACATATCAAGGACGAGGGTGGCCGGCAAGGGCACAACTCACCGAGCTGCCCAACGGGGCCCCATGACGCGAGCCGGGCCGGTGGTCGGATCAAAGAGACATATAGTCGGGTCAACGTTCAGGCCAATCTCTGAGCAAGTTCCTTGAGCCGCCCCATTTATTGACACACTCCCGTAGATGGCGTTAGTTTGCAACACTACATTTCTCCTCCGCATAAAATGACAGAGGAAGACATGCTACCGCTCGTGAAGCCAACTGAAACGCTGTACATGGAAGATACGCTGACACTACACTGAGGTGACCTCCTGGTACGGCATATCACTTGATTGCTCTTCATGAGGCAGCGCTGAAGGTATGCTGGGACCACCTTTGATCGGGATCGTCGCATTGATTGGAGTGGGCTGGGCACTGTCTTGTGAGACAGGCGGTCCGTTTCCCAAAACATCATTGGTCAGAAGCGCAGGAGATAAAACAGGCGGAAGGTCGCCCAGCGGAACAGGCATGGACATGCCTCACTGAGTTGAAGGCAGATGGCTAGGCTATCCAAAATCCACCCTAGAGGACTGTGGCCTTTTCTGTTCGTATCAGCGTTACAAAACAGGCTGCCCCGTGCAGCAGCTCTATGGCGTCGGCTTCCATCTGACCACACCAGAACTTTCCCACCTGACGCCGACGACCTCAAGAATATAATGAGGGCTGCCCTACGGGCCACGTAGTGCAGCGCCAGTATTGACACACGAACTGACCCGTGAACAGCTATGAACAATAGAACCCAGGCTGGGCCCGCAGGCCTTTTGGTATGGGCACTCTGCCTTCTGCGGCCCTTGTAGGCCTGGATCTCCTAAAATATATGCAAAATAAAGTATTATTATTATTCTTATTATTATATTATTATCTTTGAATGTGCTGTGAACAGACGTGCCGTGTGAGTGCGCCCTTTTTTGTTCATTCTGCTAGACTCCTCATCCCGAAGATCTGTGCCTTAAAGTTTTGTGTCGATTTTTTTTTAATGTCCTGTGACCAGACGGACAAACCAATTTTAACTCTTTTTTTCTCCTGTTTTCTTCAAATAATTTATATTGATTAGTACCGCTGAAGTGGACATTTACTGTGGACTTCTAGTATCTTAACGTTTTTTTTTTCTTTTTTTCTTTCTGACCGATTATGTTACCAATTCTACCCAAAAGGGTTCAGTCACATAAGCCCATGTCGGCTTTGACGAACCTGACAGCTTCATGAGTATAGTCCTCGAGAATAAATGAATTATTATTATTATTATTATAATAAAACAAACTGCAGAGTACTTAGATTAATTCGGATCAGGAGCAGGTATCAGGACAGGATGCTAACCTCGTCGTCGTCGTCGTTTTTCGTCAATTGGAGGCCCAAGCGCCAACCCAAAGCCCCAAACGGAGTTTGGGTTCTGGGCATGCGCAGTGGTGAGCCCCTATTTCTTTGGGGCCCGCAAGCTTTGGGGCCCCTCTTCTAAAACTCTCTTATATCGCGTGCCAAGATGTGTTAGCGTCAGCATTAGCGTGATGGACATCACGCCTTTTTTTTTTTTTTGAGTATCCCCCATATTGTGTTTTATCGAGACCATCGAGGCGGTCGGATCGGCATCCGGCTCGCACCCAAGTTTCGAAGTTTGTACCAATGTACGTTTTAATAACTGTTCCCAAATAAACCATCCAGTTTTTCTATTGCAGTCGTGGGACTTCGTCATTGAAATCATTTCCAAAACAATTACCTTAATAATAATTGTGCGTTGTGAAATGATAACAGTGCGTTGTGAAAGCAAGACCTGTTCGTCGGAAAAATCTCAAGTGCACAATTTGGAAGTGCGCCAGGGAATCTTGTACTACCAGCTCCAAAGTGGAACAAGCTCACGGAAGCTTGTCGTGGTCCCACAAAGTATGTGTTAGCGTCAGCATTAGCGTGATGGACATCACGCCTTTTTTTTTTAGTGTCCGCCATTTTGTGTTTTATCGAGAAAATCGAGGCGGTCGAATGGGCATCCGGCTCGCACCCAAGTTTCAAAGTTTGTACCAATGTACGTTTTAATAACTGTTCCCAAAAAAACCATAGAGTTTTTCTATTACAGATGATCCCTTGAATTGGGTTCCACGCTTCATACGAAGCACAGATGTGCCGGTGACTCGCTTTCGGTTCTCGACGCAACGCAGTGAAACGGACTCAAACACAAGTGTCTGAACCGGCCTTTATCCTGGCTGTCGGTGCGGCCGTGGCTGACCACGTCTTTTTTTCCGGCCTTTTGTGTTGGTGGTTTTCTACCGCTGACCAAGGGATGCTTTCGTCCAGTGCCGCAAGAGTTTCCATATTCTGCTATTGGCTTTTGGTGGGCCATAACCCCCCAAACAGGCGAAAAAGTGAAAAATGTTGGAGCTATAAAATTTACTGCTCCTACCTTAGGAAATTTCTTCCTTCGAAAGCCGAAAGGTCTCGTCGCCAATAGTAGAGTAAAATATAAGAGTTTATATTCTAGTTCACTGCACCAATATAAAAGTTTACTACCGGTAGCGTCACTGAGCAAGAACGATAGAGACGCTTCGCAGCAGCCCTGAATAGGCGCCGTTATAACCGCCCTTCAGCTTTTGTTTCCTCTTCTTCCGTTCGCTTCACTTCATTATTACCATAGCAGGCCAGGTTATTGGCATTATAGATTCTACACTGTCCTTCTCCCAGCATTATCATTTGTGGAGGCTCGTAACCGCCCGTTTCAGTGGCTCATTATATAGGTAAAACAAGAGGTCAGCAATGGCGGATATAATCTGGCGCGCGTGCAAAGCGTCTATACTGGCTCGAGCTCGAGCGCCAGAAGCTGTTTCAGGAAACGAGCGTCGCGAGCATCTTAAGATCGCGTGTTCTTCATTCGACTCTACGCTTTGCCCAGACGCATCTCAAGATGAAGGGCTCTTTTCTTCTGACCCAAGCCTGCACCGCCAGCGCCCCAGCTGCCGCATTAGACGCAGCACTTATTTTCGGACATGGCACTTTCCAACGACTGGCACTGCTGTGCACCGCGATTTCTATCTTCATCGCAGTAAGCGACAGCCTCGTTACCGTGGTATTCGCACAGCCCATCGAACACTGGTGCAGGCCACCGCCGGAGCTAGCTTACATGCCGACCGACGTCTGGAAGAATCAGAGCATCCCCGTGGAACCGGACGGCACGTTCAGCAAATGCACCCGCTACGAGCCTCCACTGGACGCGGGAAATGCGACGGAGAACCGAACCGTGGTCTTTTGCGACGAGTGGGACTACGCTCTGGCGACCACGGGGAAGTCCATCATCAGCGAGTGGAACCTGGTTTGCCACAGACACCGGCTCCTTTTGCTCCATTCGCTCGTATACTTCGGTGGAGCCGTCGTCGGGAGCGTGATCGGGTACTTCGGGGACAGCTTTGGCCGCAAACCAGTTTTCGTGGTCGCGCTGTTACTGCTAGTCGCCTCTGGCACGGCCATAATCGTCTCCAACACGGTGCTCACGTTTATCATCTTGCGCTTTCTGACATCGGCGACATCTTTGACGGTTTTGAACATGGCGGCAGTTCTGCTGTTCGAGGTGACGGAAACAACGCATCGCGTCGTCTTCTGCTCCTTTGCCTCCTCGTGCACATCCGCGGGGCTGACACTGTTCCAATTTCTCTTACTGGCGGTAGGTGGACACTGGAGGCTGGCTCAAGCGATACTTATGGTGGCGACAAGCTTCCTCCTGTTCGCTTCCTACGCCATTGAAGAGTCTCCTTGTTGGCTGCTGGCCTCGGGCGACATCCAAGGTACCGAGCGCGCAGTGCTCTCGGCTGCAAAGGTAAACCGCTACCCCCTAGACGACGTGAAGGCCAAGATGACTCACATCAAGTACGTGATGTTGCGGAGGGGCAACACGCAAACGAACGTTCAACAAGCGAGCCCCTTAGACCTTGTCCTGAACAGTTCTCTGCGTTTCCGATCCGTCACCCTTTTTTCGAGTGCATTCATGACGCTCCTTCACCTCTACGACACCAGTCTTAACAAAACCTTGGTAGAAAACCGGACGGTGCACTTAACCCTAATAGTTGCGCGGCTACTTGGTTCGATAGCTTTCTTGTATATCGTGCACTACCTGAGCCGGCGCAAGATGATTTGCGTCGCCATGTTACACATGTCGGTCGTGCTAGGCTTTCAGACTTGGCTGGATTGGCAAAAGGACGACAGCATCCTGCCCATTGTCACAATTATCATTAAGGTAATTGTTCTGGAAATGATTTCAATGACGATATTTGTGTATTTGTTGGAGATATTCCCCACTGTGCTTCGAGCCACGAGCTTTTCCTTAGGCACCATGTTCGGTAGGAGCGGAAGCGTGCTAGTGCTCTTGATCACAGGGCCCAACCCGCCAATTAATCGAGCTCTCGCCATGGCGGTAAGCGCGGTGATGTTCACTTTGATCGGTTTAGCTTTTCTTGTTTTACCCGAAACGAGGAAGGTAATGGCCACCAACACCATTCGCGAGACAGAACTTGAGGACATGTGGCAAGTGCCTGCCAGAGAAAACTTTACGCGTCTCAGAACTATTCCTACGCGTCCAGATGTTTCTAAGAAGTCCTAGACGCCATTTCTTTTTATTAACGCCGCTTTTCATGATGTGACATTTTATAAAAGAAAAAAGTGCAATGTGTCAGTGGCGTCATCGTCTGTACGCGTCTGCCCTGAATCCGCAAGTGCACTGCTCATGCATTATACAAAAAACTGTGTTCGCTTAAGACAAAATAACAGAAATCACTGCGTACACGCCCAAAAAATGTCTGAAAAATGTTCTTTTCACACATATGAATGCTTCGAACACGTATGTAGCAGGGGTTTTCCCAGGAATTGAAATTAGGGGGGTGCCTAAATGTCTAGGGGCCGGGGGGGGGGGAGGGGGGGGGGCGGTGTTGGGGAGGGGGGGTGCGCTGAGAATAGAGGAGTCGTTGCGATTTAAGAGGGTGCCTCCAGAAAAACAAGGGGGGGAGGGGTGTACATTTCCTAGGGGTGTGTAGAGAAATCACTCGTTTGTAGACAGTCTTAATGGGAAAGCACTAACTATACTATGAAGTGGAGCCGGCGACGTCTGTAACCGCAAAAAAACAAAAACAAAAAAACGCTAAAGAAATGCCTATTCTCTCGCTGGCTGAGCAAAACGGCTCATATTGCGAATTCGGTGCACGGTGAATAGACCCTTTCCGAAATTCAGTCTGGCCACTTCAATCACTATCATCATCTCTGGAACGGCATCTGTGCCATACCAATGGCAGCCTTCTAGTGACTGATAAAAGAAGACGTTGAAGATGCTCCTAAGCGGATCTTTCGAGGCCTGTACATTCGGGGGGTCAGTACGACGCGACAATGGAGTGGAACACAAGAGCCAAGTAAGCGTTTATTTCTAATAACTCAGATTCAATCAATTTGTGCGCGGCACACAATCGGCTTTACAGCACTTTGGTGTGTAGAATTTTCTCGAGGCACCTGAGTGGCTTGGAGCTTAATTATGAATGCAGGTTCTTGGTCACCATCAAACTGAAAGTGATCGAGAAAGAACTCACATCGAACAATTCCGCGCGTGCCGTTGACTTGCGAAAGTGACGGTGCCGATACAAGTTCATTTCCGCCATTGATATGGCAAAGCCTAAACTGCTTTACAAACCACCAGATGGCACTGAATTTCGGAAAGGGTCTATTGCCGGCGAGGCTTGCCGGTGGCACCGGCGACCAAAAACGCGCCAGTGGTGCACCACATGACCCTCTTCACTTGAACACAAAGTAGTAGTAGTAGTAGTTTATTGTAAAGTGAAAAGGAGGTAGAAGCAAGGCGAAAGGTTAGTCTCCCAGTGGTGGGGTCAGCTTTCTCGCCTTGCTAGGGGGATAGGGGGAACCAAGAGTGGTTGAAGGAGAGGTGGCGCAACAAACACTATGATACACTATAATACACTATGATACACTATTTACACTGTGATGCAATATTAAACGAATTGCGTGGCTAATTGTGATCCTTTCCTGACGTATTACAGGCTGCTATAGCCTGCGGATTTTAAATAGTCAAGCAGTGCTCTTAAAGCTTTTGTTCTCGAATGCCGCGAACCTGTCGGGAACAGGAGTGACTTGGTGTTGCCAGCAGGAATGTTAAGCTGTTTGAGGGTGGTCAGAAGTGTTTCTCGGTGGTTGCTCACCGCTCTGCAATGCCAGAGATTGTGTTCGATGTCCCCCGTGGCACCACAGGCACTGCAGGCTGGGGATGACAGGCGTTTGATGAGATACAGTCGAGAAGCGGTTCGGGCGCAGCCTACCCTTATCCGATGAAGTAGAGCTTGTTCCAGCCTGCTGAAGTTTTTCTTGGGAATTGTGTACGGCGGTGTTCCAGCCGCAGTTTCAGGGTCAGGGTGAAGTTTCTGAATGGCTTTTTGAATAAGGCTGTTTGACGAATTATTTGGATGTACGGAGATTGTTGGTGTGACATCCGCATGAGCAGCCCGTGCGAGAGAATCCGCAGTCTCATTTCCTTGAATGCCAACGTGTGAAGGGATCCACTGAAACTGGATGGATGCACCTCCGACAGCTGCCTTCTGCACTAGGTAGGCTATAGTGCGAGCTGGCGGAGATGCTGTTTCCAGGTTCGTGAGTTGCCTCAGAGCTGCTTGGGAGTCGGAGAAGATGACAAAGTGGTGTAGCTCCGCGTGCTTGAAAATTTCTTGTACGGCAAGCCAGATGGCAGCAAGCTCGGCACATGCGGTGTTCATGCAGATGTCCAATCGACCTTTCGTGTGAACTCTAAGTTGGGGAATGCAGTAGGCAGCTGTGGCGGAATTCCCACGTATGCTGCCATCTGTATATATGTGCGTTTGTCCTGCGTAGTCTGTGGTTATCAACTCTTCAGTAATAGACCGCGCTACGCAATCTGCGACCCTACCTCGCCGAGGCAGATCAGGAATAGTTGCCAACATTTGCAGTTTCTCTTCGTCACAGTGAGGCGGAAGTGTCTCTGAAACGTTAGAAGGATAGCCGATTGTTGAACGAAATGCTTCATCCATCCTTCCCAAAAAAAAGTATGCCTTGCTATGATGCCTTCGATGAGTTTGATTGCATTAGGTGCACTGTGGAGCCTAGTGAAATGTCGAAGCACTCGTTCTTGTGCTTGATTCCGTAGTGGAGAGTCGCCGGCTTCTACGAGTGTGGGCACATTTTGCAATGAGCAGGGCAGGCCGCGGCAGAACCTTAGCGCCGTTCGGTGGAACGTTTCAAGAGTTGTCCATCGTGGTCTTGCTATGTCGAGTAGGGGAAGTGCGTAGAGCACTCTGCTTACAATGAGACCCCGATAGAGCGTCAACAGTGATGACTGGAACGGACCCCAGTTTTGACTCGCGATGCGGTGAAGAGCACCACATAGTTTGCGAGACTCTTTCATGACGTGCTTAACAGCAGGGCGCCAGTTCACTCTGTCGTCTATAATGACGCCAAGGTATTTAACTTGTGTCCGCCTTCGAATACGTTCTCCTTCCACGCGAAGTCTTGAGAATTCGTAACGTATTCGCCCTCGTGGTCTGTAGGTGAGTGCGGGGTCTTAGCAGTAGACAATGTGAGGCCAGCGTGAAAGAGAAAAGCCGAGGTGGTGTTAAGAGCCTTTTGGAGTTGTGCTTCAACTGTTGTTAAGAGGAGCGTTGGGCCAGCACCCCACAGTACGACGTCGTCAGCGTATATTACACATTTGACTGGAAATATACTTTCCTTTGGCAAAGCAGGGGGGAGTGCTGCCATGACAACATTGAACAGTAGCGGGCTGAGGACACTTCCCTGTGGCACTCCTTGTCTGCACTCGCGTGGCGTACTCAAATGCCTGGCCAGTCTAACTTGGAGCATTCGTTTGTTTAGAAAAGATCGCACAAAGGCCAGGGCCCGACCTCCTACCCCGATTAATTGCAATCTCTCTATTATTATGTCGTGAGGAAGAGCGTCGAAAGCACGATGTATATCCAAGAACACAGCATGTAGAACATGTTTCTGTGCTTTGGCCTCTTCAAGAGACGAGGCAAGACCTCCGATGGCACCTGCTGTGGATCGACCTCTTCTGAAGCCCGACAGTTCGTGTGAGAACGCGTTTGTATGTTCAAGTTGCCAAGTGAGACGGCGGTGGATCATCCTTTCCATTAGCTTGCAGGTGCAGGACGTCAGCGATATTGGGCGATATGAGGACAAGGCATTCGCGCGCTTTCCTGCTTTCTTGACAGCTATCACGGTCGATTGTAGCCAGGCATCGGGTAGAACTCTTTGCCAAATGTCGTTGAAGTAGGCGAGTAGTTTGGGTCGGTCTTTTTCGTCGATATTTTTTAAAGCCTGGTTAGTTATACCGTCAGGTCCTGGGGCACTCCGTCGACGGCAGTTTGACAAGGCGTAATTTAACTCTGAAAATGTGAAGTCGTCATCAACTGACTTTTCGGGGAAGTGTAGAACGGGAGGCCTGGGTCCAAGAAAAACCGCCTTTGGTGAGTTGATGTGAGCGGTGAATTCATCTGCAAATCGCTCTCTGACTGTAGCCAATGAGATTTTGTTTTTGATGGCGATTGCTGCGAAGTGGTCTTTAGGTGGGACTGCAGTGAGAAGGAATTTGACTGTCGTCCATGGGTGGCGGGATCCAGCGTCAGGGTGTAGTGAATTACTTCTCTGTTGCCATTGATGACGGCCAAGTTGTACGGTATATCTGCGAAGCTTAGCCTCAATTCGTCGTGATGTTGTCCAGTCTTGGGGTCGCTTAGAACGTCTAGCTATTCTTTGAGCTCGCCGGGATGCGGCGCGAAGGTTCAAATATGTCAGGTCTGGGACTGGTTTTGTTGTTGGGAGCGTTATTTGCTTAGTGGCGACTTTGAAGGCGGTGGTTACGGCCTCCTCAATTGCTGGAGGATTTTGGCCTGTTAATATCGTGCTAAGGGTTACGCGATGAACGTCCCAGTTGGTAATCTGATGCGTTTTGATCTTCCGTGGAATGGCCATGATGGGGAGGAGCAAGATGGGCACGTGGTCACTTCCCCATGTGTCAGGTTCTGCATTCCAGACCATCTGTATTTCGGGTGGTACGAATGTTAGATCGAGAACGCTGTCTGTTTTAAGAAGAGGACGAATGAATGTTGGCGATCCGTTGTTGAGGCATCTTAAGCCGAGATCTTTCGTTACATCAATATAATTGGCCCAGGACAGCGTTTTCTGATCTTTCTCATTTCATCGGGGTCCCATGGTTGGTGAGGACGTATGTAGCTTGAGACAACAGTAATATCACGCTTGTCCAGTCTTATTGTTACGGCTGTATGCTCACCGTATAGAGTGTTCAAGTCGCTAAGGTCGATTTCCATTTGTTTGAGGTGATTCTGCACGAATATAGATGCCTTAGACTTCCCGTCGAGGTGCGGTGTCTTACTGTGATCTTGGACGTATGGGGATAATCGAAGAGGTCCTGGTTGCACATACGTTTCTTGAAGAGCAAGAACATTTGGTTGAAGCTCCAGGAGGCGGCGACGAAGTTCGGAAAGTCGAGGTCGAAGAGTATTAACATTCCACTGGATGATCGATGGAAGCATCTTGATACGACCTGGTGCTACCGGCGCGCGCACAGGGGATCCTGCAGCGTTGCTCTCAGGCATCGCTGTGTTGAGAATTTTTCACGATTCCGACGATAGCTGTCTCAAAGAGCATCATTCCTTGTAAAATTGTCTTCAATGTGCTTGGTGGCATTTGTGCAATGGCACTCCGCAGTGCAGAGAAGATGAAGCCTATTAAGCTATCGGCGGATGTGGCTGATTCTTGCGCTGGCTCCTCAGACACACGTCGACCAGAAAGTACATCACTGTATGCAAGGTTTCTATTTGGTCTAGTCTGGGTTATTTCTTGTTGGTCCTTCTTCGATTCTGACTTTCCTGAGTTTTCTTTATCAGTGGTTGGAGAACGTTTAGAAGAGATATTCATTGACCTCGATGCAGCTCTTTTTGGTGAGTCCTTCTTAGGATGATTTTTTCGTCCTGCTTGAGCATAGGAACGATCGGCGTGCTTTGTTTCTTTTTGGAGCGCAGGATATTCTTCTTGTGCTACAGGTAGTTCACGTTGTGTTTCAACCAGGGTTGGGCAGAAATACTCAAAAATGTATTTGGAAATACAAATGCTGGGATACATTGAAATAGTAGCTAAAATACTGATACTAAGATACATCTGTAGAAATGTATCGCGATACGTATCGGAAATACATTTTAAAAAGAGGCAAAAAGTATTTGGAAATACAAATACAGGAATACATTTTACGGAGGGCAGAAATACAAATACAGAAATACTGATACTGCAGTACGTTTTCCAAATTTTTTGAGACGCCAACTGAGATGAAGCTTGAAGTTTGAAGTGGATGTTTTCGATCCCGAAATTACTTTCCCGTAGGCTTGGCACTTTGCCTTGAAGGTAGTGTTTTCGGACGACAAGGAGTCTTCAATGAGCCCAAGAAAAACGTTCCAACAATTGCTGACCGCGGTCCCTTCCATGACATCCTGTCTGTCTGACAAGGGAATCCTGTCAACATTGATCACGTTATGTCACGGTGGAATGAACTAGAATTCTTTATCTGTAGGTGTGGGCCTTGAACATGAAACTTTACCCCGCTGCTGTATGAAAAGACAATGCGTACTTTTGTTGTAGGCTACCTAGCTGAAGATCGTGCATGCAGTGTCATTTGGAATTTTTGAGAATAGTGGACTACCTGAAGCATCTTGGAATACATGTCTTATCTTCTGTTTTACAGTTGAAAAGACGATACGGAAGCATCCCTGTTCTGAAGGTCCTTACTACCGACCCTCCGCCACCGACGCACGGATTGCAGTCCTCAAGTTTTGCCTAGCATTATCCAAACAGAGACCTCGTGGATTGCGAGCTGATATTGCCGGCACAGGTGCGAGCTGTCCGAGAAACAGCGGTCTCGAGACTAGTCGCGGGAGTACGTAATCTGGGATGGCACAACGAGGCCACTTCTGGCCTCCTTCTGGGTTTTGGATCACCAGAGCAGCGGGTCACGTTCACGTCGGCTGATGACGTACCCTTGAGCCGTGCAATGTTACGGGCGCAGCCGCAGATGCATTCGAATATGTGTTGAACTTCACAGCGTGAGTCTTCCTACTATTTCAAGTCAACCAGCGCCAGGCTCGTGCTGCAACGGAATGTGACTCAGCTTTACCGGCTGGGTGTCCTCTGTACGCTAAGGCGAGAGAGACGGTTAGCAGCGGGCATTGGATGCCAGCAAACAATGACTCAGGAAATCCCTACCTAAGGACCTGCGGCAGAAGATGCTGTGACTCCCCTCCTGGCACGCCACCTGGTTCGAGTCCCCGACTACGCAACACTTCTCAGAAGAGAGAAGAGAACGTATAGAACAATTAAAGCAGAATCAAAAGGAACCTTGGTCAGCATAGTAACAATACCCCAGAATTTCCTTAAAGGGAAGATGGGGCACTTCTACATTTGAGAAAAAATGCTTGAATTGCGTTCATTTGGCCTTTAGAATAACAGATATCAAAATTATATTTCAATGCGACGCGCCGGAGAGCCACAAGAGCAATTTCAAAATAGGGCTGAAGCCCCGCCCCCCTAGCCTTGGGCAGCCAAAAGAGCCGTCGATGACGTCATGGACAGCGACTGTCTTTCGCGTTTTTCTCGCGTTTAACAATACTTACGCAGCAAATGGTTTGGGTATTCGGGTTCACGGGGTAAAAATACACTAGAATTCACTTCTAACTCATTTTTTCCAAGAAGCTCCGTAGCTTCCCTTTAACTCTGGTGCCCTTAGAAGTAAAAAAAAAAAAAATGCGTTCGGAGCTGTTCCTTTTTTTTTTTCTTTCTTTTTTTTTTTGGGGGGGGGGGGGGGAGTATTTCGCAAGAAATGTAACGAAATACATTTCATCTTGATTGTATCGCGATACAAAGGACCATTCAAAATGTATTTCGATACAGGAATAGAGATACTGGTGAAAAAAATGTATCGCGATACAGAAATACAGATACGAAATGTATTTCTGAAATACTATCGCGATACATTTGTATCGCGATACTGCCCAACCCTGGTTTCAACAAGCTTTGGTCCGTGAATGAAAGATTTTTTTCCTTGTAAGTGCTGCCAGGCGTACCTTGCAATTTGCATAAGAAGCAGGATGGTCACCGAGACAGTTCGCACATTTGGTGGGAAGCTGGAAATATTTGCGCAAGCTGGAAATATTCTTCCAAAAATATTGGATTTCTTTGAAACATAAATTATCTTTATCTTCGTTGTTTTTGGAATCTTGTCTCGGAGCACAAATGGGTCTCGGTCTCGATAGCTTCGTTTGCCACTCGAACTTGGCATTTCCGACGACAAATGGGCGAACCCTATGGCGTCCCACAATTGCAGGTCGGTGCTCGAACTTATCAACAGAACAATGTGCATGGATAGCCGACGGCCACTCAAAAAAAGCAACTACGCGAACGAGGAACACGAAGAGCTGTACCGGGAAACAGCTGCAAGCTTCGAAGATAATACACAACGCAACACAATTAAATGCTACAACTGCGGCAAGCCGGGACACTTCTCAAGAGAATGTCGCGTTCCGAAGACACCTGCCACTCTTCGGGCAGAAGAAAGACGCAGCGCACACAGTCGTACGACGTCATCTCCAAGATGTCTTGAGCAAAGCGATGACGAACGCCGAAGCCGTACCACCATGTCAAGAAACGTTCATTGCTTTCTACGTACAAGCGGGGACGACCTACCCATTGTTCATGGCAAAATTGGCTCAGACACAACTGTGAAGGTGTGCATCGACACGGGCGCAAACGTCTCAATCATTCGCTCTGAAGCCATTCCGCCCAACTCCAGCGTCACCGTTCATTCCAACAGATCTGAGATAAACGTCCTTGGAACACGAGTAAGACCTGAGAAAGTCACAGCTTTGACTATCACGGTAGGCACTACTCAGGTTTTGCTACCCGAAGTGTTCGTCACGGAACTACCTGCTCCTATCGACATTCTTCTTGGATCAGATTGGAGACAACTTGCCAACGTAGATGTTACATTTCACCCCAGCAACGACGTTACGGTAGTACAACTGCCTCAAAGAAACACACTTGAACGTTGCAGCCCAAGCACATCAAGTGAGCTAACGGGTGAAACACTCATTGCATCGTTCTGTCAACGCGAGCTTTTTATTGGCACAGCTCCCGTGCGTGGAACGAAGCACGGCGATAGATTTGTGAAGCTAGAAACACGAGCAAGTGCCCCAGACACCGAACTTATCGAGCGCATCGAAATGGCCGTCAAAAAAATGACTCAAGATGCATCGGTCGATCCACGGAACCAGCTTCGTCGCATTCTACTGGCTCGTCCATCAGCCTTTGTCGATGGCGAGAATAAAATAGGGCTATGCCCCCATTCCGAACATTCAATTGATCTCAGGGACAATATACCAGTCACATCTCGCCCTTATAGATGCTCTCCTGCTGATCGCCAGTTTCTCAAAAAGGAAGTCAATGATCTACTACAAAAGGGCATTATAAGAGAAAGTGATAGCGAATATGCATCTCCAACGATTGTGGTGGATCAACCGCATCACACCACGACACCTCGACGAATGGTGCATGACTATCGTAAGCTGAACGCAAAAACGATCAACTCTCCTTACCCAATGCCAATCATCGAAGATGTTTTTAGTGACGTGATGTCTGAAGAAGCGAAGTACTTTACAGTCATGGATGTAAAGTCTGCCTTTCTCACCATACGGGTTAAACAAAGCGATGTACATAAAACCGCATTTTTTACCCCCGACGGAAAATATGAGTACCTGCGAATGGCATTTGGTTTCTGCAAGGCACCACAGACGATGCAAACTGTGATGCGTCGCAGCTTTGATTGTCTGCCCCGCACCGCAACCTACATGGACGACATTGGTCAAGGAGCCTCTTCAGTCGAGGAATCTCTTACTCTACTGGAGGAGGCGCTAAAGCGTGTCACAACAAACGGGCTCCGTATGAACATCAAGAAATGCCAGTTCGTCTCTTCCAGAGTAACCTTTCTCGGCTACGTCATCACAAAAGAAGAGAGAGTTCCAGATCCCTCATGAGTTGCGTCAATCGATAAATTTGAACCTTCGCAAAGCAAGAAAAAGCTCTACGCGTTCCTCCAGTTTGCAAGTTACTTCCGAAGGTTCATTAGTAACTTCTCTGCCATCACGCGTCCCCTCTACGTGCCTTGTTGGCTCGTGACACTGATTTCATCTGGACTGAAATTCACGAGAAGATCGTCAATGACGTGAAGAGAACTTTGACAAGTCCTCCAGTAATCGCAAACTTCAGGTACGGATGCCCAACAATAATTTATATCGACGCCAGTCAAGCTGGTCTGGGAGCGGTACTCGTCCAAGTTCAAGAAGAGAGAGAACGAGTAATCGAGTATGCAAGGCGCAGTCTCAATGAGCACGACTCGAAGCTCCATTCAAGCATTCTCGAATGTATGGCTCTTCACTGGGCCGTCACCGAAAAATTTGCCATTTTTCTTCGTGGAGGACCTCGATTCACGGTTGTCACGGACAACATGAGCCTTACGTACCTCGTAAAACAAGGAACAATCAACCGCGGATTCGCCAGGTAGACACTCGATTTAGCGGAATACAAATTCGATCTTGTACACCGATCTGGAAAACTCAATGGAGCAGCAGACGCGATGTCACGACTTGACATGCCAGACAGAGACCTGGAAGGCCTCATCAACAACGAGGCGGCTGGATGCACACTCAAGTGCTTGGCGATTGTGCTGAGTGAGGACTCCCGCCTCAGGAGTTTCCAGACGTCTGATCCGGCATGCCAACGACTTAAACTACTACAAAACAAAGAGAACAGTCTCTTCGAAACTGACAACGAAATCCTCGTACGAAAACTGATGCGCAGTGGACGACAAATCACGCGAATCGTGGTACCTCTCGCGTTGCGTGACATTGTAATGTCTATGTGCCATGATAAGGTCGGACATATGGACACAAGAAAAAGTGAAAGCCGTTTACAACTCCCTGTAACACCGAATTAGAGCGCAGCTCTTGGGGAGGAGGAGGAAAGGGTACTGGGGGGTGAAGTGACCGGGGGGGGGGGTCACGTGACCTTGGGGGTCATGTGACCTTGGGGTGTCACGTGACGATGCCAATGATGTCATCAGTGACGTCACTGATGACGTCATTTGTGATGATGACAATGACGATGCGGATGCCGGTGACGTCATCAGTGACGTCGCTGATGACGTCATCAGGGATGATGACGATGACGATGCGGATGCCGGTGAGGTCATCAGTGACGTCACTGATGACGTCATCAATGACGATGACAATGCGGACTCCAATGACGTCATCAGCGATGATGACGATGACGATGCGGATGTCGGTGACGTCATCAGTGACGTCACTGATGACGCAATCTGTGATGATGACGATGCGGATGCCGGTGACGTCATCAGTGACGTCACTGATGACGTCATAAGTGATGATGACGATGACGATGCGGGTGCCGGTGAGGTCATCAATGACGTCACTGATGACGTCATCAGGGATGATGACGATGACGATGCGGATGCCGGTGACGTCATCAGTGACGATGACGTCATCGGGGAGGTCACGTGACCTCGGGGGGGGGGGGCACGTGACCTCGGGGGTCACGTGACTGGGTGTCACGTGACCTTAGGGGTCACGTGACCCTGGGGGAGGAGTCACGTGACCTCTGGGGTTCACGTGACCTTGGGGTGACCTTGGGGGCCACTTGACCTTGAGATGACCTTGGGGGTTGCGTGACCTTAGGGTGACCTTGGTTACGCCGACGGCGACGCCGACACCGCTCAAGCTGGGAACGGGCCCCTAAGAGCTGCGCTCTAAAACGTCAGATCAGGTTTCGAAGCGCTACTGGTGGCCGTCCGTGACCAAGGACGTCGCACGGTATGTTCGATCGTGTGACATATGTAGGCAAATAAATCGCCGCACAACTGCCAAGGAAGGATGCCTTAACCCAAGAGACATTCCTGACGAACCAAACAAAGTGATCTCGCTTGATCATTTCGGACCAATGGCGGAGAAAGAAGGAAATACTCACGTTTTGTTATGCATTGACCACGCTACGTCGACGCATCAGCTGTCCCCAGCACGGCTTCCATCCACTACATCAACTTTCTGACAAAGAGATGGATCCCCAGGTTTGGGGTACCGTAAATAATCATCACAGACCAAGCAAGAGGATTTGTGAACCGAAACACGAAAAGAATTCATCGACGTCTTGGTGTGACACACACCACATCTCCACCATATTGGCCGGAAGCAAACGGTCTTATCGAAAGAATGGTAGGAACAATCAAACAAGTCTTACGAAAACTTGTGGACCATCGTCTCGACTGGCATATCGCATTGCAAGATGCGGTAACCGCCGTTAACGTTACGAGACAGCTCGACGCGATACAGCCCTTTTTGGCTAATGCATGGGTATGATCCAAAACTTCCCGGCGAACTAAACATTGGAAGCGTTAATGATGACATCACAGAAACCGAAAAGTTGCTCAACCTTGCCAGGAGTCGATGCGCTGCAAAGCAAAATTTGGAAAATAGTCAGACGCTGGCGAAAGCCCGGTACGAAGCCGACATGAAGGCACCTTGCTTTAACGTTGGTGACTTCGTATACTGTATCAAAGGATCTCGGTGTGGAACCCTGGACTCTCTATTTGAAGTACCGTACGAAATCACAGAATTCAAAGACAGCAATACCGTGTTGCTGAAAAGAGCCGTCCCCATAGAGGGCAGATCCAACTCGAGACTAGCTAATTTACAACAGCTACGAAGATTCGTCGCAAGAGATATTGAGCCAGTCGAGCTATCAGACACTATAATAGGACAGGCGCTAGCAAACCAAGTGGAAAGAGAATCACTGCAAAACACGCTCAACCTTCCAGAGGGATGTCCCGAAGGCGTTGAAGAACCAGCTGGTTCAGTGCAAAGCGGAGATGGATTGGACGTAGCCACTCAGAATGCAACATCAACACGTATGCCAAGGGAACGAAGGCCTTCAGCATACCTCCGAGACTATATCACAAATTGAAGTGACGTACAGACTTGAATTGAGGCCATTTCAAACTTTAAAGTGGGGCTTGTTAGCAGTGCGAGTAAGAAAAAGAAAAGAAAGAAAAGTGGTCGAGACACGAGCACGAGCGGGGGAGAGAAAAGGAAGACGAAAGGCACAGAGACGCACGAGCACGGACAATACGGAACGATTTGTAACGCTTTCTGATTAAATTTTTTTCTTAACTCGAACCCGCTATTCGCAGCTTTCGGCAAACATTGTTTCTTCTGGTTGCCTTTCCCCAATCGGATGTGACGATACCGGATACAGTCTGGAAGACAGACTGCCCGACCTCTTGGAGCTGGGCCAGAAATTGTGCTGGTAAATTGCCGCACACGCCTGGGAAGCGCCGCCAGAACAGCTTGCACCCGCCAGCCTTTGACCAGGCGAACGCCCTTGCCGAAGATATGGCAAAATATTTTGCAGGGAAATGACCACCATAAGTAGCCAATAGATCTTCAGGAGAGCGCGCGCTCAGCCGTTACTCTTGTGTCAGGCGCTGCCGGAAAAGGGGAGGAGGGGGGGGGGGGTGGTGCTTTCGGCCGTTTCTGGGCCGGCTTGCTTGAAATACCGTCTGAGCTGAGGCTCGGGCTATGTTCTGAATCTTACCCTAGTAGCCTGTCTCCTACGTCAGCGGGTAATACCACGGGGCATCGCGAGTAAACGATCCGTGGCTCGATTTTGGAACGGCCCGGATAATCAGCTGGATACTACGCGGATTGGCTTCGTCCTGGGCTATGTAAAAAAAAAAACAGCATCGATGGCGGATAATTGCAGACGATTTTTTTTGATCGTGGAGAAAGCCCTCGAAGAGATGAAGAATATTAACCGTTGCGAAGTTTTTCTTTGACAGTAACGACACGGTGCATTCTTAGGTAGCTCCACCGGTCCTTTTGATCACCTTCCCTTTGGGCTGTTATTGAGATTAAAATTACTTTCTCTTTTCAATAGACCCTTTCCGGAATTCAGTGCCATGTGGTGAATCAAATGGCAGTTATCTTTTACTACACTAATGACGGCAGTGAACCTGTGGTCTGCAGTATTTAATGGGGCACGTTCACTTAAAGGTCAACGGTAAACGAGAATGTGCACTTCACTACAATCATTTTTCAATCTCTTTTAGTGTCGATGGCAAAACAAATGCAGCCAGTCGGAACGAAGCGCCAACCCATATAGACGCCTTGATAGAGTCCTATTCATCACGGTGCTTTGAAGCCGAGTGTGTGCTACTAACAGATTGACTAGGACCGAGTTAGGAATCAACGATTACGCAGCTCTTGCGTCCGATTCCTGCTTCACGTCGCGCTAACTTCGAGAATGTAAAGGCATCGAATCATCTGCTTAGGAGCATCCTCAACTTCTTCCTTCATCTGTAAACAGAAGGCCGCCATTATTTCACCTTGTTTCACTCTGTTTCACCTTGTGTTGCACCGCATGAAAGGCTACAAGCGCGAGCTCCTTGCTTTAGGGCACATCTCGGCGGCACAAGCTCTCGTGCACCAAGGGCAGCTGTCAAAGCTATGGGCTCGCGCTTCTAGTCTTCGCTTCGGTACAACATTAGGTGAAACGCAGTTTTTTTTTTTTTTTTTTTTATAGTATAGCTCATATGCCGTTTTTAGTTGATGATGATAGTGAGCAAAGTGGCCATACTGAATTCCGGAAAGTTTCTATTAAACATCAAAAATGCGTTTTTATTAATCAGCGCGATCGCTGTAAGTTTAATCCAACTGCCCTAAATATTTAAGTTCAACGCATCGTAATTTGCACCAATAAGGTTTGCAGAAATTGCTTCCACACAGTGTAGCAGTCCAACGAAGGGGGCTTTTTCAACAGGAATATGTAACTTACGTTCGCCTTGACGCGAATATGATTACAAAATCACAGAGCGAACTTCCAAATCACTACTGACAATTTCTTAAGGAGGCAGATGGGGTGGGTGGTTGACTGATCATATACATAATCTTCGAAACCTTCACTGCTTTACAAGCGTTATCCTCTTAATGCACAAACTCTCGGAAAACAAAAATACTTCCGCATCCTTTACTGCGTCCGAACGTTTTCAGCATCGATCGTAAGAATACAGAGTTCCCTCCAACGCCGTGGACGAGGACCCGGCGAGGTTCCTGTTTACGCCTGCACTGTGATGTATACTTTCTCGGGGAAGGTGCACGTTCATAATGTGGTGCAGTCAATTCCTGCGTTAAAAAGAGCAAATATCAATAACCATACATTTCGAACGTGTGCCTCCAAAGCCAAGAGAACCAACGAGCTTTGACGGCTATTGGCGCAGAAAGCAGACGACGAGCAGACGGCGAACAGATCACGTGACGTATTTACTCGATTTGACTTGACGTTTCCCACCGATAGAGGAGGGTAGCGTGAGTAATTACTCCGGAGTAAGCAACCCGTTTCTGGAACGCGACTTCTGACGTCATCGAGTAAGCGTGAATAGGTTTTGAAACGCCTCGATAGTGAACCATTACTCCGGAGTCGGATCGAGCAAATTTTGAAACACAGCCTCCGTGAAAGAAGACACTGCAAAGGCTGGAGCGCGCGAGCGTCTTGAGACTCGACAACAGTCCCGCTCAGCTCGTGGTCCAACCTTGGCAGTGTTTTCTTTCCTCCACTCTCAGCTGAGACGCTGTTTCTAGCAAGTCGGCCCTGCTCCTCTCGACGCTGAGGAACATGGTACTGCCTGAGGCAACTACATCGTCGGCGACCGCAACCTCGGCAATGACAAAACGTGGCCCTCCACGCCAGTACACTCCAGACGAATTAAGGGAGAGGAAGAACGTCATTCATGCTTTCGCATTCGCAACTCATAAGAAGTGCTTTGCTGTCCTCGGAATGTTTTTGGTATGAGCATCATGACAGGAACTTCGAACAAGAAATGAACACCCCTCAGGCAGTGTCAGCAGACTGACTAATGTAGGATGTATTAACCACGGCTTACTGTAGTCCTGACATTCTCACACAATGGCTCCCTATGTCGCCGATGTAGTGCGTCGTTTTACTGTTGGGGGCGCTCGGTAAAGAATTGTCTCTGGCTTGCCAGTGACCCAAACGCGGTTCCCAGACTGTCTAGAACACAGTCCGCACGGCGTGCGGCTGGCGATATCTCTCCTCGGGAACACCTACCGTATCGTGGCGCCAATAGGCTTGTGTAGCAGAAGCTCGTAGCATGGCTCTTTCTCATGTTTGTTTGGACTCAAAGAGCGCGTTTGTCGGGCAGGGAAGCGCAAGAACGTTTTATACCCTTGTTACACGGGCACATTTAACTGCAGTTACGCTAAGCCACAGATAGCGCACAATACTTAGGGACAACATTCTGCGGCTATGCAGTCAAAGCTATGGGCGACCGTGCGCTTGAGCATCTTGAGCATCTATCGAAGCAGTGGGCGCGCGCTCTTCACTTCTTCTGAAATAGCTGTCAGAGAGCATAATGCGGTATCTGTGCTACCAAGTCACCGCAGTTAAAATGAGTTAACCGCGGTTAAGCGTACCCGTGTAATACCCCTGTTACACGGGCACACTTAACCGCGGTTAACTCAGCTTTAACTGCGGTTACGTGGCAGCACAGATGCCGCACTATACCCTCGGACAGCTATTTCAAAAGAAGTGAAGAGAGCGCGTGCACTGCTTTGATGAGTGCTCAAGATGCTCAAGCGCACGTTCGCCCATAGCTCTGACTGCATCGCCGCAGAATGTTGTCGGCAAGTATTGTGCGCTAATTGTGGTTTAGCGTAACTGCAGTTAAGTATGCCCGTGTAACAAGGGTATAACAGGGGTATTAGAGCGCAGCTCTTAGGGGCCCGTTTCCGGCTTGAGCGGCATCGCCGTCGGCGTCGATGTCCGAGGCCACGTGACCCCCTGAAGTCACGTGACCTCCCTCCGAGGTCACGTGACCTCCCTTCGAGGTCACATGACCTCCCCTCCCCCCGAGATCCCGTGACGCCCCCCGAGGTCACGTGACCCCCCCCCCCCGGTCCAGAGGTCACGTGAACCCTCGAAGTCACGAGACCGCCATGATGTCACGTGACCCCCTAAGGTCACGTGAGCCCCCCTTGAGGTCACGTGAACCCCCTTGAGGGCACGCGACCCCCCGAGGTCACGTGACCCCCTGACGTCACACGACCCCCCTGAGATCACGTGATCTCAAGAAGTCACCTATCCCTCAGTATACGCCAGCATCCTCCTCCTCAAGAGCAGCGCTCTAATTTAAACGGCTCTCATTTTTACCAACGACTGCTCTCTGTGGTAACTTTGAAATAAGGCGCGTTCTCAGATCACCCGTAAATTGTGATGGCAGCCGGCGCCTCTATAGGGATGAATCTGTCCCGCGACCACCGACTGGCGACTCGAACCCGCGCGGCCCGCTAGGAGAGCAGGTCAAGACCAGTTAAGGCCGCCGCGCCTTCGATTGACATGCGGATACCTTAGGAAAAAAAAAGAAAACAACAAAACGGCGAAGACATTTAAAAGTGTTTACCTGTAGGAATGCGAAAGCATTCCTACACGCAGCGCGCCATGTCTTCTTTTTGCACATGGCGCTCCCACGGGGGCACTACCCTTCCCCACTGCTCAGGTGCGATGCCCCCGCCGGCTTCACGGCTTCCGTGACGATGCATCTGCGTTGCTGTGCATTTCTTTATCTTTCATTTCTGAGGCGCGTCCGCTTTGACCTTGAGCGGCGCGTGCTTGATGACGTATTTTTATTGGCGAATTCGCGTGGTCATTTCCCGGCAAAATATTTTGCCATATCTCCGCCAAGGGCGTTCGCGTGGTCAAAGGCTGGCCAGTGCGCGCCGTTCGGGTGGCAGTTCTCAGGCGTGTGCTGGCAATTTACCGGCACAATTTTTGCCCGAGCTCCAAGAGGTCGGGCAGCTTGTCTGCCAGACTGTATCCGGTATCGTCATATCCGAATCGGGAAAGGGAACCAAACGAAGCAATGGTCGCCGAGAGCGTGTTCGAGTAGAAAACGAAGCCATTGAGACCGACACCCCTCTGTGGTCCGAGAAAGACAGCAAAAACAACGGAGATAAAGATAAAATATTTTAAAGGAAGCTTCCGCAAGATCAGTTTCCTATGGGACACAGCGTGTTATTACACCGCTGTAAAAAATGTATTGATAGTGCTGCAGCTCGACACTTGAACGCGCATTACTATTTCAGAGGGCTGGGTCAAATCAAAATGCTGAGGATTCCACAAAAAGGTAATAACAAGAAAATAACAAGAATCTAAACAAAATATATTACAATTTGTTTACCCACATCTCAGAGTCCGAATATATGTTGCTGATGCCTAGAGCGTGCCTATTGTATCATAAAATAATCGTGGAAGAAGTTAACGAAGTTCACGCGCGACCCAGGCAGACGAAAACGCCAGTTGCAGGCGCTTTGTGTTCGGGTGGAGAGGGTCACGTGGTCCGCCGCTGGCGCGGTCTTCGTTGCCTGTGCCGCCGGCGTGAGCTCGCCGGCGATTGACCACCCGAATTCGCCATATGGCCATCTTTCGGACACAACGCCGACGCCTCCTTTTCGCGGAATGGAACATATAAGACTTTCACCTTAGAAGCCTTTATGCAGCGCCGCGAAGTCATAGCGTGAAGAAACGTGGCGGCCGCGGTCATATTCTACGAGGTGTGCGCTGGCACATTCTTGTGTGGGCAGGTCAGCAATACAGTAGATCGTGGTATTAACAGTGCGACAGTGGATTACGGCCTTGGTGGCTGTGTAACTGTGGCGTCGCTCGACTGTCTTTAGATAAGATCCTATTATTGTGAAGAGGCATTATGCTTTTTGAGCAATATGAATATTATAGAGCGGTAATTTTTAAAGTACCCTGCTACTCGTTAAGCGGGAACGTCTTTTTTCAGAATGTAGGTATCGAACAATAGCCAGCCGGATGAAACACACAAACCATCTTTTATTTTTCCTTTTTTTCCTTTTTTAAAAGGCCCCTGAGGAGAAAAAAATAATTTTTATATAGTCTGGAGATATAGGCGAAGAGTGGGTTGTTCCCGGTTTTTGTTGTCGTTACGCGAGCTACCGCCATTAGGCTTAAGCCTGGTTCAGACAGTTGCGTTGACTACGTTTCACTGCCTTGGCGGCTGCCAGAAACCAGGACATCCCCGCTGCTTATATCGCGTGCCAAGACAATTCCTTGAATTGGATTCCACGCTTCATACGAAGCACAGATGTGCCGCGACTCGCGGTCGGTTCTCGACGCGACGCAGTCAAACGGGCTCAAAGGCAAGTGTCTGGACCGGCCTCTCTCTTGGCTGTCGGTGCGGCCGTGTCTGACGACGTACTTTTTCCGGTCTTTTGTGTTGGTGGTTTTGTCCCGCTTGTAGAGGGCGCAACCCTCGCGTACGTGATTGCCGCAGGCAACCCTGTGCCACCGCGGGGGCGGCTTCGTGTGTTATTTTCGACGGAATAAAAGTCACTTGTTCTGGCACGAGGGCGTTCGCACGAACCTTCTTCTGGCCCGGCATGGCCTCCACATGGTGTCAGAAGTGCCAAACGTTATGCCTAACGACGTAGGCCTTGCCTCCGCATGAATCGTCTCCGCCGTAACTGCGTAGTTCGCTCGCCCGTCGCCCGGCTTTCGACCGCCGTGTTCCTGCTCGCTGCCGTCCTGCTCGCTGCCATGCCTGACGACGAAGGAAACGGCGCCAAGCCTTCATGGCAAGGTCTTTCACTGCATCAGCCCGACCGCTTCGACTTCGAGAACGCCGGTTCCTGGCCGACGTGGCTAAGCCTTTTCGAGGACTACGCCTTCGCTTCAGGTCTTCGACAGGCGTCGGGAGAAGTTCAGGTCCGCACACTTCTATATTGCATGGGGCCGGAAGCTCGTCCTCTTCTTGCGACGTTCGGCCTCGGCGACGCTCCTACGGACTACAACGTGGTCGTAGAAAAGTTTACGGCCCATTTCGTTCACCCCCTCAACGAGGTGTACGAGTCGGCGCAGTTTCACCGGCGAGTCCAGCAGCCGGGGGAAACGGTAGACAGCTACTATGCGGAACTCTGCAAGCTCTGCAAGAGATGCAACTACCCGTCACCCGAGGTCGTGGAACGCCTTGTCCGCGACCGCTTCATCGTAGGCTTACGCGACGCTCGCCTCGCCGACCAGCTCTGCCGCAACCCCAAGTTAACCCTCAAAGAAGCATGGGTGCAGGCGAGACAAGCAGAAGACGCCCAAAAGCAGAGGGACCAGCTCGCAGGCCACGACACGCAGTCTCGACCGGTGAGCCTCGACGCTGCCAAGTCTCGGCAGCCACAAGCGGGACGCGTCAAGTACAGCTCAGCACGCGACAAGCGCACCTCAAGCTCTAGCTCGTGCGGCTACTGCGGCCGCGCTTCACACGCTCGCTCGGAATGCCCCGCCCGCAACTCGTTGTGCAACCACTGCAAGAAAAAAGGCCATTTCGCGGACGTCTGCCGTTCCCGGAAGAAACGGTCGACCCAGGTGGCAGAGCTAGGTTTGTACGCCGTTCGCAACTCCGACCAAGGCAAGTTCGTGGAAGTAACTGTCAACGACTACACGGAAGTGTTCAAGGTTGACTCGGGCGCCGAAGTTACGGCCGTCTCGAACACCTTCCCCAACCTGCCGCCGTCCCTCGACAAGGTGGACGACACTCTCTTCGGGCCAGGGCAGCAGCCACTCAACGTTCTTGGGTCCTTCATGGCCACTTTGCTGTGGAGAGGCAAGTCAACCCAGCAAAGACTATATGTGGTAAAATCCCTCTCCGTGCCTCTTTTGGGCTTTCCAGCCATTCAGGCACTTCAAGTCGTCAAATTCGTCGACGGCGTCTCATCGAAAGAAAAGGACTCTCCTACCGTCAAAGTCTCTTCTCAGACTTGTGACAAGCTGTTTAATGGCCTCGGATCTCTCTCTGAAGAATACAAGATCCGCCTCCAGCCAGACGCTGTTCCATTTTCTCTTAGCGTGGCAAGGCGCATCCCCATTCCGTTGCGGGAAGTCGTCCGCAAGGAACTGCAGAAGATGGAACAAGAAGGCGTCATTCGCAGAGTTGACACGCCAACACCATGGTGCGCTGGACTGGTGGTCATCCCCAAAGCCACCGGGGGCCACAGGCTGTGCGTGGACCTTACGAAGTTGAACCGGGTGGTCCTGCGAGAACGCCACATCCTTCCCACGGTCGACCAGGTCCTGGGCCTGCTGGGAGACGCAACGGTGTTCTCCAAGTTGGACGCTAAATCAGGCTTCTACCAGGTGAACTTGGCGGAAGAATCTCAAGAACTCACCACATTTATCACACCTTTCGACGCTACTGCTTCCGTCGGATGCCCTTCGGCATCACCTCTGCGCCCGAATTTTTCCAGGAGCAGATGTCCAGGATTTTGGAAGGCCTGGAAGGCACTGTGTGCATGATAGACGACATACTCGTCTTCGGACGCACTCTTGAAGAACACGACTCCCGCCTGCAGCAAGTCCTGATGCGACTATCCCGCGCAGGCATCACTTTGAACGAGAAGAAGTGCTGCTTCCGCCAGAGCGAGGTTTCCTTCCTGGGGGTGATGGTATCTGCAAGGGGCATCCGTCCTGACCCAAGCAAGCTCCAAGCGATCAAGGAGATGAGTGCGCTAACTGACATTGCAGGTGCAAGACGCCTCCTTGGCATGGTGAACCACCTCGGGCGTTTCCTTCCGCACGTTTCGGACGTTGCAGCTCCCATCCGAGCGCTCCTCAGCAAGAATGCTGCGTGGAACTGGTCCCACGAACAAGAAACAGCATTCACCAAGCTCAAGCTGATGCTCGTCTCGGACCGCTGTATGGCGAAGTATCACCCGGCGTACCCAACAGTCGTCTCAGCGGATGCCAGTTCATTTGGCTTGGGGGCAGTCCTTCTACAAACTCAGCCGTCTGTAACAAAAAAAAAAAAAAAACGCTAAGGAAATGCTTCTTTTCCCTCTGGCTGAGCAAAACGGCTCATATTGCGAATTCGGTGGTGAATTGCCGGCGAGTCCTTGCCGGTGGCACCGGCGACCCAAAAATGCGCCAGCGGTGCACGATGTGACCCTCTTCACCCGAACACAAAGCGCCGGCAACTGGCGTTTTTATTTACGTGGGTCGCGCGTGAGCTTTCTTAACTTCTTCTTCTTCGGTTATTCTGTGGTACAATAAGAACGCTGTATGTGTCAGCAATATAAAATCTGACTCCTTGAGAAGTGTGTAAACACAAGCGGCTTCACAATAGTTTTCGAATTATTAACATTACCACAGTCCGCACAGCTTGGAAAATCTTAAATTATAAAGTTAAATGAAAGGCAGATTAATAAATCGGTGTGGGACTGTCCGCAGACACGTCAAATTTCTATTACCAGTGTTTGGATTTCCAAGGAACTGTCGCCATATTACAAGGGCCCCATGGAGACTTGCCAGGGTCGATTTTCATATTATGTTTATTGTCATTGCCTTTTCTGGAATCCTCAGTCTTCTCATTTTGCCCCCCCTCCCCCCCCCTCCCCCCCCCCCCCCCCCACCTTGAAATTGAAATAAGTATTCGAGTATCGAACTGCATCACTATGCATAGACTTTTTTTTTTTTCAGCGGCGTAATAACGTGTTATTCCGCACTTGTAAAAACGACGTAATATATGATGCAGCCCGTGTCTCAGAGCAAGCCGACCTTGCGCAAGCTGGTAAAATTCTTCCAAAAATATCGGCTTTCTCTTAAACATAAATTATCTTTATCTTCGTCTTTTTCGCTATCTTGTCTCGGAGCGCAAATGGGTGTGTGTCTCGATAGCTTCGTTTGCCACTCGAACCCGCCATTCGCCGCTTTCGGAAATCATTGTTTCGTTTGATTCCCTTTCCCCAATCGGATGTGACGATACCGAATACAGTTTGGGAGACAAGCTGCCCGACCTCTTGGAGCTCGGGAAAAAATTGTGCAGGTATATTGCCGCACACGCATGAGAAGCGTCACCCGGACAGCTTGTACCCGCCAGTCCTTGACGATGCGAACGTCCTTGTGGAGAATATGGCAAAATATTTTGTCGGGAAATGACCACCATAATTAGCCAATAGATAACCGTTGGCGGCTGCTTCACGAGAGCGCGCGCTCGGCCGTCGATCTCGTTTCAGGCGTTGCCCGAAAAAAAGGGGGGGGGGGGTGCTTTCGGCCGTTTCTGGGCCGGCTTGCTAGAATACCGTCTCAGCCGAGACTCGGGCTACGTTCTAAATCTTAACCGAGTAGCTTGTCTCCTACGCCGGTGGGTAATGCCACGTGACATCGCGAGTAAACGATCTGTGACTCGATTTTGGAACGGCCGAAGTAATCAGCTGGATACTACGCGGATTGGCTTCGTCTTTAGCTATGGCAAAAAGAAACAGAAGCGATGGCGGATAATAGACGATCTCTCTTGACCTTGGAGAAAGCACTCGAAGAGATGAAGAATATTAACCGTTGCGAAGTTTTTCTTTGACAGTAACGACGCGGTGTTTTCTAATGTTGCTCCGCCAGCTCCTTTTGCTCACCATCTTTTTGGGCTGTGTATTGATGTCAAATTACTTTATCCATTCATTTAAATATCAACAATTTTTTATTAATCAGCGCGATCGCTGTAAGTTTAGTCCAACTGCACTAAATGTATACGTTCCACGCATCATAATTTGCACCTATAAGGTCAGTAGAAATTGCTTCCACACACATTGTGTAGCGGTACAGTAAAGCGGGCTTTCTCAGCATGGGAAAGCCCGGTAGACAGACCACATTGTGTAGATGTGGTCTGTGTTATGAGAGCAGCTCAGAAACATGATTATTTTATTTCGTAAACGAGAGAAAATCACTTTTAACATGATTTAAACTAGGGTTGGGCGTGGATCGGACGTTTTATCCCGATTAATCGCCCCCGTTTAGTCAACTGATTGGTCACGTTGATTTTCAGGCAAATATTTCTAAATTACAGAAGATAGGAAAGACGAAGCTGGGGGTCAAAACGTATGTCTCCATCACTCTGCAAAATGTTATCTTGAATTCCCCTCCCGCGGCCCGTATACTCTTACAGCTTTGCTTCGAGACCCTCGACACCCCTGTCCTCAACGGCACAAGGTGAGGCTCCCACCTGGAAGTCTCAGGCCCAGACATCAACAAGATTCTCGACACGGCCTCGACTGCCGCCATTTTCCATCCTGCGAGCACTATTCCATTAACAGGCATCTGACTGCGAACATCGGCGCGACATCCTCGTGAACCGCTTTGCCGCCACGACAATCACCGCCCTCTTGATGTTACGAGCAAGGATGGCATCCTCTATTTGAACGGTTCCGGTGAGCGTGTGATTTCTTACTGCAGCCCGAACCTCATCTTCCTTGCCTTTCAAATCTCGCCGCCCCGTCATGTCTCAATCTCCTGCATGCGGTGTGTGTGGCACATCTGTCCCCACCGATGGTAGATTCATGACGTGTGCTGACTGCCACAAGTCACTTCATTTAGGACGATGTGCTGGCATTGCCGATGCTACCTTTACAACGATGGGAGAAACAAAACGCGAGAAATGGTGCTGCAAGCAATGTCGTGGCAGGGATGGCCGCACGAGCGCAGGGGAGGTGGAGGGTGCCTTCCAGGACGATCACATTGCTTTCTCCGCACAGCTGGCATCAGCCAACCGAAAGCTTGATGTACTCCTGAGCTGAAAAGAAAGCGTCGATACCCTTCTAACACTACCTGCCAAGGTCGACGCTCTATTGGCACTAAAGTCCACCGTGGAGTGGCTACAGACTACCGTAAAAGAAGTTGAGGAGTCTGTTACTTTTATCAACGCGCAGCATGACTCTATGGTAGTGGAAGCAGCAGCTCAGAAACAACTAACACAGGACCTCAGAGCGGAAGTCGGGGCACTCCAGGCCACAGTAACCGAGCAAGCAACCACCATACGCCAGCTTCAAGCAGAAATGAACGACGCAGACCAGCAGCGTCGTCTAACACACTTAGAAATTCAAGGTTTGCCATCAACCCCAAAGGAAAATCTCGGTGAGACTCTATGTGACCTGGCTTCCAAGATCGGCATCTCGCACTTCAAGCCTTCGGATGTTGTCTCTGCTCGGCGTCTGCCATCCAAAAAGGCAGAAAAACCTGACAATGCCCCATTAATCCTGGTGAGCTTTGCGTCGGTTGCTCTGAAGGAGCTGTGGATGGGGTGTCGCGGCCGACTGCGGAGCCTCCACCGTGTCGGCACTCTTCCCAATGTGTTCCTGAATGAAGACCTCACCCGTGCCAACCGCGAGTTGTTTTGGATGGCTAGGAACAGGGGGAAAGAGAAGGTATACAAATTCATCTGGACAAAAAACGCTCAAATCTATGCAAAGAAAAAAAATGCCGACTCAGCTCCCTTACGGATTAATTCTGTAAGGGATATCGATACGATTATGTAAGGTATGAGCAGTAACTTTTCGCAGTTTAGTAGTTTTCAAGCATTTAAGTCACTAATAGACAAACCAGAGGGGAAAAGTTTTATTTGCTTACATGTCAACATCCGGAGCATCCGTAAGCACTGGGATCATCTTAGAGTAATTGTTCGCAATGTAATGTTTCATATCTACGCATTCATTTTGACAGAAATTAATCTCCCCGAATCTATGCTTGGTCAATATACCCCCAAAGATTACAACCAATTTTTTTTTCAATATGACCTAAGCGCAGTGGTGGTGGCATCGCTGTTTTTATCCATCAAAGGTGGCAAGTTTCTCCCCTTGATTTAGTTTTTTTTCATACTGAATCCCTTCCACTCAAACTTGAAGATAACGTTTTTTCGCTACCTGTTCTTTGTTTCTACAGGCCACCTTTAGAAAACGCTAGAATGTCTCTAGATGACCTAGACTTAACTCTCTCCTCTTTATCCTCCATGCAACACCTCTGCATTATAGGCGACCTTAATATAGACGTATCGAAGACAACGACACCAATCGCATGTAACTACTTAAATATTTTATCGAACTTTGGTTTGAAATGCGTTATTGACGCCCCCACTCGAGAAGAATTTCTAGGAACAAACCTCGTCTCTACTTGTATTGACCACATTTGCATACGGGCACCAAGCGATCGTGTTGAGAGCACTGTAATTCTTGAAAAGTTGGCGGACATCTACTTTGTTTCCTGTCGGATAACACGCACTTCGACCTCTGAACCTCAGTCTAACATTATCAGAGAGGTCCAGATTATTGACATTGTCTCTTTCGACAAAGCTGTTGCCTCTTATGACTGGGATGGCTTTTTGGGCTCCGCTAGTGGCGTTGATCTGTATGCAGAATTTTTTCAGGTTTTTAACTCCTTCACTGAAGCTGCCAAACGAACTGTTACCTTAAAAAAGCGCGAACCCCATCACAAATGGTTGACTTACGTTATTTTTAAGAAAATTAAAGAAAACGACGTTTTGTGGAGCCGATGTCGGAAGTCTCCTAATAATGCAAATTTGCAAATTGAATTTTCGCAGGTCAGAAATTGCGTCAACGCTGTCATTCGTTCTGCAAAGCGACGATATTTTAAATCAAAGTTTGAAGAATACAAGCTTAACTCGGCCAAAACATGGTCACTGATTAACCAATTTCGAGGTACTGGAGCTAAACAATCTATCGACCAAACTCTTGAAAATAATTTTGGTTCACTCACCTCGTCATTACCAGATGAATTTAATGCCTTCTTGGGTAAATATACTGGTGTGACTCGAGCCGCTGTTGACAAACGATGTACTCTGGCTGATACATCCCTAGCGTCAGCTTTTCTTCCTCCGTTAACTGATGCCGAGCTTTACTCTCTCTTGTTTAGTTTCAAAGCCAACAAGTCACCCCGTGCTGATGGTATTCGCACAAATGATCTTCAACGGAATTTTGTTTAGGTTAAGAAGGTTCTCCTAGTTATGTTGAATGACTTCATTACGAGCGGTAAAATACCTGATGGTCTTAATGTTGCCATTGTACGACCTCTCTTCAAAGGGGGTGCGCGAACAAAAATTGAAAATTATCGCCCTATTTCGATTTTACCAATCTTAAGGCAAATGCTTGAGAAACACCTTCTTCAGTCGATGAACGGCTTTATAGATAAACATGACATTATTTCACCCACCCGATATGGTTTCGTGGCTGGGAGAGGCACCCAACCTGCTCTTGACGATTTCTCAGATTACCCCTACTCAACGTTTGATAATAATATGTCGCTTGTGCGCTCTTCCTGGATGTATCTAATACCCCTGTTACACGGGCACACTTAACCGCGGTTAACTCAGCTTAACTGCTGTTGCGCGGCACCACAGATACCGCACTATACTCTCTGACAGCTATTTCAGAAAAAGTGAAGAGTGCGCGCGCACTGCTTCGATAGATGCTCAAGATGCTCAAGCGCACGTTCGCCCATAGCTTTTACTGCATAGCCGCAGAATGTTGTCCGCAATTATTGTGCGCTAACTGTGACTTAGCGTAACTGCAGTTAAGTGCGCCCGTGTAACAAGGGTATAAGGCCTTCGACACTGTTAGTCATCAATTACTTCTAAAAAAATTACAACGCTTAGGTTTTCGGGGTCCGTTTTATTCTTTATTAGAGAATTTTCTAACTAATCGCTCTCAATTTGTCTTAACTGGGAAATTCAGAAGCTCTCTCCTTTCTTTAAAAGCGGGGGTACCTCAAGAATCTGTTCTTTCACCTCTACTCTTTAATATCTTTGTCAATGATATGTCTCGCGCTATCAATGGCTGCAAGATCTATCAGTACGCTGATGACACCCTCCTTACTTCGCGTCATATTAATTTCCCTTTTGCAGTCAACATTCTCCAGACGAATGCCACCCATCTAATCGACTGGTTTGCGGATAACCTTCTTGACATCAACAGCTCCAAAACAAAGCTTGTTTGCTTCCGCAATCCCCTTAAAAGACACCAAGCTACTCTCAGGTTTATTCTCCACTCTTCATGCTGCCATCTGTGTAACTGTGACCCGACCAAATCTGTTAACAACGTGAAATTTTTTGGGTGTTCATTTTGATTTCGACATGTCCTGGAACATTCATATGTCCTACTTATGCGGTAAACTACGAACTATATCTTGTATGCTCTATAACACACGGATGTTTATGCCCGTCAATGTTCGGTTTTTGTTAGTCCACGCGCTTGCCTACAGAGTGCTACGGTACGGAATCACAGTGTTTGGTATCTGTTCAGGCCGCTGGCAGGCAAAAGTTAACACTTTATTAAGAGGCATACTGAAAAACATCCTCTACAATACGCCTCTTTCTGCCACTGCCGACATTTTTTAAAGCCTTCAACAGCCGAATTTCCGCTCACTTTTTATTGAGACCGTCCTCCTTCGCAATTTTTGGAGCAGTGATTACAAGACACCGCTACATTCGTCCCGCACATTACGCAGCTCTCCTCGATTTGCAGTGCCACGTTGTTGCACCCGGTATGGTAAATGCTCGCGCGAATCTTATGTGCCACGTGTCTTCAACGCCCTCCCGGACTATATTTATGATATCACATCACTGAAAACTCTAAAAAAAGAGAACTCAAGTGTCTTAACCTTGATAGTATTGGCGACGTGCGCGACCGAAAGCGTCGCTGTGGCCGCCCTTCCACGATTGTCCCAAAAGGTGACTATGACGTCGGAAAGGGTATACCATCGACGGAAATAAGAGGAATGAAAGAACTTTAATTTCGACGGTGTTGGCAGTGTTGCTTTGAGAGCGCAATGATTTCAGGCTTCCACCATGCTATCTACAAACACCATCGAACTTGTTGTTCGCAAGGTAATGACGTCACAAGGGGGAATTATAGGAGGACGCCACCAAAACATCTCGCCGCTAATTTAGTGCCTTCTCCGTGTGCGTTTATGACGATCCTGCTGTGCTGGTTGCTATAGCTACCGCAGATTCGAAATGTTGCCTCTTCTTTTTCTTTTTTTATTTTTCGGTCTCCGTGCATTGTGTTACACTTTATTTGGGACTCGCGTCTGTAAGTGTTAATTCTTTTTACGTTGTTACATTCATTTGTACATCGCGTTCGTATGCTGTATTTTTTTTTTTTATTAGTCCTCTGTGCTACAATCGGGAAAGGGGGAGGGGGAGGGGGGGGGGAAAGGGGTTGGGGCGGGGAAGGGGGTGGGGAAAGTTTTATTAGCTTTCAGTTCTCATTTTGAAGGCAATGCCTTTACCTTATCACTTAAGTGGACTTTTCTAAGTTTTTTTTTAGGGTGTCATCCCACAAGCCCTTCGCTGGCTTTGATGTGCCCGCAAACATATCTGTCTTTAATAGTCCCACTGAGTCAATAAAATGTATGTATGTATGTATGTATTAAATTATCCTTTGACAACTTTGTTGAGTATCTTAAACACGGCGCAATGTACATTTCATACAGTTGATATGTAGTTCAAGGTGCTGTTAGCATGCGGTTCAAATACACTCCCTTATTGTTGCTCCTAGTCCAAGACGACATTTTATTTACATTCCCCTGCAGGAGCGAGTTGCTGTGTTTGTTGACGATCGTGGTAGTGGTGTGAAAGAAAGTAAAGAAAATCTAGGAAGTTAATATTTTTCGGGTCCCAATAAAATAAAAAAAATAAAAACATTAACCGGTCAAAATGGTTGTTCGCAATTAAGGCCTTAATCGGAAGGTTGATCGATCGATCGCCGGGACCTAAATAAATCGCTTTCTCGTGGCACGTGGTCGGTGGGGGCTGAACATCGTTGGAATGGTTGTCATAACGGACCCATTAGAAGTAGTGCCAGCCTGTGGCAGAATGGCTCGCTCATATAATTATTAAGGTCTGAATGCTAACTTCTACAAGGCGACGCAAGGCGAAGCCGGCAATCCCATTTTGCATTCTCGCAGTTTCACACCCCTTATTTGCTTGAAAAGTTTGCTGCACCACCTCGTAGTGCTGTTCACATGGACAAGGCATCTGGGCGCATGGCACGCATCCCCAATGCAGACGCGAGTGGTACAAATTATTGGTTTTGGTTACAGGGGTGAAGCAACAATGTTAAGATGAAAATAATTTGCATCGTAACTTTTACATTTCTTTATCGTGTACCGGAGGATAGAAAAAGCATCTTCGTCTTTCGAAATGTCGCGATTGCATTGTGTAATTGCAAAGCAAAAGCCTAGTTTTTTTCCCGATCTGCAGCCGCGATTGGCGGTTGAAGGAACTACGGCGAAAAGATTACATGACGTCGCCCGGGCCTAAGCTGCAGCTTAACGCCCGCTAATGTAAGCAGAGAGAGGGAGAGTAAAAGTCCTCCGAGAGGTCATCACACAGGAATATACGCGTAAACTAATTACGTCATTGAGCTGGTGACCCTGAAGACTGCGAGTTAGATGAGGGGTCCCAGAAATGCCAATATCTCTCTTTCTACACATCTAGGACACGCAGGCGAAATCGGTTCTTTGTTCTTTATTTTGCGAGTGCCAAATAAGGGCGAATTCCACAAATATCTCACCAAAGTCCGGAAATCGTTGCACTGCCTAGTTAATTGGCTCTGCAAATATTTTTGATGTGGAGTCTTTTAAACTCGCATGTTGATTATTCTGTGTCCTGTTCTGTTTCCGTTCTTGAACTGCCCTACATGCCTACATTGGGAACAGGCCCAAGGAAGAAGTCGACACTAGACTGGCCAAGACGAACACACCCTTGGCTACCTATGTACAAGACACCTTCACTAGGTGGGAAAAAGCTTAACGGAAGAAGGGCCAAGAGGCAGCAGCAGAGGCAGAGGAGATGGCACTTTTGTAGACACTGTGTCCCTTACGGCGCCCTCTCTCCCCTTCTGGCACTACAGAATAAAGGAAGTATGACTTTCTGAGGGGTTCATTTTTCTGGCCAGCATATCGACGTACACGTCTGGACCGACGTCTTATATGTGCTCGTAGTAATTAGATACTTCATTCCTTATGCGAAACATGATTTGCTAACATGAATTTCAGAACAAGAACGCAACAGTTCAATAACTACCTAACGGAGACTCCATGGATCATATGAGAATCTCGTGCAACGAGAAATCATATGGGTTCCTGTGTCAAATAAGAATCTCAGATGAAACGAGAAATCATATGAAACGAGAATCTCATATCACTTGTCGTATAAAATGAGAAATCGTATAAGTACTCGTATAAATGAGAAACTCGTATCTTTCTCATGTCCAATAAACACATGAATTTCTCGCAAGCCTGATATTTTTCCAGCAGGGCTACCAGGACCAAACCTCCATGCTAGACCTTGATCATGAAGCTGTCCCGAGCCTAGCAATGCCAAGACATCAGTGCCGAGCCAAGCTGGACTGAACATCCCCAAGACCGCCACCTCACAGTAGTACCCCCAAAATACCAGAAAGCCACCCTGGCATCTTAAGGTCTTCGTTTGTGGTTGAAAGCTGAACTTTATGTGAACCTCTTTAACTTCATTCGTTTTCGTTTTTTTTTTCTTCTTCGAGGGGATGAGATATATACAGAAAACATTCAAGGAGGATGAATGTAGTGTTAAGAGTATTTGCAGGTAAACAACCCCGGGTGGGAATTTCCTAAATGGCGGGAATAAATAGCAAACAGTTGGTGCAGTTGGCATATAGTATAATATGGAAACATCGGCCTGTACAACACCACTACATGTGCAAATCGGAGATTGACTGTCTGGAATTTCTCCGGTTCACTTTTTAACCGGAGTTTTTGATGTCCGCTTCGTACAAACCGGAGATTGTCCTCCGGGATTTTCTCCGGTGTGACTTTAAGCCGAAGTCCAAAAAATCCCGGTTTGTGAAAACCGGATTGTCTCGTTCCGGACTGTCTGCGGATTGATTTTAACCGGATTTAGCCTTCCGAATCGATATCAAACCGTTATTTTAGGCAGAGTAGTCAAAGGAAGAACAGGCACCCCCGACGCAGATCACGTGACCTGGAGGGGAGGATGACGTTCGACCTGTCGCATCGGAAGGCTGGAGGCCTCATAGCCAATCAAATGGCAGTTCAGAGGTGACGTTACGTACTGATACACGCCCAAAGTGCCTGGTGACGTCACTTCTGACTTGCGCTTCACTGGATGAAGAGGTTCCTAATCTTCCACTGCGATTACACAAAGGATGAAACGAAGTAGGTATAAATGCAATACAAAGCTTGCCAGTATCGCCAATGCAGGATACTGACTGATAGTTCAATTTACTGCTTTCATTTTCTGCTTATGTTGGTAAACTGTTGATCCTTGCAACGGCGCGTACAACGGATCGTGAAGAAAGCGCACAGAGATTGGTGGGGCTGCAGTTATTTATGGGGGTAGGCTGTACTCGGTACAGTGCAACTGTTTTACTTGAAACGTCTTTGGTGTCCTAAGGTTGTGAATGAAATACAAGGTTTGTTTAATCAATTTAGAGAGCCTTGGTGTGTGTTTGTCTCAGGGTGAAGACACCATACATACATAAATAAGCTGCTGGTTTTCGAAGAGGCAAAGTGAGTGCATTTAAAAAAAAAAAAAAAATGTTGGGCGGTAAAATTGCGGAGATCTCATAACTCTGCGTGCATGCATAAAGTGCGTGCGTGCATAACGGCACTCCAATTCAACCTACGTTTGTTCTCCAATTTCTACGGCCGTAAGTCGTTTATAGCGGAGGTATTTTGTTCGTTTCCTTATATTTGTTCCTATTTTTCGTTGACGCCGTGCGTGTTTCAGCTAGGGAGAGAGTACGCAAACTCAACCTATTACTCCCGGCTGTAGATGGAACCACCAGAGGCATATTGTTGCCATAAGGTCCGGCTAATCTGATTTAGCAAAGCGAAGGAAATCATGCTGTTTAATTTTCCTCTTGATTTCCACTTACAAATGCTCAGAAGCTCAAAACAACGAGTACACAATGCATGAAAATATCGCTTCCTGAAAGTTAGACTGCTAGGAAAATAACACTTCAGAGAATACAATACCAGCTTTTTGTTTCGGGTAGGTTCTTAACTAATATTATTCAGTGTGGGAACAAATATCGATGCAAGTACTGAAAGCATTTTTGCAAATTTGACATTTTTGTAATTCAGTAAGTTAAATAACCATGTATTTTATTTTTTGAAAGAAAGTAAAGACATTATAACCAAACAGTAACTTCCGTGCTGAAACGTGCAGTGCAACGTGAAGACAAACACTTTTTATTTAATGTTCCCAAAACAAAGGCTATGCAGCATCAATCGTACCGTTTCTTTTCGCACATTATGTGATGTCCTCTAACAGGAAAGTACGGACGTAGAAGGGCTGTGGAGGCGACACGAAAAAAATAATTTAGAAGTCAACCGAGTCTTGTTGTGGAAAGAAAAAAAAAGAGACGATATTTTACTGTAAGCATTTCATCTGTAAGTAGCACTTCAATCAACTGATGGTTGCACTCTTTCATGCCCATTTCAACGAAGAGGGGAGAACAATGTATTGCGTCTTGTGAATACACACGTGGAGCAGCATGTTTATGTTAGAAACATGGTGTGTAATCGTTGCGGAGTACATTGCAAACGAAGATATTAGTTGAGCACAGCCTCAACCGTTTCTGTCTACGTGTGCTACGAATACAGCAACACTGTCCCTAGAAGAAGTGATTAGAAAATGGCGTGCCGTTGATGATGCGATTGTGATTATAAAATAAAATGTTTAATCAACCATTATTTGTAACCTGTTCGATCGCCTGGGACCCCGATGACTAATATCGTTCTCTGGAAAGTCCATTCTAATATTTATACATTTTGTGGCGCTCATCAAGCAAATAAGAATGTTCAAACGATGAGCTGAACCTACATGAGTTCCCGAATTAAAACAGCGCTTTTGAATTTTAGCACTGTAAAGGTTTCCTGGAACAGTGTATATTTCTGTGCAAATATTCCTCTAACAGTATTGCGACATTGAAAAGCATCAGAATGACTCAGAATCACTGCGGAGTTCATACTCGGGGAAGATAAGGCGGGGAGTCTGGTACTTGGGGGAAACGGACCTTGGCGTTTGAGACAGGGGGCCTGCCGCGGGACAAACGTGCTACAATCGCATACTCGTCCAAGGTCAAGGCTTGAGGAGGGCGAGCGTCTAAAAATCGGTCTTTCTTCTTGTGTATCTTTTTTTTTAGGGGCTAAGGGGTGGGGGGGGGGGGTGGGGGGTAGGCGCTGATTGTCTTCCTCTTGTGTGACTTTTCACAGAAGCACAGCGAAAGACTCAATTACTCAATTTCTAAGTGAGAGATAAAAAAAGGAAATAAACTGTTCCTCTCGACCTGCACCACCTGACGGTATAACAGGTTTGATCCAATATAATATAAAAAATGAGGGCCGTAATTGACCAAACGTTTCTTTAGTCCTTAAAGCCAATTAAAAAGAAAAACAGGGGGACAGCTGAACATTGGCATTGGAACGAACTTGGAGAATCTTGCGAGCAATTATGAGTATTTGTGTTTCGTTTTTTTTCCTTTGGTATTAAGTTATTAATTGTTGTTCCGCTTGGTCCTGCCTCTTGTCTTCTGTGTTCTTGACGACGAGGAAGTTGTCTTCTTTAAAATTTTCGTACTGGAATATATAAGAAAATGGATTGGAAACAATGTTAAAATTTTATTCTCTTTTAATGATTTTATTTTAAAATTAGTTATGTATTTCTACGTATCTTGGCGTTCTCATGTATGTTTTCATTTTATTTCTTATTTGTCTGTCGCCTTAATTATTTTTTGAGGGGGGGGGGGAGGAGGGAGCAGAGAGCAATGTAATTTTTCGTTGTTTTTTGATTTTTTTAGTGATTATATTTTACAATAAATATTTTATATTTAATCATTATATTTTACACAAAATGTAATGATTATATTTTACAATAACAGCGAAAGACTGGCAGAACAAGCGCACGTGCAATTATAACCTTGCAGGAGCTCTGCGCTTGTGGATCACGAGACGGCACGAGCCCTGGCATGCGCGGCCGTCTGCTCCTCGTAAACTATAAAGTTATGACGGCGTCACGCATGCGCCGAACGCTTAAATCGATCTATTCGGTAAATAAAAATCTGACGTGGAATTATGGCTGCCAAGTTTTATTTCTAAAACTCTCAACCTGTCATAAAAAAGTTTACCTGAAACCGTTTTGAACCGATTACCGTTATAATTATTTTTTTCCGGTTGAGTTCCGGTTCTGTTCCAAGATGGCGGCGAAGATTTCGTTTCGGAATTCCGGATATATAAAAATAACGGTTCGGTTCCGGTTTTCCATGTGGTTCCGGTTCGACCCTCCGCATATCAGCAAAGCGAGGAAAAAAAATATGCTCGGTGCCGTGTATATTCTCACATTCTTTCAGAATGACGTAGCCTGTGTATCAGCTCTTCAAAGAAGGCATCCCTCACGAGAATTAAAGCGAATTTTCGAAAATGTCCCCAACATCTCATTAAGTTTCCAGGAGAAATATATTCGATCTATTTTGCTCGAAGCTTTTTTCCAAAGAAAACAATGTGAAATCTGACAGACGCTAATGTTTTGGGATAAATCAACAAATATTATTGAGCGCTTCGAAAACACAACAGAAAGAGCTAGGTATAAATGCAATGACTGTAATCACGAGACTGCCTTCAATAAAAACTGAAAGCGAACAAAGACTAAAACAAAGACTAAAACGGCATTCGTTTAATACTTTGTTTTATTAGGTTTTAACGGCTTGTCGGGTGTTCAGGCCGGTATATCAGAGATGTTCTCATGAGTCAGCGATGGCTCTGTCGAAGTCCCTGAAATGAGAAAGAGGATTAAGCGCGTTGGTCTCACTTGAGCGCCTGTGCAACGTATAGGAGCGCCGCCTTGAGCATTAATTATGTTGCAATATTTGCCAAAACACACTGCGCACAATGTGAACAATCCGAGAGTACACCTATTCTAGAGGTGCAGCAATAACGAGCGTGCTTGTTAGAGGGCATGTTTGTTAGATTCAACACATTACACCTTCAAAAGAGAAATAATGCAGGCGTGCGGTTTTGCAGGGTGAAGCTTAAAAGTATAAAAAGCAGGTGGTACAAAGAATAACATATGCGGGAAAAATTACTTTGCTGAAGCGATTAGCATGATTGAACTTGGTATGACATAAGCACGGGGACTTCAGTGCCAATTGAAATATTTTTTATGACAATTATCCGTGTGTAAATTCATATGCTCACAGAGGTTCCTTTTTTTAATACAATAGCATTCTTTAGCTACTTCACCCAGTTTTCGCGATGCGCAATCTGGCCTCGAATGCGCCACGGGTATGCGCAACACGCGTATTCGGAGTCGCCGCGTGGCGGCGTGGTTCCTGCGCAAGCGCAGGGTGTCCGCATACGCACGACGTCCGCATGCGTAGACTCCGCGCGAATGCGCACGTCGTCCTCGACGTATTCCTAAAGGTCGTTTTCGAGGTCGTCCGAAAGTTGTCAGAGACGTCGTCCTAGAGGTCGTCCTTAAGGTCGTCCTTGAGAGCACCCTAGAGGTCATCCTAGAAGTCGTCTGAGACGCCTTCCTCTTGGACGCCATCATCAACGTCGTTCATCAAGAATATAAACGCACGCCACGCATCGGCAGCACGCACACATTCACATTTGTGCCCAAGCAACGAAGTAATTACCGCTTTCAGTTGAGCTAGTTGGTACATGAACAATGATGACGGTCGAACAGCGTGAACATTAAACGACCACGCAGAAACAGTATAAGAAGCACACACGAAGCTGCAATAATGGTGGGGAAACCACTTGGACATTAAACGATTACACAGACACAGAAAAATAAACGATTACACAGATACGAAACAATCACTGAATTTGAAAGTGGCGCGCTGCAGTCGTACTGACGTTAATGATTGCCGCCTTGGCCCATTAATATATTAAAGTGTTTACTCAAAATTCGTGTCGTCGTATTCACAGTGAGCTGTGTCTTGTGTTTCATGACGACAGCTATCGCAATTCATGGACAACCAACAATAGTGTTTTCTGCAGCCAAATTGTGTCTTGCTTCAAGGGTGAAGAATTAAATATACGAGCTTTACTAGCGTGAATGTGAAGCGCCTAGGAAACATTTTGCTTCATATTAAATATAAAGTAGGGGTTCGTTTTTTTTTTAGAAATCGTATATAAAAGCACTGCGATTTAGATGTTTTGAACTTAGGATGCAAATCATATCCTTATGTGATATATTCCGGAGTACCACGAGGGTCGACCCTTTGACATTTTCTTTTTAATAATTTTATAAACAGTTTTGCAGCTTGTGTCAGTAATTTAAAAACGCTACAGTTCGCTGATGACATGAAGCTTTATCGTAGTATCCACAAGCCTGCTGACTGTGACCTGTTCCACAACGATGTTGATGCGATTGGCTGTGGTGTTGTGCAAGCTTGCTCCTTTCAGACCCCACCAACACTAAGGTTGTATCTTTCTGCCCCAAGGCAAATGTTATTGTTCATCCTTAAAAATTAAACGGCTAAAAAATTTCAGAATCTACAGTTATACGCGGCCTTGGTGTTTGGATTGACTCACAGCCCAATCTTAATTGCAATGTTTCGAAAATTATCAATTATTTATTAAATATACTGAGCGTAATTGCACGCATTACCCGTAGATTCCGCAGTTTCACCTGCATACTGCTCCTATTCAGGTCGTTAGTTTTATCAAAGTTTAAGTTTTCTTCTACTGTGTGGGATTCCCTGAAACTCAGTCAAATGCTAAGGCTAGTGTGCGTACAGCGACGTTGTAAGAATTATCTATGATCGCCGCATTGTACCTAGAGTTTTTTATGATTAGGTGCGGCAATTGGATACACATGTTATTTCTTTTCTTTCGAAAAGACGACTAATTCGCGACATGTTTTTTTTAAAATTCGTTTTTAATATAAACTGCTCAACGCTGCTATTGATCCTCCCGTGTTATCAAGCAGAATCTCACTTCATGTTCCCCAGCGACAAAATCGGTCTACGGTTTCTTTTTACCCTTCTAAATTAGAATCTATTCCACCATCGACTCGGATGCCGACCAGGCATAAAAAGTGTTTTAACCCTGACCTGGACTATTTCACTACCATCGCATGTTTAAAAAAAAAAAGTGTAATACTGAGGCTCACATCGTAGAGCGAAAATACTTTTGATCCGATAGTCTTTCACTTCGTGCAAGTGTAACCCGACTAAGGCCTTACCAGCTATACTAAAGTTACCACGCGTTTAGCAGGTACGAGGCTCGGGCTAGACAAGTCACGGAAAAATAGCGCGGGCGCCTTACCGCAACCGCTAGCTTTGTACCTGCTCCACGAGTGGGAACTTTAGTGCTCTACTACGCTTCTCACGCGCTCAAAGTCTTTCTGGAAATTAATGATTTGGTCGTTTTCGATGACGCTGAGCAAGTTTCTAATTGCAACCATATGTATATTTGTATTAATTACAACATTAAATAACAAATAATAAATAATTAGCCGACTGATCGTTACGATTAGCCCCCTATATTATGTCCCCCTGTCCGTACAACTCACCTCCACAAGCGGGATAAGTGTAACCTTCACAGCTTTTTTTAAGCAGATATGTTAAGCTTAAATTACACCCTATAGATATATATATATATGGTTTTCTAGCCAAATGGACTGTCAATACAATCGCAGACAAATTGTGTAGCATGTAATTGCTGGTGAAAGTCACGCAGCACACATTCACTACAAGACCGTTAGATTACATGATGCAATCCACAGAAAAAACAAATAACAGGCCGCTCGTATGACGTATATGGTTTTGTTTAGCTCGCGACAGTGGTTGGTGATGATTACCGAATGATGGGAGAGTAGGCGTTGAGGTCTTCGGGGTCTTTGGCTTGCGTTTACCTGCGCCCTTTTGCTTGTCTTTACCTGCGCGAGAAAACAAATTTTGTTCAGCGCCGAACCGCGTCTGTTTTCTTTTTATTTTTATTTTTTGAGTTGCACTAAAGAAACATAAATTAAACATGATTACTTGGGGCCCGATGAGGGCAATTCCTGAATTAATCTTGCCATCTATTGTTATAAGATGCCAGTGGGAGTCGGCACCCATTATAACCTTCCTATAGTTTGCAGAATGCACTGTTTGGTCATATTTATCTTTAAGTACATTTAAAGACTAGTAGCAAGAAGAGTATTGACGTTAGGTCAAACAAAGTTCATGGTGAGCAAGGGTAAAATTGTTATTTCATGTCCCATACATAGTATTATTTTTAATGATATGCTCAAACATTTAACATTCTAACGATTGCGCTTTTAGCGTTCTCCTCTCCTAATATAAGTTCGTTACTCCCCTATACACTCTAAGAAATGCCTTAACGTCCACTTACCCGCACAACACTCGAAGAGCCAATCTCTGCGATCTACGAAATCAGCTCAGCGAATTATGAGGCGGAACATTGGTTTATACCTTAATATTAAGTCTGCGCTGTATCATCACGTAATGCAAACATGACGCTTTGCACTGATGCCACAGCGGAGACTTCATTTTTAGGTCTAAACAGATGTTCCACCTCATCGTTCGCTGAGCTGACTTCCTACATCGCAATGATTGGCTCTTTGAGTGTTTTGAGGGTAAGCAGACACGCAGACATTTCGTAGGGTGTAGCAGAAGGCTCATGATGTAGTGCTATGCTGATATAGCAAGAAATGTACAACCTAATAAAGCGATTGTAATTTTCTAGACTGCGCTTAGTTATCTGATAGATTAGCGCTTCTGTAAAAAAGACTGCGTAGTGGAAGTTCTAAAATTCACGTAAGCGTGGTACTTGTTCAATGCGTGGCACGTCATAAAGCTCCGCAGCAAAACAACAGCATGGACTGTGGCCCTTGTTCAATGGCAGGAAAGAAAAGAATATGCACAAAACTTACCGTATGGACACGAGTCTATGCAGCAAGCTTTGGATCCAAAGTCATTCATACTCCCTCCACATCCAAAGTATTTTGTGCATCGGTCAGTACCGTTGTTAAAGAAGTAGAAATATTTCCTCCGGGTATTTGCGTCGCAGGGTTGCTTAGAATGTGGTGCTCTGCAGATTTTCTCTGCAGAAGAATTCGGTGATATATTGATTATGAATGAAATTATTAGATATAACAATTTAAGATAGAAGCACTAACGAAAGAAAGGTCTCGTCATGAGATCAACTCTGCCCTGATATGTTATGTCGAGCACCACTCATGTAATATTCAAACTATTTCATTATATTGGTATTATAAGGCACGGCGAAATGAATTTGTCTGCGAATGGGGAACAACACTCTACTTTCGACTGGGAAACAGTTTCTGTTGTTTTCGTTTCGTGGCCTTTACGTAAATTCTAATATCATTTACGAGTGTTTTACCATGTTATCACAAAGCGCTGATTGAATTCCCTGCAATAGAACCATTTATTAAAAGAAATACTGAGGTTTTACATTCTGTAAAATCTCTTCATTAAATGAATTCAGGGAGAACACCAGTCAAAAAATGAGGTAGCATCAAAAAAATAAATAACACGCCCCCACCCCCCCCCCCCCCAAAAAAAAAGACAAAAAAAGACAACTATTATGCAACACTAAATATATAAAATTATGAACACTTTTTTATTATGTTTTTGATCTCGTGTTAGTTTTTGCCTTGTAGGGGTACCGAGGGGTTGTCAGTCTGCGTAAAAGCAGTTTTTGCCTTGGGTTACCCTCTTTCTCGTGATAAAATAAAAAGAGTTTCACAAGTTTCAAACTAGTGAAGCAGTTATATAAGCGGATAGAATTTTGTATCCTCGAGTATGTGTTATATACTAATAAACTTAAAAACTTAGTTTTTTTCCGACATGCCCTTTCCGACAAGCCACTTTGCATGGAAAAATCCAGTGCTCGCAGAAAGCCAAGCAACTAAATCTGGCGGCTGAGGTATACGAAATTTTATCGCTGGTTTACGTTGATTCGGTACAAAGCAATGGAGCTCGATGTAAGAGCTCGAATTGTGATGCAGATTGCGAGCCTAAGCGAAATATCTTAGAACTGGAGAGTCATAAAAATGCAACAACTTCGGTAACAGACTTACCAGGCAGCAGCGCAATAGTGCACACAACTGTAGCTAGGAAGCAAACGGCTGCAAAGGTTGCCTTCATCTTGGACGGTAGATGTCGACGCTGTAGTTACAGATTTCGGAGTGGGTTTATATAGTGATTCGCCGGTGTAAAGAAAGCATTATTTTTATTGATTTTTTTTTCGTGGAAAGAGACACGGCCTTTCACACGCATTGTTGTCATAGTCCGTGACAGCGAGCTAATCACAACAATTGAATTTCGCACTATGAGGAATTTTGATAAAATATTTGCGTCACAAGCTGCGGAAATTTTATTCGACGTGCCGGAAGGCCATTATTCTTTTTATTGTCTTTTCTGAACATTGGCATAGGATTTTGAAGGATAACAAAAGTAGGGATGTCGCGAACCAACCTAGGTTCGAATGGAAAGGTTTCGATATTTTCGAACCAAACTGAGGTTCGAAATCGGAAGATTTCGATATTTTTGTTCCGTCCGAGGTTCGAATTTGAAAAATTCGCCACTTTCGATCACTGTGGAGTCTCGTCATCGAAAAGTTCGAAGCTTTCACGGTTTCTAAAAGTTCGGGTTCGAATACTTCGAATATATTTTTACTTGCGGTTCGAGAAATTCGAAGATTTTGAACTTCCCTCATTTTAAATTCGAGAGATTAGAAAAATTTGAATATCTTGAATTCTGAAGTTCGAAAAATCGAAGATTTCGAATTTGTTTGAATCTGAAGGTGGAAAAATTCGAAGATTTTGATATTCTTTGGATATAAAATTCAAAAAATTCGAACGCTTCGATTTTTTATGGGCTTACAGTTAAAAAAATTCAAAGATTTTGACCTTCTTTCATCATAAAGTTCGAAAAGGTCAAATGTTTCGATCCTCTTTTAGGGCTAAATTCCATTTTTTTAAGATTTCGAATTTCTTTTAAATTCAAGTTTTTAAAATTCGTCCGATTTTCATGTTCCTCCACAGTTTCAGTTTCAAATAACGTTTTCACGCCTCACTGGTTTGCACAAAATCAGGTTTAGAAACGTTCGGGTGTGATATTTAGACTGCGCGAAGTTGCAATTAAATGAGGCGACGAGTGTCCCGGATGTGCTGGAATATTTGCCAGTGCAGAGTGAGGTGTGACCATAGATCAGTAATTGTGACCGCCAGCCCAAGGGGGGGGGGGGGGGCTCTTTATAGTGCATCACGCAGTAGTGATCACACGGCGCACTGTTTAACGATACTCATCGATACTCATCCAGTTCGAAACGGCCGGGGGCGGGCAGGAGGTTGAGGCTCAGAAAAATCTTGAAGCAACCTGGCAAACTACCTCCCCACCCCTTGCACGCTGGTAGTAATCCGATCGAACGCCGCCCGTGTGACGCTGGCATATATTAAGTTGAGTTTGTAATTGTTCTGGAGGTTTATTTTCCAGGACGGAGGAGACGCCGAGCAAGAAGCACGGAAGCCGACAAAACTCGAGGTCAAGGAGATGTTAAAGAAAAGAATACGGGGAAAGAGGGCGTTTTCGAGCTTATTTTAATCTGAAATGTATTATGCATATGTTCAGCTAATGTCGCTCTTTACTGCAAAAAAGATCGCGTAGATGGTCATTGTCGGAAACTCGTTGTCGGAAGGCACTACTTGTCACATGCTTAGTGGTTCGGAAGTTCAAAGCTATGTCTTCTCTACCTAAATAACTGTGCTATTGGCAAAGAAAATAAACAAAGAAACATAACAATAAATGCGGGGATAAAAAGCTGGAAAAAAATCTATCAACACCCCGAAGGAAGTGTTGTAGTCTTGCATATTATAAGGCTCAGAACTTCGAAACAAATTTCTCCTACCAAAATATGTACAGGCTAAGAAAAACACGTCCCAAAAACATGAAAACAAATTAAATTTTTTTAATGATGTGCTGAAAACTTGACGTGCTGAACTATTAGAAATCTTCCCCCATGAGCTAATTGATTTCTCAATGTGAAAAAACAATAAATACACGATTTTGTATTGTGCAGATGGCAATAATATGTACTGGCTGTGGTGTTAATTTAAATGCGATACCTCAAATGATTTAGGCGAAAAAAATTGCCAAGTTTAGGGCATAATTGCCCGTAAATACATCTTTGGACATTTCCTAAAAACATATTCAAAAACAATATTCATATCTTAAGACCATACTTACCTAGGCTATACATATAGATTATTCTTAAAAGGTTTAACATCTCTACCATAAATAGCTTCAGCTATAGCACGTTTGAACGACAATTGTCAAAAACCAGTCGTCCTTCCTGCTCCTTCCGAAATTTATTTCTCTAAAAATAAGCATGCCAGAACACTGAAATAAACGGCATTGCCTTTCACAAGGAATGCGGCAGCGCATATAAAAATTCAAGAAAAATTACAAATATACCTGAATCCTTGAGTTCAAATGAAGCCGTTCGCCTGTCTTTCGAAGTTCAACGAACTCGACCTTTTACCCTAAAAGTTCGACCTTCGTAGAACTTTTTACATTTCAGGATTCGAATGTTCGAATTTTCAGATCCTCTAGATAAATAAGTTCGAAAGTTAGAAAATTATCGATTTCTTATGCATAGAAAGTTCGAAAGTTCAAAAAGCTTAGAACTTTGAGTGCAAGAAATTCGAAAGGTCGAAAATCATCGAATTGCTTGGTATATAACGTTTGAAAGTTCGACGAGCATCAAATTTTGCAGCGTAATAAATTCCAAATTTCGAAAAAGATCGAATGTTTTGGCGTCATAGGTTTGAATGTTTGCAAAACATTGCATTTCTGAACGTGCAAAGTTCGAAATTCGAAAAGCGCTGAACTTCTTAGTTTAAGAAGTTCGAAAATTGACTTTCATCGAATATTACGATATGGAGAGTTCGAAAATTCGAAATCTTTCGAACCTTTTGAACCGCTTGATTTGATCATCGAAAGTTCGTTTCGAAAAACGTTAGCGGCATCCTTAAACAGAAGGAAAGCCTCAAGAAAGAGAAGAAGTTAAACATAATTTTTAAAGAAAGCAATTTTTCTTGAGGCACTAGACCAGTGGTACCAAACCCATTTGAGTGTGGGGGTCAGATGGCCCACACCGGAAAGGTCGAGGGCCGACCTAAAGCGGTAGGGGGAGAGGATCGGGGGGGGGGGGGGCTAAAGCGGTTTAAAGAGAATAGACCTGATGCTCTATGCATTTTATAAACTCACACTTTTTCCCGTGACATCTTTAGATTTGATTTGTTTATATGACTACTTTAGATCCTGACCTGATGTGATGACAAGTATTAAAATGGCACCTCCCGTCAACGTATTTGCATCTTTAATAGAGTAGGAGAGCAACTACACTGTCATTCCAGTTGCTCAATTCTATCAAAAATTAACCAAGATCAACGTGTTTCTCAAAGAAAAGATAAAATAGTTGACATTTCTTGCTATTCTGACGATTTTTTTCAATGCGAGGATCCCGAGTATCTACCTGTATCTTCGACGGTTGTACTGCTGATCGAGAGTTCGCGCAGCCGAGAGGCATTCTTCAGCGAAGAGCTCGCGCTTGCATCCTAGTAGCGGAATTGTTGTACATAACAAAAAGCTGTGAAGAAAAAATAAAACGAAAACAAAGTTAAAATGAACACAGGTAAGTATAAACTATGCGAATACGTTAAAAGAGCAGGGTTAATTTTTTTTAGCGAAAATGCATTGGCGAGATGAGATCAGCATGGCCCATACCATTTTGGCGTTTGAGACTGGCGAACCAAAATTCGTATCCGTACTGAAAGAAAACAGTATATCTTTTCGCTAACTGGATTATGGAACAAGAAATTTAACTGGATTTCTCGCTGGCAACCTGAAATCTAGTTTGGAGGCAATTGTCTGTAAGCTTCCTTCAGGTTTCCAGCAAAATATTTAGTCAGATTTCTTGTTCCATAATTCAGTTAGCGAAAAGTTATACTGGGGTCCAGGCCGAGTGCCTGCAAGTCACGGGCCGAATGTGGCCCGCAAGCCGCATGTTTCTGACCTCTGCGCTTGAAAGATCATTTTATCACATAATAAATACTTGCCTTCGCCGGAAAGATAATACTACATTGTAAAACTTGCCAGTGACGCATTCTCTAGGAGCTTACAGTTTGCAGTTTTTCTTAAAGATTTATATATTTTGGTTAGTGCAGTAATGCCAGCTTATTCCTATGGGATCCTTAAGTTTAATCTGATGATGAATATTGTGCTTTAGTCATGCCTGAATATTAATTCCTTAAATGTCGTTTTACAATTTGTGGTATAAACATCAATACCCCCTTCATATTTCATATGCAAACTGCAGCTGACAAGAGTGTTGATGTAGCGTTCATTCAATTTTTCTAATCATCAATGGTCTGGAGGAGGATGATAAAATTATAAATAGCGTATACAGGTTTGATTTTAATTGGAATAGACAAAAAAAATGGGTGATAAATAGGCAAGTTCACCACGTATTTATCTGTGTCGACGGACATTAGACGAGGGTATAATTGTCATGATAAGTTGACCAACTAACTAATATCTGCTGATTAACTATTTTATTCTTGTCTGTGGGGGTCATGTTGCAATTTCTGTACTGACGAATATTACCATCAGAGACAAAACCAACTAGAAGAATTAAAATAAAAAAATAATAAAGGTAAAAAAGCGGGAAATTATGTTATGTGAGAGCCTTAATCTGAAGCAGATGGACGGGAGGTTTAAAAAATCGGTTGGCCTGCATCTTGACATAGTTTTTAGTGCCAAGACGCATAAGGATCTGTGCCCATTTAGAACCATTGTTACCGAGAAGGGCACTTGGCTGCGTCAGTTGGCTTCGTAACTCCAGACGCAACTGTGGCCCTTAGATATCGGAAACCCTAACCGGGTGCGCAACTCTGAGGCGGTAGTAGAGTTACTTAAAGCTAAAGAGGCAGGAAAGTGGTTGGCCTTCAGTGTGAATGATGAAGACTTGTTTTATTCTTTGCCCTACGACCAGCTGTTATCCTCGGTAACGTCATGCATTAAGTCTAACGGAGAACTGGGATACAGAAACGCTAGCGGTGTCTCCCTGGAAGGCTTCCTTGAGCTGTTACAATTTTATTTGAGCTCTATGATGGTTGACTGGCGCGATATGTGTTTCTTCAGAAAAAAGGCGTGAGCATTGGGTTCATGGGTGGCGCCGATCTTGAGCGATATTTTTCTTGCTGAGGTAGACAGAGCTGTAGAAAGTGCCATATATTCTTCTGCGCTAAAAAAAAGTGATCTGTTTCGTGGACTACCTTCAGTCCACTATGAAGGAGCTGATGGAAGTGACACTCGGAATACTGCCTTGGATGCTTTCAGTAAGAGTGTTGTGGCACTGAGTTTCACGTTTGAAAAACCTAAAGCAAATGTACTCCAAATTTTAGACATGTCCGAGGGGAAAATGACATGTGTTAGTCTTAAAGACCCTGTTCTAAGAAGCCTTATTCTGGACTAACGGCCTTCACATTCCAAAATTGTGGAAGCAGGGATTGCTGTCGTGTGTCTCTCTTCGGCTCTTAAGAAGTTCTGTGCTCATACGATGAATGGCAGTTTCCGGGAGCAGGTAGGAAGGCTAATGACGTCGGGTTTTCGGGTGAGCCTTTTGACAAAGGTAGCAAGTTCCCTTTTGAAGAAGGCCAAAGGTGTGGAGAAGGCTAAAGAAAAATTCACAGAAAATGATATGTCATCGTTCCGTACCTACCAATATCGAATCTCTCATAACCTGAAGAAAGTAGGAGGGTGGTACGCATACCAGTAGTGTTCTCGGCGCCTCAAAAATTGAGCCAATTGTGTTCTAGGGTTGGTGACGGGGCTAGTCGCCAAAAAGGCATCTGCACTACAGCGCGCTGAAAAACAGTTCGTGACGTGTGTTTCGTCAGTTGTTTACAAAATCCCCATATCTTGTAATATGTTTTATGTCGGGCAGACCGGGAGGTGTCTCAATGACAAGCTTGGAGAGCATTCCTATTCACGGGGGCCACTGTTGGGTGGCATTTGGCAACGCATTGCAGTAGATGCGAGTGTGTGCCGGATTTCCGTAAAGATGCTGTCCTGGCCAAACACAATGAAAAAAAAAAAGAAGATTATAGAAGCACTTTTTATTTACACTTCGGGGGATCTATGTGTCAGCGCTCCGTCGGTGGCTTTATCAGATAAAGAGGTTTGCTTTTTTGCAAGCAAATATGAAAGGTGGTTTTTGAGCATACTTATCACTTATGTTAGTGTCGTGCTTGATAGATGAGTAGGCGGTGGTTGTTGGTGTCTGTTATCTGTTTTGCATATGCGGTCTCCTTTATTTTTTTTTTTTTACTAATAAAACTTCAGTTGCGAGTACAGCTTCGTCCTGTGGGATTTGTTCCTTCTCGTCGTTTTCGTTTTCGAGCTGTTTTTTTTATCATTTTCTTTGTTCACCTCCAGGTGCAGTGTAATTAATAATTGTTGCGTTGTGCCTTCCGAGGATTGTTTACGCTTTGCTTGACGGGCTTAGCCGCCTCTCGTGTATATTTTTGATGATTTTTTTATTATAACTTGAATATATTACAATATATTCATAGCCCTTACAATATATTCATAGCCCCTAATTTTAATAAAGCACTTGATGATCATCCTTTTTAGGTATTGCCATTGTGCTCTTGTGTTGTGAACCTTTTTGAACATATGTTGTACAAACTTTTTTCCCCGTTGATTGTTAGTTATGAGAGTGTTAGTTGCGAAACATTATGAAAGCCATGTGTAATGATGGTTTACAAGTCTTTTGTACCCCACACCTGCAAGGGCCTATCAAAAGGCCTGCAGTATGTAATAAATAAATAAATAAAAATAAAATCAGAATGAAGCAAAATTACGAATACAAAGATAGTATTTTTAGCGACGTTCAAGCTTCTTTACACGTAATACTATTTTGTTTTTCCAGAAGCATGATGGCTGTTTTCGCTTGAAAGGGAACTCTAGCTGCATGCGTTTTCACATTACGTGAATTCGTTAGGCTCAGTTGTTTTTTTACAGCATGTTTCTCTTATAATATTCTTTTCGGAAGACAGCAGCACAGCGATATTAATCTTTTTTTAAAAAGTTAAGACTACAGTCACTAGTTTCCGGAAATATAGCTACCCTGCCTTCCTTGCCTGACAGTCGGACAATCAAATACTAACATATAGAAGACAAAACCACGCAAGGTGATTGGTTGATTGTTCTAGTTGCCTTAATAAACGCTATCGGGGTCCGTTCAAACCTTTGAAGCTTGGAAAGGGTCGTTCTGAACGAGTCCAAGTTCGCTTTTGAGCATCATCGTTAAGAAAGCGCTCATCGCCAAGATAAGCGTCTTTGGCACCATGTATGCAATCAAGTTATCAATAAGGCTTATCTCCACAAACATCTCAAACTTATATTGCTCTCATTATGTATTTCAAGACAAAATATTTTGCTATGCCTCCAAGCACAGACGCCGCATCGTGGCGGTACAAAGATGTACGCTTGTTTAGCCTGTGCGTGAGTAGGAAACTCTCGGCATACAAGAAACTTCTCTATAAAGCTGCCCGTCACCAGCGAACTTAGATCGGCTCACCAAACATGTCGAGGTCAATGAGAAACTGCTCATTCCATGAACCGAAATGGCGACATTGAGGAGAGCTTGGCGCATTTCCCCCAGAATGCAGTGACTTTATCTACGACAGCTGAGCCGCCTGGGTGGCTCCGAGGCGAGAGCGCTGGCCTACAGATCCCCATGTGGCGGGTTCGAATCCCGGCCGAGGTGCCCGCAATCTGACGGTGGCTTATTGCGGAGGAGGCGCCGTGTAACCGAGGTTTCGGTTGCACGTCAAAAGAACAACAGGTGGTCCAAATTAATCCACAGTCCTTCGCTGAGGCGTGCCAGATGCCCTTCGTTGGTTTGGCACTTAAAACCCCCGAATTTGACTTTTTACGACAGCTGAACACGACGAAAATACACACACGCGCATCCGTGCACACAAACTCATGCTCACGCGTGCACACAGACGCGCGCATCCGCACAGACATACATAAAGGCGAACACGCAGATTCACGTGAAGGGTCATGCGCGCACCAACGAACACATACACTAGTGATGCAAACTATATCAAAATTGGTATCGATACTATCGATAGTGGAAGCCAAATATAACTGTGTATAGTGAAAAGCTATCGATAATGCTATCGATCGTCGACTATCTTAAAACTATCGATATTACTATCCAATGTAAAATATTGATTCTACTATCGATAGTAGAGTATCGTAAAACTATCGATAGTCGATTATCGTGAAAGTCGATAGCATACTATCACTAGTCGACGATCGTGGAACTGTTTATTGTCAAATATCGAGAAACTATCGGTACTCAACAGTCGTAATGCTATTCATGGGGTCTTATTAGGTGACAGACGAAGAACGTCCACGAGATGTGATGTATGTAGCTCGGCGTAAAACACAACTGCAATTGTGGACTTCCGCATAATTTTCGAGGAACATTCTAAACCCTGTCAGAAAGCAATCACAAAACTGTGGAAATCCTCCAAAGAGGCTATTGAATATACACTATGAAGATATATTTTGTATATTATTGAAAAACTATGAATAAAATATAAGAACTTGATAGGCTGCCACTTTCTGCATCATGTCTTTTAAATACTAGAGTGCCTCAAGGGTCCAATATGGGGCCGTTGTTACTCAGCATTTTTGTCAATGATTTAGTAGACGGTCTGCAGTTTTCAAAGGTGCTGCAGTTTGCTGACGACTTCAAGATTTATCGCGAAATTCATTCAACTACTGACTGCCTAAGGATGCAAGACGATGTTCAGGCACTTCTAAACTGGAGCTTGAAAAATGATTTGGTACTTAACCCCAGTAAGAACAAGGTTGTTTCCTTTACCCCTACAACAAGCTGCATTGAGTACTCGTATACCATGTTAGGTTAAGCTATCGCGAGGTCAGGTACTATCCGTGACCTGAGATAGCTGTTTGATTCCCGCCTTTTGTTCACTGAGCATGTTTCGAAAGTTGTGTATGATTCTTACCGAGGTGCTAGGCGTTATTTTCCGAATGACGCGGAATTTTGTACTTACTCTCGCATGATTCATCTATTTCGCGCCCTTGTTTTCTCTAAACTTGAGTTCTGCTCAGTCGTATGAAGCATTATTGGATAGACTCAATCATGTATAAAAAAAAAAAGTTCAGCGTCGTCTAGTGGGAATTGTTTACGATAGATGGGTTGGGAGGCGCATTTATTTTGATAATGAATATTTACTTAATCTGCTTGACCTGGTAGCCTTGCACAAAAGAAGATTAGCGCGAGACATTACTTTTTTGTATAAGATAGTGAACGCTACAATTGATGCACCTTTACTTTTAAGTGCGATTTCTTTCATTGTTTTTCAAAATCATATCAGATTTTTGTTTCTTTTCTACACGCAGAAAGTTGGTGTTCAGTCCCAGATGACACGCCTTCAGCTTCTATATAATCGCGATAGGAGTGATATAGAATTGTTTTCGCCCCTCTTAAAATTTAGAAGAGCATTGTTGGCCGCTTGACCAACATCTCTGCTCTGTTGTTCTTCGTTGTTCTCCGTAGTTTTATTTATTTCCTGTTATCGTTTCTAATTGACGTCTTGCTTGTTTGTTTGTCTGTATCCGTTATTTTATTGTTTGTAATATGTGCGAACTAATAAGACCTCAAGATGTTTGTGGGCACATTAAGCAAAATAAATAAATAAATAATTCCCGACCTTCGAGATTTCGATGAAAATAATCATCGGCAGAAAAAAAAAAAAGATTCTTAGCAGAGTGATCATTTTCACGTGTCAGAGTTCAAGGCTATGAAAAGTAATATGTCTCAACTGAATAATAAAGGCAACTTGAGCGTGACACAAACTTTTGAAACCCTGATGCTAAATATCTTGAGCGAGAGTTTTCCCTAGCTCCAAGACAACAACAAATACTTAATACACTAAATAGTTTTACAAATGCTAACGTATGCCTGATATCTGAACCCCAAGGATATACCAAATATATGTGCAGAAAAACTAGAAAAAACCGCCATTTCTGTTTCACCTGTAAATTAATATTACGAGATACAATTCTATATTTTGTGTCCTTTCAATTTCATGTTTGACATCCACAGTCAATTTTTCGATTACTTTGCATCAGTCATACAAAAACGCCCAAACGCACCTACTCGTACACGATCACACACACACGTTCATACAGACACGCTCACATGTAAAACTACAAATCCCTCAAAACATTCGGGATATCTGTACGGTTTATTTTAACATTTAGGCACAAAATGCCTATGGCATCTTTTACAATCGAAAGGAGGTCTCAGTTGCAAGATCAACATCAGACTTAGCACGAAACTTGGAAGAGTCAAAATTTTAATACATTTGTATAGCCTCGTGTAGTCTGCTTTAGAAAAGCAGTAGCAAAACGACGTCAACGATGATAACAAAAAAAAAACAAAAAAAACTCCAATATTTCAAAACTAAATTCAGTGAGGTAAATTTTGTTTTCTAATTCATTGAAAAATGCGTCTGGTGTGACGGAGGCGGAAAACAGTATGTTTCAGTAGAGTTGTTAAACCCTTTACTTGCCTTAATTTACACGCATACAAACTCCGTTTAGGTTTCAAGATCAAAACGTCTATTCGACACAAAGAATAATTAGTCGCAATTAAAACACCACCACCTTGCTCCTGTCTGGTACGGTCATAGTCTCTATCTCGACCATGCACCGTGTAGCTTCGACTAAAGCAATTTGAAGTAAGCATGCAATTAGAGAACCACGTTTCGGAAACACAGATGATTTTATGGTGTGAAATTATAAAATTCCACATGCACTCATCAGCCTTTGTACCCGGAAGCCTCTTACATTATTATATATAAAAAAAAACATTAACTTTGTGAGCCATGTTCACTATCTACATTGTTAACGGCATCGCCCGAAATATCGATGAAAAAAAAACCAGACGCCGACATATCGATGAAAAGTACTTCCCCCCGGTCACCCTTCCGGTTTGTTAATCGCATGAAACACTGACTCGTCCGTCACATTCCAGGTGGAACAAGGAGTACCTCTGAAATCGGGTCATCATTTTCGTGCAGGTGACCTGCTTTCCCTCCAAAGACGCAATACGTTCCAGAACATCGTATGCATACGTGACCGGACGTAGCCTCGACATAAAGGTGCCGAACGGCGTCAACTCCCGATGATATTCTTATCATCTACGTTTTCGCTGTTCTGGCTTCGTGCTTCCTGCACGAGCAGAAACTTTAGTACACCACAGGCCTCCCACATGCCTCTTAAAATTCCTGTTACAAGTGACCTGTAAAGAGGTTTTCGGTGACGCTCGGCAAGTCTTGAATTGGAAACAAGTATTTATTTGTAATAATGTGAAAGCTAATTTGTACACGCTGGGAAATTATTTTGCTAATTGGTATTTTTTTATCATCTATGAGGTGTGTGGTATCTGAAAGTTTGTTGCCTCAATTTGTTTTTCTTATCCATTTTACTGATAGGGTTTTCAGAAGTGTTCGCTGAAACGCGCGGCATTATTCTTCGTTAATGGTGAAGGGTGTCTTTTACTTTTCTGAAGTCTCGTTTATTTCGCTTACCATCACTTAATAAATGTTAGATGAAATTGGCTCATTATCATAAACAAAATTTTAGTTCTGTGGGAAATTTATTTCTAGTGAAAAACTTCGAATATTAAAATTGAGGCTGAATCTTTCAGTAAGCACCTGTTTTGTGGTTTCAAGAAATATATCTTTCCGCATTGACAGTTCACTTGGATCCACCGCTGTGAGCATGTTGGTTGTCGTGAGCTCAGAGTAAGAATTCACCCCTTCTATATTAGGAGGTGGAGAAAAAACCGACCGGGTTCTATCACAATTTGACAGCAGATATGCAAACGGTGCAAACAAGAAGACGAACTTCCCAACACGTAAAACTAGAAACTATCACATCTTTAAAACAATTCTTATCTGTTTTTGTCATTAGGAACACTTAAGCAGGAAGGGACAAAAATAATGCAATGGTTTTGTTTATCTAGAAGCTTAGTGTCGATGATTTCGATGCAAAGTTTAGGATGGCTTGTGCAGTTATTTGGTAGGCAAATGTTTAATTTGTATTTTTTTATTTGATCCCCCTCACCAACATTGGTGTCCACATAAATTGATGCACAAGTTCGCCGGAGGAGTGGATGTTGCATAAAAATATCTCGCTGTCTTGATGACAATGTGGATTGTTCTGTTCTCACCTTTTCGGCGAAAACAAGACTGCTTCCTCCACGTGCAGTGTAAACAACCATTGTTACGTTGTACCTTGCGACGATTGTTTACGTTTTACCTGATTGGCTTTGCTCCTTTTCATGTACATATTTGATATTTTTTTCATTATAATTTGAATCAGCATGAAACAAAATAATGAATACAAGGAAAACTGTTTTCAGCGATAGTCAAGTTTCTTCACACGTAAAACGTACTCTGTTTTCATAGCGAAAACAACAATGGTTGTTTTCGCGATCTGTTTTCTTTACACGTAAAACTTTCTTTCTTTACACGTAAAACGTATTGTGTTTTCAAGCGAAAATAACAATGGTTCTTTTCGCTTGAATGTTAACCCTAGGTGCACAAGCTTTTACATTAGGGAAATTCGCAGGCTCGGTTGTTTTTACGGCGTGTTTCTGTTAAAATATTCTTTTCGGAAGACAGCAGCACAGTGATTTTAGTCTTTGTCTCAATCGCAAGGACTAAAATCACTAGGGTCCTGGGAAATATAGCGCCATTGCCTTCCTTGCCAGACAGTCGGGGACAAAGATATAATAAGATTCAGAAAACAAAATACGCAATGTGATTGGCTGATTATTCTAGTTGCCTTGACAATCGCCATCGAAGTCCGCTCAAACCTTCGAAGCTTTAAAAGTGTCTTTCTGAACTAGTTCAAGATCGCTATTGAGCATCATCCTACTGAAAGCGTTCCTTGCCTAGATAAGTGTCTTTGGCACTATGCGTGCAATCAACTTATCAATCATGCTCATCTCCACATATATCTCAAAATGATATTGTTCCTGTTTTGTATTTCAAAGACAAATTATTTTTCAATACCTCCAAGCACTGACGCCCCACGTGGTAGCGGTACGAAGATACAAGCTAGTTTTGCCGGGGAGTGAATATCAAAATCTGGGTATACGTCTCTATGAAGCTACCCATCACCGGCGAATTCAGCTCTGCTCACCAAGAATGTAGAAGTCAAGGGGAAACTTCTCAACTATTGAGGCGAATGCGACCATGAGCGGAGCTTTGTGCATCTTTCCCAGTATTTAGTTGCTTTATCTACGACATCTGAACGCAACGAACACACGCATGCACGCTCAGGCTTGCACACACACGCTCACAGAAGCACGTATACATACGCGCGAACATGCGGAGGCACGTGAAGGGTCGCGCGAACGAACGCATACACTAGTGATGCAAAACTGTCGGTAGCACTAGCAATACTATCGATAGTGGAAGCCAAATATAACTGTCGATAGTGAAAAAACTCGATAGTGCTATCGACAGTCAATTATCTTAGAGCTATATATACTACTATTCATTGTAAACTATTGTAAAACTATTGATAGTCGACTGTCGTGTAACTTGATTCTATACTATCACTAGTCGACTATCTTGAAATTGTTTATTATCGAATATCGAGAAACTATCGATATTTAATGATAGTATTGCAATTGGTGGGGTCTTAGTACGTGACGGATGAAGGACGTCGAACAAATGTAGTGTTGCTCGTAGAACAACGCCACTGCAATTATTAACTTTCGCATACGTTTCGAGGAAAAATATAAAACTTATTGGAAAACAATAACAAAACTGTAGAAATCGTGGTTAGAAATGGTTTACAGTACACTACTAAGATATTCATTGTATATTATTGAAAAACTATGAATGAGAGATATCAACTTGATATGCTGTCCTAGATTTTTTTTTTTTTGCTGTTCTAGTTTGTTTTCCGAAGTCTGCCCTTAGGTTTTTATGAGCTGAACCAGAAAAATGGATACCACTGACGCCCATGCTAAGTAAACTATACAGGGTGCTTCACGAACGGTGGACAAAGTCGATGTTGCGAAAACTATGCATCGCACCAAAAAAATGGCTTGTGGTGTTCTGGTCCTAGGCCAGCGGCCTATTTAGGAAAATTATTAAAGATTAGGATAATTAAGTTAAGTATTTTCGCTTTGATACTTTTTTTTAATATTGAGTTTAAGAGCATGGTTTCATTTGGAAACTTGCTGTGCATTATCGAAAAACACTAAATAAAAAAGTGGAAGTGCAATAGAAGACATGCGTTGCATATTACAGCTTTCTAAAAAACAGCACAGCTTCGACGGGTCTTTAAGTTTCGGTTTGCGATCGGGGTGCTTCTCGGCAGAGACGTGTATAGAGAGAGTTTAGTCAATGGGAGGCGCGCGGGCAGAGCCAGGGCGTGCACCAGACGCAGGAGGGCTTGACATGCTCTCTTGACCAACCAGAAGCCGAGAAGAATCCCCTAGCGGTGGTAGCGAGAAACAGTTATGATCAAAGGTTTGTATATGGTTTTAGTAAGCGCGTCAGAGTGAAGTGTAGTAACTCTTTGCGGTTGAAAATAGGGTGCACGTGTTGTTTTGATCATGAACATGCAGAAAGATGTAAGAAATGAATGTGCCGCTCAACTCTGTTCTGCTCGGACAGAGTGTGACCGCTTGGACGGCAGATTACCGGCCCTCGGCGCTTCGCGTACGGATTATGTCGATCGTTCCGGTAGTCGCACTCTTCCACCATCATTTTGGATGAGCGTGATTGAAACACCACGTGCACCATATTTTCAGTCACCGAGAGTCGCTCCAATGCAGTTATCAGGTTTGTTTCTCGCGGCCACCGCCAGGGTATTATTTCCAGCTTTTGGTTGGTCACATTCGAATTCCTGAAGACGCCCTGGAACACGCCCAGCCCGCTTTAGGCCAATGGCGCCTCCTCATTTGTCTTCTATACTTCCCAACGAATGGACAACCTCTCGACATATACGGCTCTGCTTCTCGGCATCGACGGTACCGCGCCCCTTGGAAAAATTGTGCAACAAACATCTGCGTCGCTGTCCTAGGCGCAACAGTGCCACTTATTTTGAACATTTGTCAGATATATAATATTAATAAATAACTTCATTGTATGGACTAAACTTTTAAAATGATTACGAACTTTGAAAACTTTCAAAAATGACTTCAACGGCTGTGGCTATGGCTGCGGCACGAAGGTTGGCTTCGGAGTCGTGGACTCGGCGGAGGGCGGATACTTCGGCTGCTTGGTCTGTTTCTCTTTCCGCGGTTTGTTGTCTCGCGTGGGTTCCTAGTCATTCTTCCGTTGCGGACACGGTATACGGTATATGTAAAAAAATATTTTGAATGTAGTTTCTTTGTTGACAGGCATTTGCATTCGGTAACGGAATTAAGAAGCCACTGGGCCAGTCATATGTGCAAGCGCCTTTCTTTGTTGACAGGCATTTGCATTCGGTAACGGAATTAAGAAGCCACTGGGCCAGTCATATATGCAAGTGCCTTTCATGAAACTTGGACGGTAATTTTTTTTAAATACCCTCCTTCATATTGCATTTGTCGCCGTAAGTCTCGCTGTAATAAGTACTTTTTTTCCAGTGTACAACTGTTGACGCATTATTCATACGTTTTGCATGTGTATTGTTATTTTTTAATGTATGAATAACATACATCACACCTTGTCTTCAGAGTTGATGTTTGTTTTGATTGCCATAGTTACAAAAATAAATACTTTTGTGTGTCAATCCCTGGTGTCGTCCCATGTCATCCCTTCATGAGAATTAGCACAAATGTGAAAATATCCTATTCGGTGTGGGTCAGTTTGAATTATATGTAGCGCTGGATGACTTTTTTTCTGCAATACAATTAAGGTATGCTTTGTAAAGATTCCTTTGGTTTCCCTTCCCCGATGGCTGTGATAACGGCCGCGGGTCGGAACGATCGGCCGCCTTCGCCGTGAGCTCCGACCGGTTCGTGAGGCGGAGTACCTCCTGGTTTGGAGGGCTCTTTTCTCACTCTCCCTCGGGGGGACCGATATCCGTTCCCCCGCTTGGATGCGGATCACTGCCGACAAGCCAGGAGGTTTTGCCTTTCGTTTTTCCTATTTCGGGAAGGGGACTCGTCCGGCGACCGCGAAAGAGATAGGACGTGTGTCGGCGACTTCTCCGACGCTTCCCCTGTCTTGGCTCTCCGGAACCCCGCGTCTGGCAGGTAAGGACCTTTTCTTGCCTTGCCGGGGCGGGGGGCATTTTGGATGGGGACATGGTAGTTCATTTTAAGAGTGTTCTAATCAATGCTCTTGGACTTTGTCCTTACTCTGGTACGTGTGCCTTCTCTTCCGCTATATTCGAGAGAGTGAGACAAGGCAGTCGATCATTGGCACCGACGGAGGTAATTTATCGAACCGACCCGCGGTAATGTAGCCCTAAACGTCGTCTACATTGCCGCTGAGATGTGGGGACCGTACTACTAGGTTGGACGTCTCCTTTGAGATCGCCGCCACTGTTGAAATAACCCTTTGCTTACTCTATCGGTACCTGTGTAGGTAGCAATATCCCACAGCTGATAAAACAATTCTATTTTCAACAAAAACCATGCTAGTTACAATAACACTGACTCGTTAAACCAGAAGGCGCATGCTACTGCCCGATACAAAAATACCGCCAGAATTCGCCTTGAATCCATTCATTTATCTGGCCAGCGGTTACTGCGTGTATCCATTCATTAAACACTGAACTAGGGACTATACTGGCCGCTGGGTGCGCTCGCTGATGCTGAATTGGGCCCGCTGGGGCCTATTGAAGTGTCCGCTCTTTACGTAGTACTATATTTCTCTATGGTTGCACTATTTCTTGACGGGGTGTGGTGCCGTCAGTGCGAGGACTCCGATTGCAAACCAAATCTCACAAGCCCGTCAAAATTGTGCTTTTTTTTTCCAGAAAACTGCAAAATGCAGAATCGCGCTCCAATTTTTTGTGTGTGTATTTTTGAGTTGCTGCACAAAGGGCCGCGACTCGAAGGAAGCTTCCTGCTGTGTGTCTCTAGGAAACAGAAACAAACATTCGCATCAGGCATCGGAACCTACTCTTGAAAAATAACGGTTTGAAATCAGTCCGAAAAGTGAAATCCGGACTATGATCAAACCGGAGTCAGACCAGAGAGGCGGCTTCCGGTTCGCACGAACCGTGAATTTTCGAATCCGGTTTAAAGTCGAATTGGAGGAATTCCAGACAGGCAAATTCCGGTTCGCTGAAACCGTGATTTTCCTAATCCGGTTTGAAGTCAGATTGGAGGAATTCCGGACGGACGAATTCCGATACACACAAACCATGATTTTCAAAAGCCGCTTCAAAGTCAAATTGGAGGAATTCCAGACAGAAAAACTCCGGTTCGCACAAACCGTGATTTTTGGAATACGGTTAAAAGTACAAGTGAAGGAATTCCAGAGAAACAATATGCGGTTCGAACAAACCATTCTTGCCAAATTCGGTTAAAAGGCAAATTGGACGAAGTCTAGACTGAAAATATCCGCCTTGCACAAGCCCTACTTTGCAAAAGAAAATCGGATCAGCCGTCTGATGCTGAAGACTTTCACGCATAGGGTTCAACATCAAGTTGCTAACGATCCATCTTGATCCCGTAAAGGCTGCGTCGATCAGAGCTCAGAGCGCAGAAGACGAGCAGATACGCGGCGCCGACAAATCGACATCACGGCGATTTTCACGGAAGTCATCGCCATTTAATTCCATCTAGCTTTTTTTATGCACTCTGCAATACTTGTTCAGTATTATGCTCAGACTGTGTTTTGTTATTTTTCATTTATTTTTTAAATATTTTCTTGATAACTGTCAAATAACCTTTTTTATATAATTTTCCTCCACAGCTAGATGTAGGCACAATCGGAATGTGTCATTTCAGTGTTTTTGATAGCTTTCCTGGGGTCTCCTTGTTTATGTTGGAACTTTCGCGAGAACGGCATCGGATTCCCTCTGCCGAGAGGATGCACAGCAAGGAGCCAGCTGCTGAACCTTACACGACGGCTTGCCTCGGCGAAGTCGATCGCACGCGGGGGGCGAGCTGTGAACTTCGTACCCGCCGCCGCGGGATGCAGCCGCGAAGATTAACAGCTGGGAAAGTGGAGACTCGACCAGAAAAAAAGCTGGAATGCAAACGAGCGGAGTATGAGGAAGTGGCACATGAGAAAGCGGCACATCGGTTTGGAACGAGTGTGTGTAGTTTAGAATAAAGGTATTGGGGGTATGTTAAGACGGATCGATATCTCCTCGTCCGTCCGGCTTCAGAAGCCTCCAGCGAGCGATAAATACGCCAAAGACGCCGCCGAGACGGATTTATGAACGAAACCTTGACTCTTCTCGGGATTTCTCAGCGGTGGCGGGTGCTGCTTGCGAGTTCGTGGTTTTCGCTAAACGTGCTTACTGATACTGTGTATGTGTCCGTGAGGTGCACCTGCTCGGTTTTATTAGCTGAACCACCGTACATCAGGAATATACCCAGCGGCATTGTGAGTACTTTCAAATATATTTTTCTTTGTGATAAAGAAGTCAGTTGTCCCTGTTTGATATGATCTCTTTCGTCTACAGCTGCTTGCATCCGGGTTCGAACAAACGCTGGTTTTTACCGTGTTTTTGAGTTATAGTATGCTTGTAATACTAAATGTCCGCAATAAATTTCCAATAACGTTTTTACCTGCATTTTTGTTCATGGTTCACAATCATTTGGGCGTCCAATGGACTGATGGGCTAAGGGGTTTGGGCTTAAGGGTCTGATGGGTTGAAGCCAGGCACGTAACCAGGGGGGGGGGGGCATGGGGCCGGCCCCCCCCCCCCCCCCGAAATCTTCCATTTTGCTGGGGCCTCCTCTCCCCCTCCCCCTCATACAGCATTTTTCATAGGCGCCCCCCCCCCCCCCCCCCTGCGAAACAAAATCCTGGCTATGTGCCTGGTTGAAGGGTTTCTCTTGTGGGTATCTCTGTTCAACTTTCTTATGCAGTGCAGCAGATGCTACGAGCTATTCCTAAAAAACAAGCACGGCGACCGTGTCACATAATTGCGCAGCTGTGTCCTACCGGAATGTCAGGTGACATGCTTTCAGCACTGGATTTCTCGGGATGGCTTGTAGCATCAGCTGCAGTGCGTCGGAAGGTGAAACAGAGTAGGAAGGTCACTCTATTAAACTATTTCTATTATTTTCTGGTGTTGCCTGATACGGTTTAATATACGCTTAGACCCACTCCGGTGAAGCTCTACGGACTGGCCAGATACGGTTCAGCTTCCACCCGACCAATTACGGTTGGGTTTCCGGACTGGTTATTTCCGGTTCATTTTACAGTTTCTAAAAATCCGGTTTGCTTATGGGCCCATATGACGGACTGAAATTCCGGATTCATTAAGGTTTATTTTTTAACTGTTTTTTTGGGTAGGGAATCCTAAAATAGAAGAGGGTGGTAGAAAGGTATCGATGTTGAGAGATAGGGGAACAAGACAACGTATGACATGCCTGTTTTAGAACGTGTACTCCACAGCCGTGTTGTCTCCGTGTTAAGGAACACTGGTAGCAACACCTTGGTGGTACTTCGCTCGCTCGTCCCGGAGGCAGCACTCACGGGGCCCGGAGACACGTTGCGGCTGATGGATGGCCGAAGCATCGAAGTTCCTGAGGCGCAAGTGGATATTACCTCCCCCTATTTCACAGGGGCCGCAGTGGCCAAGTGCCTGGATGCTCCTCTTTATGATGTAATAGTCGGCAATGTTCCCGGCTCGCGCGACGCATCCTCGCCCGGTACTCATTGAAAAGAACCGGCGGGGGCTCTAGACGCTTTCTTATTCCGCTTCAAGCTTGGAAGGCGTGGTAGCATGTTGCTACATTAAGGGAGGGTTGTGGGTCAGCCTTCAGCGTCGGGGGGCATGACCCTGCGAAGAAAACATAAGGGGGGAGGACGCCCCCCCTGCCCCCCGGTTCCGGAGCCCCTGATAGCTTGCCAGTATCGCCAATGCAGGATACTGACTGATATTTCAACTTACTGCTTTCGTTTTCTGGTTATGTTGGTAAACTGTTGATCCTTGCGACGGCGCGTACGACGAATCGTGAAAAAGGCGCACAGAGATCGGTGGGGCTGTAGTTCTTTATCGGTGAGGCTGCGGTTTTAATATTGTGAAGTCAACGACGTGCTACAGCAGTATCTACAAAATAAAAACAATATATATATCAGAAAAAAATCGGGGTAGGCTGTACTCGGTACAGTGGCAACTGTTTTACTTGAAACGTCTTTGGTGCCCTGGTTGTGAATAAAATGCAAGGTTTGTTCATTTAATTTAGAGTGCCTTAGTGTGTGTTTGTCTCAGGGTGAAGACACCATACATACATAAATAAGCTGCTGGTTTTTAAAGATGCAAAGTGAGCGCATTTAAAAAGAAATAAAAAAATATTGGGCGGTAAAAATGCGGAGATGTGAAAACTCTACAAACGCATGCGTGCATGAAACCACTTCAATATAACGTATGTTCTCCGATTTGTATGGCTGTTAGTTGTTTATGTCGGAGGTATTTTGTTTGCTTCCTTATATTTGTTCCTAGTTTTTAGTTGACGCCATGTTTGTTTCAGCTCGGGAGAGAGTACGCAAGCTCAACCTCTCACGCCCGGCAGTAGATGGAACCGCCAGAGGCCCATTGTTGCCAGAAGGTCCGGACAATCTGGTTTAGCAACGCAAAGGGAATCATGCTGTTTAATTTTCTCTTTGATTTCCAATTAAAAATGCTCAGAAGCTCAAAACAACGAGTATACAACGCATGGAAATAGCACCTCCTGAAAGTTAGACCGATAGGAAAGTAACGCCTCAGAGAATACACATACCAGCTTTTTGTTTCGGGTATGCTTTTAACTAATCTTATTCACTATGCGAGAAGATATCGATGCAAGTACTGAAAGCATTTTTGCAAATTCGACGTTGTTGTAACTCGGTATATTAAATAAGTATATATTTTATTTTCTTAAAGAAGGTAAAGACATTATAACCAAACAGGAACTTCCTTGCTGAAACGTACAGTGCAAGGTGAAGACAATTACTTTTTATTTAATGTTCCCAAAATATAGGCTATGCAGCATCGATCGTACCGTTCCCTTTCGCACATTATGTGATGTCCTCTAACACGAAAGTACGGACGCAGAAGCCCTGTGGAGGCGACACGAAAAAAATAATTTTGAAGTAGACCGAGTCTTCTTGTGGAAAGAAAAAAAAATAACGATATTTTACTGTAGGCACTCTATCTGTAAGTAGAACTTCAACCAAGTGATGGTCGCGCTCTTTCATGCCCATTTCAACGAAGTGGGAGAACAATGTATTGCTTCATGTTAATACACATGTGAAGCAGCATGTTTATGTTAGAAACGTTGTGTGTAATCGTTGCGCAGTACCTTACGAAAGAAGATATCATTTGAGCACAGCCTCAACCGCTTCTGTCTATGTGTGCTACAAATACAGCAGCATTGTACCTAAAAGAAGGGATGAGAAAACGGTGTGCTCTTTATGATACGATTGTGATTATAAAATAAAATGTTTAATCAACCATTCTTTGGGAGCTGTTCAGTTGCCTGGGACCCCGACGACTAATATCGTTCTCCGGAAAGTCCATTCTAATATTTATACATTTTGTAGACTTCATCAAGTGAATAAGAATCTTCGAACGATGAGCTAGCTGGACCTACATGAGTTCTCGAATTAAAAAAAGTGAAAGCCGTTTACAACTCCCTGTAACGCCGAATTAGAGCGCAGCTCTTGAGGAGGAGGACGGAAGGGTACTTGGTGGGGGGGGGGGGGGGGGGTCAACTGACCGGAGGGGGGGGGTCACGTGACCTTTGGGGGGTCAACTGACTGGAGGGGGGTCACGTGACCTTGGGGGCTGGGGGTCACGTGACGATGACAATGCCGATGATGTCATCAGTGACGTCATTAATGACGTCATCAGTGACGATGACGATGCGGATACCGATAACGTCAATAGTGACGTCATCAGTGATGATGATGATGATGACGATGCGGATGCGGGGGACGACATCAGTGATGATGACGATGACGATGCGGATGTCGGTGACGTCATCAGTCACGTCACTGATGACGTCATCAGTGAAGATGACAATGCGGATGCCGGTGACATCATCAGTGACGATGACGTCATCAGTGATGATGACGATGCGGATGTCTGTGACGTCATCAGTGACGATGACGTCATCGGGGGTCACGTGACCTCGGTGAGGGCGTCACGTGACCTTGGGGGGTCACGTGACTTCGGGGGTCACGTGACCTCGGGGAGGGGGTCACGTGACCTCCGGGGGGTCACGTGACCTTGGGGTGTCCTTGAGGGACATGTGACCTTGTGGTGACCTTGGTTACGCCGACGGCGACGGCGACGCCGCTCAAGCCGGAAACGGGCGCCTTAGAGCTGCGCTCTAAAACAGTGCTTTGGAATTTTAACACTGTAGATATTTCCTGGAACAGTGTATATTTCTGTGCAAATATTCCTCTAACAGTATTCGCGTCTCGAGCTCGACGCTTGCCATCCCGCGGCGGAAACGGGAAGCGCTCTAGTGAGGGTCCCCCGATTCTCCTGCTCAGCGGGCATGGCGGAACTGCTCCCGATCATCACTGGCGAAATGTCGTTTCCGAATGCAAACAACACTCTTCACTGTCCCAACGTAGTGCTGCAGCCGGTATGGGATTGTACCTTACTGAAGAGTTTTAGTATTGCGCATAGAAGCAAACGCAAGCGGTGTGCGTTTGCGTTAGAGTTGCGTGCCCCACGTTGTGCGTGCGCCTCATCGCCATGCGCCATCCAAGACCGCAATTTCGGGCTCCGCGCACGCGCGGTGTGGAAAACGCAAAGCTAACGCAAACACACAGGGCTTGAGTTCGCTCGTATACGCAATATTAAAACTCACTACTGTTTCACCGGCTTCCAACGCCAACGAAACGTGCTGCAGTGAGCAGATGTGCAAGCAGGTAGGCGTTCCTTCGAACTGGAAAGGTTGAGATCGGAAAAACGACGGCGAGCAAATACAAAAGTGAATAAATGTTGTGAAAAAACTTATAATTCAAAAAAAGTTTATTTTTTTTTATTTTTGGGCATTAGGTTTGGAAGTATATTGGCGGCGACTCTGGACGTTTCGCCGGTTGTCAAAAGTCTCGACTTTGATAACACCAATATACTTTATCCACAATTAATGTAAATTTACATGGATTTCTCACATTACCTAAAATGTTTTCATTGATTTTAGACAATTTTTTTTATTTTATTGGTAATTAAAATGCAGCAATTGGAACCAGTGATGATAATTAGCACAGATTTCATTGTCATATTTCTTCGTGCGTTTAAAATTAGATCGTAAGCAACAAATTATATTAGAGCTTGAAGAATTACTTATTCAAATATGTGAATTTTAATATTATTATGATTAATACAAATCGCGGCAATGTATGCCTCTAATTAACGCCAAGATCACGAGAATTCGCTATTTAACCATAATAGTCTTTCCAGAAAGGTATAATTCTGTTTTCTTTTCAGCATATGAAAAACTCTGACAGAGTTATCAAGATCGACAAACAGTCAAACACTGGATGTAATGTGAAGTCCTACGCGTCACACGGTGCTATAAAACACGCACACACACTTCAGCTGTCTGACTCAGATTCCGTCTTCGGGTTGTTGCAATGAGAGCAGCGTTTATTAGTTTATGCCTTTCGTGGACATATTGTAAAAATTGGAATTATTCTCTTAATCTTGTGCTGGGATAATTGTCATTATTTTCCATGACAATTATCTGAGCGAGAAAAAGGCAGCGAGAACGCACACATATCAGCACTTATTTTATGAACAACTACAAATAGCAGCCTGGATCGAATAGTATGTCACAAAATAAAGTTTCCGCGAACAACTTTTTTTTACATTAATGTAATTTTGTAATTTAATAATTACAATGTGAGACACATCTTGAGTCATGAAAGAATTCGAAATTAAGACCTATATCGAGAAATTAAATTCAAAATAGAGATAAGTTTCGGTTTCGCTCCAGAATTAAAACGCGCATCCTTCCGTAAATAATACGCTAAACACGTTCTTGTTTTCAGGTTAAAGAGGTGATCTGCGCTCATTAAACATTAGCTTCCTCGTATTGTCAGAAATAATTTATGCCGCTCAGTGAAGCCAGCACACTAGACAGACTCAACAGCGGCACGCATCTCTGACCCTCACTAAACCCGCCATCTTGGAAAATGAGTGGCGCCACCTATGGTTAGTTGGAGTCGCGAATTGCAACGTTGGAAAAAAGCGTCGGAATGACTCAGAATCACTGCGGAGGTCATACTCGGGGAAGATAAGGCGGGGAATTCGGTACATGAGGGAAACGGACCGTGGCGTTTGAGACAGAGGGCCTGCCGCGGGACAAACGTGCTACAATCGCATACTCCTCCAAGATCAAGGCTTGAGGAGCGCGGGCGTCCAAAAACCTGTCTTTCTTCTTGTGTTTCTTTTTTTAGTGCGTAAGGGGTAGGGGGGGGGGGGGGGGGGGGGGGTAGGCGCTTACTGTCTTCCTTTTGTGTGACTTTTCACAGAAGCACAACGAAAGACTGGCAGAACAAGCGCACGTGCAATAACCTTGCAGAAGGTCTGCGCTTGTGGATCACGAGACGGCACGAGCCCTGGCATGCGCGGCCGTGTGCTTCTCTTGAACTAAAGTTATGGCGGCGTCACGCATACGCCGAACTCTTAAATCGATCCATTCGGTAAATAAAAATCTGACGTGGAATTATAGCTGCCAGTTTATATTTCTAAAACTCTCAACCTGTAATAAAAAAAAAAAATACCGGGAACCGCTTTGAACCGATTACCGATATTATCTTTTTTTTTTCGGTTGAATTCCGGTTCTGTTCCAAGACGGCGGGAAGATTTAGTTTCGGAATTCCGGTTATATAAAAAAAAAAAGTTCGGTTCCGGTTTTCCATTGGGTTCCGGTTCGACCCTCCGCATATCAGTAGAGCGAGGAATAAAAATATGCTCGGTGCGTGTATATTCTCACATTCTTTCAGAATGGCATAGCCCGTGTATCAGCTCTTCAAAGAAGGCATCCCTCACGAGAATTGAAGCGATGTTTCGAAAATGTGCCCAACATCTCATTAAGTTTCCAGGAGAAATATATTCGATCTATTTTGCTCGAAGCTTTTTTCCAAAGAAAAAAATGTGAAATCTGACAGACGCTAATATTTTGGGATAAATCAACAATTTTTATTAAGCGCTTCGAAAACACAACACAAAGAGCTTGGTATAAATGCAATGACTGCAATCACGAGACTGCCTTCAATAAAAACTGAAAGCGAGCAACAAAGACTAAAACGGTATTCGTTTAATGATCTGTTTTATTAGGTTTTAACGCATTGTCGGGAGTTCCGGCCTCTATATCACAGAGGCTCTCCTGAGTCACAGATGGCGCTTTCGAAGTCCCTGAAATTAGAAAGAGGATTAAGGGTGTTGGTTTCACTTGAGCGCCTGTGCAATGTATAAGAGCGCCGACTTGAGCATTAATTATGTTGCAATATTTGCCAAAACACACTGCGCACAATGGGAACAATCCGAGAGTACACCTATTCTAGAGGTGCAGCTATAACGAACGTGGTTGCTAGAGGGCATGTTTGCTAGATACAACACATTACACCTTCAAAGGAGAAATAATGCAGGCGTACGGTTTGGCAGGGTGAAGTTTAAAAGTATAAAAAGCGGTAATACAAAGTATAACATATGCGGGTAAAATTACTTTGCTGAAGCGATTAGCATTATTGAACTTGGTATGACATAAGCACGGGACTTCAGTGCCAATTGAAATGTTTTTTTTTTTTCATGACAATTATCCGTGAGTAAAATCATATGCTCGCCGAGGTTCCTTTTTTTAATACAATAGCATTCTTTAGCATAGTTGTAACCTGAGACTGGGGATACGGACAAGGGACAAAACACAGAACGACAGGGACGAAGACTCAAACGCAGCTACAAACTTTATTTCACAGGACAAGCATATAGACCGTTTTACTGAAAGAGGGCGAGAGAGAAAAGGGGAAAGGGCTACCGGCGCTTTCCCCCTTTCTGATTGTGTAGAAAGAGTGAAAGTCCCGGATGAGAGGCTTCGCCGGTGTTGGGTGTCTGCTGTGCCCCAACTTCGTTCGCACTTTCTTTTCTGTTTTGAACTCGCAAACTTAATTAGAGTAACGGGCTTCGATGGCAACAGTTCCCCGGTCATCGGGACACCATTGCTCGGTCATAGGGTGCACGAATAACGAAAGAAAGCGTCGAATACTGTCCGAGGACCTATGTAGCTTGCAATGAATCCGGCAAGGCGAGAGCGGCTGCTATGTCTTTAAGCTCCATCGCTTTCCACATGACCCCGGTCTTGGCGGCAGTGGGTTGCGTTCGTAAACCGAAAAGACATTTCCTCAACACCATCTTCTCGACTTCGCTCGGAACAACTTGTGACTGGAGCGCGCACCGAACGCTGTACCGCCGATGAACATGGGGTACGCTCGCAAGGTGCGTGCCAGTTTTCTCGTGATAATTGCTGTTTCAGCTTGTAAATTTTGTAACTGAATTTATCTTAATATTGATAACTTGCAGTGGTGACTGACTCGATTTCATAATTAACAACACTTAGTTGAAGGATTATTTCCGCCGCCGGGTGAGGCTAGAATTTGTTGAAAAGGTAGTTCTATCAGTTTTCCTGAATAGCGATCCCCTGTGCGATACCAGAGACCCGGCAAAAGCGCTCCTTGAAGTGCCGCTGGTGGTTTTTTTTGGGTTGTTTCCGTTGATTGGGCGCTTTGAAGCGCTGGATAGTCGCTCCAGGGTACGACTCGTGTGTTGCGATCTGCGTCTTCGAGCCCAGTGTGTACGTTTCTTTGTTCGAGTCGTGGAATCCGCCAGTGCGGCAACGGGGGGAACAGCGGCAGCGAACGTGTCAGTGATAGAAATTGGAGGTTAGTACACAAAACATTGCATCAAATAGTAAAATAATTCGTGGCTGCTTTGACGCTTTCTGCGGTTCGATATAAGCACATCTAGAACGTCTTCGTCGTTCATCCACAATGAAATATGAGAACACGGACACGTAGATAAAAGCAGCGCAGCAAAACGATCAGTAGCAGCTCCGGGTGTTTACAAAAGTTAATTGAGGTTCCCGTTTCGTGTATCGCTTGTTCATTACTAAAAACGGCTGCGTTGAAATGGGCCTATTGCGAGCAAATATTTATGAATGGTTCATCACTTCCAGTCACGCGGAAAGCGGTGGAGCTTCAAAACATTGCAGCCGCACGTGCCTTGCCGAATTCCATGCAAGCTACGAGGTCCTTGGGCGGTATTCGACGCTTTCTGTCGTTCTTCGTGCACCCTATGACCGAGCAATGGTGTCCCGATGACCGGGGGACTGTTGCCATCGAAGCCCGCGGCTCTAATTAAGTTTGCGAGTCTAAAACAGAAAAGAAAGCGCGAAAGAAGTTGGGGCACTGCAGACGCCCAACACCGGCCAAGCCTCTCATCCGGGACTTTCACTCTTTCTACACAAGCAGAAAGGGGGAAAGCGCCGGTAGCCCTTTCCCCTTTTCTCTCTCGCTCTCAAAATGGCGCTACCCACGATAAAACGGTCTATATGTGACTCTCCACCCTCCGTCCCCCTCTTTTTCCCTTCCTTATCCCAAAACTCCACCCCTTCCCTCTTCCTTTTCCCAAGCCCCCGTACATTCCAGTCAAAAACAATTTTAGATGGCGCCAACTCCAAGTTGCCGACAGATCCCGTGTCAAGAGCCCACACCGCGACATCCCGAGGTCACTCCGGCTCTCCCAAACACAGTCGCAAAGACGCCGACGAAACCCTTGTCCCCCCCCCCCCCCCCCCCCCCCCCCCCCCCACACACACACACCGTGAAACCCCGAGGTCATCCCGATTCTCTCAAACCAGTCAGCCGCAAAAATTTTTCGGCTTCCGAACTTAAGTGGACGGACGTGTGACTGATGCATTCGGCAGACGTCTTTATTCTAATGGTCTCTCTCACTAATCTTTTCATGTCGTTGTTTTCCTTTTCTACAATTTTTACGTCTCCCCAGGCTGGTGAGCAGTCGGCACATACATTCAGACGTTTAGCTATTTCCGAATTCGGATCATTGTTTTTTACATTTCTTTTATGTTCCGATAATCTGTCATTCACACATCTTTTGGTTTGACCTACATAAATGACACCCACATTTCATTTGTATCTCGTACACTACACCGATCGCGCATACTGTAGACTTCTCTCTGTGCGCCCTTTTACACTGGTTGGGTGTTCTCAAATATGGGGTCAACCGGTCCAATCTGAAATCCCTCTCAAAAACTACGTCGGCGCCGAACTTCTTTGCGCACGCCTTTAGGTTGTGTGAGATGTCATGGTGGTACGGGATAACCGCCCAACGACCCCGCCGGGGCTCTGGACTCCCTTTATTTCCCAAAACTATTTTTTTTATCTGTCCAATTATGCCATCAACCGAAAACCCAGCATTCCTCAGTCGACACATCTGCTTCTCCACTGCCTTACTAACGTAGTGGGTGCCAGATCGGTTTAAGGCATTGCCTAATAATGATCTAATAATGCCGCATTTAACCGTCCTAGAGTGGCAACTCGAGCGCGGCAGGATAGGTTTCGGCATGAGTTTTCCGTACTCCCAGCATAAACCATTTTCCACGTGAATCTGCAAATCCAGAAACTGCAAGCTCCCATCTTTCTCTCTTTCTAGCGTAAATTCCAATTCTGGTGCGGACTTCCTGACTATTCTTTCCCAATCTCTTCCCAGCTTTTCTTCTGCCGTACACACTAAAATATCGTTGACGTAACGTCGGACCAAACCTAAGTTCTCTGGCGTTCCTCCTAGAAAACTTAACACACTGGAATCTAGACTGTTTAAATAAATCTCCGACAAAATCGGCGCCACCGCTGACCCGATACATACACCCTCTTTTTGATATATTTTCGTCCACTGTACTCAACCACTGTTGATTGCAAGTGATAGTCTAAAATACGTAAAAAACTGTCAACCGAAATTCCTGCTCTAGACTGAAATTTTACAAGATTTAGCTCCAGGTGGTCTTTGACCCGTTCCATCAGGAGATTCTTCTCTAAGGAATAGTATAAGTTTATTATGTCCATTGAAAAAACAAACCGACGCTCATGCTGATGTTCCCCCAAAATTTCGATTAGTTCCGCAGTGTTCCTTAGCGATAACGCGTTCGCCAACGGCACAAAAGAAAACCCCTTCTGGATGAACCCCGATACAACTTTCTGCCACGTTCCATTTTCATTGATTACAGCACGTAATGGCATTTCCGGCTTGTGATCCTTCAGAAAAAATTTGATGCCCAATTCTGAACGCTGTGCGCCTCTGATTCTAGTGACTAATTGGTCGAATTCATACTCCTTAAGTTCTTTGCAAATACCTCCCCTCAATCGTGTCAAGTTTTTGACAGATTCATTAAATAGGCCTCTCATGGTGCACTCCGCCTTCTCTCTAAACATGTGAAACGGAAGTACAGCAAAACTTCCCGACTTATCCGTTTGCAACAACTGTAAGGATTTTTCTTTCAACTCTCTCTCAACCACCCGGACCTCCCGAAAGTTTCTCTTTTCAATTGGATAATCTTCCTTCATTCGGTTTTCCATCCGGTCCAGTGCCTGATCAACAAAAGCAGGTCTTTCGTCAACATCAATCGCCCTGGAGACCGTCTGGATATTCGAAAAAACATCAAGGCGCGATGGCTTGACATTGACACAAAACTTAGGACCCTTCATCAACAGCCTTTCCGCACGTTCCGATAACACAGCCTCACATGGATTGACAATCCCATGTTCCGTTGAGCTGCCCTGGCCAATGGCTACGTTTACATGGATGCGACTGCAGCGCATCGGATCCAGTTAACGAATCGAATCGGTCCATGTAAACAGCTCGGATCGGATCAGATCGGATCCGATCCGATCCGCTGGGACGGGGTGGTTTGAGATGGTCAATCCGAATCGAGACTCTCCATGTATACGCTAGCGAATCGGATAGAGTGCTCGAGCGAGGGATTACGGGAGCTTTGCTTTGCCTGCCGCTAGGCAAACCCGACACCTCGGAAATAATCTGAAGGTCACTAGGTTTGCGTTTTGACCTTCGACACCAGGTGCCGCTGCTGGTCGATCCGAATCCATGTAAACGTAGAGGTTCAAGTGGATCCGATTCGCTAACTGGATCCGATGCGCTGCTGTCGCATCCATGTAAACGTAGCCAATGTTGCTCTTCTTGGGGGCAAATCCCGTGTTCGATTTGCGTGCACCTATGCCTTCAAGTACAAGCCTTCTTTTCACGTACCAGAGTCTCTCGAAGTCAACCCGCCTGAGTCCAGTCCAATCTTTGTAGTCCCTCGCCTTTCTGAAGTCCTGTCCCAGGACGTTGCCTTACAACTGGTCACACACAAGGTTGTAGAAAAGGAAAACAACGACATGAAAAGATTAGTGAGAGAGACCATTAGAATAAAGACGTCTGCCGAATGCATCAGTCACACGTCGAAAAATTTTTGCGGCTGACTGGTTTGAGAGAACCGGGATGACCTCGGGGTTTCACGGTGTGTGTGTGTGTGGGGGGGACAATGGTTCCGTCGGCGTCTTTGCGACTGTGTTTGGGAGAGCCGGAGTGACCTCGGGATGTCGCGGTGTGGGCTGTTGACACGGGATCTGTCCGCAACTTGGAGTTGGCGCCATCTAAATTGTTTTTGACTGGAATGTACGGGGGCTTGGGAAAAGGAAGAGGGAAGGGGTGGAGTTTTGGGATAAGGAAGGGAAAAAGAGGGGGACGGAGGGTGGCGAGTGACATATATGTTTTTCCTGTGAAATAAAGTTTGTAGCTGCGTTTGAGACTTCGTCCCTGTCGTTCTGTGTTTTGTCCCTTGTCCGTATCCCCAGTCTCAGGTTACAACTATGCTCAATTTACACCAGCTAGCCTGCACCCTCACCATTGCTTCATAGCATTATTTAGTTACTTCACCCAGTTTTCGCGATGCACAATCTGGCCTCCAATGCGCCACGGGTATGCGCAGCACGCGTATTCGGAGGCGCCGCGTGGCGGCGCGGTGCCTGCGCAAGCGCAGGGTGTCCGCATACGCACGACGTCCGCATGCGCAGACTCCGCCCGAATGCGGACGTCGTCCTCGACGTATTCCTAAAGGCCGTTCTTGAGGTCGTCCAAAAGTTGTCATAGACGTCGTCCTAGAGGTTGTCCTTAAGGTCGTCCTTGAGAGCACCCTAGAGGTCATCCTAGAAGTCGCCAGAGACGCCATCCTCTTGGACGCCATCATCGACGTCGTTCATCAAGAATATAAACCCGCGCCACGCATCGGCAGCACGCACACATTCACATTTGTGCCCAAGCAACGAAGTAATTACCGGTTCCAGTTGAGCTAGTTAGTACATGAACAATGATGATGATCGAACAGCTTGAACATTAAACGATTACAAAGACACAGAATAATAAATGATTACACAGATACGAAACAATCACTGAATTTGAAAGTGGCGATCTGCATTCGTACTGATGTAAATGAGTGTGCCTTGAATTATTAATATATAAAGTGTTTGCTCAAAATTTGCGTAGTCGTATTCACAGTCAGCTGCGTCATGAGTATCATGACGACAGCTATCGCAATTCACGGACAACCAAAAATAGTGGTTTCGTCAGCCAAATTTGGTCGTGCTTCCCAGGTGAAGAATTATATATACATGCTTGACTAGCGTAAAAGGTTGAATTGGGAGGCAAAACATTGGGAGACCCAGAGTTCAAATCCTGGCTCCGCCGTTTTTTGGCTTTCGGCGGGTTCCTGAAAACTTGGATTCTTTAATTCATTGGATTAAGTACGGTTCATTCATCTGCACAAATTCGTTTATATCCTCCTCGGAGACCACGTACGATGGTGTGAAGTGCCCGTGTTGTATATTCAATAACGTGGCTCTTGATTCTCGCAGATGATGATGATACCGTGTCTCTAAAGCTCATAAACAAAGAATACTACTACATGTACACGGGGCGAGACAAACAGTGGGAGGATTTCTGGAGCACAAACGAGCACGTACCACGTGACACTAAGCGTCGTACCGCGTTCCACGCGGCGGCGTGTGTTTCCAGAACACCTCCGATTGGATACATTTCGTTTCTTGTGCATTAATAAGACAGGTAGGAAACGCCAGAAAGCCAAGGTGTAGTGGTGTAGGAGGAGTTCGAAGAAGACGACGAGCTGAATGGCCGCGTTGGAAATGGGCTCCGTAAAGGAAATCTCAACGGCTAAGCCTAGCCGGGAATATTCTGAAACTATTTCTGCTTCTGCCCCCTCTGCACCAAGCACAACGGAATACAAGATTTTACTGCCACCCCTTCCCAACGGTAAGCTGCTTGAAAATTCACTGATTTTTCATGGGGACCCATCAGCCCGGCCATACCGCATCGATGATTTCGGTCCTGCGTTGAAGAAAATCATCAACCCAAATGAGCTAGCTTCGCTTGGGGCCTTCCAATACAATCATGTGTGGCTACTCACAGTGCGTTCTGACAAGGAAAAAGAAAGACTGCTGCAGCTCCGAGAGATCCATGTAAAGAACAAGACATGTTTGATAATAGACGGGAGCAAGACTGCGCTGTCCTTGAAGGTGCACTGGGTTCCAACAACCGTCCCAGATGCAAACGTGGCCAGCGCTTTCTCTACGTTTGGAAAAATAAAAAGCATCGTTCGAGACAAGTGGCACTACTCCGGCTTCGAGGATGTGGAGACGACCACAAGAATACTATCAATTGAATTGAACGAAGGTGTGACTGCGGACAGCTTGCCGCATCAGCTCAGGATTTTAGGAACAACTGTCCTTGTCTCCGTGCCTGGCAGAGCACCGCAATGTCTGCGATGCAGGCAAGTCGGACACGTCCGAGGCCAGTGCCGTGCTCCCTGGTGTAGCGCATGTCGAAAATTCGGCCATGATCTCGAAGACTGTGTCCCAACGTACGCCAACCGAACGACTGCATCTCTCCAGATTCCTGCAGACTACTTGATGGACGCAGAAGAAACAGCACAAACAGAGGTTTCGGCAGAAGTCAGCACCGCTCACAGGACAGCCTACGCCGAGGCAGCCTCACGGACTGAGAAGTGCGTAGACAGGTCGGCGTCGTCGTGCTCTGCAACGAGGGAGACAGTGAGCAATATTGTCATCACCAACTCGTTCAGTGCTCTCGTTCCTGAAGACCAAGCTGAAGAGTCAAGGCAACCAGAGGAAGAGGCATCCAAAATGGACGAAAACGGCGACAAAGAAATGCTCGGGAAAAGAAAGGGAGACGAAATTCTGTGCACCGTAGATCCTGGTTCAACATCTCAATGGGAGCGGGCAGAGTCAAAGAGGAGAAGGAAGAGGAGAACAAAATCTCTATCTCCCAAATCTCCCATCACCGAGCAGGATACCATCCTGTCCGGCCACGAGGACCCGAAGAGTCAGTAAGAGACGCTTCACTTTGCTCCATCACCTAATACGTTCAATGAACGACGATCCTTATGGTGCTTTACAATCGGGACTTTTAACGTAGCCAGCCTTATAAGTCAACGCCGTAAAGTGTGGCTAAAAGAGATTCTTTATCAACACAAAATTGATATAATATGTCTACAGGAAACCAAAATCTCAACCAGAGAGCAAGAAATTGATCTTGTCACCTACTTCCAGGATACATATTATTGTTATCACGCTCCACCTCTGGCCTAAGTGCTGGGACCGCTATCTTTCTGCGAAAAGCCTCACGTCACTGCAGTTTCGTTGACTGTGAGCTAGCAGCAGATGGTCGCACAGCTGCCATAGACGTTTTGGTTGGCGAAGAATTAGTCAGAATAGTTTCCATCTACGCACCAAACAACTCTTCGGATCGTTTAACGTTTTTCAAAAGCTTACGTTTAATTTCAGACACCTCAAGTAAAGTTACCTTAGCGGGTGACTTCAATTGCGTACTGTCGCGGAACGATTGCACAACTTCTGGATGGAAAAGTGATGGAAGCATAGTGGAGTTGAAAAACATTCTTCATGACTTCGACCTCAAGGACGCGACAGAAGACATAAAATGTTTTGATCCCAAATTCACTCATTGGCAAGGTGCTTCTCATGCGCGGCTTGATAGAATTTACATTTCAGGTGAAATCCCCAGTGACAAGATTCAATATACTGCGAATCCCACTCACCTCTCAGACCATGCGCTAGTGTCCATCTCGTTTAAAAGACAGACAGATCGCTCCACACGTAGTTCAGAAATTGAATCTTGGAAGATGAACAATACAATATTGGAAGATGAAGTATTTCGCGAACAAATTCGTAAGGAGCTAACCGTTCTAGCCGAAAGTGAGCCGATCGACGCTTGCAAATGGGAAGCGTTCAAATCTTATGTGAAAGTGCAAGCGGTCATCCGAAGCTCTGCAGAGAGTGCACGAAAAAAGGCCAAAGAACTAGCTCTCGTAAATGCTTTACGATCCCTCGTCATTGAAGAAGAACGACGTTCAGGCGTATTTATTGAAGATATTAAGAACATAAAAAAAACAATTGCAACAGCTTATTGAACAGCGACACTGGGGAGCGCTCATTCGAAGTCGAGAGCTGACACTAGAACACGAGGAACAGCCATCTAAAGTTTTTCACACATTTGAAAGGCTACGACGCAAGCATAATGCTATCACCGTGGTTCATCATAAATATTCAATAGCCTCTACACAATCAGATATATGCGCTGCGTTTGAAAGCTTTTATGGAGACCTCTTTGCAAGGACGGAAACCTTGTCGGACATTCCAGAGAAGGTGCTCTCCTTACTCCCTAAGGTTCCAGAAGAAGCGAGAGAAATAATAAACTCTCCCATAACACCGAGAGAGATACAGCGAGTGATAAAAGAGCTCCCTACAAACAAGAGTCGTGGTCCTGATGGCATTGGTGCTGAATTTTATAAAACATTTGCGGATATTGTTGGTGCTTCTCTCGTGCACGTATTTGAAGACATCAGGAAACGAGAGCTCCTGCCACCGTCAATGAGGAAAAGTCACGTAGTATTAATACCCAAGAAAGCCCCTAATGAGGGAGCACCAGAAGTATCCGATTTTCGCCCCATCAGCTTACTTTGTACGGATTATAAAATTCTTACAAGAATACTGGCACGACGACTCGAGTTAGGACTTCGTCATATCGTTGGAGACCACCAGGGCTACGGCTTCAAAGGTCGTTCCATTAGACACAACCTTCACCGGATGCGCATCATGTGCGAAGCTGCTGAGGAAGGTTATCCACACCTAGCTGCGCTTCAGCTAGACCTAAGTAAAGCATTCGACAGAGTCGACCGGAAGTTTCTATTTTCCCTTATACGACACTGTGAACTGGGAGATTACATTGAGAAATGGATTTCGATAATTTACACGGACATCACAATGAAACTCGTCATCAATGGGAATGTAGGAACCTCTATTTTTGTGCGCAGATCAGTACGGCAGGGCTGCCCGCTTTCGCCCCTTCTGTTTTCTTTATATTTAGAACCACTCTGAAGCACTGTACTTCACAATACTTCGATCGCTGGATTCCAATTTTCCGAACACGTCCTGAAGTTTCTGGCATATGCCGATGACATAACCTTTGTATGTTCATCCAAGAAAGAAGTGCAGATTGCTCTTGAGCTTGTAGAGAGCTACAGCAAAAACTCCAGTTCTTCTTTGAATCGGAAAAAGACTTGCGGTGCCTGGCTCGGAGACTGGGGAACCAAACCTTCTAAGTTTATGGGTATTCAGTGGTCAGAATCAGTGACGACCTACTTGGGGACCAACTTAGACCTTCGTGGAGGTGCGGCGTCCTTATGGAAGAAACGCATCGGAGCACAAGGAGCGAAGCTATTTCCATCGAAATCCCGGCACATTTCTTTTTTTACAAGAAGCTACCTGTGCAATGCCATATCATATCCAGCCATCCTCTATTCTGCGCAAGTGATGCCCTTCTCTACTACCACGGCAAACAAAGTTCAGCGTTCCTGGGCTGTTTTTATATGGAAATCGTCCATGGAACGAATGCGACGTCAAAACCTCTTTCTAAGTCTTGCAAAAGGAGGCTTAGGTCTCATCAATGTCGTCCCAAAGCTCGTCATTCATCGTTTCCTCTTCTTCCGAGATCAGCAGGACCCCTTCATACTGTCTGCATTTCACCACCTCGGTGCGTCGCAACTTTTGGCATGGCAAGTCACCACTGCTACCCCTACACCCTTTTCTCGAGTGCTTTTCTTTTACAAAGAGATCGCCCAGTCAATCCGCCTGCTGCAAAACACTTTTTCGTGGGACTTTCTTCTGAAAAGCAACCGTAAGCAACTGTATTGGGCTACAGTCTCCGCGCTGATTCCTGCTCCCCTTTACAGACCCTTGACAAACCAGCCAACCGACAATGACGTATTTAATCGTCAAAAACGTTTGCCCGTCGCCACATCATCGAAAGACTTCTTTTTCAAGTTCCACACGGAAGTGCTTCCCGTCAAAGTGTGGCAGCAGGCCAAGGGTTTCTTCGTGCCATGGTCACACAATTGTGATTTATGTGGTAAAGAACAAACACTCGAGCATGTGTTTATTTTTTGTTCCAATGCAGAAATATTTTGGGCCGAATTACAGTCTTTCTTTGATCTGGACTTGCAGATTAGTTGGTGTACTTTGAAATTCCTAATGCGGCACGAACCGAAGGACGCTGACTGACCTGACTGAGATAATCATGGTTTTAGGCCCACATGCGCTATGGCGGTCAAGAGTAGACATGACAGAGCGCGCACTGAACCCTAAACCTGCGTGGCGACACTTTGCTAGCAAATTGGAGTGGACTATTAGATTTTTAGAACCAGTGGAAATAGAAAAAGATCTGAGAGACACTCTGGTGAAAGGTCAGAAGGTAGCACTAAATTTTCATGCCTCAGGAAGACTATCCGTCGCATTCGCACGTGCCTCACTCTGATACACTTTTAACATCTTTGAGTGTAATACACATCCAGAGCCGAGTTTACTACACTCTTTAACAATGTTGTAACCTTTAACTGATTTACTTTGCACCTGGGTCATTTAATGCAATGTCTAACTTATGTAACGTTCTTTTTCTGCTCTGACATATGTATATACCTCATTTCCCTCATTCTGGCTACTTAACGTGGCTCTTGATTCTCGCAGATGATGATGATACCGTGTCTCTAAAGCTCATAAACAAAGAATACTACTACATGTACACGGGGCGAGACAAACAGTGGGAGGATTTCTGGAGCACAAACGAGCACGTACCACGTGACACTAAGCGTCGTACCGCGTTCCACGCGGCGGCGTGTGTTTCCAGAACACCTCCGATTGGATACATTTCGTTTCTTGTGCATTAATAAGACAGGTAGGAAACGCCAGAAAGCCAAGGTGGAGTGGTGTAGTGGTAGCATAGGGGGAGGAAGAAGAAGTGATTGTTAGTAGAAGCCCTTTTCTTCCTGTCTGCGATTTATTTCAATAACAGGGGCCCGGGGCTCTCCCGGGTTACCCTGTTCGCCTAAACGGCATTGTAAGGTGGCCAAGTCACCTACAAGTGGAAAGATGAGCTCCATCGGGAGCAGTACGACGGCATTTGATGGCCGGGTTTACAAGACGACATCGGAATGTTCCGACTACAAGGTTATACTTCCAAGACTACCGCAAGGTATGCTCGTCACCAACTCACTATTCTTGCATGCTGACATCACCGGAAGGCCGTACAAGGCAAGCGACTTTAAGGACGCAATATTTTCCATCGTTGATCGGAAGAACGTCCTGGGCTTAGGCCAGTATCAAATGAGCCACGTATGGATGGTGACCTTCGGAAATGCTGCAGCAACGCTCAAGATCAAAGCTTACAAAGAGTTCATTATCAAAGGAAAAAAGTGCATAATAATCGATCCATGCAAAGAAGAGATCAAGATGAAGCTTTTATGGCTGCCCATTCCTATGCCAGACTCCGAAGTGAGGAAGGTTCTAGAGCCGTTCGGGACAGTCAAGGACATGAGAAGAGAAACGTGGAGATTTTCAGGACTCGAGGATCTCCAAACAACAACCCGAGAAGTGACCCTCGTCCTGAAGCAGGACCTCACGGTGGACAAGATTCCACACCTCTTGAACGTGTACGGGTCCAATACGCTCGTCGTCATCCCTGGAAGGCCACCGCTCTGCCTGAGGTGCAAAGGAATCGGGCACATCCGCCGGCAATGTTGCACTCCTCGCTGCACGCAGTGCTGGAGATTTGGTCACACAAATGACGAATGCGTAGTGACGTACACCTCAAAGCTCCAGGGAAACGCAACACCGGACGCTGACCATAGCGAACATATCATGGACGTGGAGGAAATGTTCAATGAGGAAGTCGAACGGACGCAAACGGGCGATGACCCAGCAATCCAAAACAACGACCCTCCTTGCAGCCTCAACGAAAGCCCAACGGAGGAACAAAGGTGCACCGAAAGCACCTCCCCAACACCGCAACCAGAACCTAGAGAAGCTACTGCAAGCAAAGGGAAAGGGCTGCGAAAGCAATCCCTGCAAAACACGAAGGTGGCAGAGACCAAGAAGGAAGAACACCATTGCAAAAGAGCCAAGGTTGACACCAGCGAGAATTTGACGGGAGAACCGGAAGCAATGAATATCCTGCTGGACTCCACCGAGCCGCAAATACGGCTGGAACCCAAAGAACAGCGGGGGAAACCCAAATTCAAAGACCGAAAAACAACCTCCCCGGCAGCTTCCGAACTTGACCAAAAGCATGTATAGGAATCCCCTCACGACCACCCAGATAAGTCCCTTCACAATTTCCACCATAAATGTGCGAGGGATAAATTCGAGGAAAAAACAATACCAACTTTTTCGTTTTGTACAAAAATATGACAGCGACATTGTGACCCTGCAGGAAACAAAAGTATCCGAACAAAACACCTTATTTTCGGGATGCAGTTTGTGGAAGGATTTCTACGATCTGTTTCACTGCCCTGCTGTTGACTACTCTGCAGGGTGTGCAATTCTGTTTAAGAAAGAACTAAAGTATAAAATGTGTAGTATTCTCGAAGGGGCTGACAGTGGTCGTCTAATGGTAGCTAACATTATTTTGCAAGATCAGCCCTGGCGCATAATTGTTGTGTATGCATACAATAACGCAGCGCAAAGGGAAAGCCTTTTCTGTCAGGCTAGAATTCACGCCAACACAAGATTTAACGTGATTCTGCTTGGGGACTTCAATTGTGTAATAAATAAGAAAGATAGAGTTCCATCCCTAACCATCGTAGATCCAAGCGCTGAAGCCTTAAAAGCATTGGTTCAAGACTGCGACCTGATAGATTCAGCAACAGATCACGCACTCTGTTTTACACACTTTCAAGGGTCTTCCCATGCACGTTTAGATAGAATATATGTATCTGGGTCAGTTAATACTGCACTAAGTAACTACAACGTGATCCCTGCATTCTTCTCTGATCACTGCATGGTGCAAGTGCGTGTAGGTATAAAAACACCCCAGAGAAATAGAAAACAACCGTCTTGGTCCCTTTGGAAACTAAACGAAAGGCTCCTTGAAAATGATGACTTTATAAAAGGTGTAGAATCAGCACTAGAGATACTTGAATGCACCAAAGAAGGCTGGTGTCAAAAATGGGAATCTTTTAAATTGAAGGTAAGAAAAATAGCAATAGAAATATCATCAATTGTTGCGTATCAGGAAAAAATAAGAGAAAGGCGTCTGAACAATGACATCCTTTACCTGTACCGTTTGGAGTGCCAAGAGCCTGGAAAATACAAGGATGAAGTAAAGAATATAAGAACACAAATTAAAGAACACGATAAAATACGCTATGAAGGTGCTGGTGTAAGAACGCGTACTTTGCAATTAATAGAAGGAGAACAACCAACAAAAAGATTCCTTAACGTGGAGAGAGAATATATCAAGAAGAAACGGATAATGACATTAAACGAAAATGGGCGCGCACTGAACGATGAAAAGGAAATAGAAGATGCCTTTGTTTCGCACTACGAGAATTTATTTGCTGCAAGACCACATTCTGTACCAACCCAAATGAAGGACTCCCTCTTATTAGAGCTACCAAAACTTAAACCAGATATGACTAAGATTCTAAATACTCCTATTGACGTGGATGAAGTCGAACTGAATAGAAGAGAAATGAAGTCTCGAAAGGCCCCAGGACCAGACGGTTTACCGACCAGTTTTTACAAAAAAATGGAGCAAGAAACTATCACCCATACTCTTAAACGTTTTTGAGGAATCATACAGACACGAATGCTTACCTCCATCGTTTCGGAAGGCACACACAGTACTGATACCGAAGTCTAGAGATCTAGACAAGAGTCAACGAGTAGACGGTTATCGACCAATAAGCTTACTAAACAACGACTATATAATTTTTGCAAGGGTACTCGCCGGACGCTTACAAAGCGTGATAACGTTTTTGGTTGGAGACCATCAGACGTGTTCCATCAAAGGGCGGAATATACAAACAAACCTCCACATCGTCCGGTCCATAATAGAGATATGCCAACGAACACAAGAATCAGTGGCAATTCTACAACTTTATCTGGCTAAGGCCTTCGATCAAGTTCAACACTCGTTTCTTTTCGATGTACTCGCACATATGCAAGTAGGAGAAAACGTCATACGTGGAATCAAACTTTGTTATACTGGAATCTCAACGAAATTGATTGTTAACGGAGCTCTTACAAAATCCATACAAGTACAACGCTCGGTTAGACAAGGATGTCCTATGTCACCACTCCTTTTTGACCTCTATCTCGAGCCCCTCTGCAAATACATCATAAACGATAGCAAGGTTCAAGGTTTTCGCCTTCACAGCTGCGAAATCAAGCTCCTTGCCTACGCCGACGACCTTGTGCTGGTATGTTCCAACAAGCCCAGCATAAAAAACGCGATGCTATGCGTTTCTAACTACTGTGCCGTGTCTGGTCCGTCAGTAAACAAGGAGAAAAGCTGTGGCTCGTGGTGCGGGGAGTGGGGATCGACACCATCTACATTTGAGGACATACAATGGTCTACAACGAAGCCAAAGCTCTTAGGAGTCCCTTTAAGCGCAATGGACAATCTCAAGCCTATGTGGGACACAGTAACAAAAAAAATGTTAAAACAGCTGCCAATATGTGGAGTTTAAGATATCTATCTACTTTTGGAAGAGTTGCTGTATGCAACATTTTCCTCTTGTCAAAGCTTATGTATCTTCTGCAGGTTATACATTGCTCAAGGACGACGGTCAATCTTTTGAACAGAATATTGGCTACGTTTATTTGGAGGTCACCATACAGCCAATGAGGAGGTCAAACTTGTTTCGAGGAATTCACGATGGAGGACTTGGTTTAGGTCATATTTTTGTTAGGCAGCTAACTGCCAGATGGAAATTTTTTGCACAGGAACAGCATCCTTTTTTAGAATTGTGCAAGCATTTCTTCTTAGCGAAATATATGGCAACACCAGGTGATGATTCAACAACCACATGTGCTTTAATATCATTAAGAGGATTTTATAAGGAAGTAGCGGACACATTGGAATTTCTAAGAACAAGGTTTGACCAAGCCTTTTAGCCTCGTGCACTAAAAATAAGCTAACCAAACATCTGCTAGTTTCATTGTTCCCAGATCCTGTATTTCGTGTTTTTCCTTATGGGCCTCCACTAAATTGCAAACCGGATGTTTTAAAAAGGGTTAAACTAATGCCGATACTACCGAAGTGTAAAACTTTCTTTTATCGATTTCACTCTCGTACCACAACTGTAAAAGAGTGGCTCGACCTACGCGGGATGGAAACATACGGTAGCACTAATTGTAGACTTTGCAAAGTTACCGAAACGTTCACCCATGCCTTTATTCTTTGTGTCGACGCTGTATTCTTTTGGGATGTTTTCAAACGGACGCTGAAAAAAGACTTTGAAGTGGAAGAGACGAATCTTCGCTACTTGCATTTCGCCGAACACCTCGATACCATTCAAGACATTTTAGTAGTTCTAGGTCTTTACAGTTTGTGGAAAACGCGTAAAGTGGATAATGAAGCAGGTGTCGCAAAGCCATCCTGGGTAAATTTTAAAAATATTGCCATTCAAGTAGGTCAGGGCATATTGGCACGCTGTGATGAAAATGATGAATGCAAAGACGTCGTAAAAAATCTTAGTCGTTCTCCTGATATTATATAATCGACGACAGCACCTGTCGAGTTAGAAAGTATCATTGACACCTTCCTTTTTGAGATGAGCATTGTGGTTTTGTAAATTTCTATTGTATAATGTGACGAGAATGAAACGCACTGCTTTATGTAACGAAAAAGTAACTCATTGCATGTATATATTGTAACGCATTGCTTGTATATAATCAAACGGAAATGTAGAGCTCTACCTGTATATAGTGTAACGCAAGAATGTAAATTATAGTTTTAAACATGCTGTAAATAAACGTCTAAAAAAAAGTGGAGTGGTGTAGTGGTTAGCACACCCGACCGGACATTGGGAGGCCCAGAGTTCAAATCCTGGCTCCGCCGTTTTTTGGCTTTCGCCGGGTTCCTGAAAACTTAGATTCTTTAATTCATTGGATTAAGTACGGTTCATTCATCTGCACAAATTCGTTTATATATATATATATATATATATATATATATATATATATGGTTTTCTAGCCAAATGGAGTGTCAATACTATCGCAGACCAATTGTGCAGTCTGTAATTGCTGGTGAAAGTCACGCAGCACACATTCACTACAAGACCGTTAGATTACATGATGCAATTCACAAAAAAACAGATAACAGGCCGCTCATATGACGTATATGGTTTTGTTTAGCTCGCGACAGTGGACGGTGATGGTTACCGAATGATGGGAGAGTAGGCGTTGAGGTCTTCGGGGACTTTGGCTTGTCTGCGCGCTTTGGCTTGTGTTGACCTGCGCGAGAAAACAAATTTTGCTCAGCGCCGAACCGCGTCTGTTTTCTTTTTCTTTTTATTTCTTGAGTTGCACTAAAGAAACATAAATTAAACATGATTACTTGCGGCCCGATGAGGGCAATTCCTGAATTAATCTTGCCATCTATTGTTATAAGATGCCAGTGGGAGTTGGCACCCATTATAACCCTCCTATAGCTTGCAGAATGCACTGTTTCGTACCCATTGCCTGGTTTGGTCATATTTATCTTTAAGTACATTTAAAGAGTTACACTCTCAACAAAAGGGTTGTCGTAGGGTACTACACTTGGGGTAGTCAGAAGCCGTCACAGATATCGCTACCCCCCCCTTCGTTATACTAACAACCCCATGGGCAGTCACACGGCACGCAATCAGCAGGTAATCACAGTGAGCACCTCCAAATGCAACATGGCGGCTGGCAAGCGACAGTGGAGCAATACGAGTAAGGCCTAGCGAGCTGGACTGCTTTTTGCTAAAATATGATTCTCAAGTGCGTACGCCCGTTCGCTGCCTTCCGTGCGCACTAAAGCACTCCAAAACGCGCTTCGAAGCACCGGCACCGCACCTAATACGAGTAGGGGCGACGATGTGAGGGCGGCGGCGGCGGCGGGGGGGGGGGGGGGGGGGGGGGGGGGCGAGCGCATTTTAGGGGGTTTATCCGCGATTGCTTTCGCGAGGCCGGCTGCATTTACTTCGCGGCCAGAAAACATTCAAAGAAGGAAACAAAGTAGCGACAAATGGAATGATGTCTTCATTGAACAGAGCATCTGCTTGCTGTGCTTGCCGCAAGTGATCCGGTGTTTTCGGTTGACAGCGGCGAGGCGAAGCATCACCGATTTAAGCGGCGTCGGTTCCGATCGTTCAACGCTCCTGCTCAGCTGTTAGCATTCGTTATCCACTTTCAAGTCCCCTGGTAATCCTCACCGCGTCTGTGCACGCACTTGGCGCTATTCACCGCACGGAACACCCATTCAACTGGCTATGGGACTGATCCCAATTGGGACGAGAGGCCAAGAACCGAACCAGACCGAACCCTTTGTGGCTGCTACGTGGAGCCATGAAACGCCTCCATGTTTTTCACTCAAATAAGTAGACACATAAACGAGCGACTCCTTGAATTGGGCGGCGACACGCGCCACCTAACGGACAGCGCTCAAACTAAAGAAAAAAAGAAACCAGCAATTCTTGCTCTGAGCGCCTCGCCAGACAATGCCGTATGTACATATCCCATGCCGCACTTCACTCATACCGACATACAGACATCACAGCATTTTATACATCAACGCATTCAGAAACAGCACAAGATACAACATCACATATTAACACTCTACATTCCTATACACACGTTGAGTCGACACCACCAGCTTATATACTGCTGTATTTTATGTGACCGATTAGGATGGTGGCCACTGTCATGTTTTGCATAAATACGAAAAGACTGTGCAAGATTTAGCCGTATATATTCTTTTCCTCTACTGCCCTTAGGAAAGCGCTCGTATCTCTAATGTAGGGCCATTGCAAAAGTGAACTGCAGGTTATAAATAAATTTGAATAGTTGCTACACGTCACATTTTGCACAGTTTCGTTTTCTCGCTTGCCTATACTTCAAGTATACAGAAGCCTGTTTAATTAATTGTATTAATTATCGAAACCAATTTCTGCAATCACAACTTTCTGAACACACTGATGCATTTTCTTTTCTCTTTTTACATATCCAGACTGACTTTAGCGGCGGTTGGGTACAAGTTGAGTACACTGAGCACGCGCAGATGATTTTAGCGAAGCCCGTCCGCCGGTCCTCCCCGAAGCGATATTTCAGTTTTCTTCATTTCGCTAAATATCCGTTCTATGCGCTCGCGCTGGCGCCAAGAGGACAGTGCGGAATTGCTGCTTTCGGGCCCGTGCCTTCACCTGCAAGGAACGCGAAATACGTATGCTAAATTATCTAAATCCTGGTTGAGACAGTAGTGTTTGACTGCGTGCGTCTGACTGCGTTGCGGCAGCAAGAAATCAGGACATCCCTGCTGCTTATATCGCGTGCCAAGATGATTCCTTGAATTGGATTCCACGCTTGATACGAAGCACAGACGTGCCGGTGAGTGGCTTTCGGTTCTCGACGCAACGCTGTCAAACGCTAGTGTCTGAACCGGCCTTGTTTGAAGCATTGTTTTATCGAGTATGCTCGATGAAATGTGCCAAATGAACCAGAGAAGGCGAATCATGTACCTCGAGACAGAGAAATCGTGAAATACACGGACATGATCTCAGATATCTGTGTACGTTCGTCCTGTCCGGCCTCAGTCGTGGTGTTCGATGCTTCATACTTCACTGCACTTGAAAGCAAAAAAATTGGGTACGACAGGCGCGCAAGTTCGGCGGAACCGAGGAGGCCAGTTGCAACTGATCTGCACGCAGAACTGACCAATCACACCTTTATTGACAGCCGCTCTTTACTGAACCGCACAATAAAAGACGACGAGAGTATCTCGTCCGGCGAACATTCAAGTCAACTCACGCCTGTGCGTAGCTTCCTGTGCTTTTCTAGAGATTTGGTTAAATTCCTCGAGCACGACGCCAGCTGTCAGCTGTTTACTGCTGTACATGCTGAAACCCGCGACGGAACCAAAAAGGACAACCGAGATACTTTTTATTAGGACTGTCGCGAACCGGCCGAGGTTCGAGTTCGACCTGGTTCGATTTTTTCGAACTTTTCGTGGAAATTTCGACGAACCTTGTATTGAGGTTCGACTCGTGTGCGCATGCGCGACAGGCTGGCCAGTCGGCTCCGGATTGGATGGTAATGACTAATGGATGAATTAAAGGCACCGCTGGTTGGTTATTTCAGTTAATACAGTACAAACAAAATTAAGTTATTAATGTCTTTAGTGATTAGAAGTGGTTTCTTTTAATTCCAACTGTTCATAAAATAAAATAACCATTTGCATAAAAATAAATTCTCCAAACCTAGACATGCGTCTATCAAGGTCTGGCCACACTGTCCGCAAAGTCGAACCGGTCGAATCTGGTAAAAAGTTTCGAAGGTTCGTCGAACCGGCTCGACTTTGTCGAACCCCGAAAGTTCGACCTAAAAATCCGGTTCGACAAAAGTTCGCGACACCCCTACGTTTTATCTGCCTCGGGTTTTAGCAGGTGCCTACCAAGGTTGCCTGTACTTGTTTGTTTTCTGCCAGTTTAGGCGAACTGAGCCACACGCTTGTTTCGACCGGTTCAAATTTGAATAAATGATAACCAACGCACAAAGAAAACAAGTTTCAAGTACTTTTTGAGATTTTTGAAGTGACTTTTACTATTGAACGACTGCATGCACTTGAATGTTTAATTCAAGAGTTTATAAAACGTGACTACCCCATGCTTGTCACCTGCCAACAGGGTGCTAACTCTCAATGGTTCGAGCCCAGTGGGTAGTTAAGTAAGCCTGTGGGGTAGTTACAGCCGTCAAAACGCACGATGACGAGGGGGGGTGCTCACTTTTTTTTAGAGTGTAGTAGCAAGAAGAGTATTGACGTTAGGTCAAACAAAGTTCATGGTGAGCAAGGGTAAGATTGTTATTTCATGTCCCATACATAGTATTATTTTTAATGATATGCTCAAACTTTTAACATTCTAACGATTGCGGTTTTCGCGTTCTCCTCTCATAATATAAGTTCGTTACTCCCCTATACACTCTAAGAAATGCCTTAACGTCCACTTACCCGCACAACACTCGAAGAGCCAATCTCTGCGATCTACGAAATCAGCTCAGCGAATTATGAGGCGGAACATTTGTTTATACCTTAATATTAAGTCTGCCCTGTAGCATTACGCAATGCAAGCATGACGCTTTGCATTGATGCCACTGCGGAGACTTCATTTTTAGGTCTAAACAGATGTTCCGCCTCATCATTCGCTGAGCTGACTTCCTACATCGCAATGATTGGTTCTTTGAGTGTTTTGAGGGTAAGTAGACGCGCAGACATTTCGCAGGGTGTATCAGAAGGCTCATGATGTAGTGCTATACTGATATAGCAAGAAATATACAACCGAATGCAGCGATTGTAATTTTTTAGACTGCGCTTAGTAATCTGATACAATAGCCCTTCTGTAAAAAGACTGCGTAAAGGCAGTTCTAAAATCCAGGTAAGCGTGGTACTTGTTTAATACGTGACACATCACAAAGCTCCGTAGCATTCAACACGGGACTGTGGCCCGTGTTCAATAGAAGAAAAGAAAAGATTATGCAGAAAACTTACCGTATGGACACGAGTCTCTGCAGCAAGCTATGGCTCCAAAGTCATTCATACCCTTTCCACATCCTTTGTATTTCGTGCACCGGTCAGTGCCGTTGTTAAAGTAGAATAACCATTTCCTCGGGGTACCAGCGTCGCAGGGTTGCTTGGGATGTGGTGCTCTGCAGATTTTCTCTGCGGAAAAATTCGGTGATATATGGAATATGGATGAAATTATTATATACAAAAATTTAAGATAGAAGCACTAACGAAAAAAAAGTCTCGTCATGAGATCAGCTCTGCCCCGTTATGTTATGTCGAGCACCACTCATGTAATATTCAAACTATTTCATAGTATTGGTATTATAAGGCATGGCGAAATGAATTTGTCTGCGAATGGGGAAAAACACTCTACTTTCGAATGGCAAACAGTTTCTGTTGTTTTCGTATCGTGGCCTTTACGTAAATTCTAATACCATTTACGAGTGTTTTACCATGCTATCACAAAGCGCTGATTGAATTCCCTTTAATAGAACCATTTATAAAAAAATACTAAGGTTCTAAATTCTGTAAAATCTCTTCATTAAATGAATTCAGGGAGAACACCAGTCAAAAAATGAGGTGGCATCAAAAAAATAAATAACACGCCCCCCCCCCCCCCCCCCCCCCAAAAAAAAAGACAACTATTATGCAACAATAAATATATAAAATTATGAACTCTTTTTTATTATTTTTTGGTCTCGCGTTAGTTTTTGCCTTCTGCGGGTACCGACGGGTTGTCAGTCTGCATAAAAGCAGTTTTTGCATTGGTTTACCCTTTCTCGTGATAAAATAAAAAGCGTTTCATATGTTTCAAACTAGTGAAGCAGTTACTAGGGCGGATAGAATTTTGTATACTCGAGTATGTATTATATACTAATAAACTTAAAAACTTAGTTTTTTTCCGACATGCCCCTTCCGACAAGCCCCTTTGCATGGAAAAATCCAGTGCTCGCAGAAAGCCAAGCAACTAAATCTGGCAGCTGAGGCATACGAAATTTTATCGCTGGTTTACGTTGATTCGGTACAAAGCAATAGAGCTCGATGTAAGAGCTCGAATTGTGATGCAGATTGCGAGCCTAAGCAAAATATCTTAGAACTGGAGAGTCATAAAAATGCAACAACTTCAGTAACAGACTTACCAGGCAGCAGCGCAATAGTGCACACAACTGTAGCTAGGAAGCAAACGGCTGCAAAGGTTGGCTTCATCTTGGACGGTAGATGTCGACGCTGTAGTTACAGATTTCGGAGTGGGTTTATATAGTGATTCGCCGGTGTAAAGAAAGCATTATTTTTATTGAATTTTTTTTTTGTGGAAAGAGACACCGCCTGTCACACGTATTGTTCTCAAAGTCCGTAACAGCGAGCTAATCACAACAATTGAATTTCGCACTGTCTATAAGGGATTTTTATAAAATATTTGCGCCACAAGCTGCGGAAATTTTATCCCGCCTGCCGGGAGGCCATTATTCTTGTTTATTGTCTCTTCTGAACATTGGCATAGGATTTTGAAGGATAACAGAAGTAGGGATGTTGCGAACCAACCTAGGTTCGAATCGAAAGGTTTCGATATCAAGTTTCGAACCAAACTGAAGTTCGAAATCGGAAAATTTCGATATTTTCGTTCCGCCCAAGGTTCGAATTCGAAAAATTCGCAACTTCCAATCACCGTGGAGTTTCGACATCGAAAAGTTCGAAGCTTTCACGGTTTCTAAAAGTTCGGGTTCGAATACTTCGAATATATTTTTTCTTGAGGTTCGAGAAATTCGAAGATTTTGAACTTCCCTCATTTGAAATTCAAGAGATTAGAAAAATTTGAATATCTTGAAATCTGAAGTTCGAAAAATTGAAGATTTTGAATTTGTTTTAATCTGAAGGTCGAAGATTCGAAGATTTTGAAATTCTTTGGATATAAAATTCGAAAACGCTTCGATTTTTTATAGACTTACATTTAAAAAAATTAGAAGATTTTGAACTTCTTTTATCATAAAGTTCGAAAAGGTCGAAAGTTTCGATTCTCTTTTAGGGCTAAATTCAATTTTTTTTTTAAATTTCAAATTTTTTTTTAGATTCAAGTTTTTAAAGTTCGAGGTCCGATTTTCATGTTCCTCAACAGTTTCAGACTCAAATAACGTTTTCACGCCTCACTGGTTTTCACGAAATCAGGTTTAGAGAAGTTCGGGTCTGATATTTAGACTGCGCGAAGTTGCAATTAAATGAGACGACGAGTGTCCCGGATGTGCTGGAATATTTGCCAGTGCAGAGTGACGTGTGACCGTAGATCAGTAATTGTGACCGCCAGCCCAGGGGGGGGGGGGGGGTCTTTACAGTGCATTACGCAGTAGTGATCACACGGGCGCACTGTTTTACGATACTCATCGATAGTCATCCGGTTCGAAACGGCCGGGGGCAGGCAGGAGGTTGAGGCTCAGAAAAACCTTGAAGCCACCTGGCAAACTACCTCCCCACCCCTTGCACGCTGGTAGTAATCCGATCGAACGCCACCCGAGTGACGCTGGCATATAGTAAGTTGAGTTTGTAATTGTTCTCGAGGTTTATTTTCCAGGACGGAGGAAACGCTGAGCAAGAAGCACAAAAGCCGACACAGCTCGAGGTCAAGGAGATATTAAAGAAAAGAATACGGGGAAAGAAAGCGTTTACGAGCTTATTGTAATCTGAAATGTATTATGCATATGTTTAGCTAATGTCGCTCTTCACTGCAAAAAAGATCGCGTTGATGGTCATTGTCGGAAACTCGTTGTCGGAAGGCACTACTTGTCACATGCTTAGTAATTCGGAAGTTTAGAGCCATGTCTTCTCTAGAGCACTATATAGCTCCTACGGAGCAGAGTAGCGCAATCCTTTGAACCCCGTGTTTTGCCGACAACATGGCCGACAGAGCGGCTCGGAGCGAGTCACGTGGTACTCAGGGTTCCAGGAGGCGGCCTGCCCTATGGGAGAATACATGGAGATCGATACAACACGGCTGATTAAAAAATGAACGGCGAGTTCACACTTTTGAAAACTAGTCTGTCGTGAAGTTAGTAAAGCACTAAACATTTTGTCAAAGTTTTAATAATATCGGATGACTGTGCAAATTTTGAGAAGGCAATTTCCAAGGCAATGGCGTTTGAAGCAGACGATTTTTGCTCGCAGCGCAGATGGGCTTTTCGGGTTGGCCGGAGCGGGTCACGTGAATGGTGTGACGTCATCGTGTCGTCTGCTGCATGATGCCGCTCAAGCAATTTTTAAAAAAAAGTGAGGTCCTTGCGGGGCACAAAACTTAGCGCAAATTATTCTAAAATGTTCCCTTATTATGTCAAAAACGATTGCCATTCCGTATATTCCCACAATATTGAAGAAACAACGATTTTCTCACGTTCTTCATGCATTTCTGACCGCAGTTGGAACCTCCGGGCGTTCGCCGCTAGTCGCCGAGAGGCGGCGTTCTAGATTGCGCTACTCTGCTCCGAAGGAGCTATATAGTGCTCTACTCTTCTCTACCTAAATAACTGTGCCATTGGTAAAAAAAAAAAAGAAGAAAAATAAACAAAAAAACATAACAATAAATGCGGGGATAAAAACCTGGAAAAAAATCTATCAACAACCCGAAGGAAGTGTTGTATTCTTGCATATTCAAAGGCTCAGAACTTCGAAACAAGTTTCTCCTACCAAAATGTGTACAGGCTAAGAAGAACACGTCCCAAAAACGTGGGGAAAAAAAAAGTTTTTTTTTAATGACGTGCTGAACTTGACGTGCTGAACTATTAGAAATCTTCCCCAATGAGCTAATTGATTTCTCAACATGAAAAAAACAATAAATACACGATTTTGTATTGTGCAGATGGCAATAATATGTACTGGCTGTGGTGTTAACTCAAACGCGATACCTCAAACTATTTAGACGAAAAAAATGCCGAAGTTTAGGGCATAATGTTTGGACATTTCCTAGAAACTCACATTGAAAAACAATAATCATATCTTAAGACGATACTTACCTAGGCTATACATATAGATCATTCTTAAAAAGTTTAACATCTCTACCATAAATAGCTTCGGCTGTTGCACGCTTCAACAATTGTCCAAAACCAGTCGTCCTTCCTGCTCCTTCGGCAATTTATTTCTCTAAAACTAAGCATGCCAGAACATTGAAATAAACGGCATTGCCTTTCGCAAGGAACGCGGCACCGCACATAAAAATTCCAGAAAAAAAATTTACGAATATACCTCAATACTTGAATTCAAATGAAACCGTCCGCCTGTCTTTCGAGGTTCGACGAACTCGACCTTTTACCCTAAAAGTTCGAACTTCGTAGAACTTTTTACTTTTCAGGATTCAAAAGTTCGAATTTTCAAATCCTCTAAATAAATAAGTTCGAAAGTTAGAAAATTATCGATCTCTTAAGGATAGGAAGTTCGAAAAGCTTCGAACTTTTAGTGCAAGAAATCGAAAGTTCGAAAATCATCGAATTGATTGGTATATAACGTTCGAAAGTTCGACGAGCATCGATTTTACAGCGTAATAAATATAAAAGTTTGAAAAAGATCAAATTTTTTGGCGTAATAAGTTCGAATGTTTCAAAAACATTGCATTTCTGAACGTGCAAAGTTCGAAATTCGAAAAGCGCCGAACTTCTTAGTTTAAGAAGGTCGAAAATTCGGCTTTCATCGAATATTACGATATAGAAAGTTCGAAAAATTCGAAATCTTTCGAACCTTTTGAACCGCTTGATTCGATCATCGAAACATCGGTTCGAAAAAAGTTCGCGGCATCCTTAAACAGAAGGAAAGCCTCAAGAAAGAGAGGAAGTTAAACATAATTTTAAAGAAAGCAATTTTTCTTGAGGCACTAGACCAGTGATACCAAACTCATTTGAGTGTGGGGGTCAGATGGCCCACACCGAAAAGGTCGAGGGCCTCCGTAAAGCGGTAGGGGGAGGGGCCTGGGGGGGGGGGGGCTAAAGCGTTTTAAAGAGAATAGACCTCATGCTCCATGCATTTTATAAACTCACACTTTTTTTCGTGACATCTTTAGATTTGATTTGTTTATATGACTACTTTGGATCCTGACCTGATGTGATGACAAGTATTAAAATGGCACCTCCCGTCAACGTGTTTGCATTTTTAAAGGAGTAGGAGAGCAACTACACTGTCATTCCAGTTGCTCAATTCAATCAGAAATTAACCAAGATCAATGTGACTGTGAAAGAAAAGATAAAATAGTTGACATTTCTTGCTATTCTGACGATTTTTTCCAATGCGAGGATCCCGAGTATCTGGCTGTACCTTCGACAGTTGTCCTGCTGATCGAGAGTTCGCGCAGCCGAGATGCATTCTTCAACTAAGAGCTCGCGCTTGCATCCTAGTAGCGGAATTGTACATTACAAAAAGCTGTGAAGCAAAAGATAAAACAAAAACAAAGGTAACATGTTAAGGTAGAACGTTAAAAGAGCAGAGTTACTTTTTATATTGAAAATGCATTGGCGAGATGAGATCAGCATGGCCCATGCCATTTTGGCGTTCGAGACTGGCGTACCGAAATTCGTATCCGTACCGAAAGAAAACAGTATATCTTTTCGCTAACTGGATTATGGAACAAGAAATCTAACTGGATTTCTCACTGAAAACCTAAAATCTAGTTTGTAGACAATTGTCAGCAAACTGGATTTCAGGTTTCCAGCAAAACATTTAGTCAGATTTCCTGGTCCAAACTTCAGCTATCGAAAGGTTATACTGGGCTGCAGGCCGAGTGTCTGCGAGTCGCGGACCGAATGCGGCTCGCGGACCGCGTGTTTGTGACCTCACCGCTTGACAGACCATTTTATTATATATTAAATACTTGTCTTCGCTGGAAAGATAATCCTACGTTGTAAACCTTGCCAGTGACGCATTCTCTGGGAGCTTACAGTTTGCAGTTTTTCTTTAAAGTTTTTTGTATTTAGGTTAGTGCAGTAATGCCAGATTATTCTTATGGGATCCTTAAGTTTAATCTGATGATGAATATTGTGCTTTAGTCATACCTGAACATTAATTCCTTAAATGTCGTTTTACAATTTGTGGCATGAACTTCAATACCCCTTTATATTTGATAAGCAAACTGCAGCTGACAAGAGTGTTGATGTAGTGTTCATTAAATTTTTCTAATCATCAATGGTCTGGAGGAGGATGATAAAAATATAAATAGCGTATACAGGTTTGATTTTAAATGGAATAGACGAAAAAATGGGGGATAAATAGGCAAGTTCACCACGTATTTATCTGTGTCGACGGACATTAGGCGAGGGGATAATTGTCATGATAAGTTGACCAACTAACTATTATGTGCTGATTAACTGTTTTATTCTTGTCGATCGGGGTCATGTTGCAATTTCTGTACTGACGGATATTACCATCAGAGACAAAACCAACTAGAAGAATTAAAATAATAAAAGAATAACGGTAAAAAAGCGGGAAATTATGTAATGTGAGAGCCTTAATCTGAAGCAGATGGACGGAAGGTTTAAAAAATCAGTTGGCCTGCATCTTGACATAGTGTTTAGTGCCAAGACGCATAAGGATTTGTGCCCATTTAGGGCCATTGTTACCGAGAAGGGCACTTGACTGCGTCAGTTGGCTTCGTAACTGGAGACGCACGTGGCCCTTAGATATCGGAGACCCTTACCGGGTGCACAACTCTGAGGCGGTAGTAGAGTTATTTAAAGCTAAAGAGGCAGCAAAGTGGTTGGCCTTTAGTGTGGATGATGAAGACTTCTTTTATTCTTTGCCCTACGACCAGCTGCTATCCTCGGTGAGGTCATGCATTGAACCTAACGGGGAACTGGAATACAGAAACGCTAGCGGTGTCTCCCTTGAAGGCTTCCTTGAGCTGTTACAATTTTATTTGAGGTCTATGATGGTTGACTGGCGCGATAAGTGTTTCTTCAGAAAAAAGGGGTGAGCATTGGGTCATGGGTGGCGCCGATCTTGAGCGATATTTTTCTTGCTGATATAGACAGAGCTGTAAAAAGTGCCATATGTTCTGCGCTAAAAAAAAAAAAAAAACAGTTCCGTTTTGTGGACTACTTTTAGTCCACAATAAAGGAGCTGATGGAAGTGACACTCGGAATACGGTCTTGGATGCTTTCAGTAAGGGTGGCGTGGCACTCAGTTTCACGCTTGAAGAACCTAAAGCAGGTGTACTTCAAATTGTAGACATGTCGGTCAGCCGAGGGGAAAACGACATCTGTTGGTCTTACAGACCCCGTTCTAAGAAACCTCATTCGGGACCGACGGTCTCCACATTCCAAAGTTGTGAAAGGACGGATTGCTCTCGCGTGTCTCTCCTCGGCTCTTAAGAAGTTCTGTGCTGATACGATGAATGACAGTTTCCGAAAGCAGGTAGGAAAGCCAATGACGTCGGGTTTACGGGTGAGCCTCTTGACGAAGGTAGCAAGTTCACTTTTGAAGAAGGCCAAAGGTGTGGAGAAGGCTAAAGAAAAATTGACAGAAAATGAACTGTCATCGTTCCGTACCTACCAATATCGAATCTCTCATAACCTGAAGAAAGTAGGAGGGTAGTACGCATATCAGTAGTGTTCTCGGCGCCTCAAAAATTGAGCCAATTGTGTTCTAGGGTTGGTGACGGGGCTAGTCGGCAAAAAGGCATCTGCACTGCAGCGCACCGAAAAACAGTTCGTGACGTGTGCTTCGTCAGTTGTTTACAAAGTCCCCATATCTTGTATAATGTTTTATTTCGGGCAGACCGGGAGGTGTCTCAATGAAGGGCTTGGAGAGCATTCCTATTCACTGGGGGCCACTGTTGGGGGGCATTTGGCAACGCATTGCAGTAGATGCGAGTGTGTGCCGGATGTAAAGTTGCCGTCCTGGCCAAACACAATAAAAAAAAAGAAGATTATAGAGGCACTTTTTTTTACACTTTGGGGGATCTATGTGTCAGCGCTCCGACGGTGGCTTTATCAGATAAAGAGGTTTGCTTTTTTGCAAGCAAATATGAAAGGTGGTTTTTGAGCATACTCAGCATTTATGTTAGTGTCGTGCTTGATACATGAGTAAGCGGTGGTTGCTGGTGTCTGTTATCTGTTTTTCATACGCGGTTTCCTTTTTTTCTTTCTTTACTAATAAAACTTCAGTTGCGAGTACAGCTTCGTCGTGTCGGATTTGTTCCTTCTCGTCGTTTTCGTTTTCGAGCTGTTTTTTTTTTATCATTTTCTTTGTTCACCTCCATGTGCCGTGTATACAATCATTGTTGCGTTGTACCCTCCGAGGGTTGTTTACGCTTTGCCTGACGGGCGTAAACCCGTCAGGCAAAGCGTAAACAATGTATATATATGTATATTTGTGATGATTTTTTTTATTATAACTTGAATGAGAACGAAGCAAAATTACGAATACAAAAAGTATTTTTAGCGACTGTCAAGCTTCTTTACACGTAATAAATACTATTGTGTTTTTACAGAAGAATGATGGCTGTTTTCGCTTGAAAGCGAACTCTAGCTGCATGCGTTTTCACATTACGTGAATTCGTTAGGCTCAGTTGTTTTTTTACAGCATGTTTCTCTTATAATATTCTTTTCGGAAGACAGCAGCACAGCGATATTAATCTTTCTCTAAAAAGCTAAGACTACAGTCACTGGGTTCCGGGAAGTATAGCTACCCTGCCTTCCTTTCCTGACAGTCGGACAATCAAATACTAACATATAGAAGACAAAACCACGCAAGGTGATTGGTTGATTGTTCTAGTTGCCTTAATAAACGCTATCGGGGTCCGTTCAAACCTTTCAAGCTTGGAAAGGGTCGTTCTGAAGGAGTCCAAGTTCGCTTTTGAGCATCATCGTTATCAAAGCGCTCATCGCCAAGATAAGCCTCTTTGGCACCGTGTGTGCAATCAAGTTATCAATAAGGCTTATCTCCGCAGATATGTCAAAATACATTTCTCTTGTCATGTATTTCAAGAAAAAATATTTTGCAATTCCTCCAAGCACCGACGCTGCATCGTGGCGGTACAAAGATGTACGCTGGCCTACGGATCCCCATGTGGCGGGTTCGAATCCCGGCCGAGGTGCCCGCAATCTGACGGTGGCTTATTGCGGAGGAGGCGCCGTGTAACCGAGCTTTCGGTAGCACGTCAAAAGATCCCCAGGTGGTCCAAATTAATCCTCAGTCCTCCACTGGGGCGTGCCAGATGCCCTTCGTTGGTTTGGCACGTAAAACCCCCAAATTTGACTTTTTACGACAGCTGAACACAACAAAAGTACACACACGCGCATCCGTGCACACAAACTCATGCTCACGCGTGCACACAGACGCGCGCATCCGTACATACATACATACATGCACGCGAACACCCAGATGCACGTTAAGGGTCATGCGCGCACCAACGAACACATACACTAGTGATGCAAACTATCGGCAGTAGTATCGATACTATCGATAGTGGACGCCAAATATAACTGTGTATACTGAAAAGCTATCGATAGTGCTATCGATCGTCGACTATCTTGAAACTATCGATATTACTATCCAATGTAAAATATCGATTCTACTATCGATAGTAGAATATCGTAAAACAATCGATAGTCGATTATCGTGAAAGTCGAAAGCATACTATCACTAGTCGACTATCGTGGAACTGTTTATTGTCAAATATTGAGAAACTATTGATATTCAACAATCGTAATGATATTGATAGGGTCTTGTTAGGTGACAAACGAAGAACGTCCACGAAATGTTGTAAATGTAGCTCCGAGTAAAACACAGCTGCAATTATGGACTTCCGCATAATTTTTGAGGAACATTCTAAAACCTTTCGGAACGCAATCACAAAACTGTGGAAATCCTCCTAAGAAAATATTGACAATACACTATGAAGATATATGTTGTATAATATTGAAAAACCATGAATAAAATATATGAACTTGATAGGCTGTCACTTTCTGCCTCATGTGTTTTAAATACTGGAGTGCCTCAAGGGTCCCATCTGAGGCCGTTGTTACTCAACATTTTTGTCAATGATTTAGTAGACAGTGTGTAGTTTTCAAAGGTGCTGCAATTTGCTGACGACTTTAAGATTTATCGCGAAATTCATTCAACTACTGACTGCCTCAGAATGCAAGGCGATGTTTAGGCACTCCTAAACTGGTGCTTGGAAAATAATTTGGTACTTAACCCCAGTAAGAACTACTTATACCGCTACAACAAGCTGCAGTGAGTACTCGTATACCATGTTAGGTTAAGCTATCGCGAAGTCAGGTACTATCCGTGACCCGGGATAGCTGTTTGATTCCCGCCTTTTGTTCACTGAGCATGTTTCGAAAGTTGTGTTTGATTCTTACCCAGGTGCTAAGCGTTATTTCCCGAATGACGCGGAATTGTTGTACTTACTCTAGCATGATTCTTCTATTTCGCGCCCTTGTTTTGTCTAAACTTAAGTTCTGCTCAGTCGTATGAAGCATTATTGGACAGACTCAATCATGTATTTAAAAAAAAAAGTTCAGCGTCGTCTCGTGCGAATTGTTTACGATAGATGGGTTGGGAGGCGCATTTATTTTGATAATGAATATTTACTTAATCTGCTTGACCTGGTAGCATTGCACAAAAGAAGATTAGCGCGAGACATTACTTTTTTTTGTATGAGATAGTGAACGCTACAATTGATGCACCTTTACTTTTAAGTGCGATTTCTTTCAGTGTTCTCCGAAATCGCATCAGATTTTTGTTTCTTTTCTACCCGCCGAAAGTTGGTGTTCAGTCTCAGATGACAGGCCTTCAGCTTTTATATAATCGCAATAGGACTGATTTAATATTGTTTTCGCCCCTATTAAATTTGAGAAGATCATTGTTGGCCGCTAGACCAACATCTGTTCTCTGTTGTTCTTCGTTGTTCTCCGTAGTTTTATTTATTTCCTCTTATCTTTTCTAAATGACGTCTTGCTTGTTTGTTTGTCTGTATCCGTTATTTTATTGTTTGTAATATGTGCGAACTAATAAGACCTCGAGATACTTGTGGGCACATTAAGCAGAATAAAAAAATAAATAATTCCCGACCTTCGAGATTTCGATAAAAATAATTATCTGCAGAAAAAAAAATTCTTAGCACAGTGCCTATTTTCACCTATCAGTGTTCAAGGCTATGAAAACTAATATGTGTCAACTGAATAATAAAGGCAACTCGAGCGTGACACAAACTTTTGAAACCCTGATGCTAAATATCTTGAGCGAGAGTTTTCCCTAGATCCAAGACCACAACAAATCCTGAATATACTAAAGAGTTTTACAAATGCTAACGTATGCCTGATATCTGAACCCCAGGGATATACCAAATATATGTGCAGAAAAACTAGCAAAAACCGCCATTTCTGTTTAACCTTTAAATTAATATTACGAGATACAATTCTATATTTTGTTTCCTTTCAATTTCATGTTTGACATCCACAGTAAATTTTTCGATTGTTTTGGATCAGTCATACAAAAACGCCCAAACCCACCTACTCGTACACCGAACACACACACACGTCCACACACACACGTTCACATGTAAAACTTCAAATCCCTCGAAACATTTAGAATATCCGGACAGTTTATTTGAACATTTAGGCACAAAATGAATACGGCATCTTTTACAATCGAAAGGAGGTCTCAGTTGCAAGATCAACATCAGACTTAGCACGAAACTTGGAAAGTCAAAATTTTAATACATTTGTACAGCCACATGTAGTCTGCTTTAGAAAAGCAGTAACAGAACGACGTCAACGATGATAACAAAAAAAAACTCCAATATTTCAAAACTAAATTTAGTGAGGTAAATTTTGTTTTCTAATTCATTGAAAAATGCTGCATAAATATGGTCTGGTGTGACGGAGGCGGAAAACAATATGTTTCAGTAAAGTAGTTAAACCCTATACTTGCCTTAATTTACACGCATACAAACTCCGTTTAGGTTTTAAGATCAAAACGTCTATTCGACACAAAGAATCATTAGTCCCAATTAAAACACCACCACCTTGCTCCTGTCTGGTACGGTCATAGTCTCTATCTCGACGATGTACCGTGTAGCTTCGACTAAAGCAATTTGAAGTAAGCATGCCATTAGAGAGCCACGTTTCGGAAACACAGATGATTTTATGGTATGAAATTATAAGATTCCACATGCACTCATCAGCCTCCGTACGGACGCCTCTTACATTATTATATAAAAAAAACATTAACTTTGTGAGCCATGTTCACTATCTACATTTGTTAACGGCATCGCCCGAAATATTGATGAAAAGAACAACAGACGCCGACATATCGGTGAAAAATACTTCCCTCCGGTCACCCTTCCGGTTTGTTAATCGCAAGAAACAATGACTCGTCCGTCAGATTCCAGGTGGAACAAGGAGTACGTCTGAAATCGCGTCTTCATTTTCGTGCAGGTGACCTGCTTTCTTCCCAAAGACGCAATACGTTCCAGAACATCGTATACATACGTGACCGGACGTAGCCTCGTGCTTCCTGCACGAGAAGAAACTTTAGTACACCACAGGCCTCCCACATGCCTCTTAAAATTCCTCTTACAAGTGACCTGTAAAGATGTTTTCGGTGACGCTCGGCAAGTCTTGAACTGGAAACAAGTATTTATTTGTAATATTATGGAAGCTAATTTGTACACGCTTGGAAATTATTTTGCTAATTGGTATTTTTTTATCATCTATGAGATGTGTGGTATCTGAAAGTTTGTTACCTAAATTTGTTTTTCTTATCCAATTTACTGATAGGGCTTTCTGAATTGTTCGCTGAAACGCGCGGTATTATTCTCCGTTAATGGTGAAGGGTGTCTTTTACTTTTCTGAAGTCTCGTTTATTTCGCTTACCATCTCTTAATAAATGTTAGACGAAATTGGCTCATTATCACAGACAAAATTTTAGTTCTGCGGGAAATTTATTTCTAGTGAAAAACTTCGAATACTTAAATTGAGGCTCAATCTTTCAGTAAGCACCTGTTTTGTGGTTTCAAGAAATATATCTTTCCGTATTGCCAGTTCAGTTTTTCTAAGAACATGTGTCTATAACTGTTAATGCTGCGTTAAGAGTGTTGGGCATTATTTCTCGTTTATGTTGGCGGTTCTCATCACCCTCTTGTTTGTTGCATTTGTTTAGGTCCCTATAGTTAGATCACGGTTAGAATTTGGCTCGGTGATCTGGAATTCATTATCTTTTGGTCTGGCAACTGAAATCGAAAATGTACAAAAGGGCTGATAAGAATTGTGTATGATCAGAATTGTGTGTTGGAAGGAGGTCTTTTTATCATTATGAAACGTTACTTCACCGGTTTGCATTATATAAACTTGCCGTGAGGAGGCTGTCCAGTGATTTTGTTTTTCTTCATAAACTTGTTCATGGTCACGTCAGGTTAATGGATTTACTACGATCCATTGATTTCCATATTCCATCAAGAGCCAGCCGGAATGTATTAACGTTTTATCCATCTTGCTTGTCCCCTGTATCCCCTTTGTTACGGATTCAATTGGCCTTCAATATGGAACATCACCTGGATATTTTCATGTGTCTTCGGGAATTTACCTTGCTTGTTCGTGAATGGATGTCTTTCGCCTAAAATGAGATTTTTTTTGTGGTATTTGTATTGAGTATTTTAGTTTTTGCGGTATTTGTATTTCAGTGTTTTGTAAACCACAGTGGGGACTGAAAAGTTGTTTGTGGGCACAGAAAATAAAGAATTATTATAATTATTATTACCTTATCTCTTTGTAGAGCTATGTAGATCGTGGTTTTTTTTTTTCTTTCTCTTTGTAGATACTGGCGGGTGCACTCAACCGTTAATACAAGGCGTGGTGACGTACACTAATTGATGAATTTGTAGAATAATATATCAAGTGCCTATCCCTATAAACATCTAGCAACTCTTGAACCACAATAGCAGCTCTTTGAAAACCTTTTCGTTACTTTGTCAATAACAGTTACGCTGTGGCTAGCGTTACGTCCGGACGAAGCACTGAAACGCGTATACCTAACCCCCCCCCCCCCCCTCCCGGCCCTCCTCTCTCTCCCCCCGTGAACCTAGGGAAGGCGGAGATTTCAACGTAACTTGGGTTACGTCGGACGTAACGCTAGACACTTCGTAACAGTTAACAGATTGGTAACTCAATTTGGTTTACGGTGTATTATAATGGTTTCGATAATATATTTTTTTTTGCTTTATCACTTTCGTTCCTGATGACGTTTTCGTTCTTCACCCGAGTGCACAACCTTTTTGAGACGCTAAAATGTTTTCCTTTCTTTAATATTTTTAATCAAAATGTTAATGCATCGATTAGTCTGTCCCACCTAAAAATCCTCCTCCTTGCACTTTGCATTTCCTTCCTTAGGCTTTTTTTTTTATACATCTCACCTTTTCTCTCGTGAACGTCGTCGCACTATTTAACTTGCGAATCTGATTTAAAAATCGGTCACTTAAGAAATGGCTGCGCTACTGCTTTTACGTTGCGCGAGACCGCATGAAAATCTAATCTACCACGATGTTCTCCAATCGAGTTGTGTTTCGAACTGTAAGGTTTCAACATATATTTGACAATTATCATGGACTGTACACCATCTTTTTTGACCTTATTATGTGACTCACCGATGCAGAATATATACGATCCCCACATGATTTACTCAAAACGTTGTGCAGCACCAACCCTACAACTCCCTTCTACACTGATTTCTCCCGGCAACTTGTGAAGCGCAACAGTGGATTCAGGTGGGTTTTCCATACTCCCAGCAAAGACCTCCTGCTTTGATTAATTTAAAGTATAAAAACTGCAAAGATTATTCATTGGCCTTTCTGTTGAAAACGTCCGCCGACCGACATTACATTTTTAATACAACTTGCAGGCCCTCCAGGGGAAAATCGTTAAACACACACACCAGAATGTCATCCACAACTTCTTAACAATCGCTGTCCCACACTTCACGACATCCAAATCGTTTCTACGTCCCTATTAATATATCTGAGATATATATTTTTGAGAAGGCCGGTATAGTTTCCATACCAATGCACATATCTGTTTTGGCGGTTATTACCCATGTTCCATGGAGGTTGCTTTCAGATATCCTCTTAACAACGCCAGGTCACTTCCAACATATTTGAAGGCAATATGAGTGTGATATGAGGAATAAGAATGCGTGCAAAACGAAGGTGCATATGTGGAATCGGAAATTTCTCCGGCCTTTTCCGAAGAGCCTGGAAGCTCACACACGCGTAGAGGCACATGGACATATGCACATGCACATGCACATGCATACGCACGTACATTCAAGCATACACGGACGCACCTACGCAGGTGCGAACGCACGGGAGTAAAAGAAACCAAAGGTCGAGCTGCTAGAACAGGCTGGGTGTCATCTTGGTGGCAAGAGGTTAATAATAGCGCACTCAAAAGGTTTGAGTACGCAAAGAAATGTATTCGTCCCTATGATTCAATAGACCGACCTCGCCAGCCAGTTTGGCTACACCACCGCCGCCGCAATGCATCGAGGGACCTTTAGTTTTTCTACACGTGCGACAACCTCGCTGGAGCTCTGCCCGTGCAGAGCTTCAGACGCACGAACCGTCTCGGGAACTGCCGCCTGACTACTGTGAACTAAAGTTTTGGCGGCCTCGCGCATGCGCAGGGGGCTTGGTAAGATCGGTCAATTCAGCGCAGCGCGCAGTGGCGACGACGCTATTTATTTGTTCGCAAAGCTTTTGTACCATATTCTAAAACTCGCTAATGAGTGGTATAACGTAGAACCGCTTGATGGATGGACTGAGCATTCAGGGGCAGATCCAGAACTCTGTCTTGAAGGGGGAGGGGGGGAGGGGGGGGGGGGCGGGAAAATTGGGGAAGGGGGGGAAGGCGGGAAAGTCTAAAGTAGCAGAAACAGGACTCCGGTAGCACCTCATGTTTTAGCCGCCGCAGAACCAGACTGCGCCGACGGCCCCTAGATGTACGCCGCTGCGCCGACTATTGGCTCCAAGCAGTGCTTTGAAACCGCCGCCGCGGACTTAAGTCTCGGTTGTAGCGACGGGGTACAAGTGTGCCTTCTAGGACGCGACCTAACTAACCTATTTTGAACCCTTCTCCCTGAGCCTTCTACCACCTGGCAGGCCGGCAGTCGGTTTTATTTCGCGAGGTCCACCCAAGTCAAATCGCCCTCCGGGGAGGGGGGAGGGGGGGTCGACTTTGTGTGGGGGGGGGGGGGGGGGGGGGAGGGGGACGGCCACCCCCGTCGCTCCCCCCCACCCCTTCCTTTGGATACACCCCTGTGAGCATGTAGGTTGTCGTGAGCTCAGAGTAAGAATTCACCCTTTCTATATTAGGAGGTGGAAAAAACCCGGCAGGGTTCTACCACAATTAGACAGCAGATATGCAAACGGTGCAAATAAGAAGACGAACTTCCCAACACGTAAAACTAGAAAGTATCACATCCTTAAAACAATTCTTATCTGTTTTTGTCATTAGGAACACATAAGCAGCAAGGAACAAAAATAATGCAATGGTTTTGTTTATCTAGAAACTTAGATGTCGACGATTTCGATGCAAAGTTTGGGATGGCTTGTGCAGTTATTTGGTAGGCAAATGTTTAATTTGTATTATTTTATTTGATCCCCTCACCAACAATGATGTCCTCATAAATTGCTGCACAAGTTCGCCGGAGGATTGGATTACGCATAAGAATATCTCGCTGTCTTGATGACAATGTGGATTATTCTGTACTCACCTTTTCGGCGAAAACAAGACTGTTTCCTCCACGTGCAGTGTAAACAACCATTGTTGCATTGTACCTTGCGACGATTGTTTACGTTTTACCTGATAGGCTTTGCTCCCTTTCATGTATATATTTGCTAATTTTTTTTATTATAATTTGAATCAGCATGAAACAAAATAATGAACACAAAGAAAAGTGTTTTCAGCGATAGTCAAGTTTCTTTACACGTAAAACGCACTGGGTTTTCATAGCGAAAACAACAATGGTTGTTTTCGCGATCTGTTTTCTTTACACGTAAAACGTATTGTGTTTTCAAGCGAAAATAACAATGGTTGTTTTCGCTTGAATGTTAACCCTAGGTGCACAAGCTTTTACATTAAGGAAATTCGTTAGGCTCGGTTGTTTTTACGGCGTGTTTCTGTTAAAATACTCTTTTCGGAAGACAACAGCACAGTGATTTTAGTCTTTGTCTCAATAGCTAGGAATAAATCAGTGGGTCCTGGGAAATATAGCGCCATTGCCTTCCTTGCCAGATAGTCGGGGACGAACAAATAATAACATTCAGAAGACAAAATACGCAAGGTGATTGGCTGATTATTCTAGTTGCCTTGACAATCGCCATCGAAGTCCACTCAAACCTTCGAAGCTTGGAAAGTGTCGTTCTGAACTGGTTTAAGATCGCTATTGAGCATCATCCTACTGAAAGCGTTCCTCGCCTAGATAAATGTCTTTGGCACTATGCATGCAATCAACTTATCAATCATGCTCATCTCCACATATATCTCAAAATGATATTGTTCCTGTTTTGTATTTAAAAGACAAATTATTTTTCAATACCTCCAAGCACTGACGCCGCATGTGTTGGTGGTACAAAGATACAAGCTAGTTTTGCCGCCGGGGAGTGAACATCAAAAGCTCGGTATACGTCTCTATGAAGCTACCCATCACCAGCGAATTCAGCTGGGCTCACCAAGAACGTAGAAGTCAAGGGGAAACTTCTGAACTATTGAACCGAATGCGGCCATGAGGGGAGCTGTGCGCATCTTTCCCAGTATCCAGTTGCTGAATCTATGACACCTGAGCGCAACGAACACACACATGCATGCTCACGCTTACACACACACGCTCAAAGAAGCACGCATGCCCACGTGCATACACACGCGCGAACACGCAGAGGCACGTGAAGGGTCCCGCGAACGAACACATACACTAGTGATGCCAAACTGTCGGCAGCACTAGCAATACTATCGACAGTGGAAGCCAAATATAACTGTCGATAGTGAAAAAACTCGATAGTGCTATCGACAGTCAACTATCTTAAAGCTATATATACTACTATCCATAGTAAACTATCGTAAAACTATCAATAGTCGACTGTAATGTAACTCGATTCCATACTATCACTAGTTGACTATCTTGAAATTGTTTATAGTCGAATATCGAGAAACTATCGATATTCAATTATTGTATTGCAATTGGTGGGGTCTTACTACGTGACGCACAAAGAACGTCCAAAAAGTGTAGTTTTGCTCGCAGAAAAAATCCACTGCAATTATAGACTTCCACATAATTTTCGAGGAACAGTATAAAACTTTTTGGAAAAATATAACTAAACTGTAGAAATCCTCCTAACAAATGGTTGACAATACACTACTAAGATATCCATTGTATATTAGTAAAAAAACTATTAATAAAATATATCAACTTGATACGCTGTCCAAATTTTTTTTTGCTGTTTTAGTTCGCTTTCCGAAGTTTGACCTTGACTTTTTATGAGCTGAACCAGAAAAACGGATACCACTGACGCCCATGCTAAGTAGACTATACAGGGTGGTTCACGAATGGTGGACAAATTCTATATTGCGAAAACTATGCATCGCGCCAAAAAAAGGCTTGTGTCGTTCTGCCTAGGGGCAGAACGACACAAGCCTTTTTTTCCTAAATAGGCCAGTGGCCTATTTAGGAAAATTATTAAAGATCAGGATAATTAAGTTGCCTATTTTCGCTTATCTTAATTTTTTAAATATTGAGTTTAAGGGCACAGTCTTACTTGGAAACTTGCTGAGCATTATCGAAAACCACTAAATAAAAAAGTGGGAGTGCGATAGAAGACACACGCTGCATTTTACAGCCTTCTGAAAAACAGCACAACTTCGATGGGTTTTTAAGTTTCGGTTTGCAATCGGGGTGCTTCTCGGCATCGACGATACCGCGCCCCGTGGAGAAATTGTGCAACCAACATCTGCGTCGCTGTCCTCGCGCAGCGCAGCAGAGTAGGGTGACCACCTTCCTGCTAGCGAAATGCGGGACGCGCTGACTCCGGGGGGGGGGGGGGGGGGGGGGGGGGAGGGGGAAGGGGAGGAGAGAGAGAGGGGGAGGGGGGAGGGGGGTGGTAGGGGACGAATGGTATTGTACTTAGACTGTGGTAACTGCAAAACTTAACTTAGCACGCAGTCGATCTGGGGTTAGTTTACCACGAGACTGGGGTAGAAGCAGGAAGCATATTTTTCCCTCCTTGTGCCCTAGTCTCAGGTTTTTTTTACCTGAGACTGGGGCACAAGAATGAAAATTAGAAACATAAAAAACATATTCGAGGAAATTTATCAACAGACGCAACGAAATGTGGCTCTGCTAGCTCATTTAACATCCTGTTTTGTTTGAAAGCATCTTATACAGCTGCAAATTGTGATGCGGCAATTAAGCTCAAATAATTTTCACTCCCAGCGATATATTTTTAGTTTTAATGTCACAAATGTTAACAAATGTGCCTAAGTTGAAAACATAAAATCGACTGCAACAAAACTCGATGCATCAGAAGGGAAGAAGAAACAGTACATCTTTAATCGCTTCTTGTTTCCTGTAGATTCATATTTTTACGAACTTGCTCCAACAGAAATTTCGAGTCTTCTTGTTTATGACCGTTGTGAGTTGCAGTCGTTTTGTCTTGTGTAACCGTCTTCATAAAAGAGAAAAAATTGACAGCAACTTTTTTGCATCGACACATCACGATTTTAAAATAATTGTATTAATTTAGTTTCAACTTTTGGCTATCAATTTTCTCTCCAATATATTGACACCAAGAGAAGAGAAGCACAACGGCTCATGCGCGTCAGTTCTAATGCGAGAACGAAGGTCGCTTCCCGCAATGCTTGGATCGAAAATGCTGTACCATCGAGATTCACACTATTGCCAGCGACCTCCGCACTTCCTCGTGCCCTGTTGTTCACCAGCGCCATGAGTTGCGTAGTGAAGTTTGCAGCAATACGAAATGCGGGACATTTTCAAGATTTTTGTATTTTTTGCGCGACGCAGGGCACGAGCTCTCAATGCGGGACAGTCCCACGAGTCACGGGACGGGTGGTCACCCTACAGCAGAGGCAGGTTGCACTATTTCTTCACGGGGTGCGGTGCCGTCGGTGGCGAGAAGTTCTCCGAATGCAAACCGAAACTTAAAAACCCCTCAAAGTTGTGCGTTTTTTTTTTTCAGGAAACTGTAAAATGCAGCGCGTGCCTTCTATCAGACTCCAATTTTGTATGTGTGTGTGTGTTTCTGAGTCCCTGCGAAAAGGGCAGCGACTTGAAGGAAGCTTCCTGTTGTGTGTCTCTAGAAAACAGGAAAAAACATTCGCATTGGGCCTCGGAACCTAATCCTCAGATAGAAGAGGGAGGTAGAAACGGTATCGATGTTGAGAGACGGGGGGCCAAGGCAAAGTATGACATGCCTGTTTTAGAAGGTGTACTTCACAGCCATGTTGTCTCAGTATTAAGGGGCACCGGTAGCAACAGCTTGGTGGTACGTCGGTCGCTCGTCCCGGAGGCAGCCCTCACGGGGCCCACAGCCCCATTACGGCTGATGGATGGCCGAAGCATCGAAGTCCCTGAGGCGCAAGTGGATATCACCTCCCCCTATTTCATAAGGGCCGCGGTGGCCAAGTGCCTGGACGATCCCCTTTATGATGGAATAGTCGGCAATGTTCCCTGCTCGCGCGACGCATCCTTGCCCGATACTCATTGAAAAGAACCGACGGGGGCCTCTAGAACTCGGGGAGAAAATCCCATGAATGACGAGAAGCCAGAGCATCTCGCACCCACTTCGAGTCTGGCCGGAGCAAGTGTTACTGGGCAACGCCGAAAAACGCCCACCGTAGACATTGCCGCCATGCAGGTGACCCCGAAGAAACCCGTGCTTGCCGAGCGGGTGCTGGGCACCGTCCAGTGGTTCAACGTAAAGGACGGCTACGACTTCATCAAGCGCAACGACACCCGGGAATACATCTTCGTCCACTAGACCGCCATTACGCGGAACGTCCCGCAGAAGCTCACGCGCAGCGTTTACGAGGGTCAGACCGTCGAGTTCGACGTCGTCGTAGGTGAGAAGGGACGCGAGGCCGCCCATGTGATAGGTCCCAACGGCAAGCCCGTGCAGTGCTCTCCTTACGCCACGGACAGAAGACGCTTCAGTGGTAGCTGGTTCCCTAGACGGAGTCAAGGCCGACCAATGCCCAACCCGCGCCGCGATGTGCAGGATTCCGAAGACTTCCATGACGTTGTGCTCGTGCAGGACTCGCCGTGGCCGCAACCGCTACCGCAGCGATGGCTGCAGCCTGGGAGACCCTGTTTGAGCCGCTAATACCGCCGTTCCTCAGTTATGACCAGGAGCTCGCTACCCGCCGAAGACATGTGAGCCCCCACTTCCAGTCTGAAGAGGAAGCCGAATACGAGGACACCCGAGCTCAGCAGAGGCCACACCGACGCTTCTACAGCACGTTCTTCCGCAGGCGTGGCAGAAGGTCCAAAGTGATTCAGAGGGGTTCAACTTCGAGCAGGAGCCCAGGAACGCGCCGGATTCGTGGCGCAAGCCGAGACCTAGGTCGACGTTGGCGTCGCCTTTGAGGACGTCCGCCGGACATGACCGGGAGTTGAGCAACGAACGCTCTTCGGTAGAAAGCGTTGGAAGCGCTCCGAAAAAGACGGAGAAAAAAGAAGAGCTTGATGCGTCCGCGAACGGAAGGGCTGATTCCAAACAGTCCTAGGATGAGAAAGAAATTTGCGAGGAAAAGACCCCGCCGGAGACCGAGGAGTCGGTCAGCCATTTGTGAAGGAAGCGACCTTGCAGCGGCCGAATGGTCCCTACCACGATTTTTGACGTGGAAAGTAAAGATGAATTCACCTCTTCTGCTTGTGTTTTTGCCCGCATTCCGTGCATATTTGGTTCGACTACCAATCGTGTCTTAGATGTGCGGAAAATTGAGAAGAGGTTTCGCGTAAAGTGAAAGTTCTGTGACGAGTGACTTAAGATCGTTATCTGGTATCGTGAAATGAGGACGTACGCTGGGAAGGATGTAGAGTCTGGCCTTGCAAAAATAGTGCTTTCCTGTTGAACATATCAGGGGCCCAGAGAATGTGGGTGCGAATTACATGAGCCGCCTATAGTCTAGTCTAGATAAAGTGTGGTTTACGTTCGGTGATGAGTCCATGCGATCTGATATATTTGTCCTTCAATTGTTTTCTGTGTACGTAGGTTAAGTATTAACTGTAACCTTCGCGCACCTAGAATAGCATTTTTTTTTCGTAAAAAAAAGCAACTCGTAAATGGGGATTATTGTGATATGCGCGAACGGCACCGTGTGGTATTTTTGAATTGACACGCCGGAATCCGTGGAACAGGAGCTCCGTGGCCCGGGCACTGCGATGTAGAAGAAGAGGAGCGTGGGAGGACGACGGCCAGTGTTGGTTGGAAGCAACGTCGGTGGGCACAGCGGCATTCGGAGAATCGGTGGTCACGGCGGTTAAAGTAAGACATCGGTGACCAGAAAAATTCGGGCGCGGAGGTGAACCCGTCGGGCGTCCAGACCCGAGGTTCGCCCAAGGCCTCCATCAAGTCCTCCTGCAGTTGCCCGACCGCCATCTCCGACGCGGCTGCGGTCATAACCTCTCCAGGGTCACCACGTCGGCCCTTCAAGAAGACGCTGGTCCTGGAACGCTGAAGCCGAAGCATGCTTTCAGAGGTTACTAGGCCCACGACACTCCATTGACCCATGACATCCACGCCGCCGGCCGCATTGCAAGGTACCGGCGAAATGTTTTATGAACTGCGCTTCGGGTGCTTTTCTTAACTGTGTAGTGGAACAATAGTTATACCGCGAGAAATAATTTTGTGTGAATGGACAATTTAGTAATTACCGCGATACACCGTATCTCCTCTAGATCATTTCCTGTATACCTGTATTATTCTATAGCCCTCTTTAATAGAGTGATATTTGTCTTTTTCTGGTAAAACGGCTTCGTCTTCTTCCCCTGGGATTGATTCCCAGTATGTAATTTAATCATTAACCAGAGTGAAGTTTAGTCCCCGTCACTCAGAACCATAACAGTAATGATAATGATAGTGATAATCTTTATTGGCTCAGGAGAGCCGTGGCACCGCGGAAAGGCGACACCCCGTACCATGGAGGCCCGCGGTGCCACGTCTAGTGATGGTGATTATGAGATGATATGTATTTCACATGGTATGCTCGATTCAGCTCGTAGGGTCGGCTGCACTAGGACTTAAAGGGGCCCTTTAATGACATTTGAACTTCTGACCTATTTATGTTATTAGCTCATTAGTGGTTTGGACTATTGGTAGAACAAGGGGAAGCCATGAGATACTAGCAAGTCCTATTTTATTTCGATCAGACAAAAACAGTTCAGCATCAGGTGACGGCAGTGCTGAAAACGCGCGACCAGTGAGATCACCCGAAACCATATTGTGATTGGCTGTCGGCAAGAGCCGCGAGAATTGTTTTTTGTGCCGTTTAAATAAGGTGTATCACTCCGTATACCATCTTTATTATTTGAAGCATTTTTTTAAGCGAGAATGATAAATATTTTTCAAATGTGCACAAAAAAAAAAAAGAAAAATCGAGAAGACACTTAATAATGCTTACAAGTAGGAATGCTTTCACATTCCTACACGCAGCGCATTCATACAAGCAGCGAGCCACGTCTTCCTTTCGCACACAGCGCTCCGCCGGTGACATCACGATCCCCCAGTGCGCAGGCACGGCGAACCCCGCCGGATTCACGACGGCTTCCGTGACGAAGCATCTGCGGTGCTGGGCATTTCTTTGTGTTTTATTGAAAATAGGAATTCAGGTGTCGTTTCATCAGCCAATGGAAATTGAGGTGCGATTTTTGCTGGCGGCTTAACTCTATAAAACTTTTAATGCTTTCGAGTAAAAAAAAAATTCACTTTTGTTTATTAGCGGCGGAACTAGCCGGTGCGCATATGCACGATCGCTGCTAGCGCCTTGAGCTTATTAAGGCGAAAGCCTTATATGTCTAAGTGTTCAGTCGACCTTCAAAGTCCTTGAGCGAAAATACGTCGGGCCACAAAAGGGTTCCAAAACGTTGACGTGGCCACTCAGGCGAATCGGACGCAATGAAACTAAGAAGGACTATAGAGCGAATTGAGAGGAATCAAAGTGAATTAAGAAAAATTAAAGGGAATTAAGAGGAATGAAAGAGAAGTAAGACTAATGAAAGCTAATTAAGAGAAATTAAGGTGAATTAAGAGGAATCAAAGGCAATTAAGAGGAATGAAACTGAATTAAGTGGATGACTAAGCGATTTGAGAGGATGACAAAGCGAATTAAGTAGATGACTAAGCGAATGAATATGATGACTTGGCACATTGATAAGGATGACTCAGCACATTCAGAAGGATGACTCAGCACATTAAGAAGGATGGCTCAGTACATTAAGAAGTTTGCACATCAAGAGGGATGACTGAGCGAAATAAGCTGGCTAATGAAAGTGGCTAATCACTGTGGCTAATTAATACGGATGACAAAGCGAATTAAGATGGTCGACCACTTGGTGCAGCATAAAAGCGGGCGTCTCAATAGCGTTGGACGGCAAAATAGTCACGCCGAAGACGGAACGTCGACGTCGGAGAAGGAGCAAACATGTACAAAGGCGCCAGCGCATCCCGACAACGTGACCCAACAGGTGCACGCCTTGTGGGGAGTCATCGGAGATGCCGCCAGCTGTTGGCGGAACGGGCTCGGGCTTCCGCCTATCAGGCGTCTTAGGGATAACATGAGAGACCCTATGAATGTTTGAACGCTGCCCAGCTATAGCCCTTGCTCGGAGGCGCACCCCATCGAAACTCGGCGTGTTAGAGCATGTGCGCGACGCTTATTTGTGCGATTTGAATCTGTAGTGTGTGATGTTCTGTTCTCGCCCTTTAGTGTAATTCCTCCATGTTTGTGTGTTGGTGTGCACAACGACCGTGCTCCTCGATTTGGCGAGTCTGTACGTGGACGGCTCTACGCGCTACCCCGAGAAACTTTGTATATGCCTAACGAAACAGACGCGTTTTCACGGGGTACACTCTTAAAAAAAAAAGGAGTAGTACTTCGTCCTATTTGGGGAGTAAATCGATGTCACTGAAAGTGATCCCCCAAAAACGGCAAAACCCCGGTTTAGTCCCTCCCTTTTCTGTTAGTCCCTTTCCATTGATCCCTTGAGGTCAAAGTTTTGAACCATTAAAAGGAGTGTTTTTGATCCCTACCGCAGGGCATCAGAGACTAAGTTTAACTCTTCAGGGGATTAATCATGGTCCCTTGAGCGCCGGCGTGTTTACAATTGTGGGAGTAACTTTGATCCCTTTGGGGATCAACAGTGGTGATTGGGGACTAACTTTTTTTATTGGGGACTAAATTTCGTGCCTTGGGGATTAATTTTGCCACTTAGAGATTATATTTATAGTGTCGGGGAGTAACTTTAGTCCCTTTGAGTATCAATTTTGACCCTTCGATCTTTGGCTGGTATACCAGCCAAAGCTTGAAGGTCGATAACCAACCAAAGGTAGAGTTAATTAGAATTCAAGACAACCTCGTGTATGGGTTATGAATGATCATGTGCTAGTTGTATCTCGCCGGCAGCAGTTCTCGCTCGAAACAACCTATGCTACATGAAAAATAGGTGTGCAGTGAAAACAAAGTTGAAGCCCGGTAATTTCATTCGGGGTGTTCTACAATTTAGAACGTCTAAAGGGCATAATTTGGGAGTCATCCCCTTTCTTCGATGTTGTACGTAAACCAACGAGGAAGGCTGCTGCGAAACGCGAGTGCATAAAAATTCGTTGAGTCCGTTCGGTAGACGCTTTTGCGACTTTTATGTGTCCGTTGGTAGATAATAAATGCTTACTTGTTCTTGTTATACCAATCATTTGCATTTATTTTTCAACCTGTCACTGTGGAACTTTTTGTCCCAAATCGCTCGATCCCCTCCGGCGCGCGTTGGATTCACCGACGCCGAAGTATAAACAGCCCGGGTCCATTGGTGACGCCGATTGCGTTTTAATCCTTAACTTATACGATGCAAGGGGCTATAGCGACGAGGCCGACGATGCGTCCACGTCTTCGGCGCGGCATCCATGAGTCTAAGTCGCTGCCAGTTGGACACCCGCTTCGCTCTAACCCTCGAATCATTGAATTTGTCCGACTGTGCCACAGAGCAAAAAAGTTTTGCATATTTTTCTAATTTTAGTTTGCTTATAACTGCCATAATAGTTGGAATTTCCGAGAAAAAAATATATCATTTTTCACCCGTGTTCTTACGTTCAATGCTGTCCCTTTCCGCGCAAAATTAAAACCCGCTAGGTAAGGAAAAAAAAATTAACACTCGAACGTTTGCAAATCAGTGTTACTTCACTGCGTACTTCCGTTGGTTTTTCGGAACCGAAAGACCAAACGCACCTTTTTTAGGGTAGGTCCCGCGCGTTGCCATCACAGTGACACGGCATTTTCCTCTTGTGGTTAGCGATACAAACGTGCATATATAAGTGAAATGTTCTTTCTTGGGCTGTCATTTTTGTTTGATGGGTTGTGTGGCGCGTTTTGAGTAAGCAAACTAGCATTTGTTTCAAATAAATCGGACGCCGTGCACGTGTTGACAGTCCAGTGACTCGAAATTTTCGTTTTGTAATCAGCAATGAAAAATGCGTAAACAAACAAATAGAAAAAAAAGTACGGGGCTGTTGCACCGTTACTTTGCAGCAGACTACGTCGAAACGCGATATCATTTGGCCATTTTTTTTATGAGGACCGTATCTCCACTAATATAAGTGGGACGAACCTCGTACCACTCACACTCGTCCCACCCACACTCGTCCCACCTTAATACAATGTGTCACAAAAAAAAAAAAAAATAATAATATTCACACGCTAAAATGGCTCGCAAAAGGTAAAAGCTTCTCGGATCTTGTAGGAACTTTTCTCGCAGATGTATTTAACTGGTCACATTGTTGTGCTGAAATTTTAAATCAAAACTCCGAATACAAAAAAAAAAAAAAAAAAAAAAGGTGAGCTTTTTTAACGGCGAGGCGGCAGCTGTCGGGGAGACACCGAACGACGGACATGTTTCCTTGCTTTATCCATAGATGGCGCTACGGATTCACTGGACGCTGACAGGATGGGCCGAGAAATAAAAGCACGCTTTTTTATCCGAGTTTTGGGTTCCGAGGTCTATTTACCAGAATAAAGTTGTTTGGGTTTTCAGGTAAGTTTCACAGTGCAGAAAGTGTCACGCCATAAATATTACTTAATAAAAATGCCCAATCTGCTCCAAAATGTCGTATCTTCGTCTGCGACGGTTCTTGTTTCGCGCATAGTCTGCTTTCGCAGTCTGACGTTTGAATGAGACACGAGAGGCAGCCAGGAGTGCGCGCGAAAAAGCGGCCATCTGGTGGCTCTGAAAAGAGAACTCTGAGCTACGGTCTTCGTAATTGCGATCAAATGCCTCATCCACACACTGTAACCAGCTTCCAGTGACCAGTGCGCATGCATGCGCACTGGTTGCGTTCAAATGCCACATTTGGCATTTGACCGCAACTACGAAGACCGCAGTTCAGATTTCAGCGGCTTTCTTCAGAGCCACCAAATCTCCGCAATTTTTTGGGCGCACTCCTGGCTGCCTCTCGTCTCTCATTCAAACGCCACACTGCAAACACAGACGAAGCACGAAAACAAGAACCGCCGCAAACGAAGGTACGCCATTTCTGGAGCAGCACTTGTTGGTTTTATTTATTCATGTTTATGGCTTGACACTTTCCGGATTGTGAAACTTAACTGAAAACCCAAACAACTTCATTTTTGCAAATATCCCTCGGAACCAAACACGCTGTTTAACTCGGCAAGTCCATTCAGCGCCCAGTGAATCCGTAGCGCCATCTCTGGATAAGGCAAAGAAACATGGCCGTCGTTCGGTGTCTCCCCAACAGCTGCCGCTCCGCCCTTGAAAACATCACTTTTTGTTTTCTTATTTTCTTCGTACTCGGAGTTCCGACTTGAAATTTTAGCACAACAATGTGACCACGATGTTTTCCAGAAAAGTTGCTACAAAATCCAAGTTTTTTTTTTTTTTTTTTTTTTATTTTTGCAAGCTTTTTTTTTTGGAAAATCATAATAGACCCTTTCCGGAGTTCAGTCTGGCCACTTTTATCACTATCATCATCATCTGAAAATGGCATATGTGCTATACTAATGGCGGCCTTCTGTTTACTGATGCAGGAAGAAGTTGGAGATGCTCCTAAGCAGATGATTCGATGCCTTTACATTCTCGAAGTTAGCGCGACGTGAAGCAGGAATTGGACGCAAGAGCTGCGTAATCGTTGATTCCTAACTCGGTCCCAGTCAATCTGTTAGTAGCACTCACTCGGCTTCAAAGCCCCTTGATGTATAGAACTCTATCAAGACGTCTATGTGGGTTGGCGCTTCGTTCCGACTGGCTGCATTTGTTTCGCCACCGACACTAAAAGAGATAGAAAAATAATTCTAGTGAAGAGCACATTTTCGTTTACCGCTGACCTTTAAGTAACGGTGCCCCATTAAATACTGCAGACCACAGGTTCATTGCCTCCATTAGTATAGTAAAGGATAAACTGCCATTTGAGTCACCAGATGGCACTGAATTCCGGAAAGGATCTATTGTGGGGCTGTTCTGATGTATGCTCGCGCCAGCTCAAACGCTTTCTCTCAGAAAAAAAAAAAAAATATATATATATATTTTTTTTAACCGCAAAATTAAGCTAGGCGTCGGCGAACGCTCATTCTCCGGCCAAAGGTAGCGCTAGAGGTCACAACCGAATGCTAAAGTTTCAGCCCGATCCGATACCTTATTCAACAGTTATAAGTAATTTTCTGAAAATTTCAATGAGAAAATGGAGCCCATTTTTGCCCGTTTTCGGTTTCCGGTTCCATAGAGCCCCATGTACTCGAAAACTCTGTCGGCCGCCATTTTCCCATTGAACTTTGCAGAAAATCACTTATAACTTTTGATTGAGGTCGGGCTGAAACTTTGGCATCTGGTTGTGACCTCTAGCGCTACCTTTAGACGAAGAATGAGCGTTCGCCGATGCCTAGTTTATCTTTGCGGTAAGGAAAACAAAAAATATGTAGTTTTTTTGTGACATCCTGTATATCCTGGTAGCGGCACGATTCATTCTTTTGTGGTAGTTGTGCCACAGAGACGACGAAGAGGTCGTCAAGCGCAAGCGCTGAGCTCGGGACACATGCCGTATATACATCTCTTCACTCTCTTTGTCACCCTGGCATACGAGCAACACAGGAATTAGTTACTTCCCGTTTCGTATGGCCTAGGATCAATGCCGAAATCCGAGATTGGGTGCGCTGTTGCCTGGCCTGCCAGACATCAAAGATACAGCGCCACACACATACACCATTAGTAAAGTTCCCTTTGCCTTCGGCTCGCTTCGAGAACGTCCACGTGGACATTGTAGGCCCCCTTCCATCTTTATGCGGCTTTACCTACCTAGTGACCTGTGTGGATAGATTTACTCGATGGCCGGAAATTATACCACTGGAAAACATCACTGCGGAAACGGTAGCTCGAGCATTCGTTTTCAACTGGGTCAGCCGTTTTGGTGTCCCGTCAACAGTCACCACAGACCGAGGACGCCAGTTCGAGTCGGCCTTGTTCCAGCAACTCACATCACTCCTTGGCTGTGTGCGGACACGAACCACAGCATACCACCCTGCTGCGAATGCTCTAGTTGAACGCCTCCATCGACAGCTAAAATCCGCTTTGCGAGCACAACCTCTCCCTGACACGTGTGTTGACAACTTTCCTGTCGTGCTCCTGGGTCTCCTCTCAACCATGAAGCCAGACCTAGGTTGCACCGTGTCTGAGCTTGTTTATGGGGCACCCCTTCGTCTCCCAGCTGACATGGTAGAGCCTTCGATGTCAACAACTACCATCGATCCAACATCATACGTTCAACGAATTGGGGAGGCAATGTCATCGTTACGTCCGACGCAAACACGAAAACCCACTGCGCGCCAAGTCTTTATACACCCTGCCTTCGCCCAGTCTACGCATGTATTCATTCGACGGGATTCTCCCCAGAAACCCCTCAAACCTCTCAACGACGGACCATACCTTGTTATGGATAGAACACCGAAGTTCTACACGGTGCTCCTAAAAGGTCGTCGGGGAACCGTTTCCCTAGATCGCCTAAAGCCCGCCTTCGTTTCTCCTTTGGACACAACTCCCCACAATGTCCCAAAAATACGCTGCCGCCCACTCCACGCCTCCAGCGGAAGTGCTACCGGCCCCTTCTCCAGGGGGGGTGGGGGGGGGGGGGGGTGCATCTGTGGTAGTTGTGCCACAGAGACGACGAAGAGGTCGGCAAGCGCAAGCGCTGTGCTCGGGACACGTGCGGCAGATGTTTCTCGAGATACCAACGGAACGGCTCGGCGGCGGCATCGGGCGATGCGAACTGCAGTCTCATTCCGCTTGCAAATACTTGTAAATATATTTATGTGTGAAACCTTACTTCTGATTCCCACACGTTCTTATCGTTTAAAGCTCAGAATACACATATACACAAATAATAATAAATCGAATAGAAAAGAAGGTTATCACATACTCTGTTTTTCTTTCCCTCTGCCTTCTCTGCGTTTTAAAACCACGAACTGCTAAACCAACATCAACTTCGTCTTCGCTTCTTGATAATTTCACATACCGTATATCAGAACGTCACAATTCATAAGACAGACGCTGGGGGCATCGCATATTCCCGGAAAGGTGTATTGCTCGCGGCAGACTGTGCTCATCTGGCTTCTCTCGCCCTACCCAAACACTGTTCTCTTGCGAGGCGTTGATAAGACGCCCTTTTTCTTGGGAAGCACTTTGAAAACTTCCAGAACACATCCAGCAAGCGTGTCTTGTATCATAGGAAAAGTAAATTGATGTTTTTTTTGTTTTTTTTTTTGTTATTCTGTTCAACGCCTCACTATGCGACAACTGAGCTCCAAGGAGAGGTTGCAGGTTGTTCTTTGTTATACTTAGACGGGAGGCCTCAAGAAAGTGCGAACGAAGTGCCGGGCCGCTTTCAGCAGAATACCACCCTCTAGTCTCACTATCATCAAGTGGGTGAGAAAATTCCCTCGAGACAGAAACGTGGAAAACAAACCTCCGAACCGCGTAGAAACGTCGCCTAAACTAAGACAGCAACAAGCCGTTTTCGAAGCTTTCGATGCGGAGCAGTACCTCTCGATAAGGCGTGCTGCTCGTCAGGTCTTCGAAAGCCGGAGACTTGTGTGGCGTGTGCGTCGCCAGCGGTGAATGTACTCGTTCAAAGCGCAGCTCCTGCCCGAACTGAAGCCTGAAGACTACGCACGGCGAGTGCAGTTTTGTGCGGACGAGCTGGTGCGGATTCAAACCAACCACAGCCACCTGCAGTTCCCCTTGTTCTCGGACGACTCTGTTTCCCATTTTACGGCCGCGTCAACAGGCAGAACTGCAGGTTGTGGTCTGTCACGAACCCGTACTCGCCGGTCGACCAAACATGTTCTGCAGTCGCCGAAAGTAGTTGTGCGGTGCGGCATATGGAGAGAGGGTTCCGTCGGGCTCCCGACGACCCGACCCGTCGCTCTTCGAGATGCTGGAGGAAGAGATCATACCGTATAATAAACTAAAAAGCGCAAAAAAAAAGAAAAGAAACATGGATAAAGAAGAATTCTATAAAACACGGGCTGGCGCTAACTTTCAACCAATTTAACCGAGGCAACCCACCCGGATCGTGTTCTTTCTTTCTTGTGCTTTTTAGTCCTCTAAATCACAATGAACCAACTAGCCCTATTCAAAGTTTCAGATCATATATACCAGATCTGGAATCTGCGCATATCCAACGTGCCGCTTGCATTTTCCAAGAGGATGGAGCTCCTCTCCACGATGCGACCCATGTGAAAGCCTGGTTTGACCGCAAGTTTTCCAGAAGTTGGATGGTCTGCGGCTCTCCGAACATGGCTTGGCATCCTCGGTCTCCAAACCTCACTGTGTTTCAATATATATATATATATTTTATTTTTGTATGGGAGCACGTATAGGTTTGGGTGTACGCCCGGCGATCGAGGACCATTCCGGAGCTGAAGGAACATACTGTAGACGCGTTGGAATATCATAAGTGATGAAATGTGGGAGGCGGTATTCCAAGACCATGAGAGGAGGCTGGGTATATGTATCGAAGTTCGCGGCGGGCACGCCGAGCTGGGAAACCAAGTGTTTGTTTTTCTTCTTGCCAGTGTATATGCGTGTGAATGATGGATTTTACCGCAGCTACGAAGACCGTACTTCACGTTTCAACGATCTTTTTCAGAGCCACCAAATCGCTCCTTTTTCGGGCGCACTCCTGGCTGCCTTTCGTGTCTGAGCTTCGAAACGTCACACTGTGAAAGCAGAGGATGCACGAAACAAGAACAGTCGCATACAAACGTACGTTATTTGTGACGTAGTATTTTTAGGTTTTATTTACTAATATTTATTGCGTCACACGTTCTGAACTTGTGAAACTTAACTCAAACCCAAAAAACTTTATTTTTGCAAATATTGTCGGGGAGCCAAAAACTTGAATAAAAGGACGCTTTTCACCCGGCGCGCCCAGGGCTCTGCATGATGAACAGAACAGCGCACACAAAGACAAGGACAGAGAAAAGGAACATGCAGGACACACAAGCGCTGACTCGCAACTGAATTTATACACAAAAGAAAGAAGAAGAAACCGCTCTGAAAGACACGCAGGGCACGCAGTGCTTATGACACGCGACACAACACCATCTAACTGCAATGTCTTTGCCGCATAGTCCTTTCTAAAAACAAGGTTTCAGTGTTTAGTAGTGTCACTGATGGGTGGCTGACGCAGCAGTCCCCTAGGCTGTTGATGCAATGTGCTTCTAAGATTTCGCGAGTTGTCTTGTCTCGATAGTGTCCAATTATTGTTGTGCCTTTTAGAATCGGAGCACACGAGCAGGAATTGCAGTGAACGGGAAGGTGACCACCCACCGTAGATTTTAGCGAACGATCATGTTCTAGAGGGCGATCGTTTAGGCACCGTCCGGTTTGGCCCACATAACTTTTACCACACGTTAATGGGATTTTGTACACCACGCCAATTGAACATGGCACATAAGGGTGGCTGTGGCGTTTCTGGCACTTGCCTTTGTTAAGGTTATCCGCTATCGAGCGAACCTTTGAACAGATTTGCGCCATTCTTTTTGGAGCCGAAAACACCACAGGCACATCGTACCTTTGGGCTGCTCTTTTTAAATTATGAAAGGTTTTGTGCATGTATGGTACAACAACCTTTCGTTTCTGTGGATCTCGAGGTTTCTTTCTCCGAATCCCTTTAGTCTTGCGTACTAAGACCGCCACCACCTCGTTTAAGACCTGTGATGGAAAGCCCGACTTTTGAAGTCTCTCAACTTGAGCATTAAAACTTTCACGAACAGTGTGAAAGCAGGACTTTAATGCTCAAGTTTCTGCGTAGCTCGTATTCCGGGATGGGACAGTCCGTGTAGGGCATCGAAGATTTTCTTGCGGAATGGGGGTGGAATATAGGGTTGTGCTGTTCCCGTTGAAAAATCACACAGGAGCGAAATATCTGTGTACGGTATGTTTGTTTGTTTTAGGTGGAGAGATGTACCTTGGAACCCAGTGTCCTGGAGTTGATGTTTTGCAATAGCCGGAAAATCAATCTGTTCGACGCCCGGTAGCTTCAAAGCAGCAATATCCACTCGTGATAACGCATCAGCAACCACGTTGTGCTTCCCTTTGATGTGCCGGACGTCGGTCGTGAATTCATTGATGAATGCCAACTGTCTTTGTTCTCTAGGTGTATAAGCATTGCCGTTCGATGTTATGGCAAATGTCAGTGGCTTGTGATCCGTGAGGATAAAAAATGTGCGATCTTCAACGAAATAACGAAAATGTTTGACGCTGAGGTAAGTGGCAAGAAGTTCACGCCCAAATGCGCTGTAGTGGGTTTCTGTCGCAGGTAATTGTTTTGAGAAGAAAGCGAGAGGTTTCCATTGTCCACTCATGTATTGTTGTAGTACTGCTCCGACGGCTGTACCAGAAGCATCTACCATAATATTGGTCGGTGCTTCAGGCTTTGGGTATACTATAGTCGGTTACAAGTCAAGAAGGTAGGAGAAGCTCCTCCCACAAATGTGATGCGCCCGTTTCAAATCTCTCCGCAGTCGAAAGAAGAGTTCACTGGAAACGCTCCTTGTTCCGCTTCAATGGATTCCCACTTGTCTCCGATCCCACTTTTTAAGAAAGCGACCTTTGTATTCATCGGAGAGGGAACCGAGCCCCTGAAAGCAGCCTTTGTATCCATCGGGGGGGAAGCTAATCCCCGAAAGTCGTATTTGTTTCCGTCGGTGGGGGAGAACTCTAATCTCCCTCTCGTGGCTTCCACAATGCTAAGTCCAAGTCAAAGATAAAGCAAATATGTACAGAAAGGCAAGACCCTCCTCGCGCGTTGGCCGCGACGTCACGGAAACGGTGGTACGCTATTGGATGCGGAGGTGGCGGAGGGATATCTGATTCCCTTTGAGGGGCATTTGCCGCTACCTTCTTAACCTGTAACTGACTATAGCAAGGTGGCGTTGGCAATCGCAGTCTTAATGGTGCTGAATGCGGCTGAGGCTGAATCAGACCATGTGAATGGAGGTTTGGAATCTCTTGGGCCGACCAATAGATCATCCAGCGGTTGGACGATTTCCGCGCAACAAGGAATAAAGCGGCGGTAAAAATTTACCAGTCCCAGAAACTCTCTCAGCTGTCGTATGCTGGACGGTGTTAAATAGTCGCGAATAGCTTTCACTTTGTTGTCGAGAGGTCGAAGCCCCTGATTGTCAACATGGTGGCCTAAAAACTCTAGAGTTGGTGCCCCGAATTCACATTTTGCGATATTAATAACGACGCCATGTTCACCTAATTCCGTCGTTTACCCTGAGAATGGTTTTTTTTTTTTTTTGAAGAGCAGAAGTATCAGAAAAAACAGACAGGTCTCTTGAGACCTGTCTGTTTTTTCTGATACTTCTGCTCTTCAAAAAAAAACCCAGTCTCAGGGTAAACGACGAAATGGTTGACTTCCACCAGCTAGCCTGTACTTTGACTCTTTTTATGTTCACCTAAACGTTTGAATAGTTGATAGAGGTGTCGTTCGTGTTCTTCGTTGGATGCGCTGGCCACTAGAATATCATCAAGATAAGCGAAGGAGAAGTCGAGCCCTCTGAGAACTTGGTCAATAAACCGTTGAAAGGTCTGGGCAGCGTTACGTAACCCAAACGACATCCGAGCGAATTCGAAGAGGCCAAATGGAGTTACAATTGCTGTTTCTGGAATATCGTCAGGTGGGATGGGTACTTGATGGTATGCGCTGACAAGGTCTATTTTTGAAAATACCGACATACCATAAATATTTGCAGAGAAGTCTTGGAGATGAGGGATTGGGTACAGGTCAGGAATTGTGTTGTTGTTGAGGGCACGGTAATCTCCGCATGGTCTCCAGTCACCACTTTTCTTTGGTACTAGGTGTAACGGAGATGCCCAGTTGCTAGAGGAAGGTCGTATCAGTCCCCAGTCCATCATGTGCTGAAATTCTTGACGTGCCACTAGCAGTTTTTTGGGAGCTAGGCGACGGGCGTGGGCATGCACGGGAGGCCCGGTGGTTGTGATGAAGTGTTGTACATAGTGTTTGACTGGTCGCTCCGTGTTGCATGGTTGTGTCAGGCTGGGGAAGTTTCCAATGATGGTGTCGTAGTTTGTCTTTGTTCTCGGACGGAAGAGTGTAGGACTCAGCAGTGGTGGATTAGACAGAACACCGCGCACGCCGATTTGAGTGGTGGCGTCTAACAGTTTGTGGTGCATCATGTCCACCAGAAGACCGAAAGGAGTTAGAAAATCAGCTCCAATGATGGGATATTGAACATTTGCAGTTATAAAGACCCATCGAAGCGTACGTCGTAGTCCGAAATCTACAGTTACTGATTTCTCGCCGTAGGTGGTGATGGCAGTTCCATTGGCTGCTTGCAGAGCGTTAGTAGTAGTTTTGATTTTGCGGTCTTGTGAGGTGGCAGGAATAACACTGACTTCTGCCCCTGTATCAATTAGAAATCGAACATGTGTTTGGCGATCAGATACGAAGAAGAGCGTGGGGCGGCCGGAGGACGAGCCAACTGAACTGGCCGCCGTCTGTGGTTGGTCTGGGTGTTTCCCTGAAAAGAGCAGGGGTTCTGGCACTGGCGTGCGTAGTTACCAAACTTCCGATGGTACCAGCATATATGACTGTTCGGAGACGATTCTCGTGGGCTGCCGCGAGAGAAATTTCTACGAGGCGATCGGCTGTCTCGTCGAGTCGAGAGGTTATCTGTCTGATGCTGGTTTGTGCTGCGACGACTCGGGGAGCGTGGCAGTCGCAGAGTTCTCTCAACCAAATGAGTGAGGTGGCGTACTGCCTCTCGGAGTTGCTGAAGTTCTGACGTTTGAGTGCTGACTGGAACCAGTGCGGTAGTGGCCACAGAAGGTACAGCAATATCCAAAATTTTGTCCGCGAGCTCGGCTAAGCAGTCCAAAGAAATGTCGTTGGACGTCGCCAAAATCATGCGCGCATTACTCGGGATTCGTTGCAGAAAGAGGTCTCGCAGTATGGTGTCGTCGAAGGAAGCTGCCCGATCTCCGAGAAGTTGCCGCATTGATCTTAGCAATTGAGATGGCTTGCGGTCCCCTAACTCTTCAGTTGTAAGTAGTTGTTGAAGACGTCGTTGCTCTGATGCCGTCGTGCGCTTTATGAGCTCTTCTTTGATCTTGTCGTATGGGTGAGTGGCGGGGGGGTTCATAATAATATCCCGTACTTCTCCAGCTTCACTTGGTTGGAGGGCGCTGATTACGTAATGAAATTTTGTCTCTTGTCTTGACATGTTGCGTGTTGCGAAAAGAGAGTCAATTTGCGCAAACCAGAGACCTGGATCTGCTGGCCAAAAGGGCGGAAGCTTGACCGTCACGGCAGTAATGGCTGAAGGGGGCTCACCAGCAGCTTGTATGCCCTGTGTTCTTTGTCCGGGTCACCACTTGATGTGACTCAATTTTATATATATCACGATTTAATCGTGGAGACGGCAGTGAGCGTTGTAGTCATTCTAACCCGTGTCTGCTCGTGATCATCATTGTCCCGAGGGGCTCGGGGTAGACGTTTTCTTCTTCTTCCGCAGCCACCACAAACTAATAAAGGTGTCCAGCTAGATTGTTGCACAAGTCTTCGGCAGAAATAAATATTGCATAGAATTGTCTCGCCGTCTTGCTGGAAACGTTGATAATTTTGTTCTTACCTTTTTGACGGACAGAATAATTTGTTCGTTTTCATCCACGAGAAGAGCCAACAATGGCTGCTGCGTTCGACGTTGCCACGAGTATGTAGAATTTAGCTGTGAGAGATTCAGCATGAGAGTTATAGCTGAATACAAAGAAAAGGGTTTTTCACAACTGCAATCGTTCTGTACACGTACAATGTAACGTGTTTTTACAGAAGAACAATCGCTGTTGTCGCTTGGATGTGAAATGCAGGTGCACAAGTTTCATATTACGTAGATATGCTAGGTGCAGACCAAGGAAATAACTAATACGCTCTCCAACAGTTGTATTATTCTTCGACTTGAGTTTGAACATTTCGGCACCAGAGTTTTAGCTTTTGCAGGATATATAGGCTTAGTTTAAGTTTGGGTGATTATTCCATTAAAATACCCCTTCCGGAATATATCAACTTTGATATATTTTTCATGAGCTAGGACAGGTGAACGCAACGCAAGCGCGCACGCACACACACACACACACACACAGATGCGCGCACGTACAGACACGCAAAAACATGGACTCACAAAACACACACAAGGCACGCACGCGCACGCTCAAAGCGCACGATAGGTGCGTCCACGGTCGCGAACAAGCTCTCACCCACACATAGACATACGACCTCACTTACCAGCGCGTTAACTTGCGCACACGCTCATGCACACACGCTCACAGACGAGGGCTGAGGAAAATTACTACCGCATTAGACGCTGCAAGGATTTGATAAAATAATAGGGAGACGGTGCACGCATTCACTGTGTGACTTCTATGGTTTAGCAACACCAGCTGTCATTAAACTTATAATTCTCACAGGATAAAACCTGCATTAAAAAAAGTGTTTTCCGCAGCAGCATTTTTTGCTTGTAGGCTTCACGCGCAAAATAAATCGCTTTTTCTTAAAAAAAATATGCCCTTAGATATTGACTCTAGGTTCAGGAATCTTCCCGCAACGTAGAGTAGCGAGGTTTGATTTCTCAGTACTTTTCGTAAAAAACCAGCACAGCAATGCTAACCTTTGTTTCTTTACCTAGGACCACTTGACAGAACTATGTGTAGTAATATTCGCGAGTTCTATGGTTTGAAGAGCTTTATCTCATAGAATCTCATGTTTCAAATACAGCTGGTGCAACATTCTTGATGAACCAATTGAGAACAAACAGTGAGGAGTACATGACCGCGGAGCACATGCTAACTTGTGTACACCTGTGAGCGACATCAAGGTGAACAGACCTCCTCTTGTTGTTGACGCTCCTGCAAGTTTTGGAACAAGCTCTGTTCCAGAAGAGGGCTAGAACGCAAAGTTTAGACCCCAAGCCCCATACCATTTGAGACGTTGAGAGTTAATATAGATTTAGGGAGCCGTAAAACAGGCAAGAAACCATGTAAGGTGTTCACCTTCATATTGTCGGCGGGTGTACATCATGCGACCGGTGGCGGCCCTCAATAAATGACGTAGAAAGTTTAGCAAAAAAAAAAAATAAAAAAAAAAGGAAGGCGGAAGAATAAAGAAAAGAAAAGGGCAAATATTATTAGTAGCTCTAGAATCACAAAAAGATGCCTAAACAAAGCTATGTTCAACCGAACGTGGATTTGGTACTCTACCAAGGGAGCTGCAGTGGTACAGTTATTTCATTTGCTTTTAAATAAAACTTAGCTGAAAGTATTTCAATGGTATTCTATTTTAAAGCCCGAAAATTTAGTATATAATTCTACTTTAGGTGTATTACCCAAAAGATTTATTAAATATTTAAGCAGTGACATGTTTGTTTAAATTTTTTTAAATATATTGGTTAATAGAAAGTTTAATACTTGAAATGGCTCTTTATGCTAGAAAATCTAAGTTTAAAAAAAAGTGAACGCCGTTTACAACTCCCTTTAACGCCGAATTAGAGCGCAGCTCTTGAGGAGAAGAAGGGAAGGGTACTGAGGGGAAGGTATTACCCTCCTCCTCCTCCTTCTCTTCCTCCTCCCCTCATTCTTCAAGCTTGCCCCTGCTCCATGAAAAAGGAATTGGCGTAGCACGAAGCGTAACGGATCACCAAGAAGTTCCTACAACTGTTTTCGTGATAAACTTTTGAGAGGAGCCGCAGCACTTGACCCAGGGTGCCACCGTGGGCCACGTGCGGGAGATTCAAGTGCCAGCCGTGGTCATCGCAATCGCCAAGGAAACCCCGTCGTCAAAGCAAAAGAGCACGTCTCCACCACAGCTCGTCATCAACCCCGAGCCTCCAGCTCCAAAGCTCCTGCAACTGGTTGATCTCATCGCTGAATACAGTGACTGTTCTGCCATGTCGTCGAAAGTTCGTCAGACACCAGGGACGAAACATCGCATCGTTACCGACGGCGGCGTGAACCCGGTCCACCAGTCGCCATAACCTTTCACTTTGAAAGAAAGGTAAGTCATCCAAGAAGAGTTTCAGGAAATGCTTGACGGCGACATAATCCAACCGTGAAGCAGTCCGTGGAATGCACAAGTCGTGCTCGTAAAGAATAAGGACTGAACCCTGAGATTCTGTGTGGACTATCGTCGACTCAATGGTGTGAAAAAGAAAGACGTTTACCCGCTTCTCCGCATTGACAATATTGGGAAACCGCAATCCCAACAAACCAAAGCGAATCCGATTTTATAAGTGTAACCCTGAACGTAACCATAACCGTTTCCTCATTGTTTTTGGTCGACTTGTTTCACCAACCGGTAGTGATACAATTAAACACAGCAATAGTAATAAAAATCTTTTTAAAAATGGACGTGTCAATATTTGCGTGTATATATATGTCGTAGGGAGAAAATAAATAACATTGAAAGCTCGGTTTTACTTTGCACAGTTTTATTCAGAGAATTTCGAGCGCGTCGGCAATATTCTATCCGCCATCGCACGTCTCTGGAGGCAGCCGCCGAGAGCTTAGTCTGAAAGTAAAATGTTGATTTAGCTCTACAACGCATATCCCAGCTTCAAACTCGATCAGTCATCAGCTGGTAGACAACAATGCTATAATTAAGACCACGGCATTTTAACCTGCTTATTAATTATATAGTCACTATTGCAAGTAAAACCTTGTTTGTAATTTATGCTTATGATACTTCTCTTTTCTTAGATAATAATATTGATAAGCTAGATTTTGATGGAAACATTTTCCTAAAAAAGCTTAATACATAAAACTGCCTTGAAATCTTTAATAATAAACGAAAGTAGTAAAACATTCAGTTTTTTCCAAACCAAAAATAAAGCGTGTATTGCCACCGCAAAATTAATATTGAGCTCCTCCGAGGTTAAATTTCTAAATACCGTTAAATCTTAAGGCGTGATATTTCGCAAACAAATGTTACGGGACTCTTATATTCAAAACCCTATTTTAAAACTAGGGCATATCATAGGTATTCTATACAGGCATCACCATATCCTGCCAACCAGTGCAAAACTTGTCATTCATAACGCATTATCCAAATCTACTTTACCCTAAATCACCTCGGTTCGGCAACTAAGAAACGTACCGATCTGAATAAATTGTTTGTGTTGCAGTAGAAAGCAACATACCATTTTGCAAAATTAGCACCCAAGCATCAAGGACATTGTCGAGAATGCAGGACTACTCTCCACACGCGCTCGCATTTCCGTTATAAAAGATTATAACCAAAACAAGTCGTTAGTGAACGCGCGTGCAATATAAAGTTTGTTTCAGGCTTTCCATATGAATAGTTACAACTACTGCAGACGCCAGCACGTCTAGTGTGTGTAACTACACAATCAGAACGCTCCTTGGGGCTTGAGTACTTCAGCAAAAGGTATATTCGTGTCATAGGTAATGCGACGTGTTAGTCAGATAAGAAAATTTTAAACATAACGCAATAAAAAAAAAGTAGAGATCAGCTTGCGAGAACGCACGCGGCATCGTTCAAAATTTGCAATTATCTACTACCACAGATACATTAAATGTAAGATATATTACATAGGGAGCTCAACGCTGTATCGTCGAGAGTGCCGCGTTCTCGGAACTGACGAAGGGCCGCGGATAAATCAGTAAACAATACGAACTCAACTTAATTTTAAAAAATAAAATGTTTGTACTGATGTGATTAATATAAAAGTAATACGAAAATTATTCTCCTCTTGGTGATAAATGCTTTATCTATATTTTCCGGCTTTATTAGTGGGTATGTTTTCCCGTCGGCTGATCTGCCAATAGGGTGAAGGGGCTTCGTCAAGGTGCACTAGTGCGGCTTTTTCACCCTACTCTCGTTAATTGAATTGCAGATTAGAATAGGGCTAGTGTCAATTTTTTACGACTAAGGACCTCGAAACAAACGAAGCAAAAGCGGTCGACCGCTCGTGGTGCTGCCGTCAAGTATTGGTGAGAAAAAATGTATCTAGTTGGGCGGCTGTCCCCTTAACAAATCAACACGACAAGCAAAAACAGCGTGAGCAATAATTTGGTGATAATCTTATTGCTCTGTTCCTCAATGTATCTAAGCCAGGCCCGTACATTAGAACTGCTATACGGGTGCTGCGTGAATCATCGGATCAGGCTTGTGCTCTAAAACGTTGAACAGGAGTCTTAGCGGAACAATAGCAGTCAAGTTCAACCTGTAGCCACGCGCAGACCTCCGGTATGTGTCACGCGACGAGACCTTTTAATCTACGAGGAGATATTTCGATCCCATTTAACCCGTATACATTCTTACTTCAATGGGACAGTCAACTTGGGTCCATGATTTTTTCTTTTTTTTTTTAGACCAATTTGAAGATTTAGTTCGGAAACCGCTTTTACAGTGACTTAAGATTAAGAAGTACTTTAAAAAGGCAAACAATAAATTAGCGAAAATAACGGTACTACAAACAGCCGCATTTGCGGGAGCGGTTGGACCTGGTGTGTTTAACACTGCATTAGTATACTTAATAATCTAACAGCATTGATGTTCTAATATACCTACGATACCGTGTCTTCGGAGTTTCTTTCCAGCAAATTTTAGAGGGTGCCTTCCACAAGTTTTTTTTTCGCAGAACATTTAATTTATCTGAGTTTGTTTTTGTCAGATTGACAATTCTCCGAAATAATGAGTTTATTTTACTGTGATCCCAGTTTTTTAAACTCATAAACAAAAGAAGCAGCCCCGACGCAAGTGTATGCCAAATTAATCAGGACGCACTTGTATCGAACGATACTTCTGCAACTTCATTTGGCACTGTCGTCCTTGCCATTAGGAATGCTGAGCCTCACACTACAAATATTGCAATGAAGTGTTGATAAAAAATTGTCGACTTATTGAAATAACTAAAGTCCCCAACGCAATCGTGAGCTGCCATCACACTACATTAAAAGCTATAGGTTTCTAGTTTTCACTACTATTGAAACACTCCCTCCTCTAAGAAGCACATATAGTCTGGTCGAAACTGGAAGTCTGGACAATGAAATTAAACTTGACCCAGAGGTCCTGAATGAATCTTGATGGAAGAAGAGGCAAACCCGCTCTTTTAAGTAATTCAAGATTTGAAAGGAAGTCCAAATGACTTCTCCGCAGCATCACCGACCCTGTGCTAATAAAATATTCAGTTGTCCTTTTTTGCTGCCGTCGCGAGCTTAAATTTTGGGATTTTCGGATATATCCGAGTTGGCAAACATTTTACCGGCGAGTGCTTTCCCGATTGTTTTTTTTTTTTTTTTTTCCAAAATTACAAAACTCTTAAATTAGTCAAAGACGAAAGTTATGTCCTTTGCTGGGAGGCGTGAGATTCCGAGTTTTTCCTATGTATTAGATTCCAGCGATATTACTCGCATTGAGGTCATCCGTGATCTAGGCGTTTTTATGAATCCTGCAACTCATTTCAATGATCACGTGACCACAATTGCGAATGCCTCATCTAGAGTACTGGGGGCCATTACGCGAGTGACACGTGGTTTTTCTAATCCACTTTGTATTTTGCGTTTAATTTCTTCACTGGTGCGTAGTCATGTTGAATATGCCTCAGTTGTCTCGAACTGTATTGGAATGACACATTCAGGTGTAATTGAGTGTGCTCAACGTGGATTCGTTCGTGTTTTGATTGAACGTTATTTTCAACCGAAATATGTTTATAGTTATAAGAGGATTTGTGAACTCGTGAAGTTACACTTGTTACACAACAGGAGAATAATTCGTAAACTGGCATATTTGTATAAAATTGTAAATGGAATAATTGATTCACCAGAGCTACTCAGTCACATCTACTTGCACGTTCCTCGTCGGTCTTGTAGACTTTATACTCTGTTGTACCTTACCGATTTTTACCATGCGGCACCCATAACACGCCTGCAACTGACGTATAACCATTTAAAACAGATTTGTGGGAATGTTAGTATTGATATTTTTGATAAAGAGCTTGAATTTCGAAACTGTGTTGAGACTATTGTTTTGTCATAACATTTCGTTTTTATCTTGTTTAAAATGTTACTACTAATTGACTCATTAAGAAGTCCACCACTGAGGAGGCGTTACACTGTTGATGGGTCACTCAAACTCAAATAAATAAATAACACATATTTATAAAGGTTACTTTTTGCGATTATGTTCCACACCTATATGTGCAGTTTTAAAGTTAACGATTAATAGTGAAGAATTATTCCTCAAACGTACTGTCTAATATCGATTGCTTAGTGCATACGCCAAGTCACACTGCTATGTGCTCTGGCGAGTCTTGAGGCAGGAGTTATCACATTACAGCTCAGAAGAGTTGAGCCTGCTTTCAGTGAAGGCCAAGCAATTAGGTATCCGAAAACCACCACAGTCTCTTTGGAACTGGAAGGGCGAGCTAGTATTTTATTTTGCTGTATAACTGGGTGATGCTGGTGAAATGTCTAAGCCAGGCATAGGGAGCATAGCGACCACAATGATTTGCCAGAGTCATAAAGGGTCAAGATTATCAAAATATATCTCAAATTCAATTTACTTTTTACTCAGCCTAGATGTGGGAACACAGCCCAGATGTCAACTACAGTCACTGACAAGGTAAGAACGGCAAGGCACCTCTTACGAGAGCCCGGCCCCCAGCTCGCGCTCATTGCCTTCCTTCGTGCTTTTGATCCGCTTGAACGCAGATTTCAATATGCACGATGTGCCGAAGCATGATCGAAGGTAGGAAGCTCGGGCCGGAGGCTGCTCCCTGTCCTTCTGATTCTGTCCGTGACCATTCCATCAGATAGGCGCATTTCTCACGTGCTAGGCATTGGTTTGTGACCTTTACTTACTTCTGCCGGGCGGGCTGGTATCTCCTGTAGGAAAGCAAGCGCACATATACGAGTGAAACTCAGTATAAACAGCTCTTGGTTTATTTTGTTTATTAATAGTTTTCTACGAAAAGATAGAATGGTGATAATCTGAGTAATATTGATATTCGAGACTTGGTCAAGTTAACTCTGCAATTGTCTTTTATATTTGTTTTTGTTATTTTGGGTTCATCGCAAACCGTCGGTTAACCAGTCGGTCGGGTAGCCAGTCAGTTCGCACTTTTTTTTTAGGTGATTTATAATCAATGTGTACCCAACGACTACACATCAATAAAAAGGTATGGTTTAATGAAAGCTGTCCTTTCCGATGCGTCCAAAACAACGGATTCATAAACAGAAAAAGAAATACAGATTATCCTAGAGGGTGGTGTAAGCTAATATCAAATGATTTCAACCTCGATACATATGTTCAAATGCATAAATGGTATCGACTTTATAACGATACATCATTTTCGATGGTTCGGCTTTTTATAGATTTAGTACTACTCGAATTTGCGGCGTTTCAATGGTGAAAAACGGAGCAGCTACTAAGCGTCAACTCGAACACGCTTCCACTTTCTTGTAGCACAGTGAAGACAACACGTTATACACTGCTTGAATCTCGGACATCCCAGGGAGGGGCATAACTACTCAAAATGTTTCAGCTTGATTTCTAGAGTGGACCAAGAAATTGAATATTCGATTACGAGTCTATCTGAATCATTATGCTGACATATCAGCTCACGGATTGTTGGCTTTGCTATACGCGTTCACAAACAGCCGACAAGGCTGGTAGCATCATTGTGACCATTTGTTTAGCGCTGGGCATTTATTGGTAAACCTATACTTACTTGTTCCAGGTTGGCTGGGCCCAGGGGAATTGGAGGGTCCTATTGATAAATAGATACACAAACACACATACACACAAGGTGAGATCAATGTAAATCAGACTTTTTATTTGTTTTTTACTAATGTCTAAGAAATTGAATTGATAATTACTGATATGCTGCTAAATATTGGCCTTGAAATTATTACCTTGACAATAGCCACCTTTGGGGTGGTTTGTCCACCTGACATTCTGCTTATGTTTGTTAGTATGACCAGAACCCATAGATATATTATTGGATTCAGTTTCGGGTCACAACAAGTTGCTTTATATACACCGACACGCGGGCTTGACGTCACGGAGCTGCGGCGGCGCTGCGATCGCGCCGGAGCCGGGGGGTGTGGGCAAAAGCGCGCACGTTTCGTATGGGCGTCATAGCGTTTCAGCATGCCGCGAAGCTGTGTTGCAGTTAATCTCACCGAAATGTTCAAGAAAAGCAGCGGAGCGAGTTTCCACAAGTTCCCGGCAGACTCTGAAAGGCATAGGAGGTGGATAATATCGGTGGATCGAAAAGAATGGTCGCCTCGCGCGAACGACCGTTTGTGCGGCAAACACTTTCTCGGAGGCAAGTGCGGCTTTCATTTCAATCTCCGTCCCGACGCTTGCTTATGTGCAGGGAAACCGTTGTCTGATCGAGACCACCCGGATTTTGTTCCCACGGTGTTCGCGCACAAAGCACCGGCCAAGCGCTCGTCGGAGGCTCGCTACGCCCGTGCTACCGAGCAGAAGGGGATCGACGACAGAACGGCAGTGTTGTTGGCGTTACCAAAAAAAAGTAACAAAATACGTCACTCGTTACTTGCAAGTAAAATGTACTCGTTACTGAGCTACGTTATCTAAAAATAAAAGGAACGCGTTACAGCTACCGATAAAAAGTAAGGCACGTTACTTCTGCGTTACCTTTTTAAATTATGATTTAACACATTTTTGCGGTTTTGACGATACAGGTCATATATCAAGAAACATTATGTTCATGCAGAAACTGAACGTAATTACTTTATCTCTTTTTTCGGTTTCACCTAAATACTTACGAGAAAAAACGCAAAGACAAACATGGCTTGACGCCTTCAACACGGAAACAATTGAAGTGTAATTTCTTTAAAACTTGGGAAGTAGTAACGACTAACGTAACTACGCTACTTGAAATAGTAACATAAGTACGTTACCCGTTACTGTGCCGAAAACGTAACGAGTAGTTTACTACGTTACTGAAAAAAAGTAACGCATTCCTGGTAACGCCGTTACTTGTAACCTGTTACCGCAATGACTGCAGAACGGACAAACCTTTACTGGTTGTAATGCCTTGTGGTCATGAGGGTATGAAATATATCGTACCTTGACTTGAAGACGCTCTGTGTATTTAATCAATTAATGAACACACCCACTTCCGCAGACCCACAGTCTGCTGATCCCGCCGGCAGTGCGGAAACCGACTCGAAGTAATCGTAGACCTCGAGAGACTTGTACGCCTGCACCGTGTCGGCCGTGAACTGGCTTGGCGAAAAAACTAAATAAACGACGACCTGAGCTGTCGACTTCCGTGGCAGCAACTTTACGTCGGAAGTCCAGCAGACCTTGTTTATACGGCGTACGGATCCTCGTAGGCAACGCCGTCCACGCACAGTTTGTTTCGATACCGCTACCGTTCAGGCTCGGGCAACGAGCTCAAATAGTCGGGCATAGCATACGACATACTTTGTGAGGAAATACGACGCACAATTAAAGATACAAGCGTCCCTACAACGTCAACAACGAGCGCACGCCATAGAGCGCAATGGCGAAAACACGGAGAGCCGGGCTGCTTTTGCCCACATAGCTACCGCGCATGCGCGGCCTTCCGGCCGTGTTGGTAAACAGAGCCGCTCCGCGTGTCGGTCTATAAGCCAGTTTGGTATCAGTTGGTATAAAATTAACAACATATTGAAGTGGTGTGCTGATACAAACAGTTTGGTATAGAAATTTTATACTCGCTTTGCGTTTCTGTTTTTTTTATTACGTTATTTATTATTTAATGTACACTCGCGGGTACAACACTGAACAAAGTATGCTTAACCCGAAGTTTTATATAAGGTAAGAATAAAGCACATTAAGTCTACTAATAAGAACAATCAACCGGGCAGCAAAAATAGCAAAAACGAAATGCACATTTTATGGAGCAGTTAGCTTTGACATGGTATATTTCAATACTTTATTGGTAGGGCTAAAATAATTTCATCGGAGGTAAATCAAAACGTCTTTGAGATTTAGTGCCACATTAACTTGTTGCCTTTCAAGGGTAACTGTAAGAGTGAAAGGCAGAGTAGCTACAATGCTCTCACTCCAACCTCCTCTCACATTCGAGCGGCTATGGAATCAACAGAATACCGATGTATAGGGTATTTCCCCAACTCACTGCAGAATACTTGAAAAAGGGCATGTAAAGTAATGAACTGCTTGCTTCAGTATAGCGTCATCTAACAGGGTGAGCGTCAGGTATAGAGGGTAAAGTGATAACGGAGAAATAACTACCTCAAATCTACGGATGATTTCAAGGCATATGAACTGGCAGATTTGAACTTAAATCTGGCTCCCTTTTGTCGAAATGTACCATACAAGTTTTATAATTCAGAGTACTTAATTCATGTTCGCGATGTTCTCTTGCGAAATTAGGTTGTCTAGACTTTGTCATACCAAAACTAAGGGGCAGAGTGCGCTGAAAGCTGACTGCCTCAGCAAATAGCAGTGTAGGTTGCTCTTTTTCTACAACGACTTGACGAGTATCTACTCTAAGTTACTAGTTACATAGGCCCTCTGCAGAGACTGACGTCGCTTCCGGGTGGAACATGCTTTACTTTTCTGTTGTGTCTAGTTTCGGCATATTGTGTCCTCACGGTTTTAGTTTGCCGAAGAATAGTGAGAATCAGTTGATAATTGTGGCATATTTTGAAGATGGTCAACACATATTTTACTGGATTGGACCAACTAAAGTGATGAATTAAAAAGTTAGTGAAGCCTAGGTAATTCATTTTCTAACTATCGCTTTACAATGGTACCCTGACATCCGCCGCGGTCGAAAACACTATCCCAGAGGAATCACTTATTTATTTCAACCGCGCTTTAAAAAATATATTCTTTGTCGTTAGTGATACATTTTGTATATTCTTGGATCTGGAGCATACGCAAGGGGGGTGGGGGGGAGGGGGGCTTTACGTATTATAGGCTCAAACTAATTCAGCCCGAATTACATTGTTGGTCAATATATTATACGTTTCATTACAATAAAGTCTCAACCCTGAGAGTTGTGTTAGCGTCTTGTATTCCTTCACCCTCTCGGTATGCAATTTAGAATCCCACCTTCTAGAGTAACAGTAGTGAACAAAACATCCGAATAACATAAGACCATCAACCTTTTTAAGCATGGCGTCACAATTGGCTGCACTGCCTGATGTTTGGTCACGAATCCCCGGCATGACTGCTAACGTTAGATATAAGATTTTGCCGGGTGTTACACATTTATGTTCAACATAGCTCACCTCGCAAACCATCTCTGGGTTGGCAATCTTCTCCTGTGAAAATACACAAACAAACATACGAGTGCCAACCATTATAATACTACAATAGTGTTTTATAGCTAGAAAGTAAAAAAAAATGTGACAATCAGGTGAATATTGATAAATAATAATAAAGAGATCACGTTTAAGTTTGCAATAAAATTTTTTATCATTCCCCAACTTGAGGTTGCGCGTCTGAATGACCTATTTTAGACGTCAGCTTACTTTATTATTCCACAGATATTATTTATAAATATGTCATTTGCAATAACCAGAAACCAAAACACACATCTACTGAACCTGGGGTCACGTATAACTTTCGAGACAAGCCACTTTTTTATTAGATAAACACTTCTGACATATTAAAGCTGTAGGCACTTTCAGTTCAGTTACATCTGCACCGTGATATAAAAATTAGACACCCGCTCTTTTTTTTCACTTGGTGGTGTAAGCATTAATGTTCAAGTCTCTATTACTCCAATGACATCTGTGCGATTAAAGTCAAAGAGCTTACTGGAAAATACTGAAATACACAGTATTTTAAGCAGGTATTAACACTAACAACAACGTTTAATGAATCAAATAAATTAGTGTTAAAATAAGGATATTATTCATGATGCATGAATCGAAAGTATGCCCGTTAGTTGATAAGGAAACCTTATTATCTAAACCCGATATCTCATACGCGAACAAAAGCAAACAACAGGTCAGGTACAATAGCGTTGCAAGGAAGCATATCATTTTAGAAAGTTGCGAACTTTAAACTGATATATTTTAACATTTAATACAAATGGTTGAAATAATTGATCTCATTGGTATTCATATAAAAAATGAGATGGTTCAGTACTTCGTTAATTTATGGCCTTTGAAGTGTATTTATAACAGTAAAACATACATCAGCAACAAAGCTTTGACTGTAATCTACAGGATACAGATATCCGGGGTATTTCAGAGACTCAGAATACTTAAGAAACGGCACATAAAATAATCATGAGCTTTATTCGGAATAGCGGTGGACGTCAGCCCAGAAAGTGTAGCACGTCAATTAACAAATCATTACATAAAAACTAGTAATTACCTTTAACACACAAAGTGGCATATTAAAGCAGGTCTGTGTGTTTTTGAGAATTACTTTAAGCACATCTGTAAGCTATATATTCAGAATTGCTTGCTATTCAGAATTGCGGCGGAAACACGTGAGGTTCCAGACTAGCTATAGAATATTATGAATAAGTTTTCGAGAGGTACAAAGAAACTTCACATGCTCAACCCTAACGTTCTTTGGCTCGGAAATATTTTCCTACTGCTTAAAACACATGAAAAAGAAGCACTCTATGATGACACAATCCGGACGCCACTCCCTTGCACTACTTAACCTGAATTTATACTTCTGCGGTTATTGCCGTGTGACTGCTTCCCTATGAGTTATAACTTCAAATTTGTACCCGATGAACATCTTCGCTGGCCTAATTATAATATGGTGGCGTCATAAAATAACTATTTAGGCCACGTGCTGTTTGTGGACACAACAAAGCAAACATCAATAGTAATTTAACAAAGACAGCCTGCTTAAACATGGCGTCAAAATTCGTGCCTTGCCTGATGCTTCGTCATGAAGAGCCGGTACGGTGGCTAATGTTACATGCAATTTTTTGTTTAGCCTTAGACATATTTTGTTGAACAAAACTTACCGGGTGCACCCGGGCAGGGCGTGCTGCTTCCTGCGGGAATACAAACACGCACACACAAGATATATAATAAATATAAAACCACTTATTTTCTTGTTTTGTTTTCATTTATTAAATATAGAGTTTGATAATCCGAGGAATATTGTTAAATACTTGTAAGGTGATACATGATACGTGTTTTTTTTACAACCTATATTGGGATGATTTTCTAGCATGTGGTGGCTCGCCTAGCGATGAACCACAAGTTAAGGAGGACATGCTGGCGACTTGTGGTTGCTCGTGTAACGAGGAACCGCAAGTCATAAGGAGGTCATGCTAGCGACGATAGCATTACCTCCTGATGTCGTCAAATAAATCAGTAGGCTAATATTGTTACTCCCGAAATATATGAATTAAAATATGACTCGAAATAAACGGAAATTTTAACATTCATGCACCGTGCGCTCACACAAGAGTTTTGCTACAAGCCTGTTTTTATTCACCTATATCTCCGCAATGATAAAGGCATTCGCTCTTTGCTAGTACTGTTCTCTCAAGGTGGTTAAAATTCTTAATTAACGACCCCAGATTACATAAATTAAATAAATATTATTAGTGCAAGGCGCCTATTTCGACGCGTAGGAATCAAACTACTAATATCAGAATATTGCACTACTGAAAGGATCAAAATTCTGAAGCGCTGTTAATTTAAACATTATTTCTTCTAACTCTTCATTGATATGTTCGAAACCATGAATGTGATTGGCGTTAAAAAAAAAAACATACACATTTGGAAAGCTTTAGTAGACTCTAACCTATGTCGTGTCAGGGGAACTACTTTATCACAGTGAAAGACACAGGACGGGAGCTGGAAAGCTATCACCCAAGCGTACTTCCATATTTCGAAGGACCTGCCGATTAAACAAGTCATGCTGTGCTTGAATCCAGAGCACCCACAGCCAGTAAATCTAACATGTCGAATTAAAATACTTTTGTCTGGTGTGCACTTTTGTCTGAAGAATGAGACGTTCGATGACTAACGCAGCATCTTTGATTCTAGAAGATTTTACGGGTGTCTTGCTTTCATATAATCGTTTGATAAGTTAGTGGAGGGCCTCCGGCTGTCTGCATCTCTGTATAGTGACCAAGACCCCCAATCATGAAGAGAGATTAACATCGCTTAGCATTAACATGAAGTCGGGAATTTTTCGCTATCCAAACGCACGTTCACCAGGAGCCAATGTGGAGGCAAGTATTACATTGAAGATTTTGTTTAGTGGTATGCATTTCATATTTCTGAAAAAAAGATACATTTGTTGTCCTTCAGGAGATTGTGGAAAAACAAAATGCAGCAGTCTAAGACTAGTCGTGGTTGATTTGATATAATTAGACACAATATGTGTTGTGTTCGACCTCTAATGAAATTCATATATATAAAAAGAACTTTGAAGCGCAATGTTATTGCGTAAATTGAAGGAGTTTCATCGCGAGCAAATATATTTTTCAGATCACAAGAAACAAAGTATGACGTTTAAGAAACCCAGGCTTACCATGCGACTCTCCCATAGTTAACGTAACTGCAGCAAGGAAGCAAATGGCTAGGAGTGTTGCCTTCATCTTGGTTGGTAGATGTCGACTGTGCCGATGAAAATTTTAGTGCGGGTTTGTATAGTGCTCCGCCAGCAATGGAAGTGTTTGTTTTTATTATACGTTTATTGACGCAAATGCGATGACACATACGGGTATTATTCACAGAATGTGTGGGAAAAAAGGAGAAGCGAAATAATTTATTGTTCACCCCGAGGTATGGTGTGGGCAATTGTGTCTGTATTGGCCATTGTAAGGATTGTTTGCGGCGAACCAAGAGGGCATTGTTCTTTCGCTTTCCGTCTCTGCTGGTTTCTCTTTCACATAAAATATTAAGCGCGCCGTCGGAATCAGTAAAAACGTACACGAAGCAGTGAACGCAATTGTCGTCTCGTCTTTATTTTTATTTTATGACATTTTGATCAACTTGAAATTTAAACCTGAGCATAACGAAAGTATTCTTTGAGAACCACTGAATGCATTTAACCGCAAAATTCTCTCGTCCTTGTAAAAAAAAAAAAATTATACTGGTGGTTTTTAATTAAAATAATTGCGAGGACACCAAAACACTTATGAGTTGGGAATGTGAAAGCATTCTCGGCGCCGAGAAGAGCACAAGCGGCCGTAGCGCCGGCTTTCCGACGGAGTCTTGTGACGATGCATATCTGTTGCTCTGCTTTTCTTCATGATTTTCTTCATTTTTGAGGCGCGTCCGGTTTGACCTCAAGCGGCCTCGCTTCCTTCCATGACGAAGCATCTGATATGACGCGTCGCAGCCAATGGGAATTTATTGCTCGTTTCGCTGCTTCAGACAAGGCCGACCTCGATATAGGAGAGGGGAATTTAGTTGCCATTTTGCGCGGCTGCAACGCCGATAACGCCGGTTCGCTCCATGGGACAGTTAATGCTTTCGCGTTCAAAAACATGTAGGGTCTGAAGCTTAGTCTTTGTGTACATTCCCTAGACCTATAAGATTTAAATAAAGAACTTTACATATTAAATATTGCGGCGTGCTTGGCCGAGAGTGAACATTCCTTAGTACTTCAAGAAGACTCGCGTTTACTCTTACCCTATGTAATTCGATGTTCCATTCGAATGATCGAGTTGCCGAGTTAGTCCTTCGAGTCTTCGATGCTCCATCATTCTAGGCAGAATGTCCGCGATAGCCAGTGTAATAGATAAGGGGCAGCGTGGCCTTGCCGACTCTTTCCTGACGATGGCAGGCTCTCGCTTCCTCGCGTAGCTACATATGAGACCGACGACTCGACGTTGTCTTCAGCCACCTTCAGCGCTCCTTGCTGCTTTCTCGAAGCTCCTTTTGTCATTTCTTCCTGGCGCAAGGTTTCCGATTAAAATTTTATATTTGGTTTCTACGCTTGTCGATTCTTATTCCGTCCGCGACATTTCTGGTGAAGGGGCGCGTACGCCCACAGGAGCCGCTGGACAAGATCAATTTCAAGCCCCGGAGAACTTATCTTTATGAAGCCGGACGAAGCTCGAGCACGCCCAGCCACCGGAATTTTCGCCATTGGTAAAACAGCCAAGAAAGAAGTCGACGAACTCCAAATTAATCCTCAGTCCTCCGCTGGGGCATGCCAGATGCCCGTCGTTGGTTTGGCATGTAAAGCCCCCAAATTTTAATTTAGTCGACGAACCCGGAGACATTTCCCCAGGACGAGCCGACTGAGACCCCTGTTGCCACATCCCCGTCGTGTTCCTGCCCGCCGCATCTCGTACTCCGATGCCCTACCACGGAGAGGTTTACGAAGACGTCGACGACTGGATACAGTAGTGCGACCGGGTGGCATGTCTCAAGTGATACACACCGAAGCAGAGCGCCCAAAATATTTATTTCCTACATAAAGGAACAGCCGTCCGGCTCTGGTTTGAAAACTGAGAAATGTCACTCACCTCCTCGGAATCGTGAAAAGAGCAGCTATCCGGTGCCTTTGCGGGCCAGCAGCGTCCGGAACGCCCCGAGGAACTACTCGAGGACAAAGTTCAAGGACCGAATTAAAGCATAGTCAGCTTCGTCGTAGACGTCCTCCTACAATTCAGCCGTGCGGATCCCCAAGTGCCGGAAGGCAAAAAAGCCCAAGATCTTGATACGTCCTTAAAAAAACAATTCTTAACTCTTCTTGCGCTAAGAGACACTAAAGTAAGACGGAACAAAATAATGCACTTGTTTCCTATATCTTGAAGCTAACATGTCGAAGATTTTGTTACGCTTTTTAAATAGATTGTGCAGTAGTCCGCTAGAATTGAAAATGTTTTAAATTGTTTAATTTTATTTATCTTCTAACCAATAATAATGCTCGCATATACTTTCCTCAAGTCGACCGGAGGAATGAATGTTTTATAAGATTATCTCGCTGTCTCGGTAGCGTCCTAACTTACTCTGCTTTCACCCTTTTGGTATGAAATAGATACTTTTTTCACCTCGTGAAAAAGTGTGAAGTGCAGCGTGAAGATTCATAACTACGATGGACCTTGCGAAGATTGTTTACGCTTCACCTTAGCGACGTTGCCCTTTCCATGTAAATTTTTGATGATTTTATTGCAATTGGAATTATCATGAAACAAAATTATATGAATATAAAAAAAGTGTTTTCAGCAATTGTCAAGATTCTTTACACGTGGAACGTATTCTACTTTACTTACACGAACAATGGCTGTTTTCGCTTGAAAGAAGACCTTAGGTACACGAGCTTTAACATTATTTACATTCGCAAGGCCTATTTTACAGGTTTTCAGTTAACATTATGTTTCTGGTAAAATATATTTTTCCGAAGACAGCAGCACAACGATTTTAAACTTTCTCTCAACATGTACTACTAAAGCTAGTGGATTTGAAAAATATTGGCCCAAACCTTCTCTGCCTCGTACCCGGACACAAACATATACTAACAGAACGACGAGAAAGCCGAGCAAGATGATTGGCCGTTGTGAGTTGCCATGGAAAACGCAATTAGGCTTCATTCAAGCATTAGAAGTTCTGAAAGGCTCATTGTGAACCACTCCCTGATCGCTATGAAGCATCTTCGTACTGTAGGCGCCTCCCGACAATATAAGAGTCTTTGGCACATCTCCAAGCGCCGACGCGGCATGTGGTGGCAGTACCAAAATGTACGCTTGTTTCGCCGGTGAGTGGACACCACAATATCGGTATAAAAAAATCTCCGCTATAAGGCTCCCCGTCACCAGTAAATTACGATCCCCTCACCATGAATAGAGAGTTCAAGGAGAAGCTGTTCATTCCATGAACCAAAATGGTTACCATAGGGGGGCTTGGAGCTATATTTTGACCCCCTGTGACTTTACCTGTGACAACTGAATCCAACAGACGCACACACACGCATGTTTACGCGGGTAGACATACGCTCACAGCCGCACGTACGAACACGCACACACATACATACATACGTGAGAACACGCAGACGCACGTGCACGGCACGCGCACACACGCCCAAACGCACACACTCAAGCCCAGAGACGTGGGCTGCAGACAATGAGTACAGCATTACACGTTGCAAGGTTTGTATAGAGCATATATAACTGGGAGATGATGTACGTCTTCGCAGTGTTGCTTCCCTGGCGTGACAAAACCAGTGGTTTTTATAATTTTAGTCGTCATAAAATAAAACCTGGTTTAAAAGACTGTTCACTACTCCATTTCGCGCATGAAGGCTTCACGCGCAAAAAAAATCACTTTCTACAAAAATAAGAATTCCTTTTTTAGCTTTAATGTCCACTCCAGGCGCAGACACATTAAGAGCGAGTAGTCGGGAGACTTCTTTTTCTTAAATATATATGTTCTGCCTGAAGTATCGTTTGTAAAACAAATGAGGACAGAAATGCCCATCTTGGTTTTTTACCCTTTACCTTTGACGGACATGTGTGCAATGATATTAGCTGGTATTAGGAATTGTAGAGCTTTACTTATCATTAAATCTTGCGTTTCAAATAGAGCTGACGCAAAAATTAGAATACTAATTCAATGTGAACAATGCACAGCATTAAAATCGGGGCATATATATCAACTTGCGGCCACCGATGGCTTTGAACTTGTGACGATCAATTGTCAGCACTAAAATGTGCGTGTTTCTGTGGCAATGTAAAACAGGTAAAACTTCGGTTTTATGTTTTACCCGAAAGGCCATTTTGAAATGTAAGCATTGCTAGGTGTAATAAATTAAGAGGTTCGGGTGTTTAATACTTTACCGGGATACTTGATTCCCGCAATGAAAATAAACGAGGTCACTTTTACAAACATACAAAACTTATACGGAGTATTCAAATTACGAAACGACGCGAAGTCTGGGGAGGTACAAAAATATATACGCGCCTCACAGTAGGGTTCAATGAAGCAGTACGAAATTTCGAAAAGGTTCAAAAAAATGGATTGAGTAGATCAAGGACGAAACCTATTTGTTCACGGTCTTGATCGCGACTAGGTACTTGAATGCATGGGCGATGGAGCGTGATAAGCCTCGAGTGATGATGAGATTGAGCCGAACTAAATGTTTCAAGAATAGTATGACATCTTCTTGGGCTGCGTTTTTGATTTTTCATAAAATTAATGGCGACTTTAAATTCTACTTTTTGAAGTATCACAAAAGTATTAACAATAAAAAAGTGTTACATGAAGGATACATTTTTTTAGCGATACACGTCTATTTCAAGGAAAGAAAAGGCATAGGTTTACATCAATTGTGCTTTCATGGCTCAAAGACTTCCTGCCTTAAAATGTTGAAAGCAACACACCGACTTCAATTTTGATTTAATCTACTAAAGAAAATAGCAACAATCAACTTGTCCAATCATTAACTTTCCTAGTATTCATAAAACTTGAATCCCTATAAATGTCCAGATTAAGAATACTGAAAAGGACTGGTATACTCAACAAAGAAACATTCAGTGGTATCTTGATACGCTTAACTGATATCCCCTGATAGAACCTTCACATCAAACGAATATTTAGAGCACATATCCTAATACGGTCCGGGCATATCCCGGAAACAATATTTAAATATATATATATATATACAAAGTAACCTGTGCACGCTAGAGCACTTTAATATAATTCAGAGGTACTGATGTAGCGGGGACGTTTTGTGGACTTCAAATGCAGAATTATTTCAGAGTTGACAACATTATTAGAGAGAATGACTATGTAAAGAATTACAAATATACCCAATAATTATACCAAAATAAAAAGAATTCTGCACATTTTTATAATTTAAAGCGCGCCGTTACAAACAATAAAGCAAACAAAACGTTTACATAAACAATGACCAATAAAAATTAACTTGGCGTATTGAGTTGTGCTTCCCAAGAATGTCCTTTACTACTCAGATCTAGTGTATAAAAGAAGTGTCAGAAGAGACATATAAATTAAAAACAGCATACTAATGTTTATCAAAAGCCATTTGATGTATTTGCATTTGTCCTAGAAAAGGAATTATATATGATAATATTTGAGAACCTTACAGCACACATCCTTGGGAGTAAATTGCGGCGCAAAACTCGCTTGTGGCATGTGTGTTGCGGGTTCCCATGGCAAATGGTCATCGGCATTGCTGAGAAAAGCAAAGAATTGATTCTATTAAGCGGATTTGATATTTTCAATGACGGAGCCGTAACTGTCGGAACAAAGTGAACAACAGTTTAGATTCCTCCCAACGAGCAACACCCAAACATTAAATGAGCATTGATGGATGCATAAAAGTCGCATTTCTGCATAAAAAGGTAATAAATTATGTCGATTGTTTAGCCTCTATACAGTGGCGCAGCTGGAAACGTCACCTGCTTTAAACAAGCGATTTTGTTTTGGATTTTGTTTGGATTTGCTTCCCGGATACGAGGCGAGAACGAAGTTTTCGAAGAGGGCGGTTTCTCTTTCGCCCTTTTTGGTAAATATGTCATTGGCACACCCTCGGGAGTGATTGTGGACGCGACCAATCTTTGGGCTAAACCGTACCACCTACCCCTGGCGTATAAATTTCCGAAATGCTAGATAAGCTGCCCTCGAAATGATGGCTGGGAGACTCTCAGGGGGAGCCCCTCGTCATCGGAGCCCTTACTTTCTTTTGGTAGTTTCCCTCTTCCCCCGAATCTGTTTAGCACGGTAGCACTGGCCCCATCAGTTGAATTTACCTTAAAAGGCAGCAACAACCCTTTTAGTGTTTTTTTATGGGCAAAGCGTAGTGGCGAAAGCACAATAAACCAGGATCTTCAAAATCGCTGTGTTACAAAGTTGACTCCTCTCCACCAGAGCCTACACCTGTCTTTGGAAGGACCATACCCTAGGACTCCTCGACATCCAGCTACAATTTGGGTTCTGCTGTGCCGTGTCTTCAAATTAGTAGAATCCCACAGTTTTCACGTGTATTGACGTCGATGACAACCTAAGAAACAGAGCAATACGTCGACTTAGGTGGTGCTTTTTGTTTAGACTGTGTTCAAATCTTCCTAAACTCTCAAAACTGGAGTTGTCTTACACCCTTTTCCGCACATACTAAACCGCAAAACTTCAGATCGATGTACAAACCTGACGTTGAACTGACGGCCCAAATCTAACGAGGGGCTTGATAACGTTGTGCTATCAATTATTAAACAACTGAATTCTGTATCAACGACTAGAAAACAAAACACTGAGGTTTTTTGCAGCAGGCTCAAGAAAATCTCGATATCTTTTTTTTTTGTAGTCTGTAACACGTACACTAGATTTTAACGCATGTACTGTACAATTCAACAGTGGCATTCCTTTTTGACGGTGACCCACCAGAAATGCCACCTACCGTATATCCATTTTTATTCAGCTTCTTCAGAAGAAAAGATCTAGCATACCAACATCTTAGTGCTTATGTATATATGACCAAATAGATAGGGTTGAAAAACATCCAGCTAGAGTGTGCGTCATGTTTTCTGCGTCAACTCTTGCATCGATTGTATCCGGTCTACGTAAACGGCGTTGAATCGCATTGTTCATTGCCTATATGTTTTGCAGTCGTCTGGTTTTATTTTAAGGTAAATTTTCGCATATGTTCAGGACTTCACGACAAGAAATTCTTTTACCAAGTGGAAGTTTCCTTCAGTCGAAATGCGCGGTTATTTTTTTTCGTAGAATGACGTAGAGCGCACGTCATTCTACTTTTTATCATTAAAAAATTTCAAAAGGCGTTCATACACGTGCGCTTACAAAATAAATTAAGTAATCAAGCCAGATTGAGCCTAACTCCCGCAAAAACACATAAAAACATAAAATGAGGTGCAACGCATTTAAAAAAAAAAAATACAATTGATCTTACAGAAACAGTCATCCAAACCAAGCACACACATGCTGCTAACGAAATTATTATATTTAAATACACCCGGGAAAGAACACGTACCTAATACAGTCGCGTTAGGAAAGATATGAGGCATTGTTGGGTATGGCTTTTTCGAGTCACAGAGTGAAATTCTGTTAAGAAAAAAAAACCGAAATTGTATTTCCTTACAATTCGGTAGCAAATCTTTCATTGGTGAGGTAGTTATCTAGAAGCGGGTTTCAAAATCGTAATATATTTTAGACAAAATTCAAATCAAACTTATTTATTTTAAGTCTTTTTTTGTTTAGATGACGTTAATCGGATTGAAATCACTGTAGGAGCACGTCGTTTCTCCTTAACAGGGCACCGCAAGGAAAAAATGAGTTTTTTTAAATGGCATAGATGAAACACGTATTTCTAAAAAAACAATTTTTCCAAAACAAAAAAAATCGCGCAATATCTACACCGGTAAACGCAATTTAGGTGGAAATCATGGCCCGCCCTAAGTTCCGTCCAGAAATCGGTGCGCCAACCATTACTACTTATATTGCTTGGTTGCTTGAGCGAACACGCTAACAAACGTAGTGTCTCTCTTTCGCAATGTCGGGTGCGTATAGTTTAGAAGCCTTACAACGCCTGCTACTTGCACGGGCAGACGCGCGGCAGTCTCCGGCACCGTCTGCTATTTCACCGCTCTCTTTCGTTGTGTATGCAATGTCCTTGAGACGCGGACACGAAAGCTGCGCGTCGGTGTCTGCTTTCGCATCCGTCCGTCTGCTATTCCGTTCCCGTCTAAGAACGTCTGTAACAGACGATACGGTCATGAAAGCGGCGTTCTAGCGTTCCATCATCCACAAACCACGGTTCAATACCACCTGTACCACCGTATTTCAGCGTCTATCGATTTGCAGTAAAAAGTGACCGAAAAGAATAAAAAAAATGAACAAACTAAATATACAGCCCTTCCAGTTTACTGTTCTTGTTATGTTTTTCACATGGCTTCCGCGAGCAAGGTGGATGAGTGACTCAAAATCAAAACGGGAAGTAGAAATATTGGCTTTGGTAGGACAGGTAAACTTGAAAACTTCAAAAGCTCCTTTCGAGGCGCATTGACGGGAACATACCTAGACACACTTGATTGGAGCCGAACGCCCGATTGTCTCCAACCAAATGGCTCGCAAATCCTCACCTGTATAGGTATCCGATATTGAAACCATGGTCGCAGTCACAATGGTTGCAAAATTCACGAAGCAGCGGGGCCCCTTTTACGGAAGCCTATATCTTTATTCATCGTCATCACACGCAACGAAATAAATCAAGCCAGGTCGATGAAAATAGTTGATCTGGGACGCTAGGCTTAGGCCAGTCCCGCTACGAGAACAAGCATCGGCACAGCGCTTCAGAGGGCGCGTACTTGCGGCAGTTGTTTGTTGAAAACAACTTCGGTTGAGGAAATCTTCCTCTAAACACCTCCGGAAATTCAAAACCACTCGTACTCATAAAAATTGAGGAGCTCAACAAGTACTGCTCGGTCAGCCCTTCGCGGACGCCGGCAGCCATGTTTGTTACACTTTCAAACCAAAGCGGGCAGAAGCAATATCAGAATACATTTGAAAACAAGAGTGACTATATTTTAATTATTTTTTCTTAAACAAAAAATATAGCCGATTAAAAAGCTATTACCGCATAGAGATACAAATTTACAATCGACGTTTCACAAGTCAATTATCTCTCCAGCCACTAAGACATGTAAGCACCTTGTAAGCACCGGGTGGGGCTACGGTGCCTGGAGCGCGTCTTCGACTGGTGTGTTTAGCGTCCTCTGCCGCACATACATCGCCAACTTCAAAATCGATTCCGACCTTAACGATGTAGGGCGTAACGACGACGAACGGCCTACATCGTCAAGTTTAATATCAACATCAAAAACAACAACAACAACAACGACACCGACAAAGACGACGAAAACGACAACAGCAACAACGACAAGAACATTTCGTTAAATCGACATTTGACGAAATGTCCATTTCGTTAAATCGTAGAAGCATCAAATTTTACAAGTAAAACAAAAGCACAAATATCACGCGACTTTCGTTTTAAGACTACAGGAATGAATCTAGAGGCTTTACTCCATTGTTAAGAAGATGGAGACGACTACCGGGAAGGTGGACGACCGTCTCGTGCCAGGCCCCACGGGCAACTTCGCCTTCATAAACCACTCTAATTTCTGTCATCACGTGTTCTGTCCTCTATGCTGGAAACAGAGTTATCCTGACACTATATAACAGCCCCCGTACACATTTTCTGGAGTGTACAAGAATTGTATTTATTATTATTTTATTTATTTCACAATACTTTCAGCCCTGTTAAGGGCCAAAGTAGGAGTGGGTAACACAAGGCGATAAATAAAGGTTTTGAAGTGATGAATGGTTTTATCAGTAACCAACGCAAGTATTCGAGATAGATCTCCTATTTTAACTGAACGTTTTATTGCTCTGACACTTATAATAGGTTGCTTTTAAAATTATTTCCTCTTCAGATTTACCATTTACTCTTCAGCTAGGTAATCTAGTTTTTAATAAGCAGACAGGGGTCATTCTTGGATCACAATTCTTCATCAGTATCAGTTCCTGTCACTTCAGGTGTCCGCCAAGGCAGTGCCCTCGGTCCCCTCATTTTTTAATATATATAAACGATCTTCCATCGTAAATTAAATCAACTATGACACTATTTGCAGACGATGGTGTTATTCACTGAAAAAATTGTTGTCCCATAAACCATCACATATTTCAATATGACCTTGTCGCTATAAGTGCTTGGTGCCCACAATGGCGGATGAACATCAATCCCACAAAACGTAAGCTGGTGAACATTGCCACAATCTTAAAGAAATCGTTTATTCAATATTCGTTACTAACGCAGCAACTGGAATCAGTACCATTATACAAATACCTGGGAGTCATTTTTCGGAAACATTAGGATTGAATGAACACAGCGACAGCAAAATCAACCGCTCGCTAAAACAAGTAGGTTTTTTTTAAGACGGATCCTATATTTGGACCCCATAGCAATAAAATTACTTGTTCATAAAACATTAATTTAACCTAAACTATAACATACAATCATTATGTGACATTCATATCAAAATTACCTCGCTTCTAAATTATTGCCTGTTCAGGACAAGGCTGCCCAAATTTCTATTAAACAATTTCTCGACTGAAATGGTGTATTCGCTGTGAAATTCACTTTTAGTCATCATTTATTATCCAACAGGCATAAAATCAACCAAATGCGTTTTTTTACGTGCGATATACCATTGCAACTCAAACTTCAGAAACACTTATTGCCATTACATTTCTTCTCGAACCGATAATTCATGCGAAGTTCAGTGATTCCCTCTCACCCTAATTTTTTTTCTCCCCTTATACTGTCGATTACGAAATGGAATGACTTTCCAGGCCAGTTAGTTTCTAACATGAATCATAATTCATTTAAATAAATGTGCGAGCGCCTGTGATCCGAGAACGTGCATGATTTACTATGCCTTTTTTTTTCCTTATTTCCTTTTTGCTTTCAGTTGAAACTGAATTCTGTGCAATGTGTTAAGTGTATTTCGAAAGTTGTTCTTTGTTAATTACATATGATGAGATCATCTTACTATAAATGTATTTCACTGCCAACCCCCACATGTAATGCGGTCTTTAAAAGACCACTTTGAGGTAAGTAATGGAAATGATATGAAATATTATAAAACTCGGCTACCATTCTTATCATTAACTCTTTCGCAGTGCCAACCTCGTGCCGCCTGCAAGAGATAAATCTGTTTCGCACCAACCGCTTCAACACGTGCTTCATAATATTGGTTTTGAAAGTGACTTATTTAGAGGTTGACGCTCGGCAAAGACTCAACTTGAAAACATATGTTTATTTTTGTTGAGAAAAAATTAATTAGTGCATGTTTGGTAATTACTTTGTTAATTGAGGTTTCTTTAATATTCCTAGCTTCCATCGTGTCTAAAAGTTTGTTCCCGAAAATGAAAATATTTTTTTTTCTTAACCACCCTACAGGTAAGATGTTAAGGAAGCGTTCGCTGAAACACCCGGTATAATTCTATCTTCATAATAGAGGGTGTCTCTAAACCCACTGAAGTCCCGCTTGTTTCACATACCATTACCTATTAAATTATAAGTGACATTGGCCCGTAATGGTAATCAAAATTTCTGCTCTGCGAGAAATTTATTTCAAGTGCAAATCTTGGAGCATTCAAATGGAGGCTGTATCTCAGAGTAAGTACCCGTATTTTGTTTCGAGAAAGATATCGTATTTCTTTAAAGAAGCGATGTAGATCACGCTTATTTTTGCTCTTTATAGGTACTAGCTGGTGCTCCCAGTCGTTTTTATTTTTCCATATATAATTCTGTGGGAGAGGTAATCGTGATCCATAGCCTCACCAAATATAACAGATAGGCGATTCTCATGAGCGGGTTTCTAATTCCCCCTCGAATTCAGTACTCTGTGTGAAAATACCACCCAGCGAAAACGACATTTTCAAACACACGCTGAATAGTAAGTTGGTAATAAAGTTTACGAATCCTAAAATTTTCTACTCACGCCTGAAGTCACGCCTGAAATTAAAATCCTGGGTGATTTGGTACCAAATTTAACCGATCTCTTATGTTCAATCTCCAGAACGTGCAATAAATATTCTATATATTAGAGGAAAGTTAAGTTTTGGGAGTTGCACAGGTAGTCCAAGATGGGCATGCCCACGCTTTGCGCCCTTGGAGACCATATCTATGTTAACCTTTCCCCCTTATAGCCGAGTTGGTACCCAGGTGCATGCACGGGTAACCCAAGTTTGGCGTTTGGCGTGCCCACGCGGTACCCCCGTGGAGCCTACATTTGTGCTAACCCTGCCCCCGTACAGCTGAAGTGGAACCCGCAGGGGCATTGCACGGGCAGCCCAAGTTAGGTATGGCCATGTTTGACATTGTGGAGAAGACATAAGTGCTAACTTGGCCCCTGCACAACCGAAGTGGGACTTACGGGGGTTTCACCTAGGCAGCCCAAGTCGGGCATGCCACACTTTGAAACCGCGGAGACCGCACCATTGCTAACATGGCCCGTGCACAGCCGAGGCGCAACCCACGGGGGTTTTAGTTAGGCAACCTAAGTCGGGTATGCCCATGCTTTGCCGCCACGGAACCCACGTCTCTGTATACATGTCGCCCGCAAAGGCGTGGTGAGACCCACGGGAGTTTTACGTATAGGCAGCACATCTCGGGCACGCTCAGGCTCAGCCACCGTGAAGTCTGCATCATTGCATTTTAACCCTGTAGGATTGAGGTGGGTCCCACGAGATTTTATATGGTTAGACCAAGCTGGGCATGCCCACGCTTTGCCGCCGTGTATGGAGTCTAAAGCTGTGCTGACTTGGGTCCCACAAAGCCGAATATGGAGCCATGGGATTTTTACGTGGGCAGCCCAAGTCGGGCATGTCCACGCTTCGTAAGCGTAGAGCCTGTACTATCCCAACTTCGCCGCCGCAAAGCCGAAATGGGACCCACCGGGGGTTTCGCACAGGCAGACAAACTCGGAACGCCCAAGTTTTGCCGCCGTGAAGCTCTCATATCACAGTTGGCTACCGTAAAGTCGAGGTGGTTCTAATGGGGGTTTTGCATAGGCAACACAAGTTGGGACTGCCCACACTTCACCGTCATTCAGCCTACATAATCCCACCCTTGACCCCGAACGGCCAAGATGTGACCCAGGTATTTTTTTACATGGGCAGTCCAAGTTGGGCATGTCCGCTCTTTGCCGCCGTGGAGCTCCCATATTCGCAAATGTGGCCCCTTCAGGACGGCGGAGGGACGCACGGAGTTTTTACATGGGCAGCCTAAGTCGGGTATGCACACGCTTCGCAGCCGTTGTGCTCACATCATCGCAACTTGGCCACCGTGCGGCCGAGGTAGGACCTACGGGGGTTTTACATGGGCAGCCCGATTCGGGCGTGCCCTCGCGTAGACGAAGTGGGACCCACGCATGCATAGCATGGGCAGCCCAAATTAGGCTGGCCCCGCTGTACCAAATTTTGTCCTCGCATATCCGAGGTGGGATCCACCACGGCACTGCGAGGGCAGCCCAAGTTGGGCATGCCCACGACACGCCCACGTGGGACCAACGTGGGTTTCAGATGGGCTGCCCAAGCCTCCATTGCTCACGTGGGCTCCACATGGGCCACGCCTGTTGTGCTAATTGGGCGAATATCTACGTGCTAGAACAGTCCCATCAATGTTTTCTTGGGGGATAGAGTAACCGGAATCATCCCCGTCTTTTTACAATATTACTCTCTATATCTTTTTAAAATATTTTTTTTTTTCTGGACAGCATTTGTCTTCTTTTGATGGCTTAATAGCAAGTTTAATAGCGCACTTAAACAGTTCGCATACGCAAAAATTATCTGCGTAGCTATGATCCAAATCAAAACGCGTTTTGGGATCTGTGAAAGCGCAGTGGCGATAACGCTATTTATTTGCATGCCCAAAGCTTTTGCGTACCCTATTCTAACATTCATTAATGAGTGGTTTTGTAATGAATAACGTTGAACCGCTTCATAGATGGACTGACAATTTAGGTTGTCGTGAGCTTACAGGGAGAATTAATCCGTTCGATATTACTAGGCAGGAAAAAAAACCACAACGTTATAAAACAATTTGACAGCTGATTTGCAAATTGTGCAAATAAGAAAATAAAACTTTGAACGCGTGAAAAGTAAAAATTACTTCGTCCTTAAAAAAAAAAATTCTTATCTGTTTTTGCACTTAGAAACACATCAGCGGGAATAAACAACATCATGCAATTTTTTTTTATCTTAAAACTTGAAAGTCGACAATTTTGTCACAGATTTTTGGATGGTATGGGCAGTAGTGTGCTAGAATGGGTAATGGGTAAACCAGTAATGATGTTCACATAAATTGTCGCAGAGGATCGCCGGAGGAGTGAATGTTGCATAAGACTCCCTATCTCGCCCTCTCCGTGCAATGCGAATTATTCTGTTTCCACCTTCTCGCAAGAAAAAAAGAATTTCTTTTGTTAACGTCCAGGTGCAGTGTGAACATGCATGGCTGCGTTGAACCTTGCGACGATTGTTTATGCCTTACCTTAGCGACGTTGCCCTTTGCACGTGCCTTTTTTATGATTTTTATTAAAATTTGAATCCACGTGAAACGAAAATTTGAATACATAACAATTGTTTTCAGCGACTGTCAAGTTTCTTTAAAGGTAAATCGTATTGTATTTTGCTAGATGAATAATGGCTGTTTTTGGTTGAAAACGAACCGGGGGTGAACGGTCTTAGACAATACTTCGACTCGCTAGGCTCAGTTTTACTGGTTTTACTTTACAACATGTTTGTCTCATAATACCTCTTTCTGAAGAGAGCAGCACGACGATTTTACACTTTCTCTCATTAGCTAGGACTAAAGTCAGTCGATCCTGAGAAATATAGCCCGATTGCCTTCCCTGCCAGATATATGGACACAAACAAACGCTAACATAAAGACGACAAAACCGCGTAAGGTGATTGGCCGTTCTCGGTTGCCATGGCAGTCGCCATTTGGCTTCATTCAAACCTGCGAAGTTTCTAAAAGCTCGTCCTGTACCAGTCCCATATTGGTATAAAGAATCATCGTACTGAAAGCGTTTCAAAACAAGCGTTTTTGGCACATGCTCACCTCTACAGACCTCTTATAATAACATATGGTTCAAGACAGGGAACTAATTTTTTCAATGCCTCCAAGCACCGATCCTCCATGTACGGAGATGTGCGCTTGTTTCGCGGGTGAGTGGATAGCCAACTCTCGCTATGAAAGAAGCGTCTCTATAAAGCTCCATGTCACCAGCGTATTTCGATCGCCTTAATACGAATGGAGAGGTTAAGGAGAAGCTGCTCTTTACAGGAACGAAATTGGTGACCATACAGAGAGCATGGGGCTACTTTTCAGGATCCTGCAATTCCAGCTACGACCGCTGAATGAAACGGACGGACACACACGCATGCTCACTCTTGAACACACACCGACACACGCACACCAGGCGAAGGCACGCACACGCACATACGTAAGCACGAACACACAGGCGCACGTGCACGGCCACGCTCGCAGGAGCACGAAAAGACACAGACGCCCAAACCCACGCACACGTTCACGCACTCAAGCTCAGAGACGTGGGCTGCAGAGAATGGCTGCTGCATTCCACGTTGCAAAGATTGTATAGAGAATATACAACTAGGAGATGGTGTACGCCTTCAAAGTGTCACTTCCCTGGTGTAGCAAAACCTGTGGTTTTTACATTTTTAGTCGTCATGAAATGGAACCTACTTTAAAAAAAAAATGTTCACCACTCCATTTCGTTTACGATGCCTTCACGCTCAAAATAACTCGCTCTCTTAAGAAATAACAATCTGTTTCAGCTGGAATGTCCACTGCAGGCGCAGGGACATTTCCATGGTCCATAGTCGCGGAAATTGATTTACTTCGAAGTATATTCCTTGTGTCTGAAGTATCGTTTGTAAAACAAATGAGGACAGAAATGTCAATCTATTTTTTCTACATGTTGGCGTTTTCGCGGTTATGGACAGTAATATTAACAAGAGTTAGTTTTTGTAGCGATTTATTTATTAAAAAAACTTACGTTTCAAATCCAGCTTACAAGACAATTATAATACGAACTCAGTGTGAACAATGCGCAGTATTAACCACGAGGCATATTTTCGCTTGTGGCCCGCGTTGACCCTCAGTAGGTGACGTGCAATAGTCACCATTAAAATATGTGTTTGTGAGCCTTATGTATGTTAATTCGGTTTTATATGTTTTACCCGAAAGATTGTTCCGTAATGTGAGCACTGGTAAGTGTAATAAAGTAGTAGGTCCGGGAGGTTTAACCAATATTTTGCACGGATACTTGATTCCCGCAATAAAAGGCCAACAAGGTCTCTTTTACATTCATAGAAAAACTATATTAATATTTAAATTGTTAAACCACGCGAAGTCCGGGGAGATACAAAAACATATCCACGTCTCACAGTAGCCTTCAAAAAAGCAGTACGAAATTTCGAGGGGGATCCTAAAAAGGGATGCAGTAATTCACGGACGAAACCTCTTTGTTCGCGGTCTTGATCGGGACCGGGTACTTTGTATGCATAGGCGATGGAGAGGTGATAATCCTGGGACGATGTGGAGGTTCAGCCGAACTAAATGTCGCAATAATAATATGATATCTTCGTGGGCCACGTTTTTGAGTTTTAATAAACTAAAGGCCAATTTTAAGTTCATACATTTTAAAGTATCACATTTAAGCATTAACAATAAAACAAAAAAAATTTGTTTTACCTAAATAACATATATTTTGAGGGATACACGTCTCTTTCAAGCATTAATAAGGTATAGTTTTTCTTTATGTATGCTTTGTTGGCTCAGACCGCTTTCTGACTTTGACTTACAAGGCATGTAGAAACCGGAAGACATCGTACCTTAAAACCATAAAAGGAGCAGCACACCGATTTCGATTTTGATACCTTCGACAAAAGGCATCAACAACAATAAACTTGTTCAGTCATCAACTTTCCTATAGTTTATAAAACTGGAATCTTTCTGAATCCTCAGATTACGAATTTTGAAAAGGACTTGTATTCTCGACAAAAAAAATTTCAGTTGTATCTTGATACCCTTTGACGTTTTAAAATACGCTTAACTAATATACGCTGATCGAACCTTCACGTCATACGAATATTTGGAGCACATGTCCTAATGGGGTTCAGGCATATCCCAGAAATAATTTTTAGGTATATATACACGGGCGTAACAACCGGGAGGGGAGGGGGCAAGGGGGGCGCTTGCCCCCCCCCCCCTGTTCTCAGAGTGAGGGGGCATGACATGTGTTTTGCCCCCCCCCCCCCCCCCCCTGAAACAGCCGCCAAACACTGGCCAGCGACGCCCAAGGAATACCAAGGACACCGCCCCCCGACCCGGGGGGGGGGGGGGGGGAGCATATTTTTAACGCGCATGCGATACAAACCTCAGCAACGGTGCTCACGCCGGATTGGCAAAGCGCCCGTGCGCATACACAATTGGCCCTCTCCTCTACCCCCCCCCCCCCTCCCCTCTTTTACAACGCCTACACACACACACGCCGTAAACGTCAGTGATGGGCCGAATCTGCCGTACTTCGGATTCGGCAAAGTTCCGCACATGCCGAAATTTTATAAGAAAGTTCGGCAAAGATTCGGAAAATATTTAACAAATGTCTGCGCACGCGCACGAACGCGACGGGGCCATGGATCGCAAATGGACGCCGCGCAGTCGCGCGGTTACCATCGCACAGTTTAGTACAACCAGCGGTTACGGCGAGGTTTGGAGTAGGCGACACGGTAACTTTGCGTTTGTGCGCTTTCGCGAGTGTGGTTCTCTTCAATATTTTCTGCCTCAAGAACAGAAGATCGAGCAGTAGTTTACGCAGTCCACTGCGCAAGTGACAATTGATGCAGTGCATTTTGGATCGTGTGATTTTCATTTGACCTTTCCATTGATGCAACGAGGAATTTGAAACATTGACTGACAACTGACAATTACGATCAGTGTGCGCAGCCCACTGCCGTCAAACGGGACAGAGTCACGAGAGCTTGCCAGAATGTATGGGACGTTGCCGGCGTCCTCGTCATAATGTGATACATGTTTTCTGCCTTCTTTTCTTTCCTTTTTACGTACTTTCTGTAGTGCGTATATTCTGTACATTTATTTGCCTGTTTTTTTTTTCATATGTGGTGGCGGGCTGGCAGCAGACGTAGAAGCTACTCAAAAAAAGTAATTAAGTTAAGTTACCGAGTATTATCCTCAAAGGTAATTTGAGTAGAGTAGAAATTACTCAAATAGAAAGTAATTGAGTAAATAACTAATTACGGTAAAAAAGTAGCAAATTACTTTTGAAGTTACTTTTATTTTTTTCTATGCTATCAAGGAAGTTCTTACAAAAGGTTTTGATGCGTTAGCAAAATTCTGCTAGCCGAATATAAAGCGGCTTGTGTTTTCACATAAATTCTTTAATAGCCGGTTCTGCTACTGCATGCCTAATTCTTGTGTACTTATTTTAAGGCAAGGATGTCTTGCGGATGTATCATTTCACCTTTGAGGTTTAGCACTGCCTGTGCTTGATTTCGCAGACAGTGTTTGATTGCTTACAGTGATGCGTAAAGTACGTCTAAAAGCTACCTGGAAGTACAAAGTAAATGAAAGATTATTTACTTCATGTTAAGTTGTAAGTACGCCGAATGCAATGTACTTGAAGTAAAGTACTATATACAAAATGTACTTCCAAAGTAAAGTTGAAGTACTTTTTAACACACTCTTTCAGAATGCCCTTTCATTTCCTATACAACGTTATTTTTTGTTTTGTTTTTTAATTGGCCGGTATGCATTGTTTTAGTGGAAATTGGAGGGGCATCAGTTCTTTTCGGAAAGAATGGCAAATTCGGAAATGCATCAGTTGTTCTTTTTTGGAAATGGCGGCCAATAATACACCACAGAGTAATTGCTTTATTCTCGCTGCCGAACCATTTAACACAATCAGCTTATAAAACACTTATTTGTATCGGTTTTATAGCCGCCATTACTTTACTCAGAGAAATGACCATATGACGTCTCGAAAGACAGCACAAGTTATACAGGAGCACCAGATGAACTTCAGAGCGGGTGCTGCACCTTATTACCTCTTTTGAGTGAGGATGTAGTGTGTATCCTTCCTGTAGTCGGCAAGAATTCCTACATTGGGGAGAAGCGAGGACAAGCCCTTTCTTCAAATGCGTCAAGTCTCCTTGAGCTTCGGGACACAGAGAGACGTCAATCTTCGGCGCTACTTCCTCAGTTACTCGGCCTCTCTTGCGTCGTGTCTGTTCGCTCCCCGCGCCTCGATCGTAGCAGTGTTGTTGCAGTGGGGACTCGGTAAACTTTTTGTGGGGTTTGAACTATCCAAATTACTTTTCTCGTCCCCCCCCCCCCCCCATCGTTTCTACGCCACATGCTTCCCCCTCTGCAATTATCAGCTGACCTTAAAACACCTTATCTCTGTTGATAGGCAAAACAACCACTGAAATTCGAACGTAATTTGTAATTTGAGTGTCACTCCGAAAAGTAGTTAAGCTACTCATAGCCAAAATAGAAATGTAATTCAAAGTTACTAAAATACCCAGAAAAGTAGTTAAACTACAATAACTTGAGTAAAGTAGCTGAACTACGTACAAGTTTGGCTGGCAGGAGCCCTCGGAAAAGTAGTTAAAAGAGATGTCACTCGGAAAAGTAGTTAAACTACTCATAACCAAAATAGAAATGTAACTGAAAGTTACTAAACTACCCAGAAAAGTAGTTAAACTACAGTAACTTGAGTAAAGTAGCTGAACTACGTACAAGTTTGGCTGGCAGGAGCTCTGCGTAAGGGTTTCCACCTGTCTGCCTAGCCCCGCACACCACCACATGGGCCCCTTCCAGTATGTGCAAATAAAATTATTATGATTATTGTTATTATTATTACTATTATTATAACAGTCTTGTTTTCACCTCACATGTAGTTTGTGCCAAAGCAGAATAATATTGCGTTTTAGTTCGCATCATTTCGCGATTTCCATGTATCTGCATAAAATTAAACACAGAACTATCATGCTCGACGTTGCACATTCGACATTCCTAACTCTCCCCAACTTCCTAAACGTCCGTGTGTGTCCTAACACCAGGAACTGGAATTTAAAGATTAAAAACGTAACGTATATGGAACGCGCACTTTCATGCAAAGCTGACGTCAAGTGACTCAAATCGAAAAACATGCATATTTGCAATATTGTTATCTCTTCTGATGAAGGTAAAGCAACCATTGCATTCGTTTTTGCGCACGAAGCGGTGACTCCCAGAGAAAGTAAAAACGCAGGGATTGCCTTTATTTTAACAATGTAATCAAACTTTCAGGCGTGCGCTGATGAAGCCTCAAAATCAAAACTCTCGTAGCGTGATTCGTGACTGCGCCGGCTACTACCCAACCTCGTTGCCACTCCACTATCTGCAAGCAAATACTAAAATTGCCATGTAAACACACAAAAGCGATATCGATACTATCTTGTAGAATATCACCTTATTTTGTCATAACTGTGTCAATATGCACTACATGTTGTGTTAAAGTTAAGAAAAAAAAAACATTAACCTTTTTTTGTCAAAGAAAACTAAATATCAATGTTAAGCCTCGTAACAGTGCATTTTTGCCGAATCATTGCCGAATCTTTAAAAAAGTTTGGCAAAAGTTGCGCCGAATTTTCGATTCGGCAAAAGTTTGGCCCATAGTAAAGATATAAAATATATTTTTATATTTTTAGTAAAAACTAGTAAAAATATGCAACCCGTAGGGGCGTGGGAAGGGGGGGGGGGAAGAGGGTCTGGTTTGCCCCCCCCCCCCCCCCCACACACACACACACACACTCAAAGAGAAGTTGGTACGGCTAGGGCACTGTAATATACTTCAGAGGTAGAGCTTCTTGTGAACTTCAGATGCAGAATTAGTTTATCCTTGACAACCTTATTAGACAAAATAAAGCATGTGCATGATTACAAATATATGCCAGTAGGTATATATTACCAAAAAAAAAAGAAAAGTCTACAATTTTTTTTCAATAACCTAAAGCGCGCGTTCACAAACAAAGAACCCAACGAAAGATTTATATAAAAAATGACCCATACAAATTAATAACTTGGCGTATTGAGTTTTGCCTTTCCTAGAATATTTCCTTTACGGCTGAGATCCAGGAGTAAGAAGAAGTTTTAGAATATACAAAGAAATTAAAAAGAGACAACTAATGTTAATCTTGATGTATTGGTGTATTGGCATTTGTTCTACGAGGATAATTAGGTACGATCATACTTGAGCACGTTACAGCACGCAGTCCTTGGAAGTAAATTTCGGCGCCAAACTCGCTTGTGGCATGTGTCTTGGGGGTTCACATGACAATGGTCATCGGCATTTCTGAGAAGCGCGAAGCGTGGGTTTTATTAAGTGGCGAAGCGATAACTGTCGTGAAGAAAGAGAACAGCAGTTTAGTTTCCTTCAAACGAGCACACTCAACCATTAATGAACATTGATGAATGCACAAAAGACGCCTTTTGGCATAAATACGTAACATTCACAGGGTCTCTTAAGCTACCTCTAAAACGACGTGAAGGCGAAAGCCCAAGCGTCAAAGCCATTTAAGACAAAACACGATTTACTCGCTGAGTCATCTCTCTTAATGCGCCAAGTCATGTGCTGAGTCGTCCTTGTGAATGTGCTGAGTCATCCCTCGCAATTTGCTGAGTCATTATCTTAATTCACTTAGTCATCCACTGAGTGGTCTCGTAAACGTTTTGGTACCTTTCTCGTCGCCGACGTGTTTTCGCCCAAGGACTTAGAAGGTCGACTGAACGATGAGACGTATAAGGCTTTCGCCTTAATAAGTTATGTATATTGTTTAGGCTGGGTACAGTGGCGCGGAGGGAAACGCCACCAGCTGTGAACAAGCGGTTTTGCTTTGGCTTTGCTTCCCGGATACGAGGCGAGGACAAATTTCTCGGAGAGGGCGGTGTCTCTCTTCGAGACACCGCAGACACAGATAGGAATTGAAATATCACATCGACGATAAGAAGGCCGTAGAGTTTGATCTGCGTCGTCGCCTACCGGATGCGTGCATGGTGCACAAATTGGAAAGCAGTGCAACGTCAGCGCTTTACTCTGACATGTGTCCAATCAGTTAGCTTACAAGCCAGAATCGCTGGATCACGCAGTACTCGTGTTCAGCTAGTGACTAACGCTTGCCTCCGGAGGGCAACGCACAAATTGCAGCGATATAAGGCGGAGTGTTTCCTGAAGGTTGTGTCTATCTATGCAGACGATGTGTGCCTCTGGGTGGCAGGAATATACACAACACAGATACACCGGAGCATACAAGACGCCACGCAAGCAGTAGACGAGTTTTTGGCTGAATCGGGGTTGTCCCTGTCAAAGAGCAAGACCGTCTGGATGCCGGTACGGGGGAATGGAAGAAGGTTTCAACCGCCAAGCATCGTGTTAGCGGGGGAGAACGTCACAAAGGTCACCAAGCAGAGGTTCCTGGGAATCGTCATCACAAGCAGGTTGAGATGGGCACAAGCCGTAAAAGCGACATCGGAAACATGCAGGCCTGCCATGAACGCTGTTCGCCGTATGACTGGAACCGCGTGGGGATGCACGGAGCGGACCATCACAGCTGCCCACACGGCGCTTGTAACGTCAAGGATAATGTATAGACTCCCATACATGGCCCCATCTCGGACGGACCTGGAGAGGATGGAACAACGACATCGGCATGGACTACGAACAGCACTGGGGATTCCCAACGCTGCCAGGAACGACGCGGTCCTTCTGGAGGCGGGGACAGAGTCGCTCGCAAGACAGGCCAAAGGAAGGAGACTTCACCAGCTGGCGCGATTATCTATGACCCACCCGGGCAGATGGTTCCTACATCGAGTCCAGGCCCGGATGAAATCGCTATGGAGCGAGGCGGTAGAAGAGTTCCACAATGTCACGGACCCACTACCGACGAGGACGGACGAAGCAAGGATGGCTCCATGGGACGTAATCAAGGTGTCCAGTGACGTAAGAATCAAGAACCTGCGTTCAAAGAAAGATAGGCCAGGCATCGCTATCAGAGCAGCAGTTGAAGCACACTTGGAAGAACACCATAGGGGAAAGCTTCGAATATACACGGACGGGTCTGTAAACAAAGCAAGAACCTCCAGCACTGCGGCCTACTGCATACCAGAGAAAGGCTGGGAGCGGGGCGGGAGACTTCAAACACCCAGATCTTCCACGGTGGCCGAACTGGTGGCCATCGATAAAGCCCTCCAAGCTGCCACCCTATTGCCACCACAGGGAATGGTGGTGCTCGCCGACTCGAGATGCGCCCTTCAGAAGATTGCGAATGCAGAGTGCGGGGACCCAGCAACGACCGCCGTAAGAAAGTCACTAGCATCGTTGGAAGCACGCGGATCCACAGCGTGGCTCCAGTGGATTCCAGGGCATGCGGGGATCGAAGGGAATGAACAGGCAGACAGGCTGGCCGCAGCTGCTCACTTGGAAATTCCGGCTGTCCCGTCACCGGCAAATCCGCAACAGGCTGCACTTGACGTCCGCTGGTACCTTTTAAATGCAAGTAACGAGCCGGCGCTGCCAAAAGGAGCCCTGTCTGGATTGTCACGGGCGGCAGAGACCCTGGTGCGACGCTTGCGCACAAACACGGCCAACACGAAGGCTTTTCTGGTCAAGATGGGAAAACGGCGGATGTAGAATGCTCGCAATGCGACGAGGAAGAGACTGTGCACCACATTCTCCGCGTCTGCCCGGCATACGAAGCTCAACGAACTGTGCTGTATGAAGAAATCGGCATGGATAATCCGGGAGCAACAGTCGATATCCTCTTCCCAGGTGGACCTCGAAGGAAGTGCCAGAAAGTGTTCAAGGCGGTGCTGCGCTTCCTGCGGGATATTGGCTTTATCGACCGACTGTAGTTGTATCTAAAACATAACAAAAGAATGTTTTTTTTTTTTTTTTTAACAGCTCTTTAAGAGCTCGTCACCTGCCCATGCCAGCTAATTGGGGCTAGGCTAACCTAGGTGACGTAAAACCTAAACGGCGCACCACCACCACCACCTGAAGGTTGTGGTGGAAAATGCGGCGCGGTACAGCAGTTCTAGTGAACCACGCTGCCGAAGATAGATTGAGTAGCACAGCGATCCTGAGGTCACAATTGCTTGCGTTTTTAAAGGAGAAAGGAGGTGGGGGGACACCGCTGCCGCTAGCCATAACACCCTGTTCCTCCCGGAGTCGCCAGGAACGCTATCCAGCGGACCGCTTTTTTTAACTTTTTGCGCAACCACTTTAACAGAAGAATGCCTCTTTTTGCCACAAGGGTTATTCGAATGCACCTAATACGCCTTGTAATCTATAAATAGAAATGCTGGTGATTGTTTGAAATTACTCATTGAATTTCCTAAAAATAAATTAACGTTTTTCTTTCAGAGTAAGCTCTCAGCTGTAGGTTCCAGAGGCATGCCAAGGCGGAAATAATATTTCGGAAGCGCTAGAAATTTTATGAATTAAACTGTGCATTATAAAGTCGACCTTGTATTATTCTTTGTTGTGGTCTTGTGACATTTTGGGTACGCGATCTCTCAAATGTATAATTTGGAAATGTTTTATTACAAATGGCATTTCGAAATAGTGTCACAGTTTCTAAACTTTAACATTTGTCATAATAAATTAACCCGAAAGAAGCACCTGCCGGTTGGTCGAATTAATCAATGAAAACAATGACGATTTGGTTACAGTAACGTCTAAAGTTATTGTACTAAAATCGCTTCCGTTTCGCTTTCCGGGTATTCCGCTTCACCAATATTGGTGACCGTTACAGGGTTTCCCAGAAACCGTTTGAATATGTTTATAAAATAAACTATGACAATATATTTAACACTTTGATCTATTTTAGGTGTTATTACTTAAAAATGAAGCCCTGCTTCATTTTTGACAGCCGGGCAATCTATAGCTAGCCGAAAAAACACATTAGCCCTCAAGATACAGGTAAAACATACAGATAAACACGAGCGCTCCCGTGTTTTTATTTTTCCTACATGATATTGGAGTGAAAATATACACCTTTCCACTGTTCACAAAATGCACAGTCCACGCGTGTGCAGCCTGCGCTTGCTCGCAACTGCGGCCAGAAAGAAAGTGCGCTTGCATAACACACAAACACAGCAATACACGCACCCTTATTCGCGACTCCAGCAAAACGGACGCCGCCAAGCGGGAAAACCGGAAACCAGCCGGTCCAGGTCGCTCCGCGCCCCTCCGCGTCTCTGGTTTTTTTCGCGGACACGTGTTGCCGGCACGGTGGCGATCAATGTAATTTGACGAAGGTCCGAAAATTTCTTTTAGTTTGCCTGAGTGATCATTAGTTTGTTTTAGCCTCAGATAGATTGCTTCCTTCCATCACGTGTTTGAAAGCCCGTTTACTCCACAACACACGGTCGCGTGCTTTCGATTTCTTGGATGGGCAGGAATCACGGAAAAACGTTTTAATTTCTTGTCTGTCTTGAATCACATTCAAAGTGACGACTACTTGGTAACTGATAAGTGGTTTCTCTATAAGGATGTAGAACAGTGAACTTAGGACGACAGACGAGGTGTTTCACTGGGGGGAACACCAATGTTGCAGTCAAGTGAATGGGAAGGTTCGATAGCTGCTTTTCTTGAGTTTGGTTGTGCTCGATTAGCTTCAAGTTTGAGCCACCCACGTCGGCCGGTGCGTTGGCTATTCATTTTGGCTGCTTTCCGCCTCTGGACCTCTGGACCACACTGAAGCCTCTGGACCACATTGAAGCCTCTGGACCACACTGAAAAAGCTTCTGGACCACACTGAAGGAGTTGGGATAATTTCGCAATTACTTGATTCAGGAAAACCTGCTCGCTGCATATGATTAATGAGAGAAATTATCTGCTTTCAGAAAAGGGGGGGGGGGGGACGCGTCTCGCAAAGTTAGAAGATGCCACGGCATTAGGATCTATCGCGCCTCCAATATTTATATTATACCCCCGTCGAAGCCAGCAGCAATATACGACTACATTCCTCAGGTTGACCGGCCACAAAAGATACTCACTTTATCCGTTCAGGATTCGAAGTCAAGTTCAATGCAGAGAGGTTCTGAGTGAACCTCCGATGAAGACTCTCCTCAGTTTGTCCGCATTCGTCTCCGTGCTACCGGCTAGAACCATTTGGCTAAGTTTAAGCATAGTATCTCTCTGTCTGTCAAATATACTTTTATTCAGCAGGTCACCTGATAGCTAGTCAACTAGGTTCATATTTCAGTCCGAAAAATATACTAATATCGCTTTACTGCCCCCCCCCCTCCCCCCAATAGTACGTAATATAATACATAACCCGCTCGTCAAAATGACTTCTCGATTGCTACTAACACCTGAATTGAAATACGAGTATCAGCTGCTTAGTGAAGCGCCAGCGGGTTAACATGCTCCTTGGCTCAAGAAGCGCTTGCTGAATTTTCGTAATTTTCCTGCAGCCTGTGTTATTGACCGAGCAGACGACTGGAGATGTTTCTTAAACGCGGACACGCTCAAGTGCTCGATTTCTCGGACAGATAAGTCGCATGGTCGAGGCATGCGAGTTAACTAAAAATTATTCTCGGTGGAACAATTCTGTAGCCATAGCCGCTTTCCTTAGATGATCAAAACTAATTAGAGTCTATTACCGTTTTTCGGAGCCCATAGTTTCGGTTTTGAACGAAGTCTCCGAAACAAAAGTTTGACATGAAAAGAAAAAAAAAAAACACCGGAAAAACAAAACTATGCTCGGCAAGTTTATGTGCACCGGCTACACTTAACCGTCTCAGTTCAAATGCCTATAAAATTGGGCATTAAACAAAAGAAAATTTGTTAAATTGAATGCGCCACCCGTTCGGCGGCCCGGCCGAGCTAACGCGACCTGGACCCAGCCGCCATGTTTGTTTGGTCGTGGCGCTCCTTATAGGTCGCTGGAGTCGCGAATACGTTTTTATGGAAAAGTCTATAGACGACTGCAAGGAACGCAACTGGCCGCCGCCATGTCTCTGCTGGTGCGGGAAAGTCTTTGAAATGTCAAGCTTGTCAAAGCTATGACCACGTGCACGCTGGACGTGCCTAAGCGCATGGGGTACACGTCGGGGCGCCATGCTTGCAATTGTCTGTAATTTAAGATAAAAGAAGACTCGGGAATCTACGTCATGAAAAAGTTCCTGCACGTGGAGTCTACATCCCGAAAAAAGCATTGTTCTTCACAGAAAATAAATTCTTTATACTTGTGATGCCTACATGCACAAAGTGGAGTTGCGACAAACACTTGTCTTAATGCAGACTTTATTTCATTGCAATAAAAAATTACTAACAGCTGCAGTTTCAACAGCAGCAAAGCCACACAGTGACGTACATCGTCTTCCAGCAACGTGTAGTGCAGCATTGATTGTCTACAGTCCACGTCTGTGAAGGTGTGTTTGCACCTGCACGAGTGTGTGGGTGTGGCCACATACGTCTGTGACCGTGCACATCATTGTGCGTGTGCGCGCGTGTGTTTGAGCGCGTACGCGCGCGCCTAGATCCCTGTGCTTGTGTGTGACGTGTGGGCAAGGGTCTCTGTGTGTGTGAACGAGCGCCTATGTTTGCATGGGTGTGTAAGCATCTGTTTACACGTCCGATTCACGTGTAAAGGAACTTTACAGTCGCTGAAAAAACATTTATTTCTTATAAACATTTTGCTATATGCTGATTCAAGACGTTATTAAATTCAAGATGCAACTAAAAAAAACTTACGTCAAAACTATGCTTGAAAATGGGAAACGTCAGCAAAGGGAAAAGTAAACAATTGTTAAAACGTCCAATGCAGAAACGATTGTTTGCATTTCCCGTGAAGGAGAACGAAATAATTCTTGTTTTCGCCGAAATGTGAAAAAATAATTCTCTAGATTACCACCAAGAGAGCGACACCATTACATGCAGTTCCTGCGGCAGACTTCAGCAATAGTGTATGTGGTATGTTGAAAGATGTAATTAAAAAATCCTATTCTTGTAGACTGCTATATGAAATTATTTGAAATTTTGTAACTAATCGGCTGATATCTTAATTTCGACAGAAAAGAAACCGTACCCATTTTTAGCTTCCTTTCTCCAGGCAGGTTCCCAAGTGCGAAGACAGATAAGAATTGCTTTTTGTAGAGGACGCGCTGGTACGTTTTTCGTATTTGGGGGAGGAGGGGGGGGGGGGGGTCCGTTTTCTGATTTTAAAAATTTTTATATTTGCTGTCAAAGTGTTGTGCAACGCTGTTTGTTTTTTTACTGCGATATTGCAGCAAGAGTACCCATACAAAAATGGTCTATGGTCGTCTTTGGAAAATTATTTGGCAGGCTGTCACCCCTTTTGGCCCTCTATGGCCGGCCATAGCAATCCATAAAGACAGCTACAGCCAGCTATAGAAGAATTTATGGCCCCGTGTCTAAAGACTGCATGGGAACCAACAAATGTTCTTTACCCGCCTATAGGAAATTTTTTGGGCACATGTCTAAAGACTGGGAACCAAAAAATTGTCTTTAACCGTCTATAGAAAAATATACGGCCCTGAGTCGAAAGACTGGGAATTAATAATGTTTCTTTAGACGTCTATAGATAATTATAGGGCCCGCGTCTAAGGACAGCGAACCAATAAATGTTCTTTCCCACCTATAGAAAACTCCTTCGCCCGGAGTTTAAAAACTGAAAACCAATAAATTGTCTTTACCCGTCTATAGAAATATTTATGGCCCCGAGTCTAAAGACTAAGAACCAATAAATTTTCTTTCCACGCCTACAGAAAATCACTACCGGCGCTTTTAGTAAAAACACTCCGCGTTAGAAAATTAAATCAATACTAAATTTCTGTCAGGCCGGTTACGAACAATGACACAAGATAGGTCCTCTGCTGCTTCAACGAGTCGTGAAAACCAGTAATATTGTTTGTTTAAAAAAGCCATTAATATACTTTTGAAACAATTAAAATTATTTATTACCCCCCAAAAGTGAAAATAACTTACATTGGCGCCGAACACTGCAATCAAGCAATAGATTGGTTGATATCTTCAGTACCAGTGTACTGCATGTCATGACTGCATTATCAACGTGATTCATCAAACCTATTAAAAAAGATAATTACTAAATTTTAGCCACATGGCCTAATGATCTACATTTGCTTTTTCAGGGTTTTGAATTAATAGATGGGGGCTATTCCAAGAGACAATTCAAATAATGTATTAGCCACGAGTAATATTTGCTCCGCCTCTCCATGATTTTGCGACAAATAATGGGTCACCGGCAAAGTCGGATTCAAAAATTAGACTGCCATATATACAGCTAGTGCGAACATAGCGTTTGTAGATCTGCGTTGTTGCTGCTGTGTGGGGAAGTGTTCTGCTTGTGTTTTGTGTGTTCAGAGATGTATATATCTATACATAGATTTACACATCTATACATAGATTTACACATATATCTATACATAGATTTACATAGAAATAATGGAAACAGCGCGCGAACGACAAGGACGGGAGGAAAAGGAGTACACAGGACGAGCGCTGAAACTCACAAGTTGGGGCTGCCCTTCAGAACCATTGTTACGGAGAGGGGTGCTTGGCAGAAACTGGTAAGCCAGTACCTTCAGAAACACTTAGGTGCCCTGGAACTTTTTGACCCGTTTTTAGTGCGCAATTCACAGGCGGTTGTGGAGTATCTTAGCAATGGCGTACGCGCAGATGCAGCAGCGTTTTCCATTGATGTCGAGGATTTGTTTTATTCCGTACCCCATGAGCGCCTCTTTGCTTCGGTGCGTGAGTGTATCGATAGAAACGGGGTGATTCCATTTCAGAACGCAAGTGGGGTGGGGGTTGATGGCTTTCTGGAACTGTTGGAGTTTTATTTACAATCGACGTTTGTCCTGTTTGACGGTGGTTACTATTTGCAGAACGAAGGAATATGTATAGGCTCAAGTGTAGCGCCCATTCTCTGCGACATTTATTTGGCCATGTGCGATCGAGCTATTGTAGAAAATTTGGACGGAAACAGCGTTAGGAAAGTGTTCAGATATGTGGACGATTACCTCGTGCTCACTAAATCGTCTGGGGGGGTCCTCGAGGATCAGGTTGTCAAAAAGGTGATGGAAGTTTTTGCAAAAAACTCTGGGGGACTGAGGTTTACTCATGAACTCCAAGATGGGTTCTGCCTCCAGTATTTAGATTTAAAACTACAGTTCACAGGAAGTCACGTATGTTCGGCCTACCATCCTCGTACGAAAAAGGGACTTCTGCCCTTCGACTCCGCCCACTCAAAGCTCGTCAAACGAAGCATAGCGTCTTCGTGTATGCAGGCTGCCCTTGATAAGTCCTGTCCCCATTCTATGGCAGAGAGCTTTGAACAGCAGACAGTGCGGCTTGCAGCAGGGGGATACCCTTTTTCTGTTTTGCTGGCGGTAGCGGAAACGCTGTTAAAAAAGATTAAGGGGGGACCTCATCAGCGGCTGGATAGACCTAGCAAGAGACCTCAGGTTATCCCGTATCAGCACAGAATTTCCCACAACCTGAAAAAGGTGGCGGGGAGGTTTGATGTCCCTGTCGTGTTTTCGGCGCCTCGTAAGCTGGCACACCTTTGTTCTAAAGTAGCCGAGAGGAGGGGGGGTGGGAACCAATGCACTGTAAACCACAGAAAGAAGTACGTGGATTGTGCGATCGGAGTGGTGTACAGGATCCCGTTAAGCTGTGGAAGAGTTTACATCGGGCAAACGGGCCGGTGCATAAATGAAAGGGCACGCGAACATGACTGGTCGCTTAGTTCAACAGCAGGAGGGCATTTGCCCCTGCACTGCGGAACATGCAAATGTCATCCTGATTTCAATAAGATCACAATCATGGGGAGGGGAGTAGATAAAACAGCCAGGGAAATTTTAGAAGCGTATGGCATAAAGAAGGAGGGGGAACAGAACTGCGTGAGTCAGACTTCTGTGTATTCACATAAGAAGGAGATTACTTTCATGGACACGTGTTGATGCGAGTGTGTTTTTTTGTGGGTGTTTTCTTCGTTGGGTCCTTTTCAATAAATATTCAGTTGTCAGTTCAGCGCTCGTCCTGTGTACTCCTTTTCCTCCCGTCCTTGTCAGTTGCGCGCTGTTTCCATTATTTCTAAGCATGAACCAACTCGCCCACATCGCTACTCTGATAGATTTACACATATATCTATACATAGATATACATACACCATGTAGTGTTCACAAGTCGGGGAACTCTTAGGAAAGCTAAAGAGCGCCATAACTGGACAGCGATGGGGTTACAGACAAAGCTAAAGAGGCCCATAAAGGCGACCATAAAAGATGCTAAAGGCAGCCATAGAAAATTCTTTAGCTAATTGGACAAAATAGCTAAAGCCGACCATACAAAGAATTTTCTATAGCCGACCATAGGACATTTTTGTATGGGTACAGCGTTATTAAAGCGATAGCTAGTACTGGACACTTCGCGGTATTGCGCCATGGACCACGCGTCATATCGACGAAAATAATCCCTGAAGAAGGGAAACAAGAGGGACGAAGGACAAACACAAATCTCCAAACACAGCTAGGTGACTGGTGAGCGACCAAAAAAATCCGCCTTGTCCGGTTCATATCGACGCGGGCTATTTTCGCCACTTCGCCAAAATATTCCACAGGCCGCTGATACCTAGATAACCAAGAGGCAAGATAACATGCATTGTCTGTAAGACAGTCGCCGCAGCGTTGTCTGTAAAACAGCGCACTGAGTAATGTGGACATGTGAGTCAGAACTAGCAGAAACATCGATTCTCGGGACATTCACAAATAAAGTTCCCTTTGAATATTACGATGCAAACCAATAACCAGAAGGATGGTAATAATCGTGTGTGTTTGTTTCCATAAATCTTCATTTGAGAGTGCACTTCTTCGTGTCTACTTAATGTCTCTGTTTGTTCGGCGTTTTTCCTTTAGCACGTGCGTCTATCTGCACTGAAAGGACATACGAAAACACGCTCCCCCATTACGCAGAGAGCTGAAATGCCTTCTATATTATACACCCTCATTGGTTCCATAACGCTATGGTATTTTCGTCCAGTGTGTTACTGGGTCCAATAAGAAACCCCTATGTAGATTCTATGGCGCGCGTTTGCACCTTTGACGTTCATTCAGTCTATCTGCTCCCAAATGACACCTTACCGGCGCCGACGTCAGACCTAAGCAGTCGCCGTGTTTCACCTTACGGGTTGCGTTAGTGTTTATATTTTTTTACGTCGAATATTTAACAAATCAATTCTCACAGTGAGCCACCGACAGTCTTAATTTGTACAACATCTATCGAGCGGTATCACGTTCTAGCACACCAATATCCCACATGAAAGAGTTTTAAAATAGCGTAACCAAAGGCTTTGTGCACGCAAAGAAACAGCGGCGGCGTCAGTCTGCTTGCGACGGGCACAAAAGGTGTTTTCGATTTACGGTCGTCGGCGACACCCTCTGTGTATACGCAAACCCTTTTAATTGGGCTATGAACGATCATTAACACACAAATGTTCGCCAGAAAAAAAATATTTTCAATAGAGTATTTTTGTTACGATCCGTCTGCGGTTGCCCAGGTCGCAACAAGAAGAGGTTTGGACGCCCGCTATCGCTCGGTGCGGGGGCCCAGGGACACGGTTGAGAAAGACAAGAACACTGTGGTGGCGGGAATAATAAACATATTTATTACTAAAGTATTAATCACATAAAACATAACACAAGAAAGCCACATAACACCATAATCAAATGCCATATAATAGAGCATATACTAATTCGAAATTTCTACAAGTAGACGGCAAGATTTGGAGGTACAAAAAGGGGATAGAGATTGTACCGCACAGTGAAGCAGTCCAGCACGACCAAGGTGGAGCCGAATTTCCTAGGACTTGCCTCGTCGGGGGGCGGTGCTCCAAGAGCGGCAAATGGTTCTGGGAGGACGTCGCACTGGGACTGTCGGGCAAGGGTAAGGACTCGTCGGGCTGGCGCACGGAGATTCGCCACTTTGTGACCAGACTGAGCCCTCCTCGCAGCAGCGGTGCCTGCTGTGCGACGTCCGGATCCGAAAGCTTTAGCGGCTGGCTGCGGCTACTCCTCCAAGTCGGCTCCTGGTGGCACTACGTCGTTTCGGGGAAGTACGTCAGAGGAAGAGCTTGCAGTGCTGACGCACGGATTGACTGAAAACGCGCTTTAATCCCCTTTTGTGCACATTCATTGTGGTGCTGCTGTGGTAGGTAAACGGGGGAGGGGGTATGGGGACGATGAAGAGGCCTCCATTTTTATTGAGATGATCTAGCGCCGCCTTCGAAGACCACGGCGCTTGAGATATTGGTAGTGTCTCGGGGTGAATATTTGAGGGCACGATGTTTTGACGCTTCAAGTCTTGAAGCCGGGTGCCGAACGGGGGAGCTGCTGCGTACGGGAGGAAGTCGAGCAGCGACTGCCAGAGCTCCAGTGCATCCGCTGATGTGGGGGAAGAGTTTGAAGTAATATGGTACAAGTAACGGGACTGCTTGTCATTAAGTGCTTTCTTGTAATTTAGCAATTTATCAATTACTTTCCAGAAATTTAATTTGAAATCTAATCCCTTTACCTTTTCAGTAACAAATCACAGAGATTACTCATTACAAGCCTTCCGTCCCGTCAAAGGGAGAGATACAGTGGAAGCAATGCGATGAAATGGCGTTTGCGCTTTTAGACCGGTTACACAAGAGGGTGCTGGTAGGGGAAAGTGGAGGAATTCAAGGAACGCATGACAGCCCAGCCAGAGCCCGTCTATGGACTCGTTCGTGTGGTCAGCCAGGCTCCGAGGATTCAACTGTCTGTGCGGAGGCAACAGGCTTCGACTTCTTGGAAACGAACGGGGTGCTTCGAGCGCACAGAAAAGCAGAAAACGAATGGCCCACAAAACCGCCGGGTGGAGTTGGTGAGAAATAGGACCGTAAACGGGCCTTGACCATGAGCATATGTCCGCTCCCTCCACCCCCCTTCCCCTGCCCCTCCTACTTCCCTCCCACCACTCTGCGCCTAGTCCCCCTAAAACCAATCAGCGTTGCGTTTTTTTTTTTTTTTTTTTTTTTTTTTGCTCTTGACATAACTAACTCTTCTTTGCTTGTGGTTGTTTCTGCCTACACACGCCCACCCCGCAAACACAGAAAAAGCTATAGCCAGACCTCGCTCATGCTCATCCTTGACAGCACTGTGAACCCTAAATACTGGCTGGACCAACCAGCTATTTGGCAACTGTCACTTGACTTCGCACTAGCGGATTCATAAGGCAGAAATATGAGGGGTGCGATGGCAGCAGTTCTCTGGAAGAGAAAAAGTGCTGTCAGTTTAAACCGTAACTTTAAACAGCAGGCAATAGACTATTGCCGAGGAAACCACGAAAACTGCTTCGGACTTCGCAGGTGAACTCAATGTCTTAGAAACGAGAATGCTGGGGTTCTCGTCAGCGGATTGTGCCCGCGGGAATTAAGACCTAAATTTTAGGGAAAGGGAACAGAACCCGAGCTTTCTGAAAATAAACAGTGGGTTGCTTGGGCACTGGACTTGAGACAACGTAAGGCAGCTGTAAACGCGTGATAGGCGTTGAAACATACTGTTCACTGACGACTGTGTTTTCCTTTTAAATAATTTCTAAACAAAAGATTTAGTTCAACTGCATTTTTGTGCAGCACTATTTCGTTTCAAGTTTTGGTTTTGATAAGTTTTGTTTATCAAGAAAGAAGACTAAGTGGGTCATTCGGTCGGATAACAACCTTCATCAAGCCGAAGTCTTTGAAACATACTTAAACGCAAGTGCGGCATTTTGGTTTCATAGCCAGATGGTATTAATCAATCCCTTGTTTGGCTTCCTGCCTACCAAGGCCAACACTTAAGGAACCGTGCGTGCAGCTGTGTTCAATTTTCTTTTGCACTAACAGTTACATCAGTAAAAATAGAAAAGATCACATACTTCTCATACTGCTTCATATTGCCTGGTCGTTAATGCGACCATGCGCGGCCACAGTGGAATGCGTTCCTTGAGAACCACTAGTAGTTGAGGTAGAAACTCCCCAGTTGCCAGTAATCGAAAGCAACATTACTTGATTAAACGCTGAATGTTTTCATTTTAAGACAAATAAGTGTAACTTTTTTAATCCAGGACTGCACGTGAAACATCTTGAACCGTCTCAGTGATTATAGCACTGTAAAGCAATCTTGAAGATTTTTATAATACAGCGTGGTTGACCTGAGCTGAACGCTCGAACTTCCTGTTCCACGCGAACAATTTGCAGGCAGCAGGTAGGAAAAGGGCGCTGGTGCTGACACTATGTCTAGTAGAAACGTATAATAAAGTACAAGCGCTTGTTGCCTCCTGCCGGCAGGGAAATCTCAGCCTCGAGGATATTATGTTGATAATACGAGACCATTGCGGTCCAACGCCATTTGAAGTCTTCTGTGGGAAAGAATTTTTGAAGCGTGAGCAGCATTCGAATGAGTCATTTACTTGCTACGGCGCAGAGCTGAAAAGCTTCGCTGCTGATTGCAACTTCAGCGTGTTGGCACGGACTGCCGTCCAGCGATTGCAAGAGGATCTTTGACGCAACGTTCAAAAGACTTCAAATTCACCTATGAACCCACTATACTCCCTTTTGTTTCAACTTAGCGAAGAGCGAACGCTACGAACCCACTCCAGCCTGATGGAGGCTTAGCACGTGGTTGCCCTCACCAAAAGGGAAAGAGCGTAGGTGGCTTTTGCATAACCGTTGGAGAAGAGAGAAGTAGAAAGTCATTTGTGTGTCCCAGACGTCGCATTGTCCCCGCTGTGTCTCAAAACTTGTACAAAAGCGGTATTCTTCTCTCTCCTCCGTGTCTCGATAGCACTGCGCGCACCTATTGAGTCACGTGTCTCTCTTCGATGTGTTTATTGGCTCGCTTGGAACGTAGACTTCGCCGTTTGCAAAGTTACCATGACGCAATGTATAGACGTAATGGTACGAGAACGCCTGACTTTCGGAGTTCAAGATATACGTATGCAATACAATCTGTTCGCTGAGACAAAGCTCATGTTCATGCAGGCTCATGATATTGCCATCAAACTTGAGAGTGTCAAGCAGCACCATCTGGAGGTGTAACATGGGAGGAAATCTCAGCATGTCAGCAGCTGCGAGTGGGTTATCAAATACCAGATCCAGCAGCATCTTCGGCTAGACTGCAAGTTGGTTATACAGCTGCGATGACTGGCATAACGCAGAAGCCTGTCCATTCCCCAAGACAACGTCTCGATTTTGCGAAAAAAACGGGACGCATGGGAGTACACTTGTTGAAAGAAGCACTCTTGAAGCTTAGTCCGTCGCTCAGCAAGGCACACCCAACCTGGTGGTTGTGCCTTGACAGCACTTTTTCTGTTGCAGTGATCTACCGCCATCGCACCCCTCATGTTTGTGCTTTATGCATTTGCTAGTACGAAGTCAAGTGGTATTTGCCTCCTGGCTGGTTGGTTTAGCCAGTATTTAGCGTTCACAGTGCTGTCAAGGATGAGCAGAGGCGAGGTGTGATTCAACGGCGTAGTGTTTCCATTTTCTCGGGGGGGGGGGGGGGGGGGGGGGGGGGGGGTGCGGCACGTTACCTATTCGCCAGAACTAGAGATTGAACTTAACGAAAGTACGTTGGGATTCCATGTATTTTGTCAAGAAAGGCAACGTGGGCGTTATTTCGTTAACATGCCACTAATAGAAGCTCGTTACATGGGACGTAAACAGCATCTCAGTAAGGATCATGGCCACGGGGCCATGATCCCCCCCCCCCCCCCGGATTATATTAAAGGAAACACGAGCCCCAAGGCCCCTCTCCCCCCCCTGAAGTCCACGCCTATGGTCTGATTATAGTTTTTTTTTTTGTGCTTGCGGGAGGGCGTGTGTAGAAAAAAAATCGACAAGCAAAGGACAGTATCGTGTCACAAGAGCAAAAATTTGGGGGGACGAGGCCAACGAAGCGCAGAGGGGTGGGAGGGGAGGAGGAGGGGCGGAGGAGGGGGCTGGAGTGAGTGGACTTATGCACCACGGTCACGGCGTTCACATTCCTACTGCTCACCAACCTCACGCGACGGTTTTGTGGGCCATTTTTTTTCTGCTCTTCTGTGCACTCCAAGCTCTCTGTTCGTTTCAAAGAAGTCGAATCATGTTGCCTCCACACAGACAGTCGTATCCTCACAGCCTGGCTGACCGCGCGAACGAATTCATAGACGGGCTCTGGCTGGGCTGTCATGCTTTGCTTGAATACCTCTCCTTTCGTCCACCAGCACCCTCTTCGCTAGAGAACCCCGCCATGTATTGCCACGCTCGTCAGGTCCATGGATGAAAAGTAACGACAATGCTGGACGCGATGTTACCCCACGAACCGGCTCTCGACGGAAGCGACGACGCCCAGGTGGTTGCCCAACGGGCAGAAGAAGTCCGCCAGCTCGCCAGACACCGTATTCAAGCCCAACAACGTGTCGACACTGGCCGCTACAACCTTCGTCGTCGGGACGTCCACTTCCAGCCCGGAGACAGGGTGTGGGTGTGGACACCGATCCGCCGCCGTGGTCTCAGTGAGAAACTCCTAAAGCGCTACTTCGGACTCTACAAAGTACTTCGTCGACTAGGAAATCTGAACTACGAGGTGATGCCCGACGGAACACGGACTTCATCACGCCGCGCTCCACGACCGGAAGTCGTCCACGTCGTGCGCCTCAAGCCGTACTACGCGCGATAAGACTGCAAACTGTGATCTTGTGCACCACTTGATAGGATTGTGTTTTGCGAGCCTCCGTAGGTTCCCATTTTTTTGTTTGTTTCGCTCTGTTTTGTTGCCTTGTACGTGGCATCGAGACGATGCCTTTTTAAAGGGGGGAGTAATGCCACGCTCGTCAGGTCCATGGATGAAAAGTATCGGGAGTGGCGCAGAGTTAATCCAACCTTCAAGCAGTCTGTGGGCCTCTCCAGTTGTACTGGTTAAGAAGAAGGACGGAACGCTTAGGTTCTGCGTGGACTACCGGCAGCTGAACGCAGTGACGAAGAAAGACGTCTATCCACTCCCCCGCATCGACGACACGTTAGACCGGCTGCGCCACTCCCGATACTTTTCATCCATGGACCTGACGAGCGTGGCAGTCGGCGTCGCTGTGCTTGCGGCCTGACTTGTAGACCACAGTCATGTTGAATTCTTGTAGTCGTAGACTCCATCGAGCGAGGCGTCCTGACGGGTCCTTGAGGTTCGCAAGCCAGCAGAGCGAGTGGTGGTCCGTGACTACACGGAACGGGCTCCCGTACAAATACGGACGAAACTTCGTGATTGCCCAGACGACAGCAAGGCATTCTTTCTCAGTCGTGGAGTAATTTTTCTCCGCCTTGGACAGTGTCCGACTTGCGTAGGCGATAACTCGCTCGGTGCCGTCTTGCACTTGAACCAGTACCGCGCCAAGTCCAGCGTTACTTGCGTCCGTGTGAATTTCGGTCCATGGATGAAAAGTATCGGGAGTGGCGCAGCCGGTCTAACGTGTCGTCGATGCGGGGGAGTGGATAGTGTCTTTCTTCGTCACTGCGTTCAGCTGCCGGTAGTCCACGCAGAACCTAAGCGTTCCGTCCTTCTTCTTAACCAGTACAACTGGAGAGGCCCACGGACTGCTTGAAGGTTGGATTATGTCGTCGTTCAGCATCTCTTGCACTTGCTCCTGGATCACCTCCCTTTTTTTAACGGAGACTCTGTACGGCGATCGATGCACAGGGCGCGCGTCCTCCTCGGTAGCCATGCGGTGTTTCGCAATGGCGGTTTGGCGCACCCTCGACTACGTCGCGAAGCAGTCACTGTATTCGGCGAGAAGTTCCCTTAGCTGCCGTCGTTTCGGGCCTGGAAGCTTGGGGTCAATGTCGAGCTGCGCTGGCGCCGTAATGTGTTGCTGAGGTGGGAATGATTCTTTAGCAATCGCGGCGATTTCGGCGGAGTTCCGAATTTCCTCGACGTGGCCTACAGCGGCACCTTTCGTGAGGTGTTGCGCTTCTTGTCGAAAGTTTGTCACGAAGACCACGGTGCGCCCATCCTGAAGTTCAGCCACTCCTCTTGCGACGCCTATTCCTCTTTCTAGGAGTAATTGAAGGTTGCCTTCAAGAACAACTTCGCCGCAGGTAGCTACATCGGCCACTACGGGTACGACAACACTTGATCGCGGCGGCAGGTTCACGTGGTCGGCAGCGACTCGGACGGCGGCTGACGCTGTTTGAGGTTTCTCTGAAGACGGAACGGGCTTGCGCAGCGTCAATCTGTTCTCACCAAGGTCGATGACGGCGCCATATTCACACAGAAAGTCCATGCCGAAAATAACGTCTCTGGAACAGTCTTGTAGAACGATGAACTTCACAGGGCACGTTTCACCGCGGATCTCGACGCGAGCAATGCATCTCCCGATGGGTGTGATGAGGTGCCCTCCGGCGGTTCGTATTTGAGGTCCATCCCACGGCGTCATGACTTTTCGAAGGCGGCGGGAGAGCCTCCCACTCAAGACTGAGTAGTCTGCTCCGGTGTCCACGAGTGCAGATGCGTCGTGGCCGTCGATGACGACGTTTAGGTTATTGCACACCACTGCAGCGGCGTCGTTCTGGTCTCTGGTAGCGTTCGAGTGGGGGCCCCCCCGACGTTCGTGGAGGATCTTGGCGTCGGTCGTCTTCGGCAACTCCACCTCCAGGGGTTGCCGCGCCTAGTTTCCCCGGCGAGGAGCGAGGGGGGACAGGCTTTCACGTCGTGGTCGGTGCATCGGCGAAGCTGGACGTCGCGGTGACGGCGACCGAAACTCTCGGCGGGACGCAGGCTCGGGGGACTGAGGTCTTCGCAGGTACTCGTCGATCTCAGTAGGGCGTTCACCATGACGGGGGCGCGGGTCGTTCGGGTGGAACCCGTGTAGCCCGAGTCGTCGGTATGGGCATCGGCGGTAGATGTGGTCCGCTTCCCCGCAATGGAAGCACAGAGGGCGTCGGTCGGGCGTTCGCCACACGTCGGTCTTGCGGGGTGCGCGAGGCTCCGGGCAGGCGTACTCGACCTGGTCGTCGTGGCGTCGGTCGTGCTGCGGCGCAGGAGACTGACGTCGGGGCGGCGCGACATAGGTGCGACCAGGAGGCGGTGACCGTCGGGCCACTTCGGCGTAACTCAATGTCGGTGGTTCCGGAGCGGTGCTGACGTGAACCTCAGGCTGCAGCGCTTGCTGGACTTCTTCCCTGACAATCTCGGCGATTGAGGGCGAAGCTGGGCTTGCGGCGGCAGGTAGAAGTCTCTTGATCTCCTCCCGCACGACGTCCCGGATAATCTCGCGGAGGTCCGGGCTGTTGCAGCCGGAAGTCGAGAGGGCCGCGACGCCGGGAAGTCGCTGGTAATGGGAGGCCCGTGCTTGAAGGGCACGTTCAATGTTTGTTGCCTCCGTGATGAATCCTTCGACTGTGGTAGGCGGCGCTCGCACAAGGCCGCCGAAGATGTTTTCTTTGACGCCTCGCATCAGGATTCTCAGCTTCTTCGCTTCGGAGGCTTGAGGATCGGCGCGGTTGCTGAGTCGCAGGACATCCTCCACGAAGCTGACGATGCTCTCGTTAGGGCCTTGGATCCTCGCTTGAAGAAGCTCTTCCGCGCGTTCTCTTCGTTGTTGGTTCGTGAACGTTCTTCGCAACTCAGCTTTGAGTTGCTCCCAGGAGGTGATCGATGCTTCGTGGTTCTCGAACCAGTTCCGAGCGGTTGCTTCCAAGGCGAAGTAAGCATTCTGTAGACACTGTTCTGGTGTCCGCCCGTTATGACGGGCCACTCGTTCGTACTGTTGGACCCAGTCGTCGATGTCTTCGTAGCTTTCGCCGTGGAAGGGAGCCGGTGTGCGAGGAGCGACGGGTAGGTAGATGACGGCAGGAGCGGCGGGGTTCTGCGACTGGTTGACCATCGTCGTCGTCTTCGGCTTGGGCGTGTCCAGCAGTAAACCGTAGTCAGGATCCTCTTCCTTGGTGCGGCGGCTGGTCCGAGTTTCAGCTTCCGCGGTGAGTGGTCTTCTCACCGAGCTGGGAACCGGACTTGCACTGCGGGCCCTTGGAGGGGAACGCTGCACGGGCATGCGGTACCCCGCACCTCCACCATAATCCAACCTTGAAGCAGTCTGTGGGCCTCTCCAGTTGTACTGGTTAAGAAGAAGGACGGAACGCTTAGGTTCTGCGTGGACTACCGGCAGCTGAACGCAGTGACGAAGAAAGACGTCTATCCACTCCCCCGCATCGACGACACGTTAGACCGGCTGCGCCACTCCCGATACTTTTCATCCATGGACCTGACGAGCGTGGCAGTATTACCGGTCTAACAGCGCGAAGGCCATTTCATCACGTTTCTTCCACTGTACTCTCCGTTTGACGGGGCGGAACAATTTTGCTGTGTAATATCAGTAATTTGTTTACTGAAAAATAATGGGATTACGCTGCAGATTAGATTTTTATGTAACAGATAAATTACTAAATTACAAGAAAAGTAATTAATGACAAGAACTCCCGTTACTTGTACCATATTCAAACTCTTCCCCTACATTAGCGGATGCACTGGAGCTCTGGCAGTCGCTGCTCGACTTTCTCCAGGACCCAGCAGCTCTCCCGGTCGGCACCCGGATTCAAGACTTGAAGCGTCAAAACATTGTGCCCTCAAATCTTCACCGCGAGACACTACCAATATGTCTAGCGCCGCCGTCTTATAAGGCGGCGCTAGATCATCACAATAAAAATGGATGCATCTTCCTTGTCCCCTTATCCCCTCCCCCTTCTTACCTACCACAGCAGCACCACATTGCAGGTGCACAAAACTGGATTAAAACGTGTTTTTAATTAATCCGTGCGTCCGCACGGCGAGCTCTTCCTCTACCGCACTTCTCCGAAACGACGTACCGCCAGCAGGAGCCGTCTTGGAGGAGTAATTGCAGCCAGCCGCTAAAGCTTTCGGATCCGGACGACGCCCCGCATTCACCGCTGCTGCGAGGAAAGCTCAGACTAATCACAAAGTGGCTAATCTCCGTGCGCCAGCCCCAGTGCTTACCCTGACCGACAGCCCCAGTGCGACGTCCTCCCAACACCACTTACCACTCCTAAAGCACCGCCCCCCGACGAGGCAAGTCCTAGGAAATTCGGCTCCACTTCGTCATACTGGACTGCTCCACTGTCCGGTACAATTTCTATCCCCTTATCATACCTTCGAATCTTGCCGACTACTTCTAGAAATTCCGAATTAGAATATGCCGTATTATCTGTCATTGGATTAAAGGGCTGTGAAGCTTTGTTTTGTGTTTCGTTTTATCTGATTAATGTTTTGGTATTAAATACGTTTGTCATCGAATTCGACGCAGTGTTCTTGTCTTTGTCGCCCGCGTCACCTGAGCCTACGCCCTGAGCGATAACGGGCGTCCGAACCTCTTTCCGTTGAGACCCGCGCTACCACAGACAAGCGGTGACAAAAATACTCTTTTGAAAAAAGAAAAATTTAGTGCACATACTTGTGTGTTTTTGATGGTTCAATACGGGCTTTTATAATAGCCTATTTAAATGGTTTACGTATACACAAAAAGAGTGTCATTGACGAGCATAAATCAAAACACAGTTTGTGCCCGTCGGAAGCAGACTGTCGACCGCCGCTGTTTTTCTGCGGTAAAAATTTGTTACGCTATTTTAAAACTTTCAAGTGCGATATTGGTGCGCTAAAACGTGATACCGCTTGATAGAGTTCCCAGGAATGAAGACTGTCGTAAGCTCACAGTTAAAATTGAATGGTTAAATATTCGACGTAAAAAAATATTATAAACGCTTACGCAACCCGTAAGGTGAAACACAGCGGCAGCTGAGGTGTAACGTCGGAGCCGGGAAGGTGTCATCTCAGAGCAGATGGACTCAATGAACGTCAAAGGTGCCAACGCGCACCATAGACATAGGCGTGCACAGGGTCCTCCTATAGGGGGGGCCAATTTCACTGCAGCACCCCCCCCGTCTCATCGAGACCCTTACGTCGTAGGGGTAAGGTGTTCTAGTGTACCCTAGTAGGAGTGCACTAGAAGTTAGAACACCATATTTTAACCGCGAAATATGACTTCCAAGTTTACTTCAGTGCCACCATAAAACTATCCTTGAGTTTACTTTCCCGCAGATTACTGGGAAGTCTAATTATTGCGGTTTACGAATGGAGCCCGGAGAATGATAAGGCTTGAAATATGTTTGAACCTAAAAATTACATCTGAGCTGTGACACCGAACATCACGTAATGCCACAGAACGTCATACTTTATAATGCCACTGTTCAGGCTTTATTTTTACGTGTCATCGTATCCATATCCTCGTAGACCGCAGTAATTGGATTTGCGAGTGCTCTGCGTGAAAGTGGACTTACATGCGCTTTGAAGTGTGGGAGAAATGAGAAGATGAGATAACTTTTCTAGCAACAAAAACGATTTATTGCCATACGAAAGTGGAAACTCCCACAATAAAGAAACCACAGCTTGCACTCGTAGGGCACAGGCGCCATCACAAAACACAGAAAGAAAATGAATCCCACGAGGGCTCAGACGATACACAATTTCAATTCACAAACGGTAGACTCTAAAAAAACATTCAACACAACACAACAACAGGGCTGGTGCAAATAAAACGAGTAACACACCGTAAAATTAACTACACTATACAAAAGAACTATTTAAGCTGAGCTGTGCAAAAATACTATTGGTGTGAGAGGCGAACCTTAGTTCGGACGGAATCGGCTGTAAAGCACCCTCTTTCGCCGGCTGTGTACCAATTAAGGATAAAGTAGAATTATGTGACATTGTAGGTTAATGCGATAGCATATCCTGCGAAATTAAGACACATTCATAACAAAAGTTTGCGCGTTTTAGTCGTAAAATGCTTTAAGATATTACCGGAAATGCCCCGAGTTGCTGAGTACGTCGGTGAAGACAGCTGTGGCTCTACTAGAGACGTTGCTAAATTCATTAGACGTTTTTTCCTTTCTAAGGATTTAAACATTCATGAGCGGGTGCGTCTCTCACTCTCACTGTTGCCTTCGTTTGTGAGGCGCTTCATTCACCTCAACAAGATCAGTCATTTTGCTCAACGGTGTCCTGTTGAGGTGCCACGCTATCGTCTACGAACAGACTTCGTAGAATGACACCGACACGTGCTGTTATGTCGAGACTTCTAAGGAAAAGGATATGAATAATTTAACCAACTAAACTGAGCTCTGGAATGAATGTAATTGTGCCTTCAACAACGAAGAAAAATGCTACAAGGTCGGTTTACTCGTTTTTTCTTAGAAGGATCGCATTATGTGAATGAAACGGCCTCCAGGAAGCCTTCATACAAGCAGGCGTACTGAACGTCCCTGAATTGACTCATCCAATCACCAAACCAGTACCGATGCGCACGGTGGACCCCTTCTTTCGTTTCTAATAAATTGCACTGTTCTCTCTTTCTATACTGCCCCGGCAATTTATGAGGTTCTAAAATAGCCGTGGCGTTTGCATGGGCACCGACAGGATCTTCTTTCAAACATTTGTCACACATTCAGTTTTAATATCCGGCCACTAAACTACCAGTATATACCCTGGAAAAGTTCAAATGTAAATATTTTCACAATTTGGACACTCGAAAAAACTTCAAATGAAAGTGTTCAGATTACGCTGTATGAACACCACCTGGACTCATCGAATCCTGTTTATTACCTACGTCTTCCTTACGAAACATCATTACACTACTACGGCGTCGACTCATCGATTATGCACCGAGTGTCCGCCGAAACACGTACTAGACACGAGTCATTGTCGAACGCTGACGTAGGACTAAGACTCGGACTCACTTTGTAATTTGTACCCGCTCTCGGTCGTGGCTTCACACTTCAAGTGCACGAGCACTGCCATAGTAAAGGCGGTAAAGTACATTTTGAACACGGCCCGGCAGAAGACTGAGAAATATTTGTGATAATTTTTAGACCTTCTGCGTGCAACCGAGATTCCAGTTACACGGCGCTTTCTTCGCAATAAGCCTCGGCCGAGATTCGTACCGGTTAAAACAGTGAGGTATAGGTGGTGTTACCTGTGCTAAAATATAGAAATATAGAAATATATATCTATATATATATCTATACTGTTCTAAATATAGAAAAACAATAAGGATAGCAAATGCGAAGACTGTCACCTTACCTGGTTTCGTAAGCCATGTTAGCGGTAATTATTATTCTGTAGCTCGTTAACAGCAACAGCTGATTTCTTAAATTTTGTTTGGCGCAGTATGGCCTCCAAAGCTGTTGCGCCATAAAAAACTCAAACATCATCATCATCGTAAGCCATGTTAGTAGCCGCTTCCGCTGGGCTTGATTCTCTGCCGACTTCTTTTCCCGTAATTTCTTGAACTCCGCTCCAGAGAGTTTGCTCAACGACATGACATTGATGTGCAGATGGCCAAAGCAGAAATGAAGAGCAAATGATGGTAGGCGTATTCACGCAGCGGTCTTTGGCATGATGCGGTTGCAAGCAGCGCAGGTAGCTACTTAACTTGCTCGATAACTTGAAGGCTTGGGAGCGCTACTCTACTTAAAAAAACCACTGAAGATGAACGTCGTCATACCTACTTTTAAAGAGAAAACGCCGCCACGCCGTCACCTTCGACAAACGAGGGGCAGTCAGTTTATGACTAGTGACGACATGGGCGCCTTTTTTTGACAGAAAGGGCGAAAGAAATAAAGGGAAAGGTATTTCGGAAAGTGTATCCTCTTCGACTTCTAAATGACCATCTAGGAGACTCCTAGATGATCGGCTTTGGAAGTTACGTCCTCAGAGCTTTAGCGACAGCTCTAAAAGGTGTTGTTCTTCCCCAAACTATGTGTCCGTCTGTCAGAGGCCCTCAATCTGAACATTGCTAGCAATCCGCATGTTCGTGTACTTTTTCAAATCCCCAAACGCTTCTCTATTATCTTGTGAAAACTACGTAGTGTGTGCTAAACACGAGGATATCCCGATGGCCCTCTTCCATCGCTAAACCACCAGCGACCTTCCCTACTCTACAATACAACTGCTCTTCCCCGCTCTAGCCTCTAGCCCGAGCCAAGAAAGCTTAAGAAAATCGCTTAGGCTTCCTGATAGAAAGAATTGCAGATTGTCTGCAAATGGTCACCTCAACCTTATCCCCCCGAACCATTTCCAAATCTTCCTTCTATCCGTTTGACCTTTTTGGTTTTTCTTTCTTCCAAGCCAGGTAGCAACTTCTTCCGTAGAGAAGGCCAACATATCTCCCTACCCAAAACAAGATCTCCCATTTTTAAACCGGAAAGCGGGTTGGCGTCGTTTGCATTGCACAACAAGCTGGTCATAATTGACACTGAAGATTGACACCTAGCACGATTCCTTGGAAATGACGTCTTTAATCCGCCTTAGCCGAGTAGGGAGCTGCCTGGAGGAGCCAGGCTCTGCTAACCTTATCGTATGTTCTCTCACAGGAAGATGCACCCTGAGCTAACCCGAGTGGCCTGGAGACCTTGGCTCATTCTTTCCTTCGCTTCTCACTACTCTAGTTTCTACTCCCGATGTTTGTTTTTTTTCTCCTCCCCCCCCCCCCTTTCCCCTACCAAGAAAACGCTGCAGTGAACGTTCATCTTCACAACAAATGCCTTCGTGAGTTGAAACATCTGTCCTCCATTACTTTACCCTCGCGTTAAAACGGAAACGACTTAGACCAGAGGATTTTTGCAAAAGGATGCTGCACCCGGCAGCACTGCGGCTAGATTCCCAGGTGCGGAGCCTTGACCTATCGTTCCGCCCAGCAGCAGTCTTCTTTACTTTTTTGTCGATTTCTTTTCGGGTAAGGGCTCACTCGCAGATTAACGGTCTCCGTTTCCTCTAGGATATACTTGATGTTTCAAGTTCAATAAAAACAAATTGGGGATGGTTTTGCTTCCTTTCTGCCGGCGTCATCCCGATTTTGTTCCAATCAAAACGCCCCAAATAAAAACAAAAAACAAAACGAACACGCACTAAATTTGCGCCCTACCCAAGTCATCAGGGGGGGGGGGGCAGGGCCTCTCTGCCCCCCCCCCCCCCCCCCGTATGCACGCCTATGCCCCCCCCCCCACACGCACACACACTTTCGAACGCCCAAATCATTAAACGTCTTCAAACGAATTCTATGCTTGTGTCCGCATTGTGAAGGTGCAACGACCACGGAAGAGGGAGCCAGTTTTTCTTCAATACTTGAGCAAATGTGAAATATAGGTTGGAAGTAGTTCATTGTTATGAGTGCTAAAGATGTGTCTTCACACAATAAAGTAATCGGAAAAGTAACGATTACTTCTTTAAGTAATGTCCAATTACTTTTGCCGTCAAGTAATCAAGTAATCTAATCGAATACTTTTTAGCGAAGAGTAATAGTAATTGTAATCGATTACCTTTTTTTAGTAACGTGTACAAGACTGAGTTGCGGAAAGAATCCGCTTTCTAACGTGTACTTGTTGCTCTGTACGTCGTGTAGTTGGTATTTGCTGGCTTGCTGCACATCATTCGCTTAGGTCACATGCGCATACCCAAATTGGATTTCAAGATTTCCCAGAACGTTGTCATATAAATTAAGTCACAAACAGTCTCATTCAATCGCAATTTTTTTCAGTATCTTTATTTATTTATTTATTTTTTTTTTTTTTGCGTTGTGGAGCCTTCCACGGCGGCGGATCTATTGGCGCTCACTGGCGGCGCAGGATCAGGTTCTGCCGTGTCCTACATCCTATATTATGTTACCGCCGAGGTTGTAGGCTGATCTCTTTCAAAAGTCGCTCCGGTTGCTTCCCTTATGTCGCATAGACGAAGACGCAACACGCTGGCTGTTGAAACAGGCACCGCGAAGCATGTTACAGGGAGGCGCCTTTCGATCACTCTGGCCCATGGGCATTTTTGGGTCGGTTGTGCGAAAATGCATTAGGCTGTTTCCCTTCAAACCTATAGTCCACCTTTGTGCTGTCAGTTTGTATTTTACTTACCACCCCGTAGAATGTTTATGCTTTTCAATATTAATAAAATTGTGAAGAATGGGTATGAGCCCGCCCCATTTACTGCAAGCGCGTTAGCGTCAATTTGATCATATTTCTCGCTTTATAGCTTCAAAGCCACACAAATATTGCATTATGTTTTCGCCGATTCTGTTAGTACATATTTTGAACGTTGATTTCGAAGAGATTAGAGAGTATTAAAGATGGACTTTTAAAATAATTTTCTAAATATTGCATATTTAATTAAATGCCCCTGTGTGTGCGTTTCTTGTAAATTCTTCCCGCTAACCAGGAATACCATATTTGACGCACAGATGAACTATATACAGGGAAACAGATTTGGAAAGTTTGAAGACTTTAGCTATTATAAGTACCAAGAAAATAAAATCTTTAACCCAGTGCGTTATTGCGTAATGTGCCTTATTTGCGACGTTGTTTTTCAAAATAATAACCCCAATAGTCGGTGATTAATATTTTTGTCAATCCTTCCTATATGTCTAATTTGTCAGTAAATATTTATTGACTCGTAGCCAGAACAGTTTTAGATGCGGAGCATCTCTTGCTCGGGTCTATGTCCCGCGGTGTCGTAGTCCGCACTCACACTACGCATGCGCAACTCTCCTCCTTCCCTCTCTCCAACAGCTGCGCGTTACTCTCTCCGCTCTCTCTCTCTACCAGCTGCGTGCACTTCGCGTGCGTTCGCTTCTACTCACACCGCGCGCGCATGCGCAACTCTCCTCCTCTAGTCTCCGCTCCTTCAAGTGTGAATATAAGCAGCGGTAGCGCGCTGCGCGCGTTCAGTTCACCCGCTGTTGACTCCACTCCGTTCTTCTGATGAAGTGTGATGGAAGCAACAGTCCCGTCAATTAGTGGGTTGGCGCAAGCAAGCGTCAGCACCACCCCGCAAACTAACAGCAACGCTACGTCCACTGAAGACAAAGCTGCGCAGCGAAGGGCACGCGACGATGAGCGCAAACGCTTGAAGCGAGCGGCAGACCCTGAACTACGGCAACGAGAAGCGGCGTCCATTCGTCAACGTCGAGCGGCGGATGCTGAACTACGACAACGTGAAGCAGCGGCGGTTCGAGAACGTCGAGCAGCAGAACCTGAGGTTCGGGACCGTGAAGTTCAACGTAAACGTACGAAGCGAGCGGCGGAACCCGACCTTCGAGAACGGGAAGCCGCGTGTAAACGTCAACAACGAGAGGCTGCTCCCGATGCAGCACGCGACCGCGAGCGCGCAGCGAAAGCGGCGGCGCGAGCGAAGCAGCACGCGCAGCCCGACGCTCGCTTCAAACGTGACTTCCTGGACCGGAGCTTCGGACACAGTTGCAAGGTGTGTGACAGACTTTGGTTCGACAACAACCTCACGCGCATCGGCAACATCCGTAACGAAACTCATCGGACCAACGCACTGTCAGTTTGCAACGAGTTCGCTGACGCCAGCAACGACGACGACGGTAACGCCGTAATAACACGCAAGTTAACAACGTTACTAACAACGTTACTAACACCGTTAATAGCACCGTTAATAAAGATCCGCGATGCTCCGCATCACCCCATGGTTCCCCTCGGGAAGATGGTGTAATATTTTGCGGGAAGTCACCCGAAGGGCCAACATCGCGCTATACACAAAACGTGGACGTGACTAGGAGGGTGCTTACAATTTTTTTTAGCAAAGACAATTTTTTGTTTTCACAACCAGTGAGCGGTTTAATGCTTCTGGCCTTAAAGCCAGCAAAAAAAAAAAGAAAAAATTTTTATCCAAATTAAACGCCACGGAGGAACGAAAGCAAGTCCCTCCCTCTTCCCCCCCCCCCCCCCCCCCCCCCCCTTTACTTACACCTCTGTCCTCTAAAGCTGGTTGGTACCAGTGTTGCGGAGTTGCCACTGCGGAGTTGGAATGATTCCGGAATGATTCCGCATTTTCGCGACACCGGATCGGAATGGGAATGGGATGGCGGGAACGGTTCAGGGGAATGGAATGGGAACGAAATAGTCCTGATTCTTTTTTTCCTCTTTCTTTTGTGTGTGTGTGTTTATGGTCACCTAAATCGAGCCAGTCAGCGAGATAGTTGCTCAGAAGTAAAATGATCGGGAAACTGCTTGCCCACGTGGAGCTTTAACAGACTTAGGTATTGACCGTTTTATCGTGGGTAGCGCCATTTTGAGAGCGAGAGAGAAAAGGGGAAAGGGCTACCGGCGCTTTCCTCCTTTCTGATTGTGTAGAAAGAGTAAAAGTCCCGGATGAGAGGCTTGGCCGGTGTTGGTTGTCTGCTGTGCCCCAACTTCTTTCGCGCTTTCTTTTCTGTTTTAAACTCGCAAACTTAATTAGAGCCACGGGCTTCGATGGCAACAGTCCCCCGGTAATCGGGACACCATTGCTCGGTCATAGGGTGCACGAATGACGACAGAAAGCGTCGAATACCGCCCAAGGACCTCGAAGCTTGCATGGAATTCGGCAAGGCACGTGCGGCTGCAATGTTTTAAAGCTCCACCGCTTTCCGCGTGACTGGAAATGATGAACCATTCATAAATTTTTGCTTGCAATAGGCCCATTTCAACGCAGCCGTTTTTAGTAATGAACAAGCGATACACGAAACGGGAACCTCAATTAACTTTTGTAAACACCCGGAGCTGCTACATTTCGTTTTGCTGCGCTGCTTTTATCTTGCGTGTCCGTGTTTTCATATTTCATTGTGGATGAACGACGAAGACGTTCTAGATGTGCTTATATCGAACCGCAGAAAGTGTCAAAGCAGCCACGAATTATTTTACTATTTGATGGAATACTTTCAGTACTAACCTCCAATTTCTATCACTGACACGTTCGCTGCCGCTGTTCCCCCCGTTGCCGCACTGGCGGATGCCATGACTCGAACAAAGAAACGTAGACACTGGGCTCGAAGACGCAGATCGCAACCCTGGAAGGACTATCCAGCGCTTCAAAGCGCCCAATCAACGGAAACAACCCAAACAACCCACCAGCGGCACTCCAAGGAGCGCTTTTGTCGGCTCTCTGGTATCGCACAGGGGATCGCTACTCAGGAAAACCGATAGAACTACCTTTTCAACAATTTCTAGCCTCACCCGGCGGCGGAAATAAGCCTTCAACTAAATGTTGTAAATGATGAAATCGAGTCAGTCAGCACTGCAAATTATCAATATTAAGATAAATTCAGTTACAAAGTTTTACAAGCTGAAACACGAGAAAACTGGCACGCACCTTGCGAGCGTACCCCATGTTCATCGGCGGTACAGCGTTCGGTGCGCGCTCCATTCACAAGCTGTTCCGAGCACAGTCGAGAAGATGGTGTTGAGGAAATGTCTTCGGTTTACGAACGCAATCCACTGCCGCCAAGACCGGGGTCATGTGGAAAGCGATGGAGCTTAAGGACATTGCAGCCGCTCTCGCCTTGCCGGATTCATTGCAAGCTATATACATAGGTCCTCGGACAGTATTCGACGCTTTCTGTCGTTATTCGTGCACCCTATGACCGAGCAATGGTGTCCCGATGACCGGGGAACTGTTGCCATCGAAGCCCGTTACTCTAATTAAGTTTGCGAGTTCAAAACAGAAAAGAAAGCGCGAACGAAGTTGGGGCACAGCAGACACCCAACACCGGCCAAGCCTCTCATCCGGGACTTTCACTCTTTCTACACAATCAGAAAGGGGGAAAGCGCCGGTAGCCCTTTCCCCTTTTCTCTCTCGCCCTCTTTCAGTAAAACGGTCTATTCGCGACTCCAGCAAAACGGACGCCACCAAGCGGGAAAACCGGGAACCAGCCGGTCCAGGTCGCTCGCGCCCCTCCGCGTCTCTGGTGGCTTTCTCGGAAGCGTGTAGTCGGCGCGGTCGCGAACACTGTAATTTGACGAAGGTCCGAAGATTTCTTAAGTTTGCCTGAGGGATCATTAGTGTGGTGAAGCCTCAGTAGATTGTTTTCTTCTATTACGTGTTTGAAAGGCCGTTTACTCCACAGCACACGGTCGCGTGCTTTCGATTTCTTGGATGAATCACGGAAAAACGTTTTGATTTCTTGTCTGTCTCGATTCACATTCAAAGTGACGACTACTTGGTAACTGATAAGTGGTTTCTTTATAAGGATGTAGAACAGTGAACTGAGGACGACAGACGACTCATTTCACTGGAGGGAACATCAATGTTGCAGTCAAGTGAATGGAAAGGTCCGATAGCTGCTTTCCTTGAGTTTGGTTGTGTTCGGCTATAGCTTCAAGTTTGAGCCACCCACCCCGGTCGGTTCGTTGGCTATTCATCTTGACTGCTTTTCGCCGAAAAAGCCTCTGGACCACACTGAAGGAGTTGGGCTGATTTCGCAATTGCTTGGTTCAGGAAAACCTGCTCGCTGCAAATTATGAATGATGGAAATTATCTGTTTTAAAAAGGTGGGGGACAAGTCTCGCAACGTTAGATGCTGTCACGGCATTTTGACCTATCGCGCCTCCAATATTTATATTACGAGGACGTCGAAGCCAGCAGCAATATACGTCTACATTGCTCAGGTTGACCGGCCACAAAAAATACTAATTTTTTCCGTTCAGGATTTAAAGCAAAGTTCAATGCAGAGAGGTTCTGCGTGAATGTTCGATGAAGACTTCCTTCAGTTTGTCTTCGTGCTGCCGGCTATAGAACCATTTGGCTAAGTTTAAGTAGTATCTCTCTTTCTGTCAAATATACTTTTATTCAACAGCTCACCTAATAGCTAGTCAACTCATATTTCAACCCGAAGAATATACTAATATCACCTTAGTGGACATAGTACGTAATATAATACATAACCCGCTCGTCAAAATATCTTCTCGATTGCTACTAAAACCTGAATTGAAATACGAGTATCAGCAGCTTAGTCGGGCGCCAGCGGGTTAACATGGTCCTTGACTCAAGAAGCGCTTGCTTAATTTTCGTAATTTTCCAGCAGCCTGTGTTGTTGACCGAGCAGAGGACTGGAGCTGTTTCTTAAACGCGGATACGCCCAAAAGCTGGATTTCGCGAACAGATAATTCGCATGGTCGAGGCATGCGAGTTAGCTGAAAAGTTATTCTCTGTGGAACAAGCCTGTAGTCATCGCCGCTTTCCTTAGCTGATCAAAACTGATTAGTATATTACCGTCTCTCCGGAGCCCATAGTTTCGGTTTTGAACGAAATCTCCGAAACGAAAGTTTGACACGAAAAGAACAAAAAACACCGGCAAAACAAAACTATGCTTTTCAAATTTATTTGCACGGCCTACACTTAACCGTCTCAGTTCAAATACCTACAAAATTGGGCATTAAACAGAAGAAAATCTGTTAAATTGTACGCGCCACCTGTTCAGGCGGCCCGGCCGAGCCGACGCGACCTAGACTCAGCCGCCATGTTTGTTTGGTGGTGGCGCCCCCTATAGGTCGCTGGAGTCGCGAATAGACCGTTTTATCATGGGTAGCGCCATTTTGAGAGCGAGAGAAAAGGGGAAAGGGCTGCCGGCGCTTTCCCCCTTTCTGATTGTGTAGGAAGAGTGGAAGTCCCGGATGAGAGGCTTGGCCGGTGTTGGGCGTCTGCAGTGCCCCAACTTCGTTCGCGCTTTCTTCTACGTTTCAAACTCCCAAACTTAATTAGAGCCATGGTCTTCAATGCCGACAGTTCCCCGGTCATCGGGACACCGTTGCTGGGTGATAGGGTGCACGAATAACGACAGAAAGCGCCGAATACTGTCCGAGGACTTATGCAGCTTGCATGGAATCCGGCTAGGCAAGTACGGCTGCAATGTTTTTAAGCTCCATTGCTTCCCGCATGACTGGAAATGATGAACCATTTACGCATTTTTGCTTGCAATGGGCCTATTTCAACGTAGCCGCTTTTAGTTGTAATCAACAAACGATACACGAAACGGGAACCTCAATTAACCTTGAAAACGCCCGGAGCTGCGACATATCGTCTTGCTGTGCTGTTTTTATCTTCGTGTCCCTGTTCTTATATTTCCTTGTGTATGAACGACGAAGACCCTCTAGATGTACTTTTATCGAACCGCAGAAAGCCTCGAAGCAGCCACGAATTATTTTACTATTTGATGCAATATTTTGGGTACTTACCTCCAATTTTTATAGCTGGCACGTTCGCTGCCACTGTTCCCTCCGTCGCCACACTGGCGGATGCCATGACTCAAACAAAGAGACGTGCACACTGGGCTCGAAAACGCAGATCGCAACACACGAGACGTTCCCTGCAGCGACTATCAAGCGCCTCAAAGCGCCTTAGTCAACGGAAACAACCCACCAGCGGCACTCCAAGGAGCGCTTTTGCCGGCTTTTTAGTATCGCGCAGGAGATCGCGATTAAAAAAAAAATTAATAGAACCACGTTTTCAACAATTTCTAGCCTCACCCGGCGGCGGAGATGAGCCTTCATCTAAATGTTGTAGATGATAAAATCAAGTCAGTCACCACTGAAAATTATCACTATTAAGATAAATTCAGTTACGAAATTTTCCAAGCTGAGACAGCAGTTATCATGAGAAAACTCGCACGCACATTGCGAGCGTACCCCATGTTCATCGGCGGTACAGCGTTCGGTGCGCGCTCCATTCACAAAATGTTCCGAGCGAAGTCGAGAGGATGGCGTTGAGGGAACGCCTTTTCGGTTTACGGGCGCAATCCACTGCCACCGGAGACAGGGGAGGGGTCATGTGGAAAGCGATGGAGCTCAAAGACATTGCAGCCGCTCTCGCCTTGCCGGATTCCTTGAAAGCTACATATGTCCTCAGACAGTATTCTATGCTTTCTGTTTTTAATTCGTGCACCCTATGACCCAAAAATGGTGTCCCGATGACCGGGGGGCTGTTGCCATCGAAGCCTCTGGCTCTAATTAAGTTTGCTAGTTTAAAACAGAAAAGAAACCGCGAACGAACTTCGGGCACAGCAGACACCCAACACCGGCGAAGCCTATCATCCGGGAATTTCACTCTTTCTACACAATCAGAAAGGGGGAAAGCGCCGGTAGCCCTTCCCCCTTCTCTCTCTCGCCCTCTTTCAGTAAAACGGTCTATAGACCGACACGCGGGCTTGACGTCACGAAGCTGCGGCGGCGCTGCGATCGCGCCGGAGCCGGGGGGTGTTGGCAAAAGCGCGCACGTTTCGTATGGGCGTCGCAACATTTCAGCATGCCGCGAAGCTGTGTTGCCCTTAATTGCACCGAAATGTACAAGAAAAGCAGCGGAGTGAGTTTCCACAAGTTCCCGGCAGACTCTGCAGAGGCATAGAAGGTGGATAATATCCGTGGATCGAAAAGAATGGTCCCCTCGCGTGAACGACCGTTTGTGCGTCAAACACTTTCTTGAAGGCAAGTGCGGCTTCCATTTCAATCTTCGTCCCGAGGATTGCTTATGAGCAGGGAAACCGTTGTCTGATCGAGACCACCCGAATTTTGTTCCCATGGTGTTCGTGCACAAAGCATCGGCCAAGCGTTCGTCGGAGGCTCGGTACGCCCGTGCTACCCAGCAGAAGGGGATCGGCGACAGAACGGCAGTGTTGTAGGCGTTACCGAAAAAAAAAGTAACGAAATTCGTTACTCGTTACTTGACAATAAAAGGTACGTGTTACTGAGCTACGTTACCTAAAAATTAGAAAAAAAACGCGTTACCGCTACCGATAAAAAGTAGCGCACGTTACTTCCGCGTTACTTTTTTAAAATTATGATTTAACATATTTTACGGTTTTGACGATAGAGGTCAAATGTCAAGAAACATTATGTTCATGCAGAAACTGAACATAATTACGCTGTCTCTTTTTACGGTTTCACCTAAATACTCAAGAGAAAAAACGCAAGTAAAAACATGGCTTGACGCCTAAAACACGGGAAAAATTGAAGTGTAATTTCTTAAGACTTGGGAAGTAGTAATGAGTAACGTAACTACGTTACTTGAACTAATAACGTAAGTACGTTACGCGTTACTGTGTCAAAAACGTAACGAGTAGCTTGCTACGTTACTGAAAAAAAGTAACGCGTTACCAACAACGCCGTTACGTGTAACCTGTTACCGCCAAGACTGCAGAACGGACAAAGCGTTGCAGCGTGTCATGCCTTGTGGTCATGAGGGTAGGAAAAATATCATACCTCAACTTGAAGACGCTGTGTGTATTTAATCAATTAATGAATACACACACTTCCGCAGACCCACAGTCTGCTGATCCCGCCGGCAGTGCGGAAACCGACTCGAAGTAATCGTAGTCCTCGCGAGACTTATTCTACGCCTACACCGTGTCGGCCGTGAACTGGCTTGGCGAAAAAACTAAATAAATGACGACCTGAGCCGTCGACTTCGCCAGCATGTTTACATCGGAGAAAAAACTAAATAAATGACGACCTGAGCCGTCGACGTCGGCAGCAAGTTTACATCGGAAGTCCAGCAGGCATTGTTTACGGCGAACGGATCCTCGAAGGCAACGCCGTCCACGCACAGTTTGTTTCGATACCGCTGCCGTTCAGGCTCGGGCAGCGAGCTTAAATAGTCGGGCATAGCATACGACATACGTTGTGAGGAAATACGATGCACAAATAAAGATACAAGCGTCCCTACAATGTCAACAACGAGCGCACGCCATAGAACGCAATGGCGAAAACACGGAGAGCCGGGCTGCGTTGGCCCACATAGCTACCGCGCATGCGCGGCCTTCCGACCGTGTTGGTAAACAGAGTCGCTCCGCGTGTCGGTCTATACGCAAAAATTGTAATCCAAAAAACAAGCGTCAATGTAAAGAGCAAAGGGGAGATAGGTGGGGGGTGGTGGTGGCGCCTTTCACGGACGCGCACACGCAGGCGACTGGGTTCACTGGTGGTACACGAGAGCGAAACAAGAAACCAAGTACCAAGCAAAAGAAGCGAAGGGAGCGGCAAAGAAAGAAACTGCCATGGCACAACTCCTCATCTTCCTTGTCTTTCTTTTTTTCTTTTTTTTTTTTTGTTGCGACGGCATGGAGAATGCCGTCGCACATATTGAGATCTGGTAGCGGGGGCGACCCATAACTCGCAGAGCTCTGACAACTCGTTGCCTCGCTCACCTCCGAAAGATGATCAGTTATACCCCTGTTACACGGGCACACTTAACCGCGGTTAACTCAGCTTTAACTGCGGTTACGTGGCAGCACAGAGGCCGCACTATACCCTCGGACAGCTATTTCAAAAGAAGTGAAGAGAGCACGTGCACTGCTTTGATGGGTACTCAAGATGCTCGAGCGCACGTTCGCCCATAGCTCTGACTGCATCGCCGCAGAATGTTGTCGGCAAGTATTGTGCGCTAATTCTGGTTTAGCGTAACTGCAGTTAAGTGTGCCCGTGTAACAAGGGTACTACTGTTTCCTTATAGTTCGAGGAGCGTTGTTTAGCAAACGGCCAACCCTGCTGCCTTCCACGTTCATTCACGCGCACTCCTTTGAAGTGCGAACTGTGGGTTCGCTTCCGCATTAAAACAAATCAAGATTCACTTCTCTCTTCTCCTATTGCGCTTTGCTCCGGCGCTCGTCTTCTTATACTGCATTTTTGCGTGTAAGTCCGCCTTTTACTTGGTCTTTGATCCGATGCTTCTTTTCTGTGTTATATGTTTTACATTCAAGTGGGTTTGGGGGCATAGCCTCCTCTATACTCCTATCTCAGTATAGAGGAGGCTATGGTTAGGGTTACAAGCAAGCTAGCGGATTCTCGCTCATTTCCTTTGACTTTAGTCTCTGCATACTTTGTTTCACCTTGTGATAGGCCGCTGGACCGGATTAATAGAACGTCAATACACGTTTTATTCGTCGCCTGGAAAACACATAAAGAATTTAATTTAATATAATAAGAAATCTTTCAGATTTGTAAAGCAATGAACTCATGGGTTTTAAAACAGGTTTTGTGACATGGTGTATACGGTCCCTCGTTCTGCGGCGTAGAAGTAGCACTTTGTCAGGGGATGTGTTCTTGCCGCTGTGCATGGAGTCGATTCCAGCAGCGTACTAGTCGTGTTGGTGTGCAGGTACTTAAAGGGGCCCTGCAATCATATTTAAGCGTCTACCTTTTTTGCGGTTTCCACGTCTCTTGGGGTTCGGGCAAGCCAGCGGGCACAGAAAGAGTAACTAAATATAAGTGCATCATATTTTAACCGGACGACGCGGAAACATCCTCTACCGACGGGGGCGACCCGCGGTACCGAAAGCGCGCGAAATGTGACGTCTTTGGTCCTGGGCTTACTACTGGTCAGAGCCGCTAAAAGCTTCTTTTTAGTCGAAATACAAAATATAAGTGGCGCGAGCCGTTTCAATTATCTATAAAAGTAGTTTTTGCTCAGTATTTTAGATCAGAAAAGAAACAAATGCAGTTTATAAAGTACGGAAACAAAAAATTACCCGTCGACATACCCGCCACCAAGCGGTGGAAAAGGCGGCGCATACTAGAAAGTAGTAGTGAGAATGAGATCAGGCGCCGACACGGAAAGGTCCCGGATGTACGCGGCGGCGCTGCGCTCGTTTACGGACGGGAGGATCCGACCGGCTCCGAGCGTTCCGAAGGCTTTCAGCGAGCAGTTTTGTCTTGCGTTTTGGCCGTTTCGCGGTATGGCAGTGCGAAGTGGCTCCCATTCTGAACTGATCGTTACCCCGTGTTTGCTGTCGTTTGTGGCCAATGAAGTGTCATGCCGAATTAGTGTTTAATCGCGCAGCAAATGCAATGAGAGCTGCTCTGGCTGCCCGCTGTATACAGCCTATCCAGAACACGCCTTAGTGGCGCCCTCTCGCGCCGTCGACACGGAGTGCGGCAGCCGTGAGCGCTCGCTTAGCTCACTATCCCTCCTCTAGTTCATAGCCACTCAAGCAACCAAGGACGTCATGAGGGAGCTTATTTGTTGCTTGTTTTTTGTAATTTTGATTTGCCTATAACTTTTAAAATAAAGCGAAATTCGAGAAAAGAAAAGTTTCATTAAGTTACTACGGTCAGTGCGCTCAGGTTCGGTGCAAATTAAAAATTAGTAAAAAAGTCATTGCAGTATGGTGCCTGGAACGCGTCTCCGACTGGTGTGTTTACCGCGGCCAAAAAAGTGGTCCCTCGATTTCCGCCTGATGACGTCATAAAAGTGTCATGCTGTCGCCGGTCGCGACCCTGGCGGCGTCCCAACAGCTGTGGTGTATGTGGCAGATGCCTGTTCTGCTGCAGGTCGCTTTCTACTGTGACAGTTCACGGAAGCTAGAGGAGCCGGAGTTGGGACGCCTAAAGGGACGCCGTGACGACAGCGACACTCGCGTTCGCTCGTGCTTTTCGCCAGCATTTCTACGGCCAACCGCCAGGATCGCGACAGGCAACAGCATGACATTCGCGTCATTTGTTGCCACATCGGGACCACTTTTGATGTATGGGCGGGATAGGACGCTAAACACACCAGTCGAAGACGCGATCCAGGCACCATAATACACCACTTTCCGAGTTTCCGGTTCGAGGGTAACCCGAGGCACATGTTGCCAGGCCGGATTAGTGGCGTAGGAAAACAAAGTCTCCATCTTGCGCTAGTCTGAGGCTCCCGGCACCATCCCGACGTCGTTCGATACGATGCCGACGCACTGTGTCGCGTTTGGGTGTCGAAACTGGCATCGGAAGGGGGAGGGGAAGAGCTTCTTTTGCTTTCCCTCTGCGAAATTCGACCCAAATCGAAGAGCGGCGTGGGTAAACGCGGTGAAGCGGGCTCACCCGACAGACCCGAGGAAGGCTTGGGAGCCGAGCCAGCAGTCCCGATTATGTGGGGCGCACTTCGTCACTGGTAAGTCGCTTCAATCGCAGCTGAGAAAAACAAACACAAAGCGTTGGGTAGTTGCATGATCGTTACATTGCCGCTCTATCAAACAGGAAAACCGTCGCTGGATAGGCACCACCCGGACCATGTGCCGACTATCTTTGCTCACCGGAAACAGCAGCCATCTCTCGATCGCTACGAGCGATGGAAACATCGCGGGTCCACTGAAGGTACGAAGTGACGATGGTCATAAAGGCGCGTTCACGCTGTGGAATTTTACTCGCGTTTTGAATTCGCCGTCTGAACAAGACAAGAAAAAAGACGTGCGTCTCGTAAAAAGGATGCGCGCGTTCATCGCTTCTGGAGCGACCTTTTCTAATGCCAGTTCTTAGAAATGTATGCCCGCCGACGTTTTTGTTGTGTTCGCGCTTATTAACTCCTCTGCCTGACGACGGTTGATCGGTATTGACTGGACTTTATAATCGTGCGCATATGGAAGCGCGAAATCTGCCTATATAACAGTCAGTGCACCAACTAGCCATTTTACATGACGAACTCATCTAATCGCGAGCTAGTAGTATTAAACAGCATCTTCTGGTTTGTGTGTGTCCTTGCTCGTCAACCTCAAACAAGCATAACCTTGCGCGTTTCATTTTCCAGTAAGTCCAAGTGGCCTGTACCAAACTGAGAATGTGGGCAAATCACCATAATCACACTCTAGCTTTACTTGTTTCGCCTCTGATATTGTATGTCATCTTCAAACAACGAACCAGTACGAAGTGCTGGTTCTGCGTGCGTGCAGCAGGGAGCATCACAGCCAGCAGCCCAGCCTTCTGCAGCAGCAGTACCCTCCTTGGCCCTTGCTAAGGAGCTCCCAGTTGCCGACCCCCTTCCAGAAGGTTCCGGCGGTAACCCATTCCCGTGCTCAATCTCAACGGGTATTTCGAACGTAGAGCCACTGCCCGAAGGTAAGGATCGACTACTAACTCAGTCATTGCTACTAAATTATTATTATTAGATGCGGGGCTTATTCCCTTGCCTTGTTTTCTTGAGATAGTGTTCGCAGGACCCAGTGAAAGAATGTTAGGTGACACACCATCCTGAGATGATGCCGACAGAGCACCAGACCATGCGGAGGACACAAATCTAGCCACATTCTACTTCTACAATTTTTTTTAGGAACAGATATAATTTTATACCTGTTTTCACATCAAGAACCGTAGTAAAAAAAGTTCGCCGCCTTGTGGAGCATTACTGATTTCCACCTTTATGTAGAGAATTAAGATATATGTAGGTGCATTCTAGATTAGATGTATGTTATCTTATCAAGACGTACACATTCCAAACTCCAAAAAGCGTTGCTTTTTTCTCTGATAACTAAATCTTGTAAGAACTACTTTGCCCTGCGTATGAACAATGCGCAAGACTCGCTTTTCTCTTGAGGTGAAAACAGATGTAGGTGCGACACACTTAAAAAGAGAAACGATTTAGACATTGCATGAGTGAAGTAAACATTCAAGAATGCTAGCACTAATTTCACATCCCTGAAGTAGAAAAGTAAAATAATTGCTTCTCTAAAATGCTATGCACCAATAGTGCAGACGGGCACGAGCAAACACGTAGGCAAGAATGTTTCCCTTCCAAGTGCTGTCATGTTGTCGTTGCACCAAATAGCTCGTCTCTTCGAGGACGTGTTGGTACACCATCGGGACATGCGTCTAGACCGCTGCAACCACGGTAGCACTCCACATGCACAATGAATTTTCACTCAGTCTGCCATGCCACGCCAACGTTGATCTCTGGCAAAGTGCTTGCCAGCGGGTCGCGGCCGCCGGGCATACACGTGACAGCTCTCTTCTTGAAACGTGATTGGTCGCTTCTTTCAGTCGCTCGAGACGCAGCATAGAAGTTTGACCCGATCCTACTTGCTCCGTTAGAAACGACCGGGTGCTTGGTGCTCCGTTGCTATGACAACTCGTCGTTGCAACATTGTTGGAGTTTGTAAATGTTCTGGCTGCCCCAAATGCAGATGCGTGAACGGGCCTTTTTTCATCTACGCTCATTGGTTCAAGAAACCTGCATGTGACCACGACTTCAGTTTTTGTCTTTTGACTTGTCAGCTGGCCCATTGCCTTTGTCTGATATGATTATAGCAAGTTGCTCTAATCATACTCCAGGGCCCGTTTGCTCAAAGCGCTAGCCGCGGCTAAAGTTAGCCGCAGTACCTAGGAGAGGGATTTTGAAATCCCGTGACTGGCTCGGTAGGAATAAGGGGGAACATGGCGGCACCCCAGTGAGTAAGCGCCGCTCGCTTTGGAAATAATATATCGTTGTAGCTGCAATATCGGGCGTGTTAGTCAGCAACTAATGGTGCAGGAGGCTTTCAGTTTGCCTTACCTCACTTAAATTGCAAAGCATGAGCAATGACCTCGCCACATTATTTAGATAGTCTTTCGATTCTGGCCATTCCCTAGCCTAAATGAACGCGATAATTGTCGGCACGGCAACGTCTTTGGAAGGTGGATTGCCTTGTCTCAATCGGCCGGGTATTGATAGCATACAAAAGCAGACAGCACCTCAATAGACCTTTTTCTAAATTTCCCAAGCGCCGAGGTCCATGCTACGAGTGTAGTTACATGCATTGCACGTGCTGGCGTCTGCAGTAGTAATTGTTCTAAGGCAAAAAGTCGAAAACAAATTTTGCCTTGCACGCGCGTTCGTCAAAGCCTTATTATGATTATTTACTTGGAATCTATGGTCCGCGGGCAGGCCGCAGAATTACACTACCAGCGTTCTCGATGCTTGGGCAATTTAGAAAAAGGTCTATTGGAATGCTGTCTGCTTTTGTGTGCTATCAATACCCGGCCGATTGAGTCAAGGCAACCCACTTTCCAAAGACGCTACCATCTCGACAATTACCGCGTTCATTTAGGCTTAGGAAGGCCAAAATCAAGACCATCTAAAAAAATGCGGCGAGGTCATTGCTCATGCTTTGCGATTTAAGTGAGGTAAGGCAAAGCAAAAGCCTCCTGCACCATTCGTTGCTGACTAACGCGCCTGATATTGCAGCTTCAACAACATATTTGTTCCAAAGGGAGCAGCGCTCACTCACCGGGGCACCGTCATGTTTCCCCGCATCCCTACCGAGCCAGTCACGTGATTTAAAAATCCCTCTCCTAGTTACTGCGGCTAACTTTAGCCGCGGTTAGTGCTTCGAGCAAACAGGCCCAGCCTTGCTTGTTTTGTCACTAAAATTTTGTGTCCTTCTTGAACAACAATCCAGCCCCAAGGAGTGGTGCTGTCTCCACCTGTGTGCAGCAGGTAGCTGCACAGCTGGCAAGTGACGTCTCTTTGGAGATGCCTGAAGAGGCGGTGGAAGACCCATGCACTCAAGACTCCATAAAAGGTGTTAATTTAATTGTTTGGCTGGAGTGTTCAGACCTCGAGGTCTACAAAGGCACTGCAAAATAAATTAGGATTCCCAAAAAGATTGGATCATAGGCAGCTGTGCCATCAGAACAAATATTGACTCATGGGACTATGAGCTGCTGCTACACACCAGCATGTGTACTAGGTGGTTGCTGTGATACCGTGAAGGAAATTAAGTATTTAGATTATTATAGCCCTTCATATACATTTTTGAACTAAGGAAATAGCTTAACTCTGCTTAGGACATCGGAAAGAAGTTTGCTTTCTTTATTTGTTAAATGCGATAACATTTCTTTCGACTACCCCCCTCCCTTCCTGTTATCTCAGTAAAATTATGTAAGTCTTATAACAAAGAATGACTGTGTATGTGCAGGATTAATTAAAGAAGATACAGTATATGCACCAGTCTACACTAGCTCCCAATTATGAGCTTGATGCTGTACACCTGTGCAATCTGCTACTGGATGGTGTAGATGACAACGTTTCAGCTGCAGTACATAAGTCACGCAGCTGACATGGAGTGAATGCATGACGTATGTATGAGCCCCCTGCATTTCATCACGAAATTACGCGTTTGCAAGTTTGGTCTTAGGGAGCCACCATCTTGCCCAGTGGGGTGCGCTTGGGTGTGGCCATAATCAGATTATGACGCGTCCAAGCGCACCTCAACCGAGCAGGATGACAGTGCCCTGAAGCCGGACTTGCAAACATGCATAGAAGCTCTCCACAGGGGTACCAGTGAAAGCTACCCACTCCTGCTCATACTATTGTCAGTTAGTCATTGCGAGGGTAAGGTATAGTGTTGGCATGCTTTGCCCTCCATTTGGCACCAGCAAAATAATTTAGTGTACTTTGAGCTTACAAGTAAATTCAGATGACACATTATGTGCAGAATAGGGCAACTTCACTCAGCATAAGATTCATGTATCTATCTGTGCTTCCTTTACAGAAATGGAGAAGGATGCCGCTGTCGGCCTAATCATGATGGCTGGGAATCCTGAGGTGTCCAAGCTGCGTGACCTGCAGATGGCCAAAATGCAGCAGGTCATTCTTGATCTGCAAGCAGACAAACAACGTCTCGAAAGGCAGGTTTGCCACCTGCAAGCCAGGCAGCTTAGTCTCAACACTATCCAGGAGCCTAAGAACTGTTTATATTATACTGGGCTGCCTGAGTTTTCAGTTTTTCAGAATTTGTTTAATTTTCTTGAGCTTCGGGCAGCCAAGATGACCTACTGGTTAGGTAACAGAAAGACAGCTGGTGAGACCAAAGACCGCACACGGGAAATGTCTCTGATTGACGAGTTTTTTATGGTCCTCGTGCGGTTAAGGACAGGGATGGCAGGCAAGGAACTGGCCCGCAACTTCAACATTTCTGAAGGGCAGGTAAGCAAGGTGTTTGTTACGTGGATCAAGTTTCTCCAGCGACAGTTAAGGGTACTGTTACAGTTTCCGACAGTTGCTGAGATTCAGCCCAACCTCCCTAATGCCTTCCACAAGTTTTCTAACACGAGGGCTGTCCTTGATGGAACTGAGGTACGTATCCAGAAGCCGTCGTCGTTGCTTGCTCAGAGGCAGACCTTCTCGCCCTACAAACACTACAACACCTACAAAGCGGTTGTTGGATGTACGCCCGAAGGGTACATTTGCCATGTTTCACAACTGTGGGGTGGGACTGTGTCAGACAGAATGATAGTTGAGGAGAGTGGGCTCGTGGATCAGTTGGAATCGGGCGATGCCATCATGGTAGACAAGGGATTCAAATTTAATAGCCTACCACCTGGAGTGCAAGTGCACATTCCGTGTTTCAGGCAGCCGAACGAACCTCAGATGCCGGAGGAAGATGTGGCACACACCCGGCGGGTGGCCAGTGCACGTGTAGTTATTGAACGCGCAATCGGAAGGATTAAGCAATTTCACTTCCTTGATCGACCCTTCCCCATCTCCATGATAGATATTGCAGATGAGGCGTTTCAGGTTTGTTGCTTTTTAAGCAACTTTCGTATGCCACTCAGCCGTGCTGAGTAGCAGCAGGACATATGTGTCGGCTTCAGTGGCAACCTTCAGCTTGATAAACATTTTAGAATAACTTCCTTTTTGTGGTTGAACTCCAGGGTTTTGTTTTTAAATGCAGCACGTCGGAGATGGTTTTGAGGTACTCTAAATGGACCACAGGGTTCCGGAAAAGTTCTCACTTTAGAGCCATCAGTGAGCAGCGAGAACTCATCCGCTCGCGACCACGTGCTGGCGGGCGCCGCGCAAACAATATGGTAAAAGTAGGAAAGTCTCATCCGGGTCCGGCCACACCCGTCCGGCCCTGTCCCCCTCCCCCTCCGGCTTCTGGCGGCTGTTCGCGGTAGCAGAGAGAGCCGACGCTTTTGTGGATCTAGGATAGATGGCGCCACTAAAATTCCGTATAGTAAAAGTTTTGTCGATGATACCAGATTTTTGACGCATTTATATGCATTTTGGAAGTACAACATTTATAGAAAAGTTACCTTTTATCGAGCAGGTATTCGCACAACTTGCTATCTTTCTACAAGACTCCCCATTGACGTCACGCCGCGTGTTTCTCATGGCCGCCGCTCGCAGCTGCAGGTCGGGGAATACGTATTCTAAGTTTTGCCTCGCTAGTACGTGGCGGAATCGCAACATTTCGACGAAAGGAGGTGTGTTTTCTGTCATTTGTGACAAGGTGAACAATATCAAAAGCAGAAGATGCCAATTCTTTCAACGTTAAAATCGTTGCACAGCTCCTTTAATATTAATGTAATAGAAGGTTGTTTCTCGTGCACCAACGACTTCGGTTTTGGAATAATACCCTGGAACAGTAACACAATGCATCTCGCCCCTCTTTTCACTATTTGTCTCGTGCCCTTAAAGGGATACTACAACGAAATTTCGGCGCTCATTTTTTGGTCTATATGTGTTCAAAAAAGCAGCATCACATCGAACATACCAATATCTTGTTAAAAAAGTCATGAAAAGAAATTTAAAACGAATTAAACGATTAACAAAGAGCACCTGGTGGATGTCGCTAACGCCTCGCTTGTAATGCCCGTCTAGGAACCTTGACAGCTAGTGACGGAGGTTGTCTCGTCTCCGGCCACTACGAGAGAAGAGGGGCAGGAGGAACTCCCCTCTTCCCGAGAATGCCTTTTGTGTGTCGCAGAAGTCGCTATTGTCCCCCTACAAGATTATAGAAGATTAACCCGTCACTCAAAATTCGTACAAAAGCAGCCGCTTCGGTGGCTGGAACGACTAGGCCATCCTCTCGACGTCAGTCTCGCCGTAGCTTTGCTCGTCTTGAGACGACCTACGTCACGATTGCGTTGGATGTCACGTGTTCTCCGCTCGGCCTTCTCCGAGCGCTTGCCAGAGTGCGCCGTTTATAACGAAAAATACAGCCACCAGGCTCAAAATACAAACGTGCCATTGTCATTTACGGATATTGTGGATCATATTCAACCTATTTTTGAACACGACGGGAATATTTCAAATTTCGTTGAAGTATCCCTTTAACTCTCACTGGGGGACATCCCCTTTAGATGAGAGAAATTTTGCAGTACGACCGCTAGCATATGGTCTCTAACGTGCATCATGCAGTAGTAATAACACTAACGCATCCTGGTTTGATGCTCATAAAAATTAACGGGGGTGGTAATCGTACCTAGGATCCCTGGGCTTTGTGACTAGAGCTTTCGCTTTACATGCTTTGTGCTGTGACATGCTATGCTCCATTTCACAATAACTTGGCGAACTATGGAGGCTGCGGCCCCCATGATCCAATAAGAGCGTCGGAGCAAGTCACATGATAAGACTCCATGGTTGAGGCCTCCGAGGCGTCGTTTTTGGGGGCACCGAGATGTCGCCAAAGAGTTGTTCAATGTTTCATTTCTTTCTTTTTTGTGCTAACTGAACTTGAGTGACTCCATCTTTATTAAGAATAAATATAAAAAAATTAATGAAAAAAAATATTGACAAATTTTAATGATATTTAAACCGAAAAAGTAATGCGACATTTGTATTCAGTTCGATTTTTTTTTCTTCTTGTAGTGCCGTGGCCGTTGGTGATTGCAGCCGTGTAATCAGCCGCTTGCAGGGCAACTATGGTCGAAAACGGAACCAAAATAAATTACTGGTACCGCTTTAGTGGCACAACTCTCGGCCTGCAGACAACAGCCAGTTCCTTGGTGCAGTGACACACACGCTTCCGCTATGTGGTTTTATGTGCCTCGCTCCGACGCTCTTATTGGGTCGCGGAAGCTGTAAGCTCCACAGTTCGCCAAGTTACTATGAAACAGAGTAGCACACTTGGTCACCGTTCCCCCCTAGTGCCTGCCATGATTGTCCTTAATCACATTTGGCTGTGATCCGCAATTGGCATACGAGTTTAGATTAGATATATCAAAGTATTAGATGTCCTCATTTCATTATTTCATGTGTGTGGTCTTTGGTCTCAATGTCTAATGGGCTGTGCATTTTTTTGTATGATTATACATCTTGCCAGTGTGTTTTAGGAGTGCAACAATTATTATGACTATAGCTGCTTTTTACAGTGTCGATCTAAAACTCACTATCTTCCTTATGCAGTTCGGGCTATTGCTGCCTCATAGTTAGTGTGTTGAGTTCGGTCATATTGTGCATCAATTTTTACTTAAATCTGCTATGTGGGAAGTACATGAATAGATAACGTCAATTATCTGCTGTGCATCACTGTTCACATTTATGATTCTAGTAACTTTGTACAGCGTTATCTAGAACTTGCTCTTTGGCTTTAGTTTAGTATGCAGTTTGGGCGATTACTGCCTCGGAGTCTTTGTGTTCAGCTGGGTTATGTCCAGAGTTTCCTTATTTGAAAAACTCTCATGCACCAATCTTTGGTGTTTGAATATATTGCTTGGGAAGTACATGAGTAGCTAGTGTGAATTCTCTGTTGTGCATCAATAGCGAGATTAAAGTTTGAATAAGCCAACGAAGTTTTGGCTACTTCGGGTCTTTTTCCCTGCAAAGTCGATTGTAATGTTAATGACTTTGACACGCTACCTCAACAAATCATGTGTTAATACAAGTTGGAGCTAGAAAATCTTTTTTTTTTTTGTTGTTTTTTACTCTGAACAGTCTAAGAAGGAATTAGCTCTGCTTGTTTATAGGCAAATGGTTTTCTATTTATTGTAATAAACTGTAAAAATGTAAACCACCACACCCTGTGTCCTGTTTTTCTGCAGTAAACACCATTCTCAAAGACACGGGAGTGGCTACAAAAGCACTGCCCCTGACAAGCATATTTATTTGGCTCTGAAAAGAGCCGTTGTGACTTGGAGAAGCCTCGGGCTTCATGCAGGCGCTCCTTCACTCCAGCCTACGCAGCTTCTTTTTCAGTCCGGGACCGTCCTCCACCACATAAAACCCTTTGCAGAACTTCTTGAAGGAGACGTACTGGCCGCGAGCTATCAGGGCTCTTCGACGCCTCACACGGCCCGTTACCACTTCTGGGAATAGGGCATGCTTGGCGAAGTAGATAAGCCCTGGCAGCAGTGCTCCATCAACGAACTTCTTGTCGAAGGCGATGGTCTCGACGTGCGTCGAATTGGCAACAGTCGTGTTGTTAGTCCAAAAAACAAAATCGCACCACTGGTGTCCGGTCACTGCCATCTGCCCTTGCACCTGGTAGAAGTAGGCGTGAATCTTCTTCAGTCGTACCACGCCATTCACAACTTCGCAGCAGAACTTCTTGTCCTTGCATGCCTCCATTGGTGTTAGCCCAATCTTCGAAGCCGGACACTTCACCTCCAAAAGGCCCTCTTCGTTGTCCTTCCTCACGATGCGGTCGGGCGATGCTGCAATGAAGCTGCACTCTGGGTGAATGTGCAGCCCAGTCTCGCGGATCTCGACGGGAGTGTCGAATGCTGCCATGAGTGATGCATAGGCTGAGACTGCGGTACCCTCGTGCGTCCTCCCATAGCGCATGGCCTCACTTGAGGCATCTGGGCTCGGGTACAAAATACCCTTGACCAGGTACTCGGGCTTGACACACTTGATGACAGCAGAGAAGACTGATGCCGTAATCCTGCCCTGCCGCTCTTTGTGCCACCTTGGATTATTGGCTTGACCGATGGTGGACCGGGTCACTTGTTCCCTCTCTTCCTCCGTCAATGTTGGAAGGGACTCCATGTGTTTTGCAACAACGTCCCGGGCATTCTCACTCCACAAACCTTCATCATCTTGGATGGGGAGCACTGGTGCCGCTGGTCCAAGTTGCTGTACACCACTGTACAGAAGCCACTGGAGGCCCGGTGTAGACACACTGAGGGCATCTCGCAGTTGCTGAATCTCCTCAGCCGAAGCAGCACCAACATTCTCACAAGGGTCAAAAGAGCGTCGTTTCTTCTGCTTCACCGGCCTGTTGATCAGGTACTTGTGGAACGTGATGTCTGCAAGTGGCACCAGGGGAGCAGGCTTCTTGGCTGCAAAGAGAAATTTTGTCAGTTCAGTTCTAAAATAAGCCACATCTAGGTTTTCCATCTTGTAATCATGTTAATAGCTTATCATCCAAGCTGCTTTATGTAGAAAATGTAGAGTTTCACTTTCATGAAAACGAACACAAAAAGCATTGGCTGTTTGGTTCCACATTTATCTAGCAATGGAGGTGAGCTTGGCTAAATAATTAAGACAGCTTGGACGTTGGTCTTATTCTCCAATATATTAGGTACGAAGTAATAACATATTTCTGAGCAAAAGATTCCTATGGAGCCTCTTTAAGGGCCGTAGTGTACACACCTTCAGCAGGCACAATCCAGGTGCAGGGTATGTCGGTGCAGCTCGTCGAGCAGGCGTTGCAGCTCTCTTCGGCATAGAGCAGCAGTGCTGCAATATGTTGGCAGGACTGGCTTTTCCTGGAAAATCGAGGCAGTCAACCAAGACCAAATTAGCGGGATTATAGCTGCACGCGTAGCAGCTCTTGGTTGCCTTCGTTGTACACAGGCTGTCGGTGCATGATGGAGACATGCATCTTTTACACTACCTAAGCCAAGGAGCAAGCACTGCGAGCATGAGCGATAAACCACATGAGTTTGCTGCTATACTCTTTTTCACCTTGTGTTGTACCGCAGGAAAGGCTATACGCGCGAGCTCCTTGCTCTATGGCACATCTCGGCGGCACAAGCTCCCGTGCACCGAGGGCAACTGCCAACGCTATGAGCTCGCGCTTCTAGCCGTCGCTGCGGTACAACATAAGGTGAAACGGAGCATAGCACGATGGGGTTTGTCTTGGCCAATGTAACTCGCGTGTATTCGATGAAATGAGCCTGGGCGAACCGGGTATCGCTTCCCAGGTTTCAAGGAGTGACCGATCTCGCTGCTTACGCGTTGGGGATAGCGTGAGCGGAACGCAATTAGCCTTGCTTATAATAGGTTTGCGCATGACTTTTAACGCATGTAAAAGCAAAATATCGCTCACCCAGCAACACAGCTGCAAGTGCCGCCGATGACGCTCCCGGTGCCTCTGGCGAACCACGCCGAGACTGTGTACGGCGCCTTCTTCATTGACGGCAGGCAGACGCCCCGGACGAGACCGATCCGGGAATCGTCCGATGTGTTCCATCGGACGTTCCGGACGTAGCCTTCTTCTTTGAAGGCCCATCCCCGGTGAGCTTGTCGGAGCGAGTCCGTCTTGCGGTGAAGGTACCGCCACACTTCATCTTGCGAGAGGTTGGCGAACGGCGGAGCGTTCTCAGTCCAGCCGTCGGGTGGGAACGGGAACGGGATGCTGCCGTCCTCGGCCATCCTCAACAGTTGCCGAAAGGTAGCCGAGCTACGAATACTAGGCGGAAAAGTGGCGTGCAAGAACAGTGGACCTCGCAACGTGTACAATTCAAGCCTAATGGCGGGCGTGTTTTCATACGAAGAACGCCTCGAACCCAGTTTTCGCTAGTTCGGACGTCTCCCAACAGGTAGCGCCACTTCTGCGGAAAAAGGTGGATTGCAGGGACGCTTTAAAGGCCGGCCCGCAAGCAGAGAGAAGGAACCCGACCCTCACTTTCCTTCTCGCCACTGTGAAAGGAGGAAATCGCATCTCGCTTCCTCCTCGCCATTTTCCGACTTTTTTTGTTTGTTTTGTTTTGTTCTCTTGCCGGCTGCCTGTTTATCTATTTCTTTTTTTTTGACAGGTTTAGGGTGGAGGAAATGAAAGCTTCAAGGATTTGAAAAGATTATCTAGAAGCCAGCCGGCACACCTGCGACAAGGAGCTGAACCAACCGAGTAGCTGTTTTGAGCGAGCTTGGCACTTGCTCTTCCCAACGAGTTGCATTGGCTCTTTTTTAGATTTGGTTTGGACGACGATTCTTGCCGTTGTGAGAGCACAAATACCTTGTTCTGCTCAAAGAAGTAGTCATTGAAGTTTCAATTTTAATATAAATATCTGAGTTGGCATCTTTCGACAACGGGAAGTACGAGCGGCGTTTTCTGTATATCAGGGATGGCGCTCCATAGACCAGTCGTTCTGAATCATTATGGTTCGTAAACCGGCAGAGGTGACGGAGGACCCCATCCGTGGTGGGTCTAGCACTTTTCGGTGTAGAGCGTTTTGCTGTAGGGCATTTCGGTGCGGACTTTTTTGTGCACAGACATTTCAGTGTAGGGACTTTTTGCTGCAAAGACTTTTCGCTGTGGGACTTTTCGGTGCGCGGATATTTCGGTGCACGGACATTTTGATGCATGGACATTCGACGCTATGGTTTGCTCGCCGGTATCTCTTTTCCAACGTACGAAGACACGCTTCACATCGTGTTTTCGCGTTTGAGTTGATAGAGATAGTCTCCTCTATAATGTTTTGACTTTATTATTGGTCCTGCGTGTAGGAAAGGACCCAAACAGCAAGGCGTTTGAAGTCGTTTGTGTATTCAGAACAGTTTTGAATATCTTCAAATGCGCCTCCTCCACGTAATCGCATAGCTCCGATTGTTAATAATAAATTGTGATGACCTCGCACGACAAAAAACAATGTAATTATCCCTTGTAACTCACTAGGGAATAAAGTAGGCGTGTACGGGTACAAAATAAGTGTAATCAAATCAAATATCGATTTCAAGCAAGTAAACAAGCCGAATTTCGTGAATGCTAAATCTATTTTATTTGGTATCAAATGTTTGCTCACTCTCGTACGAAAAAAAAACAGTGACCATAGATCATACACAGCGTATGATCTGTGGTCAACGCCTCCTTCCATGCCGTAATGATGTCGCCGGACGTAAAGAACTGCCTTACAATCGTGCTTATAAAGGGCGATTCTTTTTTTTTTTTAACGACTAGACAGTTTTCTAGAAAAAAACGTCGGAGTTGCGCAATTTCGGTTTGTACCTTATCTGTAGTCATCAAAAACACCAAATCATTCATTTTTAAAGAGATGTAGTGCACGTGAAGTGGTTCACGGCGTCCTAAAAAGCCTAATTTGGACGCAAATCGTGTTACCGCATGTTTTATAAGCTTTATTACTAGTCAGAAGGAAGTCACGCGAGCCGTATCACGTTGCGGAAAGCTAATTCGGGTGTTTCTCAAGGAGCTCTAGAACTCTCCGATTGACATTTCGGTTGTTAATACGTTTAAAAAAGTTTGGTAATTAGTCTTAAACATTTAGTTTATTAGGCATAATTAAAAATACTCCACCTCTCGCAAGACGTCTGCCCAAAACATAAAGTTGGTTTCATTGGCGTAAAGTAGCTGTGCTCTAATTTCGCATTACAGATATTTGTAAGCGTCTTTCATTTTTATGCTTGGTCTTTAAAGATTCGTGAAAAGCATTCGCGACCTTATCTGTCAAGCCGCGTACTCGGACAGCGCGGCCTCCTCGGCGAGTTGTTCCCTCATCGAAGACGACAGTGAATAAAAGGTACGATCAAAATCTTCATGCCTGAAGAAAGAGCAAGTTTAAAATAATTATAAGAGCGTCAGTTGATTTTATTTCCACTATATTCAAATTTCAACACTCGTCGCAGGCAGCATGAAAGGAAGCACTGCACTCTTGGCGTAAACCAGTGCCCAGTCAACGCTCCTACACTCAAAAACGCATCACCACCCGACCTGTTTGAAAAATAAATAATTTCCAGCACTTTGGGTAGAAAAGGCGAATTTTCTACTGAGCGTGATATTTTGTGGACCCAAAAGTCCTGTAGCCGAGATCGGTAGTTCATAGCTTCAGGAAGGCGAAGAACGACGGATGCATTATTTCCCGCGGAAGTACAGTTTTGACGTTGGATTCCGCATAAAATTGTATTTGCACAAATTGGTGGCACGATACCGAACTTGCTTGATTACTTTTCTTTTAGAGACAACATAACCAGGCATAATCTGCAGATGTTGCAGAATTTATTTTAATTGGCGTACAGCGCGAAAGACAAGTATAGACATAAAGAACACAATAGAGCTCTGCATTTCTACTGCATTTCTTTCTGTACTTGTGGAAAGTTAGTCCGCATGACTATGTTCAAAAATTGACAAATCGTTTAAGCCTACCCCTCTTTATAGTTTTTTTTGATAAATTAATTAGGAATTGTGGCGAATCCCGGCTGGGTTCGGGTGAAGATCTCGCACCTGTTCAAGGACACATTTCGGCATGATTTCCTGCTTGGTGACGACGTTGAGCTGGCCGCTGTTCCGCTTCTTTTCTAAGTAGGCGGGGAACGCCAGACGCCTAAATTAGCCAAGCAGCCCCAAAGCTTGCGGTACTACACCTTCCGAACTCCTGGGTTTTTTTTTTGAGATGGTCGCTGGCCTTCGCCCACCCTGACAGAGCCCCGAACAATTATGATGCAAGGGCTGCAGAGGCCATCTGGGCATTCCATTTCTTAATCAGCGAACAAATGGGAACAGAAGAGAATGAAAACTTCGTAATACCTGCTGTCTTTTAATAAATGGCATAATATGCTACTATTGCTAATTGCCCTATTTTACGCGAAGAAAATTGTGATTTTGCGGTTCAATCTCCGTATTTCCCGCTCTCTTTGCTGACACGCCAGATATTTGTCTGCTGTCGAGTTTTCAGTTATATTTGTTGACAGAAACTAAATGCACGTTTGGTCACGAAGAAATTTTTTCAAAGGCTGCAGATAGACGAACTATACCTTAAACCGTTTCACTTTTTATTAAAGTTTGTTTTTGCTCTTCTTAGTAGCTTCAGCGAGGCGGCCGTCACTCTAGAAAACACCTGTAGTACGAACCTATATATTATGCTCCAGAAATGGTCAGACTGTGTCCCTCTGACTGCAATATCTTTGACTTGTAATTACTCATGATTATTACTTTGTACAAAAAAAAAACACAATAGTGATACAATCACTCTTCAGTGTGCCGTTGTTAGAACGACCAATTTTCAACTCTCTCGGTAGAGCTCAAAGTTCAGATAAAAATACCCATCTTTTTTCCTTCTGCTGTGATGTTCAAGTTCCGTTCACTCGAGATAAATATGCGGTGTTGTAGCGTATGGTGCCGCATGCGGAAGTATCTGAATGTAAAAGAACTTGTTGGCCTACTTGGTGTTGACTATCTGAGTGTGTTTTAAAGCTGCAGAAAAAGAGTAAAAAAAAAAAAAAAAAGGAGAAAAGCGAACCAGCTTGAACCCTTCCGAGCTCATATCCAGCCGGCCTAACTAAACCCCGGTGTTTGGAATCGAAGCAGATGTAGCAACCGGCTGTTCGGACGAAGGAAGAAGAGGTGGACAAGTGAGAACGAGCTGAGAGGCCGAGCTCAGAACACCGGCAGCTCCCGACCGGACTGGACGTGTATATAATTTTGTAAATAAAAATAGGTAGGGAACTTCTTTCCCTACAATTGGTGACCCGGACGTGATCCGCAAGCCACCTCCGTCATGGCTACCGATGAGGCAACACCGCTGGACATCACCGTCGTCCGCACGCTCAGGCTTCCCCGATTCTGGACAGCGGACCCACAACTTTGGTTCGCGCAAGTGGAGAGCCAATTTACAACCAGCCACATCACCACGCAAGCACAGAGGTTCCACCATGTGGTAGCGGCGTTGCCTCCCGAAACTGCCGTTGATATTTGAGACATCATCCTCGAACCACCAACAACTAACCCGTACGACAATTTGAAGGCTGAGCTCATCAAACGCACCTCGGCATCCGAGCATCAACGGCTCCAGCAACTACTAACATCTGAAGAGCTGGGCGACCGCACACCATCCCAGCTACTGCGACGTCTTCAACAACTTCTTGGAGAGCGGGCAGCGACATTCGACCCCGCCCTTTTGCGGGAGCTCTTCTTGCAAAGACTCCCTAACAACGTAAGAATGGTTCTTACTTCTGCATCAGGACTCGCATTAGTTCAGCTCGCCCAGTTGGCGGACACCGTGATGGAAGTCGCTGCACCGCAAGTCGCTGCCCCGCAAGTCGCTCCTATTGCGGCCACGCAATCACATCTGCTCCGTGCACCGGCAAACATCTCTGCCGTTGAAACAACGGAGGATTCTTTTCGCACGGATATCCAACAAGCGATCAAGGCCCTCACCGCCCAAGTAGCCGCGCTCACTTCACGTTCACGATCGGAACATCGCCAGCGATCCACGTCCCGCCCCCGATACAGTTCGCCCTCCCAAACCCGAGCAGTATCAAGACATTCAGATATTTGTTGGTACCATCGGACCTTCGGCGACCGCGCCCGAAACTGCGTAGGACCATGCTCTGCTTCGGGAAATGCCCGCACCCACCACTAGAGGCGGCGAGTGGTGGGGGTACGCAGCTCAGCCGCTTGCTCTTCATAACAGATCGCGGCTCCGGTTTGCGATTCTTGGTTGACACCGGCGCGGAGGTGAGCGTACTACCAGTTTCTGCTGTTGAAACAAAAGGCAGGCAGACACTTACCACTCTACAAGCAGCCAATAAGACTCCAATCGCTACTTACGGTGAGCACGCTCTGTCCCTCAACATCGGACTGCGTCGAGTATTCCGCTGGGTTTTTCTCGTCGCGGACGTGTCTTATCCTATTATCGGTGCCGATTTTTTACGACATTTTAACCTACTGGTTGATATGCAACGTAAGCGCCTCGTAGATGCTACTACAAATATTGTTACAGACCTCGCGTGTAAGCCTGCACGGCCTCCTGACAAGCCTAACTGCTCCAGTCCAACTTCGCCGTAGGAAAGTTTGCTACGAGAGTTCGGGGTCTATCACTCGCCCTACCAACTTTCAGCGTCCAGTGAAGCACAATGTTGCCCACCACATCGTGACTACTGGGCCACCTACTCATGCTCGACCACGTCGGCCTCCACCAGACCGTTTAAAGATCGCGCGAGATGAATTTGATTACATGCTAGAACTTGGCATCATTCAACCATCATCAAGTCCATGGGCGTCTCCACTGCACATGGTTCCCAAGAAAAACCCTGGTGACTGGAGACCGTGCGGGGGCTATCGTGCTCTGAACAACGCCACAGTCCCCGACAGGTACCCGCTGCCATACATCGCGGATTTCACAACTTCCCTGTATAGCTCAAAGGTTTTCTCTAAAATAGACCTAGTAAAGGCGTACCACCAGATCCCAGTTGAGCCGAGTGACGTCCGACGGCCATCATCACACCTTTCGGTTTATTTGAATATCTTCGCATGCCTTTTGGGTTACGAAATGCAGCTCAAACATTTCAGCGCTTCGTCGACCATGTCATCCGAGGACTTCCCTTCGTCTATGCCTACGTTGTCGACCTGCTAATCTACAGCCATGACGATGAAGAACACATTCAGCATCTTCGACTGCTTTTTCAGCGCCTTGATGAGCACGGCCTCATAATCAACAAGGAAAAATGCGAGTTTGGAGTCACGACGTTGAATTTCTTAGGCCATCAAGTGGATCACACAGGGGTCCGTCCACTTCCCGAAAAAGTCGCAGCCATTAAGGTTTTTCTACAACCAACAACCATTCATAAACTCAGAGAGTTCCTGGGTTTGATAAATTTCTATCGGCGTTTTATTCCCAACTGCGCTTCAACACTCCTGCCGCTCACTAATATGCTCAAAGGCGAACACAAGGACTCAACACCGTTAAATTGGAGCGACTCGGCTTTCCAAGCTTTCAGCCGCATAAAAGGAGATCTCGCTAACGCTACCCTACTCGTTCACCCCTGCCAAGAGCTTCCCGTGTGTGTCATGGTCGACGCCTCCAATATTGCTATTGGCGCTGTCCTGCAGCAGCTCTCCGACAAGAACTGGCAGCCCATCGCGTTCTACTCCCAAAAACTCAGCGCAACAGAGTCACGCTATAGTACATTCGGTAGGGAGCTCCTTGCGATTCATCAAGCCATCAAACACTTCCGGCATTTCCTAGAGGGTCGTCATTTCGTCGTTTTCACCGACCACAAACCCTTAACATACGCACTGAAATCAGGGAGCGATAAATTTACTCCCCGTGAGATCCGTCAAATGTCATACATATCAGAATTCACGACAGACATCCGCCATGTCAAAGGCAAAGACAACCTGGCAGCTGATGCGCTCTCGTGGGTTATCGTCACTCCCTGCTGCAGCATGGTACCCATGACAATTGATTTTGAAGCCATGGCCTCAGCTCAGCGAGATGACACCGAGCTTCAACAAGTTCGTTCATCGCACTGCAGCCTGAATTTGCGCGAGGTAGTCTTGCCAATGTGTGGTACACCACTCATCTGCGACCACACCACAGGCGCACCCCGACCTTTAGTACGGCTGCATTTCCGTCGTCAAGTTTTTGACTCCCCACACTCCATGGCACACCCTGGAGTTCGAGCAACTCAGCGGTTAATCACTGAACACTTTGTATGGCCGGGTGTCAACAAGGACGTACGAAACTGGACTCGCTCTTGTCTGGCCTGCCAGCGGTCTAAAACTCAACGTCATACGTCAGCACCATACGATGCTTTTCCAACACCGACCGCGCGCTTCGATGCCGTACACCTAGACATTGTGGGTCCTCTTCCAAAATGTGGTGGAAACACATATATACTGACATGCATTGATCGCTTCACGCGCTGGCCTGAAGCATTTCCCATTCCTAACATCACCGCCGAAACCACGGCACGGACATTCGTGGAAGGTTGGATTGCTCGATTTGGTGTGCCTTCATCGGTTACCACCGACCGAGGGAGACAGTTCGAGTCCGCTTTATTCCGAGAGCTCATGAGACTACTAGGGTGCTCGCGTATTCGGACCACGAATTGTACCAATTGTAGGGAAAGAAGTTCCCTACCTATTTTTATTTACAAAATTATATATACGTCCACTCGGTCGGGAGCTGCCGGTGTTCTGAGCTCGGCCTCTCAGCTCGTTCTCTCTTGTCTACCTCTTGTTCCTTCGTCCGAACAGCCGGTTGCTACACAGAGAACCTTGAAGGGTTACGGAGATTTTTTCGGGGAACCGCTAAGCCCATTAGCACTCGTGCGAGAAGGCCGGAAAAGGCGAGGAGGAAAATGGAGGAAGAAAGGGGAGGAGAAAAAAAAGAAAAGAGGGGGAATCTTCTGCCACGCTGAAGAAAATTTTGAGCGCCCGCCTATATAGCTTATTTCTGCGCCACGCACGAACTGGATATTTTTATTATCTTATCAAACAAACGCGCTGGCCAAGTATGTCCCAAAAATCAAATGCAAAAAGGTTTGCAAAAAAAAAAAATTCAGTGGATTTAAGTATTGCTGTTTGTTGCGAGCCACGTGGTCGCGAGACCAATCTCTTAAGCAAGCATGGACATATCAAGTGGTCTTTCTCGATGTTTGCAGTACAATGTAAGCAAACACTTTGTACCACCAGCACTCCGCTTAGTAAAATCAGTGCCTTTTTGAGACAGATAGCTCTTTCTTTTTTTTTTTTTGCAATTTTGTATGTGTTTGATAATGTCAGCTTTATGTTGCTTATGCAGGAAACACAATGTAGCTGTCAAGTGCCAATTTTTACGTTAAGGAATTGGAAGAATGGAATAGAACGATGCAGCCATTCCTGGAGTGGGAATGGGCCCAGTGCACCCAGTCCTGGTAGTTGGAAGGAATTGAATTATTGAAAACCCTATTTCCCCGTAATGGAAGTGGAATGGAATCGGGGTGCCCAATCCGCAACACTGGTTGGCTCATTGCGGAGGGCGCTGACAAGGAGGAGTCTGCAACAACAAGCCCCTTCCCCCCCCCCCCCCCCCCCCCCCTTCTCCGCTCAGGAGGACCCAGCGCGTTTTCATGACGGAGGAGCAGGCGAGCGACACCCAAACCAACCCTGAACCCCGCGCAGTAGTAGCGAAGCGAGAGTATCCTCGCTGACTATGATGGCCCGGGAGCTCACGTGCCCAACCCAGCTAAGATAACACTAGCCCTCACCTCGACTCATCATGGCCCCGGTCCTCAGACTCATGTCATCACGCAGACGAATGCAATCACAGGACTGATATCCACCGTAAGACTCACGTCTTGATTCAGGCTCATTTTCATGATTCTCGAAACTGATGGTCACCCTCAAGAGATCTCGAAATTCCCGCTCATAAGTACTTCACTTAGAGCTCAAGCTCACACTCACACTCATGAGTTCGCAGAACTCACGCTCACAGTCACGCTCATCAGTTTTCAGAACTCACACACAAACTCGAGTTTTCTGGACTCAAACTAACACTCATTCTCAGAACTCACGACCACACTCGGGATCAAACTCACGCTCATGAATTCGCAGGACTCGCACTCGCACTCACGCTCATGAGTTCTCAAAGCTCACGATCACACTCCCGATCCCGCTCGCGCTCATGAGTTTCAATGTCTCACACTCAGACTCACATTTATGAGTTCTCAGCACTTACGATCACACTCACACTCACGATTTTTCGAAACTCGGTGCCTCACTCACGGTCACCTCAAATCTGACGGTGAGCGTGAGTGATAGTGAATGGTCGCACCTATGAGTGAGAATGCCGAGGTATGGTTGTGAGAATCGGGAACTCAAACAGCGCGTCCGAGAAAGCTGGCAATGTAGTGTAAGAAGGTGTCATGAGGGATAGCACCGTGTGTATCATTCGGCTTTGGTTTGCGTTAGTCACGCAGAATTTTAAAGCCTTCATGTGGCGTTCTCTTGTAACAGCAAAATGCGCCATAAAACACTTCCTGTGATTCAAAGCGCTTTCACATCTAACGTCATATTTAAAAAAAAAACGCGTTTTTTTTTCTTCTTTTTTATTGCATGACTTCGTTTAGCCTAAGCGCCTTGTGGGAATTACGTCTTCAAGCCAGATTGCAGACATCTTCTCCACATGTGGGCGCTTGCCGTCTCCCTGAAAGTTAAACAATCATTAAAACTCGAGCCAACTTGACCATGAAACGTGCTCGACCAACTCGCAATCATTTACTCGAAAACATCACAGATGGTGTAGACGTGAAATCCTAACGTCTGCATTTCTGCGAAGTATGTCTGCACTGCGTTTGATTCGCGGTATTTACAATGCACTTGTTCACCGACCCAAAGGATGTGGCCAAATAAAACGCGTACGAAGTAATAACAAAATTATTGCAAAGATAACTGCGTTAATACAGAGCCTAGTATTTTTTCGGTGTGCTTCATGGTACTCTTGAAGTACTATAAACCACCCGCGTTAGAACGCAACACGTAGGCAACAAGGCGTAGGCAACCCACGGTCGGTCTTTCCTGATCAGTATGCTCAGTATACTTAGTGCAAGGCTAAGTACTTACTTTAGTGCGACTCGGAGCTAGTGCGGAGGTTTCTATGAACCTAAAGTTTCAAACGTGTAAGCGGCACCGTTGGGCTGGTGCATTAGTGACTATGTTCTATGAACTCGCAGTCACGAATGTTTGGGAGAGGTTTGAGACACGACAGGAATTCAATATTTGAATCACAGCTAGCCAGGTATTTTACTCTCAGGGCGTCTTACTGTTATGCGTAGCCATCATTTTGCATAATGCATGTTATACACTGTGCCATATAAGTATATATGTTTGGTCCAAATGGAATCTCCTTATAATAGACCCTCTTCAAAAGTCCATATCAAGCAACAATGATGGTTGCCATTGCTCAGACACAAAGCGTGTGATTAGATCCGAGTTTTCGCCGAATGCTGACGCAGCGCTCGTTTTCGATACGAGCTGAGCCGAATCCACCCTCAACGCTTACACAGTCATAGTGTCCAATACGTGCACAGAGTAGTTCCCAAACAATACAAAAAAGGATGACCGGCGCAGCAACTACCTGATGGTGCGCAAGTTTGAAGCGGGTTCATTAGAAAATAAAGCCTTCAAATGCAATTGTAGTTCGGTATCTGTCTGTGTAAACATCACCAAAAATAACTAGCTGAAAACATGAGCTGCCTTTCTGTTTTGATATGAAGCGATAATGAAAAAGGAAACATTGCATGACATGTTTGCTTGCGTGGGCTAAGTGTTTCAGGTTTCTGTAAGACGCTGGTTAATTTTACAAACTTACCTGCATCTGGGAGATCAGGCTGGCAATGCGTATTTTCCTGCAAGCACACAAAAGTAGACGTCAATATAAATCACCACTTATTCTTGAATATGTAACTTATACATGGATTTCTAAGAGAGCAGACCGTTTCCGAAATTCAGTGCCATCTGGAGGTTCGTAAAGCAGTTTAGGTTTTGCCATATCAATGGCGGAAATGAACTTGTATCAGCACCGTCACTTTTGCAAGTCAGCAGCACGCCAGAAATTGTTCAGTGTGAGTTCTTTCTCGATCACTTTCAGTTCGATGGCGATCAAGAACCAGCATTTAGAACAAAGCTCCAATCCATTGAGATGCCTCGAGAAAATTCTGTACACCAAAGTGCTTTAAAGCCGATTGTGTGCCGTCCGCATGTTGACTGAATCTGAGTTATTAGAAATAAACGCTTACGTAGCTCTTGTGTTCTAATCCTACGTCGCGTCGTACTGACCCCCCGAATGTACAGGCCTCGCATCATCCACTTAGGAGCATCTTCAACGTCTTCCTATATCAGTCACTAGACGGCCGCCATTGGTATGGCACAGATGCCGTTCCACAGATGATGATAGTAATCAAGGTGTCCAGATTGAATTTCGGAAAACGTCTATTACGGAAGCAGCGACCAAATTATATTACAGTATACTAGAATACCGGTGCGATTCGACAATGGGAGCTCGAGCCGGCGCACGCAGAGAGCTTCCGGTAGCGCTCCAGTCCGCCTATCGCTAAAGCCCCTTCAGGTTTTAAAAGTAGCGCAAGGTGCGTCGATGAACGAGTCACGTGAAACGTGCAGCCCTTGGAATGATGATGGCGGTACAGAGCAGCACTCAGTAGCACTGAGCTTGATTTTGAACGCCATGTTATTCTCAGAAGTGGCGCGCGGCACGCGTCTCGAGCATTCCCCCAACCAATGAATGGCACCACTTTTCCCACGAATTCACTGGAGGCCATATCTGTGTGTTCGAATTCTGAGCGCGAGCTGACGGCGAGCTTCCACAGCCCTTTTGCAACGTGCATTCTGCACCATCGAGAGTGCCGGTCTTAGGAGCTTATTGATGTGAGCTCGTTCTAAGCATGCGCTCTAAACAGCACCTGCAAATATGGCGTGAGTGAGAAAACGTATTTATTAAAGGAATGGGATACATCACGATTTCTCGATAAAGTCATCCAATCGTCACGGGGGAAGGGGATTATGGGAAGGGTAGGGGGAGGAGGCTAAATGTAACAGGCGATCCCCGATGAGCGGACGAAACTAATCAGGGAATCGAGAATGTGTTTGCGGTGCGGGTGCTCGAGCCTGGGGCGGGTCCAGTCTTCGTACGTAGCTGGTCTTGCCTCTTCAGGGAGTGAGTGAGTGAGGAAACATATTTATAAAAGGAATGGGATACATCACGATTTCTTGATAAAGTCATCCAATAGTGACGGTGGAAGGGGATTATGGGAAGGGTAGGGGGAGGCAAGTGAATACTTTCTATTCACTGGACGCCATGTTTGTGAGTGCTAGTTTAGAGCGCATGTTCAGAACGAGCTCACATCAATAGGCTGCTAAGACCGGCACTGTTGATGGTGCGGAACGCACGTTGCGGAATAACTGTGGAAGCTCGCCATCAGCACGTGCTCAGCATTCGCGCACACAGCTATGGCCGCCAGTGAATACTCCCTATAGAGGGGCTTTACCTATCGTAATTGCGACTGCGTGAGGCGTTCGCAACTGTTCGCAACACCGTTATTTTTGTTGTTAATTTTCCTTGACGGTTCCGTATACGAGCTGACCGTGGTTTCCTAATTTCGTTTGTTTGACGAATGTGGTGCGTTCTGCTCGTGCGGATGGGGGACGGGCACCGTGGGGACGGGTAAAGGTAAAGTCAGCATGCCGAAGGAGAGAAAGTGACAAAACAGCTGGTGTGCGACAATAAGAAAACTGCTTCGTTTAGGTGCAGTTTGGATTTGTTTTCTACGGTGGTGTATTCCGTTTTGGACTGCTGACCACTGTAGAAGACAAAGACCAAACACCTCCTCATTGACTCACCTGCCTCGAAACGCCGGCTCCCCAAGCATAGATAATTAACTTTACATTGGAATAAATGCAATAGCTGCACTGCCATTTTCATAATTAAAAAAAAAAAAACGAACAATCTGCCGTATTTTCCGGGCTATTGTCCGCGGGACTATGCTTAGAATTTGAAATTACTGGGTGTGCGTACTATCTATATGTACGGACTATACATGAACTTTGTCTTTAGATCTAGATCGTTCATTGTGACGAGACCCGACGGAATTTGTGAATGAAAGAGTGTTTAAGTGATGATTAATGTATAATACAAGGCTTTTTTGTGAGCTAAGAAAGCGGACATCTGTCAAGGTGTGCCGTGTATGAGAAGATTTTCCTCTCGACAGAGCACCAGGTGCGGACTATGCACCGGTTGCGGACTATTCATTCAAAACTTTTGTTTTCAGCCTAAATTGGCCCCTGCGGGCTATACACCGGGTGCGAACTATAGCCTGGAAAATACGATATCAATGACGTTCAAACGGCACATCACAACTCGCGGACCTTTTTTTTTACACTCATTGACTGCACACCACTTTCTCGGAATGCTTTATATAAGGCGTGAGTTTATTGGGTCATTCCTATAGGGACACGGATTTGCAGAATACAAATTCAAATAAACACACAACTCACCGTACGGACAGTTTAATTTGCATTTCTCGAGGCTTGGGAAATCGTTTTTGCCCCCTCCACAGCCAAAATCTTGTTCGCATTGGCTAGTACGGTTGTTGTAGTAATACGTAACTTTTGGAGTAACTTCAGGAGCGCAAGATGTGAAAGGACGTTGTGCTTCACAGTCTTCTCCTGTAGAATTTATGCATAATATGACAGGTTCGCGAATTTGCTACTATTGCATTATCACAAACATTTATAGCTTCCGCTGTACAAAGTCCCACTTAGTCGTCTCGTCTAATCAACAAGCATAATGTCACACGACCATTTCAATAAGTATCTTCTTTCATCACAAAAATCACAAAATGAAAAAAAGTGAAAGCCGTTTACAACTCCCTGTAACGCCGAATTAGAGCGCAGCTCTTGAGGAGGAGGAGGGAAGGGTACTGGGGGGGTTCAACTGACCAGGGGGGGGGTCACGTGACTTTGGGGGGTCACGTGACCCCAAGGTCACGTGACCCCCAATGCCGATGATGTCATCACTGACGTCACTGATGAGGTCATCAGTGACGATGACGATGCGGATACCGATGACGTCATTAGTGACGTCACCGATGACTTCACCAGTGATGATGACGATGACGATGCGGATGTCGGTAACGTCATCAGTGACGTCACTGATGTCATCAGTGATGATGACGATGACGATGCGGATGCCGGTGACGTCATCAGCGACGATGACGATGATGATGTGGATGCCGGTGACGTCATCAGTGACGTCACTAATGACGTCATCAGTGATGATGACGATGTGGATGCCGGTGACGTCATCAGTGACGATGACGTCATCGGGGGGTCACGCGACATCGGCGGGGGTCACGTGACCTCGAGGAGGGGGTCACGTGACCTCAGGGGAGTCACGTGACTTCGGGGGGGGGGGGGGGTCACGTGCCCCCCCACGTGGTCACGTGACCCCGGTGGGGGGCTCGCGCGGTGCATTATGGGACATTTCCCATAATGCACCGCGCAGTTACGCCGACGCCGACGGCGACGCCGACGCCGCTCAAGCCGGAAACGGGCGCCTAAGAGCTGCGCTCTAAAAAGATAACTGATAGCGAGAGTCCGTAGGCTATAGTTAAAATACGTCTCACTGCCAGGCATTATCTTCAGACCTAATGAAATAAAACAGCGCAAAAATTTACATGAGAAAACGACAAACCGGTTGGGGCAGAGCGCTGACTGGCAACTCTGTATATTTACTAATAGATTAGGAGAAAGAAAACACACTTTGCTCCCCGCGTTCGCACGCACTTCCTCTGCCCATGACTCTTAGCCGTTACGGCACACGCAGGACCTAAATCGTCAGTGTTGGGAAATTTAGATCCTTGAAATAAAACGCCCCTGACGCTCCCCTAATTGAGTTTCTTGTGTCACTGTTGGCGTACAAATTAACTAAATACCGAATAGCGTGTTGGTAAAATCGACTGATCACAGAAAGAATGAAACAAAGTCAGGACGATGGATGACAAAAATTTCAATCAACTTGCAGCAACATGAGTGAGCTTAAAAGCCCTCAATGCAATTAGGACAGTCAAAGAAAGAGAGAAAAAGGGAGGAAGAAAGGGACAAAGGAAAGTGTAAAGGTAAAATTGTAGAAAAACGAAATAAGGTAACATGTGAAGTGGCAGCATGAGCAGCACAAAGTTTGGATGGGTGGGGAAGGTTATAATCTACTCTAATTCCGGAGCCAAGTAGGTTATCTCCTCTTTGTAAAGAACAAGAGCAGGCGCGGACGCGTTATTGTCAAGAGTGTTTATGGTGAATGAATCGATGATTTCCCTGCCAAGTCTGTTATGATGCCCTCCCAAAACGTTTGTGTTCTTGAAACGAGGAACGCAGTCTGTGCAAGTGCGAGCATGAACAACAATGGTGTAAAAATAATCACCTGTCGACCGGCCAAATTTCGGAATGTTGCTCTTTGAGTCTTTAGTTAAAGGACCTGTATGTCTGCCTAACCTCAAAGCAATGGAATGAACGTTCTCTTCCTAGCACGGAACGACCTTCTTAGCGTGCTTAACGTTAGAGGCTTGCCGTTTTTCTTGATTGTTGACGCGTTACCAAAGCTGCTTAAATCGCATTCTACAAGAACCAGCATCTTAGACTTGTAAACGCGGGAATCCAGCTTACCTCTAGAGAAACACCTTGAAGAAATACATTCTTTATGTTAATCGTCCTTGTGTAGCAAAAAAAGGTTGGAACGTTTTGGTGTGATAACATACACGCACTATCCATCGCATCGGTTGAGCGCTCTTGCTTCCCTCTTCGGTAGAAACGTTGTTGGATGTAGAATGGCTGAAGCACCTCATGTGTCACTTTTTTCCTGTGCTTTACAAAAATGGTGGCGGTATTAAAGGATGTACGCAGAGGCACCTTTTACAACGAATTGAAGAATGTCCTCCCGCAATGACACCAAAAAAGTACCTGTGCTCGCGCGGCCTACCGTTCAGGCCGCGTCCCGTTTGCACAACTCTCGGAGCCATATTAAAAGGACACCTCTTAGTTCACGGTAAAGAGTACCTGTGCGAACCGTCTTTTAATACCAACAAATTTTCGGAAAGGCGCAAAAAAAAAAAAAAAAAAGTACGCGCGAGGTGCTTGAAGCACTTTACATCTACAGTTGCGAAGGAAGCTGCATTAGGGAAGCGTTAGTATACCGTTGTCTATACTTCGTTTCAGCTTCGGTCGGAGCGCGGCCAATGTTATGAGCCGGAGGGCAAATCAAACACCGCAAAAAGCGCAGCGTCATGGCGTGCTCTCTGTGCTTGATAAGACTAGCTGGCGGAGGAGCACGCACAGAGAGACGGCGAATATCGGCTGGTCCTATCGACTGCAGGGAGCATGCCATAACGGTGTGCCTCTTTCGCTGTTTGATTGGCCCTTCGGCTCATAACATCGGCCGCGCTCGGACCGGAGCTGAAACGAAGTATGGTAACGAGCTGGAATTCTCAGAACTGACAATGAAGGTCGAACGTGTGCCGTTATGAGTGAAAGTCATGGGCCGAAGAGGTGCGTGTGAACGCGTGGAACAATGCGTGTGTTTATTTAACCTTGTCTATCAGTAAAAAATACAGTTGCGTATCAGGCCTCTGTCCTGTCCGGTTTGTCGCCTTCTTTTCTTCATTTTTTAGCTGTTGTATTTTGTTTTGTCTAACCACTATCAATCAGCCATTACATTATCTGTCAGACGATAAAATATATGTTGTTATGCAAAATCAAACATGAACTCGCAATGAAAAGAATCAGAATCTTATTTTTTTTATATATTAGACCATAAATGAAACGCATTCCACCTTTGATTTTTGTTTTTGAATTGACCCTTTACGAAAAACTGCCCTCTGTTGGCAGCTGTGGAATCCGTGTACAATGGCGTTCTAAAACAGCAACGTCACTGTACTGTTTGAATCGGGTTGAATTAGAAGGCAAAAACGCACCCACAGAGAAAGCTGATGAGCGCAGCGACACGGCACTTTCGACGCTGTTTGACTGCTTCGTCGGCTGCTAGCTTCGGCCGCGCGCCGATGTTCGCTATCATATGGGGTTACTTCCACGCTCCACGATGCCAGTTGTTCCGCAATTGTACAGTGGTTCCGTGCTTCTAATCATCGGCACGCGACTCTCGAAAGGGGCCAATAGCAAAAATGTTCGAGGGCTCACGGTACCTTTTTTGGCGTTGCGATGCATTACTGGTCAAGTTTACCTAGACAATCATTAAAGCAACACTGCTGTTGGTGCTGATTACGAACACAAGAAAAACTATTTGTTGGCGAGCCAGTCAGAGTTCAGTGATATTGCCTGAAGAAAAATACATTTCTTTGTTGCCATTACGTGACACTCAAGCTTTATAATGGTTCTCATTACATTGTGTTGTTTTTGAGTAAAATAACTGGAACATGTGCTGAGTACTAAAATACCTTTACTAAACAAAATCTGTTGCGCGTTAACAGCGCATTAGCAGTTTCAGCGTCGTTCACCTCTCGGACAAACCTAATCGATACGTAAAACTTTTATAAAAAAAATAGAGGGAGCATGCATGAATTCTCTGTGTTAAGTACTGAAGATATATCATACCGAAGGATCGGTTAGTGTACATCAGAGTTCTATCAAAGTTCCTGTGTGTTATATTACACTACGCGATACTGTGAGTCGCATCAAGATACTCCCTGTAGAAAAATATTCACTCCAAACGGGTCGCGAGATGTATGCTGCTTAGACTCAAGTCAACAATTATCTTAAAACGAAAAGAAAGTAGTTTGTTATCTTAACGTGGAAGATAGGAACAGATTAATTCATTACGATTCTTTAGCAACAGGGTTGAATATCTTCAGGGTACAATAGGCTCGACTGCGTTTGAAACACAGAATGGTCCTATAAGGAAAATAGACTCACTACTGATTGCAGATATGAGCACGATTGCAGAGAAGAAGCAGGTGACTGCAATGGTTGCCTTCATCTTGAACAACAGACGCTGACGGTGTCGATCGTTACTTAGCTTGGCATGGGTTTATATACCACTTCCCTGGAGCGGAGAGGGATCATTTTAATGTTGTTTTATTTTGTCCACTTACCGCCAATGCTGTGAACGACCATTGTTATCCAAGTTTGTCACAAGTTTCAAAATGTCATTTCAATAGCTGGCTGAGAAACTGTCAGAAAAACATTCGTTCATTACCCTCACGGTGACTATGGACAATCCCTTTGTGCGTCAGACGTTACCAAAGATATTTCGAAAGACACTACACCTTATATTCGTTTCTTTGCTAATTTTGTATTATACTTAAATCAACACCATCACGATACAAAAAAAAATACTTTAACAGTTTGTTGTTCCTTGCTTTCTTTTTTTGAAAGGGGGACAATGCGTTGCCTTTATCTACGAACAATGCATTTTCCGGCTTGGATACAGTCCCCAGTGTTCTGCGAGCTTATGAGAAAGTTATTGTGCTTAGCTGAAATTAAAGCCCAATATTCACGTTTTATGATCATTATCTATAGTAGTTATTATAACTATTGATGGACGAAGAGCGTGTTAGTGCGGGTCAAGAGTAAAGAAAGAATAAAAATGTAGTACAAAGATAACACAACCATAGTTTTTGAACTACCAAAGTACATAGAGGAATTCTACAGGCGAGAAACCGAATTAAGGCGGAGAAGTCTAGGAAAAAGAAAGTAACTAAGAGAAGGCTACAAAATCCTAAAATGCATAAAATGCAATGCAGGACTTTGAATTTTTAACTTTCCCGCTAAATGTAGCGGGGAAACTAAGTTGGTGTATAGTTTACGGGATGTCAGGTTACGTGACATCAATTTCCTCGCAAATTTACCGGGAAAACTTATTTAAGTTCACGTGACGTTAGGTTACACGATCAATTTCCCCGCAAAATTTCCCCAGAGAACTGTGTTGATGTATAGGTCACGTGACATCGATTTTCCTGCCAAATTTAGCGGTGAAACAAAATTGGTGTATTATCGGCTATAATTTTGTAGATATATTTAATTTCAATTATCAGCGATAAATTTATGACGGAGATGCTACGAGTACGTAGGCGTCATTTTTTGCGGGTTATTTTTTTTTAATTACTGGCCATAAAGGGCCACGTTTCAGGAGCAATTTTGAAGAAAAACTACCCTGGAAGGTAGATCAGTTTACGAAAAGTAAACAGAAGCCACCGACTTCGAGATATTCGCCGCCAAAGCTTGCACTCCGTTGGCTACAAAATGAAAGATGTGATCTCACAGAACACAACTGTCAGATAGTAGCCGAGACAGAGAAACATTTTGTCGGCCAATACCTCCAAGGCGATGACCGCTTTTTAACTTCCGTCAATTGACTTCTCCTTCCAAGGGGGTGTCCTCCAAAACTGCATGTGCGACGTGGCCTGTAATGTCAATAATTAAAAAGCTAAATAACAGATTTTAGTTAATTACTCTTAAAAATATTACGATTATATGCTCGTATATTATGCACTGCTCCCTTAATGAAAAATCGTATACGTATAAAACATTTTGACCTTATATGATCATATGCGTTTATTGGATTAAGACATTTCATACTCTTATAAAGTTTTTCTTTCGGCATGCTTAAGAAATCCAGGGTGTGCTCCGGATTCACGTAAGAAAGAGCCCTTTGTTTTATTGAATATTTTTTCATTAAAAATACTGCTTGAGCATAAAGCAGTCAAACAACATGCACCAGCTTGGACATAAGTGCAAAGGACTGAACATGTAATCAACGAACGTGACAAATCCGCTGCCCACGTGTTTTTTTCTTTTTTTTTTAGAATTCGCTACACAGATTTGTGACGCGTCTAAACTTATATCAATCGATATATCTGTGTAACTTCTACGTGGTCTTTTAGTTTAACTTGGCAGGATCTCTGAACTTTTCACGCTTCTCTGGCGACACAAAAACCTGGTTCGTTTCAGATTAAATCACATTTTCAGAGCACCGACGGCCGAGAGGGGCAGGGAAAAAACTTCGCCGTGACGAAGCCTCTTACTCCTCATACCAGATAGGCAAACAAAAAGTTTCACTAATAGTACAACTAAAAAAAATATCACCCACTATTTGTTTTGAAAGCATTTTTTTTGCGGAAAAACACAAACAAAAAGCTCTTTTGGTTGATGCTTTTATCGGTGATTTTTTTTAAATGACAGGAGCCTGATGTTTCATAAATTAAAAATAACGAACAAGACAGCACACAAATCTCGTATTGTCCCTTATTTTATTTCTCCTTGTCTCACGGTTAAAATTATGACATATTTCTTGATGTTTTCGAAAGTAGATTGCATTCAAGCCTAATAATACATGACAAAAAAAAAAGATTTTCTGTTTTTCTGCCGCTATCGGTCCTACCATTGTACTTTCATTACCTTTTTGTTTTTTATTACAGTTCATACATTCTACGCCTCTATACCCTTTTCCTCCCATTCCCACTTCATTCTAGACCGTAGCATGCGCACCTTGAGCGCCACTGTCTTCGACGTCGATATTCCTTTCTTCGTTTAAATAAATCCCACAATTAGATCATCACGCTTTGCGAAGGCAAGACTAAAAGAAATATTGCTCTTTAATCCTCATAATCAGACTTTCACGTCGTTCAACTACTCTACTCAACTTACTGTAGTTTAACTAATTTTCTGATTAGTTTAGTCCTTTCAACTACATTTTAATTTAGGTAATCAGTAGTTTACCGGAACTACTTTTTCCGAGTAATTTTTACTCAAATTACAAATTACGTTCGAATTTTAGTCGTAGGTTTGCTTATAAGCAAACGTTCCTGCACAAAAGGAGATACGTTGGAAGATCAGCTGATTTCTGCAAAGAGGGTGGAACATGAGGTGTAGGCAAGGGGGGGAAGGGAGGGTAGGTATTTGAGCGGTCCGAAACTCCCTAAAGTTTTCACTAGTCCCCCACTGCAACAACATTGCTAATGGTGAATTCCGCTCGCAGATCTCGAGCGCTCCAAAAGCGCTCCATTTGGAGCGCGCATGTTCCGCTCGCAGATCTGGCTCGAGTTGGTCATCTTCCGCTCGTAGATCTCTGGCAGCGCCCGCTCCACGGAGCGCCCCAAACTCCGCCGAACTTGCTCTGCGGGATTTCACAGATCTCTCCGGAAGTTGACAGAGTGGCCACGTGATTTCCGTCTAAATCGGCGGTGCGCATGCGCGGCGAGGTTGGAGAGATCGGCGGGCCGGTCGGGCCACGGTCGGGTCGTGGAGTTGGATCTGTTCGGGTGCGTCGGTTCGGTCGGTTGTTTACTCTCGACTGTGACGGCTATAACGCTTCTACCTCGCGTAGATCAGGGATAAAAAGCCGGGAATGTGGAGCGTGGCAAATCGTAAGCGCTGACATCTGTGATCGTCGAGGAAGAACGAGAAAAAGAACGACAGAGAAGCCGGAGGCAGACGCAAGGTTAGGCCTATTCATTCTGCAGGCAGTGATTGTTTACCTTTTTACACTGCATTCCGTCGGCGTTTTCCCGTGAAATAAAGCAAGAAGTGGTTAGGCAACGACCGCGCAAGTGAAGGTTTGTTACCTCTGTGTTTATTAAAGTCGTACTACAAATCTGAACTCCACCGCTGGCAATCGCTATCCGTGCCCCCCCGCTTCGAGGCGGCCGAAGGGTATGTGACGGTGCCGAACGCGGACGTCTTCGTTATTTGTGACGTGGGCGCCGTGGTACGTATAATTCCGCCCGGCCTGTGTTGCGTGTTACTTCTGCAGCTAAGCAGTGACATTCGTCACTGGTCGTCGGAAAGATCAGCCGGCTGAGGCGTTGGTGGGCTGGTCGAGTTCGAGCAGCGGCCATTTTGGGGTGGGGAGGGGTTAGGGGGAGGTCGCTCCAAAAATGCAAGTTTATCTTCCCCTCGTCGATTCGGAGCGGGTACCACGGAGCGGAATTTTGCCTCCCTCACAGATTTTGGAAAGCGCTCCAGATCTACGAGTGGAATTCTTCATAAGAGGCGCGGGGAGCGAACAGACGCTACGCAAGAGAGGCCGAGTAACTGCGGGATTAGTGCCGAAGACTGGCGTTTCTTTGTGTCCCGAAGCTATAGGAGATTTGAGCCATTTAAAGAAAGAGCTTGTCCCCGCTTCTCCCCAGCGTAGAACTCTTGCCCACTACAGGTGTACACACTGCATTCTCACTCAAAGGAGGCAACAAAACGCAGCACCCGCTTTGAAGCTCATCTGGTACTCCTGTGTAGTTTGTGCTGTCTTTCGATACGTCATCTGGTCATTTCTCTTAGTGAAGTAGTGGCGGCCATATCACCGTTACAAATAAGGGCCTTATAAGTTCATTGTGTTAAATAGTTCGACAGAGAGAATAAAACAATTACTGTGTGGCGAAATATTATTTCCCGCCATTTCAGAAAAAAACTGAGACACGTCCGATTTCGCCGCCCTTTCCAAAAAAAAAAGTGATGCACCTCCGATTTCTTTTTTCGGAGCAATGCATAGCAGTTAAGAAAAAAAAAAACGCTGTAAAGGGGATGAGAGGACATCCTGAAAGATTGTGTTAAAAAGTACTTCTACTTTACTTTGAAGGTACATTGTTTTTATACTACTTTACTTCAATTAGATTGCGCCCCGTGTGCTTAATACTTTACTTGAAATCGGTAACCTCTCATTCACTTTGAACTTCCAATTAGTTTTCAGAATACTTTCAGCAGCACTGTAAACAAGCAAACACTGTCTGCAAAATCAAGTTCAGGCAGTTCTTAACCTGAGAGGAGAAACGATACATCCGCAGTACATCATTCACCAAAAAGAAAAAGAAATACAAAACAATTAGGCATGCAGAAGCAGAACCAGCTATTAAAGCATTTCTGTGAAAACACAAGCCGCTTTATAAACGGCTAGCAGAATTTTGCTAACGGATCAAAACCTGTGTACTTACTTGTTAGCGTTAAAAAATATAAAAGTAACTTCAAAAGTAATTCGCTACTTTTTAAGGTAATTAGTAATTTACTCAATTACTGTCCATCTGAGTGATTTCTACTCTGCTCAAATTACTTTTGAGGCTAATACTCAATAACTTAACTTATTTTTTTTTGTTTAGTAACCTATACATGTCTGCGCATAATTTTACTGCGGCAAAGAATCTTCTGTATCAGTGGTGGTCTGTGCGATAATACTTGAGCCACACCACGACCAGTACGGCTCTGCTAAGTCGTAAACATTTCAACCCGATGTCGTGTCATGACCCCTTCAAATTTCTTTTCTAAGGTGTCTAAAGAGACAAATAACATACTAGGCAGGTATATAAAATAGTTTGTGTATTTTGCATTTGTATTTAATTACAAATTGGGTAATGTATTTGACGTGTGTATTTAAATACTAAAACGTGGGTATTTCAAATACAATTCTAATTAAATACAATTTTGTAGGAGAAAATACATCCCTCAAAATTATTGTCACGGCTCATTTTGCTCATTCTAAGACGTGTCCAGAGCAGGAAGAATACTACGTTCTTCACCGAATGCAGTGTCTCTCAATCAAGCACAAGCGTTTAGTGACTTTGTGATTACGGTGCTAGTCCAGGGCAAGAATAGTGACGAAATCGCCGTTCACTGGCAGACTGGCTAAATAAGTGCCTGTGACAACTTGTGATGCTTTCCGGCCCGATTTCCATTCAAATTTTTGCCTGGAACATTCTAAATGCGCGGGTCGTCCAGATGTTCGTAACTGGTGCGAGTTGCAACAATAACATTTTTATTTATTTTATTTAGAGGATACTAGAAGCCATTGAAGGCCCAAGTAGGTGTGGGATACAACATATACATTCACACATACAACGAAAGCAAATAACACGACATTAAAAGGTTTACAACTAACTAGCAAATATACAGGATATATTATTTAAAAAAAGGTGAGGGGGGGAAAGCAAGCATCAAGCAGTATGTAATTCCATCATGCACTAATACAAAATGACCTATCCAGATGTAGTATGAAGGTTTATACAATCCTAATGTCCATGCGAAAAAGATGATGGTGCAGCAATGTACAAAGCAAAACATGCTAGTTATCAAGACGCTCGAGACCTTCTACAAAGTTGGTGTCGATGAATAGTTTGAGAGGTAAACCGTTCCAGTCGCTAATAGTGCGAGGGAAAAAGCTAAACTTAAACATATTAGTACGCGCAAAAATGGGGGTTAGTGAAAACTGATGTCTGTGCCGTGTAGCTCTTGACGCTAAAGGGGAAATATATTGCAATGGGTCTATGTGAGTCTCTCCTTGCTGAAGATGAAACAAGAATTTCAACGCGCTAGTTTCCTTCTAGCCTGAAGAGTCTGTATTCCGTTAGCCTGCATAAGTTGAGATGGTGAATCCAGCCTTCTATACTTTCCGTAAATAAACCGAACCGCTCGACGTTGCACCATCTCCAACTTCAGGATACCTTTCTGAGTGAATGGATCCCAAACGATATTTGCATAGTCCAACTTGGATCTGACTCATAAATAATACGCATGTAGCTTAACCTGAATCGGAGCGTCGTTCAACTTTCTTTTAATGAAACCCAACTTCCTGGATGCCGAGGTACAGATATGTTTTATATGAGGAGACCAAGAAAGTGTGTCCGATATAATTAAACCAAGATATTTACATTCTCGCTCCACAGTAACCGGGGTGTCCGCGATATTATAAATGTATTCAAAGGGTTTCTTCTTTTTTGTAATACGTAAAAGTGTTGATTTAGCAGAGGTAAGCTTCGTTTTCCACGTATCGCACCACGATACAACGGAATGCAAACTATGATCTAGCAATAACTGATCCGAGCTCAAAGTTATTTCTTTAAAAATAATGCAATCGTCGGGAAAAAGGACGTATATGGACACCTGCGTCAATGATTGATACAATACCATTTATGTGCACCAAGAACAAAAGAGGACCTAAAACGCTCCCTTGGGGGACCCCTGACGTTACAGGCAGAACTGGAGAGATGCAACCTCCGACGGAAACAGACTGTGTGCGATGTGACAAGTATGCAGGAATCCAGTTAACAAAACCATGTGGAAGACCAAGCTGTTCAAGTTTAAAAAGCAGTCGTTCATGCGGCACCTTATCGAAAGATTTGCTGAAGTCCAGGAAAAGCACATCAATTTGACCTCCCCTATCGAGGATTTGCGCAAACTCATGGATGGTAGTGACGAGTTGGGTCGTAGTTGATAAGCCTTTGCGAAAGCCATGTTGAAATTCTGTTAGAAAATTACGACTGTCCAGCAGTTCATTGATTTGGCTGCAGATGATATGCTCTATTAATTTACACGAAGAAGAAGTCTTCGTGTAGCTAGAAAATATTCCCTAGCTAGTGCTGCGCGTCTTGGTCGTCTCGGTTTTTTGTTGGTCTATACCGAAATGTAATCGCAAAAAAAGCTGCTTGAAGCTCTGTACTTTTTTCACCTATTACGTCCAAGCTGGTTACATCTTTTTGTGATTATATTTCTATTACGTTACTAGAGCCTCGCACACACACTCCCGAGTGTGCGATGCAAAATTAAAATGAGATACCCTGAAACCCGTTGCAGGTGCCCTGAAGTCGCTGACGCAAATTTTGAGGAATGTATTTGGAAAAGTATTGGGAGGAGACCAAATACATTTGGTTGTATTTGTATCTTGAACTTAAAGGCTTTTTTTGAAAATGTAATTAAATGTGTAATTAAATACATTTTTGACGAAGTATTTTGTATTTGTATTTCGATACATATTTGCATGTATTTTTTCATCCCTGATACTAGGTACGCTTCCACAAAAAATCTTTCTACGTTGACCAATTTCTTGGTCAAGACTTTGTTCATTAATACAGTTAATTGTAAAATCAAATAAAATTTTAACCAAAAAGCCTTTTGTTATGAAAAAACAAAATTACATACTTTCTTCTTTCAACGGTCTGGAAGATTGTAGTAGGAAGGCAGGTGGAACGAGACTCTCTGGGTGTAAAATTTAGTATCAATTAACAGGTCGAGAATAATAGTTCATAACGATGAGAAACGAGATCCACTGAAAATTCGGAACTGTGGAACGTTTAGGGCGGTAGCAGCCAATCAGAAAGTCGTTATCTTCACGTGACAACCCGTGCTGGTGACGATGACATCTAAGACTTGGTTTTCATTTAACATTAATAATTTTTTCAAATAAACCATTTCAGAAAAATGGCTTAGTATTCTCAACGCCACTGAAAGGTACAGAAGCAAGTTTATAACGCTTAACTGTGTCTAAATGGTGCAAGGAAAGTAGAATGTAATGATGATGGTGGCAAATCGCAGAAATTGGTTGCTGCCTGTGAACGCGGGCTGCCCGTGTTGCCGGTTTTATTATGTCAAGTAGCTGTAAGAAAATTCCCCGTGTGAAGCGGGCCTAAGTCACTTCATCTGCATGCAGTAGGGAAAAGAGGGATTTCGGAAATGTTCACATTGCGGAAACGTGACAAGAGCCTACATGTATCATGTAGGCTCTCGTCATATGCAACGGCTACGCGAAATTCTAACGAATTTTTTCGAGAGTCAGCCTGGCGGTGGTAGTTCTTTATGGATCGTTATATAAAATCGTTTTCGGTGTCAAATGCCTTCGGTAAGCTTGTGTCTCAGACAATGTGAACTTGCCTTTAAACGTGTCATTGTGTTGAATACAAATATTTAAAAATATATGCACGGAGATTTCTTTATTGAAATCATTTAAAAAGTATCGATGCATGTTAAATATAATTTTTTTGTATTCACTAGTTTGTATGAATAAACTAATACCCGGTCGCCTAAGTGCAAGTTTCTTTACCTTCGATGCATAAATTACTTAATTTCTAACTATGCTGATAACCTAATTCTTACCTAAATGCAATATTTGAAAAGGAAGAGGAGGGGGGTAGAGGGCGCGGTCACGTGAATTAATTAAATGGTATCCAATTATGCAAAATTGTTTTGTTAGACACAATATAATGAGGGGCGTATTCTCTCCGGGTGGGAAGGGGTGCTTCCGTTGTGCACGCGCAAGCACTCATTTCGAATATATATTTTAATTACTTAGGGGTTAAATCTTACACCTTCACACGGTTATTTACTTGTAAAATATATTGGGGCTAAAAAGAAAAAGAGCGCGCCTTGTAGATGATCGCGGCGTACACTGGCATGAGCTGTACCGATTCATAAATAATAACATGGGAATCATAACTTATAGCTCCATACTATTGGAGCTACGAATATTTAAAAAAATAAAACATCGAGGACGGGACGGAAACAGGACTTCTTTCTATGTAAGAAATACTGTTTCCTTCCCCGTCGTTGGGGACGGAAACAGTAACAAAACAAAACCTTTTCTCTTTCTTTTAGTAACAAAACCTTTTCTCCGACACGCAAAACGTTTTTATGCAAAAATACTCCAAAAGCCGGGAGACGTCATAATTAAAATAAGAACACCGACTTGACATAACAGAAAAAACAATTTCATTAGACGTTTCGCCTCCCATGCGGGAGGCATCATCAGTAGTTACACAGCAAATGCAAGGTTCAACCTTGCATTTGCTGTGTGATAAATAGGGGTGACTTGAGGTTGAACCTTGCATTTACTGTGTAACTACTGATGATGCCTCCCGCATGGGAGGCGAAACGTTTAATGAAATTGTTTTTTCTGTTATGTCAAGTCGGTGTTCTTATTTTAATTAAAACGTTTTTAGGAGCAGACAATATTTAGACAATTTTCAATGGTCTTTCTTGAACGACTGACGGAGTGTCGGATAGCAGGACATGACCCTCAAGAATATGTTATCACCTAAAATAAGCCAAGGTGAACCGATTCTTTCATATCTCTTTGAATATAATCTAGAAACTTACCTTCTGCAATTGCTCTATGACAATCAACATTTGAATAAGCTTTTATGTGCTACCAAATAAATGTAGCAGCCTTAATAACCAATTGCGAAGAAGTCCGGGGTTTCGGGCGTGCTCGAGCACGAAAACGTGTATACTTATCCCTTTTTTATTATATACAAAAGTTTAGGTTACAATTTGAACAATCAAGTATACAGGCCAATCGCGAGAATCGCTAGCCTACTTTCATTTTAATATTGACTTGAGGATTAGCAACCATGCCCGAGACGAGCGCGCTCCAAACAGCAAACTTCTGCCTTCAGGTATCCCGGCGAAGCGCCCGTTTTTTCCCTCAGGAAATAACGAAAATACGGGCATATATCGGTGTCTCGTAGTCTACATGGCAGCAGCCGAGACGAGCGGGAGAGTACTTCCCCCTCTCTCATCATGGAGCCGCGAAGCAGCGACCAGAGGCGAAAGACCACGCCGAGCCGCCGCGAAGCGAGCCAGAGCCGAAGAGCACGAATATATTTATCGCGCTTTTCCCTACTTTCCCGTAACTCGTAGAGAATTCGTACAAGCTAACAGCGCTACTGCGACGCGAGCGCAGACTCACCTTCCCAGGAAATGTATACTGAGGTCACGAGACCCGACCTTCTTCGACGTCACCCCGCAAACCCTCATCGAACCCATGGCTCCTCAAGGACCTCATTCCTCGTCGAACTCATGAATTCATGCCCCTCACCGAACTCACCAACTTCCGCCCCTCACCGAACTCATGAAGGCACCGACTTCATAACTCTTACTGCTCATGAAACTCAAACTCACAGATCTCATGAACTCGCCGAGCTCATGAAGTCAACGACCTGATAAACTCAAGCCACTCACCGAACTCACGAACTTGTGCCCCTCACCAAACCAAAAAACTCACCGAACTCATAAACTCACCGAACTCACGCCTTTCATAGGAAGCGCCCCGCACCGAACTAACATTCCTAACTCAGCCTGAAACACCCGAGTTTTCGAAGGTTATGAACTCACTCACCCTCACGTCATGCCTGATCGGTGAGGGTGAGTGGAGTAAGTGAGTTCCCTCATGAGTGAGTTTTGCCGAGGTTTGACGTTTAATCTTGTTCATTGCTGCTTTCTTAATGTATTTTTAGTTTCAGTGTTTAATTATGACTCTGTTGATAGCCTCTCATTCTTTAGCTTTGATTTGTATGGCTAAGAATTTCTGGAGTTCGCGAAGAGGGTGCGACCTATAGTTTCGAAAGAAGGGCTTTCTACAAGTAGCGACTGGGAGAATGCTTGAGGGTAAGAAACCGTCGAGAATTTATTAAAACCTTTCATTTGATTAAATAGCCGTCAGGCAGCAAATAAGCACGGTTTCGCCACTATGAGACGTTTCAGAACGCGTGAGTGCAACGCCTCAACAGAATAAAGCCGCGCTTCCTTATTCTTAGGCTTTTTCAGATCTTTCGATATCATTAATTATAAATTTTCGTTATTAAAAACTTAATAAACATAACTTCAAATGTCCTCTTTTTAGGGGCGAAGCTCCTTAGGGGCGAGCCATGTCCGTATGTCCGTCCGCCGTCGGGTGCACGTGCTCCTGCTCGTGAGCTCACGCGCTCACGAGCACGTGAGTACGTGCTCCCGTGCTCGTGTAGGGCAAAAAAAAAACGCGTCTCCACGTGGTCAATGATGTTGATTGCGGCGAAGCTCTGGTGGTGCTTGTCTGCGTAGATGGCGAGCCGCAGCATGCCGAGCCTTTCGTTCGTTTTCATCCATGTCAAAAAGAGAATGTGCGGTATGGAACGTGGTTATATACACATTTGAGCATTTGACCGCAGCGTGATATGGATGAAAACGAACGAAAGGCTCGGCATGTTGCGGCTCAGCGTCTACGCAGACAAGCACCGCCAGAGCTTCGCCCCAATCAACATCATTCACCACGTAAAGCTTCGATTTGTGTTGTTGTTTTTTTGGAGGGGGGGGGGGGGGCTTTTTTGAACACGTTTAAGATGCCAAAAGTTGAAAAGACCATAGGCCAAAAAGTGAGAAAATCGAATGTGGTGTACCACAGGATAGTATATTGTGATAAATAATCTCAATATTCATGTTAATAAGTTAGGAATATTATCGTCGCACTCTAAAATGTTTCGGTATGCAGATTATACCGTTTTATTTTTCGCGAGGCAGCTATTTGCGCTGTTTACCCTTGTAGGAGGAGATAAAGTTTTTACATAATTGTTTGTCTCATAAGCACATCAGTGATCGTCAATAAAATCAAACAAATGTGCTAACAGCGGGATCGAACGCTGGGGCATTCGATCCTGGTTCTTTTGGATGTTGGTTCTTTTGAAATATCGCTTTATTTCCTGTTGTACAAGTCGCGGTTTATTCTCATATTGCCACACGTGTCGCCGAGCGAGCGCGTGTGTGGCCGAATGGTTACCGAGCTTGAGATTATGTCGCGATGATAATACTGCACCGTCGTCGAGGGTGCACCGCTGCACCCTCGTCGACGGTGCAGAAAGGTGAGAGTAATACGAAGGTGCAACTTATGGACCAGAAAATATTGCGTATATGTTTCAACGTCAAGTCTCTTAGTCATAGGACGTAGGTCCTATGACTCAACTTTGCGGTAAATCCTAAGATCTATTGTTTTCGTGCAAACAGAAACTGACGTGTCATCCTATGATAAAATGTATCATTGTCTGGCCAAGCAAAATAGCAGTTCAGCAAAGTTTTTTTTTTGCATATTCAAAAGACGACTTTTCAAAATACAATAAAGAAATCTAGCCAACAAGAACACGATCAAAGCGAAAATGTTTTGCAGTAGAGTGCACACAATCCTTTCAGCATCTTAAGCAAGTGAGCTAACACTCACCGAGGTCTAGGACCTATAGTTTACATTCAAGATGAAAAAAACAGGCATTGTTCTTTTATTGCAAAACAATACATTTACCGCATGAGAAATTATTTTGTTAAATTCAGAAGCTTTAGTTCAAAGGATAAGAAAATACAAAACAAGAAAAACACAGTGGACGCAAACAACGTCATGCGGTAGACTGCATTTACGTCAATGCTTAGGACACCTCATGTTTGCCAGCTACTACTATGTATTTTAGTTTTTTGCAGAGAATTTATGTTTGCTATAATTATTGCTAATGTTTTGGCGCTTCACTAGGAGCTCCAACGATGGAGGTATATAATACTGGGCTGACAACATGTATTTTTAGTTTTTACTAATAATGTAGTCCCTGCCTAACCAACTCTACTAAAATACACAGTAAAATATCTAGATGTCAAGTACTGCCAAGCTCGGACGTCATATACAGGGTGTTTTTTTTAGCTGCACCAAATTTTCAAAAAAAGAACAGCTGCGTTAGGGCACTTTTAGTTATGCCATTAGAATACCCGACCTGGCGCCCAATAGGAACAAAGTATTTTTGGCAACTAGGCGGCTAATTAACGGAGATCTCTTAATTAACTCTTTAATTATTGTTTTTAGAGAGCCTATTGCATTTAAGAAATTGATGCCCGACCTTAATATGCTCCAACCCCACAGCGAAATAAAGGCACAAAATTGCGAAATCGCGAGGTCTTCTGGGATAACGATCTCTACAGTGCGGAACGTGCTTGTAACGCATCGCATGCGTCCGTTTCACGTTAGCCTGAACCAGGGATGGGCAAAATACCATACAAATATGTATCAAAATACCAATATAAAACACTTCGTCAAAAATGTATTTAATTACAAATCTAATTACATTTCAAAAAAAGCATTTAAGTACAAGATACAAATACAACCAAATGTATTTGGTCTCCTCCAAATACTTTTCCAAATACATTCCTCAAAATTTGCGTCAGCGACTTCAGGGTACCTGCAACGGGTTTCTGGGTATCTCATTTTAATTTTGCATCGCACACTCGAGAGTGCGCGAGGCTCTAGTAGCGTAATAGAAATATAATCACAAAAAGATGTAACCAGCTTGGACGTAATAGGTGAAAAAAGTTAAGAGCTTCAAGCTGCTTTTTTTGTCGATTACATTTTGGTATAGACAAACAAAGAACCGAGACGACCAAGACGCGCAGAACTAGTCTAGAGAATTTTTTATCGTTGCAACTCGCACCAGTTACGAAAATCTGGACGACCCGCGCTTTCAGAATGTTCCAGGCGAAAATATGGGGGGGGGGGGGGGGGGGGGGGGGGGGGGGGAATCGGGGGCTGGAAAGCATCACAAGTTGTCACAGCCACTTATTTAGCCAGTCTGCCTGTGAACGTCGATTTCGTCACTATTCTTGGCCTGGACTAGCACCGTAATCACAAAGTCATGACGCTTGTGCTTGATTGAGAGACAGTGCATTCGGTGCAGAACGCAGTTTTCTTCCTGCTCTGGACAGTGACAATAAATTTGAGGGATGTATTTTCTCCCACAAAATTGTATTTAATTACACTTGTATTTGGAATACCCACGTTTTAGTATTTAAATACACACATAAAAAACATTACCTAATTTGTATTTAAATACAAATGCAAAATATGCAAAGTATTCAAAATACGAATTTCAAATATTTGTATTTGAATTACTGCCTGTCCATGGCCTGCACCAAGAGCTACATGGCAGTGACCCCAACGACGAAAGGACTTTTGCAATTGGGCCCTGATTGAAATGAACCGGGGTCCTGGATTCTTGAAAAAAATTATTTGGAGTGATGAGGCTCAATTCTGCAGAAATTCAACGGTGAACCTCCACAATGCCCATTACTGGGCAAGCGTAAATCCTCGTTGGCTCCGTCAGCACAAACATCAAATGAGATGGTCTATTAACGTTTGGTGTGGAATATTTAATGATAAAATCGTTGGCCCATATTTCTTTGACGGCACACTGAAGGGAAAGCTATACACGGACAGAATCCTTGAGGGAGTCGTGGAAGAGTTTATTGCCAGCCTGGCTCTCAGCGTGCCAGGCTGGCACGCTGAGACGTTGTTTCAACAGGAGACGTTGTTTCAACAGGACGGCGCTCCAGTGCATTCTTCTTCGCTTGCTGTTCGATTTCTACACCGAACTTTTCCAGAGCAGTGGATTGGACGCGGTGGTCCAGTTCCGCGGCCGGCACGATCACCAGATCTGAGCCCGTTAGATTTTTTTCTTTGGGGTTATGTGAAGAATGAAGTCTACGCCACAGAACCCACCAGCGTGGACAACTTGAAACAAAGAATCGTCGCCGCCTGTGCCGCAGTTCAGCCTGAAATGCTCGAGCGCGTGTTGGGTTCCATGCGGAGCCGACTGATGATGTGCGTTTTTGTAGATGGACTCCAATTCGAGCACTTGCTTTGAACGCAACTGTTTCCAACTTCATAAAGTGGCCAGGCGGCCGCAAAGGCTGGGTGGCTTATCACATACCCAAATCACTTTGGCTGCCAAGCGTTCTTTTTTTTTTTTAAGTACCAAAATGCGCTACGCCATTATTTTGCCTGCTTTTCTCGACGAACTGAAAGGTTTCCGAAGAAAATACTGGTGCGGTGAAAAGTGCTAATTTGGGGTTCTAAGTTAGACGTTAGCGTGTTGGTAAACTAAATAATACTGAAATAATAAGCAGAGGAACGGACAGTGGAATAAACAGAGAGCTGGACGGACAGAGGCACGAAAGCACGAAAGATGCGTTGTTCTGTCCGTCCCTCTGTTCATTCTTTCAGTGTTATTTGGGGCTCTAAGTGAGGCAGTAAAACTTAGTTCTCAACAGTGCCCTGTTTGGGCTACACTTGAAAAAGTGCCGATGCCGTGTTCACACTGTGCCAAGCACGGCACATGACTACCGTAACGTGAGCCAGGACGCCGGTGCAAGGCTTCTTCCTCATTTATTAAGAGCCCATAAAACATAGAACAAAGAAAGATTGCTTTGTTACACGCTGCAATAGTTTTAACTGCTAGAAAGGACAACGAGTGATATTACACAAGCATGATTAGTTTGTTATTTAAAAAAAAAAACTGGCTTGTTTAATGCATTAAAAAGCCAGAACTTAGAAATAAATCAGCGGTGGCAAATAATAGGTAGCAGAAGTCTCCAGCATTGAAAATATAATTTTCCCAAATAAAACGCAGGAATCTCGTCTAACGTTGCCGGCCGTTGGTAATGCTTGCAACAGCATTTATCGTCCCAACGAAAGCGTCGCGTCGCCCGCAGGTCAAGAGAGGGATATGACACAGCACAGTTGACGCCGACCGCAGACGCCTAAATTACACCTGCCGCGGTAAGCAAAACACTAAGCCGAGAGCAACGTATTGCAAAACCGCTGACGGCAGTGCCTGCATCACAGGTGACGTCACTGCTGTGACGCCAAGCGAGGGCGCAGATATCGACGTCATTGACGCTCCTGTTCTGGTAAGTTTCGGTTTGAAAGAGCCTGCGGAAATGAAATAATTTAGCCAGAAACGAGCGCAGAAATTGTTTGGGCCTTTACTTCGCTGTGGGGTTGGAGCATGTTAAGGTTGGGCTTCAATTTGGTAAATGCAATAGGCCCTCTAAAAACAATCATTAAAAAGTTAATTAAGAGATCTCCGTTAATTAGTCGCCTAGTTGCACCAAACACTTGGTTCCTAGTGGGCGGCAGGTCGGGTATGCTAATGGCATAACTAAAATTGCCCTAACGCAGCTCCTCTTTTTTAAAAAATTTGGCGCAGCTAAAAAAAAAAAAAAACACCCTGTATATCGGGACAAAAAGTTAATAATTCAACGTAGAATACGACCACTTTTTCTTTTAGGGAATACAACTTAACTCCCACAATTTACAGCACTCGAACCAATGTTTTGTACGAGACGCACATGAATGAGTCACTCAATAGACCCACTGCCTAAGAACCTGACAGCAGCATAACTCAGAAAATAAACCGAGACGCTGTGCGAGAAACTTTATGGGTGTAGCAGCTAGTGCTTTGCATAACTCTACATATAACAATAACATATTTGTCAATATCAGACATTCTTAGTGTGGCTTATTCAGCAACACGCACTTCCGTCGTGCTCGTAAACTGTCCGAGTTCAATGTTTCTTTAATGAGAACTGACTATGGCATCGTCGGCAACCTTTTGCTGCACGAGGCCTAATCACTGCAAAGTGGAGACGGAGCCTGACCGGACGGGTACCTCTGAGGGGGGGAGGGAGGGGGAGGAAGTTAGCTCTTAAAATTAAAAAAAAATAAAAACTAATACACTAATAGGGATCACTCTCGGGTAAGTTAATTTTAAAAAGTAATTCGTTACAGTTACAGTTACGTTCAGAAAAAAGTAGCGAAGTTACTTTTATGGTTAACGTAACAAAAGAGTAACTCGTTACAGTTGCAGTCACTTTTAAAAAGTAACGACGTTACGTTTCAGTTACTTTGTTATAACACGAAAAATTTAGAAAAAACTGAAAAATGCCCATCACCAAGTTTTATTGCATAAAATTAAAAAGTACGCTTTTTACTTCATACTGTAACTTAGCAGAAGTTTCCCCTCAAAATTAGTGTCTGAAAGTTTCCCTTGTTTTTGGTGGCGAACACGTCCCTGCCCTTGCTTAACAGACCCCGCGCAACCAGAGCAACGAGCAAACCCCGCGCTAACAGAAGTAAATTTTGCCTCGACTGGTGACACCACGCCGGAGTAGTGGCGCAAATCAAAATACGAAGCATGAGCAGTGCAGATAAGTGGTGCTTATGAAAATACGAAACAAGGGCCATTCCCTCGGCATGTGTTGTTGTTTCACGGCTCAGAAAAAAGAACAGCGGCAACATTGATAGTGCTTCAAGATACTAAGATGTAAGAGTCCAGTCACAAAGTACAAGCGCGTGCGTAAAGATAGCGATTTTTTTTTTCATCACATCTACACGTGACTATATACTATATTCGGTCGCGACTCGCGAGAAATAACGTATTTACAAGTTTATGCAAGGCCAACTTGACACTCAAAGCATTGGAACAGACAATTTGGAAAATATTAGGAATAGCTAGATTGTACTCGTTCAATTATATACTTTTCATAAAAAAACTAGAAAATAACGACAAAAGTAACGTCGTAACTTTTTATCGTTACCTGTGAAAAAGTGCTAGAACTACAGTTACAAGTTACATTTTTAAAAAGTAACTCGTTACAGTTACAAGTTACCAAAAAAGTAACGAAATTACAGTAACGCGGTACTAGTAACGCGTTACTACCTAAGACTGATAGTGACAGGCAAATATATTCTCTTGATTCAGGTAAACGTAACATAAGATATTTTGAGCCAGCTTTTCAGTAATATTTTGTTTCTTCAATATTGTGTGCCTGGAAGCGAACATTAACATTAATACTAAACTGAAGGTAGTAAAACATTTTGTAACCTCTAATCTGTTGTTCGCTAAACCCGCGTTTGAATTGAAGGTTTTCAACTTGACAATGTAGGTTCCCAGATATACAGGGTGTTTCACGAAAGGTGCACAAATTCGATATTGCGAAAACCATTACGCGTCGCAACAAAAAAAGTCGTGTGTCGTTTTGGTCCCAGGCCAGGGGCCTATTTACGAAAAATATTAAAGTCCGGGATAATTAGATTGTTCATTAATTTCGTGCAATAGACTTTTTAACATTGTGTTTAAGGGCATGGTTTCACTTAGAAAATTCCTTAGCCTCATCAAAAAACACTAAATCTTGAAACCATGCCCTTACATACAATATTAAAAAAGTTAATTACGCAAAAATAATTAACGATCTAATTATCCCAGACTTCAATAATTTTCGTAAATAGGCCCCTGGCCCAGGACCAAAACGACAAAAGTCTTTTTTAGTTACGACGCGTAGTTTTCGCAATATCGAATTTGTAAACCTTTCGTGAAACACCCTGCATGCGTTCTGTAGTTACCTTTTCTATCAAGGTCACCGCGTGATTTCGTAGACTAAAAAGTTCAGTTTAGGGCCCGTATGCTTGAAGCGCTAACCGCGGCTAAAGTTAGCCGCAGTACCTAGGAGAGGGATTTTGAAGTCACATGACTGGACTCGGTAAAGATGCGAGGAAACATGGCGGTGCCCCGGTGAGTGAGCGCCGCTCGCCTTGGAACTAATATGTCGTTGTAGCTGCAATATCGGACGCGTTAGTCGGCAACGAATGGTGCAGGACGCTTTCGCTTTGCCTTAACTCCCTTAAATCGCAAAGCATGAGCAATGACCTCGCCGCATTTTTTAGATAGTCTTTCGATTCTGGTCATAACTAAGCCTAAATGAGCGCAATAACTGTCGGCATGGCAGCGTCTTTGGAACGTGGATTGCCTTGACTCAATCGGCCGGCTATTGATAGCACACAAAAGCAGGCAGCCTCCCAATAGACCTTTTTCTAAATTACCCAAGCATCGAGGAGAACTCTGGAAGTGTAATTCTACGGTCCCCGCGCGCTGGCCTTCCTCTTATAAAAGATTTGAAGTCAATAATCATAATAAGGCTTTGACGAACGCGTGTGCAAGGCAAAACTTGTTTTAGACTTTTTGCCTTAGAACAGTTAGTACTGCCGACGCCAGCACGTGCAACGCGTGTAACTACACTCGGTACGTGCACCTCGGTGCTTGGGAAATTGGAAAAAGGTCTACTGGCACGCTGTCTGCTTTTGTGTGCTATCAATACCCGGCCGATTGAATCAAGGCAATCCACGTTCCAAAGACGTTGCCATGCCGACAATTATCGCGTTGATTTAGGCTTAGGAATGGCAAGAATCGAAAGACTATCTAAAAAATGCGGCGAGGTCATTGCTCATACTTTGCGATTTAAGGGAGGTAAGGCAAAGCGAAAGCCACCTGCACCACTCGTTGCTGACTAACGCGCCCCATATTGCAGCTACAACGACATATTAGTTCCAAAGCGAGCGGCGCTCACTCACCGGGGCACCGCCATGTTTCCTCGCATCTTTACCGAGCCCCAGTCATGTGACTTCAAAATCCCTCTCCTACGTACTGCGTCTAACTTTAGCTGCAGTTAGCGCTTCGAGCAAACGGGCCCAGGGAAGCTAGCGGAATACTGAACGAAGTCGTTCGCTGGAAATGTCGTCTGGACCTTTTTGTTCGTGAAAACTTTCTTACAAATCTCTTTCACTTGTGCAGACTTAATAGCTCCAATACTCCCGGGTTCGCAATTAGACATGCATACCTCGGCAAATTCATTCATGAACTCGCTCATTCACCTTCATTCACATTCACGGCGTGAATCTGAATGGCTCTGAATGAATTCTTGAATTTGAAAAAAATCATGATGTGATGGTGAATGACTTTGTGAATTTGAATGAATTCGTGATGTGATGGTGAATGACTAAGTGAATTTGAATGAATTCGTGATGTGATGGTGAATGAATTCGTGAATTTGAATGAATTCGTGATGTGATGGTGAATGAAGTCGTGAAGTCGTGATGTGATGGTGAATGACTTCGTGACTTTGAATGAATTCGTGATGTGATGGTGAAGGAAGTCGTGATGTGATGGTCAATGACTTTGTGAATTTGAATGAATTCGTGATAATAATAATAATAATAATTTATTTTCCTTTTTTTTACAAAGGAGGGAGATAGGGCAAAAAGCTGCGTGGCTTGCAGCTTGACGAGGCCCTACTCCGTGTAGCAAAGCAGCAGAGACATTTCAAAACAGGACACGCAAAAAACAAAGTACTACACCTTATTGCATCGATTATCTACAAAAAAAAGTCTTTAACACTGTTTTCCAATAGCATTTCGCGTAGCATACCCTTTGATTTTTTTGTAATGTCAATATTTTCACCTTCGAGCTCATTTAAAAGTGACGGTATGTATGTTTTAAAGAAGTTAGTCCATAGTTTGTGCGGGAAGTAGTAACACACCAGCCCTCACTGTGTCTAGTTTCATACGTCTGGGTTGTTCTCTCCAGGCCCGACAGCACAGAAAGAAAAAAGTTGTTATTTTGTTTTACTGCCGTACTGTAGACTCCCATCAAACGATAGTTGTACAAATGCTTAATTGTCACAGCTTTATGTTTACGAAAAAGCTCCTCAGAAGAATACAAAAATGAAACATTTTCAATTATGCGAAATACTTTCTTCTGTGTTAGTAGCAGTGTTGTTAAGTTTTGTTTCGTTGTGGTTCCCCAAACCAGGTGACAGTACACGTAATGTGTGTAGATCAGAGAGTAATACAAGATCAACTTCACTCGCGCGGGAAACATAAAACGAGTTTTTGATATTATTCCTATGGCTTTGCAAACCTTCCGGTGGATATACTCAACGTGTTCAGTCCAAGAGAGTGATTCGGTAAAAATGACACCAAGAATTTTAACAGATTTTGCAATCTCTAAGGGAGATGAATTCATCGTGATATTTAAAGGCAACGATATTTTACGATTCCGTGGTCTAAACAGTACGCATTTAGTTTTGTCTGTGTTTATTTTTAGTCCATTGACTTGCGTCCATAAGTATAGGTTTTCAAGAACAACTGCCGCGGTACTTTCGATCTCAGAAGATGTTTGACCTTTAATAAAAAGAGTAGTATCATCTGCGTATGAAAAGAATTTGACGTTTGGTGCGCATTGTTCGATATCATTTATAAACAATACAAACAACAGCGGCCCAAGTACACTCCCTTGGGGGACTCCAGTCACAATTCTTTTGGTTGCTGAATTATAATTATTTATGCTAACAAACTGTGTACGATGTTCCAAATATGATTTAAAAAGTTTAAGTCCACTTCCTCGGATGCCATAGTGCTCCAACTTTTTAATTAGCAGTTTATGATTAATTAAATCAAATGCCTTAGAAAAGTCAACATACACACCTAGAATAAGCCCTTTATCCTCGATAGATTTGAGTATTTCTTCCTTTTGCATTAACAGCGCTGTTTCAGTTGAACGCTTCTTCCTAAAAACCGTGTTGAAAATCGGAGAGTATGTGATGTTTTTCTAGATAACAAGAAAGTCTGTGATGCATTATTTTTTCAAGACCTTTAGAAAAGATTGATAACAAGGAAATTGGTCTATAATTTTTAAATGTGTTCTTGTCGCCGCCTTTGAATATAAGCACAACTTTCGCAACCTGCATAGCGTTTGGAAAGCAACCAGTTGACAGGGATATGTTAAATATATGCATTAATACAGGCGCAATTATCTCAATAGCATACTTGATTACTTTGATGTCAAAGCCGTTAACATCGCGACTCTTCATTCAATATCACTGATGTGATATTGAATGAAGTCGTGATGTGATGGTGAATGACTTCGTGAATATGAATGAACTCATGATGCGTTGTGATTGTGAAGGACTTCGTGAACTGAATAGAATTCATTGTGATGTGAATGACTCAATGAATTCGTGACGTGATGGTGAATGGCTCGTGAACACGATGAATTTGTGATGTGCGTGGCTTGTGAACTTGATACGTTTGTGATGGGAAGTAATACCGCGAGCTTAATTCTCGGGATGAGGACGATTCGTCACATGCGCACTCGTCACAGGACGATTGGCCGCAGGACGATTCGTCACATACGAACATTCGTCACAGGATGACTCGTCATGCGGGCAACCGGTCACATTGATCGGGCAGGGGACGATGGTAAATTGTAAATTTCAACAACTGCCGACATTTACTGATGAGGAGTTTCACGACTTCCCACTGTCACATAAACCAATGGATAAAAAAAAACTAATTGTACAATACTCATCCGCCTTTTCTTGCATTATATTACGAGTCTTCAGCAGGTTAATCTCAGTTGCTGGCTTGAACGAGCCAGCAACTGATTTGGCCGACTGGCAGCCAAATTAGTTTTTACTTTTGCCTTGCATACAACTATTCGACAAAACCATTACGTATCGGAATTCTTTCTGCTGAATGTGTACAAGTACCCTTCGTGCAGCATCATCTCTCTGTTGTGATCACCTCCATCCTTTTGAACGTAGTCTGAGTTCAAAAATAGTCGCTCTTTATATGGCCTCCGCATTCACCGTTCAGGACGGACCCAGAAGCCAAAACGTCTGTTACAAATTCTTTGACCTCGGGAAGCGAAAGACATGCTAAGATAAGAGGTGACCCACTTTGTCAGGCCGAACCAGCATTCAATGTTCGGGACCGAACCAGAAGCTAACACGTCTGTTTCAAATTCTTCGACTTTCAGAAGCCATAGCATACTAAGATATCAGGTGAGCCACTTTGTCCGCCCGAACCAAATTGAACAATACATTTTGGGAGGGACGAACTATTGTGGGACCGGTTGGCCGCGTGACAAGCCATCCTATGACGAATGTTCCAGTGTGACGAATCGTCCTGTGACCAATCGTCCTGTGACGAGTGCGCATGTGACGAATGGACCGTATCCGGCATAGAATTTGTTTGAAGACGTTTAATGGTTTGGGCGTTCGCCAGTGTGTGTCTGTGTGAGGGGGGGGGGGTGGGGAGCGGAGGGGGTTCTAGATCTTGTTAAAGGAGTCATGAAACGCTTTTTCAACTTTTTTCTGTTTAGCTTTCCTCCTCAACTCATAAATTGCGCATTGTACCAAACAGTTCAAGAAGTCGGAAAGGGGGGAGTCCCCTCTTGCTCGGAATCTCGCTTGTGTAGCCCGGACACAGCCATTGTCCCCCTAGAAGATTAGCCCGTCGCTCAAAATTCCGACTAGTTGCTTTCCCCACCCCGTTCACCCCGAAGCTGACAGTGCTGTGGAAGCTACGTGCTCGTTGGGCCAGCCACACATTTTCCACGTGATCACGCTCTCTCGCGCATACCGACCCGCAGAGAATGAGGTCAGGTGATGAAAGGGAGGCGGCTGATTAGTCCGGCAAGCGCGTAGCTTCCACCGCAATGTCAGCTTAGGAGTAAAGGGATTAAGTGAGGTCCGGTGTCGTGTGACGTGCGCTTGGGCCCTGGTGACGCGCTGCGGGGGCCCCGCTGTTTATAAGGGAAGTGAGGTGGCAGTGGCAATGAAGGGGAGGGGAAGAGGGGGGGGGGGGGTGGCTAGTCTTTTTTTTTGGCACTTGATATTTAATTTTGCCGTTGTTCTCAGCGGTTCCTATCAATTGAGCTCCTTGCCAACCTTGTCCTTCCGTGTGTCGGGCATATGGTCCGGAATCCCTAAAGGTTCTCGCTGTGCCGTTTCGCTCGTGGGTCGTGCGTGGCGCAGCCGCGCTGTCCGCGGGCACTAATAGCAGCAGGCGCCGCTTCGTCTATGCGGCGCAGCCAAATATCGTTTCAAAAGAGACGAAGCCGACGTCACGAGCAGGCGCACCTAATCCGGCGCCGAGACCATATCACGTGACATGCAGATTCCGCGCAGCGGCGCACAGAGCACATTCACGTGACACGATCGCAGCGCGGCATTGGCTGGGTTGGCGCTCTGTCAATGCGCCTTTGCGTTTCGCGCACTCGAAATACCCCACTTCCCCGGCGGAGTCAGGTCCCGGTTTCAAGTGGCTGACACAAAAAGGCGCCACAGTCCTATTCCGCAAGAACTGCGAACTCGCGAACCAGCCGTAAAGTCGAATTTAGTCATGAATAACGGTGAATAACTTTAGTGGTGAATAACTTCGTGAAGTGATGGTGAATTCGGATGAATTCATGATGTGATGGTGAATTCGGATGAGATGGTGAATTCGGATGAATTCGTGATGTGATGGTGAATTCCGATGAATTCACGATGGTGAATTCCGATGAATTAGTGGTGATGGTGAGTGACTCCATGAATTCGGAGGCGGCGGTGATGTGATGGGGATGAATTCTTGGCGCGGTTGAACGCCGTTATGTGAAGGGGATGAATTCTCGGCGGAGTTTGAAAGCGGTGATGTGAAGGGCCGTGACTTTGGGAGGTTGGAGTACCTTGTGACGTGAATGCGAGTGAATTTGGAGACGGGATTTTGTTCGTGATGTGATGGTGAATGAAGGGGCTCTAAAATGCCGACCTATGGTCCTGAAGCGTGTATCTGTGTGTGTGTGTGGGGGGGGGGGGGGGGGAGGGGGGTATTTCTGGTGGTGCGCGAGGGGCAGTATAATATTGCCTCGTAAGCCGCCAGTTGCACATCGTCTATGGTATCTGAGGAGAGAGTGGGATTTAGGACAAGTAAATTTTAAAAAAAACAAGGTTTGACCAAATACTTTACTAGGGGGAATACATTCCACTCCTCTCAAATACAATAACCTCGACGCGGACAGGTTTTCTGGGCTTGGCGAGAGCCATCTATCGTCGGGGAGGTCTCGGCTATCGATGATATTCATGTTCTACATACCAAATTTATTGTTGTGGAAATGCGCGAGACACGTGCCGCGCGCCACTTCTAAGAATAACGTGGCGTCTCAACTCTAGCTCAGTGGTGCGCTAAATACTTTGCTGCACTGTGCCGCCATGATCTTTCCAAGGATCGCACGTTCCACGTGCCTCGTGCATCGACGCACCTTGCGCTACTTTTGAAACATGAAGGGGCTTGTGGAATCGGAGACGACACCGCCGCGGCCGCCGCAAACATCCACGTGCACTTGCGCGTGGACTGACGCGGACCTCCACTCCGTCAGCGGCGCTGTAGGCGATCTGTCTAATGCAAATGAGCAGAGTGGAATGTATTCCCCCTAGTAAAGTATTTGGTTTGACCTTATAGCAATTAAAGAACGATTATCATGACTTAAGGACATTCTACGTCTGCAGTATTCTTCTTCGGTTTGCGGTATTCGAATAAGCAAATGAAAAACGTTAACAATTCTCTGTAACGCTGAATTGGAGCGCAGCTCTTAAGGAGGAGGAGAAGGGGACAGTACAGAGGGGAGGGTATGCCCCTCCTCCCCTTCCCCACCTAATCTACTGCTACCCTCAAATTTAACGAAAACTTTTAGCTGAATTGAGCAGGTATTCTTCCCGTTAAGTTTAGCGGGAAAATTTCCCAGCTAAATTTAGATGGGAAATCTTCATGCTAAATTTAGCGGGGAAATTTCTCCGCTAATTTTAGCGGGGAAATATTTCCGCTAAATTGAGCGGGGAACTTTTTCCGCTAAATTTAGCGGGAAATCTTTTCTGCTAGACTTAGCCTGTACTATCGGGGAAAAATGAAGTGCGAACAGAGGAGCGCGTGGCTCGCGGTACAGGCTGCGCCACCTGGAAGTGAGCCTAGGGGCGAGGGTGCGTGGCCTACTTTGATGTGTTCACGCCCCTCGCACAGCGCTCCCCAAGCTTCGGCAGTGCGCCCCTCAGTGCGCTGAAAGCTATCACCGCTATCTTTGCTCGCTCGGCGTGTGCGGCGAGCTTCTCACCGCACGCGCTGAGCCAGCAAAGCTAGCGGTGATGCTTGCAGCGCACTGAGAGGCGAGCTGCCGAAGCTTGGGGAGCGCTGAGCGAGGGGCGTGAACACATCGGAGTAGGCCAGGCACCCCTAGGCTCACTTCCAGGCGGCGCAGCCTGTACCGCGAGGCGCGCGCTCCTCTGTTCGTATTTAATTTTTCCCCGATAGTACATTTTCCGCTTAATTTAGCGGAAGTATTTTTCCTAAACGTAACAGGGAACTTTTGCCACTATCAGAAAAAATTTTCCGCTAAATTTAGTGGAGAATTTTTTTTACTAAATATAGCGGGGAAATGTTTCTGTAAAATTTAGCGGGAAAATTTTTCCGCTAAATTTTCTGGGAAATTTTCCCGCTAATTTTAGCAGATAATTTTTTCTGCTAAATTTAGTGCAAAAATTGTTCCAATGGCGAATTTTTTTTTTTTTTTTTTGCTGAACTGTTTCTTTTAAATTTAGCGGGGAACTGTTACCCGTAGATTCTCCCGCTAAATTTAGCGGGGGAATTTTTTGAAAATACAACGCGCGGTGACGCCCGCTTGCATTATTCTCGTAATGCAAGGAGCGCGGTTACGCCGACGGCAACGGCGAAGCCGCTCAACCCGGAAACGGGCGACTAAGAGCTGAGCTCTAAATATATAGTTTTTTTAGTGAGTTCAGGTGATTGTAACAAATCAGGATGTTCATAGTTGTGTCAGGTTAATGGCATTAACTTTAAAATTTACCCAGCTCGAATCTATCATACCTTGCTTTTTTAGAGCGCAGCACTTAGGCGCTCGTTTCCGGCTTGAGCGCCGTCGCCGTCGCCGTCACCGTCGGCGTAACCGCGCTTAGCAATATATGGGACGTTGCCCATTATGACGTCACATATGACGTCGCGAGGGTGAAGAGGGAGGAGGACGAGGAGAGAATTGTTTCCGCTAAATTTAGAACAACAAAATTAAATTCTCCTTTGGATATAGCAGAAACCTTTCCCCGCTAAATTTAGCGAAAAAAAAAATTCCCTGCTAAAGTTAGCGGAAAAAGTTCCTGGCTAAATTTATCGAAAAAATTTCCCCGCTAATTTTATCGGAAAAATCTCCCCACTAAACTAAAATTCCCTGCCCAATTTAGCGGAAAAAGTTTCCCCCTATATTTAGCGCGAACTATTCCCCGCTAAATATAGGGGAAAATTTTCCCCGCTAAATTTAGCGAAAACCAATTCGCCACTAAATTTAGAGTAAAAATTCCCGGGAAATGTAGCGAAAATTTTCCACTAAATGGGAGGGGAGCAGGAGGTGAGAAGGGGAGGGGAGCAGTGGGAGGAGGGCCATACCCTCTCCTCCATTGCCTCCCCTTCCTCTCAAGAGCTGTGCTCTAATTCGGCATTACAGGAAGTACCGAAATTACCGAAATGCTCGTATTGAGAAAACTCCTGGGCAAAATGGGGTGCCCTTTTTGATGACAAGAAAATTATGAGAGTGGATAATTGCTCTTAGTGAACAAGCCCTGAAAGGAAGAGTGCACAGGAAGTTTGAGGATTCCTCACATTTAACCGCAATATTCTGAAGAAACTAAATTGTGTGTACACTGTTGTTTGCTTTTTGTAGCGTTTTTATGTGAACTATCTCAATATTTAGCAACTGCACTTACCGATGCAAATCACAGAGTGGTAGATTAAAATTATAAACCAACTTTTACTCCTCGCAATGTGGCTTGCGTGGTCTTCCGTACGGTGCACTTCATATTTGCGCTCTCTCTGCGAATTTGAATTATTTGGAATGCAAGTTTGGTGGCCCCGCTCCCGTGATAACCACATTTGAGTATAAAACCTTTTTAAAACTTCGGCGCCGATTATTAGAAGGTCCGAACCACAGCGCAATGTAAGAACAACTGACAGCGTGGAACGTGCAAGTAATTTCAAAAGATAGCAAACCTCGGAGCACGGCCAACGGTATACGCGCCGACGAGTCAAATAAACAGCGTCGAAAGTGCAACATCATCATAGCGCTCATCACCTTTTTTCTATGAGTGTGTTACTGCTCTCTAATCCAACCCAACGCATAAACTGTGCCGCGGTGTTGCGGATTTAGTTCGTCATTGTGCATCGATTCCACAGCTGCCGACAGTGGGCAAGAGTGAGAGCGTGCTGCTTTTTTCTGACGAGCGCTTGACAGAGTGCATTCGAGGAAACTAATCTAGTCACGTGGGACAACATGAAACAGTCTGCTCAAAGGACATGTCCTGCCCGCTCTATTAGCCGCGAGATGTTTTGGTGGCGCCCTCCTATGGTGTCCTCTCGTGACGGCATTACCTCGCGAGCAGCAAGTTCGATGGTGTTTATAATTAGCCTGGCGGAAGCTCGAAATTATTCCGCTCTCAAAGCAACACTGCCAACACCGTCAAGATTAAAGTTCTTCCATTCCACTGATTTCCGTCGATGGGAAATCCTTTGCTGACGTCATAGTCAACATTCAGCCAAATCGTGGCAGTCCGACCAGAGCGACGCTTTTTATCGCGCGCGTCGCCAATAGACAGTTCAAAGAATTGCCCTTTTTACGCTGCAATCTTGGTCTATTTGCCTGTGGAACGCGTTCTGTCCATGGCTATTGGCGACGTGCGCGGCAAAAGGCGTCGCTCTGGTCGGCCTTCACGATTGGCCAAACGTTCACTATGACTATGGTGCTTAGAACGCGTCTCCGACTGATGTGTTTACCGCGTCCAAAAAAGCGGTCCCTCAATTTCCGCCTGGTGACGTCGGAAATGTGTCATGCTGTTGCCAGTCGCGATCCTGGCGGTGTCTCAACACCTGCGGTGAATGTGGCAGATGCCTGTTCCGCTGCAGTTCACTCTCCAGTGTGGCAGTCCAAGGAGCCTTGGGCAGACAGAAGTTGGGACGGCGCGACGACAGCGACACTCGCGTTCGCTTGTTCTACTCGCTGCTTCTCATTAACATTTGTGCGACCAACTACCAGGATCGCAGCATGCAACAGCATGACATTCCGGCTTCTGTGACGTCATTCGCTCCCGCTTCGGGACCACTTTTGATGTATGGGCGGCATGGGACGCTAAACACACCAGTCGGAGACGCGCTCCAGGTACCATGCTATGACGTCTTTGATCTGATTATCTTAATACCATCAGCGGAAACAAGAACAATATCAAACTGCCAACTTTGATGGCGTTGGTTTAAGTATGCGAGGACTCCGAGATTCCTCCGTGCTTTTTCTACAGCCGATCTAACTTGTTCGCAACTGATACTGATAAGTCGCAAGGATTAAAACTCGTTATGTCTTGGCCTGGCAAATCCTGGCCACAAGAGGGCGCATCGAAACGTCTCGGCGCTAATTCTCTGTTTCACTTTAGCGCCACCGTAGCCGACGCTATAATCTGCTTGAACCAATCAAGCAGCTCCAAAAGTGCATCGTCAGGGCGCTCATCGCCTTTGTGTGTCTGATATCACCCTCCAACCAACCAGGCCCCGCGAATTTCCCGCCATATTGCGCTCTCTTCTGGGTATGACATAATCGGTCACGTAATCAGCGATTGCCGCGATGATGCGATTCTGCACGGCTTGAGGGGCTCCATAGGATCATACACCATGTTTTCGCTTGCGATCGAAACGCGTTCGCAAAGCGGTTTCGAACGCGGTTGCTTAAAGATTCAAAGCACATTCCCATGCATTTGTTGATGACAATGGGCGGATCCGCTTTGCGGTAGCTATTCCAATGACAGCGTGAAGGCACCTTTAGAGTCGGCTTCGGAAGGAGCGGTGTAACACAATGTATATTAGCGGACAACATTTCTTGGCATTTTCGAGGAATGCAGGAAAGTGCGCGGACAGCTTTACTCAGCGCTCAAAGGGGATCAGAACACGCGTGCCCGTATGTTTTACGGCATTGCGAACTAGAGTTTTCCTCATAATATCGGATACCGCGAAAGGTTAACACCCAGTGACTAAAGATATTTTGACGGAGTGATAAACGCTGGATACGTGGGTATAGGCCGCCGCTCAAAGCAGGAAGCTGGTCGCACGCTCTTCGCAAACACAAACTTACTTAGTGGGGCGTTTTCAGATAAAATCGAACAGCCATGTCTGGTGACAATTTTTAATATCGATGTAAAAAAATATATATATATATTTGGCTGGCTTACTGCCCAGAATAATCAAACCAATGCTTGTTTTGGAAAAAAAAATATTTTCGCGAAAAACATTTGTAGGCACACTCTCGTTCAGGGTCGCTTTTTTGCGTATCGTGCGATGTTGGCAATTCGGGCGGCTTCCCCTAAAAAACTATTCCGGCTACGTGCCTAGAAATATTTACCGACAAATAACGCAAAGGACGGATTGATAAAAAGTAATAATCACCGAGTATTAGGGCCGTAATTTCGAGGAACAAAATCGCAAACACGGCACGTTGCACGATAACGCTCTGGATTAAAGAATATTTTTCTCCGTACCTGTAAAAGCTAAGGTCTTCAAACTTTGCCAGTGTGTTGCCCTGTATGTAGTTCATCCTTGCTTGAAATATTATTGTCCTGGTTAGCACGAAAAATTTACAATTCTTTACACAGGGACATTTAACTAAATATGTATTATTTCGAAAACGATTTTAAAAGAAGGCCTCTTTGAGTATCCTTTAAACTCTCCTAAATTAACGTTTATAATATGTACTAACAGAGTCTGCAAAAACATCGTGCGATATTTGTGTGGCTTTGAATTTATAAAGCGAGAAATATGGCCTAATTGACGCTAACGCGTTTCCCATAAATGGAGCGTGCGCATAACCGGTCTTCACGATTTTATTATTATTCAAAAGTGTAAAAATGCTACGGGGTATTCAGGAAAAAACAAATTCACAGCATAGAGGTAAATAGAAGTTTTAAACGGAAAATTCCTAATACATTTCTGTAGAAACGACCCAAAAATGGCCATGGGCCCGAGCGATTGCGAGGTTCCACCTTAATTGTAACATGCTTCGCGGTGCCTGTTTCAGCAGTCGGTGTGTAGCGTCTCCCTCTGCACGACGTAAAGGAAACAACGGGGGCGACTTTGCAAACAGATCAGCCTACAACCTTGGCGGTAATATGATATAGGAGGTAGGGAGTGGCAGAACCTGAACATGCGCCACCTGTGAACGCCAATAGATCCGCCGCCATAAACAACCGCACAACGCAAAAAAAAAGTAAAGCAATTTTTTTTTGTATTTTTACATTTAAATTTACATCTACAGCTGTTGAGCATGCATATCGTTCACGGTAGTTTATTCTCACTATTTATAAAATTCGCAGATCTTAAGAAAAATGATCATCGCAATTGCGGACATAAGAGACCCAACCGTGCAAATTGCGGACATAGCTGAAAAATTTGAAATTCGTGTTTATTGGTGCTTTAGAGATATAGTTTTTTTCCCCTGTACAAAAGTCGTGGTCTATTCCCATATTTCAATCGTTGCATTTTATACAACAGTGCGACTTATGTGTATTCTTTAAGAAGTTTATGCCCTGATTGTGCAGATTTTCCCCTGGCGAATTTGCACGGTTGGGTCTCTAAGTACTTTATTCATCCTATGATTCGTTAAGAACAATATCGAAAATGGCTCCTGCTTGAGATTATGTCGCGATTCTAATACTAATGGGCATACCACTGCACTCTTGTCGACCGTGCAGAAAGGTGCAAGTAATAGAAGGGTGCGACTTATGGACCAGAAAATATTGCGTATATTTTTCAACCGAAAGGCTCTTAGGCATAGGCATAGGTCTTATGATTCAACTTCAGGGCAAAGTTTCAGACCTATTGTTCTCGTGCAAACAGAAACACACGTGTTGTCCCATGATAAAATGTAGCATTGTCTAGCCAAACGAAATAACAGTTGAACGAACTTGTGTTTTGATATAATCAAGCTGTAGACCTTTCAAAATACAATAAAAAAATCTAGCCAACGAGAACACAATGGAAGCGAGAACGTCTGCAGTAGACTGCACACAATGCTTCCAGCATCTCATGCAAGCGAGCTAACACTCACCGAAGTCTAGGACCTATAGATTACAATCAAGATGCAAAAACAGGCATTGTTCTTTTATTGTAAAACGTATCTGTCTACCGCCTGAAAAAATATTTTGTTATTGATCAGAACCTTTAGCTCATAGTATAAGTAAATACAATCGAAGATAGGCGCCGAAAAAAACAAGGACGTGAAGAGACGTAAACTCTGGCGCCAGTTTTTACGTCTCTTGTCCTTGTTTTTTCGGCGAATATTATCGATCATGAACCAACTGGTCCAAATTGCCATCTCAATAAGTAAATACAAAACAAGAAAGACAGAATGGACGCAACAACATTATGGGGTGGACTGCATTTACTTCAAGGCTCTGGAATCTTTCTGTTTTTTAGCTAGTACTGCTCATTTATTTTTATGGGCGAAGCTCCTTAAAGGGACAATGAAGGCAATTTCGGACATCGTTTTGGCGATTGAACTGGGTTCCAGGCACATCTCAGGTCACGCTGTCCAAATTTCAGCCGAAACCGGCGCTTGTGTGCCGCTCAAATCAATCAAAACAGTCGCGGTAATAATCGTACCGGGATCGACTGGGGCGACGCCCAGTTGCGGGAGAAGCCAGGAGAAGCGGAGATCACGTGACCGATGCGAGGCCAAGAAGCGCGACGTCACAAGAGACGCGTCAGCGATTGGTCGAAACGAGAAACGTGCCCTCGGTCACGTTTTGGTTCGCGATTTTTAGGAATGCTGTTCTAATTTCCGCTTGAATAACCATGAAAAGTATAAATGGGACCGGAAATGATTACTAAACCGTAAATAAAGCAGCATAATTGTTTTTTCTTTGCTACGTTGGACGCGAAACGGGCAACGAGCAACTATGGGCAAACAAAATTTAAAAAAGAACACGGTACTCGAAGGATTCTGCAAAATGGTAGCTGTAGATGGCTGTTCTAACGGTCGACTGAAGACCAGTATTCGTTCGGGCGACGCTAGTTTTCACGTGTGGGTTGCTCTTCGTGTTCTTTGACGAAGAAAAGAGGACGTCCGCGGAGAAATCGGACCCCGGAACGGCCGGATCGCTGCCGCTTTCCCCTCCGCATCTCCCCCGCGTCTGTCCTTCGGCATGCGGGCCGCTGGTTGCCGGCTGGGCGGTCTCCGTGTAGTCTCCCTCGGGTAATGGCGGAGGCCGCCACACATGCACTCCCGTTCCGTTGGTGTTCGGTCACTGAACGGAAGCTCGAACTCGCTCGCGAAAGCGGCATTGCCGTCCATGTTGACAGATGCGGTGAAACGACCGCGTCACCGCGCTGCTATAACCCACCGTGGTAACCAGAGTCTCGATCTCCTAAATACTACCGATACCGACTATTCACACCTGACGTCACTCCCTACGTCACCTCCGTTTTCGGAGGCCCAGAAACGAGAATGGAGATTGTTCAGTTTCGGTTTCTTTACTTCTTTCGTGGGCACAAAAATACGCGTCACAAATGTCTACAAAAAATTGGGCAGCATGCTATGTTCCCATGAAACATAAAAACACCTTTTAAAAAAATTTAATAAAATCGTCTTCATTGTCCCTTTAAGGGGTATGCACACGAGGGAGAAATCCCGTGGATTTCAACACGACACTCGCATCCCGCGACGAAAACGTCAGGCTTTGCGATGTGCAAAGCCTCGCGTTTTCGTCTCGTGATGCGCGCGCACCGGGGAGAAATCCCCGGGATTTCTCCCTCGTGTGAATACCCGTTTAGGGGCTAGCCATGTCCGTATGTCCGTCCGACGTCCGGCGTCGGGTGCTCGTGCTCACGAGCACATGAGCACTTGCTCCCGTGCTCGTGTTGGGAAAAAAAACAACATATCTCCACGTGGTCAATGATGTCGATTGGGGCGAAGCTCTGGTGGTGCTTGTCTGCGTAGACGCTGAGCCGCAGCATGCCGAGCCTTTCGTTTGTTTTCATCCATGTCAGAAAGAGAATGTGTGGTACGGAACGTGGTTATATACGCATTTGAGCATTTGACCGCAACGTGACATGGATGAAAATGAACGAAAGGCTCGGCATGCTGCGGCTCAGCGTCTACGCAGACAAGCACCACCAGAGCTTCGCCCCAATCAACATCATTCACCACGTGGAGATGCGTTTTTTTGTAAAGCAATTATTTTTGCTATAATCATTGGTGATGTTTTGGCAGTTCATATTGAAGCTCCAACGAAGAAGGTAATACGTGGCTGAGAACATGAATATTTAGTTTTTACTAATAATGAATTACCTGCTGAACCAGACTCACTAAAATGCATCGTAAAAAATCTGCATGGCGAGTACTGCGAACTTCGGATGTCACATATATCCGGGCGAAACGTTAAAAACTCCACATAAAATACGACCAGTTTTTCATTCAGGGGATCCACCTTAACTCGCAAAAGTTGCAGAACTCGGAAAATGCTTGGTGCGAGACGCACACGAATGACTCACTGAATACAGCCACTGCTTAACAGCCTGACAAAAGCGTAACGCACAAAATAAATCGAGACGTTACACGAGAAACTTTATGGGTGTAGCAGCTAGCTCTTTGCAGGGCTCTTCATATAACAACATAATTGTCAATATCAGACAGCTAATGTACGACTTAATCAGAAACACACGCTTTCGTCGTGTTTGTAAACTATCCGGGTTCAATGTTTCATTAATGAGAATCGGCTATGGCATGGCGTCGGCAACCTTGTGCTGCGGGGGGCTAATCACTAATCGCTAAGCGGAGACGGAGCCATACCGCATGGAGAAACTGAAAAGGGGGGAAGGGGAGGGGGGGGGGGGGGAAGCGCGGTTCGCTCGTAAAATAAAATAAAAAAACTAAAAGTTTTAACACCCTTTTAGCGATATGCAAATATAAGCTCTTGATTCAGGCACACGTAACGTATGACTTCTTGAGCCAGCATATCAATAACATTTTTTTGTTCAATATTGTCCTAAAACATTTTTTAACATCTAATCGGTCGTTCGCGAAAGCCACGTTTGAATTCAAGGTTTTCATCCTTAAAATGTACGTTAACAGATATATAGGTTCTGTAGTTAACTCTTCTATCAAGGTCATCGTGAGATTTCATCGACTTAAAGTTTTAGTTCAGAGAAGCTAGCGGAATACTGAACAAACTCATTCGCTGTAAATGTATTCTTGACCTTTTTGTTTGCGTACTCTCTCCGACAAATCTCTTAAATTTGTACAGATTTAACAGGTACAATAATCCCGGGTTAGCGAACAAACATATCCCTGCACCTGAAGTATGTAATTGTGTGTTTGTTTGCGTGTGTGTGTGTGCGTGTGGGGGATTCTTTGTGGGTGTGCGAGGAACTGTATAATATTCCCTCATAGGCCACCAGTTGCCAACCGCTGGTCTGTAGTATCTCGGGAGAGAGTAAGATTTAGGACAGGTAAATTAAAAAAAAAAAAAGGTTTTGCCTTACAGCAATTGAAGCACAATTATCATGATGTAAGCACTTTCTATGTCTACTGCATTCTTGTTTGTATTGCGGTATTTAAATAAAAAAAGAAAAAAACGTTTAAAATTTTCTGTAATGGCGAATTGGAGCGCAGCTCTTGAGGAGGAGGGGGGGTGGGTACAGAGTGGAGGGTATGCCCATTCTTTCCTCCCCTCCTCCTCTCCAGTTTCCCTCAAATTTAGAGGCAAAGTTTCGCTAAATTTAGCGGTAATTTCTGCATAAAGGTTAGCGGGAAAATTAACCGCGAACTTTAGTGGTACGATTCCTCCGCTAAATTTATATGGGAAATCTTAACGTTTAACTTAGCGGGGAAATTTTTCCGCTGAATTTAGCAGGGAAATTTATCCCTCAATATAGCGGGGAAATGTTTCTGCTAAATTTCGTGGGGAAGTTTTTCCGCTAATTTTAGCGTAGAATATTTCCTCTAAATATAGGGGAAAATGTTTTCCGCTACATTGAACGGCGAATTGTTTTCGCAGAATTTTTTTCGCTATATCTAGCGGGAAAATGTTACCGCTAGATTTTTCCGCTAAAGTTAGAGGGGGAATTTAGCAAAAATTTTCCCACTAAATTTAGCGTGGAAATTTTCTCATCATGCAACGCGCGGTTACGTCCGCTTGCATTATTCCCAGGATGCAACTCGCGCGGTTACACCGACAGCGCCGGCGACGCCGCTCAAGCCAGAAACGGGCGACTAAGAGGTGAACTCTAAAAATCTAGTTTCAGTGTAAGTTCAGGTGATTCTAACAAATCAGGATGTTGATATTTGTGTCAGGTTAATGGAGTTAACTTCTACATTTACCCAGCTCAAATCCGTCGTACCTCACCTTTTAAGAGCGCGGCTCTTTGTGCCCGTTTCCAGCTAGAGCGGCGTCGCCGTCGCCGTTGCCGTCGGCGTAACCGCGCGTGGCATTATGGGACGCTTCCCGTAATGAAAATTTTCCGCTAAATTTAGAGGAACACAATTGAATCCCCCTCTAGATTTAGCGGAAAAAATTTCCCGCTTAAGTTAGTGGAAAAACTTCCCTTCCAGATATAGCTGAAAAATTTCCCCGCTTAATTTAGCAAAAAAATTGGCTGCTAAATTTAGCGGAAAATTTCCCCGCTAAATTTACGGAAAAAGTCCCCGCTTAATTTAGCGGTTAAATTTCACGACTATGTTAAGCGAAAAAACTCCCCATTAAATTTACCCGAAAATGTCCCCGCTAAATTTAGCGCAAAAAAGTTCACCGGCAAATTTAGAGGAGAAATTCCTCAGTAAATTTAGCGGGGCATTTCGCCCCCTGAATTACCGCGAAATGTAGCAAAAATTTCCCGCTAAATGGGAGGGCAGAAGGAGAGGAGGATGGCCATACCCTCGCCTCCGTACGCTCCTCTCCTCCTCGGGAGCTGTGCTCTAATTCGGCATCACGAAAAACTGTAAACATCTTTCATTTTTCTTTTTTCGTTGACGGATTTTACGCCTACCGATTCAATTACCGAAATGCTCGTATTGAGCAAACTCCCGCGTAAAATGGAGCGCCCTTTTTGCAATAAAAAAAAAAAAATACGATGGTGGATAATTGCTCTCAGTGAACAAGCCCCGAAAGGAACAGTACACGGGAAGTTTAAGGATTTCTCACCTTTCACCGCAGTTCCTGAAGAAACGAAATTATTTGTATACCGGTGTTCGCCTTTTGCAGCAAATCTATGCGAACTACCTCAATATTTATACTGCTCTTCCCGATGCAAATCGCAGAACGGTAGATGAATAATATAAAACAACTTTTACACCTCCCAAGGTGGCTTGCAGGGTCTTCCGTACGGTGCACTTCAGTTGTCCTTTTGGCGAATTTGAATTATTTGGAATGCAAGTTGGGTGGGCCCTCTCAGCGATAACCACATTTGACTATGAAACTCTTAAAATTTCCGTGCCGATTATTAGAAGGTCGGAACCACAGCGCAATGTAAGAACAACTGACAGCGTGGAACGTGCAAGTAATTCCAAAAGATAGCAAACCTCGGAGCACGGCCAACGCAACGAGACCGACGAGTCAAATAAACAGCGTCGAAAGAGCAACATCATTGCGCTCATCACCTTTTTTTTTTCTATGAGTGTATTATTGCCTTCTAATCCAACCCAACGCATAAAGTGTGCCATGATGTTGCGGATTTAGTTCCCCCGTGTGCCAGGCACGTAGCCAGGATTTTGTTTCGGGGGGGCCCGTCCATTACAAAATGCTGTATGAGGGAGAGGGGTGAAGAGGAGGTCCCAGCAAAATGGAAGATTTCGGGGGGGGGGGGGGGGGGGGGTGCCGGGCCCCATGGGCCTCCCCCCTGGCTACGTGCCTGCATTGTGCATAGATTCCACAGCTGTCGTTAGAGGTCAATCTTTCGAAAGGGGTCGATAAAATGAGACCGTGCGTTTTTTTTTTTTTTTTTCTTTTTCGACGAGCGCTTCACTGACGGCATTCGAGGAAACTTATCTAGTTACGTGGGGTAACTTGAAACAGTCTGCTCGAAATATATCTCCTGCCTGATAAATAGACTGTTCAAAGAATAACCTTCTGTATGCTGCAATCTTTGTCCTCCGGGCTGTGCAAAACGTTCTGTGCAAGGCTATTGGCGACGCGCGCGACCAAAGGCGTCACTGCGGTCGGCATTCGCGACTGACCAAACGTACCCTAAGCCGTCTTTATTTGAACTAATCGTGATTTCATCGACTCAAATAACAACAATATCACACTGCCAACTTTTGTGGTGTTCGTTGCGATGCCATGGCTCCAAGCTTCCTCCGTGCTTTTTCCACACCCCATGTAACTAGTCTGCCGCGGCTATGAGCCTGCCGCGGCTATGACGTCACTCCCCTGGAATGTGCAGACCGGCGAGGCACACGCAGTAGCGGCGGAGCGCGCAGCCACGGCGGCTCCGGCGCGCCAGCTGTGCACCGTGTGACGTCACTGCTCCTCGCGCTTGCCCAGCACGCGGAGCGCGGTTCATACTGCGAGCCACGCGAAACTGCTCAACCTCGGCCAGTGTAGCTCACGCTACAAAAAGGTGTTTTTTTTTCTCCGTATATATAAAATCTAAGGTCTTCAAACTTTGCCAGTGTGTTGCTCTGTATATAGTTCATCTTTGCTTGAAATATTATTTTCCTGGGTAGCGGCAGAAATGTACAAGAATTGCTCACACGGAACATTTAACTAAATATGCATTATTTTGAAAATCATTTTTAAGAAAAGGCCACCTTGAACATTCTTTAAACTCTCCGAAATAAATGTTTATAATATGTACGAACAGAGTCTGCAAAAACATAATGCAATATTGGTGTGGCTTTCAATTTATAAAGCGAGAAATATGTCCAGACGCTAACGCGGTTGCCATAAATTGGTAATAATGCTACATGGTTGTCAGGAAAAGACGAGTTGACAGCACAAGGGTCGATGGTGGTTTTGAAAGGAAAATTCCTAATACATTTTCGCACAACCTTATAAAAATGCCCATGCGTCGGAGCGATCGAGGTGCGTCACCCTGTGACATGCTTCGCGGTGCCTGTTTCAACAGCCGGCCTGTAGCGTCTCCGTCCACGCTACGTAAAGGAAACAATCGGAGTGACTTTGCAAACAGATCGACATACAATATTGGCGGTAACATTATATAGGAGGTAGGGAGCGGCAGAACGTGAACATGCTCCACCTGTGAACGCCAATAGATTCGCCGCCGCAGAAAAAAAAAAAAAAAAAGCACAACGGCAAAAAAAAAAAAAAAAAAATACAGAAAAACAATTTGTTTTGTCGTATTCTTTATTTGAATTTGAATCTACAGCTGTTGAGTGTGCATATCGTTCGCGGTATTTTATTCTGAGTGTCTATAAACTTAGCAGATCTTCAGAAAACTTATTCTCGTAATTGCATACATAATTGAATGTGACAAAATAGCTGAAAAAATTAGAAATTCATGTTTGTTGGTGGTTTCGAAATATCCGCTTCTTTTCCCTTGTTCAAAAGTCGCGGTTAATTCCCATATTTTAATCGCTGCATCTTATACAACGGTCCTACTGATATGTGTTTTTTAATAAGTATACGCCCTTAGTGTGCAAATTTGCCCCGTGGCGAATTTGCATGGTTGGTTCTATAAGTACTTATTTCTCCTATGATTCGTTAACAACAATATCGAAAATTGCTCCGCTTGAGAATATGTCGCGATAATATTACTAATGGGCATACCACTGCACCCCCGTCGACAGTGCAGAAAGGTTCGATTAATATAAAGGTGCCACTTACGGAAAATAAATTATTGCGTTCATTTTTCAACCGAACGGCTCTTAGTCATAGCGCATAGCTTTTATGACTAAACTTCACGCCAAAGTTTCAGACGTATTGTTCTCGTGCAAACAGAAACACACGTGTTATCCTATGATACGATTGACCACTGTCTGGCCAAGCAGAACAGCAGTTGCCGGAAGTTTTTTTTTTTTTTTATATTCAAAAGACGATTTTTAAAAATACAATAAAAAAAACAAACAGCCAACGAGAACACAATGGGAGCGAGAACGTTTCGTAGTAGACTGCAAGCAATGCTCTCAGGATCTCATGCAAGCGAGCTAACACTCACCGAGGTCTAGGACCTGTTGTTTACATTCAAGATGCAGAGACGGGCATCGTTCTTTTATTTAAAAGGAATGCATTTCTCACCTGAGAAATTATTTTGTTATTTTCCGAACCTTTAGCTCAAAGTAAAAGTTAAATACAAAAGAAGAAAGACACAATGTGCGCAAAAACGTCATGGGGTAGACTCCATTTGCGTCAATGCTTTGGACACTTTATGTTTTCCAGCTACTACTACTCATTTATTTTTTGTAAAGCAATTATTTTTGCTATAATCATTGGTCATATTTTGGCGCTTCATCTGGGAGCTTCAACGATGAATGTAATACTGGGCTGCCAACATGAATATTTGGTTTTCACTAATAATGTATTACCTGCTGAACCAAATCTATTAAAATACACCTTAAAACATCTGCATGGCGAGTACTGCGAAGCTCGGATGTCATATATATCCGAGCAAAACGTTAAAAGTTACAGATCTAGAACCAATGCTTTGCACGAGACGCATATGAATGAGCCATTCAATAGACACACCGCTTAACAACCTGAGAGCAGCATAACTCACAAAATGAACCGAGACGTCGGACGAGAAACTTTGTGGGAGGAGCGGCTAACTCTTTGCATGACTCTACATATAACAAAAACATAATCTTCGATATCAGACAGCTGATCTGTGACTTAATCACTACATGCGCTTTCGTCTTGTTTGTAAACTATCCGGGTTCAATGTTTCATTAATGAGAATCGGCTGTGGCATGGCGTCGGCAACCTTGTGCTACAGGGGGCCATATCACTGAAAAGCTGAGACGGAACCGTACCGCACGGAGAAACCGAAATGGGGGGGGGGGGGGGGGGGGGGGGGGGCGGTTAGCTCGTAAAATAAAAACTAAAAACTGTAATGCACTCATAGTGATATGCAAATATATTCTCTTGATTCTGGCACACGTAACGTGAGACTTCACGAGCCAGCATTCCAGTAACCCTTTGGTTGTTCAATATTGCGTGCCTGTCGTTCGCGGAACCCACGTTTGAATTCAAAGTTTTCATCTTGAAAATGTGCGTTAGCAGATATATAGGTTCTGTAATTAACTCTTCTATCAAGGTCACCGTGAGATTTCATAGATTTAAAATATTAGTTCAGGGAAGCTAGCGGAATACTGAACTCGCTCGCTCGCTCGCTCTAAATGTATTCTTGACCTTTTTGTTTGCGAACTCTCTCTGACAAATCTCTTGAACATGTACAGATTTAACAGGTACAATAATCCCGGGTTTGCAAACAAACATATCCCTTCACCTGAAGTATGTATGTGTGTATTTGTTTGCGTGTGTGTGTGGGGGGGGGGGGGGATTCTTTGTGGTGTGCGAGGGGCTGTATAATATTGCCTCGTAGGCCCCCAGTTGCCAACCGGTATCTCAGGAGAGAGGAGGATTTAGGACAGGTAACTTAAAAAAAAAAAGGTTTTGCCTTACAGTATTTTAAGAACGATTATCATGGCGTAAACGCTTTCTACGTCTACTGCATTCTTGTTTGTTTTGCGGTATTCGAATAAAAAAAAAGAAAAGCGTTTAAAATTTTCTGTAATGCCGAATGGGAGCGCAGCTCTTGAGGAGGAGGAGGGGTGGGTACAGAGTTGAGGGTATGCTGGTCTTTCCTCCCCTCTTCTCCTGTTCCCCTCAAATTTAGCGGCAAAGTTTCCCTAAAGTTAACGGTAATTTTTGCATTAAGTTTAGCGGGAAAATTAACCGAGAAATTTAGCGGTACGATTTCTCCGCTAAATTTAGATGAGAAATCTTCACGCTTAACTTAGCGGGAAATTTTCCCGTTGAATTTAGCAGGGAAATTTATCCCTCAATATAGCGGGGAAATGTTTCTGCTAAATTTAGCGGGAAAGTTTTTCTGCTAAATTCAGCGGCGAAATTTTTCCGCTAAGTTTAGCGGAGAATTTTTCCGCTAAATATAGGGGAAACATTGTTCCGCCACACTGAACGTCGAATTGTTTTCGCAGAATTGTTTTCGCAGAATTTTTTCCGCGCTTTATCTAGTGGGGAAATGTTACCGCTAGATTTTCCCGCTAAATTTAGAGGGGAATATAACAAACATTTTCCTACTAAATTTAGCGTGGAAAGTTTCTCATCATGGAACGCGCGGTTACGTCCGCTTGCATTATTTCCAAAATGCAACTCGCGCGGTTACGCCGACAGCGCCGGCGACGCCGCTCAAGCCAGAAACGAGCGACTAAGAGCTGAAATCTAAAAATCTAGTTTTAGTGTGAGTTCAGGTGATTTCACAATTCAGGATGTTGATATTTGTGTCAGGTTAATAGAGCTAAGTTCTGTTCTACATTTACCCAGCTCGAATCCGTCATACCTCGCCTTTTAGGGGTGCAGCTCAATTGTGCCTGTTTCCGGCTTGAGCTTCGATGCCGTCGCCGTTGCCGTCGGCGTAACCGCGCGTGGCATCATGGGACGTTTACTATAATGAATTGTTTCCGCTAAATTTAGAACAAAAAAAAATTGAGCCCCCCTCTAGATTTGCCGGAAAAAATTCCCCGCTTAAGTTAGCGGAAAAATTTCCCCACAATATTTAGCTCAAAAATTTCCTCGCATAATTAAGAAAAAAAATTTCCCGCCAAATTTACGGAAAAAAGTCCCCGCTAAATTTAACGTAAATTTTTACGACTATATTTAGCGAAAGCACCTGGGCGCTTATACTCCGTCTTACTTTAGCTTCGCCGCAGCCGACACTAAAATTAGTTTCAGCCAATCAAGCAACCTCAAAAGTGCTTTGTCACGGCGCGCATCGCCTTTGTGCGTCTGATATCACCGTCTGAACCAATCACACCTAGTGAATGCCCCGCCATCTTAAGCTCTCTTTTGTCTGTGATTGATTTGGTCGGTGATGGCGTACCCATAGGGAATCTGCGAGTGCCGTGATTATCCGATTCTGCACGGCTTGAAGGGATCCTTAGGATCATACGCCACATTTGCACACGCGGTCGAAACGCGTTCGCAAAACGGTTGCGAACGTGGTTGCTTAAGGATCTAATACACATTCACGTGCATTTGAAGATGACAGTGGGTGAATCCGCATTGCGGTTGCGATTCGAATGCCAGTGTGAAGGCACCTTTAGAGTCGGCTTTGGAAGGACCGGTGAAAACGATGTATAATAGTTGACAACTTTTCCTGGAATTTTCCAGGAATGCAGGAAAGCGTGCGGACAGCTTTAATCAGCGCTCAAAGGGGTACAGGGCACGCGTGCCCGTATCGTTCACAGGATTGCGAAGTAGACTTTTCCGCGTAATGTCGGATACCGCGCAAGGTTCACACCCTAGTGTCTCCGAATTTTTCGACGTAGTGATAAATCCTGGAAACGTGTGTATGGGCCGCCGCTCAAAGCAGGAGGCTGGTCGCACGCTCTTCGCAAACGCGAACTTTCTTAGTGGGGCGTTTTCAGAAAAGATCAAACAACCATGTCTGGTGAACATTTTCAATTTCGATAAAAAGAAATATTTTGCTGGCTTCATGCCTAGAAAAATAAAACTAATTTTTGTTAAAAAAAGAATGTTGTCTTTGCGAGAAAACATTGTTAAGTACCCTCTCAGTCACTTTCGCGTGTAGCGTGTTTAGCGATGTTGGCAATTCGGGCCAAAAAAGAAAACTGTTCTGGCTACGGATATATAAATATTTACCGACAAATTAGCAAAGGAAGGAATGCCAAAAAGTATTAAGGACCGAGTATTAGGGTCGTTATTTTGAGAAACAAAATCGCAAACACCGCACATTGCACAATAACGCTCTGGAAATAATTGCAGTGGCGTAGCTCGGCTATATGCCAGGATATACGTAGCGTGAGCTTATGTGCACAAAATGTGAGGCGCTATCAAGCGGTTCCGGTGCAGCGTCAGACTTGGCTACTGCGCAACGGAGGCGGACAGCTGGACACGCGGCGGCGCCAGTGCGTCTGCCGCGGCTATGACGTCACTCCCCTGGAATGTGCAGACCGGCGAGGCGCACGCGGTGACGGCGGAGCGCGCGGCTGCGGCGGCTACGGCGCGCCAGCTGTGCGCCGTGTGACGTCACTGCTCCCCGCGCATGCGCAGACCGGCGAGGCGCGCGCGGCGGTGGCGTCTCCGGCGCGCCAGCTGTGCGCCGTGTGACGTCAGTGCTCCTCGCGCTTGCGCAGCACGGAGCACTGTTCATAATGCGAGCCACGCGAAACTGCTCAACCTCGGCCAGTGTAGCTCATCCTACGAAACGGTTTTTTTTTTCTCCGTATAGACCTTTTCTGCGCGTGCGCCGCCATCTTGAATTGACGTCACTTCCAGTATGGGCGAAAACATTGTTTTGCCTTTGCCACGCAAATAAAAGGCATTTAGGATATAAGCGTAACCGTCACACTTTCTCGTTTTGCCTCCCCTTTATTTTTTTACTATTTGCAGGTTGAAACGTTGGATTATTTTTTTATCGCCCATACCGGATACGCCTATTAGGTTGCTGGGGACGAGAGTACACAGAAAAGGTCTATATACAAAATCTAAGGTGTTCAAACTTTGCCAATGTGTTCCTCTATATATAGTTCATCTTTGCTTGAAATATTATTTTCCTGGGTAGTGGGAGAAATTTAGAAGAATTGCTCACACAGAACATTTAACTAAATATGTATTATTTTGAAACTCATCTTAAAAAAGGCCACCTTGAATATTCTTTAAACTCTCCGAAATAAATGTTTATAATATGTACGAACAGAGACTGCAAAAACATAATGCAATATTAGTGGGGCTTTATATTTATTCAAAAATATACGAAAGAGTCAGACGAAGAGGACGGACAGGACAAGCATCTTTCGAAAGATGCTTGTCCTGTCCGTCCTCTTCGTCTGACTCTTTTGTATATTTTTGAATTTATTACGAACGCGCTCAATCCAAGTTTTAAATTTATAAAGCGAGAAATATGTCCAGAGGCTAACGCGGTTGCCATAAATTGTTAAAAATGCTACATGGTTGTCAGGAAAAGACAAATTGACAGCACAAAGGTCGATGGTGGTTTCGAAGGGAAAATTTCTAATACATTTTTGCACAACCGCATAAAAATGCCCATGGGTCGGAGCGATCGAGACGCGCCACCCTGTAACATGCTTCGCGGTGCCTGTTTCCACAGCCAGTGTACGTGTAGCGTCTCCGTCTACGCGACGCAAAGGGAACAACTGGAGCGACTTTGCAAACAGATCAGCCTATAATGTTAGCGGTAACATGATATAGGAGGTAGGGAGTGGCAGAACCTGAACATGCGCCACCTGTGAACGCCAATAGATCCGCCGCCAAAAAAAAAACGCACAACGCCAAAAAAAAAAAAAATACAGCAAAACAATTTTTTTTGTTGTATTTTTTATTTGAATTTAGATCTAGAGCTCTTGAGTGTGAATATCGTTCACAGCAGTTCATTCTGAGTGTCTATAAAATTCGCAGATCTTCAGAAAACTTATTCTCGCAATTGCATACATAATTGAATGTGACTATTTTGTCCATCCTTCCTAGCTGAAAAATTAGTAATTCATGTTTGTTGGTGGTTTCGAAATATCGTTTTTTTTTTTTCCTTGTTCCAACGTCGCGGTTTATTCTCATATTTTATTCGCTGTATCTTATACAACGGTTCGTCTGATACGTGTTTTTTAATAAGTATACGCCTTGAGTGTGCAAATATGCCCCGTGGTGAATTTGCACGGTTGGTTCTATAAGTACTTATTTCTCCTATGATTCGTTAACAACAATATCGAAAATGGCTCCGCTTGAGAATATGTCGCGATAATATTACTAATGGGCATACCACTGCACTCCCGTCGACAGTGCAGAAAGGTTCGATTAATATCAAGGCGGCACTTGCGGGAAAGATAATATTGCGTATATTTTTCAACCGAACGGCTCTTAGGCGCAGAGCATAGCTCTTATGACTCAACTTCACGGCAAAATTTCAGACCTATTGTTCTCGTGCACAGAAACACACGTGTTATCCTATGATACGATGTACCACTGTCTGGCCAAGCAGAATAGCAGTTGCCGAAAGTTTTTTTTGGATATATTCAAAAGACGAATTTTCAAAATACAATAAAAAAACAGCCAACGAGAACACAATGGGAGCGAGAACGTTTCGCAGTAGACTGCACACAATGCTTTCAGCATCTTATGTAAGCGAGCTAACACTCACCGAGGTCTAGGACCTGTTATTTACATTCGAGATGCAAAGACGGGCATTGCTCTTTTATTTGAAAACAAAAAATGCATTTCTCACCTGAGAAATTATTCTGTTATTTTCCGAACCTTTAGTTCCAAATATAAGTAAATACAAAACAAGAAAGACACAATGGACGCAACAACGTCATGGGGTAGACTGCATTTACGTCAATGCTTTGGACACTTTATGTTTTCCAGCTACTACTACTCATTTATTTTTTGTAAAGCAATTATTTTTGCTATAATTATTGGTCATATTTTGGCGCTTCATCCGGGAGCTTTAACGATGAATGTAATACTACGCTGACAACATGAGTTTTAGTTTTCACTAATAACGTATTACCTGCTGAACCAAATCTATTAAAATATATCTTAAAACATCTGCATGGCGAGTACTGCGAAGCTCGGATGTCATATATATCCGAGAAAAACGTTAAAAGTTACAGATTTAGAACCAGTGCTTTGCACGAGACGCATATGAATGAGCCATTCAATAGACCCAACACTTAACAACTTGAGAGCAGCATTAGTCACAAAATGAAAACCGAGACGGTGGACGAGAAACTTTGGGGGAGCGGCAGCTAACTCTTTGCATGACTCTACATATAACAAAAAAATAATCTTCGATATCAGACAGCTGATCTGTGACTTAATCACAACATGCGCTTTCGTCGTGTTTGTAAACTATCCGGGTTCAATGTTTCATTAATGAGAATCGGCTGTGGCATGGCGTCGTCAACCTTTTGCTGCAGGGGGACAAATCACTGCAAAGCGGATACGGAGCCGAACTGGACAGAGAAACTGAAATGGGGGGGGGGGGGGGGGGGGGGGGGGGGGGGGGAGAGGGGGGTTAATTTGTAGAAATAAAAAATAAAAACTGTAATACACTCATGGTGATGTGCAAATATATTCTCTTGATTCAGGCAGACGGAACATAACATTTTTTGAGCCACCTTTTCAATAACATTTTGGTTGTTCTATATTGCGTGCCTGTCGTTCGCGAAACCCACGTTTGCATTCAAGGTTGTCAGCTTGAAAATGTACGTTCACAAATATGCACGCTCTGTAGTTAACTCTTCCATCAAGGTCTCCGAGAGATTTTTTAGACTGAAAATTTTATTTCAGGGAAACTAGCGGAATACTGAACTAAGTCGTTCGCTGGAAATATATTGTTGACCCTTTTGTTTGTGAACTCTTTCTGACAAATTTCTTGAAGATGTACAGACTTAACTCCAATGCCCCCGAGTTTGCAGCCAAACATACCCCTTCTCCTGATGTGTGCGTCTGTGTGTCTGGTGGGGGGGGGGGGGGGTAATTTTTGGTGGTGTGCGAGAGGCAGCATAATATTGCATCGTAGGCCGTAAGTTGCGAACCGCTGGTCTATGGTATCTCAAGTCAGAGTGGGATTTAAGACAGGTAAATTAAAAAGAAAACAAGGTTTTGCCTTATTGTAATTAAAGAACGATAATCATGGCTTTAGGACATTCTACATCTACTGATTTCTTTTTTGTTTGCGGGTATTCAAATAAAATGAATCTACATTTAGTGTGAGTTTAGGTGATTGTAACAAATCAGGATCTTAATTTTTTGTGTCACGTTAATGGCATTAACTTCAACATTTACCCAGCTCGAATCTGACATACTGCGCCGTTCTTATTTTTTTTCCGATAGTGGACCTTACTTACATCTACCGATTCATTAACCGAAATGCTTGCATTGAGGACATGCCGGGCAAAATATAGTGCCCTTTTCCATAACAAAAAAATATTATGAGAGTGGATAATTTCGCTCTGTCAACAGGCCCTAAAAGGAATAGTACAAAGCAATTTTAAGGATTTCTCATAATTCACCGCAATTTTCTAAATAAAAACAATAGTATGTCTCCCCCTCACCGACCAGGCGTGAGGTGAGGGTGAGAGAGTTTGCCACCCTCGAAAACTCATGAGTCCGAGGTTGAGGAAAGGGCGTGAAGTGGGTGAGTTCAAAAGTACGGCAAGTTTCTCGATGAGTTCATGAGCTGGGTAAGGGGCGTGAGTTTATGAGGTCGGTGAGTTCAGGAGTTTGGCGAAGCATTAGGTCCCTGAAAGGACCTCATGCCTCGGCTGAATTCAGCCGGATTTCTGCGATAAAAGAGAACGAAAATATGAATTACTCGAAGATTGAAAAAGAAAAAGAGGAGCATTAAATAGTTCCAAATCCAGCTATGCGAATAATGGTTTTCCTTTTTTTTGTGGTGTAATTTTTGTTTAGCTGGCCCATCGTAATCACTCCTGATGTGAGATTGGTTCGATGAGGGTTTGCGGGGTGACGTCAAGGAAAAGCCGGGTCGCGATACCTCTCCCTACATTTTCGGGGAAGTTGAGTCGACACTCGCTTCGCAATGGCGCTGTTAGGCTGTACGTGTTCTCTACAACTGACGGGAAAGGAGGAAAACGCGCTAATGATTTATCTAGACTTTTCGGCTCGGGCTCGCTTCGCGGCTGCTTCGTCTGGTCCTTTCCTTCTGGTCGCTGCTTCGTGGCTTGGTGACGAGAGAGAGGACTGGGCTCTCCCGCTCACCTCGACAGCTGCCGTATTGACTACGAGACACCGATATACGCGCGGCGTTGTGTTGTTTCATGAAGGAAAAAAAACGGGCGCTACGCCGGTATACCTGAAGGCTGAAGTTTCTATTTCTAGTGCGCTCGCCTCGCGCGTGGTCGCTAATCCTGCAGCAAATAATAAAATGAAAGCCGGCTGGGATCTGTTGAGATTCGCCTGTATACTCGTTTTATCGAGTAGTAGCCTGCAATTCTATAAAAAAAAGTACATTAGACGTCTTCGTTACATGTTACGGCGTCTAATAATTAAATTTGTTTGGAACCACATACACGTTAATTATATTGTTGATTGCCCTCCAAAATTTAGTTTCTGAATTACATTCAAGTCGACAAGAAACAAACTTTATACTTTCCCTTAATATTGGTGATTACCATCTCTTGGCTTTCCTAACCTGCTCTCCGATACTTCATTAGTCATTCAACAGATGGCCGTCGAAAATTGCCGGAACACTGAGCGCAACTGAAAACGTTTAGGGTGCCGGAGAAAGGAATTTTTTCATTGTGCCAGTAGCATTTAACAATCACTTATGATTCATATTTATTATTATACTTATTACTTGTAGGTCATGCCGGTAAACGCCCCAGTCATTCACTACGCATGCTCTTTTTACTTTAAGCAACAACATATTTATACAAGAACAGGGAGAGGGTGTAAAATTTCGCCCCTAAGTAATTAAAAAAAATCGATATGAGTGCGAGAGCGTGCACGGAAGCAACCTTCCCCGCCCGAGGAGTTTACGCAATTCAATATATTGTGTCTAACAAAACAAATTTTGAAGAATTGTACACCATTTATTTGACTTGCATGACCGCGCCCACCATGGCAATCTCAAATATTGCTTTGATATCCGAATTATATTATCAGTTATTATAAGTGAACTAATTTAAATACCGAAGGTGAATGAACTGGCGCTTAGACCCCAAGGTTGTAGTTTATAAATACGAATTAGTGAACACAAAATTAATTATATACATGGAAAAATAATTAATAAGGGAATTTAATAGAAAACACAACTCTGTATATATACTTTGTAAATATTTGTATTAAACATATTGTCAAGTTTGAACACAAGAACACATTATCTAAGCAACGAAATTACCGAAGGCTTCTGGCACCGAAAATGGTTTTATGTGAGGATTCAAAAAGAATACCATTTTACGAGGCGCAGAGCTGGTGAATTAGAACGTCCGTTCCAGGATTAATTGGTACGTGCGGAGCAAACACAAATAAAGGACGCAAACAAATAAAAAAATAATAGGCAATATTATAGCACAGACGACATACTTCTATCGTTCATTCTTCCAGGAAGCAATAACCATGAGGCAGTTATTTTAGGCGAAATAAATGTTGTGAACGGCAATAAATATTAAGACAGATCGTTCCGAAATAGTTCTGCTCAACAACAAAATGCTAAAAAAATTGTTTTTTTCCTTCATGGACAAAGAAGAATTTATATCGGATTTTGTTTGCCAAAACTTGTGCGATCAACCGCCAGGAACGCGACATGCGACAGCAGGATACGCCGGTTCCTGTGGCTGAGATAATGGCAATACAAATACTGTATATTTTTGCAGGGTGACCTTGCAAACTTTCAAGTTAAAGTTACCTCTCATAAAAACGTCAGTTTTGTGGCATGAGAGAGCTCGAAATATAGAAATAAATGTCACTTTAAATAATTGAACAAACTGACAAAAACAATCAAGCCATATAGATTGTATTTATGAACTAAGCCGAAAACCTCCTTCCATTGCAGCATCACCAAATTATATTGGAGATCGGAAAGGCCGAACGTTTAAAATTGTTATATTTTGGTGTTCAGGGAGATAACTTTCACGGACACTGTCAGCGCAACCGAGAGGGAAACTGTCTGCCAAATGGCTAGACGTCCGACGTCATCCCTTTGTTCATAGCAAGACGTTGCTGTTGCTCAAAGGACTTGGCCGTTCAGGGTGTTGCCATTTACCTCTTACTGTGTAGTGGAATGATTGTGTTGAACCAACGTTCTAAGCAAAGTGCGTATATTTCCTGGAACAAATGCATCGAGCAAACGATTGGCGAAGATTTTAATGTATTTTTCCGAAAAAAGAAGTCGAATATTATATAGCCGGTCTTGTGAAGCCCACCCATCATGTTTTGCAAACTACTATCTCCTCATTATCCTGGCCATATCAATTGTCGCAGGTTTTGTAGATTTTCATATCCCAGTGTCGATCCAGATCTTCATTACTGCAAAGAAACAACAATAATGTTGAACAAAACTTTGACGACAGGGAAGGGATGACTTTCCACACAAGCAAATGTATAAAGAAACCCGTTCATACACACACGCACAATCCTACATGCACACACGCTCCCTCAAGCACCCCGCAGGGAGAATCTACGATAGTAGTCGTTTGGTGAGTGGCGTTACAATGGATCCCAAGCCGTTCGGGTTTACATGCCCAAGTCTGGCTGTGCGAGGAAAGAGCATCCCGATGGTTGGGCCAATCCCGGGGTAATTTTGGACCCTTCGGACGCCCCCCCCCCCCCCCCCCCCCCTTCCCCGGGTCCCATGTCCGAAGGGTCCACTTTCGCCCCTGTTTCTCATAGACGGGTGTTCTGGTGGCACCCGGCCAGGATGATTCAGTCAGTCGCCTTTCTTCACCTCTCCACTCTTTGTTTTTTATCTCTTTCTGCTCTTCTTTCCATTTTCACCTTCTTTGGCGGCATCAGCGAACCTCGGGTGGCGATGGACCTCTGTCTTGATCCAAACTTGGGTACACTTTCCCTTGCAGTGTTAGACTAACGTCTCTAGCAGAACCACGATTGTTATGGTGCGTTACCTAACTCCTTCTTGGGCTCCGTGGTGAGCGGTGCACCGCGGATTTCGAACACTCTTTTCCAACTCATCGCGCCATTTGTTTCCAAATCCCGTTCGGGCACGCTGTTAAAAGGCGCTGTCCTGAGCACAAGACTATTGAAAAATAACCTGAGGTAGAAGCCTTCGCGAAGTGTTACGTTGTTCATTGCCACAATGAACAAAAATTTGTGTCAAAGCTATCACCATTTGTTTTAGCACGTGCTTGAACAACTTGTAGGGTTTTCCTGCGTAACTGAAACAACCCTATCCTGAAGAGTTTTTAGGGTAGGAAAATACCAATATCACAAAGTAAAGCACTTCTGAAGCTGAACACCATCCTTGACGTGGAAGTGTCGGTGAGCTCTAATCGCACACTTAACACCACCCTTGGAGTTCACTCTGAGGACGACTTCTTGAACACCAGTCGTCAAGAACTCCTCGAGAATCTCGAAGCTTTCGGTGTCGTCACCATGAAACACATTATGTTTAGGAAATACGGCGAAAGATCCCTTCAAGACACGTCATTCTTACTTTTGAGAGGCATACCCTACCAGAAACAATCAAGGCGGGACACCTGAACTGCCACATCCGCCTTTATGTTCCCAACTCCCAGCGGTGCTTCCATTGCCAGCGTTTTGGTCACACAAACACGCAGCTGTCGAGGCAAGGAGACATGTGCAAAGTGTGGCAGTCAAGATTATGTTTCCGACATTTGCGAGAATGGGGCCCACTGCTCTAATTGAGGTGGACCACACCCTACTTATTATCGTTACTATCCCATCTCAAAGCAAAAACAAAAAAATCCTTTGCCATCAAATCCAAATAAAACGTTAGTTATAGCGAAGCACAAAAACGGCGTTCCTTTATTTCAAAATAATCTTACACCGACGTGGCACGCAGCGGTCTTGCGCCACGCTAGGAGTCAATGGCTACCCACGTCTCACCAGAGGTTCTGGAGGCCTCCCTTGACGTATATGCAATGATACGTTTTTTGTTCTTTTTTTTAAGGATAACGGAAACTAGTTCCTTACTCAAAGATAAAACTTGAAACGGGAACGCGTTCCAAAGGTCAGAAGAAACGAGGAACGAGCTTTCGTTTCTATAATGGGGGAACGTGTAGAACACTGATCTTTACCCTCAAGTTACCGTCCAATTGCTTTCAGCAGCTTTCTTGGGAAAACGTATTAAAGACATAACTAGACGGCTCGTGTACATTCTGGAAAAGAAAAACATTTTAGATATCAACCAGTGCAGCTTCCGCTAAGGACGATCAATTTTGGATCATTTGGTGCACTTAGCAACATTCATACGAGAAGCATTTGTAAATAGGAAGCACTGTGTATTCGTATTTTTTTTTCACTTGGAGAAAGCCTACAATACGACCCGGAGGTATGGGATTCTCCAAGGCCTTTATGGCTATGAAATCCATGGCCGTATGCTGCAGGGCATTAAATATATATTTTTTTTTTCAAAGGACGTTTCAGGTTCGACTTGGCACTCTATTGTATGATCCATTAATTAAAGGAAACGGGGTTTCCCCAGGGACGTATCATAAGCGTCACACTTTGTGAAATCAAAATAAATTCTCTCACGCGGGGTTTGTTACATTCTATTTTATATTCGCTTTATGTTGACAATGTACAGATTTCGGTATCGTCTTGTAATCTCTCGACTTGCGAACGCCAGCTCCAGCTTGTCATAAATAAGCTTACCAGGTGGGCGGATGAAAATGAATTTACGTTTTCTCTCGAGAAAACAGTCTGGGTGTCTTTTTCTTGACGCCGTTGTCTTTCAATATATCCATGCTAAAAATTGCACAGAACTTGCATCTTAGTCAGGAATGAGCATAAACGTATAGGAAAGACCTTTGACAAAAAGCATAATTTTGTATCTCAGGAAGCACTGTGTATTCGTCTTTTTTCACTTGAAGAAATCCTACGATACGACAAGGAGGTATGAGATCCTATAAGTCACTCAAAGAAAAGTGTCTTAAAACTCCCAATATTCTCAAGGTCTTAGCCCATGAATCATGAAGATCAGACAGGAAATGCTTCCCGCGTCTGTACAACAGTCTTGTTCATTCCCGTCTAGACAACGGGGCTACAGTTTATGGTTCTGCACGGCCGATCTCAAGAAGTATGATACTGTTCATTCCCTTGGTTTGTGAATTGCAGCGGGTGCTCTTCGGGTGTCTCCTGTCCTCAGGCTATATGTTGAGTCAAACAAGATGTCACTTGACAAAAGACGCCAATACCTAAGCTTAACATATAACTACAATGTACTTGCAAACCGTAATCATCCGACCTACCTTCTTTACAAGGGTCTCAATTTTGGCGCCTTTTCGAAAACAAGCCAAGCGTTGTGAGGACCTTCGGTTTTCGTATCTAACACTTCTGTTGCTCACTTGATCTTCGCCTGCATGATGTTAACCTTTCACAAACTGTAGACTGTGCTGCCCCCTGGAACATTTTGCCGATGGTCTGTGACCGGAACTTCACTAAGTATAATAAGTATAGCGTTTCAATCCTTGCCATTCAGCAGCAAGTCTTCGAGCTAGAGAAGTATGAAGGTCATACCCACTTCTACAAAGATGGAGCTAAGACTTCATGATTCGTTGGCAGCGCCGTAGTACATTCTAGTCGATTTACAAGAGCGGAACGGCTGAATACTTGTGCCAGAATTTTTATAGCTGAACTTTATGTGAATTCCATGGCTACATATTATATTCGGCGTGCTAAAATAAAGAGGGAACTGTTGTTTGCAGACTCCTAAAGGGCTATCGTTGCACTATGCTCCCTAAAAGTTACTAAAATACAATTGTGCAGCAACTGAGATATAAACTTAATAATGCTATTTACGGAGGTCTTGAGATAAAGTATTGTTGGGTTCCCAGTCGCATTAGAATAAATGAAAATGAGGACGCAGACAGTCTCGCCACATCCTCGGGTAATCGTCCACCATCCCACGCCATTTGCTATATCAAGACATCAAATCTCTCATAAAGTCATCAGTTGTCCGTTTATGGCAGTCAGAGTGCAACATGCAATGCAATAACAAACTTTATTTTAGAAAGGTGGTCCTTAATTGGGCTGTTTGAGTGCTCTTCACTTAGCAACCGATTTCATGAAGTTTTATTGTGTAGTCTTTGCAGTGACTATTATCACATCTCTCACAAAAAATCTTCATTGTGTAGAGGACCCACCAGCTTTTGAGCATTGTAGAGATGTTATTACGCTGCTAAATATTCACTGGGTTTATTCAGGTTTCCACACCGAACGTCGTATTCATTTTCCTGAATATTTTCGCTTCCAAATTTGAATGTGTCTTGAAACTTTGAGCTTGCATTTTTTTTTACACATTACCTGTAGTGGCCTAATTTTTTTTTAAATTTAGTTTGACCCAGGATAGCCTCCAAGGCTGTTGCACCATTAAGTCTACGAACAACAACAACAACAGCCTGAAGCTAGACGACGGAGACCTAATTTTTTTACGGTAACATGGCTCAGTAAACATGTCTGCAGCTCTGAAATTTTCCAAGGGGGCAAAACATATAAGGTATATCGTTTTGATAGAGACGGTAGACATGGGGGTGGCACACTCATAGTATCACAGAGCATCCCTTCCATTTGCGCAGACGTTGCTTTTGATCTAGAAAGGGTTTGGGCTTGCATCACCTTAAATAGCAAAATAATTTTACCGGATGTCTGCCACTGCCCCCCAAACAGCGCAGTAAGATTTATTGATGATTTGCGTGACGTTATGAATTATATGGTTTGTGAGTATCCCAGTTGTCCTATTTTTTGATTAGGAGATTTTAATTTCACTGATGTCATGTGGTTTTTTCAACCTTTTTCAACTCAGAGTCAATATTTTTTTGGATCTGTGTGCGTGGTTTAATCCGACACAGCTGGTAACGCAACCAGCAAGATATGCCAGTGATACAGCAAACACACAATTTAATTCTGTTGAAACACCCTGACCTTCTATCTTCCCTGACATATATTCCAGAGTTAAGCGATCACTCATTGTTAAGTTTTGATCTCAAAGTTGCTCCCTCAATCAATATTGAAAAACTAAAGCTTATTTCTGACTACAATAAAGCCAATTTTGATCTTATTGACCGGGAACTGCGCAGCTATCTGGACATATATCTGCCACAATTTGATGAACGAAGCGTGCAGGAAAACTGGAGATTATTTTATTTAAAAGTGAACGAACTGATTGATGCGCATATACCCGTCAGGCGTATTCAATCTGATGCTAAAGCACCTTGGTATACTAATTAAAACCCTAAAACGTCTCTTCAATAACAAACAGCGACTTTTTTGTTTATTGTTGTTAAATGACCCCAAAAAAGTTTTGGAAGGCTGTTAATATAAATGAAGACGCTTCGTTTCTCTCAGCAATAAACCTGGGGCGTTAATTCCTCCGGCAGAATATCCATCAGTGTTTACTAATGTTTTTTCTAAAATAGTTTTTCTGTAAATGATGGAAATGTATTCTATGACGTTCCACATTGTGAGTTTAGCTCAATGTTTCCGAATGCGATGCAACCTACTGAAATTGTAAAGCTAATTGTTTCTTTGAAAGTATCATCATCATGTTAAAGTGATAATATTACTTCAAAAATGCAACGACATACTAAAATGTACTCAGCCTTTTTTTCGGCCAGAATTTTCCAGCAATCTCTGGAGTGTGGAACGCACCCTATAGAATGGAAAACTGCAAAGGTGATTCCACCGCATAAGTTCGGTAACAAGCATTCTCCATTAAATTATTGACCCATTTCACCAACAAGTATTCCCTGTAAAATAATAAAGCACATACTGTACTCACATCTTTTTAGTTACCTAGAATCAAATTCATTTTTCGCCCCTGATAAACATAATTTCCGTCGCTTTTTTCTTGTGAAACGCAGCTGCTTAATTTCACCCATTCTTTGCATGCTATACTGGACAAGACCCATCAGGCTAACTGTATTTTTCTCCATTTTTCTAAAGCATTCGACAAGGTACATCATAAGCTACTAATGCTTAAACTTCTTTCATTAAACCTAGATACCAATTTGTCAACCTGGCTGGAATGCTTTCTTATCAACCGCTCACAATATGGAACTCTAAATGGCATTAATTCATCCCTGACTGATGTGGTATCGGGCACACCCCAAGGTTCGGTTTTGGGCCCGCTTTTGGTTTCTAATATTCATTAATAATTTACCAAGTTGTGTTTTCTTCTTCATGCATTTACACGCAGATGACTGTGCAATTTATCGGGAAGTTCATGATGATGAATATTTTTGCAATCTGATTTAAATAATATTACTCACTGGTCCAAAAATTGGTGTATGGAACTAAACCCTAACCAATACAAACTAATTCGGGTTTCCCGCCAAGGCACGCGCCCTTTAGCGTCATACCGTTATCTGGGTGTTACTATATCATCGACTTTTAACCTGGAAACCTCATATCGATATAATATTTGCCAACGCTAACCGCATGACGAAACTATGACGAAACTTCAGAACGGCCCCAGTTAACTTAAAACTTCTCATAACACTCATGTACGGCAAAAATTGGATTACGCGGACTCTATTTTGGGATCCTAACTACGCCTTTCTACATAAAGCTCTGGAACTAGTTCAAAATATAGCCGTTCGTTTCATTCTGCCTAATTTTAACCGAACAGCCAGCGCATCATCAATGAAGTCCAGATTGTTGTTACCCTCTTTGTCACTCCGTAGAAAGTTTTTTTCGACCTTGCTCGTTTCATAAAGTGTATCATCATGAGTCATTGCGAGACCGATTGCCCAACCATTACTCTTCCCGTTTGGACCAGCCAAATAAAGTTGGATTAAAACGTTGCCAAACAAACACTTGTTTTTATTCATTTACTTCGCATACATCAAACGACTGGAACCACCTTCCAGCAGATATCGCAACTTTAACCGACTATTTGCTTTTTTGCCAATCTTTGTTTACATTTCTGTTTTATGAGCCGACATGTGTCATTTTATTTTGTTCATTTTGTTCGTACCACATGTTGCTTAGAGCTTTTGCCAATCGCAGTGTATTTTTGATATTTTAATTTCTTGCCGCATATTTTTTATAACTCATTTTGTTTTATTTTTGTGTGCTTTACCCCTCTCCTCTATAATGCTTCGCCGCTTGAGGGTATGTAAAATAAATAAATCAATATAAACGCACACAGATACACAAACTATTTCCCACTCTGTATTTGAGACCTAAGATCATATTAATAGCTAATTCCCATTAAAATTAATGGTGTCATCGAGAAAAACGCCATGCTGCTTTACGAGTTCTCGGCCCACGTACATCCGCCGGCAATATGAAGGTGAGCACCTTACCTGGTTTCTTGCCTATTTTACGGCTCCCTAAAGATATATTAACTCACAACGTCTCAAATGGTACGTGGCTTGGAGGTCTAAACTTTGCGTTCAAGCCCTCTTCGGAAACAGAGCTTGTTCCAAAACTTGCAGGAGCGTCAAAAACAAGAAGAGGGCTGTTCACCTTCATATCGCTCACGGGTGCACATTCCGAAGCAAAGACAAAGACATCGAAAGGTTCAGCATAGTAAACGAATCAAAATTTCACTCAATAAATAAACAAAATTAGTAGTAGCAAAACACAAGGCCGACTTCAGCATATTTGCTCACAATGAACATACAGTGATTATAAAGTTAAGCTATATAAGCTAATAATTTCATCCATATGAGAACCCATACTTACTTGTTCTCAATTCATTAATTTTCAGTATATCGATATAAACAGTCTGAATACTATGTATTTAGAATATTTGATATTCGGTAGGCTATCATTTCTTTTCCAGTATTTAGTCGACAAAGTGACAGATTGGGCACGCTATGCGTGTCGCTGCAGAACATACAAATCTATTAAGGAATACGTGATATGATGTTGTTCTAATTTGATCCTTGTGGCTAGCTTATAATTGTGTAATTTATGAAAGTAAGATATATTATAGAACGTAAACATATTTTCCGTCTGAGCAACCTATGGATCATTTGCTATAATACGTCCCATTCTTTTTTTTACGAGACGGAACTACACAAGGTTTGTCGTCTTGATTTTTCTCAGAGAAGATAACAATAATTTGAATTATAATAAAATATTGACTTGTATATTAATCATTTCACCAACGTGGAGAGTGCATAACAATGCTGGCATATCAGTCAAATAGTCGTCGACAAGTTTGTGTCGGGTGTGCATTACGATACTCATGAACATAATTTGTGAGATTACAAATCCAAGCGTTATAAAATTATTAATCAGCTCGAGATTAACTAAATTTAAAGTAATGGTATTTCTTAAAAAATAAATACCGCCGTTTCTCACGAAGCATTATGGCCTATGTTTTACTTGTATGTATTTTCAACGCGTTTCGGCTGTTCCATAGTTATATCTGTGCTAATACTGAATTAGCTTTAGACAAGAGTTTGTTGCATCCTCTGTAGCATAATTAAGTTTTGCAACATCAGCATATATTATAAGTACACGTTAAATAGAAAATGACTCCGAATACACCAACCTTCTGTTTAATTAATTATTCCTTGAATCGCTGAGCCCAACTGAACCATCAGAAACATGAAAATATTTTTTTTTTTCATTTGCGTTTTACATCATGTTTCTTCTACTTTTTGGACGCAAACACTTCTTTTCGTAAGAAGGAAACTCACAAATGAGAACATTACCCATACATAAGGCAGGCCTGGTTCCAGTAAGAAGGCTGTGTTCAATTTACTAAAAAAACATCGTTTTCTTAGAGCCCGCAACAGACAGGAGTGCGGCGTCCAGCTAGTTTAGCAACCTTCAAGGACAGAAGCTTGCCGGCAGGCGGTTAGTCTCCAAGAGGAACAAAAGTCCTGTAATTTCACCCTCACTAATCTGCCTTCGCGCTAAGCCATTGGCCTTTCTGTCGGGGTTTGTTGTTTTTTCACTCGCCCCTCTGGGGTCGACAGAAGCCACTCTGAGGCGTTGAAGGCGGTGATTGGAAACATTTTCTTTTTCATATAATCTGTCGTTGAAGTCGGTCTGCCGACATCGTCAATCCTCTTCAAGCAGCTCACTTTCACAGTGGGCCAGCCGCGCGTCGTGCCCCTCAGTAGAGACGGGCCATAGTGTCGACTGGACAGCGGAAAAGCCTGGCTGTGCCTTTCCATCGTTCCACAGACGACGTGAGAAAAGGCGACCTTGGCTTTGAAGTAAACGTGTCGGTCGTTAAAAGATTATGTCTCTCCTGGTTCAACGTATTTCAAAAACTTGTATAGTACAGCCAGGGTGATTGAAAAGAAGCAAGAAACTCGATCGTTCAATATTATGTCGAAAAACACCACAAAACTCCTTCTGCTATGAGTACGCCGGAGGACTAAATGGTGTGCGTATTTTAGTCGTACTTAACTGCACATGCTTATCCCCAGTTGCAAATGCAAAAAAAAAAAAAATATTATCCTCTTACCCTATTGTCGCTATGATGCCTGGCATTACCGCAATCGATTAACTAATCAACTAAAGGGTTGTCCGTTAATCAAGTTAATATTTTTAACCGATGCCCGGTCCCAGGAAATAAAACTTGCCCAAGAACACCGTGGAACTCGAGTTTTTGGTGTAACGGCTTGTGGCATAAATAATAAACAGCATTCTTGAAATCAATACAGAGTTACAGCACCAGGTTTTGTCTTCGAAATTTTTAAAATAACTGTTTTCTTTCATTAAAGTTTTTCAGTCGGACGATGCTTTAGAAAACCAAACTGGGATCTTGTAACCAAATTGTGCTTAAAAAATATCGATAATCGTGCGTGAATAATCTTTTTGGTGCCTTTTGAAAAGACAGAAGAAACATTGCTCTACGCGTTAAAATAAAATGAATAGCCCAGTTGGGAAAGCTACGGGGCGAATCGAGACCTGCATGGGAGAGCAGGTTGCGTGCGGAAGGGTGCCCAACAGGTTACCGCAGACCTGTTGGGTTGGACCCCCTTGTGCCCACTGCATAGTGGCAATGGTGCACAGGAGTACAGAGGACTTGGCGCATCAAGCTGTAACGTTTCTAGAAGACGTCTTTTAGTGGTTCAATTACAAGCTAAATCTCTTTTTTTTTCCTGCTCCCAATAGAACCAAAAGGCGAATTCAAATCGTGTATTTTCTAATGGTGGAGCGGCAGCTGTTGGAAGGAGTTCGAACGACGGTCACGTTTGTCCAGCTTATTCAGAGATGGCGCCAGCAATACCGGCAAGCAGCGAAGTGGGCGCAGGGTTGGCAGGGTGACGGACTTGCACATAACTCTCAAGCGCGCGTTTTGGTTCGTAATAAAGTAGAAAGTTGGGCTAGTTGGTTTTGGTTATACATAATGACAAATACACAGCGCAAAAGGACAAAAAGGGAAGAGACACACCGGATAGAAAAGAGCGCTGTTCTATCCGGTGTGTCTCTTCCCTTTTTGTCCTTTTGCGCTGTGTATTTGTCATTATGTTTTAGTTCGTGCTTCCGTAATCCGCGCAATCACAGGCTGATAGTTCAATTATCAGCCCGCGTTTTGAGCACGGTAAGCGCTAGATAGTGTGAAATAAAGACGCTAAACGCTGCTTTAAAAATCACTTACCCTTATTAACAATTGGCTCTTGCTTTTCATCTGCTTTCGCAGTTTGGTTGGTCTCAAGAGACACGCTACTCGAGAAGCGTATTTTCGTCGGCGTTGGTGACGCCGAGCGCCCCAATGCCCGTGATCACCTGCGAGGCTGCGCCAGGGCAGAGCTGTGCGCCAGGGGCATTGGTCGCGCCATCTCTGGATAAGCTGCGCAGACATGGTCGTTGTTCAATCTTGCTCCGACAGCTGCCGCTCCACCATTAAGAAAACAGTTAATGAATTATCATTTTAGATCCGTCGTGAGTGGATAATTGAAATTTTAGCACATTAACTGCACCAATAAATATGTATTTAAAAAAGTTTCAGCTTGATACATCGATGTTCTGATTTAGGGGCCATTTTAGTTTGTAATGTATTTTTTTGCGGGACACGGTAGCTTTCAATCCTCATTGAAAGCCTTTCATTTGAATGTAAGATCGGCCTGAAGTAAAACAATAAGCCTTAAATGTCTCTTTAACCAGTTTTCAGTCAAATGTACTGTGATTATGTCAACCGAGACATGGTAGTCTGAAGAAGCGAGTGCACTTAATTTGCGAAAATTATAAAAAAACGCTAGGGCTGAAACCGCTTTCTAATCGCGACAAAGGTATGTCAATCGATGAAGAGAAATGAACTGCCGGTTACTATCTTATTTTTACATTTCGACGAATAATTATGAAGTGTTATCGCTGTTTTTTAATAATATGCCTTTTAGAGCGCAGCTCTTAGGGGCCCGTTTCCAGCTTGAGCGGCGTCGGCGTCGCCGTCGGCGTAACCGCACCCCTCCCTCTCCTCCTCCTCCCCCTCCTCCTCCCTCCTCCTCCTCCCCCTCCTTCTCCTCTTCCTCCCCTCATTGTGTAGTATGGTCCGGGCGGGTCACGTGGCCTCGGGGGGAGGGGGTCACATGACCCGTTTCCAGCCTGTGCGGCGTCGGCGTTGGCGTCGGCGTCGGCGTCGCCCCTCCCCCTCCTCCTCCTCCCCCTCCGCTCCTCCTCCTCCCCCTCCTCCCCCGCCATGGTCACGTGACCCCGGGGGTGACTCCCCCCCCCGCCGAAGTCACGTGACGGCCCGCCCAAGGTCATGTGATCCCGTCCCCTCGAGGTCATGTGACCCCGGGGACCCCGGGAGGTCATGTGACCCCGGACCTCTCCCCTCCTCCTCCTCCCCCTCCCCCTCCTCCACTCATTATCTAGTATGGTCCGGGGGGGTCACGTGACCTCGGGGGGAGGGGGTCACATGACTTCAGCGGGGGGTCACGTGGCCTCGGGAGGGTCACGTGACTACCCCCTCCCCTCCCCTCCCCCCCAGAGACAAGGAGGCGGAGGCGAGGGGAGGGGAGGAGCTTGAAGGACGAGGAGGTGGTAAAGGAGAGGGAGGGGGAGCAGGAGGGGAGGAGGACTAGCAGGCATGATCACGAGGGAGGCGGAGGAATATACCCTCCACCCCTCCTCCTCAAGAGCTGCGCTCCAATTCGGCGTTACAGGAAGTTGTAAACGGCTTTCACTTTTTTCAGTAGTTTCTTCTCAACAGGATACAAAAATAGCAACGTTTTTTTTTAGCTTTTAGGTCTGGGTAGTGACAGTAGCTCGTATATATCATTTTCAGAATATATTGACATCAATATTCCACGTAACAGTCATTCTTAGAATTAATTTGAAATATTACCCGCAGCCTATTGATGCATAATAACCAATTACAGTGCACACAAAAGCTCTGCTTGATCGTTTTATAGCGAACATTTAGAGCGTTCCACTGAAAGAAGTTTTTAGCTCCCGTATCAGTTATCACCTCCCAATACATAACATGTGATAATGTTGATATCTTTCGTAACGACATTCACAACAAAAACTCTTATGATGTTCTTGAGACCATATAGTCTGAAATAGATTACAATACGTATTACAGGGGTATAAACATCTCTGAGCAATAAACTTTCCGTATAAATATATAAAACTCCTAAAACGAAGTCATTGATTATCCCGGGTGTTTTGTAGAAAATATAAAAATGCGTTATTTGGAAAATTTTGCAAATTAATAAATTAAGAGGACGTATGAAGTTCAAATGCTATCAAAACCAGCTTAGAAACAGTCTGCGAATAGCTAGACAACGCTAATATATCATCAGAATTCTCAATTATAAACTGCGCATGTTAATGTCATTTGAAAAAAAAAAGTTAATACAATTTTATAGGGTAAGCAGAACCATGATCGAATAGAAAAGCTTGATATTAGTGGCAAAAAATTAAGGGATAATTCATTACCTAATGTGGTCGAGAATTTCGTAGATCTAGTTACTCCAGCTGGCTCATGTGTACATGAAACATAGGAATCTAAATTCAGTTTTTTGGATCTTGTTAAAAATACTAAAATGTGTACGGTGTTTCTGAATTTAAACAATACTTGTAGTTGAAATGAACATGATATTGATACTAGACCAGTGGAATATATTCGAAGCTTAATCGTGCCTTAGGTAACTAGTATGTTTAATATGCGTATATTGGCCGGCATATTTTTAAACACATGCAGATAGCAAACGCTTTTGTTTTGCATAGGAAATGTTTTGTTTTGCATAGAATAATAGTAATAATTACAAGCCAGTTTTAATACTTCCTGTTGTTTCAAAAGGCATCGAATAGATTATTCACACGCAACTCTCCATATTTTGGTTAAAACCTAATTTGACCACGAGACCCCAGTTTGCTTCTCTAAAGCATCGATCGACAGAAATGGTTTTGAATGAAGAAAAAGGTATTTTACGAAATTTAGAAGATAAAAACTGGCGCTGGGACTCTATATTGTTTTCCAAGGACGCTTTTTATTATTTAAACCACAAACTGTTCCAGTAAAGCTCGCATTCCATGGTACGTATTCTTCTGGAAGTTTCATTTCGTAGGGCCGGGCATCGATTCAAACTTTTAACCCTATTAACCAACATCTTTTAGTCGATTAATTAATCGATTAATCCGTCGCGTAAATGCCAAGCCTAGTAGCAACAATGAAGCAAGAGCATTTTTTTTTTGCATTTGAAGTTAGGGATAAGCATGTGCAGTTAGTACCGCTTAAATTCACACACCATTTATTCCTCCGGCGGAATCATAGCAGAAGGAGTTTCCTGGTGTTCTTCGACATGATATTGAACGATCGAGTTTATTGCTTCTTTTGAATCATCCTTGCTGTTCTATACGATTTCCTCAAAGACGTTGAAGCAGGAGAGAAATCATTTTTTAACGACCGACAATTTTACTTCAAAGTCGAGGTCGCCTTTGCTCACGCCGGCTGTGGAACGATTGAGAAACACAGCCAGGCTTTTCCGCTGTCCAGTCGACACCATAACCCGTCTCCACTGAGGGGCACGAGGCGCGGCTGGCCCACTGTGAAAGTGAGATGTTTGGAGAGGATTGACGATGTCGGTAGACCGACTTCAACGACAGATTATAAAAAAAAAAATATGTGTTTTCAATCGCCGCCTTCAACGCCTCGGGGTGGCTTCTGTCGAGCCCAGAGGGGCGAGTGAAAAAGCAAAAAAAACCCGACGGAAATGCCAGTGGCTAAGCGCGAAGGCAGATTAGTGAAGGTGAAATCACAGTACTTTTGTTCCTCTTGGGGACTATCCGCCTGCCGGCAAGCTTCTGTCCTTGAAGGTTGCTAGACTAGCTCGACGCCGCTCTCCTGTGTGCCGTCCAGCTAGGCTCTAAGAAAAGTTGATGTTTTTTTTTTAGTAAATTGGGCACGGCCTTCTTACTGGAACCAGGCCTGCCTTATGTATGGCTAATGTTGTTCTTATTTGTGAGTTTCTTTCTAACGAAAATAATTGTTTGCGTCCAAAAAGTAGAAGCATGATGTAAAAAGTAAATGAAAAGTTTTTTATTTTTATGTTTCTTATGGTTCAGTTGGGCTTAGCGATTCAAGGAATAATTAATTAATCAGAACGTTAATAGATTGCTCGCCCAGCCCTATATGTTTCTACTTCAATTTTATCTACAGGGTGAAACAAGAAAACGCCATATGCTTAGAAATAATGGAAACAGCGCGCAAACGACAAGGACGGGAGGAAAAGGAGTACACAGGACGAGCGCTGGACTGACTCTTTAAATCGCCCGGAAAATTCGGTTTCTTAACCAATCGCGCTACGACTTTGTGCAGCGTTGCCCACAGATGGTGCATTTCTTTTTTTGTAAAATTTGCTAAGAGCGAACTTACCTGAGGAAAAAGTAAAGAAAAAGGCTTAGCTCCTATGGAAACGCAGCGACGCCACCGGTCTGCAAACAACACGGCGCCGTTTCGCACGGGAGACAAGAGATGGCGCAAGCGGTCGCGACGCCAACTGCCGCCACCGAACGAGCAGACGACGCCGAGAGCCGGCCCATTTGCAGACAAGGAAAGTTCCTTGCTGTAACCGCGCCTGTCTTTTTTGTTTCTGCCACTGTCGCCGCCTGCGGAACGCGCGCCGCTTTTGAGTCGAAAAGATCGTCTGCTAAAAAGGCCTGCTCTCGGCGCCGTATACTCGTTCGTTGGCGGCGTTTGTTGCGCCATCTCTTGTCTCCCGTGCGAAACGGCGCCGTGTTGTTTGCAGACCGGGGGCGTCGCTGCGTTTGCATAGGAGCTAAGCCTTTTTCTTTCTTTACTTTTTCCTTGGGTGAGTTCGCTCTTTGCAGATTTTACAAAAAAAAATGCACCATCTGTGGGTCTGGCGTCTCCTTGTTTCACCCTGTAAAAGAAAAAAAACAATAGGCGTGTCGCAATATTTTCCTTTCTAGTAGAAAGCCAATGATATCTGATGTACCAGACGGCTGTATTTTGAGTCATTTTCTATTTAACGTGTATTGTGAATATTGACAAAACAGCAAAATTCATAATATATGCCGATGTTGCAAAACTGAAATATGCTACAGAGAACGCAGACAAACTCTTGTTTAAAGCTAATTCAGTATTAGCACGGATTGAACCATAGAACAACCGAAACGCTTTGAAAATAAATTAAAGATAAACAAATGCCATAATGTTTCGTGAGAATCATTATTTATGTTTTAAGAAATGCCATTAGTCTCAATTTAGTTAATGTCGAGTCATCAACAATTGTATACAACGCTTGGATTTGTAATCTCAAAAATTATCTCCTTGAGCAATCGCATTGCACACCCCATGTAGCACAACTCGCCGGTTCGGGACTGGGGCGGTACCGGTCTGCCGGTAATATCCTACTGGGGCGACGCTGGAAGCGCCCCACGGGGCGACAACGGGCCAGTGAGATTGCCAGTCACTGAAACTGACTGGGACGCCCGGCATTGAATGTCCCAATGAGTTCCCGGGCTGCTGCCAGCACAAATCCCCGGCATAGTACCGGCAGTACAGCAAGGTACCAGCAAGATCCCGGACTAGCGCCCTCAAGCCAAAAAGATCCCGGTCTTGTTTGTCCCAGCGAGTTCCCGGGCTTCTGCCAGCACAAATCCTCGGCGTAGTACCAGCAGTACCGCAAGATATCAGCAAGGCCCCAGGCTAGCGGGCTAAAACCGTATAGTTCCCAGTCTTTTTTTACAGGCCTACATGTGGTTTTGTCTGCGATTCACACCTGAATAGAAAATATGTAGTTTATAACAAGGGTAATTTTAGCAAACGATGAGTGTAAACAATTATTTTGCACACATGTCTGCCACATCCACATGTCACTCATACATGGTTAGTAAATGAAGCATACAAAATTGTTACCGTAATTGTTTATTGTCAGTTGCAGTGAAGCTACAGCTTGGCTTGTAATCATGGACTTGTCACCAGAAGAGTGCGCTGGATGAAAGCGGCTGCATGTCTTGGGCCTAGAAAATTTTCTTCACACTTTTCATGCAGCTTGTGACGCAAATCGACCAATGCACCGGGGAAGGCGAGTCCTTCATTACAGCACCTGTAAAGATAATCAACATCCCAGTAAAATGAAAGGGTAAATCAATACCAGCTGCACATGATAATCCAGAAATTCCAAACTGGGGTGAGGAGCATGAGATAAGCAGCCCATGTAAAAGGAAATTTTTTTTTTGTAGCTAATTGCACTAATTGTTTTTATCTTATTTTCAACCTGGAAACTATATAAAAAATACTTTGATTGCCCTAAGGGACACCAGCAACAACACACTGGATGACCAAGGGGCAAAAATGGTGCAGTTATCTCATAATCAAGGTCAGCTGTTTATATGAAAAAGGCCCACTTCATAGAAAGGCTTGTGGAAATCATGGTTGAAAAAACCCCGAGACTGCGGGTAAACGACACAACACTAAAAAGTCTCTTTAAAGGGCAACTCCGGCCAAAACTCAAAATGAAATAAATTACTGGTATCGATGTAGTGACACAAAATAGGACCCCAGCCAAAATATCACGTCCGCCGGACGCCGCATTCTCAACTAATGCCGATAATAAAAATGCGACCCGCCGCGAGCCGCTGCTCCTTAGCGGGCGGCCAGCGGGTTGCCGATCGCTAAAGCAACATTGGGCCGTGACGTCCGTATCGTTCTCTTTTTTTCCTCCGGTCCGGGCGTTGCGCGGAGTGCGCTTCTTTGAGCCGCTACCACCGCTACTTCGGCTTGTGATTGGCGTGTTTAGTTGCTGCTTTTATCAATAGCCGGTGTAGCTTCGGTATAGCCTTTTGTTTATTTGCTTGTAAGGACCCCAAAATTCGTTTTAGCGAGCAACTCGGTGCGCACAAGACTGATCAGCTGTTTCTCGAAAGATGCCGAGTGCAACTTGTAGCGCTGTGGGCTGCTCAAACAACCCGCTGCGCAACACGGAGGTGCTTTTTCACAAGTTTCCGACGGACCGGAAATTGGGGTTAGGGGGTTCTGACCCCCCCCCCCCCCCCCCCCGAAATTTTTTTCTGGGTACGGCCCTGGTCGGTGCACTGGGCAGCCAGCCGATTTTAACCTCCACCTCTGCGCGCGCGCAGTGGCGCCGGTCGGCTACCGGGTACCAAACCGGGACCGGTTCTCCGGTTTGCTGCAACTCTCCATTATATGCCACCGATGCACATGATTCATACGCGAAAACAAGACAATAGACACTTTCAAAATGGCCGCCGTTGTCCCCGAAACCCCCCCCCCCCCCCCCCCCCCCCCCCGAAATTTTTTTCTGGGTACGGCCCTGGTGTGGGTGAACGCTGTTCGCCGAGTGGACTTCGGACTTCGGCTTTTACGCGCGCGAGGAAAAAAAACGAAAAAACAGACATGTACAGTCCAGCACACGTGTGTTCGGGCGCCGCGGCCCGCGGCGGAGAGCCTTGAAGCTTCGTGTCTGGGACTGACCAGCAGCGCGAAAGCGAGAGGGCCCCCAGTACTGTACGTCACTGGCAGCGCGGCGTAGAGCAACGCCGCTCCATCCACGGAGCCCCGATGACAATTTAGGCCTAGCGACGAGTACGGAAGACCGCACACACGGCGACAGCCGCCGAGTACGGCAGCGAACGAGTTCGCTCGTTTTCCAGTCGCTAGCTTTTGTGTATACAAGTGACGAGTACGGCGCATAACGCACGTACGGCGGCGGCCGCAGAGTATGGCACCGCACGAGTTCGCGGGTTTTTCAGTCGGCTTTTACGCCGACTTTAGGTATACGCACTAATTCTTGCTACATGGGCTGGATTACTACCACGTATACAGAATTAAAACAAAATCAGCTTACCTCCTATCTTTATACGGGTAGCGCAACAGAGGTAGGTGCCGCTCGGCCTGCGTACTCGTTGATCGAGAACGATCTTGACGTCACGTTCACATAGCAGCCGATTCCCAGTGTTGCCGGAGCCTCGAGCGGCCTGTTTCGGTTTTGTTGGCCGCGCCCCAAGCAAAACTTTGAAACGTCGATATCTTCAAAACTACGCACAATAAGGAGAAAAAAATTACACCTTGCAATTCAGAGACGCCTGACTGCACTAAAAACAGTCATAATCCCAAAATCGAAAAAATGGACCGGAGTTGCCCTTTAATTCAAACGGGCATGTCGAGAGACGGGCGAGCTTGGCGGAGTAGTCGGCATATAGTTTAACATTGTCGTTTGTCACGATAGGTGCGATGATACAGCATTTCTAGGTAAATATAGCGATTCATTGGTCTTACTGAGACATTGACAAATCATATCCTTGACATATTCGCGACTCCAGCAAAACGGGCAGCATTAAGCGGGAAAACCGGGAAACAGCCGGGACAGATCAGTTTGCGCCTCTCCGTCTCTGGCGGCTTTCGCGGACATGTGTTGGCGGCGCGGTGGCGAACATTGTGATTTGACGAAGGTCCAAATATTTCTCAAGTTTGCCTGAGTGTTCATCAGTGTGATGAAGCCTCAGTGGATTGTTTACTTCCATCACGTGTTTGGAAGCCCGTTTACTCCACAACACACGGTCGCATGCTTTCGATTTTTCGGATGGAAATTGGAATCGGGGAAAAACGTTTTGATTTCTTGTCTGTCTTGAATCACATTCAAAGTGACGACTACTTGGTAGCTGGTAAGTGGTTTCTTTATAAGGATGTAGAACAGTGGACTGAGGAGGACAGACGAGGTGTTTCACTGGAGGGAACCCCAATGTTGCAGTCAAGTGAATGGGAAGGCCAGATAGCTGCTTTTCTTGAGTTTGGTTGTGTTTGATTAGCTTCAAGATTGAGCCACCCACGCCGGTCGGTGCATTGGCTATTCATCTTGGCTGCTTTTCGCCGAAAAAGCCCCTGGGCCACACCGAAAGAGTTGGGCTGATTTCGCAATCACTTTATTCCGGAAAACCTGCCCCCGGCATACAATTATTGAGGGAAATTGTCTGTTTTCAAAAGGTGGGGGACACGCCTCGCCAAGTTAGGCGCTGTCACGACATTATGATCTATCGCGCCTCCAATATTTTTATAATACCCCCGTCAAAGCCAGCAGCAATATACGTCTACATTGCTCAGGTTGTCCGGCCACAAAAGATACTCCATTTCTCCTGTAGGGATTTGAAGTGAAGTTCAATGCAGAGCGGTTTTGCGTGAATCTCCGATGAAAACTCTCTTCAGTTTCTCCGCATTCGTCTCCGTGCTGCCGGCTAGAACCATTTGGCTGAGTTTAAGTAGTATATTTCTGTCTGTCAAATATATTTTTAGAGCGCAGCTCTTAGGGGCTTGAGCGGCGTCGGTGTCGGCGTCGGCGTAACCGCGCGGTGCATCATGGGAAATGTCCCATAATGCACCGCGCGAGCCCCCCACCGGGGTCACGTGACCTCGTGACCCCCCCGAGGTCACGTGACCCCGGTGCATCATGGGAAATGTCCCATAATGCATCGCGCGAGCCCCCCACCGGGGGCACGTGACCCCCCGAGCTCACGTGACCCCCCGAAGTCACGTGACTCCCCTGAGGTCACGTGACCCCCGCCGATGTCGCGTGACCCCCAATGACGTCATTGTCACTGATGACGTCACCGGCATCCACATCGTCATCATCACTGATGACGTCATCATCACTGATGACGTCACCGGCATCCACATCGTCATCATCACTGATGACGTCACCGGCATCCACATCGTCATCATCACTGATGACGTCACCGGCATCCGCATCGTCATCATCACTGATGACGTCATCAGTGACGTCACTGATGTCGTCACCGGCATCCACATCGTCATCGTCACTGATGACGTCACCGGCATCCGCATCGTCATCGTCATCATCACTGATGACGTCACCGGCATCCGCATCGTCATCATTACTGATGACGTTACCGACATCCGCATCGTCATCGTCATCAGCGACTGATGACGTCATCAGCGACGTCACTGATGACGTCACCGACATTCGCATCGTCATCGTCATCATCACTGGTGAAGTCATCAGTGACGTCACTAATGACGTCATCGGTACCCGCATCGTCATCGTCAATGATGACGTCATCAGTGACCTCAGTGATGACATCATCGGCATTGGGGGTCACGTGACCCCCCCTGGTTAGTTTAACCCCCCCCCCAGTGCCCTTCCCTCCTTCTCCTCAAGAGCTGCGCTCTAATTCGGCGTTACAGGGAGTCGTAAGCAGCTTTCACTTTTATTCGGGAGTTCATCTGATAGCTAGTCAACTAAGCTCACATTTCAACCCGAAGGATATACTAATATCGCTTTAGTAAGACATAGTATGTGATATAATACATAACCCGCATAATTGTCAAAATGACTTCTCCATTGCTACAAAAACCTGAATTGAAATACGAGTTTCATCTGCTTAGAGGGGCGCCAGTGGGTTAACATGCTACTTGGCTGAAGAAGCGCTTGCTTAATTTTCCTGCAGCCTGTGGTGTTGATTGAGCAGACGTCTAGAGCTGTTTCTTAATACGCACAAAAGCTTGATTTCGCGGACAGATAAGTCGCATGGTCGAGGCATGCGAGTTAGCTAAAAATTACTCTCGATGGTACAATTCTGTAGTCATCCCCGCTTTCCTTAGCTGATCAAAACTGATTAGAGTCTCTTACCGTGTCTCAGAAGCCCATATTGTCGGTATTGAACGAAATCTCCGAAACAAAAGCTTAACATGAAAAGAACAAAAAGCACCGGGAAAACAAAACTATGCTCTGCAATTTTATGTGCACCGGCTACACTTAACCGTTGTTAACCAGTATTTATCAAAATCGTAACAATCTTTCCACAAGCGACTCGTAAAGCCGCTCGTCAAATGTTAGAACGCGTAATTAAAAGTCTTCGTTGTTGTTTCGACACGTCAAAACTGTCAGCGGCATGTCGAAACTTTCTGCATGTAGCGCAATCGCACCAATGCCGAAACATTCTGCACAATTATTCTCCCAGCTGCCAGCAGATAGACACGGCCTAATTCTTGAGGTAATCTGGAAGAATACTTTCTGGAAAACGATCAATGGTCGCGAAGTAGGCTGCAGCGCACTTACGTTGACGGGACGGGACTTGAAAGGTGTAATACGAGAAAGATGTCGACATGGCCACGGCAAAACCACCACTTAAACAAAAAAACGAGAAGGATGATTCAACACGATGTAGCACAAGCTGTCATTTGTAGAACCGTACACTAAACGCATCATAAAAAAAATTTTGGGCTTCTTTGAAGAAGCTTTGAAGAAGAAGCAGACATCCGTAGCAGCCACGCAGGGCGAATTCACACGCCAAACTAGGTCCGGCTAAACGCATTCCGAGATAGCAAACGGCTAATGCGTCATCCGTCAAACCACACGACCACGTACCCTCTACCACGCTTTCAGCTTAGGGAGAGAGAGAAAAGGAGAGAAAGGTCAAAACGGGAGTGTACGAACAAAAGGCTTATCTTATGGGGCCACAACGAGGGGATTCGTCACTTGTGCCGAAGGTTGGCAGTGCAGTGAATGCTATGTGTGGGGTCCTTGAGCTGCAGGCAGGTGCCATGTCCTGCTTTATCACCAGCTTCTAAACTGTAGTCACGTGACCTTAACCAAAGCCACGATTGGCCTAAAACACGCGTAGCGTCTACCCTGCTGTCAATACCGAGTGAACATACAGCTCTATGAAGTCCAGCTTTTGAACTTCCAAAGAAGCTGTCCAGGTCGAAAGTAACCCAAAACGGTGCGAGTTTGAAGATACTATGTTTTACGCTGTATTTTAATGAAAACTTTTAATGAAATGTTAAATGAAAAAAACAAACGCGACTATTTTTTGTGCACGATGTCCACAAATAAATAGATAAATCAATATGTATATATATTTTTTACCAATAAATTTAAAATTATGTGTAGACTGTTAGGTTCGCGTTTTTAAATTTCAAATTTTTTTACGAAATAGTTACACATAAAAGACACCACGGACAGCACATCTTCCGACTTTCAACCCACGATGAATCACCGACGCTAACACAAGAACGGATGCGATGCTGCGCGAACGGTTTTTGAAATATGCTGCTTAAGGTACTCTGGGCGCAACGGCTTCGGAGCCGTTCGAAGGGAAAAGGATTCGGGACGACGGAGCAGCGTGTTGCATCTTCAGTAAGCTAACAGTTCGTGTTTACCCGCTCAATTTAGCGGGGAAACATGACCAAAATTAGTTTCACTGCTAGATTTAACGGGAAAATTGACGTCGCGTGACACACGTACCAAATGAATTTCTCGCTAAATTTAGAGGGGCGGTTACACCGATGGTGACGCCGACACCGCTTAACTTGGAATCGGGTGCCTACGAGCTGCGATCTAAAATCCATTATTTTATTAACTCGCTTTCCGATCGCACTTCGTCATATTGTCACACGTCAAACATACAACCAAATTTCATTTGTCTTTCAATCTTCAAAATTCGCAATTGATTAATTGGTACAAATACCTGGAATAACTTCACTTAACGGATGTTAACAATAGTTAATCAATTACATGAGACTCATGCGATATAAATCAATCAACTAGTGTCTTAGCGAGTACATATGACTTATTGCTTCCACGACCGAAACGGGCCAATATATCATCATCAGGGGCTATATTTGCACGCGTATATGGTGATATATGGCCATATTTACGCACTTATATGGCCACATCTGGCAGTATTTGCCCATTTATATGGCGAAATATGGCCTTATATGCTTTCATATATGGCGGAATACGGCCATATTTGACTGCTTATTTGATCATATAGTGCCGTACATAAAATATATCAGGGCCATATCTGACATTTTCGTACGGGATTGAAAAATTATTTCTCTTTGAAATACAAAACAGGAACAATACCATTTTGAGATATATGTGGAGATGAGCATGATTGATAAGTTAATTGCACGCATAGTGCCAAAGACGCTTATCTAGGCGAAGAACTTTTTCAGTACGATGATTCTCAATAGCGATCTCTAACTATTTCAGAACGACACTTTCCAAGCTTCGAAGGTTTGAACGGACTTCGATGGCGATTGTTAAGGCAACTAGAATAATCAGCCAATTACCTTGCGTATTTTGTCTTCTGAATGTTATTATTTGTTTTCCTCCGACTATCTGGCAAGGAAGGCAAGGGCGCTATATTTCCAAGGACCCTAGTGCAGGCACGTAGCCAGGAGGGAGGCCCATGGGGAACGCCCCCCCCCCCCCGAAATGTTCCATTTTCCATGGGTCCTCCTCTCCCCCCTCTCCCTCATAAAGCATTTTGTCATGGGTCCCCCCCCCCCCCCCCCCCCCCCGAAACAAAATCCTGGCTACGTGCCTGCCCTAGTGATTTTAGTCCTAGCTATTGAGACAAAGACTAAAATCGCGGTTCTGTTGTCTTCCGAAAATAATATTTTAACAGAAACACGCTGTAAAAACAACTGAGCCTAGCGAATTCACGTAATGTAAAAACGCATGCAGCTAGTGGTAACTTTCAAGCGAAAGCAGCCATCATTCTTCTAGGAAAACACAATAGTATTACGTGTAAAGAAGCTTGACAGTCGCTGAAAACACTTTCTTTGTATTCGTAATTTTGCTTCATGCTGATGCAAATTATAATAGAAAAATCATCAAACATACACATGAAAAGGAGCAAAGTCTGTCAGGTAAAGCGTAAACAATCGTCGCAAGGTACAATGCAAAAATGATTGTTTACACTGCACCTGGAGGTGAACAAAGAAACGTCTTGTTTTCGCCGAAAAGTTGGCAACAGAATAATCCACATTGTCGTCAAGACAGCGCGATATTCTTATGCAACATCCACTCCTCCGGCGAACTTGTGCAACAGTTTATGTGGGCATCATTTTTGGTGAGGGGATCAAATAAAATAATACAAATTAAACATTTGTCTACCAAATAACTGCACAAGCCATCCCAAACTTTGCACCGAAATTGTCGACATCTAAGCTTCTAGGTAAACAAAACCATTGCATTATTTTTGTTCCTTGGTTTTTACATGGCTATAATTAAGAAAACAGATAAGAATTCTTTTAGGGTGGTTTGTTTCATTTGTAATCGAACACGCTTGTCGGGGTGGGTCTTTTTTTATATATATATACCGTATTTTCCGGACTATAGTCCGCACCCGGTGTATCGTCTGCAGAGGCAAATTTGGGGTCAAAAATGAAAGTTTTTGCTTAGATAGTCCGCATCCGCTGCATAGTCCGCACCCAGTGCATAGTCCGCACCTGGTGCTTAGTCGACACGAAATTCTTCTCATACGCGGCACACCTTGACATATGTATGTTTTCTTAGCTCACAAAAAAGCCTATAATATACATAAATTATGATAAACATACTCTTTTATTCACGGAATCCGTCCCGTCTCGTCATAATCAACGATATTGAAAAACATAATTCCTGTATAGTCCGCACGCGTAGATAGTCCGCACAGCCAGAAATATCAACTTTTAAACATGTATAGTGCGCGGACTATAGCCCGGAAAATACGGGTATATAATTTTTTTTTTAAATATATGTAATTGCCTCATTTCCAGAAAGAGCTAAACCGCATTTACAAAATAAAAAAATAATATGTTTCGCTTCACAAAAAATTATTCAGTGGAGCAAGGTGAAAATCTGTTTTGTACTCAGTGATTTTTCTACCGAGTTCCGTACGCTGGTATGAATACGGGAAGCATACAAAACTCACAGTAATTTTTTGACCTCTTGTATGTTATTTCGACTACCTTTTTAATTCAAAGGAAAATACTTTTGTATTTTTGTTTATTGAGGTAAAAAATGCCAAACATCCTCTCTTTGACAATCTGGTGACATCTTTAGGGCCTTGTAACTCACGAGTTATTAAATTTGTCGCGTACCAAAAATTATGCGGGTGTAGCCCTATACATGGGCTATCAACGGGCATAAGTTTATTTTATTTTCACTGAATATTTAGAGCGCAGCTCTTAGGGGCCCGTTTCCGACTTGAGCGGCGTCGGCGTCGCGGTCGGCGTAACCGCGAGGTCACATGACCCCCAGGTCATGTGACCCCCCAAGGTCACGTGACCCCCCCCTGAGGTCACGTGACCCCCTGAGGTCACCCGACTATACGAGGTCATGTGACCAACCCTGAGTTTACGTGACCCCACCCCGAGGTCACGTGATCCCCTCAGGTGACGTGACCCTCCCTGACGTCAGACGACAAGGGTGGCCAGATGCGGCCGAGCGAATACGCAAGTAGTCGTCCCCAGCCAAGCCCCGAAAAAGCAGCGTGACCTTCGTGAAGAAGCCCAAAACAAGCGGAAGTTCAATAAATGTACACATTCTTCATAATAGTTTATCAATTATAAAATGAGAAAGAGAACTGACTCCAATACGAAGGCGAACTCGCTCAAACACGAAGTCAGCGTGCCATGCCACTATCCGCCGGGTGGTGGCATGGCACACTGAGTGACATGACGGCTTGAGCTCCAGTTCTGGTATCGTTCTTGGAGGCGGCGACTTGGTGAAGCCTATGCCAGTCAAACGTGCACTGAAAAGGGGCCGAGAGTCCCTCATGTGTTTTTCTGTTGCCGTGTGCTGAACGAGGTTGGCATGATGAGCGCGGATCTCGCACTTAGCAGTACTTGCACGCTTCTTTTTTATCGTCTGCGGTGACTGGTCGCAGCCAGTCCTTAAGCTGTGTTTCCTTTTTCCATTCTTTACAATACCTGTTGCCATCCTTCGACCAGTTCGAAGCCATTTTGCGCAAAATACAATGGCAACTAGAAACGACGACCGCGACTGTCGACTGGCAAGATGGGCAAGGCGCCAAAACATTTGTGAATGGAGAGTAATTGTTTTGTACTTTGTGAGGGACGGTAGCTTGCGCCACCTAACCACGGCGCCAAACGGTCATGCTGTTTTTTAGCGTTTTCGACGACGACAAACGCGCTGTCAATGAGCACGACGAGCACTAAAATAACAATATTTGTGGGAAAAAAGCGAATAAGCCCATAAAACGCGACAAAGCGACTGGAAAAATCTACCAGCGACTCGGTGAAAAAAGAAGCCCAAATCTGCTTATAATAAGCGAAACTGGCCACCCTGAAGACGACCCCCCCCTGAGGTCACGTGACCTCAAGGAGTCACCTAATTCCTCAGTACCCTCCATCCTCCCCCTCAAGAGCTGCGCTCTAATTCGGCGTTGCAGGGAATTGTTAACGGCTTTCATTTTTATATAAAATTTGAAATATCGTCGAAAATTAAATTAACCGATATTTTGAACCACTTTATCAAAAAAGGCCATTTTTTTATTTCGTTCAACATTTCTTATAATTGCTGCCGATTATGTGAACTTTCAAGTGGCTTGATGCGATTTCCCTCTTTTTTGTTATATCTTCTCTAGAAGTGATCAAAGTCGCTCCCACGTGACATTCCGGTGACAACTTCAGAGCCATGTAACTCATGAGGTATTATATTTGTCGCTTACAAAATGCTATGCAGGTGTAGCCCTCTACATGTAATATCGACGGGCGTAAGTTTAGTTTATTTCATTTTCACGAAATTCTTATATAAATTTGAAATATCGTCTAAAATGAAATTAACCGATATTTTGAACCAAATTTATCGAAAAAGGTCATTTTTTATTTCGCCCAATTTTTTTCATTATTGCTGCCAATCATATGAACTTTCAATTGGCTTGATGGGATTTCCCCATTTTTTCTTGTATCTTCTGTACAAGTGATCGAAATCGCTCCCCCTTTCTCAGAACGGCCAAACGCAGTTTCCGCAGGTTTCCGCGTCTTGATACCGAAGTTAAAATGCATCTAGCTCGGGACGCGTTACCTGAAATCACCGCTGAGGCACTGAGGCATGGTTGTATAAAAACAATCTTAACTGTGCCGCAAAACTTTTCAAACTAAAGATTTTAAAAACAGCACGCGCCCTTCATTTTGTACTAAACTCCAATAAATTTCCTACAAAAAGAGTCTTTTCCGATTATTTTTACGCAAACACATGCTTTCTAAAAACTCAATGTGACCACAGTACAGACAAATGATAAAGAGTGGCGCTGTTGTTGTATTCAGCTCGGCCTGGGTGGACGCCAGCGGCCCAGGTTTCGACAGCGAGTTTCCCAACTGAGTGTTTTAGTAACGTTGTTCCAAGGTCATGCAGATTAAGTATGTACTCATAATTAAAATAAATGCGCCTCCCAACCCATCTATCGAAAACAATACGCACGAGACGACGCTGAACTTTTTTTCTAAAATGCATGATTGATCCGATCCAATAATGCTCCATACGACTGAGCAGAACTCAAGTTTAGACAAAACAAGCCTGTGAAATAGATGAATCATGCTAGAGTAAGTACGGAAATTCGGCGTCATTTGGAAAATAACGCCAAGCACCTGGGTAAGAATCAAACACAACTTTCGAAACATGCTCAGTAAACGGAAGGCGGGAATCAAACAGCAGTCCCAGGTCACGAAAAGTATCTGACCTGGCAATAGCTTAACCTAACATGGTAGATGAGTACTCAGTGGAGCTTGTCTTACGGGTAAAGGAAACAACCTTGGTCTTACCGGGGTTAAGTACCAAATTATTTTTCAAGCACCAGTTTAGGATTGCCTGAACATCGTCTTGCATCCTTAGGCAAGACCAAAGGATGCAAGTTAAATGAATTTCGGGATAAATCTTGAAGTCGTCTGCAAACTGCAGCACCTTTGAAAGTTGAACACAGTCTACCAAATCATTGACAAAACTTTTGAGTAACAACGGCCCCAGATTGGACCCTTGAGGCACTCCAGTATTTAAAACACATGAGGCAGAAAGTGACAGCCTCTTAAGTTAACATATTTTATTCATAGTTTTTCAATAATACACAACATATGTCTTCATAGTGTATTGTCAGTAGTTTCTTGGGAGGATTTCCACAGTTTTGTGATTGCTTTCCGAAAGCTTTTAGAATGTTCCTCAAAAATTTGTTTTTTGAAGTTTACAATTGCAGTTGTGTTTTACGCCGAGCTACATACACTACATTTCGTGGACGTTATACGTTTCTCACCTAATAAGACCCCATCAATAGCATTACGAATGTTGAATATCGATAGTTTCTCAATATTTGACAATAAACAGTTCCACGATAGTCGACTAGTGATAGTATGCCATTAAGTTTCACGATAATCGACTATCGATAGTTTTACGATACTCTACTATCGATAGTAGAATCGATGGTGTACATTGGATAGTAATATCGATAGTTTTAAGGTAGTCGACGATCGATAGCACTATCGATAGTTTTTCACTATGCACAGTTATATTTGGCGTCCACTATCGATAGTATCGATACTACTGTCGATAGTTTGCATCACTAATGTATGTGTTCGTTGGTCGTGACCCTTCACGTGCATCTGCGTGTTCGCGTGTATGCATGTACGTGCGCATGCGCGTGTCTGTGAGCGTGTGTGTGCACGCGTGAGCATGCGTGTCTGTGCACAGATGCGCGTGTGTGTACTTTCATTGCGTTCAGCTGTCGTAGATAAAGACACTGGGTCCTGGGAAAAATGCGCCAAGCTCTCCTCAATGCCGCCATTTCGGTTCATGAAATGAGCAGTTTCTCATTGACCTCGACATGTTTGGTGAGCCGATTTCAATTCGCTGGTTACGGGCAGCTTTGTAGGGAAGTTTTTTGTATGCCGAGAGTTTGCTATTAACACGCAGGCTAAACAAGCGTACATCTTTGTACCGCCAGGATGCGGCGTCGGTGCTTGGAGGAATTGCGAAATATTTTCTCTTGAAATACATGATTAAAGAAATATATTTTGACATATCTGCGGAGATAAGCCTTATTGATAACTTGATTGCATAAATGGTGCCAAAGACACTTATCTTGGCGATGACCGCTTTCATAACGATGACGCTCAAAAGCGAACTTGGACTCGTTCAGAACGACCCTTTCCAAGCTTCAAAGGTTTTAACGGACCCCGATGGCGAGTGTCAAGGCAAAGAGCAACCAGTCAATCAGCCCCCGTGGTTTGGTTTTCTTTATGTTAGTATTTGATTGTGTCCAACTATCTGGCAAGGAAGGCAAATGCGCTATATTTCCCAGAACCCGGTGACTGTAGTCTTAGCTTTTGAGAGAAATATTAAAATCGCTGCGCTGCTGTCGTCCGAAAAGAATATTAAAACAGAAACATACTGTAAAAAACAACTGAGCCTAGCGAATTCAAGTAATGTAAAGGCTCGTTCACCTAGGGTTGACATTCAAACGAAAACAGCCATCATTCTTCTAGAAAAACACAATAGTATTACGTGTGAAGAAGCTAGACAGTCCCTAAAAATATTTTCTTTGTATTCGTAATTTTGCTTCGTGCTGATGCAAATTATAATGAAAAAATCATCAAAAATATACATGAAAGGAGGCAACGTGCGTCAGGCAAAGCGTAAAGAATCCTCGGAAGGTACAACGCAACAATGATTGTGATTGTTTACAATGCACCTGAAGGTGAACAAAGAAAATGATGAAAAACAGCTCGAAAACGAAGACGACGAGAAGGAACAAATACGACAGGACGAAGCTGTGCTCGCAACTAAAGTTTTATTAGTAAAAAAGAGAGAAAAAAAAAGGAAACCGCATATACAAAACAGATAACCGACACCAAAAATTATTACCTACTCATCTATCAAGCATCTCACTAACATAAGTGCTGACTATCCTCAAAAACCACCTTTCATATTCGCTTGCAAAAGACAAACCTCTTTATTCGGCTAAGCTACCGACGGAGCGCTGAAACATAGATCCCCCAAATGAATATAAAATATGATTTTATAATTTATTGTTGTTCTTTCGCTGTGTCTTGCCAGGACATCGACTTTACGGAAATCCGGCACGCACACGCATTTAAAAGATGTCATAAAAAAAAAATTAACGTTTTTTTTTTAACTACGAAAAAACAAAGAAAACTAGGAATCGCCGAACGCTCATTCTCCGCCCAAAAGGCAGCGCTAGAGGTCACAACCAGATGTCGAAGTTTCAGCCCGATCCGATATCTTATTCAAAAGTAACTAATTATTTACTGAAAATTTGAATGCGAAAATGGAGGCCATTTTTACTGATTTGCGGTTTCCGGTGCCATAGAGCCTATGCATGTATTCGAAAACTCCGTCGGCCGCCATTTTCCCATTGAAATTTTTAGAAAATCACTTATAACCTTTGAATAAGGTGTCCGTTCCGGCTGGCATCTGGTTGTGACCTCTATGGCTACCTTTGGGCGGAGAATGAGCGTTCGACGATGCCTAGTTTATTTTTGCAATAAAGACAAACAAAAGAAAACGCTTAATTTTTTTATGACACCCTGTACTGCAATGTGTGGGGGCCACCCCAAACATCGCTGGGGGCCAACCCAACAGTGGCCCCTAGTGAATAGGAATGCTCTCTAGGCCTGTCATTGAGACACCTCCCCGTCGGCCCCACTTAAAACATATTACGAGATATGGGGATTTCGTAAAAAAAAAAAAAAAGAACGGGCGAAACACACGTCACGAACCGTTCTCAGTCCGCTGTAGTGCGGATGCCTTTTTGACGACTAGCCCCGTCACCAACCCTAGAACACAATGGGCTCAATTTTTGAGGCGCCGAGAACACTGCTGATATGCCGTTCCTCCCTCCTACTTCCTCCAAGTTATGAGAGACCCGATATAGGTACGGAACGATAACCATGAGTTTTCTGTTAATTTTCCCTTTAGCCTTCTCCACACCTTTGGCCTTCTTCAGCAGGGAACTTGCTACCTTCGTCAAAAGGCTCACCCGAAAACCCGACGTCATTAGCCTTCCTACCTGCTCCCGGAAACTGTCATCCGACGTGTGCAAACACAACTTCTTAAGAGCCGAAGAAAGACACACGACAGCAATCCGTCCCTTCACAACCTAGGAATGTGGAGACCGTTAGTCCAGAATAAGGTTTCTTAGAACGGGGTCAGTAAGACCAACACATGTCGTTTTCCCCTCGGCTGACCGACATGTCTAAAGTTTGGAGTACACCTGCTTTAGGTTTTTCAAACGTGAAACTGAGTCCCACAACACACTTACTGAAAGCATCCGAGACCGTATTTCGAGTGCCACTTCCATTAGCTCCTTTATAGTTGACTAAAAGTAGTCCACGAAACGGAACACTTTTTTTAGCGCAGAAGAACATATGGCACTTTCTACAGCTCTGTCTACCTCGGCAAGCAAAATATCGCTCAAGATTGGCGCCACCCATGACCCAATGCTCACGCCATTTTTCTGAAAAAACATCTTATCGCGCTAGCCAACCATCATAAAGCTCAAATAAAATTGTAAGCAAATAAAATTGTAAGAGCTCAAGGAAGCCTTCCGGGAGACACCGCTAGCGTTTCTGTATCTCAGTTCCCCGTTAGACTTAATGTATGACCTCACCGAGGATAACAGCTGGTCGTAGGGCAAAGAAGAAAACAAGCCTTCATGATCCACACAAAAGGCCGACCACTTTCTTGCCTTTTTAGCTTTAAAGAACTCTACTACCACCTCAGACTTGTGGACCCGGTAAGGGTCTCCGATATCTAAGGGTGACAGTTGCGTCTGGAGTCACGAAGCCAGCTAACGCTGCCAAGTGCCCCTCTTGGCAATAATGGCCCTAAATGGGCACAGGTCCTTATGCGTCTTGGCACTAAAAAATATGTCGAGATGCAGGCCAACTGATTTTTTAATCCTCCCTTCCACCTGCTTCAGAGTAAGGCTATCACACAGCATAATTGCCCGCTCTTTTACCTTTATTTTTTTAATTATTTTAATTGGTTTTGTCTCTGATGGTAATATCCGTCAGTACTGGAATTTCAACATTACCCCCAAAGACAATAATAAAACAGTTATCTGCAGATATTAGTTAGTTGGTAAACTTATCATGAAAATTATTCCCTCGTCTAATCTCAGTCGACACAGATAGATACATGGTGAACGCGGCACTTGCCTAATTATCGCCCATTTTTTGTCTATTCCAATTAAAATCAAACCTGTATACGCTATTTATATATTTGTCATCCTCCTCCAGAACATTGATGACTTGAAAGATTGAATGAACGCTACATCAACACTCTTGTCAGCTGCAGTTTGCATATCAAATACGAAAGGGTATTGAAGTTCATTCCACAAATTGTAAAACGACATTTTCGGAATTAATGTTCAGATATTACAAAAGCAAAATATTTATTACCACATTAACTTAAGAATCCCATAGGAATAATTTGGCATTACTGCACTAACCAAAATATATAAACCTAAAAAAACTACAACTGTAAGCTCCTAGAGCTTACGTCACTGGTAAGGTTTACAACGTACGATTGTCTTTTCAGCGAAGACAGGTAGTTATTATATGACCAAATGATCTGTCAAGCGAAGAGATCACAAACACGCGGCCCGCGGGCCGCATTCGGCTTGCTAATCGCAGGCACTCGGCCTGCACCCCAGCATAACTTTTCGCTAACTGGATTATGGAACAGAAAATCTGACTAAATTTTTTGCTGGAAACCTGAAGTCCAGCTTGCAGACAATTGTCTCCAAACTAGATTTCAGGTTGCCAGCGAAACATCAAATTAGATTTCCTGTTCCATAATCCTGTTAGCGAAAAGATATACTGGTTTTTATCGGTACTGATACGAATCCCGGTTCGCAAGTCTCGAACGCCAAAATGGCATGGGCCATGCTGATCTCATCTCGCCGATGCATTTTCGCTCAAAAAGTAGCTCTGCTCTTTTAACGTATTCTCTTAGTTTATACTTACCTGTGGTCATTTTTTTCGTTGTTTTCGCTTTATTTTTCGCTTCACAACTTTTTGTAATGCACAACTGTTCCGCTACTGGGATGCGAGCGCGAGCTCTTCGTTGAAACATGCATCTCGGCAGCGCGAGCTCTCGATCAGCAGGGCATCTGCCGAAGATAAAGCTAGATGCTAGGGGATCCTCGCATTAAAAAAAATCATCAGAATAGCAAGAAATGTCAAACTAACTCCTCTTTTCTTTCAGAGACACGTTGAGCTTGGTTAATTCCCGATTGAATGGAGCAACTGGAACGATTAGTGTAGTTGCTCTCTTACTCTATTAACAATGCAAAACAGGTTGACGGGTAATGTCATCTTATTAGTGGTCATCACATCAAGTCAGGGTCCAAAGTAGTCATATAAGCAAATCAAATCTAAAAAGGTCACTGCGAAAACTGTGAGTTTATAAAATGCATGGAGCACGAGGTCTATTCTATTTAAAACGTTATTCGCCCCCCATCCCCCGGCCCCTCCCCCTCCTGTCTTACGTCCGCCCTCGAACTTTTTGGTGTGGGCCATCTGGCCCCGACACTCAAATGAGTTTGGCACCACTGGTCTAGTGCCTCGAGAAAAATTGCTTTCATTAAAATTATGTTTAACTTCCTCTCTTTCTTGAGGCTTTCCTTCTGTTATCCTATGAAATCTTATGCCAATGTTCAGACAAGACATTAAAAAAGAATAATGGCCTTCCGGCAGGCGGGATAAAATTTCCGCAGCTTGTGACGAAAATATTTTATGAATATCTCTCATTGACAGTGCGAAATTCAATTGTTGTGAATAGCTCGCTGTCACGGACTTTGAGAACAATGCGTGTGACAGGCCGTGTCTCTTTCTACGAAAAAAAAATCGATAAAAAAAATGCTTTTTTTACACCGGCGAACCACTATATAAACCAACTCCGAAATCTGTAACTACATCGTCGACATCTACCGTCCAAGATGAAGGCAACCTTTGCAGCCGTTTGCTTCCTAGCTACAGTGGTGTGCACTATTGCGCAGCTGCCTGGTAAGTCTGTTACCGAAGTTGTTGCATTATTATGACTCTCCAGCTCTAAGACATTTTCCTTAGACTCGCAATCTACATCACAATTGTCGAGCTCTTTTGTCGAACTCTATTGCTTTGTACCCAATCAACGTTCACGAACGATAATATTTCGTATACCTCAGGCGCCAGATTTTAGCTGCTTGGTCTTTCAACGAGCACTGGATTTTCCCATGCAAAGTAGCTTGTCGGAAAGGGCATGTCGGAAACAAACCAAATTTTGAAGTGAATTAGTATATCATGCATACTCGAGGGTATAAAGGTCCATCCGTCCCAGTAACTGCTTCACTAGGTTGAAACATATGAAACACTGTCTATTTTATCATGAGGAAGTGGATGGGAATGCAAAAAACTGCTTTTATGCAGACTGACAACCCCTCGGTACCCCGACAAGGCAAAAATAACACGAGACCGAAAAAGAATAAAAAAAAAAAAAGTTCATAATTTCATATATTATTAGTTGTCATTTCTTCTTTTTTTCGAGGGAAGGGGGGGGGGGGGGGAGTGGGGGCGTTTTATTCTATTGTTTTTTTTTCCGATGCCACCTCATTTTGTAACTTGTGTTCTCCTTGAGCGTATTTGATGAAGAGATTTTACAGAATGTAAAACTTGCAGTATTCTTTTTTTATAGATGGTTCTATTAAAGAAAATTCAATCAGCGCTTTGTGATAACATGGTAAAACACTCGTAAATTGTATTAAAATTTACGTAAAGGCCACGATCCGAAAACTACAAAAACTGTTTGCCAGTCAAAAGTAGAGTGTTTTTCCCTATTCGCAGACAAATTTATTTCGGCGTGCCTTATAACACCAATACTATGAAATAGTTTGAGTATTACATCAATGGTGCTTGACATAACATATCAGGACAGAGTTGATTTCAGGACGAAACCGTTTTTCGTTAGTACGTCTTTCTTAAATTGTTATATAAAATAATTTCATTCATATTCAATATTTCACCGAATTTCTCTGCAGAGCATATCTGCAGATCAGCACATGGTGTGTCAATTTGCGCCCCTGATACCCCGTTAAAATCGTTATTCTACTTTGACGACAACACCAACCAATGCGAGGAATACTATGGATGTGGAAAGGGCTTCACAGACTTTTTGACCTTGAAGTCCTGTAAAAATGCCTGCCCTTACGGTAAGTTTTGTGTATATTTTCTTTTCTTCCATTCAACACGGGCCATAGTCTATGCTGTTGTTTTGCTACGGAGCTTTGTGACGTGTCACGTATTAAACAAGTACCACGCTTACCTGGATCTTAGAACTGCCACTACGCAGTCTGTTTACAGAAGCACTATAGTATCAGACAGCTAAGCGCAGTCTTGAAAATTACAATTGCTGTATTCGGTTGTACATTTCTGGTTATATCAGTATAGTGCTACATCATGAGCCTTTTGGTAGACCCTGCGAAATGTCTGCGAGTTTACTTACCCTCAAAACACTCAAAGAGCCAATCATTGCGATGTAGGAAATCAGCTCAGCGAATGATGAGGCGGAACATCTGTTTAGACCTAAAAATGAAGTCCCTGCTGTGGCATTACCCAATGCAGAGCGTCATGCTTGCATTGCGTGATGAAACAGCGCAGACTTAATTTTAAGGTATAAACAGATGTTCCGCCTCATCATTCGCTGAACTAATTTCGTAGATATCAGAGATTGGCTCTTCGAGTGTTGTGTGGGTGAGTGGACTTTAAGGCATTTCTTAGAGCGTATAGGGTAGTAGCGAACTTATATTACGAGAGGAGAACGCGAAAAGCGCAATCGTTATAATGTTAAATGTTTGAGCATATCATTAAAAATATTATTGTGTATGGCACATGAAATAACGATTTTACTCTTGCTCACCGTGAATATTTTTGCCTAGTGTCAATACTCTTCTTGCTGCTACTCTTTAAGTGTACTTAAAAATAAATATGACCAAATCAGGCTTTGGTACCAAGCAGCGCATTCTGCAAGGTATAGGAAGGTTTTATTGACTACCAACTCCTAATGGCATCTTATAAAAATAGATGGTAAGATTATTTCAAGGTTGCGCTCATCGGCCCCCAAACAAATATGTTTAATTTATGTTTCTTTTGTACAAAACAAGGAATACAAACAAAAAGAAAAACAGACGCGGTTTGACGCTGAGTAACATTTGTATTCTCGCGCAGGTAAAAACAAGCCAAAGTCACCGAAGAACTCAAAGTCTATTGGACAATGATTCGGTAACTCTCACCAACCAATATCGCGATCTAAACAAAACCAGATTCGTTATACGAGCAGAATGTTATTCGTTTATTGTGCATTGCATCGTGATATCTAACGGTCTTGTAGTGAATGTTTGCGGCTTGATTTTCACCAGCATTTACTCCCATGTAAGAATCATGTATTTTAGATAAAAATGTTCTTGTGTGGTTAATTGCTCGACCAAATTATTTTATTTTCAATTAAATATATGTTTATAGTTGAGTTAAACAAAGTGACTGTAACTTTGTGACGTATGCGGATGCCCTGCGTGTGCGCAGGCGCCACATCGCTGCGCGGCACCTCCGAATACTCGTGCTGCGCATACCCGTGGCGCATTCGAGGCCAGATTTCGTATCGCGAAAACCGGGTGCGGTAGCTGACGAATGCTATCGCATTAAAAAACAGAAACCTCGCCGAGCGTATGATTTTACATGCGGGTAATTGCCAGTAAAAAAACCATTTCAATTGTCACTGAAGACGACGGGCTTATATTATACCAAGTTCAATAATGCTAACTGCTTCAGCAGAGTAATGTTACCCGCATATGCTCTATTTTGTATTACTGCTTCTTATACTTTTACACTTGTCACTGCAAACCCGCATGCCTGCATTATTTCTTCTTTGAAGGTGTAAAGTATTGTGTCAAACAAACATGCCCTCTAACAATCACGTTCGTTATAGCTGCACCTCTAGAATAGCTGTACACTCGAATTGTTCACATTGTGCACAGTCAGTTTTGGCAAATATTGCAACATAATTAATGTTGAAGTCGGCGCTATTATAGATTGCACACGCGCTCAAGTGAAACCAACGCGCTTAATCCTCTTTCTAATTTCAGGGAAACCGAAAGCGCGCCATCGCTGACTCAGGAGAACATCTTTGATACAGCAGCCGGAAGACCCGACAAGGCGCTAAAACCTAATAAAATAGAGCATTAAACGAACATCGTTTGAGTCTTCGTTCTTTGCTTTCAGTTTCTATTGAAGGCAGTCTCGTGATTACAGTCATTGAATTTAAACCTAGCTCTTTCTGTTGTGTTATCGAAGCCCTCAATAATATTTGTTGATTTATCCCAAAATATTAGCGTCTGTCAAATTTGACATTCTTTTCTTTAAAAAAAAGCTTCGAGCACGATCGATCAAATATATTTCTCCTGGAAACGTAATGAGATGTTGGAGACATTTTCCAAACTTCGCTTTAATTCTCGTGAGGGATGCCTTCTTTGAAGAGCTGATACACCGGTCATGTCATTCTGAAAGAATGAAAGAATATATACGGCACCGAGCATATTTTTATTCCTCGCTTTGCTGATATGCGCAGGGTCGAACCGGAACCATATCGAAAACCTGAACCGAACCGTTATTTTTATATAACCGGAATTCCCAAACTAAATCTTCGCCACTATCTTGGAACAAAACCGGAAACCGGAAAAAAAAGTAATTTTATCGGTAATTGGTTCAAAGCGGTTCCCGGTGATTTTTTTTTTTTTTTTTGTTATTACAGGTTTAGAGTTTTAGAAATATAAATTGGCAACTATAATTCCATGTCAGATTTTTATTTACCGAATCGATCGATTTAAGCGCTCGGCGCATGGGTGACGCCGTCATAACTTTAGTTCACGAGAATCAGACGGCCGCGCATGCCAGGGCTCGTGCCGTCTCGTGATCCACGAGCGCAGCGCTCCCGCAAGCTTATAATTGCACGTGCGCTTGTTCTGCCAGTCTCAGTTCGTTGAGCTTCTGTGAAAAATCACACAAAAGGAAGACAATCAGCGCCTAACCCCCCTACCCCTTACCCCCTAAAAAAAAGAAACTGAAAAAGAAAGACAGGTTTTTGGACGCCCGCGCTTCTTAAGCCTTGACCTTGGAGGAGTATGCGATTGTAGCACAGTAGAAATTTGGGCTAGTTGGTTCATGATCAGTATATACAGCGCCAAAAAACGACAGGACAAAAGGAGAGTAAGCAGGACGAGGCGCATCGCAACTAAAATTTATTTATGAAAAACACATAATATATAGGCCTTTAAAAACGCCTATTCATCCCATCAATCCAGAAGACCTCTTGATAAAATCAAACTCTTTCCCTGAGAGGGCAAGGGAAGGCTCGCTAACGCATTCATCTCCCTTTGCTCCAATCTCAAACGCCTCGTGCACTTCTCGGCATATTTTATCTTAATATTTCGCCAGAACCTTCACATCATGCAAAACTGGTGAGCACGGGCAGCGTGCCCGATTGCTCTCCTTTTGTCTTGTCTTTTTTTGGCGCTGTATATACTGATTGTAGCCCGTTTGTCCCGCGGCTGGCCCCCTGTCTGAAACGCCACGGTCCGTTTCCCCCAAGTATTAAGTTCCCTGCCTTATCTTTTCTGAGTATGAGCTCCGCAGTGATTCTGAGTTATTCCTATGCTTTTCAACGTTGCAATACTGTTAGACGAATTTGCACAGAAATATATACTGTTCGAGGAAATTTCTACAATGCTAAAATCCCAAAGCACTGTTTTTAATTCGGGAATTCATGTAGGTTTAGCTCATCGTTCAAACATGTTTATTCGCTTGATGAGCTCCACAAAATGTATAAATATTAGAATGGACTTTCCAGAGAACGATATTAGTCGTCGGAGTCCCTGCTTGACTGAACAGGTCGCAAATAATGGTTCATTAAAATTTTATTTTAAAATCACAATCGTATCATCAACGGCACGCCATTTTCTAATCACTTCTTCTAGGGACAGTGCTGCTGTATTCGTAGCACACAGACAGAAACGGTTGAGGCTGTGCTCAAATAATATCTTCTTTTGTAAGGTACTTCGCAACGATTACACACAATGTTTGTAACATAAACAAGCTGCTTCACATGTGTATTTACAGGAAACAATACATTGTTCTCCCAACTTCGTTGAAATGGGCATGAAAGAGCGCGACCATCACTTGGTAGAAGTTTCATTTGCAGATAGAGTGGTTACAGTAAAATATCATTTCTTTTTTTCCACAATAAGACTCGATTTACTTCAACATTATTTTTTTCGTGTCGCTTCCACAGCCCTTCTACGTTCGTACTTTTGTGTTACAGGACATCAGATAATGTGCGAAAGGAAATGGCACGATCGATGCTGCATAGCCTATGTTTTGGGAACATTAAATAAAAAAATATTTGTCTTCACCTTGCACTGCACGTTTCAGCACGGAAGTTCCTGTTTGGTTATAATGTTTTTACTTACTTAAAAGAAATATATCGTTATTTAACTTACCGAGTTACAACTACGGTCGAATTAGTAAAAATGCTTTAATTACTCTCATTGATATTTTCTCGCATAGTGAATAAGATTAGTTAAAAAGTGAAATCCGTTTACAAATCCCTGTAACGCCGAATTGGAGCGCAGCTCTTGAGGAGGAGGAGTGAAGGGTACTGAGGGGAGGGTAGACCCCTCCTCCTTCTCCTCCTCCTCCCCTCATTCTTTAATATGCTCCGGGGGGGTGTCACGTGACTTCGGGGTGGGGGGACACGTGACCTCGGGGAGGCGTGACCTGGGGGTCACGTGACCTTGGGTGTCACGTGACCTTGGGTGTCAGGTGGGGGTCACCTCAAGGTCACGTGACCCCCAAGGTGACCCCCACGTGACACCCACGTGACCTCAGGGGGTCACGTGACCTTGGGGGTCACTAAACCTTGGGGGTCACGTGACCTTGGGGGTCACTAAACCTTGGGGGTCACGTGACCTGGAGGGGTCACGTGACCTTGGGGAGGAGACCGCGTGACCTCGGGAGTCACGTGACCTCAGAGGGGTCACGTGACCTTCAGGGGGTCACGTGGGGGTCACCTTGGGGTCACGTGACCTTGAGATGACCTTGGGAGGTCACGTGACCTGGAGGGGTCACGTGACCTTGGGGAGGAGACCACGTGACTTCGGGGGTCACGTGACCTCTGGGGGTCACGTGACCTTCAGGGGGTCACGTGGGGTCATCTTGGGGTCACGTGACCTTGAAATGACCTTGGGAGGGGTCACGTGACCTCGGGGGTCCGTGACCTTCAGGGGGTCACGTGGGGTCATCTTGGGGTCACGTGACCTTGAAATGACCTTGGGAGGGGTCACGTGACCTTGGTATGACCTTGGTTACGCCGACGCCGACGGCGACGGCGACGCCGACGGCGACGCCGCTCAAGCCGGGAACGGGCCCCTAAGAGCTGCGCTCTAAAACATACCCGAAACCAAAAGCTGGTATGCGTATTCCCTGAGGTGTTATTTTCTTAGCGGTCTAACTCTCAGGAGGTGCTATTTTTATGCGTTGTGTACTCGTTGTTTTCAGGTTCTGAGCATTTTCAAGTGGAAATCAAGAAGAAAATTAATCCGCATGATTCCCTTTGCTTTGCTAAACCAGATTATCCGGACCTTCTGGCAACAATATGCATCTGGCGGTTCCATCTACTGCCGGGCGTGAGAGGTTGAGCTTGCGTACTCTCTCCCGAGCTGAAACAAGCACGGCGTCAACAAAAAATACGAACAATTATAAGGAAGCCAACAAAATACCTCCGTCATAAACGACCAACAACCATACAAGTCGGAGAACATCGGTTAAATTGAAGTGCTTTCATGCACGCATGTGTTTGTAGAGTTATTTCATCTCCGCAATTTTACCACCCAACGTTTGTTTATTTCTTTTTAAATGCACTCACTTTGCCTCTTCAAAACCCAGCAGCTTTCTATGCATGTATGGTGTCGTCACCCTGAGACAAACACACACCAAGGCACTCTATATTGAATAAAAAAAACCTTGTATTTCATTCACAACTTTAGGGCACCAAAGACTTATTCAAGTAAAACAGTTGGCATTGTACCAAGTAAAGCCTACGCCGATTTTTTTTTCTGATATATATACAGTTTTTATTTTGTAGATACTGCTGTAGCACGTCGTTGACAGCATAATAATAAAACTGCAGCCGCACCGATAAAGAACTGCAGTCCCACCGATCTCTGTGCGCTTTTTTCACGATTCGTTGTACGCGCCGTAGCAAGGATCAAAAGTTTACCAACAAAACCAGAAAACAAAAGCAGTAAGTTGAAATATCAGTCAGTATCCTGCACTGGCGATACTGGCCAGCTATGTATTGTGTTTATACCTACTTCGTTTCATCTTGTGTTGAATCGCAGTGGAAGATTAGGAACCTCTTCATCCACTCAAGCGCAAGTCAGAAGTGACGTCACCAGGCACTTTGGGCGTGTATCAGTACGTAACGTGTCACCTCTGAACTGGCATTTCATTTGCTATGGGGGCCCCCAGCCTTCCGATGCGACAGGCCAAACGTCATCCCCCCCTCCAGGTCTCATGATCTGCGTCGCAGGTGCCTGTTCTTCTTTTGACTTCCCTGCCAAAAATAAGGGTCTAGTATCAATCCGCAAAAACTAAATCCGGTTTAAAATCAATCCGCGGACAGTCCGCAAAGAGACACTCCGGTTTGCACAAACCGAGATTTTTCGGACTTCGGCTTAACGTCACACCGGAGAAAATCCCGGGAGGAAATCTCCGGTTTCTACAAAGCGGACATCGACAACTCCAGTTAAAGAGCGAACCATAGAAATTCCAGAAAGGCAATCTCCGATTTGCACATGTAGTGGTGTTGTACAGGCCGATGTTTCCAGATTATACTACATGCCAACTGCAACAACTGTTAGTTATTCATTCCCGCCATTTTGGAAATTCCCTCCCGGGGTTGTTTACGTCCAAATGCTCTGACTACTACATTTATTCTCCTTGAATGCTTTTTTTATATATACCTCATCCCGCCGAAAAAGAAAGAAAAGAGAAGAAAACGAATGAAATTAAAGTAGTTCACATAAAGTTCAGCTTTCAACCCCAAACGAAGTCCTTAAGATTCCCAGGTGGCTTTCTGGTTTTTCGGGGGTACTACTATGAGGTGGCGGTCTTGGGGATGTTCAATACAACTTGGCTCGGCACTGATGTCTTGGCATTGCTAGGCTCGGGACAGCTTCGTGATCAAGGCCTAGCATGCAGGTTTGGTCCTGGTAGCCCTGCTGGAAAAATATAAGGCTTACGAGAAATTCATGTGTTTAGTGGACACGAGGAAGATACGATTTCTCATTTTATACGAGAAGTGATATGAGATCCTCATTTAATTTGATTTCTCGTCTCATCTGAGATTCTCATTTGACACATGGACCCATATGATTTCCTTTTCCGCGAGATTCTTATTTAATCCATGGAGTCTCCGTTAGATAGTTATTGAACTGTTGTCTTCGTGTTCTGAAATACATGTTAAAGAATCATGTTTCGCATGAGGAATGAAGTTTCTCATTATTGCGAGAACATTTAAGGCGTCGGTCCAGACGTGTACGTTGATATACTGGCCAGAAAAATGAATCCCTCAGAAAGTCAAACTACCTTTATTCTGCAGTGCCAGAAGGGGAGAGAGGGCGCTGTAAGGGAGACAGTGTCTACAAAAGCGCCATCTCGTCTGCCTGTGCTGCTGCCTCTTGGCCCTTCTTGCGTAGGGCTTTTTTCCACCATGTCAAGGTGTCCTGTACATAGGTAGCCAAGGGTGTGTTCGTCTTCGCCAGCCTAGTGTCGACTTCTTCCTTGGGCCTGTTCCCAATGTAGGCACGTAGGGCAGTTGAAGAACAGAAACAGAAAAGGACTCACAATAATCAACATATGACTTCAATAGACTCCACATGAAACATATTTGCAGAGCCAATTAAAGGAGCAGTGCAAAGATTTCCGGACTTTGGTCAGACATTTGTGGAAGTTGCCCTTATTCGGCACTCGAAAAGTAAAGAACAAAGAGCCGTTTTCGCCTGCGTGTCCTAGCTGTGTAGAAAAAGAAATATTGGCATTTCTGGGACACCTCAACTAACTCGCAGTCATCAGGGTCAACAGCTCAATGACCTAATTAGGTTTACGCATATGTTCCTGTGTGATGATCTCTCGAAGTACTTTTATTCTCCCTCTCTCTCTGCTGACATTAGTGAGCGTTAAGCTGCAGCTTAGACCCGGGCGACGTCATGTAACCTTTTCGCCGTAGTTCCTTCAGCTGCCGATCGCGGCTGCAGATCGGGGGAAAACTAGACTTTTACTTTGCAATTACACAATGCAATCGCGACATTTCGATGCATGGAGAAGATTTCTGTATCCTCCGGTACACGATAAACAAATGTAGAAGTTACGATGCAAATTATTTTCATCTTAACATTGTTGCTTCATCTCTCTAACCAAAACCAATAATTTGTATCACTTGCCTCTGCATTCGGGATGCGTGCCATGTGCCCACATGCCTTGTCCATGTGAACAGAACTAACAGGTGGTGCAGCGATCTTTTCAAGCAAGTAAGGGGTGTTAAACTGTGAGAATGCGGAATTGATTGCCGACTTCACCCTGAGTTGCCTTGTAGAATTTACCATTGAGACCTTAATGATTATATCAGCGAGCCATTTTGCCACAGACTGGCACTACTTCTAGTGGGTCCGTGGTGCAAATATATCAACGATGTTCGGCCCCCCAACGACCACGTGCTATGAAAAAGCGATTTGTTTAGGGCTCGGCGATCGATCGATCAACCTTCCGATTAATCGATTAAGGCTCTAATTGCGATCTACCATTTTGACCGGTTAATGTTTTTTTTTTTTTTTTCTTATTTGGTACCCGAAAAATATTAACTTCCTAGATTTTTCTTTACTTTCTCTCACACCACTACCACGATCGTGAACAAACACGGGAACTCGCTCCTGCTGGGGAATGTAAATAAAATGTCTTATATTGGAGTAGGAGCAACAATCCGGGAGTGTCTTTGAACCGCTTGCTAACAGAACCTTGAACTACATATCCTCAGTATAAAATGTACATTGCGCCGTGTTTAAGATTCTCAACAAAGTTGTCAAAATATAATTTAATAGTTTCGTATTTTAGAGATATTTGTCTGAAAATCAACGCGACCGATCAGTTTACTAAACGGTGACGATTAATCGGGATAAAATGTCCGATCCACGCCCAGCCATGGTTTTAAAAATGTTAACAGTTTTTGTCTGCCGTTTATGAACAAAAGAATGATCATGTCGTATTACACCTGAGACTGCGGTGGAAGAAATCGGAAGAACTTTCAGTAGAAGGAACAGACGTTCTCTGTGTCTGAGACGTTCTCTGTGTCTGTTCCTTCTTCTGAAAGTTCTTCCGATTTCTTCCACCGCAGTCTCAGGTGTAATACGACATGATTAGCTACCACCAGCTCGCCTGCACTCTCACCGTCTTTTCACAAAAGAATGATGTTTCTGAGGTGCATAGATAACACAGGCCACATCTACACAAATAGGTGCTCAAACCTCACTTCCATATCCCTTTAACGATGTAGAAAATCCACCAGCTTGCCTATACTTTTTTTCATTTTAAGTAACGCTATCTTGCACAAATGCAGATTTCCACGTCACACTCTGTCGTTTGCCATGATGAGAACTTTTGTTTATTTGAACGTTATTACTGAATGGTATATTCGAAGTTACACCGAACTATTTTTGATTTCTTGGGCGTCATGGGCTGCTTTGTGCCCTCAGGAGACTACTTGATAAATCTGCGGGAAAGATTCTCTATCACGCTCTGCACCAACAGCTCTTCTTGGGTCAACAAGGATAGGGCGGTATTCCGTACCATTTTCGAGTCCGTACCAGGCTTCTTAACGCAGTAATTGAACTGTGCTGCCATCATGAACAGGCCAGCGCCCAGGTCAACCTGTGGAAAAGTGAGAATTACAATACTTTAGATCGGTGAAAAAAGGATACATGTCTGCCATACTAAAAATTTGATTAGAGCAGAACCTTGTTGATAAGCTCTCCCAGCCCTTACATCCAAGAATAAAGCTTCTTTTCAACTCTTTTAAGGTTATGTGCAAAACGTTCTTGGTTCTTAGGTCTGAAAAGGTCCAGTTGATGCAGCGAGCACAATGCAATGGGCTGCCCAGTTGTGGTCATCTTCTGATTGTTCTGCTTTCTTTTTCTGTCACCAATTTGCCCCTCTACACTGTTTTCATGTCCTTAACCTAACCTTTGAAAGGCGTCTTCCAACACCCCATTTACCTCTCCACCTTTTTCTACAATGCACACGTCTAACGTCTGTTGCCGTGTTTTTTTTTTTTTTTTTTTTTTTTTGTTTTTGCATTACTAATGCCATTATGACATTGCAGAGAAGGCAAGCTCTCATTTTTAAAAAGTAGGTGGGAAAACCATTGCCGACCGATTTTTCTGTCATCAATTGGACGTTTTGGCAGGAATGTCACTCAGCGGTTTTGAGTCCATCTATAAAGTGGCTGAAATTTGAGACGCCATAAAAGCTGTTGTATGATATTTCAAGGCTGGCTCGCTCCCACAAGATTGTATGCAATAAACTATGTGGTTGCTTCACAGTTGCATTGCTCTATATGTCCCGTTCGGATATCGTGCATTTTTTGTGGGGTAAAAGATTTCCTTACGAGCAAAAATAACAATCTAAAAACTTGATAAAGAAAACGAATGATGGCATACCATATTTAGTACGTATCGCGTTTTTTCGAAATAGTTCTTCAGTCTTGACAAACGCTTACACCTTGACAGCGTAGAAAATAGTTTATATCGCCGACATAAAATTCTCTGGAAATATGGAAAAGAGCACACGCGTGAGGATAGTCGAAGTATTTGTTTATGTGACTCTACAGATAAAGTTCCGGGCTATCATTCATGTCCTGATGAAATTCGTGCACAAACTTTTAGCAAATGTTACTTAAGTGGTCAACAATCTTATCGATTTGCTGATGAACAGCTGACCTGCAAAGATTTTTTTTAACTGCTGTGAGAGCAGGTTTTCGTGATATTTCGGGAGCGATTAAAGAACCGAATCCGATTATTTTTCGACAGGTGAATATGATGTACCAAAATTTACTATGAGAGGCCGTGCTGAGCTCATCATTCCCCTATTGAATCATGTTTTTAACATTCCACTTAGTGCAGTTGTTTTCCGTTTGCTCTGGAAGAAAGTCATTGTTGTCCCGATTTTGTAGAACGGTGATGCCTTTAATGTTACTAACTACCGTCTTCTTCCCTTGCTCTGGGGTTTTCCTACGGTTTTCGAGATGGTTGTGCGTAAAACGAGTTTTTTTTTTTTTTGCCAAAATTAATACCTGCACTGCATAGTTTTCTAAACGGTAGGTCTGTTGAGCCCAATTTGTGTACTATTTTAGTTTACTATGCATCTTTTGTTTATGAATAGAGGTCAGAGGTCAGGTGGATACGATTTGTCTTGATATGTCAAAACCACTTCATAAAGTCAGTCATGAACCGCCCTTGCATAAATTATTTTTGTATGGTGTTGTCTAGAATTATGTAACTGGCTCAAGCGCTATTTTCTTTTCGCTTAAATACTGTGCGGAATTTCTACAATTCCCCTAAAGTGATTTTTTTCTTTGTTTTTACCTTTAGGTGTACACCAGGGATCAATTCTGAGTCCTCTTTTGTTTTTGATATTCAGAAACGATATAGCGTGGTGTCAAACATGCTTAGCTGCTTCTATTTTATGCTTTACCTCCTCCTAAATTGCGTCTAACGGCGTAAAAATTGCACGAAACAAAACAAAATGTTTCTTGTAAAAACTATTTTTAAAAATACGTGTCCTATATAAGCCGTGACCCATACAACCACCAATTTTTTTTTTCGACATACCATAGTATCAGAAAACTTCCCAATTAATATTTTGCTGCAGTCACGTATATTTTTCATAAACATAAAAAAAACCGCAACGACTCGAAACCTAAATTTGGGCATGGAGTTCGGTGAAATATAAAGGAGGAGAGAGTGCCGAAGTCACGTGAATACACCCGACCGTGCGCTTTTTTTCCCTCCATTTTTGTTTGTTTTTTGACCGCGCGCAGCAGACGACATGCGTTGCGCGAACCGTTTTCCCTGCGATTCCTTTGTAGTTATGTTTGTTTTGAACATCAGGATGATTTGTTTTGTGCATTGAAGAGCTCGAAATGAGTAGTGTGTGCCCATGGTGAATTCTCTTGATCGGCTCCGAAAAGAATAGCCCCAAGATTTTGCGTGAGAAGCTGCTTTGCATGTCCTGCATCCGAAAGTGGCATTGTGCGACAAAGTCTGCACACGCTTCCAAAAAAACAACGGAATCGGGACCAATGACTGGCTACAATTCCTGTAGAACAGTTACGGGCACCTCGCAAAACGGACGCTACCCGATTTATATGCTCCGTGCACTTTCTGGAAAGTGACTACGTACATTAAGTTCGTAGGTGTCAAAAAAAAAAAAAAAATCCCATACCATTTAGTTCAGCAAAGTTTCGTCGTCAAAAAGTAAATATTAAAAAATGTTTGACAAAAAAAAAAAAAAAAAACGGTTCGTACGCCCACCTTCGGGATTAAACCTGGGTTCACTGCGTGTGAAGCGGACACGTTTCCACTGAGCTACTTGGGAATTTTTCTTTCTTCTTTATTTCAAACAGCGAAAATGTCAAGTCACTTCAAAAGCTCTACAAATATTTTTCAGAACATGTGAAAAAAAAAACTCGCATATCAAGCAGCTCTTACAAAAGCCTAATCACTCGGGCTCCAGCTCCACACTCAGCAAATACAATTTTTTTTTTTTTTACAAAACTGAAGATGTAAAACTGCACTTCTTTCGCATTGGGTTCGGCGTGCCTGACGGCAGTATTCATAGTCGTGCAGCCGGTCGACTGTAGGTCGGAAAGTTCGCTCCCGATTTCCTTCCAGCAAATGCATTCCTGGCTCGATGTCCGGCAGCACCACGCATATGCCACATATAGTAAAGAAGTCGTACGCGTGCATATTCATCTCGAAGTACGCACTACGTCCTTTACGCTTCCGCCAGCAATGTATTCAGCCACGACAAGGGGCCGACGGCTCAGCGGCGTCTTTGTGCAAATCATCGTGGTAGTCGGGCGTGTCGTACAGGGTGAATCCCAAGTCTTTTGATCGGTCCATAATTTTTCTTTTGAAGGAAGACAGATTCGACGGTACCGCGAATGACAGATCTCAACTAGATATCCCATGCCCGTCGTCCGCGTCCAACCGCGAGTCCCACGATACGCTATTCGCGACTCCAGCAAAACGGACGCCGCCAAGCGGGAAAACCGGGAACCAGCCGGTCCAGGTCGCTCCGCGCCCCTCCGCGTCTCTGGTGGCTTTCGCGGAGACGCGTGTTGTTGGCGCGGTGGCGAACAATGTAATTTGACGAAGGTCCGAATATTTCTTAAGTTTGCCTGAGTGATCATTAGTGTGGTGAAGCCTCAGTTGATTGTTTTCTTCTACTACGTGTTTGGAAGCCCGTTTACTCCTCAGCACACGGTCGCGTGCTTTCGATTTCTTGGATGGGGAGGAATCACGGAAAAACTTTTTAATTTCTTGTCTGCCTCGAATATCATTCAAAGTGACGAATTCTTGGTAACTGATACTGGAGGGAACATCAATGTTGCAATCAAGTGAATGGGAAGGTTCGATAGCTGCTTTTCTTGAGTTTGGTTGTGTTCGGTTAGCTTCAAGTTTGAGCCACCCACGCCGGTCGGCGCGTCGGCTATTCATCTCGGCTGCTTTTCGCCGAAAAAGCCTCTGGACCACACTGAAGGAGTTGGACTGATTTCGCAATTACTTGATTCAGGAAAACTTGCTCGCTGCAAATGATGAATGAGGGAAATTATCCGTTTTCAAAAGGTGGGAGACAAGTCTCGCAACGTTAGAAGCTGTCACGGCATTTTGACCTATCGCACCTCCAATATTTACATTACGAGGACGTCGAAGCCAGCAGCAATATACGTCTACATTGGTCGAAGCAAAGTTCAATGCAGAGAGGTTCTGCGTGGATCTTCAATGAAGACTCTCTTCAGTTTGTCTTCGTGCTGCCGGCTATAGAACCATTTGGCTAAGTTTAAGTAGTATGTCTCCGTCTGTCAAATATACTTTTATTCAGCAGCTCACCTAATAGCTAGTCAAATAAGCTCGTATTTCAACCTGAAGGATATACTAATATCGCTTTAGTGGGACCAAGAGCGTAATATAATACATAACCCGCTCGTCAAAATGACTTCCCGATTGCTACTAAAACCTGAATTGAAATACGAGTATCAGCTGCTTAGTGGGGCGCCGGCAGGTTAACATGGTCCTTGGCTCAAGAAGCGGTTGCTTAATTTTCGTAATTTTCCTGCAGCCTGTGTTGTTGGCCGAGCAGACAAATGGAGTTGTTTCGTAAACGCGTATACGCACAAAAGCTCGATTTCGCGGACAGATAAGTCGCATGGTCGAGCCATGGGAGTTAGCTGAAAAGTTACTCTCTGTGGAACAATTCTATAGTCATCGCCACTTTCCTTAGATGATCCAAAATGATTAGTATATTACCGTCTATCCGGAGCCCATAGTTTCGGTTTTGAACGAAATCTCCGAAACGAAAGTTTGACACGAAAAGAACAAAAAAACACCGGCAAAACAGAACTATGCTTTGCAAGTTTATCTGCACCGGCTACACTTAACCGTCTCAGTTCAAATATTTATAAAGTTGGGCATTAAACAAAAGAAAATCTGTTAAATTGAACGCGCCACCTGTTCAGGCGGCCCGGCCGAGCCGCCGCGACCTGGACTCAGCCGCCATGTTTGTTTGGTGGCGGCGCCCCCTATACGTCGCTGGAGTCGCGAATACGAAGCCGTGTTGAAAATTACGCAGCGAACACATAAAGTGCTTCCGGTTCTCTGTGCAAATGTCTTTTTTTTTTTTAGAGCGCAGCTTTTAGGGGCCCGTTTCCGGCTTGAGCGGCGTCGGCGTCGGCGTCGCCGTCGCCGTCGGCGTAACCGCGCGGTGCATTATGGGAAATGTCCCATAATGCACCGCGCGAGCCCCCCACCGGGGTCACGTGACCTCGTGGGGGGGGGGGGGGGCACGTGACCCCCCGAAGTCACGTGACTCCCTTGTGGTCACGTGACTGCCTCCTCGAGGTCACGTGACACCCGAGGTCACGTGACCCCCGCCGATGTCGCGTGACCCCCCGATGACGTCAGCGTCACTAATGACGTCACCGGCATCCACATCGTCATCGTCATCACCAAAAATCCACAAGCCCGAGGTCCCCCTCCGCCCCATTATGGACTTCACTACTTCCCCACTACGTGCAGTTTCGGCGTACCTGCACCAGCTCATCTCCCCCCTTACTGGCACCACGGACACATACTTGCGAGATTCGAGTCACTTCATCGATCTCGTCAAAGGACTAAAGGTGAACGCCGACGAATCTCTGGTTTCCTTTGACGTCGTGTCACTCTTCACGAGTGTGCCGGTGCCCCTGGCACTTTCTGTGGCCAGGACGGCCCTTTCCGCCGATTCCGGGTTAGCAGAACGAACCTGTCTGTCCGTGGACGAAATCTGCCGCCTTCTGGAGCTGTGTCTCTCGAGCACATACTTCTCGTTCAATGGACGCTTCTACAAGCAAACGAGTGGAACTGCCATGGGAGCTGCGATCTCCGTTACCATGGCCAACCTCACGATGGAGTACATCGAACAGAAAGCTCTTTCTTGCTTTAATCCAAAGCCCAAGACCTTCCTCCGGTATGTGGATGATTGTTTCTGCATCGTCGAAGCCAGTGAGGTTGAGCGCCTGTGCCAGTGTTTGAACTCCGTTGAACCGTCGATTCAGTTCACGGTGGAGCGAGAGACGGACGGCGTGCTCCCGTTTCTGGATGTGAGCGTCAGGAGAGCTTCTGACGCGCTCAACTTCGCGGTATACCGAAAACCTACGCACACCGGTAGATACCTGGACTTCGAGTCGTATCACCCCACATCGCACAAGGCCTCAGTGGTCAGCGCCCTTTTCCGACGGGCGCTGTCCGTGTGTTCTACGGAGGAGGCCCTACGAGAAGAAGTTAAGAAGATCAAAGCTGATCTAGTTAACAATGGTTACCCAAAGCGGTTCATTAACGACATCTACAAACGCCTACGCCGCCCCCCTGTGACTCCGACCTCGAGACCGTCTAATCGGATCTGTCTCCCTTATGTGAAAAATGTGAGTGAGACCGTCGGACGCGTCCTTCGGAAACACGGCATCGCCGTCTCCCACAAGCCCGTGTCTACCATCCGTCAGCGGCTTCCTCTCCCCAAAGACAGACCAGGAAGGGAAAGGGCTCAAGGACTCGTGTACCGCGTGCCGTGCGCGGATTGCCCGGTCGCTTATGTGGGGGAAACGAAAAACTTCCCGGATCGTATTCGACGACACAAATACGACGTGAGAAAGAAAGATATTGAGGCCAGCGCCCTGGCAGAGCACGAGCAAAAAACGGGGCACTCTTTCTCCCTCGACGAGACTCAGATCGTGGCCACCGAGGGACATTGGAGGAAACGCCTTCATCTGGAGTCCTGGTTTATCCAAACAACGAGTAAGAACGTGAACCGGTCCAAGGGCACTCTCCCAAGCGCGTACGTGTCTGGACTTCGCGCCCTCTGGGGTAAACCTTAGCAAGGTCAAACGCCCGGGCAAACCTTTCACACCGCGCCCCCTCCCCCGCGCCCTCTGGGTTAAGCCTCAGCAAGGCCAACCACCTGGGCAACCTTCCCCGCCGCGCCCTTACCTACAGTCACCCGTGACCAAGGGACTGAGCGGGTCCCGAAACGTCGGGTTTATGTGTTTTTTAAATAAAACTTTGGTTAGAGTCCGCAAAAACTCTGTCAATTTCTTCCTAACCAGACAGACCTCTGTCAAAAATGTTTCCGTTTAAACATATATCTTCATAGTGTATTCTCAATAGTTTCTTGGGAGGATTTCCACAGTTTTAGAATGTTCCTCGAAAATTATGCGGAAGTCCACAATTGCAGTTGTATTTTACGCCGAGCTACATACACTACATTTCGTGGACGTTCTTCGTCTGTCATCTAATAAGACCCCATCAAGAGCATTACGATTGTTGAATATCGATAGTTTCTTGATATTTCACAATAAACAGTTCCACGATAGTCGACTAGCGATACTATGCTATCGGCTTTCATGATAATCGACTATCGATAGTTTTACTATACTATACTATCGATAGTAGAATCGATGTTGTGCATTGGAGAGCAAGATTTCCATGCGGTTTTCGGTTGATACGCGAACTCAGGTTGCGTAAGAAATGCGTGGCGAAAAACACAGTAACCTGAAAAGTAAACAAAAAATAAAAGAAAGAAATGTTTTCTAGCAATTCGCGGAGTTGAATTGGACCGAAATAATTGTTTTTTTTTTTTTCGTTCTTGGGCAAAACTGATCTATTCTTTTTGCGGTGTTTTGCTCATGTGGGAAGTCAAAAAGCGCAAGAAGCGCAAAGCTCTTTAACGTTCCATTATCAAGCTTTTCACATAACGCTCGTCTTCATAATTTATAAAATTCGTCTCGAAAACTCAAACGAAATGAACATGGTAACTATAAATTCTACTGGATTTCTGCTCTTACGTATTTCTTTAACTAGTGCCCACATTCGTCCCAACCATTTCTCGGGGACCGGAAGTGACGTATCAAAGAAAATATAACACCAGGACATACCCAATTTGTACGTCAGCAAAAGTGACCAATTATTGAGCCTGTTTGGTAGCAAAACGGCGAGTTGGGCTAGTTCGCTTTTCATTTCGGACTAAGTGCAAAAAAAAAAAAAAAATGGACAAAAAGAGATATGGACACCACGCCTAGTGTTGTCTATACCACTCTTTGTTTTTGTTTCTTCTTTTTTTTTCTTTGACATTCAGTTTAAACCTGTTTGGTGTTTCTTGTCTTCATTTTTTTTAAAGCTGTGTGCAATTTACTTACGCCTTAATTTTATTGTACAACTGATCGGATATTAAAAGCGATACAAAAGCCGATGGATATTTTAGAACCTGCACTAGTTGCCATACTAGGGCGCATCTAATCTGCTTTCAAAAAAACTCAGCGGATTTTATAATCTGTTTGAAATTAAAGCCTAGCACCGGGAAGAGGAGGGGGGACCCAATTAACAGTTACAGCTACAGAAAACAGAAAAACAGCTTCGATCTCTGGTAGCAGAGACTGCAAAGACCAAAACGTTTTCTCCTCAGAAACACAAACATCAAGGCGCACCGCTCTTCTGAGCATTGCTAGACAAGGAGCCGCGGCTTTTAATTAGGGGACGCTAACGTGTTACAGTTTTGGGAAGAGAGAAGGGAACGCCATCCAGAACTCTACCCATTGGCGCAAGTAGCCCTTGGAGTGCCTGCGACCCAGGTCAGCGTAGAGCGAGCTTTTTCGTCACTGAAGTTCATTCTATCGTCTCAAAAGTGCCGTCTTTCCCCGGATATGCATTCTTTGCTCAGCTGCCTGACATTGAACTGCGCTTTCACCCACATCCCACGGTGCCGCAGCACTAGCTCGTTCGTTCCACACCGTAATGTGAGCCTTTGCTTTCTCTATGTCTCAATTTTATAAAATATGCATAGTTTATCTTTTGCTGTAGTCATTTGTTTACGTAGCATATGAGTACGAACCGGTTCAAACCGGTTTGAACCTTTATTCTTTCACTCCGGAGTTGAACCGGAGCTGAACCGTTTTCTCTGAACCGGAACGAAAACCGGAACAAAAAACATTTCGGTTCGACACCCTGGTTTCAATGTAGTCGACGATCGATAGCACTATCGATAGCTTTTCACTATACAAAGTTATATTTGGCTTCCACTATCGATAGTATCCATACCACTGTCGATAGTTTGCATCACTAGTGTATCTGTTCGTTGGTGCGCGCATGACGCTCCACGTGCATCTGCGTGTTCGCGTGTATGTATGTACGTGCGCATGCACGCGTCTGTGAGCGTGTGTGTCCACGCGTGACCATGCGTGTCTGTGCACGGATGCGCGTGTGTGTACTTTCGTTGTGTTCAGCTGTCGTAGATAAAGACACTGGATCCTGGGAAAAATGCGCCAAGCTCTCCTCAATGTCGCTATTTCGGTTCATGGAATGAGCAGTTTTTCATTGACCTCACCATTCTTGGTGATCCGATTTAAATTCGCTGGTGACGGGCAGCTTTGTAGAGAAGTTTCAATGCCTTCAAGCGGTGGTTGGAGACATTAAAAAAACATTTGTATTGAAAGACATAAAAAGAGCAATATAATTTTGAGATATCTGCAGAGATATGCCTTATAGATAACTTGATTGCATACATAGTGCCAAAGACGCTTATCTTGGCGATGAGAGCTTTCAAGACGATGATGCTCAAAAGCGAACTTGGACCCGATCAGAACGACCCTTTCCAAGCTTCGCAGGTTTAAACGGACCCCGATGGCGATTGTTAAAGCAAAGAGAAACCAGTCAATCAGCTGGCGTGGTTTAGTTTTCTGTATGTTAGTATTTGATTGTGTCCGACTATCTGCCAAGGAAGGTAAGGCCGCTATATTTCCCAGAATCTAATGACCTTAGTCTTAGATTCTGAGAGAAAGATTAAAATTGCTGTGCTGCTGTCCTCCGAAAAGAATATTGTAACGGGAACATACTGTAATAAACAACTGAGCCTAGCGAATTCACGTATTGTAAAGGCTCGTTCAACTTGGGTTGACATTCACGCGAAAACAGCCACCATTCTTCCAGGATAACACAATAGTATTACATGTAAAGAAGCTTGACAATCGCTGAAAACACTTTCTTTGTATTCATAATTTTGCGTCATGCCGATGCAAATTATAATGAAAAAAATCATCAAAAATATACATGAAAGGGAGCAACGTCCGTCTAGCAGAGCGTAAAGAATCCTCGGAAGGTACAACGCAACAATGACTGTTTACACTGCACCTGGATGTGAACAAAGAAGATGATAAAAAAAAGTCAAAAACAAAGACGACGAGAAGGAAAAAACTCTACAGGACGAAGCTGTGCTTGGAACTGAAGCTTTATTAGTAAAAAAGCTTAAAGGAAAGCACATATGCAAAACAAATAACAGACACCAAAAATCACCACCTACTCATCTATCAAGCACGACAGTATCATAAGCGCTGAGTATCCTCAAAACCACTTTTCATAATTGCTTGCAGAAGGCAAACCTCTTTATCTGACAAAGCCACCGACGGAGCGCTGACACATAGATCCCACAAATGAAAATAAAAAATGCTTTTATAATTTCTTGTTGCTTTTCGCTGCGTCTGGCCAGGACATCAACTTTACGGAAATCCGGCACCCAATCGCATCTACAAGGTGTCATAAAAAAAAATTACAGGTTTTTTTTTTGTTTTTTTTTTTACCACAAAAATAAACTAGGAATCACCGAACGCTCATTCTCCGCCCTAAGGTAGCGCTAGAGGCCACAACCAGATGTCAAAGTTTCAGCCCCACACAGTGCCTTATTCAAAAATTACTAATTATTTTCTGAAAATTTCAATAGAAAAATGGAGCCCATTTTTGCCCGTTTTCGGTTTCTGGTGCCATTGAGCCCATGCATGTATTCAAAAACTCCGTCGGGCGCCATTTTCCCATTGAAATTTTCAGAAAATCAGTTATAACTTTTCAATAAGGTGTCCGTTCGGGCTGAAACTCTGGCATCTGGTTGTTACCTCTAGGGCTACTTTTATGCGCAGAATGAGCGTTCGACAATGCCTAGTTTATTTTTGTGGTAAAAAAAAAAAAAAGTTTAATTTTTTTTTACACCCTGTACTGCAATGTGTTGCTTAATATGCCCCAAAAGTGGCCCCCAGTGAATAGGAATGCTCTCTAAGCATGTTACTGAGACATCTCCCCGTCTGCCCCACTTAACACATATTAGACGATATGGGGATTTCGTAAAAAAACGGGCGAAACACACGTCACACACCGTTCTCAGTCCGCTGTAGTACGGAAGCCTTTTTGGCGACTAGACCCGTCACCAACCCTAGAACACAATTGCCTCAATTTTTGAGGCACCGAGAACACTACTGATATGCCGACCCTCCCTCCTACTTCCTTCAGGTGATGAGAGACCCGATATAGGTACAGAGCGATTACCATGCGTTTTCCGTCAATTTTCCCTTTAGCCTTCTCCACACTTTTGGCCTTCTTCAAAAAGGAACTTGCTACCTTCGTCAAAAGGCTAACTCGAAAACCCGACATCATTAGCCTCCCTCCCTGCTCCCGGAAACTGTCATCCGACATGTGAAAAAACAACTTCTTAAGAGCCGAAGAAAGACACGCGACAGCAATCCGTCCTTTCACAACTTTGGAATGTGAAGACCGTTAGTCCAGAATTGAGCAACTGGAACGACAGTGTAGTTGCTCTCTTACCTTATTAAAAATGGAAACAGGTTGACGGGTGGTGTCATTTTAATACTTGTCATCACATCAGGTCCCGGTCCAAAGTAGTCAAATCAAATCTCAAGATGTCGCTGGGAGAACTGTAAGTTTATAAAATGCATGGAGCACGAGGTCTATTCTGTTTAAAATGTTATAAGCTCCCCCCCCCGGCCCCTCCCCCTCCCGTCTTACGTCGGCCCTCGACCTATTCGGTGCGGGCCATCTGGGCCCCACCCACAAAAGAGTTTGGTACCACTGGTATAGTGGCTCAAGGAAAATTGCTTTCATTAGAATTGTGTTTAACTTCCTCTCATTCTTGAGGCTTTCCATATGTTACACTTCAAAATCTTATACCACTGTTCAGAAAAGAATATAAAAAAAAGAATAATGGCCTCCCGGCAGCAGGGATAAAATTTCCGCAGCTTTTGACGCAAATATTTTTTGAACATCTCTCATAGACAGAGCGAAATTCAATTGTTCTTATTAGCTCGTTGTCCCGGACTTTGAGAACAATGCGTGTGACAGGCCGTGTCATTTTCTACAAAAAGAAATCGATAAAAAAAATGCTTTCTTTACACCGGTGAAGCACTATATAAACCCACTCCGAGATCTGTAACTACATCATCGACATCTACCGTCCAAGATGAAGGCAACCTTTGCAGCCGTTTGCTTCCTAGCTACAGTGGTGTGCACTATTGCGGTGCTGCCTGGTAAGTCTGTTACCGAAGTCGTTGCATTTTTACGACTCTCCAGCTCTAAGATATTTTGCTTAGGATCGCAATCTGCATCACAATTGCCGAGCTCTTACATCGAGCTCTATTGCTTTGTACCGAATCAACGTAAACCAACGAAAAAATTTCGTATACCTGAGCCGCCAGATTTAGTTGCTTGGTCTTTCTGTGAGAACCGGATTCTTAAATGCAACGTAGCTTGGTCGGAAAGGAAGTGTTGGAAACAAAGTAAATTTTCAGGTTTATAATGCATATTCGAGGATACTAACTGCCATCGGCCCCAGTAACTGCTTCACTAGTTTGAAACATATGAAACACTGTTTATTTTATCATGAGGAAGAATGTAACCAATGCAAAAAACTGCTTTTATGCAGACTGACAACCCCTCGGTACCCCCAGAAGGCAAAAACTAACGCGAGACCAAAAAGGAATCACAAAAAGTTAATAATATTATATCTTAACAGCTGCGATTTTTGTTGATATTTTTTTTTGGGGGGGCGGGAGGGAGTGGGGGCGTTTTATTTTTTTTTTCAATGCCACCTAATTTTTTAAACGGTGTTCTCGTGAGCGCATTTAATGGAGAGATTTTACAAAATATAAAACTTGCAGTATTTTTTTTTATAAATGGTTCTATTAAAGGAAATTCAATCAGCGCTGTGTGATAACATGGTAAAACACTCGTAAATCGTATTAGAATTTACGTAAAGGCAAAGATCCGAAAACAACAGAAACTGTTTGCCGGTCGAAAGTAGAGTGTTTTTTCCCTATTCGCAGACAAATTCATTTCCCCGTGCTCGACATAACCTATCAGGGCAGAGTTGATCTCAGGTCGAAACCATTTTTCGTTAGTGCGCCTTTCTTAAATTGTTATATATAATGATTTTATTCATATTCAATATATCACCGAATTTCCGTGCAGAGAAAATCTGCAGAGCACCACACCCTGAGCCAGTCTGCGCCCCTGATGCCCCGATTAAATCAATATTCTACTTTAACGACCGCACCCACCAATGCGAGAAATACACTGGATGTGGAGGGGGTCTCAATGACTTTGAGTCCCTACGTTCCTGCAAGGATGCCTGTCCTTACGGTAAGTTTTGCGCATATTCTTTTCTTTTTTTCCATTTAAGACGGGCCGCAGTCCACGCAGTTGTTTTGCTACGGAGGTTTGTGACGTGTCACGTATTAAACAAGTATTACGCTTACCTGTATCTTAGAACTGCCACTACACAGTCTGTTTTAAAGAAGCACTATTGTATCAGATAACTAAGCGCAGTCTTGAAAATTATAATTGCTGTATTAGGCTGTACATTTCTTGCTATATCAGTATAGCACTACATCGTGAGCCTCCTTGTACACCCTGCAAAATTGCTGCGCGTCTACTTCCCCTTAAAACACTCAAAGAGCCAATCATTGCGATGTAGGAAATCAGGTCAGCGAATGATGAGGCGGAACATCTGTTCAGACCTAGAAATGAAGTCTCTGCTGTGACATTACGCAACGCATTGCATTCCTGCTTGCATTGCGTAATGCCACAGCGGAGACTTAAGATTTAGGTATTGACGGAGGTTCCGCCTCATCATTCACTCAGCTGATCTTGTAGATCGCAGAGATATGCTCTTCGAGTGTTGTGCGGGTAAGTGGACGTTAAGGCATTTCTTAGAGTGTATAGTGGAGTAACATGGTTATAATATGAGAAAAGAAGGCGAAAATCGCAATCGTTAGAATGTGAAATATTTGAGCATATCATTAAAATATTATTGTGTATGGCATATGAAATAACGATTTTACCCTTGCTCACCATGAATATTGTTTGCCTAACGTCAAAGCTCTTCTTGCTACTACTCTTTAAGTGCACTTAATGATAAATATGGCCAAATCAGACTTTGGTACCAAGCTGTGCATTCTGCAGGCTATAGGAAGCTTCTAATGACTAGCATCTCCTACTGGCATCTTAAAAAGATAGATGGTAAGATTATTTCAAGGGTCGCTCTCATCGGTCCCCAAACAATCATGTCTAATTTGCGTTTCTTTAGTACAAATCAAGGAATAAAAAGAAAAAGAAAAACAGACGCGGTTTACGCTGAGTGACATTTGTATTCTCGCGCAGGTAAAAACAAGCCGAGGTCACCGAAGAACTCAAAGTCTGCTCGCCAATGATTCGGTAACTCTCACCAACCAATGTTGCGAGATAAACAAAACCCTATCCGTCATACGAGCAGCCTGTTATTCGTTTATTGTGCATTGCATCACGCAATCTAACGGTCTTGTAGTGAATGTGTGCTGCGTGATCTTCACCAGCATTTACTCCTCTGTAAGAAGCCTGTTTGTATCCTAAAAAAATACTTGTGTAATGAATTGCTCGACCAAATTATTTTCTTTTCAATTACATATATGTTCCTGGTTGTATTAGACCAATTGACTGTATTATGTATATATTAACACAGGTATATATATATATATACGTGTGTGTTTTATTGTGTCCCACACAGCTGCTAAGGCTTTAGGAGGGTTACACTTGCGATGTGCGACTCAGTATCACACTTCTTTAAACATGCAAGGGTAGTGAAAAAAGTGCAGGTCAGGTTTAAAGCACTTTTCATAGCTGGTCTAGATCCGAGTCAACGGTGGAATAGAGTTTAGTTTAAAAGGGTAAACAGAAACCCCAGACCGATTTTGTCGCTGGAGAAGATGAAGTGAGATTCTATTGCTTAAGACGGGAGAATCAATATCAGCGTTGAGCAGTTTATATTTAAAAAATAACATGTCGCGAAGAGACGAAATAACAAGTGTCTCCCATTGACGTACGTATTCATAAAAAACTCTAGGTCCATTGTTGCGATCATTCATAATTCTTAGGATTCGTCGGTGTACGCACTCTAGCCTTGCCATTCGAATGAGTCCCAGGGTATTCCACACAGTACAGGAGAACTTCAACATTGAAAAAACTAACGACCCGAATAGGTGCAGTATGCAGGTGAAACTGCGGAATCTACGGGTAATGCGTGCAATTACGCCAATGATGTGTAATTAATAATTGGTGAATTTTGAAACATGGCAATTAAAATCGGGCTGTGAGTCAATCAAATCACTAAGGTCGCGTACCACAGAACATCTTCAATATTTGAGCCACGTAATTTTAACGAATGAACGACAGCATATTCCTTAAGGGAGAAAGATACAGCCTTAGCTTTGGAAGGGGCTTGAAAGGAGCAAGCTTGTACAACACCACAGCCGAATCGCATCAACATCGTTGTGAAACAGGTCACAGTCAGCAGGCTTGCTGATACTACGATAGAGTTTCACGTCATCAGCGAACTGTAGCGTTTTTAAATTACTGATACAATCTGCAAGACTGTTTATAAAAATATTAAAAAGCAAATGTCCTAAGGATCGACCCTTGTGGTACTCCGAAATATATCACATAAGGATATGAGTTGTATCCTATGTTCAAAACGTCTGAACCACAGTGCTTTTATATGAGATTTCTAAAACCCCGAACCCCTGCGTTATATTTAGTATGTAGCAAAATGTTTCCTAGGCGCTTCAAACTTTTACGCTCGTAAAGCTTGTATATTTAATTCTTCACATGCTAAGCACGACAAAATTTGGCCGCAGAAACCACTATTGTTGGTTGTCCGTGAATTGCGATAGCTGCCGTCATGAGACTCGAGACATAGCTTACTGTGAATGCGACGACGTGAATTTTGAGTGAATATATTAATATGTTAATGGGCCAAGGCGCAATCATTAACATCAGTACGACTGCAACGCGCCACTTGGGCATTCAGTGATTGTTTCGTATCTGTGTAATCGTGTATTTTTTGTGTCTGTGTAATCGTTTAATGTTCAAGTTGTTTCCCCAGCATTATTGCAGCTTTGTGTGTGATTCTTATACTGTTTCTCCGTAATCCTTTAATGTTCAAGTTGTTTGACCATCATCGTTGTTCATGTAAGAACTAGCTCAACTGAAACCGTTAATTACTTTGCTGCTTGGGCACAAATGTGAATCTGTGCGTGCTGCCGATGCGTACCGCCGGCGCTCTTAACATTGCACACGCGCTCAGATGAAACCAACGTGCTTAATTTGCTCTCTAATTTCAGGGAAACCGAAAGCGCGCCTTCGCTGACTCAGGAGAACATCTTTGAAATAGCGGCCGGAAGACCCGACAAGGTGTTAAAACCTAATAAAATAGCGCATTAAACGAAAAGCGTTTTAGCCTTTGTTCTTTGCTTTCAGTTTCTATTGAAGACAGTCTCGTGATTACAGTCATTGAATTTATATCTCGCTCTTTCTGTTCTGTTTTCGAAGCGCTCAATAAAATTTGTTGTTGTATCCGAAATCGTTAGCGTCTGTCAGATTTGACATTCTTTTCTTTGAAAAAAAGCTTCGAGCAAGATAGATCAAGCATACTGCTCCTGGAAACGTAATGAGATATTGGGGACATTTTCGAAACATCGCTTTAATTCTCGTGAGGGATGCCTTTTTTGAAGAGCTGATACCAGGGTGTCGAACCAAAATATTTATCGGTTCGGTTCCGGTTCGGGTTCACGGCTTTCGGTTCGGTTCCGGTTCAGTTCCGGGGAGCAAAAAATAACGGTTCAAACCGGTTCGAACCGGTTCGAACCGGTTTGTACTGCTAAATTGAGAATATATTGTCCGCGTTGTTCTGGCAATATACACTATTTACGCAGTGAAACGATTAACCATATAGTTTCTTTAATCGTCCGTGCAATTTACTTTTGTTTTAGGTACTAGAAATATAAAATTCAGTTATTTAATTTCGACGCAAAAGCAGAAGAAAATCGACATTAACATACATAACGCCGTGTTCATACGACTCAACATCCCTTTGTTTACCAGTAAGATATATTTTACCTGAATTAGAATGTTTAAGTACAAGAGTAAAGAGTTGAGTTGTTAGTGCAGACATGTAAATAGATCAGCTTCTAATTTAGAACTATACTGTATTTTCCTGTCCTTTCTTCGTGTTTAAATAAAACTCTAAAGTTCAAGCTGATCTATTTACGCGGTATAAAATGTTGTCGTGAAGTGTGGTAGGTCGCCTAAAGCACCCGTGATTGGTACAACTTTGTGTCGCATTATTAAAAGTGAAATCGTGTCCTTGAACTAAGGAAATAATTACATCACATAAAATTATGAAATGAGCACCTCGTGGCCATATATATCATGAAATAATGTTTACGAAATACACTTCACAATATATATGTATATGATGACGACCCACCTGAGCTAAAAGCAATGGAATTTTCGAAATGTAACGAAAGTTTTAGGATAATTCTTTTCAGTCTACTTTTTTACAGAAACACCGAGCAGCAATCCAGATGCCTGCTGTTCTAACCAAACATTGTTTACACTCAGCACCGCATGCATGCGACTAATCATGCAGCAAGAAGTACTCGCAATCGTTCACTCTAATATACACGCACCTTCGCACTCAGATCGAATCTGGCCCAAAATGGCGCTTGCCCAACTGAACATTTTCTTATACAGAATAAGCTGGTATAGCCTGGCCGTTGAGGTTTGTTCTTGACAAGATGCCGGACAATTTAATTTGTAAATGAGCATCGCCCTTGCTAATTGATGATTTTAACACGATAGCCTTAAGGAGCTCATGTCGCAGAAAAGCCGATGTCGGCGGCGTGACTGAAAATTCCTGATTAGTAGATAGGTTGATGACGTCAGAGCTACATACCCTCGCGCAAGAATTTTCAACAACTCACAATGCTTACGTGAAACGTGACATCACGCGTGGATTGAAGAGTGATTAAAACATGACGTGTAATGCGAATTAAAGATCGCCTTATGTTTCAAAGGATTTCACTTTTAGAAGTAATTCCTTTGCCTTGAAAAAAAAAATAAAAAATTGTAGGCGGGATTCGAACCCACGACCCAGTGAGACGCTTTTTCACTAGGCCACGCGAGGCACGCTAGCGAGGAAAATGAGAATGCGATGCAAACGAGGCCCATCGACACTATCGCGTTCCACTTTTAAAGGCGAAGCTTAAGCGTCCTTCAAGATTCTTTTTTGTTAAGTAAAACGAAGTTGTATTTCACGTTCTACTCGACATGGCAGCTACTTAATTGGGCACCTTCTGACGGTTTGCGTACGTACGTCATAGTTCCGCCGCGCGCCCCTGTTTACTTTGTTTTTGTCGAGCCCACAGACACATAAAAGTCATGTTCACCACATAAAAGAGGCAATAGCAGACTTCTATTTGTTTGAGAAGTTACATGTGTGAGGAACACATAGTTATTTAAATTAGCTTCAAAATCAGAAATGTATGTAAGGCCGTCCCATATCACTTACAACGTGCCTGTCGAGGATAAAAACGTCGGAAAAGATTGGCAGAACACCTTTCAAATAATTTGGGGGGCAGTGCTTTAGGTTGGTCGGCCCTCTATTTATGTTGTCAAAAATTCAGTTAGTAATTAAATATATTTTATATTGATCAAGAAATTTTACTTTAAAAAGTTCACATAGCTGCTTGAGACCGACGCGGAAGGACGATACTCGAAACTACGCGAGCTGTGGAATCTGCTTAAAAGTGTTTTTCTGTTTGCTGATTGGCAGTGTGAAACATCGGTGGTACGCTAAAAAGTACTCTATGCTCACATGATGGATTGGAAGTCAAATACACGAAATGTTCAAAAAGAGAGAGATAATTAATGTTATTTGTTTCAAATAATCCCTTCCAGAACGCCTTACCGCAAAAAAGAGATGTGTAAAGATGCACGCAATAAAATTCGCGATTTTACATAAATAGCGCGAATGACAGACAAAGATTTTTAAAATCTCAGTATAAATTACATTTCATCAGCTTGCATGAGCTCGAAACTTCGCGAAATACTGCCTCCGGAGGCTAATGTTATGTTCGGTTTTACATGCACTTGTTCTGGGCCCCCACTTTACAGCACTATATGCTAGAATACTCATGCGCTCTAACATTTCTCTAGGCTGCCATATCTCATCGCGAGACTGCTATAAATACTGCACAACTTCATAATTAGGACATCCATTGCTAGTGTTGCGAACATCGCATTTCACCAGAAAGCTGAACTATTTACTATTTAGCATGGTATGCACGTGACATCATCACAGTATAGGCTGGTGGTCATTCTGATTTATTCTTGCTGAGAAAATCGAATTTGACGGTGCAGAAGGCACGCTGCAAGAGGTTCAAGCTCAGTGAAAGCCAAGTATTTGAAAGGCACGTATTATTATTCTTAGTGCATCGTCGTGAGGAACGGCGCGAGCGTCTGGCACGACAAAAACGTGCTTTTTGGCAAGAGCGTTTTTGCAAACAAAGTAGTTTCCGGGGTCACGCCTTTTGGTCTGCGCCAAAGATGCAGGGAAAAGGAACCTTTACAACACAGTATGTTTTTAAAACTCCCCTCTCTCCCCCTCCCCCAAACACACACACACAGACGCACTTATTTATACAGCGGTGCTGTTAAGGGCCAGTTTCCTCAGTGTCGTGTCCGTCAGCAAACAAATGATGACACTAAACTCTGGAAAGCTACCGCCATCTATAAATGACGACGGCAACCAGACAACCGGCTTGTTGTCTGATTGTTTCCGTCGTTCATAGAAGGCGGCAACCCCTCCAGCTTTTCTACTCTGGCTTGCCCACTTGCGGCCGGCCATTACTTCATTCCCACCATAGTACAGCTTTTCTGGTCTTCCTTCTTCACCAGAGTGGAAAGGCTGAAACTATTCTTGAGGATTTGCCTCCTTCGTTCGTGTTTGTTAATTCGACAATTTTATTTGACACTTGTAAACCGACCCTTTTCATTGCTTTTATTTAGCACCCTGTGAAGTTTAAAGGGGTCATGAACCGATATCGGGTTGGAATGTTCATAACTTTTCCGAGGCGTACTGGTCCCCTAGTCCAAGTGTAGTCGCAGAGGCCGCCACCAATTCAGAAGCTTCTAGTTCGCGGTGAAATTGCGAGGATTAAACGTGACTATTTCTTTTAGTCTTGCCTTCCCAAAGATTGATGTCGTCATTTAGGATCAAAATCACCCGCTTGTCGACAGTCGAGCGCGGCTCATGGATTGGACGGGAGCACTGCGTGAGCACCGTACATCGGCTCTTAACAATTAATGCCTCGGTGGACACTCGGGTAGTGGCTCGTGTCCAACCACTGCGGTGGTGAGAATAGTCGAACTCTAACAATCCCTGGAGCTCAGCACGCGTTTTCTTCCTTTAAAACCCCTGCGCGGCGATATGATTAATGTTGGCGGCATAAGATAGGCAACAGGCCACGTGGCCGCTTCTGGCTCCGAGTTGAGGGGATGAACGATGCTCATATTCCTCTAATTTTTTGGCGACTTCCATTGCCTAGAAAAAAGAGCAAAGCCAAGTTCAATCAGTTATTAACGTTAGGGGGTTATCCTGAGTAGTATTTAGTAATGTATAGAAATATTTTTATAGCTCATTTAAGCAACATCTAGAGGGGGTCGAAACTTGGGCAATAACTTGAGAACGACGCTTGTGTGAGACTTACAGTGACTGCCAACGTTCGGCTGTTCTTTATCGGTCACTAAAATATCTTCTTTTTTTTAGGTATTAATTCCGTACGCACATGTAGTTCTATGTAAAGTCATATTAATAAGTCGCATTTAGTCATTTCAAAACTTGTGAAAAGCTCCACAGGACTTTTTCCGAACATGTGAAAAAGCTCGCATATCGAGCAGCCTCTTACAAATGCCTAACTACTCGGGCTTTGCCTTACACTTAGCAACTACAATCTTTACTCTTTTTACAAAACTGAAGAAGTAGGACCGCAACTGCTTCTTTCGCATTGGGTTCGGCGTGCCTGACGGCACTATTTGTAGTAATGCAGCCGGTCGACAGTAGGTCGGAAAGTTTGCTGCCGATTCCCCTCCAGGAAAGGCACTCCAGGCTGGAAGTCCGCCGTCACCACGGATTGGTCACATATAGTAAAAAAATCGTACGCGTGCCAATTCATCTCGAGGTACGCACTACGTCCTTTATCCTTGCGCCAGCGATGTCTTCATCGACGACAACGGGGCGATGGCTCGGCGACGTCTTCGTGCAAATCGCCTTGGTAGTCGGGTGTGTCGCACGGTATGAATCCCGATTTTTTGATCGGTCCAAAATTTCTCCTTGTAAGACAGACAGATTCACCGTTACCGCGAACGACAGTTCTGAACAAGAGGTCCCATGCCCGTCGTCCGCTGCCATCCGCGAGTCCCACGATACGCGATACGACGCCGTGTTGCAAATTACGCAGTGAACACATAGAGTGCTTCCGGCTCTCTGTGCAAATGTTTTTGCTTTTCTTTTTTAATCAACGTATTTGCAGCTTTTTAGATGCCACAGAAATCGGGTTTCATATTTTTTGTATCAATATTGAGTGTGATCCTTCAATGACCAATGACTGATTAAATCTTGTGGTTGTGTCAGTGTGTCTAAACCTTAGAAAACGGCCCATGACCAAGGAGAAGAGAGTGAGCGCAACTTAAACCGACCAGTTCTCTATTGACGGTTTTTGGCCGGAAATAAAACAGATTTCGAGCCTCAAACTCTGTTCCGGGTAGTTGCATGGGCTCTCATATATCACGTACAACAAAAAACCTCATTGTCTTCAACCACGTCTCTGAGCTTGTGTATGTGGACGTGTGTGTGTGAACGTGTACGAGTAGGTGGGTTTGGGCTTTTTTGTATGACTGATGCAAAACAACCGAAAAATTGACTGTGGATGTCATACATGAAATTGAAAGGAAACAAAATATAGAATTGTATCTCGAAATATTAATTTACAGGTGAAACTGAGATGGCGGTTTTTGCTACTTTTCCTGCACATATATTTGGTATACCCTTGAGGTTCAGATATCAGGCACGCTTTTGTATGCCCGCATTTGTAAAACTATTTAGCATATTCAGCATTTGTTGTTGTCATGGAGCTAGGGAAAACTCTCGCTCAAGATATTTAGTATCAGGGTTTCAAAAGTTGGTGTCACGCTCGGGTTGCCTTTAGTATTCAATTAACCCATATTAATTTTCATGCCCTTGAACACTGATAGGTGAAAATAATCCCTGCGCTAAGAATCTTTTTTTTTTTTCCGCCGATGACCATTTTAACGAAATCTCGAAGGTCGGGAATTATTTCTTTATTTATTCCGCTTAATGTGCCAACAAACATCTCGAGCTCTTCTTAGTTCGCACATGTTACAAACAATAAAATAACGAATACAAACAAACAAACAAGCAGGATGTTATTTAGAAACTATAGAAGGAAATAAATAAAACTAAGGAGAACGGAGAACAACGAAGGACAGATGTTGGTCAAGCGGCCAACAATGATCTTCTAAAATTTAATAGGGGCGAAAACAATCCTAGATCACTCCTATCACGATTATATAGAAGCTGAAGGCGTGTCATCTGGGACTGAACACCAACTTTCTGCAGGTAGGAAAGAAATGAAAATGTTATACGCTTTTGAAGAACACTGAAAGAAATCGCACTTAAAAGTAAAGGTGCATCAGATGTAGCGTTCACTATCTCATACAAAAAAAAGTAATGTCTCGCGCTAATCTTCATTTGTGCAACGATACCAGGTCAAGCAGATGAAGTAAGTATTCATAATCAAAATAAATGCGCCTCCCAACCCATCTATCCTAAACAATTCGCACGAGATGACGCTGAACTTTTTTCTAAAATACATGATAGAGTCGATCCAATAATGCTCCATACGACTGAGCAGAACTCATGTTTAGACAAAACCAAGGCGCGAAATAGATGAATGATGCCAGGGTAAGTACAAAAATTCCGCGTCACACGGGAAATAACGCCTAGCACCTGGGTAAGAATCATACACAACTTTCGAAACATGCTCAGTAAACTAAAGCCGGGAATTAAACAGCAATCCCAGGTCACGAACGGTACCTGACCTCGCAAAAGCTGAACCTAATATAGTATACGAGTACTCAGTGCAGCTTGTCTTACGGGTGAAGGAAACAACCTTGGTCTTACTGGGGTTAAGTACCAAATTGTTTTTCAAGCACCAGTTTAGGATTGCCTGAACATCGTCTTGCATCCTTAGGCAGTCAGTAGTTGAATGAATTTCACGATAAATCATGAAGTCGTCTGGAAAACTGCAGCACCTTTGAAAGTTGAACACAGTCTACCAAATCATTGACAAAGATGTTGAGTAACAGCGGCCCCAGATTGGACCCTTGAGGCACTCCAGTATTTAAAACACATAAGGCAGAAAGTGACAGCCTATCAAGTTCAAATATATTATTCATAGTTTTTCAATAATATACAACATATATCTTCATAGTGTATTGTCAATAGTTTCTTAGGAGAATTTCCACAGTTCTGTGATTGCTTTCCGAAAGGTTTTAGAATGTTCCTCGAAAATTATGCGGAAGTCCACAATTGCAGTTGTATTTTACGCCGAGCTACATACACTACATTTTGTGGACGTTATTCGTCTGTCATCTAATAAGACCCCATCAATAGCATTACGATTGTTGAATATCGATAGTTTCTTGATATTTCACAATAAACAGTTCCACGATAGTCGACTACCGATAGTATGCTATCGGCTTCCATGATAATCGACTATCGATAGTTTTACGATACTCTACTATCGATCGTAGAATCGATGGTGTGCATTGGAACGCAATATTTCCATGCGGTTTTCGGTTGATACGCGAACTCAGGTTGCGTGAAAAGTGAGTCGCGAAAAACACAGCAACCTGAAAAGTAAACAAAAAAAATAAAAGAAAGAAATGTTTTCTAGCAATTCGCGGAGCTGAATTGAACCGAAATAATTGTTGTTGTTGTTTTTTTTCGTCTTAGACAAAACTGATCAATTCTTTTTGCGGTGTTTTGCTCATGTGGGAAGTCAAAAAGTCCAAGAAGCGCAAAGCTCTTTAACGTTCCATTTTCAAGCTTTTCACATAACGCTCGTCTTCATAATTTATAAAGTTCGTCTCGAAATCTCAAACGAAATGAACACGGTAACTATAAATTCTACTGGATTTCTGCTCTTATGTATTTCTTTAACTAATGCCCACATTCGTCCCAACCTTTTATCGGGGAACGGAAGGGACTTATCAAAGAAAATATAACACCAGGACATACCCAATTCGTACGTCAGCAAAAGTGACCAATTATTGAGCCTGTTTGGTTGCAAAACGGCCAGTTGGGCTAGTTCGCTTTTCATCTCGGACTAAATGCAAAAAAAAAGGACAAAAAGAGATATGGACACCACGCCTAGTGTTGTCTATACCACTCTTTGTTTTTGTTTCTTCTTTTTTTTGAAATTCAGTTGAAACCTGTTTGGTGTTTCTTGTCTTCATTTTTTTAAAGCTGTGTGCAATTTACTTACGCCATGATTTCATTGTACAACTGATCGGATATTAAAAGCGATACAAAGGCCAATGGATAGTTGAGAACCTGCACTAGTTGCCATACGGTGGTGCATCTAATCTGCTCTCAAAATAACTCAGCGGATTTTATAATCTGTCTGAAGTTAAAGCCTAGCACCGGGAAGAGGAGGGTGGGGGGGACCCATTTAACAGTTACAGCTACAGAAGACAGAAAAACAGCTTCGATCTCTGGTAGCAGAGACTGCAAAGACCAAAACGTTTTCTCCTCAGAAACACAAACATCAAGGCGCACCGCTCTTCTGAGCATTGCTAGACAAGGAGCCGCGGCTTTTAATTAAGGGACGCTAACGTGTTACAGTTTTGGGAAGAGAGAAGGGAACGCCATCCAGAACTCTACCCATTGGCGCAAGTAGCGCTTGGAGTGCCTGCGACCCAGGTCAGCATGGAGCGAATCTTTTCGGCACTGAAGTTCATTCTGTCGTCTCAGAAGTGCCGTCTTTCCCCGGATATGCATTCTTCGCTCAGCTGCCTGACATTGAACTGCGCTTTCACCCACATCCCATGGTGCCGCAGAACTAGCTCGTTCGTTCCACACAGTAACGTGAACCTTTGCTTTCTCTATGTATCATTTTTTTTAAATATGCATAGTTTATATTTTGCTGTAGTCATTTGTTTTCGTAGCATATGAATACGAACCGGTTCAAACCGGTTTGAACCTTTATTATTTCACTCCGGAGTTGAACCGGAGCTGAACTGTTTTCCCTGAACTGGAACGAAAACCGGAACAAAAAACATTTCGGCTCGACACCCTGGTTTTAATGTAGTCGACGATCGATAGCACTATCGATAGCTTTTCACTATAGACAGTTATATTTGGCTTCCACTATCGATAGTATCGATACCACTGTCAATAGTTTGCATCACTAGTGTATGTGTTCGTTGGTGCGCGCATGACCCTTAACGTGCATCTGCGTGTTCGCGTGTATGCATGTACGTGCGCATGCACGCGTCTGTGAGCGTGTGTGTCCACGCGTGACCATGCGTGTCTGTGCACGGATGCGCGTGTGTGTACCTTCGTTGTGTTCAGCTGTCGTAGATAAAGACACTGCATCCTGGGAAAAATGCGCCAAGCTCTCCTCAATGTCGCTATTTCGGTTCATGGAATGAGCAGTTTTTCATTGACCTCAACATTCTTGGTGATCCGATATAAATTCGCTGGTGCCGGGCAGCTTTGTAGAGACGTTTCAATGCCTTCAAGCGGTGGTTGGAGACATTCAAAAATAATTTGTATTGAAAGACATAAAATGAGCACTATAATTTTGAGATATCTGCGGAGGTAAGCCTTACTGAAAACGTGATTGCATACATAGTGCCAAAGACGCTTATCTTGGCGATGAGAGCTTTCAAGACGATGATGCTCAAAAGCGAACTTGGACTCCATCAGAACGACCCTTTCTAAGCTTCGCAGGTTTTAACGGACCCCGATGGCGATTGTTAAAGCAAAGAGAAACCAGTCAATCAGCTCGCGTGGTTTAGTTTTTTGTATGTTAGTATTTGATTGTGTCCGACTATCTGCAAAGCAAGGCAAGGGCGCTATATTTCCCAGAATCCAGTGAGTTTAGTGTTAGATTATGAGAGAAAGATTAAAATCGCTGTGCTGCTGTCTTCCGAAAAGAATATTATAACGGGAACATACTGTAAAAAACAACTGAGCCTAGCGAATTCACGCAATGTAAAGGCTCGATCAACTTGGGTTGACATTCATGCGAAAACAGCCACCATTCTTCTAGGATAACACAATAGTATTACGTGTAAAGAAGCTTGACACTTGCTGAAAACACTTTCTTTGTATTCATAATTTTGCGTCATGCTGATGCAGATTATAATGAAAAAATCGTCAAAAATATACATGAAAGGGAGCAACGTCCGTCTGGCAGAGCGTAAAGAATCCTCGGAAGGTACAACCCAACAATAACTGTTTACACTGCACCTGGATGTGAACAATGAAGATGATAAAAAAAGTAGAAAACAAAGACGACGAGAAGAAAAAACTCTACAGGACGAAGCTGTGCTTGGAACTGAAGCTTTATTAGTAAAAAAGATAAAGGAAAGCACATATGCAAAACAAATAACAGACACCAAATATCAGCACCTACTCATCTATCAAGCACGACAGTACCATAAGCGCTGAGTGTCCTCAAAAACCACCTTTCATAATCGCTTGCAGAGATCCCACAAATGAAAATAAAATATGCTTTTATAAGTTCTTGTTGGTTTTTCGCTGCGTCTGGCCAGGACATAAACTTTACGGAAAGCCGGCACGCACTCGCATCTACAAGGTGTCATAAAAAAAATTACCGGTTTTTTTTTTTTGTTTTTTTTTTTTTTACCACAAGAATATCTAGGAATCGCCGAACGCTCATTCTCCGCCCAGAGGTAGCGCTAGAGGCCACAACCAGATGTCAAAGTTTCAGCCCCTCACGGTACCTTATTCAAAATTTACTAATTATTTTCTGAAAATTTTAATAGAAAAATGGAGTCCATTTTTGCCCGTTTTTGGTTTCTAGTGCCATTGAGCCCATGCATGTATTCAAAAACTCCGTCGGGCGCCATTTTCCCATTGAAATTTTCAGAAAATCGGTTATAACTTTTCAATAAGGCGTCCGTTCGGGCTGAAACTTTCGCATCTGGTTGTTACCTCTAGGGCTACTTTTGGGCGCAGAATGAGCGTTGGACGATGCCTAGTTTATTTTTGTGGTAAAAAAAAAAAAAGTTTAATTTTTTTTGTACACTCTGTACTGCAATGTGTTGCTTAATATGCCCCAAAAGTGGCCCCCAGTGAATAGGAATGCTCTCTAAGCATGTCACTGAGACACCTCCCCGTCTGCCCCACTTAACACATATTAGACGATATGGGGATTTCGTAAAACAAACGGGCGAAACACACGTCACACACCGTTCTCAGTCCGCTGTAGTGCGGATGCCTTTTTGGCGACTAGACCCGTCACCAACCCTAGAACACAATTGCCTCAATTTTCGATGCACCGAGAACACTACTGATATGCCGTACCTCCCTCCTACTTCCTTCAGGTTATCAGAGACCCGATATAGGTACAGAACGATTACCATGCGTTTTCTGTCAATTTTCCCTTTAGCCTTCTTCACACCTTTGGCCTTCTTCAAAAGGGATATTGCTACCTTCGTCAACATCATTAGCCTCCCTCCCTGCTCCCGGAAACTGTCATTCGACATGCGAAAACACAACTTCTTGAAGGGATTGTCCGGTCGAAACCGGAAATACTTAAGTTCTTACGCTCGTTACGTTGAGGGAGCCTTCATATAGACAAATGTCATTTTTATTTTGATATATGATCTCCCGTTATTAATTAAACCTTTCATGATCCTATGTACGAAACTGCACCCCGAATTTCGCCAGTGTCAATGGCTGACATCCGTAGGTGCTGCGTGACGTCACCACACGCAAAGGTTTGTCGGATGGTCGGGAAAACAAGCGTTGGTCGATGGATGTCTTGTATTTTGTTTCGAATTATATAGTCTCCTAGGCAGTACCCTACTGAAATACGGTTCTTTTAATGCAGTTCCCAAGCACGTGCAAAAAAGTCATGCCTTTTAGCAGGATATTACTCGCAGACAGTCATAAGCGTCGAGCAAACGTATGCCGTTTCGCGCAAAGACAACTGCGACGGGCGCCGATCGAATTAGGGGCGCTTGCAAAGCAAAGGATGCACATTGCGCCTCTGAAGCGGCACTTAGGTATACGAAGCGTCATCTGGGTACACATTTCGGCAGATCCACTGGATCGGTAATGAGGCTGCGGGTCATTCCCTCAGAGGCGACGTCCGTGGGTCGAAGGCAAACTGCGAACCGTTCAAATGCATGTCGTCACTTGACTTGGACGAGTTCGGTAAATCGTGTGCTACGCTCCATTTTCACACGCGGGTCAAAGAGATAGCGGGCTGCACGCGTGTTGAATACAACTTCTGGTATCATTTCGAGATGGCCACGCTGTTGGTTTCGGTTTCGCTGCATAATCAAGGTCGGTTCGATTCGGCCAGGAAGTTCTTAACTTTTGTCGGTTAGAAGTCAAGAAGGTAGCGGCAAATGCCCCTCAAAGGGAATCTTTGCATTTCGACGATAGGTTCGCGGCATCAGGATCATTTTGCGTCGGGGGAGTCACTGGCGGCAGCGCGCGGTTGGTATACAGGTCACCTCGAAGACGAAGGCCTGCCGATAGCGTCTTGGCCAAGACAATTATCGACCGTAACTTTGGCGTCAAGTTGAAGCGAGCATCGGCAAAAAAAATGCCGATTCTCGGTGTTTTTCCCAGGCCCGTTAGTGTGCGTCCACAGATACCAGCGGACGAAGCATGCAGTATTATGCTCAGCTACGGCGACATGCGAGTGCCAACGCACTAAATCCCAGACCTCTGCAAAATGTATCGGAGTCTTCAATATGCATCCAAGAGCAACTGAAGGCGGAGACCATCAAAAAGGCAATACCTTTCCCGTGTCTGTAAGTAAGAATATCAACACTGTGGATCCCCGCATAGCATCAAAATGAAACAATTTACGTGAGCCACCATTTTAACACTCACCACAGGGAGTCAAATCTACACGAGCAGGTGCCTAAAACGCTTTTAGAATATCATACTGAAGCAAATTCCTACCCTCGGTTATGATCTCAATTCCGCGTCCACCGCGGGTACGTTATTATCATAAATGAAAGGAAATGCAACCTCCGTATCGCCGTTATTGTTAAACATCGCAGACATTTGAGCAATCGCTGCGAAAAATGACACAGCGAGCAGAGACGGACGAGGAGTTCTGCTATCGCCGTCTGCTCTTCTCGTCTGCTTCTGCACGGACGCTGAACCGAGTCCGGAGCCGGTGCAAGATTTTGAGGAACTGGGTCTGAACTCGTTCAGAACTGGGATGAATCGAACGCGCCAGTGCAGCGGTCGTGCAACTTCTGGTTGAATCGAATGCACCAGTTCCTGCACTGCCGAACTAGTTCAGCCAGTTCAGGCGAATCGAACAGACCTAAATTGACTGATCCGATTTGGGCGAGGAGTGGGTGGACGTAGTTTAATATCGTTGGCACAGCATCACACCCAGCTTACAAGCCTTCTGTCCCCTGAGAGCTCAGCTCGTAGCTTTCTTCTGTGAGATGATTGCTGCATAAGCAGGATCTCGGATCTGGACGGGAACCCAGTCCCTATGCACGACGGCGATCGACTTTGCTTGTCACAGCGCGTCTCGCGGAAAAGTGTGAAACGTCATGTCTTGGCTCGCATGTGCCGCCCGGTGGTTGTTGCACCCAACCGCGCAGCAAAAATCTCACCCAACCACGAAAAAAGTCGCGCACAACAACAAATACGAAGCACGCTGATGCGTTCACTCGCAGGCGAACAACGAGACAAAAATGCTCGCTTTGTGTTTTGTGACGTCAGAGCTTCAATGTTGCCAACGAAAGCAGCGTTTACGCTAGCATGCGATTGGAGCAGTATAAATTCAATTACTCACGTGGAGGGGCATATAAAATTCGGATATTGCACGCACGATGCTTCTGGAGGCAATAACAATGATATTCAATTGTTTTGTCGAATACAAAATTTGACCGGAAAATCCCTTTAAGAGCCGAAGAAAGACACGCGACAGCAATCCGTCCTTTCACAACTTTGGAATGTGAAGACCGTTAGTCCAGAATTGAGCAACTGGAACGACAGTGTAGTTGCTCTCTTACCTTATTAAAAATGGAAACAGGTTGACGGGTGGTGTCATTTTAATACTTGTCATCACATAAGGTCACGGTCCAAAGTAGTCAAATCAAATCTAAACATGTCACAGAAAAAACTGTAAGTTTATAAAATGCATGGAGCACGAGGTCTATTCTGTTATAAATGTTATAAGCCCGCCCCCCCCCCCCCCGGCCCCTCCCTCTCCCGTCTTACGTCGGCCCTCGACCTATCCGGTGTGGGCCATCTGGGCCCCACCCACAAAAGAGTTTGGTACCATTGGTATAGTGGCTCAAGGAAAATTGCTTTTATTAAAATTATGTTTAACTTCCTCTCATTCTTGAGGCTTTCCATATGTTATACTTCAAAATCTTATACCACTGTTCAAAAAAGAATATAAAAAAGAATAATGGCCTCCCTGCAGCCGGGATAAAATTTCCGCAGCCTGTGACGCAAATATTTTATTAATATCTCTCATAGAAAGTGCGAAATTCAATTGTTCTGATTAGCTCGCTGTCACGGACTTTGAGAACAATGCGTGTGACAGGCCGTGTCATTTTCTACAAAAAGAAATGGATAAAAAATGCTTTCTTTACTCCGGTGAAGCACTATATAAACCCACTCCGAAATCTGTAACTACATCATCGACATCTACCGTCCAAGATGAAGGCAACCTTTGCAGCCGTTTGCTTCCTAGCTACAGTGGTGTGCACTATTGCGGTGCTGCCTGGTAAGTCTGTTACCGAAGTCGTTGCATTTTTACGACTCTCCAACTCTAAGATATTTTGCTTAGGCTCGCAATCTGCATCACAATTGTCGAGCTCTTACATCGAGCTCTATTGCTTTGTACCGAATCAACGTAAACCAACGATAAAATTTCGGATACCTGAGCCGCCAGATTTAGTTGCTTGGTCTTTCTGTGAGAACCGGATTTTTACATGCAACGTAGCTTGGTCGGAAAGGAAGTGTTGGAAACAAAGTAAATTTTCAGGTTTATAATGCATACTCGAGGATACTAACTACCATCGGCCCCAGTAACTGCTTCACTAGTTTGAAACATATGAAACACTGTTTATTTGATCATGAGAAACAATGTAACCAATGCAAAAAAAAAAAACTGGTTTTATGCAGACTGAAAATTCCTCCGTACTCCCAGAAGGCAAAAACTAAAGCGAGACCAAAAAGGAATCACAAAAAGTTAATAATATTATATGTTAATAGCTGTGATTTTTGATGATATTTTTTTTTGGGGGGGGGGGGGGGGCGGGAGGGGGTGGGGCGTTTTATTTTTTTTTTTTTTTTTTCAATGCCACCTCATTTTCCAAATGGTGTTCTCGTGAGCGCATTTCATGAAGAGATTTTACGAAATATAAAGCTTGCAGTATTTTTTTTATAAATGGTTCTATTAAAGGAAATTCAATCAGCGCTTTCTGATAACATAGTAAAACCCTCGTAAATGGTATCAGAATTTACGTGAAGGCCACGATCCGAAAACAACAGAAACTGTTTGGCGGTCGAACGTAGTGTTTTTCCCTATTCGCAGACAAATTCATTTCCCCGTGCTCGACATAACCTATCAGGGCAGAGTTGATCTCAGGTGGAAACAATTTTTCGTTTGTGCGTCTTTCTTAAATTGTTATATATAATGATTTTATCCATGTTCAATATATCACCGAATTTCCCCGCAGAGAATATCTGCAGAGCACCACATCCTGAGCCAACCTGCGCCCCTGATGCGCCGATTAAATTAATATTCTACTTTGACGACCGCACCGACCAATGTGAGAAATACACTGGATGTGGAGGGGGTCTCAATGACTTTGAGTCCATACGTTCCTGCAAGGATGCCTGTCCTTACGGTAAGTTTTGCGCATATTCTTTTCTTTTCTTCCATTTAACACGGGCCACAGTCCATGCTGTTGTTTTGCTACGGAGGTTTGTGACGTGTCACGTATTAAACAAGTATTACGCTTACCTGTATCTTAGAACTGCCACTACGCAGTCTGTTTAAGTAAACACCAATTTATCAGATAACTAAGCGCAGTCTTGAAAATTACAATTACGGTATTAGGTTGTACATTTCTTGCTATATCAGTATAGCACTACATCATGAGCCTCCTTGTACACCCTGCAAAGTGTTTGCGCGTCTACTTATCCTCAAAACACTCAAAGAGCCAATCATTGCGATGTAGGAAATCAGGTCAGGGAATGATGAGGCGGAACATCTGTTCAGACCTAAAAATGAAGTCTCTGCTGTGGCATTACGCAATGCATGGCGTTCGGCTTGCAATGCGTAATGCCACAGCGGAGACATAATTTTTAGGTATAAACGGAGGTTCCGCCTCATCATTCGCTGCGCTGATTTCCTACATCGCAATGATTGGCTCTTTGAGTGTTGTGCGGGTAATTGGACGTTAAGGCGTATAGGGGAGTAAAAGCTTATAATATGAGAGAATGCGAAAATTGCAATCGTTAGAATGTTAAATATTTGAGCATATCATTAAAAATATTATTGTGTATGGCATATGAAATAACGATTTTACCCTTGCTCACCATGAATATTGTTTGCCTAACGTCAAAGCTCTTCTTGCTACTACTCTTTAAGTGCACTTAATGATAAATATGGACGAAACACACTTTGGTACCAAGCTGTGCATTCTGCAGGCTATACGAAGCTTCTAATGACTAGCATCTCCTACTGGCATCTTAAAAAGATATATGGTAAGATTATTTCAAGGGTCGCACTCATCGGTCCCCAAACAATCATGTCTAATTTGCGTTTCTTTAGTACAAATCAAGGAATAAAAAGAAAAAGAAAAACAGACGCGGTTTACGCTGAGTGACATTTGTATTCTCCCGCAGGTAAAAACAAGCCGAGGTCACCGAAGAACTCAAAGCCTGCTCGCCAATGATTCGGTAACTCTCACCAACCAATGTTGCGAGATAAACAAAACCCTATCCGTCATACGAGCAGCCTGTTATTCGTTTATTGTGCATTGCATCACGCAATCTAACGGTCTTGTAGTGAATGTGTGCTGCGTGATTTTCACCAGCATTTACTCCTCTGTAAGAAGCCTGTTTGTATCCTAAAAAAATACGTGTGTAATGAATTGCTCGACCAAATTATTTTCTTTTCAATTACATATATGTTCCTGGTTGTATTAGACCAATTGACTGTATTATGTATATATAAACACAGGTATATATATATATACGTGTGTGTTTTATTGTGTCCCACACAGCTGCTAAGGCTTTAGGAGGGTTACACTTGCGATGTGCGACTCAGTATTACACTTCTTTAAACATGCAACGGTAGTGAAAAAAGTGCAGGTCAGGTTTAAAGCACTTTTCATAGCTGGTCTAGATCCGAGTCAACGGTGGAATAGAGTTTAGTTTAAAAGGGTAAACAGAAACCCTAGACCGATTTTGTCGCTGGAGAAGATGAAGTGAGATTCTATTGCTTAAGACGGGAGAATCAATAGCAGCGTTGAGCAGTTTATATTTAAAAAATAACATGTCGCGAAGAGACGAAATAACAAGTGTCTCCCATTGACGTACGTATTCATAAAAAACTCTAGGTCCATTGTTGCGATCATTCATAATTCTTAGGATTCGTCGGTGTACGCACTCTAGCCTTGCCATTCGAATGAGTCCCAGGGTATTCCACACATTACAGGAGAACTTCAACATTGAAAAAACTAACGACCCGAATAGGTGCAGTATGCAGGTGAAACTGCGGAATCTACGGGTAATGCGTGCAATTACGCCAAGGATGTGTAATTAATAATTGGTGAATTTTGAAACATGGCAATTAAAATTGGGCTGTGAGTCAATCAAATCACTAAGCTCGCGTACCTCAGAACATCTTCAATATTTGAGCCACGTAATTTTAACGAATGAACAACATCATATTCCTTAAGGGAGAAAGATACAGCCTTAGCTTTGGAAGGGGCTTAAAAGGAGCAAGCTTGTACAACACCACAGCCGAATCGCATCAACATCGTTGTGAAACAGGTCAGAGTCAGCAGGCTTGCGGATACTACGATAGAGTTTCACGTCATCAGCGAACTGTAGCGTTTTTAAATTACTGATACAATCTGCAAGACTGTTTATAAAAATATTAAAAAGCAAATGTCCAAGGATCGACCCTTGTGGTACTCCGCAATATATCAGATAAGGATACGATTTGCATTCTAAGTTCAAAACGTCTAAACCACGGTGCTTTTATATGAGATTTCTAAAACCCCGAACCCCTACGTTATATTCAGTATGTAGAAAAATGTTTCCTAGGCGCTTCAATCTTTTACGCTCGTAAAGCTTGTATATTTAATTCTTCACCTGCTAAGCACGACAAAATTTGGCCGCAGAAACCACTATTGTTGGTTGTCCGTAAATTGCGATAGCTGCCGTCATGAGACTCGAGACATAGCTCACTGTGAATACCACGACGCAAATTTTGAGCAAACTCTTTAATATATTAATAATTCAAGGCACACGCATTGACATCAGTACGAACGCAGCCCGCCACTTTCAGATTCAGTGATTGTTTCGTATCTGTGTAATCTTGGATTTGTCTGTGTCTCTGTATTCGTTTAATGTTCATGTTGTTTCCCCACCATTATTGCAGCTTCGTGTGTGCTTCTTAAACTGTTTCTGCGTAATTGTTTAATGTTCAAGCTGTTCGACCATCATCATTGTTCATGTAACAACTAGCTCAACTAAAACCGATAATTACTTCGTTGCTTGGGCACAAATGTGAATGTGTGCGTGCTGCCGATGCGTGGCGCGGGTTTATATTCTTGATGGACGACGTTGATGATGGCGTCCAAGAGGAAGACGTCTCTGACGACTTCTAGTATACCTCTAGCGTGCCCTCAAGGACGACCTTTAGGATGACCTCTGAGACGACTTCTAGAACGACCTTTAAGACGATCTCAAGAACGACGTAAGGGCGACTTTCCCGCGACCTCAAGAAAACCTTTAGGGATACGTCGAGGACGACGTCCGAAATTCGCGTGGAGTCTCCGCATGTGGATGTCGTGCGTATGCGGATGCACTGCGTCTGCACAGGCACCACACCGCCCCGCCGCGCTCCGAATACTCGTGCTGCGCATACCCGCGGCGCACTCGAGGCGAGGTTGCGTATCAAGAAAACCGGGTGAGGTAGCTGAAGAATGCTATCTCATTAAAAAACAGAAACCTCGGCGAGCGAATGATTTTACACACGGTACATTGCCAATACAAAAACCATTTCATTTGGCGCTAAAGTCCACGGCTTATGTTATACCAAGTTGAATAATGCTAACTGCTTGAGCAAAGTAATTTTACCCGCATATGTTATACTTTGTATTACTGCTTTATATACTTTTAAACTTGTCACTCCAAACCCGTACACCTGCATTATTTCTCCTTTGAAGGTGTAATGTATTGTTTCTAACAAACATGCCCACTAACAACCACGTTCGTTATAGCTGCACCTCTAGAATAGGCGTACTCTCGGATTGTTCACATTGTGCACAGTCTGTTTTGGGAAATATTGCGGCATAATTAATGCTGAAATCGGCGCTCTTATATATCGTGACTCGCGCTCAGGTGAAACCAACGCGCTTAATCCTCTTTCTAATTTCAGGGAAACCGAAAGCGCGCCATCGCTGACTCAGGAGAACATCTTTGATACAGCGGCCGGAACACCCGACAAGGCGTTGAAACCTAATAAAAAAGAGCATTAAACGAACACCATTTTAGTCTCTGTACTTTGCTTTCATTTTTTATTGAAGGCAGTCTCGTGATTACAGGCATTGAATTTATACCTAGCTCTTTGTGTTGTGTTATCGAAGCGCTTAATAAAATTTGTTGATTTATCCCAAAATAATAGCGCTCTGTCAGATTTCAAATTCTTTTCTTTGAAAAAAAAGCTTCGAGCAAGATAGATCAAATATATTTCTCCTGGAAACGCAATGAGATGTTGGGGACATTTTCGAAACATCGCTTTAATTCTCGTGAGGGATGCCTTCTTTGAAGAGCTGATACACAGGCTATGTCATTCTGAAAGAATGAAAGAATATACACGGCACCGAGCAGATTTTTATTCCTCGCTTTACTGATATGCGGAGGGTCGAACCGGAACCATATCGAAAACCTCAACCGAACCGTTATTTTTATATAACCGGAATTCCCAAACGAAATCTTCGCCACCATCTTGGAACAGAACCGGAACTCCACCGGAAATAAAAAAGTAATTTTATCGGTAATCGGTTCAAAACGGTCCCGGTGAATTTTTTTTTTTTTTTGTAATTACATATTGAGAGTTGTAGAAATATAAATTGGCAGCTATAATTCCATGTCAGATTGTTATTTACCGAATGGATCGATTTAAGCGCTCGGCGCATGCGTGACGCCGCCATAACTTCAGTTCACGAGAAGCAGACGGCCGCGCATGCCTGAGCTTGTGCCGTCTTGTGATCCACAAGCGCAGAGCTCCTGCAAGGTTATAATTGCACGTGCGCCTGTTCTGCCAGTCTTTCGTTGTGCTTCTGTGAAAAGTCACACAAAAGGAAGACAATCAGCGCCTAACTTCCTACCCCTTACCCCCTAAAAAAAAAAAAAATCTCAAGAAGAAAGACAGGTTTTTGGACTCCCGAGATCCTCAAGCCTTGACCTTGGAGGAGTGTGTTATTGTAGCACGTTTGTCCCGCGGCTGGCCCCCTGTCTCAAACGCCACGGTTCGTTTACCCCAAGCGCCGAATTCCCCGCCTTATCTTCCCTGAGTATGCACTCTGCAGTGATTCGGAGTCATTCCGATGCTTTTCAACGTTGCAATACTGTTAGTCGAATATTTGCACAGAAATATACACTGTTCGAGGAAATTTCTATTGTACTAAAATCGAAAAGCACTGTTTTTAATTCGGGAACTCATTTAGGTTTAGCTCATTGTTCAAACATGTTTATTCGCTTGATGAGCTCCACAAAATGTATAAATATTAGAATGGACTTTGCAGAGAACGATATTAGTCGTCGGGGTCCCAGGCGACCGAACAGGTCGCAAATAATGTTCCATTAAACATTTTATTGTATAATCACCATCGTATCATCAACGGCACGCCATTTTCTCATCAATTCTTCTAGGCACAGTGCTGCTGTATTCGTAGCACACATAAACAGAAACGGTTGAGGCTGTGCTCAAATAATATCTCCTTTTGTACTGCGCAACGATTACACACAATGTTTCTAACATATCATGCTTCTTCATGTGTTTATTTACGTGACGCAATACATTGTGCTCCCAACTTCGTTGAAATGGGCATGAAAGAGCGCAACCATCACTTGGTTGAAGTTCTACTTACAGATAGAGTGCTTACAGTAAAATATTGTCATTTTTTTTTTCTTTCCGCAACAAGACTCGGTTTACTTCAAAATTATTTTTTTCGTGTCGTTTCCACAGCGCTTCTATGTCCGTACTTTCGTGTTAGAGGACATCACATAATGTGCGGAAGGAAACGGTCCGATCGATGCTACATAGCCTATGTTTTGGGAACATTAAATAAAAAGTATTTGTTCTCACCTTGCACTGCACGTGTCAGCACGGAATTTCCTGTTTAGTTATAATGGCTTTACTTTCTTTAAAAAAAACTGTATATATATATAGTTATTCAACTTACCGAGTTACAACAACGTCAAATTTGCACAAATGCTTTCAGAACATTCATCGATATTTGCTCGCATAGTGGATAAGATCAGTTAAAAACATAACCGAAACAAAAAGCTGGTATGTGTATTCTTTGAGGTGTTATTTTCCTAGCGGTCTAACTTTCAGGAAGTGCTATTTTTATGTATTGTGTGCTCGTTGCTTTGAGCTTCTAAGCATTTTCATGAGGCAATCAAGAAACAAATTAAATAGCATGATTCCCTTTGCTTTGCTAAACCAGATTAGCCGGACCTTCTGGCAACAATATGCCTCTGGCGGTTCCACTATACTGCCGGGCGTGATAGGCTGAGCTTGGATACTCTCTCCCGAGCTGACTCAACCGAAAATATGACCTAATACAAGGAAACAGACAAACTACCTCCGCCATGAACGACTTACGGCCGTAGAAACCAGAGAACATAGGTTAGATTGAAGTGCTTTCATGCACGCGTGCGTTTGTAGAGTTATGACATCTCCGCAATTTTACCGACCAATATTTTTTTTATTGCTTTTTAAATGCACTCACTTTGCCTCTTCGAAAACCAGCAGCTTCTTTATGTATGTCTGGTGTCTTCACCTTGAGACAAACACACACCAAGGCACTCTAAATTGAATAAACAAACCTCGTATTTCATTCACAACGTTAGGGCAGCAAAGACGTTTTAAGTAAAACAGTTGCCACTGTACCGAGTGCAGCCTACTCAGATTTCTTTTTTCTGATATATATACTGTTTTTATTTTGTAGATACTGCTGTAGCACGTATTTGACAGCACAATAATAAAACCACAGCCTCACCGATGAAAAACTGCAGCCCCACCGATCTCTGTGCGCTTTTTTCACGATTCGTTGTACTCGCCGTTGCAAGGATCAAGAGTTTTAACATAACCAGAAAACGAGAGCAGTAAGTTGAGATATCAGTCAGTATCCTGTATTGACGATACTGGCAAGCTATGTATTGTATTTATACCTGCTTAGTTTCATTTGTGTTTAATCGCAGTGGGAGATTAGGAAAATCTTCACCCGGTGAAGCGCGAGTCAGAAGTGACGTCACCAGGCACTTTGGGCGTGTATCGTCACCTCGGAACTGGCATTTGATTGGCTATGGGGGCCCCCAGCCTTCCGATGCGACAGGCCGAACGTCACCCCCCTCCAGGTCACGTGATCTGCTTCGCGGGTGCCTGTTTTGCTTTGACTTCCCTGCCAAAAATAACGGTTTGATACCAATTCGGAAATTTTAAATCCGGTTTAAAATCAATCCGCAGATAGTCCGGAAAGAGACAATCCGGTTTGTACAAGCCGGGATGTTTTGTACTTCGGCTTAAAGTCGCACCGGAGAAGATCCCGGGAGAAAATCTCCGGTTTGTACTTAGTGGACATCGACAACTCCGGTTAAAGAGCGAACCGGAGCAATTCCAGACAGGCAATCACCGATTTGCACATGTAGTGGTGTTGTACATGCCGATGTTTCCAGGTTATGCTACATGCCAACTGCACCAACTGTTTGTTATTCATTCCCACTATTTTGGGAATGAATAACTGTTTGTTATCCATTCCCGCCATTGCCGGGAGACAATCTCCGGTTTCTACAAAGCGGACATCGACAATTCCGGTTAAAGTGCGAACCGGAGAAATTCCGGAGAGTCAATCTCCGATTTGCAAATGTAGTGGTGTTGTACAGGCCGATGTTTCCAGATTATACTACATGCCAACTGCAACAACTGTTTGTTATTCATTCCCGCCATTTTGGAAATTCCCACCCGGGGTTGTTTACGTGCAAATGCTCTGACCACTAATTTATCCTCCTTGAATGCTTTTTTTATATATACCTCATCCCGCCGAAAAAGAAAGGAAAGAGAAGAAAACGAATGAAATTAAAGAAGTTCACATAAAGTTCAGCTTTGAGCCGCAAACGAAGCTCTTAAGACGCCCAATTGGCTTTCTGGTTTTTTCGGGGTTCTACTGTGAGGTGGCGGTCTTGGGGATGTTCGGTACAGCTTGGCTCGGCACTGATGTCTTGGCATTGCTTGGCTCGGGACAGCTTCGTGATCAAGTTCTAGCATCGAGGTTTGGTCCTGGTAGCCCTGCTGCAAAAATATCAGGCTTGCGAGAAATTCATGTGTTTATACGACACGAGAAACATAAGAATTTCTCATTTATACGAGAAGTGATATGAGATACTCGTTTCTCGTCTCATATGAGAATCTTATTTGACACATAGACCCATATGATTTCTTTTTGCGCGAGATTCTTATTAAATCCATGGCGTCTCCGTTAGATAGTTATTGAACTGTTGTCTTCGTGTTCTGAAATTCATGTTAGAAAATCATGTTTCGCATAAGAAATGAAGTTTCTAATTATTGCGAGAACATTTAAGGCGCCGGTCCAGACGTGTACGTCGATATACTGGCCAGAAAAATGAATCCCTCAGAAAGTCAAACTACCTTTATTCTGCAGTGCCAGAAGGGGAGAGAGGGCGCCGTAAGGGACACAGTGTCTACAAAACTTCCATCTCCTCTCCCTCTGCTGCTGCCTCTTGGCCCTTCTTCCGTCCCGCTTTTTTTTCCACCTAGTGAAGGTGCCGTGTACATAGGTAGCCAAGGGTGTGTTCGTCTCGGCCAGCCTAGTGTCGACTTCTTCCTTGGGCCTGTTCAAATGTAGGCACTTAGGGCAGTTGAAGAACAGAAACAGAAAAGGACTCACAATAATCAACATATGACTTTAAAACACTCCATATCAAACATATTTGCAGAGCCAAGTAAAGGGGCAGTGCAAAGATTTCCGGACTTTGGTCAGACATTTGTGGAAGTTGCCCTTATTCGGCACTCGAAAAGTAAAGAACAAAGAGCCGTTTTCGCCTGCGTGTCCTAGCTGTGTAGAAAAAGAAATATTGGCATTTCTGGGACACCTCAACTAACTCGCACTCATAGGGGTCAACAGCTCAATGACCTAATTAGGTTTACGCATATGTTCCTGTGTGATCATCTCTCGAAGCACCTTTACTCTCCCTCTCTCTCTGCTGACATTAGTGGGCGTTAAGCTGCAGCTTAGACCCGGGCGACGTCATGTAACCTTTTCGCCGTAGTTCCTTCAGCTGCCGATCGCGGCTGCAGATCGGGGGAAAACTAGACTTTTACTTTGCAATTACACAATGCAATCGCGACATTTCGATGCATGGAGAAGATTTTTGTACCCTCCGGTACACGATAAACAAATCTGGAAGTTACGATGCAAATTATTTTCATCTTATTTTCAAAATTAAATCATTTTCATCTCACACCACTACCACGATCGTGAACAAACACAGGAACTCGCTCCTGCTGGGGAATATCTTGTCTTGGAGTAGGAGCAACAATCCGGGAGTGCCTTTGAACCGCTTGCTAACAGAACCTTGAACTACATATCCTCAGTATGAAATGTACATTGCGCCGTATTTAAGATTCTCAACAAAGTTGTCAAAAGATAATTTAATAGTTTCGTATTTTAGAGATATTTGTCTGAAAATCAACGCGATCGATCAGTTCACTAAACAGTGGCGATTAATCGGGATAAAATGTCCGATCCACGCCCAGCCATGGTTTTAATGATGTTAAAAGTTTTTTGTCTGCCGTTTATGAACAAAAGAATGATGTTTCTGAGGTGCGTAGATAACACAGACCACATCTACACAAATAGGTGCTCAAACCTCACTTCCATATCCCTTTAACGATGTAGAAAACCCACCAGCTTGCCTATACTTTTTTTCATTTTAAGTAAAGCTATCTTGCACAAATGCAGATTTCCACATCACACTCTGTCATATGTCATGATGAGTACATTTGTTTATTCGAACGTTATTACTGAATGGTATATTCGAAGTTACACCGAACTATTTTTGATTTCTTGGGCGTCATGGACTGCTTTGTGCCCTCAGGAGACTACTTGATAAATCTGCGGGAAAGATTGTCTATCACGCTCTGCACCAACAGCTCTTCTTGGGTCAACAAGGATAGGGCGGTATTCTGTACCATTTTCGAGTCCGTACCAGGCTTCTTAACGCAGTAATTGAACTGTGTTGCCATCATGAACAGGCCAGCGCCCAGGTCAACCTGTGGAAAAGTGAGAATTACAATACGTTAGATCAGTGAAAAAAGGATACATGTCTGCCGTACAAAAGATTTGATTAGAGCAGAACCTTGTTGATAAGCTCTCCCAGCCCTTACATCCTAGTATAAAGGTCCTGTTCAACTCTTTTAAGGTTATGTGCAAAACGTTCTTGGTTCTTAGGTCTGAAAAGGTCGAGCTCATGCAGCCAGCGCAATGCAATGGGCTGCCCAGTTGTGGTCATCTTCTGATTGTTCTGCTTTCTTTTTTTGTAACCAGTTTGCCCCTCTAGACTGTTTTCATGTCCTTAACCTAACCTTTGAAAGGCATCTTCTAACACCCCATTTACCTCTCCATCTTTTTCTACAATGCACACATCTAACGTCTGTTGCCATGTTTTTTTTTTTTTTTTTTTTGCACTACTAAGGCCATTATGACATTGCAGAGAAGGTAAGCTCTCATTTTTAAAAAGTAGTTGGGAAAACCATTGCCGACCGATTTTTCTGTCATCAATTGGACGTTTTGGCAGGAATGTCACTCAGCGGTATTGAGTCCATCTATGAAGTGGCTGAAATTTGAGACGCCATAAAAGCTGTTGTATGATATTTTAAGGCTGGCTCGCACACACAATATTGCATGCAATAAACTATGTGGTTGCTTCACAGTTGCATTGCTATATATGTCCCGTTCGGATATCGTGAATTTTTTTTAGGGGTAAAAGATTTCCTTACGAGCAAAAATAACAATCTAAAGACTTGATAAAAAAAAAACGAAAGATGGCATACCAAATTTAGTACGTATCGCGTTTTGTCGAAATAATTCTTCAGTCTTGACAAACGCTTACACCTTGATAGCGTAGAAAATAGTTCATATCGCCGACATAAAATACTCTGGAAGTGTGGACAAGAGCACACGCGTGAGCACAGTCGAAGTATCTGTTTATGTGACTCTACAGATAAAGTTCCGGGCTATCATTCATTTCCTGATGAAATTGGTGCACAAACTTTTAGCAAATGTTACTTAAGTGGTCAACAATCTTATCGATCTGTTGATGAACAGCTGACCTGCCAAGATTTTTTTTAACTGCTGTGAGAGCAGGTTTTCGTGATATTTCGGGAGCGATTAAAGAACCGAATCCGATTATTTTTCGACAGGTCAATATGATGTACCAAAATTTACTATGAGAGGCCGTGCTGAGCTCATCATTCCCCTATTGAATCATGTTTTTAACATTCCACTTAGTGCAGTTGTTTTCCGTTTGCTCTAGAAGAAAGCCATTGTTGTCCCGATTTTGTAGAACGGTGATGCCTCTACTGTTACTAACTATCGTCTTCTTCCCTTTCTCTGGGGTTTTCCTACGGTTTTCGAGATGGTTGTGCGTAAAACGAGTTTTTTTTTTTTTTTTTTTTGCCAAAATTAATATCTGCTCTGCATGGTTTTCTAAATGGTAGGTCTGCTGAGCCCAATTTGTGTACTTTTTTAGTTTACTGTGCATCTTTTGTTTATGAATAGAGGTCGGGTGGATACGATTTGTTTTGATATGTCAAAACCATTTCATAAAGTCAGTCATGAACCGCCCTTGCATAAATTATTTTTGTATGGTGTTTTCTAGAATTATGTAAGTGGCTCAAGCGCTATTTTCTTTACGCTTAAATACTGTGCGGACTTTCTACAATTCCCCTAAAGTGATTTTTTTCTTTGTTTTTTACCTTTAGGTGTACACCAGGGATCAATTCTGAGTCCTCTTTTGTTTTTGACATTCAGAAACGATATAGCGTGGTGTCAAACATGCTTAGCTGCTTCAATTTAATGCTTTACCTCCTCCTAAATTGCGTCTAACGGCGTAAAAATTGCGCGAAACAAAACAAAATGTTTCTTGTAAAAACTATTTTTAAAAATACGTGTCCCATATAACCCGTGACCCATACAACCCCCACTTTTTTTTTCGACATACCATAGTATCAGAATACTTCCCAATTAATATTTTGCTGCAGTCACGTATATTTTTCATAAACATAAAAAAAAAAACGCCACTGCTCGAAACCTAAATTTGGGCATGGAGTTCGGAGAAATATAAAGGAGGAGAGAGTACCGGAGGGTCACGTAAATACTTCCGACCGTGCGTTTTTTTTTTCCTCCATTTTTGTTTTTGTTTTTTGACCGCGCGCAGCAGACGACATGCGTTGCGCGAACCGTTTTCCCTGCGATTCCTTTGTAGTTATGTTTGTTTTGAACATCAGGATGATTTGTTTTGTGCATTGAAGTGTTTGAAATGAGTAGTGTGTGCCCATGGTGAATTCCCTTGATCGGCTCCGAAAAGAATAGCCCCAAGATTTTGCGTGAGAAGCTGCTTTGCAGGTCCTGCATCCGAAAGTGGCATTGTGCGACAAAGTCTGCACACGCTTCCAAAAAAACAACGGAATCGGGACCAATGGCTGGCTACATTTCCTGTAGAACAGTTACGGGCACCTCGCAAAGTGGACGCTACCCGATTTATATGCTCCGTGCACTTTTGTTCAGCAAAGTTCCGTCGTCAAAAAGTAAATATTAAAAAAATGTTTGACAAAAAAAAAACAGTTCGTACGCCCACATTCGGGATTAAACCTGGGTTCACTGCGTGTGAAGCGGACACGTTTCCACTGAGCTACTTGGGAATTTTTCTTTCTTCGTTATTTCAAACAGCGAAAATGTCAATTCACTTCAAAAGCTCTACAAATCTTTTTCGGAACATGTGAAAAAAAAACTCGCCTATCAAGCAGCTCTTACAAATGCCTAACCACTCGGGCTTCAGCTCCACACTCAGCAAATACAATTTTGGCTCTTTTTTTACAAAACTGAAGATGTAAAACTGCACTTCTTTCGCATTGGGTTCGGCGTGCCTGACGGCAGTATTCGTAGTCATGCAGCCGGTCGACTGTAGGTCGGAAGTTCGCTCCCGATTTCCCTCCAGCAAAGGCACTCCTGGCTCGATGTCCGGCAGCACCACGCATTGGCCACATATAGTAAAGAAGTCGTACGCGTGCATATTCATCTCGAAGTACGCACTACGTCCTTTACGCTTCCGCCAGCAATGTATTCAGCCACGACAAGGGGCCGACGGCTCAGCGGCGTCTTTGTGCAAATCGTCTTGGTAGTCGGGCGTGTCGTACAGGGTGAATCCCAAATCTTTTGATCGGTCCATAATTTTTCTTTTGAAGGAAGACAGATTCGACGGTACCGCGAATGACAGCTCTCAACTAGATGTCCCATGCCCGTCGTCCGCGTCCATCCGCGAGCCCCACGATACGCTATACGAAGCCGTGTTGAAAATTACGCAGTGAACACATAAAGTGCTTCCCGTTCTCTGTGCAAATGTCTTTTTTTCTTTTTTAATCAACGTATTTGCAGATTTTTAGAAGTGCTCATAATGTGAAAATACCGTGTATTACTCACTCCGTTTGTTTCATATATTTAGCCTCTGTATAACAGTTCTTTTTTTTCCGCACTATGGTTAGGCATCTGAGTTTTGCACCACCCTACAAAACTCTTACAATGAGGGTTAGTAGTATTGATAAATAATGGCATAAATAAATGAATAAATAAATTTTAGGTTTTATTTTTGTTTCCATTTTTAATTTTGATTTCCATGAATTTCTTCTTCTTTCCCGCTGATTTTCTAAGCCCGTTCCCTTCACTGTGGTTTCGCTAAATAGACGATAAAGACAGTGGGAATCTTGTTAATCCAGTCATGCGCATCACTAATTAGAATTCAATGACCCATGACTTTGATTAAATTTGGTGGTTGTGCCTAAACCACAGACAACGGCCCGTGGCCACAGAGGACAGAGTGAGCGCCACTCAAACCGGCCAGTTCTTTATCGACGGTTTTTGGGCGGAAAGAAAACGTATGTCGATCCGAAAATTCTCTTCTGGGTGGTTGCATGGGCTCTCATATATCACGTCCAACAAAGAACGTCATTGTCTACAGCGTCGTCTCTGAGCTTGAGTGTGTGAACTTGTGTGTGTGAGCGTGTACGAGTAGGTAGGTTTGAGCGTTTTTGTAATAGTGATTCAAAACAATCGCGAGATTGACTATGGATGCCATACATGTAACAAAAAGGAAACAAAACATAGAGTTGCATTCTCGTAATATTAGTTTACAGGTAAAACAGAAATGTCGGTTTTTGCTGGCTTTCCTGCGCACACATTTGGTATATTTCTGGGGTACAGATATCAGCCACACTTTAGTATGCCCGCATTTGTAAAACTAATTAGAATATTGAGTGTTTTTATTTCTTTTGGAACTAGGAAAAACTCTCGCTCAAGATATTTAACATCAAGGTTTCAAACGTTTGTGTCACGCTCGTGATACCTTTATTGTTCAGTTGACACATCTTACTTTTCATACCTTTGACACTGATAGGTGAAAATAAGCGCTGTGCTCAATATCTTTTTTTTTTCTGCCGATGACCAATAGCAAATTCTCGAATGTCAAAAATTATTTACTTATTTATTTAACTTAATGCGCCCACAAGCAGCTCAAGGCATTATTAGTTCGCACATATTACAAACAATAAAATAGTGGATACAGACAAACAAACAAGAAAGACGTTATTTAGAAAAGATAAAAGGAAATAAATAAAACTACAGAGAACAACAGAGCAAAGATATGGGTCAAGCGGCAAACAATGATCTTCTAAACTTTAATAGGGGCGAAAACAATTCTAAATCACTCCTATCGTGATTATATAGAAGTTGAAGGCGTTTTATCGGGGACTTGAACACCAACTTTCTGCGGGTAGGAAAGAAATAAAAATCTTATACGCTTTTGAAGAAAACTGGAAGAAATCGCGCTTAAAAGTAAAGGAACATCAAATTGTAGTGTTCACTGTCTTATACAAAAAAAGTTATGTCTCGCGCTAATCTTCTTTTGTGCAACGCCACCAGGTCAAGCAGATTAAGTAAGTATTCATAATAAAAAAAAAGAAACGTCTCCCAACCCATCTATGGTAAACAAAAAGCACGAGTTGACGCTGAACCTTTTTCTAAAAAACATGATTGAGTCGATGCAATAATGCTCCATATGACTGAGCAGAGTTCAAGTTTAGACAAAACAAGGGCGCGAAATAGATGAATCATGCTAGAGTAAGTACAAAAATTCCGCGTCATTCGGGAAATACGGCCTAGCACCTGGGTAAGAATCATATACAACTTTCGAAACATGCTCAGTAAACGAAAGGCGGGAATCAAGCAGCAGTCCCAAGTCACGAAAAGTATCTGACCTCGCGATAGCGTAACCTAACATGGTATACCAGTACTCAATGCAGCTTGTCTTACGGGTAAAGGAAACAACCTTGGTCTTAGTGGGGTTAAGTACCAAATTATTTTTCAAGCACCAGCTTAGGATTGCCTGAACATCGTCTTGCATCCTTAGGCAGTTAGTAGCTCAATGAATTTTGCGATAAATCTTGAAGTCGTCTGCAAACTGCAGCACATTTGAAAGCTGAACACAGTCTACCAAATCATTGATAAAAATGTTGAGTAACAACGGTCCCAGATTGGACCCTTGAGGCACTCCAGTGTTTAAAACACAGGAGGCAGAAAGTGGCAGTCTATCCTGTTCATATATTTTATTCATGGTTTTTCAATATTACACAACATATATCTTCATAGTGTATTGTCAATAGTTTCTAGGAAGGATTTCTACACTTCTGTGATTGCTTTCCGAAAGGTTTTAGAATGTTCCTCGAAAAATATGCGGAAGTCCACAATTGCAGTTGTATTTTACGCCGAGCTACATACATTACATCTCGTGGACGTTCTTCGTCTATCATCTAATAAGATCCCATCAATAGCATTACGATTGTTGAATATCGATAGTTTCTCGATATTTCACAATAAACAGTTCCACGATAGTCGACTAGCGATACTATGCTATCGGCTTTCATGATAATCGACTATCGATAGTTTTACCATACTCTACTATCGATAGTAGAATCGATGGTGTGCATTGGAGAGCAATATTTCCATGCGGTTTTCGGTTCATACGGGAACTCAGGTTGCGTGAAAAGTGCGTGGCGAAAAACACAGTAACCTGAAAAGTAAACAAAAAAATAAAAGAAAGAAATGTGTTCTAGCAATTCGCGGAGTTGAATTGGACCGAAATAATTGTTGTTTTTTTCGTTCTTGGGCAAAACTGATCAATTCTTTTTGCGGTGTTTTGCTCATTTGGGAAGTCAAGAAGCGCAAGAAGCGCAAAGCTTTTTAACGTTCCATTATCAGGCTTTTCACATAACGCTCATCTTCATAATTTATAAAGTTCGTCTCGAAAACTCAAACGAAATGAACACGGTAACTATAAATTCTACTGGATTTCTGCTCTTATGTATTTTTTTAACTAATGCCCACATTCGTCCCAACCTTTTCTCGGGGACCGGAAGGGACTTATCAAAGAAAATATAACACCAGGACATACCGAATTCGTACGTCAGCAAAAGTGACCAATTATTGAGCCTGTTTGGTAGCAAAACGGCGAGTTGGGCTAGTTCGCTTTTTATCTCGGACTAAATGCAAAAAAAAAGGACAAAAAGAGATATGGACACCACGCGTAGTGTTGTCTACACCACTCTTTGTTTTGTTTCTTCTCTTTTTTTTTGACATTCAGTTTAAACCTGTGTGGTGTTTCTTGTCTTCATTTTTTTAAAGCTGTGTGCAATTTACTTACGCCTTGATTTCATTGTACAACTGATCGGATATTAAAAGCGATACAAAGGCCGATGGATATTTGAGAACCTCAACTAGTTGCCATACTAGGGCGCATCTAATCCGCTTTCCAAATAACTCAGCGGATTTTATAATTTGTCTGAAGTTAAAGCCTAGCACCGGGAAGAGGAGGGGGGGGGGGGGGACCCATTTAACAGTTACAGCTACAGAAGACAGAAAAACAGCTTCGATCTCTGGTAGCAGAGACTGGAAAGACCAAAACGTTTTCTCCTCAGAAACGCAAACATCAAGGCGCACCGCTCTTCTGAGCATTGCTAGACAAGGAGCCGTGGCTTTTATTAAGGGACGCTAACGTGTTACAGTTTGGGGAAGAGAGAAGGGAACGCCATCCAGAACTCTACCCATTGGCGCAAGTAGCCCTTGGAGTGCCTGCGACCCAGGTCAGCATGGAGCGAGCCTTTTCGGCACTGAAGTTCATTCTATCGTCTCAAAAGCGCCGTCTTTCCCCGGATACGCATTGTTCGCTCAGCTGCCTGACATTTAACTGCGCTTTCACCCACATCCCATGGTGCCGCAGCACTAGCTCGTTCGTTCCATACAGTAATGTGAGCCTTTGCTTTCTCTATGTATCACTTTTATAACATATGCATAGTTTATCTTCTGCTGTAGTCATTTGTTTTCGTAGCATATGAGTACGAACCGGTTCAAACCAGTTTGAACCTTTATTCTTTCACTCCGGAGTTGAACCGTTTTCCCTGAACCGGAACGAAAACCGGAACAAAAAACATTTCGGTTCGGCACCCTGGTTTTAATGTAGCCGACGGTCGATAGCAGTATCGATAGCTTTTCACTATACACAGTTATATTTGGCTCCCACTATCGATAATATCGATACCACTGTCGATAGTTTGCATCACTAGTGTATGTGTTCGTTAATGCGCGCATGACCCTTCACGTGCATCTGCGCGTTCGCGTGCATGTATGTACGTGCGCATGCACGCGTCTGTGAGCGTGTGTGTCCACGCGTGACCATGCGTGTCTGTGCACGGACGCGCGTGTGTGTACTTTTCTTGTGTTCAGCTGTCGTAGATAAAGTCACTGTATTCTGGGAAAAATGCGCGAAGCTCTCCTGAATGTCGCCATTTCGGTTCATGGAATGACCAGTTTTTCATTGACCTCAACATTCTTGGTGATCCGAATTAAATTCGCTGGTGACGGGCAGCTTTGTTGAGAAGTTTCAATGCCTTCAAGCGGTGGTTGGAGACATTCAAAAATAATTTGTATTGAAAGACATAAAAAGAGCAATATAATTTTGAGATATCTGCGGAGATATGCCTTATCGATAACTTGATTGCATACATAATGCCAAAGACGCTTATCTTGGCGATGAGAGCTTTCAAGACGATGATGCTCAAAAGCGAACTTTGAATCGTTCAGAACGACCCTTTCCAAGCTTCGCAGGTTTTAACGGACCCCGATGACGATTGTTAAAGCAAAGAGAAACCAGTCAATCAGCTGGCGTGGTTTAGTTCTTTTGTATGTTAGTATTTGATTGTGTCCGACTATCTGCAAAGGAAGCAAGGGCGCTATATTTTCCAGAATCCAGTGAGTTTAGTCTTAGATTATGAGAGGAAGATTAAAATCGCTGTGCTGCTGTCTTCCGAAAAGAATATTATAACGGGAACATACTGTAAAAAACAACTGAGCCTAGCAAATTCACGCAATGTAAAGGCTCCTTCAACTTGGGTTGACATTCATGCGAAAACAGCCACCATTCTTCTAGGATAACACAATAGTATTACGTGTAAAGAAGCTTGACAGTCGATGAAAACACTTTCTTTGTATTCATAATTTTGCGTCATGCTGATGCAAATTATAATGAAAAAAATCATCAAAAATATACATGAAAGGGAGCAACGTCCGTATGGCAGAGCGTAGAGAATCCTCGGAAGGTACAACGCAACAATAACTGTTTACACTGCACCTGGATGTGAACAAAGAAGATGATAAAAAAAAAAGTCAAAAACAAAGACGACGAGAAGGAAAAAACTCTCCAGGACGAAGCTGTGCTTGGAACTGAAGCTTTATTAGTAAAAAAGATTAAAGGGAAGCACATATGCAAAACAAATAACACACACCAAAAATCCCCACCTACTCATCTATCAAGCACAACAGTATCATAAGCGCTGACTATCCTCAAAAACCACCTTTCATAATCGCTTGGAGAAGGCAAACCTCTTTATCTGACAAAGCCACCAACGGAGCGCTGACACATAGATCCCACAAATGAAAATAAAATATGCTTTTATAATTTCTTGTTGGTTTTTCGTCTGGCCAGGACATCAACTTTGCGGAAATCCGGCACGCACTCGCATCTACAAGGTGTCACAAAAAAATTACAGGGTTTTTTTTTTTGTTTTTTTTTTACCACAAAATTAAACTAGGAATCGCCGAACGCTCATTCTCCGCCCAAAGGTAGCGCTAGAGGCCACAACCAGATGTCAAAGTTTCAGCCCCACACGGTACCTTATTCAAAATTTACTAAATATTTTCTGAAAATTTAAATAGAAAAATGGAGCCCATTTTTGCCCGTTTTCGGTTTCTGGTGCCATTGAGCCCATGCATGTATTCAAAAACTCCGTCGGGCGCCATTTTCCCATTGAAATTTTCAGAAAATCAGTTATAACCTTTCAATAAGGTGTCCGTTCGGGCTGAAACTCTGGCATCTGGTTGTTACCTCTAGCGCTACTTTTGGGCGTAGAATGAGCGTTCGACGATGCCTAGTTTATTTTTGTGGTAAAAAAAAAAAGTTTAATTTTTTTTGACAGCCTGTACTGCAATGTGTTGCTTAATATGCCCCAAAAGTGGCCCCCAGTGAAGCGGAATGCTCTCTAAGCATGTCACTGAGACACCTCCCTGTCTGCCTCACTTAACACATATTAGACGATATGGGGATTTCCTAAAAAAACGGGCGAAACACACGTCACACACCGTTCTCAGCCCGCTGTAGTGCGGGTTCTTTTTTGGTGACTAGACCCGTCACCAACCCTAAAACACAATTGCCTCAATTTTTGAGGCACCGAGGACACTACTGATTTGCCGTACCTCCCTCCTACTTCCTTCAGGTTATGAGAGACCCGATATAGGTACAGAACGATTACCATGCGTTTTCCGTCAATTTTCCCTTTAGCCTTCTCCACACCTTTGGCCTTCTTCAAAAGGGAACTTGCTACCATCGTCAAAAGGCTCACTCGAAAACTCGACATCATTAGCCTCCCTCCCTGCTCCCGGAAACTGTTATCCGACATGTGAAAACACAACTTCTTAAGAGCCGAAGAAAAACACGCGACAGCAATCCGTCCTTTCACAACTTTGGAATGTGAAGTCCGTTAGTCCAGAATTGAGCAACTGCAAGGACAGTCTAGTTGCTCTCTTACCTTATTAAAAATGGAAACAGGTTGACGGGTGGTGTCATTTTAATACTTTTCATCACATCAGGTCACGGTCCAAAGTAGTCAAATCAAATCTAAAGGTGTCACAGGGAAAACTGTAAGTTTATAAAATGCATGGAGCACGAGGTCTATTCTGTTATAAATGTTATAAGCCCCCCCCCCCCCCCCCCCGGCCCCTCCCCCTCCCGTCTTACGTCGGCCCTCGACCTTTCCGGTGTGGGCCATCTGGGCCCCACCCTCAAAAGAGTTTGGTACCACTTCTATAGTGGCTCAAGGAAAATTGCTTTCTTTAAAATTATGTTTAGCTTCCTCTCATTCTTGAGGCATTCCATGTGATATACGTCAAAATCTTATACCAATGTTCAGAAAAGAATATAAAAAAAGAATAATGGCCTCCCGGCAGCCGGGATAAAATTTCCGCAGCTTTTGACGCAAATATTTTATGAATATCTCTCATAGACAGTGCCCAATTCAATTGTTTTTATTAGCTCGTTGTCACGGACTTTGAGAACAATGCGTGTGACAGGCCGTGTCATTTTCTACAAAAAGAAATCGATAAAAATATGCTTTCTTTACACCGGCGAAGCACTATATAAACCCACTCCGAAATCTGTAACTACATCATCGACATCTACGGTCCAAGATGAAGGCAACCTTTGCAGCCGTTTGCTTCCTAGCTACAGTGGTGTGCACTATTGCAGTGCTGCCTGGTAAGTCTGTTACCGAAGTTGTTGCAATTTTATGACTCTCCCGCTCTAAGATATTTTGCTTAGGCTCGCAATCTGCATCACAATTGTCAAGCTCTTACATCGAGCTCTATTGCTTTGTACCGAATCAACGTAAACCAACGATAAAATTTCGTATACTTGAGCCGCCAGATTTAGTTGCTTGGTCTTTCTGTGAGAACCGGATTTTTACATGCAACGTGGCTTGTCGGAAAGGAAGTGTTGGAAACAAACTAAATTTTCAAGTTTATTAGCATATAATGCGTACTCGAGGATACTAACTGCCATCCGCCCCAGTAACTGCTTCACTAGTTTGAAACTTATAAAACACTGTTTATTTTATTATGAGGAAGAATGTAACCACTGCAAAAAACGGCTTCTATGCAGACTGACAAATGGTTCTATCAAAGAAAATTCAATCAGCGCTTTGTGATAGCACGGTAAAACACTCGTAAATGGTTTTAGAATTTACGTAAAGGTCACGGTCCGAAAAAAACAGAAACTGTTTGCCCGTCAAAAGTAGGGTGTTTTTCCCTACTCGCAGACAAATTCATTTCCCCGTGCTCGACATAACCTATCAGGGCAGAGTTGATCTAAGGTCGAAACCGTTTTTCGTTAGTGCGTCTTTCTTAAATTGTTATATATAATGATTTTATTCATATTCAATATATCACCGAATTTCCCTGCAGAGGATATCTGCAGAGCACCACATCCTGAGCCAGTCTGCTCCCCTGATGCCCCGATTAAATCAATATTCTACTTTAACGACCGCACCCACCAATGCGAGAAATACACTGGATGTGGAGGGGGTCTCAATGACTTTGAGTCCCTACGTTCCTGCAAGGATGCCTGTCCTTACGGTAAGTTTTGCGCGTATTCTTTTCTTTTCTTTCATTTAACACGGGCCACAGTCCATGCTGTTGTTTTGCTACGGCGTTTTGTGACGTGTCACGTATTAAACAAGTGTTACGCTTACCTGGATCTTAGAACTGCCACTACACGGTCTGTTTTAAAGAAGCGCTATTGTATCAGATAACTAAGCACAGTCTTGAAAATTACAATTGCTGTATGCGGTTGTACATTTCTTGCTATATCAGTATAGCACTACATCATGAGCCTCCTTGTACACCCTGCAAAATGCCTGCGCGTCTACTTACCCTCAAAACATTCAAAGAGCCAATCATGGCGATGTAGGAAATCAGCTCAGCGAATGATGAGGCGGAACATCTTTTCAGACCTAAAAATGAAGTCTCCTTGTGGCATTACGCAATGCAGAGCGTCATGCTTGCATTGCGTGATGCCACAGCGGAGACTTAATTTTTAAGTATAAACGGAGGTTCCACCTCATCATTCGCTGAGCTGATTTTGTAGATCGCAGAGATTGGCTCTTCGAGTGTTGTGCAGGTAAGTGGACTTTAAGGTATTTCTTAGAGTGTATAGGGGAGTAACAAGCTTATAATATGAGAGGAGAATGCGAAAATGGCAATCGTTGGAATATTAAATATTTGAGCATATCATTAAAATCATTATTGTGTATGGCATATGAAATAACGATTTTACCCTTGCTCACCGTGAATATTGTTCGCCTAACGTCAAAGCTCTTCTTGCTACTACTATTTAAGTGCACTTAATGATAAATATGGCCAAATCAAACTTTGGTACCAAGATGTGCATTCTGCAGGCTATAGGAATGTTCTAATGACTAGCAACTCCTACTGGCATCTTAAAAAGATAGATGGTAAGATTATTTCAAGGGTTGCTCTCATCGGCCCCCAAACAGTTATGTTTAATTTACGCTTCTTTAGTACAAATCAAGGAATAAAAATGAAAAGAAAAACAGACGCGGTTTGACGCTGAGTGACATTTGTATTCTCGCGCAGGTAAAAACAAGCCGAAGTCACCGAAGAACTCAAAGTCTGCTCGCCAATGATTCGGTAACTTTCACCAACCAAGGTTGCGAGATAAACAAAACCCTATCCGTCATAGGAGCACCCTGTTATTCGTTTATTGCGCATTGCATCATGATATCTAACGGTCTTGTAGTGAATGTGTGCTGCGTGATTTTCACCAGCATTTACTCCTCTGTAAGAAGCCTGTTTGTATCCTAAAAAAATACTAATGTAATGAAATCCTCGACGAAATTATTTTCTTTTCAATTACATATATGTTCCTGGTTGTACTAGACCCATTGACTGTATTATATATATATATAAACACAGGTATATATATACGTGTGTGTTTTATTGTCCCAAACAGCTGCTAAGGCTTTAGGAGGGTACACTTGCACGAAATGGAAGACTATCGGATGAAAAATGTTTTCACTTTACCATGTGCGACTCAGTATTACACTTTTCTTTAAACATGCAAGGGTAGTGAAAAAGTTCAGGTCAAGTTTAAAACACCTTTCATACCTGGTCTAGATCCGAGTCAACGGTGGAATAGATTTTAGTTTAAAAGGGTAAACATAAACCCGTACACCGATTTTGTCACTGGGGAACATGAAGTGAGATTTTACTCATTAACACGGGAGAATCACTAGTAGCGTTGAGCAGTTTATATTTGAAAAAAACCCGACGCGAATTAGCCGTATCTTTGGAACAGTCGAAATAACAAGTGCCTCCAAATGGCGTACGTATTCATAAGAAACTCTATGTCCAATATTGCAATCATAGATAATTTTTACGATTCCTCGGTGTACGCACTCTAGCCTTACCATTTGAATGAGTCCCAGGTTATTGCACACAGTACAGGAGAACTTCAACTTTGATAAAACTAACGACCTAAATTGGTGCAGTATGCAGGTGAAACTGCGGAAACTACGGGTAATGCGTGCAATTACTCCTAGGATGTGTAATGCATAATTGATAATTTTTGAAATATGGCAATTAAAATCGGGCTGGGAGTCAATCAAAACACAAAAATTGCATACCACAAAACATCAATATTTGAGCCGTGTATCTCTAAGGAATGAACAATAACATATTAAGGCTGATACAGCCCTAGTTTTGGAAGGGGATTAAAAGGAGCAAGCTTGTACAACACCACAGCAGAATCGCATCGACATTGTTCTGGAACACGTCACTGTCAACAGGCTTGCGGATACTAGGATAAAGTTTCACGTCATCTGCGAATTGTAGCGTTTCTGAATTACTGACACAAGCTGCAAGACTGTTTATAAAAATATTAAAAAGCAAATGTCCAAAGATCTACCGTTGTGGCACTCCAGAATATATCACATAACGATATTATTTGCATCCTAAGTTCAAAACGTCTAAACCTCAATGTCTTTATATAAGATTTCTAAAAAACTCGAACCCCTACGTTATAATTGATATGAAGCAAATTGTCCCCGAGGCGCTTCAAACTTTTACGCTAGTAAAGCTTGGGTATTTAATTCTTCATCCGTGAAGCACGACAAAATTTGGCTGCAGAAACCACTATTTTTGGTTGTCCGTGAATTGCGATAGCTGTCGTCATGAAACAAAAGACGCAGCTCACTGTGATTTCGAAGACCCGAATTTTGAGTAAACACTTTAATATATTAATTGGTCAAGGCGCAACCATTAACGTCAGTACGACAGCAGCGCCCCACTTTGAAATTCAATGATTGTTTCGTATCTGTGTAATCGTTTATGTTTCTGTGTCTGTGTAATCGTTTCATGTTCAAGTTGTTCCCCACAATTATTGCAGCTTCGTGTGTGCTTCTTATAGTGTTTCTGCGTAATCGTTTAAAGTTCAAGCTGCTCGACCATCATCATTGTTCATGTACCAACTAGCTCAACTGAAACCGATAATTACTTCGTTGCTTGGGCACAAATGTGAATGTGTGCGTGCTGCCGATGTGTTCCGCGGGTTTATATTCATGATGGAAGACGTCGATGATGGCGTCCAAGAGGACGACGTCTCTGACGACTTCTAGGATGACCTCTAGGGTGCTCCCAAGGACGACCTTAAAAACGACCTCTAGGACGACGTCTAGGACGATGTTGTAGAGCATGAAGTCAAAGGCGACGTCTAGAACGACCTTTAGGACGATCTCAAGAACGACGTCTAGGACAACTTTCCAACGACCTCGAGAACGAAGTTTAGGGATATGTCGTGCGTATGCGGACTCCCTGCGTGTGCGCAGGCACTGCACCGCCGCGCGGCGCCTCCGAATAATCGTGCTGCACATTCCCGCGGCGCATTCGAGGCCAGATTGCGCATCGCGAAAACCGGGCGAGGTAGCTGAAAAATGCTACCGCATTAAAAAAACAAACCTCGGCGAGCGTATGATTTTACACACGGTACATTCCCAGTACAAAAAAACATTTTAATTGGCACTGAAGACCACGGGCTTATGTTAAACCAAGTTCATTAATGCTAATTGCTTCAGCAAAGTAATTTTACCCGCGTATGCTATACTTTGTATTACTGCTTTTTATAGTTTTAAACTAGTCCCTGCAAACTCGCACGCCTGCATTATTTCTCCTTTGAAGGTGTAATGTGTTGTATCTAACAAACATGCCCTCTAGCAAGCACGTTCGTTAAAGCTCCACCAGTAGAATAGGCGTACTCTCGGATTGTTCACATTGTGCACAGTCTGTTTTGGCAAATATTGCAACACAATTAATGTTAAAGTCGGCGCTCCTATACATTGCACACGCGCTCAGGTGAAACCAACGCGCTTAACCCTCTTTCTAATTTCAGGGAAACCGAAAGCGCGCCATCGCTGACTCAGGAGAACATCTTTGATACAGCGGCCGGAACACCCGACAAGGCGTTGAAACCTAATAGAATAGAGCAATAAACGAACACCATTTTAGTCTCTGTACTTTGCTTTCATTTTTTATTGAAGGCAGTCTCGTGATTGCAGGCATTGAATTCATACCTAGCTCTTTCTGTTGTGTTTTCGAAGCGCTTAATAAACTTTGTTGATTTATCCCAAACTAATAGCGTCTGTCAGATTTCACATTCTTTTCTTTGAAAAAAAGCTTCGAGCAAAATAGATCAAATATATTTCTCCTGGAAACGTAATGAGATGTTGGGAACATTTTCGAAACATCGCTTTAATTCTCGTGAGGGATGCCTTCTTTGAAGAGCTGATACACAGGCTATGTCATTCTGAAAGAATGTGAGAATATACACGGCACCGAGCATATTTTTATTCCTCGCTTTACTGATATGCGGAGGGTCGAACCGGAACCAAATCGAAAACCGGAACCGAACAGCATAGCCGGAATTCCAAAACGAAATCTTCGCCGGCATCTTGGAACAGAACCGGAACTCAACCGGAAAAAAATAATTATATCACTAATCGGTTCAAAGCGGTTCCCGGTAATTTTTTTTATTACAAGTTGAGAGTTTTAGAAATATAAACTGGCAGCTATAATTCCACGTCAGATTTTTATTTACCAAACGGATCGATTTAAGCGCTCGGCGCATGCGTGACGCCGCCATAACTTTAGTTCACGAGAAGCAGACGGCCGCGCATGCCTGAGCTTGTGCCGTCTCGTGATCCACAAGCGCAGAGCTCCTGCAAGGTTATAATTGCACGTGCGCTTGTTCTGCCAGTCTTTCGTTGTGCTTCTGCGAAAAGTCCCACAAAAGGCAGACAGTCAGCGCCTACCCCCCCCCCCCCCCCTACTCCTTTCCCCCTAAAAAGAAAAAAAAAAACTCAAGAAGAAAGACAGGTTTTTGGACGCCCACGCTCCTCAAGTCGTGACCTCGGAGAGTATGTTATTGTAGCACGTTTGTCCCGCGGTAGGCCCCCTGTCTCAAACGCCACGGTCCGATTCCCCCAAGTACCGAATTTCCCGCCTTATCTTCCTCGAGTATGAACTCCGCAGTGATTCTGAGTCATTCTGATGCTTTTCAACGTTGCGATACGGTTAGACGAATATTTCCACAGAAATATACACTTTTCGAGGAAATGTCTACAGTGCTAAAATTCCAAAGCACTGTTTTTAATTCGGGAACTCATGTAGGTTCAGCTTATTGTTCAAACATGCTTATTCGCTTGATGAGCTCCACAGAATGTATAAATATTAGAATGGACTTTCCAGAGAACGATATTAGTCGTCGGAGCCCCAGGCGACTGAACAGGTCGCATATAATGATTTATTGAATATTTTATTTTATAATCACAATCGTATTATCAACGGCACGCCATTTTCTCATCACTTCTTCTAGGGACAGTGCTGCTGTATTCGTAGCACACTTAGACAGAAGCGCTTGAGACTGTGCTCGAATAATATCGTCTTTTGTAAGGTACTGCACAGCGATTACACACAATGTTTTTAACATAAACATGCTGCTTCACATGTGTATTTATATGACGCAATACATTGTTCTCCCAACTTCGTTGAAATGGCCATGAAAGAGCGCAACCATCACTCGGTTGAAGTTCTATTTACAGATAGACTGCTTACCGTAAAATATCGTCATTTCTTTTTCTTTCGACAACAAGACTCGGTTAACTTCAAAATTATTTTCTTCGTGTTGCTTCCGCAGCGCTTCTAAGTCCGTACTTTCGTGTTAGAGGACATCACATAATCTGCGAAAGGAAAGGGTACGATCAATGCTCCATAGCCTATTCTTTATTCTTTATTCATCATTGTCCTGCAGCGCCATCAGGCATTATCGCAGGGGGCGAATAAACTCTGAAAAAACATTTCTGAATTCACGGCACACTCAATCGCACTGGGCAAGGCATTCGACTCCTTAATTGTTTTAACAAAAAAAAATTTTTTTGCCCAATTCCGTCCTGGTGCGGTATTCTCTAATCTTATGAATGTGGTCTTTTCTTTTTGAGATATAATTTGGTGGTAATAAGTAAAATGAGCTATTAATGCCAGTTTTATTGTTATAAATGTTGTATAAAAACTTCAAGCTCAAATTTCTTCGTCTTAATGCCAATGTAGACCATCCCAGTTCTTTTATCATGTCGGTTACACTCTCAAAGCGGCCGTACCGCACCAAAACGAAACGAGCGACACAACTCTGAATTCTTTCTAAAGCAACAATGTGGTTTTGCTAGGATCCCAGACGGTGCAGGCGTACTCTAGCACTAGGCGCACATAAGATAGATAGGCGAGCTCTTTGATAGATTTAGTTGATTTTCTTAAATTTCGTTTTAAAAATCCAAGCGCTCTGCCGGCCCTCATAACAACGTCGTTAATGTGTGCGTTCCAGGTGCAGTCAGCTGACAGAGTGACGCCAAGATATTCAACTGTTTGCTGTTTTGTTACAGTTTCATTATTCAGTTGGTAACATGTTTCAACTTTTGTTTTGGTTTTGCGGGTAAAACTAACATGGGCACATTTTTTAACGGTTAACTCTATCTTCCACTTTTTACACCATTGCTCTATTCGATTCAGATCACACTGCAGCCGCGTGGAACTCCCCTCGTCTGTTATGCATGTATAAACAACACAATCATCGGCAAGCAATCGTACCTGTGAATTAACACCGTCATTAATATCATTAACAAATATGAGAAACAACAATGGACCCAAAACGGACCCCTGCGGTACACCAGATGTTACCATAGCAGTATTTGAAGTTTTACCATTTAAAACAACACGCTGAAGACGTGATGACAAATATGCTTTTATCCAATTTAGGATAGTCGTGTCAAAATCCATGCGCTCTAATTTGTATAATAATAGTTCGTGTGACACCGTACCGAACGCTTTTTTATAATCTAAGAAAACACAATCAATCTGTCCGCCTCCGTCAACCCCCGTCATTAAATCATGATAAAGCTCAGTTAGTTGTGTAGTACATAAGTACGCCTTTCGGAACCCATGTTGCGAGTCAAAGAAAAAATTATGACAGTTTAAATGCTTCATAATGTGACAATATAAAAAATGCTCCAGTAATTTACAACATATAGATGTCAGTGAGATCGGTCTGTAATTCGTTATTTCTTTTTTGGGCCCTTTTTTGTGCACAGGCACGACGTGTGCCACTTTCCAGTCGTCTGGCAATGAACCATCATTCAACGATTTGTTATATATTACAAAAAGGTATGGAGCGATCGCATCTGCACAACGTTTTAAAATTCTCGGAGAGATCCCATCTGGGCCTACTGCCTTAGCTTCATCTATATGTTTTAGAAGTTCCAACACACCTCCTATAGCAAGTTCAACTGGTGGCATTGCACTGAACGTGCCCTGGCATCTATCGTAGTCGATGCTCTCAGGAGGCAAGAAAACTGATTGAAAATATTGATTGAAGGCTTCGGCTTTTTGCCAGTCATCGGTAATTATTTCGTTGTTGACCATCAAGTCTCCTATCCCAATCTGATCATTACCACAGCGCCTCATGTACTTCCAGAACTGTTTGTTGTTTGCTTTCATCCCGTCCTCCAGCCGTTGCAGATAATTTTCTTTGGCTTCCTTCGCCTTCATTTTATACAATGACGTAAGTTCTTTTAGCTTATTTAGATTTCGCACCGAGCTCTTTTTTTTATACCGTGCAAACACACGCTTGCGCCTCTTTATCAGCCGCAGTAGGCTACCGGTAATCCTTGGTTTTTCTCTCTTTTCTAACTTCGACGAGTCTATACTTGGAACGTATTTTTCACTTAAACTTATAGTTCTCTGTTTAAAGACTACCCATATGTCATGAACACTCATCTACTCAGCAAGACATTCGAAGGAAAGGAAATTGTTCGAAAGTTCAGAACTGATCCCTTCATAGTCACCTTTTTCATATAACAGCACCTTTCTACCCGTACTCACTTTTTTGCGCGACACCCGAAAGTCAAGAGTTGAGACAACAGCACTGTGGTCGCCGATACCGGGTATGACATCAGTTTGCTTAACAACGGTAGGGTAGTTGCAGAGAAACAAGTCAAGCGTGTTTTGATTCCGTGTAGGTATGTTTTGGGAACATTAAATAAAAAGTATTAGTCTTCACCTTGCACAGCACGTTTCAGCACGGAAGTTCTCGTTTGGTTATAATGTCTTTACTTTCTTTGAAAAAATAAAAATATATAGTTATTTATCTTATAGAATCACAAAAACGTCGAATTTGCAAAAACGCTTTCAGTACTTGCATCGATATTTGCTCGCAGAGTGAATAAGATTAGTTAAAAACCTACCCGAAACAAAAAAGCTGGTATGTGTATTTTCTGAGGTGTTATTTTCTTAGCGGTCTAACTTTCAGGACGTGCTACTGTCATGCGTTGTGTACTCGTTGCTTGGAGCTTCTGAGCATTTTCAAGGGGAAATCAAGAAGAAAATTAAACAGCATGATTCCCTTTGCTTTGCTAAACCAGATTAGCCGGACCTTCTGGCAACAATATGCCTCTGGCGGTTCTATCTACTGCCGGGCGTGAGAGGCTGAGCTTGGTTACTCTCTCCCGAGCTGAAACAAGTACGGCGTCAACCAAAAATAGGACCAAATATAAGGAAGCAAACAAAATACCTCCGATATAAACGACTAACAACAATAGAAATTGTAGAACATAGGTTAAATTTAAGTGGTTTCATGCATGCGTGCGTTTGTAGAGTTTTGACATCTCCGCAATTTTACAGCCCAAATTTTTTTTATTTCTCTTTAAATGCACTCACTTTGCCTCTTAAAAAACCAGCAGATTTTTTATGTATGTTCTTTCACAAGCAGATAACAAGTGTTGCAACAGTCGGTGTTTTCACCTTGAGACAAACACACACCAAGGCACTCTAAATTGAATAATCAAACCTTGTATTTCATTCACAACCTTAGGGCACCAAAGACATTTCAAGTAAAACAATTGCCATTATACCGAGTACAGCCTACCCCGATCTTTTTCTGATATATTTAACGTTTTTATTTAGTAAATACTGCTTTAGCACGTGGTTGACAGCAAAATAATAAAACTGCAGCCGCACCGATAAAGACCTGCAGCCCCAACGATCTTTGTGCGCTTTTTTCACGATTCGTTGTACACGCCGTTGCAAGGATCAACCGTTTACCAACACAACCAGAAAAAGAAAGCAGTAAGTTGAATAGCAGTCAGTATCCTGCATTGGCGATACTGGCCAGCTATATATGTATTGTATTTATACATACTTCGTTTCATCTTGTGTTGAATCGCAGCGGAAGATTAGGATCCTCTTCATCCAGTCAAGCGCAAGTCAGAAGTGACGTCACCAGGCACTTTGGGCTTGTATCAGTACGTAATGTCACCTCTGAACTGGCACTTGATTGGCTAAGGGGGCCCCCAGACTTCCGATGCGACAGGCCAAACGTCATCTCCTTCTCCAGGTCACGTGATCTGCGTCGCGGGTGCCTGTTCTTCCTTTGACTTCCCTGCCAAAAATAACGGTTTGATATTACTCCGGAAAACTAAATTCGGTTTAAAATCAATCCACAGAGAGTCCGCAAAGAGACACTCCGGTTTGCACAAACCCGGATTTTTTGGACTTCGGCTTAAAGGTAGGGTGAACCAAAATTTGTATTTAAAAAAAAACAATGCTGGAGATGTCGGCGGGACGCTGCAATCCCTACAACACAACTATTAAGGCGATATCTCATATGGACGGCCGTATTTTTGGAAAAAGCAGTCGAGATTGTACCAGCCCGACGAGGCGCGTGACCGTCAAGATACCTAGTTTGCTCCTCTCTTCGCTTCGCTCCCTCAAGGCCGCGCACCGGAAAAGACATGAGGCCGTTCCCTCTCCTTCTAGGAGAAAAATTTCGTTAACATTCCTGCCAAATGCTCCTCTTTTTTTTAAAAGAAAATACGGTCGCCCGTTCGAGATATCGCTGTATGAGTGATGTTTCGGTGTTTGTAGCATACCGTTGCGCGCTTTTGCCGCGTGTTTCAGGGAATCCAGATTTCGGTTCAGCATCCCTTTAAAGTCATACCGGAGAAAATCCCGGGAGAGAATTTCCCAGCCCTATTCATAAACAGGCCTCGACTCGACACTCCACCTCGACTCACTGGAGTGGAGGAAAGCAGCTCGCCTCCACTCGAGGAGCCAACGGGCTTCACAGACGCGAATCGGCGTTTCCTCGGCTGAGGAGCTCCTCGAGAAAACTTCCTGCACTCTAGGAAACTGGAGGAGACGTGAAAGGCGTCTGGCTACAAGGTTGTAGTAAAATTTTAAGTTAAAAACAATATTGTGGTGTGAGTTATGAACATATTAGTTCATTTTATTTGAAGGGACACATTTTACTAACATTGAATCGGAAGTCTGCAAGATTTCTGCTTCGCAGCGCGCATGTTTTATGCATTTGAGCCGGTTTTCGGACAAACAGCCACAAGCGTTCTCCAGTCTGGCAACAGTGGCGGCCACTCTCTCGCTTCTGCGTCGTAGAGGCAGCTGTAACTCGCTGCACTTGTTTTGCCCGTTCTTAGCCGTCTCACCTTGCCTCACCGCTTACCTGCATCGCTGGCACCGCCTAGAACGAGCATTTTCACCCTTCCTCTTTTTTCAGAGTCCTCCTAAAGTGCCTTGCCCTACAACGATGTCGTCCCACAAAGGTGACAAAAAGGGGCAAGTGGTTCCACGAAGGAGGGGAGCTTCTTCGTCGTTCTACTAACAACTACCCGAAAGAAGCTCAAATTGATGCGTAAAAGAGTCTGCACCAAGTATAACCGCCAGCCGCATGTCCGCCCACAAGTGTTGGGACAACGGTAAATCCAGGTGGAAGAAAACAGACTCCGAGAAGAAGCAGGGCATCCGCAACAGGCCTGTAAGCAATTTCTATATTCTATAGTTGGGCAGAATAACGCAACGCGTTCGCAAAATCACACGACAGGACGTGTGTACTAAATAACTCTGCAAGGGACTTTGCTGTGGCTACCTGCAGCGTCCGCAGGAGCTAGTCAAGCACGTTACTGTCGAGGCCGTAGGTGGGCAGTGACGGCGAATTGTCGCTATCTTTGGTGATTCTTGTGCCGACATCGACAACTTACAATTGCGTGTTGTGCTATATCCAAGCGAAAATTACGCAGCGAACATTCTGGTTGCGTCACACTACCTTAGCTTGAGCTCCGACCCCTTTCTTGAGATTAGAGAGGCAACCTGGGCCGCTTTGTCGAAGCGATGGTAAACCCATTTTGGTAAACCACGGTGCCTAAGACGAAAAAAGTTTCCCGTGTGCCTTCCAGTCTGGCAACGCCAGTGCTGTAGTCTCGTTTCTGTTCCTTGCGACGCACGTTTCTGCGATTCCTGCTGATCTCAACTGTTTGCCCCCTTTTCCATTTGCGCAACCGATCCACCGGTGACGAGGAGCTAAGTTTCTTGTCACCGCTGAATTGCTGGCCATTAGGATATGTAGAAACCTCAATGCTGTCGGCATACTGTCGGCGCACTGCGAACAAAAAAGCAGTACAATGTCCCAGCTGTTCACCCGGAACGAAGACTTTATCGAGGATAACCCCATTTCTTCGCAAAGTAATCGCTGCTCACGAGTTGGCGTGCATAGTGTGACAAATTAAACGTGTTAGTATGAATATATACCAACACTCGTTCGCAAAACATTTTTTACTCACCACAAAAACATTTGCTAGGCTTATGTACCGTCATATGTCTTGGATCCTGGACTGCTGAAGAGTGATGCGTTTGCGGACTGCTTCCGTCGGTTAGTTTAGTACCCAAGCAGCACAGAGGTGGCCAGTCATCGGCCAAAGGCTGGCAGTGGTCCTTGGCCAAGTGGCCAGAAAGTGGCCAGAGACTGGACGGTGACTGGACTTTACCTGGCCACTGGCCATCAGCCATCGGCCAAGCATTGGCCAATGGACGGCCACTTTCTGGCCACTGGCCAAAAGACCATCGTTATACATTGTCCATTGCTTGGCCAAAATCCGTGCTGCTTGGGTAGTCCCTCTGAACTACCGCTTTGCTTGGCGTGCTAATGCGTTGATGGTGCGTCATTAATATAACAGCCGGATCGAAATGAATGTTCAGCAGAACTAAGAAGAACTATTAGCCCTCATCAAGCGACGTCGCGGCCATGCTTGTAGGTACTGCTCCTCCCTCGGCGCCCCTGCTCTCCGAGTCACGTGACCTAGAATTCCCTCTTCTAGGGACGATAGTTAACTTTAAACCACGGTTCGCGTTCGAGAAAACCGGCCCTGGACGTATCAATAAAACGCGACGGACGAAACTGACACTAGTGCACGTAGAAGTTACGCTAAGTAGGAGTTTAGAATATGTTAATTAGACCTAGCACCTCATCTCCTTGTGTGCTAATGTTTTGAAGAAAAAACATTTGTGCTGGTTTAATTGACTACCAGCTCTCATTTCTTAATTTTAACCTCATAAGAAATGCCGTTATATGAACATGAGACGTGATGGAGTCCAGTTGTTGACAGCTGTCTTTTTTCAGGTGTCCATGTTAGTGTGCAACCATTGTCATTTATTTGCGAGGTTAACCAGCGCATTGAACTGGCATGATTAAGCCGGCACAAATTTAATATGGGTAGAAGTATACATTATTGATTTGAAAAATTGTGTGTCCGCAATATGACTGTTGTCGATGATCACACTGAGCTACTCCAGTATTTTCCATGCACATCAAGAAACAGCACAGGTATGACATTACATGTTTCGCATTTCCTTCTTTCAGTTAGGTGTCTAACAACAAATTGTACCACATGAGTTGTAGTATGATTTGTTTTTCTTTCTACGTTGTGCTCTGTACATCTCAACTCATGGGTGCTGTCGCAGGATATTCTTTGGCCTTTCGTTGCAGGAGGGGGCACTGGTGTCGCACCTGCTGAACAATGAGCCCGTCCCTCCAGCTTGTGGGGGCACTGATGTCCCACATGGCAATGCGGCTGCCAAGCCCTACAACAGTGGCAGCACCCGCGCTGGTTAGCCGGTGCTCTCAATGCTGCCAGCCGCCATTCCCCAAGCCACAGTGAACGAGCGTGACGACTGACACGATGCCTGGTAAAAGCTTTTGATTGCATTTGCTATGTACACATGAAGGTTAGTCGCTACTTGATCACACGGCTTCCAATGTTTATTTATAGAAAACATCTGTCTCTGCTCGTTTGTTTATTATTTCGATTTTGGCATACTGTCTTGTAGGAACGCTAAAAACTGTGACAATGAGCCGCATTTTCATGAACGCGACTTTTTAGGGGCGCCACGTAGGAACACAGTAAATTCCTTCGGTCTGGAGAATGACATGTTCATTGACGAATACGCCACACGTTCGCCCGAGGGCCAAGAAGGTCCGAGATAACAGTGCTGTCTCTTTTGACGGTATCACCATTTGGAGCCTGCGCTGCCGCTACTGACAGTATCACAGAAAGGAACGGTCAAAACAAGGACGGAATACTTTCATGTTTACCTACAGTTGACATTTAACATTTCTGTAATGGGGTTGTTGTAACAGTTTCTACCAGTTCTCCGGTGTCTTCACCGTGCCTGTAACACTCGGCGTCAATGTGCTGTGCTTCCCTAGATTCGCCTGCCTCACTGCTGCTGGACTGGGGTGACATCATGGAGTTGCTGCGTCACCAACCAAGTCGCCGACTCCTCTACCTCCTCAGCCGCCACGTGTGGTTGTCCGAGTGAACCGACTGGAGGAGCTGCACCTGCTGCAGATGGAGCTACGTCAGTGTCAGGTTGCCTACTAGCAGGCGCAGGCCCAGGTTTTCTATCAGCAGCAGCGTAACGAGCTGGTTCCAGCTTGAGCTGCTCCAGCTCAACAAACTTATCAAGCTGCAACAACTACTTGTTCTCGGGGCCCAGCCACAACAGTAGGCTGATTTATTCGATTTGTTTCCTCTTCCCCTTTAGTAATTACCATTCTCTTTTGTGTTTAAGAATGCTTTTTAAAGTCTGTAACTTGCTTCATTTTATCCCTGATCTGAAGTTGTTATGAGTATTGACCGTATCTCGTTCAGTAAAGCCTAGCATTTTTTTTTAAACTTGCTTCTCTATTGGCTGTTTGTAGTGAACATGTAAAAGGGCAGTTACGTCAGCTTTAAATCTATTCTTTGAAAACTTAAAAAGTAACCGAGTATTTCTCTTTCTTACTAATTACATTGTTTGAATGTTTAGACAACGGGAAGTTAGTCAGCCCCAGTGAGCAGCTTATCTCCACTGTAGGCGAGATATTGAGCCAGTGCCTTACCACAGCTATCGTTGGGTCTATAGTTTACATCCCAGTAGTGATACACAGCCGCATGCTGTTACAATGATCGTCCACATCGATAGAGGCAGAGATTGAACTCAAGATTCCCATATTCAGCTGTGCGAGCTTTCACTTCACGTGCTCCAAGCTGTGATGCGTTAATGCAATCGACCACCGATCCCCTTGAAGGAAATATAGGAATCCGTTTGAATGTACAGCCAGGTATTTCCTAAACATTGCCACTGTTATTTATGTAATGCCTCTTTTATTATTGTGTAGTCCATATGCAACCTCCTTCATTAAATGCTGTTTTCACAGAGTTTTGCCATAGTTTTCATTGCGTTGAGATGTCTCATTTCCTGTTCGGGGGGTATGTGCCTCGCAATCCTATATGTACTTGCACCGCCTATCAACACCACATTGACGAGGCTTGCCCACTGCCTTTTCATTGTGGAGGTGGCGTCGTGTGACCGAGCGTTTGGTTGCTTGTCAAAAATCCCCAGGTGGTCAAAACTAATCCTCAGTTCTCTGCTGGGGCGTGCCAGATGCCCGTCGTTGGTTTGGCACGTAAAACTCCCAAATTCGACTTCACTGCCTTTTCACTGCACACTACTACAGTGCCGACGTAGCAATTGGGCTCAAGTTTGCAGCTGACGACATAGTGATACAGTAATTGAGCAGCGGTGCTTACCTCATTCACGTTCGCATTCAGTAATACGTAGTGTGATGCCATCCGTTTGAGTGCATGGGCCCTGCATGCTTGTGTTAGGTACTGTTAGGTAGGACACCCTTGCCTGCCCAACATCCGAAGGTGTCCTCACAAGGAATTGCTGCATTATTGCAATATTCATTTTAATCGAAAGTTCTTCATATGGGGCACAGCTGCAAGACATGATTTCAGTCAATCTCATGTATAAGTTTTTTTCAAACAAATGTGCACTGAACAACTTGCTGAAAAGTCTCGATTCTGAACATGGGAAAATTTTGTGTTATTTCAATGTAATTACCTGAAGCTTTTCACTTTCTTTGTATCCCGCTACCCCCTGCTTTGTGTGATAACAAAGATTGAATTGTTCTGGAGCAAAATGTTTCCACAACAAAGAAGGCAAGTTGGTCTTGCTTCTTTAAGATTCACAAAACAGAAACCACCAGCATAGTTTCAAACACTGTCGTCCAGCGGGAACCTGAGTAAAACGAAGACATCGCAACAATCCGGGGTGACCAGCTAGCTGAGAAACCGGCGGTTTTTTTCGGTTCAAACTAGAAGGTGTGTGGCCACAGTGTAAGGTTGATTTGTTTCTGGTCCGATTGTATTTTGAGCTTTAACATGGCCAGTGACTTGAGTCTTCGCTGACCTAAGCTAAAAAGGACATGCTCTGCATTCAGTGTCTACTGGAAGCACCACGCAATAAGTTGAGCCTGCACCCATGCCCCGTTGAATCTGTCCACGGCGTCTTGAGTTGATGGGAGATGAGACTACCTTCAGCATCGTCAGTGAGGGGGTGGGACTGGTAGAGCGGGAAGCGGCTCGTTCTGCAGGTGGGCCAAGTTTTGCAGTGCAAGTCCACCAGTGATCATCACAGCTGACCATTCAGGCTTGTGCTGCAACCACATGTCGAGGCACGGAAAGTACCAAGGCCCGCTGCACCGAGTTCCTAGTCCGGAAGTGGGCCCTTTGGTACTTATATAAACAAGAATGAAGAATCAATACACATCCTTTTTTTGGCACCTAAATACAACAAGAATGGAGAACAATACAGCACAATTATTGCTTGAATAGAAAATGTGGGACTAGTTTGTGGAGTAGTGTATGTCCAATTAATGCTCAGACTACTGTTTTTGATAATACTGTGTACGATAACACTCTTCAGATGTACACAGCTTTTTGTCGTGAGGGGATAATGTCCCTTCGTGCACATTAGGCTTCAGAAAGTCTCTTTTAGATGGCTGCAGGCATCAGTCCGGTTCGGGTGGTATGCTCTATGATATGGACTTTTGGTACTATTTGTACTTTCGGTACGCTTTGCTGCTTGTCGAAGGATGTCAATCTGCGAATAGTGTGGTATCGGCGTGTTTCCTACATTATTGTATATTTCTGTGGACTCGTAAGCCGCGGTCTCATTTAAGCAACAAATGCCAAGAACCAACACATGCCTTGTCCACGTTAACAGAACTACGAGGTAGCGCAGCAAACTTTTCAAGCAAGTAAGGGGTGTGAAACTACCGGAATGCGAAATGTGATTGCCGGCTTCGCCCTGCGTCGCCTTGCAGAAGTTAGCATTCAGACCTTAATTATTATATGAGCTAGCCATTCTGCCACAGACTGGCACTACTTCTATTGGTTCTGTATGACAAACATTCCAATGATATTCGGCCCCCCAACGACCACGTGCTACGGGAAAGCGATTTATTTAGGGCTCGGCGATCGATCGATCAAACTTCCGATTAATCGATTAAGGCTTTAATTGCGATCAACCATTTTGACCGGTTAACGTTTTTTTTTTTTTAAATGGGACCGGAAAAATAATAACTTCCTATATTTTTCTTTAATATCTGTCCCACCACTACAACGATCGTAAACAAACACAGGAACTCGCTCCTGCCGGGGAATGTAAATAAAATGTCGTGTCTTGGAGTAGGAGCAACAATCATGGAGTGTCTTTGAACCGCTTGCTAACAGCACCTTGAACTACATATCCTCAGAATGAAATGTACATTGCGACTTGTTTAAAATACTCAGCGAACTTGTCAAAGGATAATTTAATAGTTTCGTATTTTAGAGATATTTGCCTGAAAATCAACGCGACCGATCAGTTGACTAAACGGTGGCGATTAATCGAGACAAATTGTCTGATCCACGCCCAACCCTGGTTTTAATCATGTTAAAAGTGATTTTCTGCCGTTTACGAACAAAATAATGATGTTTCTGAGCTGCTCTCATAACACAGACCACATCTACACAAATAGGTGCTCAAACTTTACTTCCATATGCCTTTAACGATGTAGCAAACCCACCAGCTTGCCTATACTTTTTTTCATTTTAAGTACCGCTATCTTGCACAAATGGAGATTTCCACGTCACACTCTGTCATTTGCCATGATGAGTACTTTTCTTTATTCGAACGCTATTAGTGGATGGTATATTCGAAGTTATACCGAACTGTTTTTAATTTCTTCGGCGTAATGGGCTGCCTTGTGCCCTCAGAAGACTACTTGATAAATCTGCGGGAAAGATTCCCCGTCACGCTGCGTACCAACCGCTTTTTTAGTGTCAACAAGGATTGGGCGGTATTCCGTACCATTTTCGAGTCCGTACCAGACTTCTTAACGCAGTGATTGAACTGTGCTGCCATCATGAACGGGCCGTCGCCCAGGCTAACCTGTGCATAAGTGAGATTCACAATACGTTAGATCAGTGGAAAAAGGATACATGTTTACCATACATAAGATTTGATTACAGCAGAACCTTGTTGATACGCTCTCCCAGCCCTTGCATCCAAATATAAAGGACCTATCCAACTCTTTTAAGGATATGTGCAGGACGTTCTTGGTCCTTAGGTCTGAAAAGGTCCAGTTGATGTAGCCAGCACAATGCAATGGGCTGCCCAGTTCTGGTCATCTTCTGATTGTTCTGCTTTCATTTTTGTCAACATTTTGCCGCTCTACGCTATTATTATGACCTTAATCTAACTTTGGAAAGGCATCTTCGAACAGCCCAATTATCTCTCCATCTTTTTTCTGCAATGCGCACGTGAAACTTCTGTTGACGTGTTTTGTTTTTGCACTACTACTGCCATTATGGCATTGCAGAAAAGGCAAGCTCCCATTTTTAAAAAGTAGATGGCACAACGGTGGCCGACCAATGTTTCTCTCATCAATTGGACATTTTGGCAGGAATGTCACTCAGCGGCATTGAGGCCATCTATAAAGTGGCTGAAATTTCGAAACCATACAGGCCGTTGTATGATATTTCAAGGCTGGCTCGCACCCACAAGACTGCATACAGTAAACGATGTGATTGATTCACAGTTCCATTAGTATATGTATACCGTTCCGATATCCTAAACGTTTTTTCAGGGATAAAAGACTTCCATACCAGCAAAAATAACAATGCAAAAACTTGATAAAAAAATGAACGATGGTATACCAAATTTAGTACGTATCGCGCTTTGTCGAAATAATTTTTTAGTCGCGATAAACGCTTACACCTTGACAGCGTAGAAAATAGTTTATATCGCAGACATAAAATACTCTGGAAATATGGAAAAGAACACACGCGTGAGGAGAGTCAAGTATCTGTTTACGTGACACTACAGATAACGCTCCGGGCTATGATTCATTTCCTGATGAAATTGGAAATATATTGCATACAATTTTAGCAAGTGTTCCTCGAGTGGTCATCAGTCTTATCGATCTGTTGATGAACAGCTGACCTGCCAAGATTTTTTAACTGCTGTGAAAGCAGAGTTTCGTGGTATTTCAGGAGCGATTAGAAAGCCAAAGCCGATTTTTTCTTTCGACAGGTGAATATGTGGTGCCAAAATTTATTATGAGAAGCCGTGCTGAGCTCTTCATTCCCATATTGAATCGTGTTTTTAACATTTCACTTAGTGCAGTTGTCTTCTGTTTGCTCTGGAAGAAAGCCATTGTTGTCCCGATTTTGTAGAACGGTGATGCCTCTACAGTTACTAACTATCGTCTTCTTCCCTTGTTCTGGGGTTTTCCTACGGTTTTCGAGATGGTTGTGCGTAAACCAAAATATTTTTTTTTGCCAAAATTAATACCTCCACTGCATGGTTTTCTAAATGGTAGGTCTGCTGAGACCAATTTGTGTACTTTTTTTAGTTTACTATGTGCCTTTTGAATGAATAGAGGACAGCTGGATACGATTTGTCTTGATATGTGAAAAGCATTTCATAAAGTCAGTCATGAACAGCCCTTGCCTAAATTATTTTTGTATGGTGTTTTCTAGAACTATGTAACTGGTTCAAGCAGTATTCACTTTTCGCTCAAATACTGTGCGGAATTTCTACAATTACCCTAAATTGATTTTTTTTTCTTTGTTTTTAGCTTTAGCTGTACACAAGGTATCAATTCTGGGTCCTTTTTTGTTTTTGATATTCAGAAACGATATAGCGTTGTGCCAAACATGCTTAGCTGCTTCTTTTTAATGTTTTAAATCCTCCTAAATTGTGTCTAACGGCGTAAATATTGCGCGAAACAAAACAAAATGTTTCTTCTAAAAATTATATTTAAAAATATGTGTCCCATATAAGCCGTGTCCCATACACCCCCAATTTTTTTTTCGTTTTTTCGTTTGTTCTTTTTTTCTTTTCCATATACTATAGTGTCAGAGTACTTCCCAATTAATATTTTGCTACCGTCACGTATATTCTCAAAAAAAAAAAAAGCGCAACCGCTCGAAACCTAGATTTGGGCACGGAGTTCGGTGAAATATAAAGGAGGAGGGAGTGCCGGAGGGTCACGTGAATACTTCCGACCGTGCGCTTTTTGTTTTTTTCTCAATTTTTGTTTTTGTTTTTTGACCACGCGCAGCAGACGACATGCGTTGCGGGAACCGTTTTGCATGCGATTCCTTTGCAGTTACGTTTGTTCTGAACATCAAGATGAATTGTTTTGTGCATTGAAAAGTTCGAAATGAGTAGTGAGTGGCCATGGTGAATTCCTTTGATTGGCTCCGAAAAGAATACCCCTAGGATTTTGCGTGAGAAGCTGCCTTACAGGTCCTGCATCCGAAAGTGGCATTGTGCGACAGAGTCTGCACAAGTTTCCAAAAGATCACCTGAATTGGCCCGAATGTTTGGCTGCAATTCCTGAGGAACATTTACGGGAACCTCGCAAAGCGGACGCTACCCGATTTATATGCTCCGTGCACTTTGTGGAAAGTCACAACCTTGAGTTGGCAGGTGTCAAAGAACGAATCTCATAACATTTAGTTCAGCAAAGTTTCGGCGTCAAAAAGTAAATATCGAAAACTCTTTCACAAAAAAAAAAAAACGGTACGCCCACATTCGTGATTGAACCTGGGTACACTGTGTGCACCTTTCCACTGAGCTACTGGGGAATTTTTCTTTCTTCTTCATTTCAAACAGCGAAAATATCAAGTCACTTCAAAAGCTCTACAAATCTTTTTCAGTCATGTAAAAAAAAACTCGCATCTCGAGCAGCTCTTACAAATGCCTAACCACTCTGGCTTCGGCTCACACTCGGCAAATCTCTACTCTTTTTTTAGAAAACTGAAAAATAAAACTGCACTTCGTTCGCATTGGGTTCGGCGTGCCTGACGGCACTATTCATTGTAATGCAGCCGGTCGACTGACTGTAGGTCGGAAAGTTCGCTGCCGATTTCCCTCCAGCAAAGGCACTCCAGGCTCGAAGTCCGGCAGCACCACGCATTGGCCGCATATAGTAAAGAAATCGTACGCGTGCATATTTCTCTCGAAGTACGCACTACGTCCTTTACGCTTGCGCGAGCGATGTCTTCAGCCACGACAAGGGGCCGACGGCTCGGCGACGTCTTCATGCAAATCGTCTTCGTAGTCGGGGCGTGTCGTACAGGGTGTATCCCAAACCTTTTGATCGGTCCATAATTTTTCTTTTGGAGGATGACAGATTCGACGGTACCGCGAATGACAGCTCTCAACTAGATGTCCCATGCCCGTCGTCCGCTGCCAACCGCAAGTCCCACGATACGCGATACGAAGCCGTGTTGAAAATTACGCAGTGAACACATAAAGTGCTTCCGGTTCTCTGTGCAAATGTCTTTTTTTTTTTTTCTTTTTTAATCGACGTATTTGCAGAGTTTTAGAAGTGCTCATGATGTAAAAATACCATGTAATATTGACTCCGTTTGATTCATATATTTTTACCCCCTGAATGACAGTTTTTTTTCTGCACTATGGTTATGCATCTGAGCTTTGTACCAGCCTACAAAACTCCTACAATGAGGATTAGTAGTCTTGATAAATAATTGCATAAATAAATAAATAAATATTGGGTTTTATTTTTGTTTCTATTTTTAATAAAGAGATCCATGAATTTCTTCTTCTTTCCCGCTGATTTTCCAAGCCTGTTCCCTTGACTGTGGTTTCGCTAGATAGTCGATAAAGACAGTGGGAATCTTATTAATCCAGTCATGCGCGTCACTAATTAGAATTCAATGACCCATGACTTTGATTAAATTTGGTTGTTTTGTCTAAACCACAGACAACGGCCCGTGACCACTGAGGAGAGAGTGAGTGCGACTCAAACCGGCCAGTTCTCTATCGACGGTTTTTGGGCGGAAAGAAAACGGATTTCGATCCGAAAATTGTCTTCTGGGCGGTTGCATGGGCTCTCATATATCACGTACAACAAAGAACGTCATTGTCTACAGCCTCGTCTCTGAGCTTGAGAGCGTGCGAACGTGTCTCTGAGCGTGTACGAGTAGGTAAGTTTGGGCGTTTTTGTAATACTGATTCAAAACAATCGCGAGATTGACTATGGATGCCATACATGTAACAAAAAGGAAACAAAACATAGAGTTGCATTCTCGTAATGTTAATTTACAGGTCAAACAGAAATGTCGGTTTTTGCTGGCTTTCCTGCGCTTACATTTGGTATATTTCTAGGGTACAGATATCAGGCACACTTTAGTATGCCCCCATTTGCAAAACTATTTAGAATATTCAGTATTCTTGTTTCTCTTGGAACTAGGAAAAACTCTCGCCTAAGATATTTAACATCAGGGTTTCAAAAGTTTGTGTCACGCTCGTGTTTCTTTTATTACTGAGTTGACACATCTTACTTTTCATACCCTTGACACTGACAGGTGAAAATAAGCACTGTGCTCAAGATCTTTTTTTTTCTGACGATGACCAATACTGAATTCTCGAATGTCAAAAATTATTTACTTATTTAATTTGCTTAATATGCCCACAAGCAGCTCGAGGCCTTATTAGTTTGCACATATTACAAACAATAACATAATGGATACAGACAAACAATCAAGCAAGACGTTATTTAAAAAAGATAAAAGGAAATAAATAAAACAGCTGAGAACAACAGAGCAAAGATATGGGTCAAGCGACCAAAAATGATCTTCTAAAATTTAATAGGGGCGAAAACAATTCTATATCACTCCTATCGCGATTATATAGAAGTTGAAGGCGTGTCATCGGGGACTGAACACCAACTTTCTGCGGGTAGGAAAGAAATAAAAATCTTATACGCTTTTGAAGAACACTGAAAGAAATCGCACTTAAAAGTAAAGGAACATCAATTGTAGTGTTCACTGTCTTATACAAAAAAAAGTTCTGTCTCGAGCTAATCTTCTTTTGTGCAACGCCACCAGGTCAAGCAGATAAAGTAAGTATTCATAATAAAAAAAAATACGTCTCCCAACCCATCTATGGTAACCAGTACGCACGAGATGACGCTGAACCCTTTTCTAAAAAACATGATTGAGTCGATTCAATAATGCTCCATATACGACTGAGCAGGACTCAAATTTTGACAAAACAAGCGCGTGAAATAGATGAATCACGCTAGAGTACAAACATTCCGCGTCATTCGGGAAATACGGCCTAGCACTTGGGTAAGAATCAAACACAACTTTCAAAACATGCTCAGTAAACGAAAGGCGGGAATCAAACAGCAGTCCCAAGTCACAAAAAGTATCTGACCTCGCGGTAGCTTAACCTAACATGGTATACCAGTACTCAATGCAGCTTGTGTTACGGGTAAAGGAAACAACCTTGGTCTTACTGGGGTTAAGTACCAAATTGTTTTTCAAGCACCAGTTTAGGATTGCCTGAACATCGTCTTGCATCCTTAGGTAGTCAATAGTTGAATGAATTTAACGATAAATCATGAAGTCGTCTGCAAACTGCAGCACCTTTGAAAGCTGAACACAGTCTACTAAATCATTGACAAAAATGTTGAGTAACAACGGCCCCAGATTGGACCCTTGAGGCACTCCAGTATTTAAAACACACAAGGCAGAAAGTGGCAGCCTATCAAGTTCATATATTTTATTCATGGTTTTTTAACATTACACAACATATATCTTCATAGTGTGTTGTCAATAGTTTCTTGGGAGGACTTCTACACTTGTGTGATTGCTTTCCGAAAGGTTTTAGAATGTTCCTCGAAAATTATGCGGAAGTCCACAATTGCAGGTGTAGTTTACGCCGAGCTACATATACTACATTTCGTGGACGTTCTTCGTTTGTCATCTAATAAGACCCCATCAATAGCATTACGGTTGTTGAACATCGATAGTTTCTTGATATTTCACAATAAACAGTTCCACAATAGTCGACCAGCGATAGTATGCTATCGACTTTCACGATTATCGACTATCGATAGTTTTACGATACTCTACTATCGATAGTAGAATCGATGATGTGCATTGGAGAGCGATATCGATGGTTTTAATCAGGGTATTGAACCGAACCCGAACCGCGAACCGAAAACCGGAAAAGAACGTTATTTTCGCGCGAACCGGAGTTGACCCGGAAAGAAATAATTTTTCTCGCTCCGCAGCGGAACCGATATGATTTCCACGTGGTTTTCGGTTCATACGCGAACTCAGGTGGCGTGAAAAGTGCTTGGCGAAAAACACAGTAATCTGAAATGTAAACCAAAAAATAAAAGAAAAAAAATATTTTCTAGCAATCCGCGGAGTTGAATTGGATCGAAATAATTGTTTTTTTTTTTTTTTTTCGTTCTTGGGCAAAACTGGTCAATTCTTTTTGCGGTGTTTTGCTCATGTGGGAAGTCAAAAAGCGCAAGAAGCGCAAAGCTCTTTAACGTTCCATTATCAAGCTTTTCACTAAACGCTCGTCTTCTTAATTTATAAAGTTCGTCTCCAAAACTCAAACGAAATGAACACGGTAACTATAAATTCTACTGGATTTCTGCTCTTATGTATTTTTTTACCTAATGCCCACATTTGTCCCAACCTTTTCTCGGGGACCGGAAGGGACTTATCAAAGCAAATATAACACCAGGACATACCCAATTCGTACGTCAGCAAAAGTGACCAATTATTGAGCCTGTTTGGTAGCAAAACGGCGAGTTGGGCTAGTTCGCTTTTCATCTCGAACTAAATGCGAAAAAAAAGTTCAAAAAGAGATATGGACACCACGCCTAGTGTTGTCTATACCACTCTTTGTTCTTGTTTATTCTTTTTTTTTTTACATTCAGTTTAAACCTGTTTGGTGTTTCTTGTCTTCATTTTCTTTAAAGCTGTGTGCAATTTACTTACGCCTTGATTTCATTGTACAACTGATCGGATATTAAAAGCGATACAAAAGCCGATGGATATTTGAGGACCTGCACTAGTTGCCATACAAGGGCGCATCTAATCTCCTTTCAAAATAACTCAGCGGATTTTATAATCTGTCTGAAATTAAAGCCTAGCACCGGGAAGAGGAGGGGGGGACGCAATTAACAGTTACGGCTACAGAAAACAGAAAAACAGCTTCGATCTCTGGTAGCAGAGACTGCAAAGACCAAAATGTTTTCTCCTCAGAAACACAAACATCAAGGCGCACCGCTCTTCTGAGCATTGCTAGACAAGGAGCCGTGGCTTTTAATTAAGGGACGCTACCGTGTTACGGTTTTGGGAAGAGAGAAGGGAACGCCATCCAGAACTCTACCCATTGGCGCAAGTAGCCCTGGGAGTGCCTGCGACCCAGGTCAGCGTAGAGCGAGCTTTTTCTGCACTGAATTTCATTCTATCGTCTCAAAAGTGCCGTCTTTCCCCAGATATGCATTCTTTGCTCAGCTGCCTGACATTGAACTGCGCTTTCACCCACATCCCATGGTGCCGCAGCACTAGCTCGTTCGTTCCACACAGTAATGTGAGCCTTTGCTTTCTTTAAGTATCACTTTTATAAAATATGCATAGTTTATCTTTTGCTGTAGTCATTTGTTTACGTAGCATATGAGTACGAGCCGGTTCAAACCGGTTTGAACCTTTATTCTTTCACTCCGGAGTTGAACCGGAGCTGAACCGTTTTCTCTGAACCGGAACGAAAACCGGAACAAAAAACATTTCGGTTCGACACCCTGGTTTTAATGTAGTCGACGATCGATAGCACTATCGATAGCTTTTCACTATACACAGTTATATTTGGCTTCCACTATCGATAGTATCGATACCACTGTCGATAGTTTGCATCACTAGTGTATGTGTTCGTTGGTGCGCGCATGACGCTTCACGTGCATCTGCGTGTTCGCGTGTATGTATGTACGTGCGCATGCACGCGTCTGTGCGCGTGTGTTTCCACGCGTGACCATGCGTGTCTGTGCACGGATGCGCGTGTGTGTACTTTCGTTGTGTTCAGCTGTCGTAGATCAAGACACTGGATCCTGGGAAAAATGCGCCAACCTCTCCTCAATGTCGCTATTTCGGTTCATGGAATGAGCAGTTTTTCATTGACCTCAACATTCTTGGTGATCCGATTTAAATTCGCTGGTGACGGGCAGCTTTGTAGAGAAGTTTCAATGCCTTCAAGCGGTGGTTGGAGACATTAAAAATACATTTGTATTGAAAGACATAAAAAGAGCAATATAATTTTGAGATATCTGCAGAGATATGCCTTATTGATAACTTGATTGCATACATAGTGCCAAAGACGCTTATCTTGGCGATGAGAGCTTTCAAGACGATGATGCTCAAAAGCGAACTTGGACCCGATCAGAACGACCCTTTCCAAGATTCGCAGGTTTTAACGGACCCCGATGGCGATTGTTAAAGCAAAGAGAAACCAGTCAATCAGCTGGCGTGGTTTAGTTTTCTGTATGTTAGTATTTGATTGTGTCCGACTATCTGCCAAGGAAGGTAAGGGCGCTATATTTCCCAGAATCTAATGACCTTAGTCTTAGATTCTGAGAGAAAGATTAAAATTGCTGTGCTGCTGTCCTCCGAAAAGAATATTATAACGGGAACATACTGTAAAAAACAACTGAGCCTAGCGAATTCACGTATTGTAAAGGCTCGTTCAACTTGGGTTGACATTCATGCGAAAACAGCCACCATTCTTCCAGGATAACACAATAGTATTACATTTAAAGAAGCTTGACAATCGCTGAAAACACTTTCTTTGTATTCATAATTTTGCGTCATGCTGATGCAAATTATAATGAAAAAATCATCAAAAATATACATGAAAGGGAGCAACGTCCGTCTAGCAGAGCGTAAAGAATCCTCGGAAGGTACAACGCTACAATAACTGTTTACACTGCACCTGGATGTGAACAAAGATGATAAAAAAAAAGTCAAAAACAAAGACGACGAGAAGGAAAAAAACTCTACAGGACGAAGCTGTGCTTGGAACTGAAGCTTTATTAGTAAAAAAGCTTAAAGGAAAGCACATATGCAAAACAAATAACAGACACCAAAAATCACCACCTACTCATCTATCAAGCACGACAGTATCATAAGCGCTGAGTGTCCTCAAAAAACACCTTTCATAATCGCTTGGAGAAGGCAACCCTCTTTATCTGACAAAGCCACCGACGGAGCGCTGACACATAGATCCCACAAATGAAAATAAAATATGCTTTTATAATTTCTTGTTGCTTTTCGCTGCGTCTGGCCAGGACATCAACTTTACGGAAATCCGGCACCCACTCGCATCTGCAAGGTGTCATAAAAAAAAATACAGGTTTTTTTTTGTTTTTCTTTTACCACAAAAATAAACTAGGAATCACCGAACGCTCATTCTCCGCCCAAAGGTAGCGCTAGAGGCCTCAACCAGATGTCAAAGTTTCAGCCCCACACAGTGCCTTATTCAAAAATTACTAATTATTTTCAGAAAATTTCAATAGAAAAATGGAGCCCATTTTTGCCCGTTTTCGGTTTCTGGTGCCATTGAGCCCATGCATGTATTCAAAAACTCCGTCGGGCGCCATTTTCCCATTGGAATTTTCAGAAAATCAGTTATAACTTTTTAATAAGGTGTCCGTTCGGGCTGAAACTCTGGCATCTGGTTGTTACCTCTAGGGCTACTTTTGGGCGCAGAATGAGCGTTCGACGATGCCTAGTTAATTTGTGTGGTAAAAAAAAAGTTTAATTTTTTTTTGACACCCTGTACTGCAATGTGTTGCTTAATATGCCCCAAAAGTGGCCCCCAGTGAATAGGAATGCTCTCTAAGCATGTCACTGAGACACCTCCCCGTCTGCCCCACTTAACACATATTAGACGATATGGGGATTTCGTAAAAAAACGGGCGAAACACACGTCACAAACCGTTCTCAGTCCGCTGTAGTACGGAAGCCTTTTTGGCGACTAGACCCGTCACCAACCCTAGAACACAATTGCCTCAATTTTTGAGGCACCGAGAACACTACTGATATGCCGTACCTCCCTCCTACTTCCTTCAGGTGATGAGAGACCCGATATAGGTACAGAGCGATTACCATGCGTTTTCCGTCAATTTTCCCTTTAGCCTTCTCCACACTTTTGGCCTTCTTCAAAAAGGAACTTGCTACCTTCGTCAAAAGGCTAACTCGAAAACCCGACATCATTAGCCTCCCTCCCTGCTCCCGGAAACTGTCATCCGACATGTGAAAAAACAACTTCTTAAGAGCCGAAGAAAGACACGCGACAGCAATCCGTCCTTTCACAACTTTGGAATGTGAAGACCGTTAGTCCAGAATTGAGCAACTGGAACGACAGCGTAGTTGCTCTTTTACCTAATTAAAAATGGAAACAAGTTGACGGGTGGTGTCATTTTAATACTTGTCATCACATCAGGTCCCGGTCCAAAGTAGTCAAATCAAATCTAAAGATGTCACAGGAAAAACTGTAAGTTTATAAAATGCATGGAGCACGAGGTCTATTCTGTTTAAAATGTTATAAGCCCCGCCTCCCCCGGCCCCTCCCCCTCCCGTATTACGTCGGCCCTCGACCTATTCGGTGCGGGCCATCTGGGCCCCACCCACAAAAGAGTTTGGTACCACTTCTATAGTGGCTCAAGGAAAATTGCTTTCATTAAAATTATGTTTAACTTCCTCTTATTCTTGAGGCTTTCCATATGTTATCCTTCACAATCTTATACCAATGTTCAGAAAAGAATATAAAAAAGAATAATGGCCTCCCGGCAGCCGGGATGAAATTTCCGCATGCTGTGACGCAAATATTTTATTAATATCTCTCATAGACAGACCGAAATTCAATTGTTCTGATTAGCTCCCTGTCACGGACTTTGACAACAATGCTTGTGACAGGCCGTGTCATTTTCTACAAAAAGAAATCGATAAAAAATGCTTTCTATACTCCGGTGAAGCACTATATAAACCCACTCCGAAATCTGTAACTACATCATCGACATCTACCGTCCAAGATGAAGGCAACCTTTGCAGCCGTTTGCTTCCTAGCTACAGTGGTGTGCACTATTGCGGTGCTGCCTGGTAAGTCTGTTACCGAAGTCGTTGCATTTTTACGACTCTCCAGCTCTAAGATATTTTGCTTAGGCTCGCAATCTGCATCACAATTGTCGAGCTCTTTCATCGAGCTCTATTGCTTTGTACCGAATCAACGTAAACCAACGATAAAATTTCGTAGACCTGAGCCGCCAGATTTAGTTGCTTAGTCTTTATGTGAGAACCGGATTTTTACATGCAACGTAGCTTGTCGGAAAGGAAGTGTTGGATACAAAGTAAATTTTCAGGTTTATATGCATACTCGAGGATATTAACTGCCATCGGCCCCGGTAACTGCTTCACTAGTTTGGAACATATGAAACGCTGTTTATAATATCATGAGGAAGAATGTAACCAATGCAAAAAACTGCTTTTATGCAGACTGACAACCCCTCGGTACCCCCAGAAGTCAAAAACTAACGCGAGACCAAAAAGGAATCACAAAAAGTTAATAATATTATATGTTAATAGCTGTGATTTTTGTTGATATTTTTTTTGGGGGGGGGGGGGGGGGGGGAGAGAAAGTGGGGCGTTTTATTTTTTGTATTTTTTTTCAATGCCACCTCATTTTCCAAATGGTGTTCTCGTGAGCGCATTTAATGGAGAGATTTTACAGAATATAAAACTTGCAGTATTTTTTTTTATAAATGATTCTATTAAAGGAAATTCAATCAGCGCTTTGTGATAACATGGTAAAACACTCGTAAATGGTATTAGAATTTACGTAAAGGCAACGATCCGAAAACAACAGAAACTGCTTGCCGGTCGAAAGTAGAGTGTTGTCCCCTATTCGCAGACAAATTCATATCCCCGTGCTCGACATAACCTATCAGGGCAGAGTTGATCTCAGGTCGAAACCATTTTTCGTTAGTGCGCCTTTCTTAAATTGTTATATATAATGATTTTATTCATATTCAATATATCACCGAATTTCCGTGCAGAGAAAATCTGCAGAGCACCACACCCTGAGCCAGTCTGCGCCCCTGATGCCCCGATTAAATCAATATTCTATTTTAACGACCGCACCCACAAATGCGAGAAATACACTGGATGTGGAGGGGGTCTCAATGACTTTGAGTCCCTACGTTCCTGCAAGGATGCCTGTCCTTATGGTAATTTTTGCGCATATTCTTTTCTTTTCTTCCATTTAACACGGGCCGCAGTCAACGCTGTTGTTTTGCTACGGAGGTTTGTGACGTGTCACGTATGAAACAAGTATTACGCTTACCTGTATCTTAGAACTGCCACTACACAGACTGTTTTAAAGAAGCAGTATTGTATGAGATAACTAAGCGCAGTCTTGAAAATTAGAATTGCTGTATTAGGTTGTACATTTCTTGCTATATCAGTGTAGCACTACATCGTGAGCCTCCTTGTACACCCTGCAAAATGGCTGCGCGTCTACTTCCCCTTAAAACACTCAAAGAGCCAATCATTGCGATGTAGGAAATCAGGTCAGCGAATGATGAGGTGGAACATCTGTTCAGACCTAAAAATGAAGTCTCTGCTGTGGCATTACGCAAGGCATTGCGTCCTGCTTGCATTGCGCAATGCCACAGCGGAGACTTAATTTTTAGGTATAGACGGAGGTTCTGCCTCATCATTCGCTCAGCTGATCTTGTAGATCGCAGAGATTGGCTCTTCGAGTGTTGTGCGGGTAAGTGGACGTTAAGGCATTTCTTAGAGTGTATAGTGGAGTAACAAGCTTATAATGTGAGAGGAGAATGCGAAAATCGCAATCGTTAGAATGTGAAATATTTGAGCATATCATTAAAAATATTATTAGAAATATTATTGTGTATGGCATATAAAATAACGATTTTACCCTTGCTCACCGTGAATATTGTTTGCCTAACGTCAAAGCTCTTCTTGCTTATTATTAAGTGCACTTAATAATAAATATGGCCAAATCAGACTTTGGTACCAAGCTGTGCATTCTGCAGGCTATAGGAAGGTTCTAATGACTAGCAACTCCTAATGGCATCTTAAAAAGACAGATGGTAAGATTATTTCAAGGGTCGCTCTCATCGGCCCCCAAACAATTATGTTTAATTTGCGCTTCTTTAGTACAAATCAAGGAATAAAAAGAAAAAGAAAAACAGACGCGGTTTGACGCTGAGTGACATTTGTATTCCCGCGCAGGTAAAAACAAGCCAAAGTCACCGAAGAACTCAAAGTCTGCTCGCCAATGATTCGGTAACTCTCACCAACCATTGTCGCGAGATAAACAAAACCCTATCCGTCATACGAGCAGCCTGTTATTCGTTTATTGTGCATTGCATCACGCAATCTAACGGTCTTGTAGTGAATGTGTGCTGCGTGATTTTCACCAGCATTTACTCCTCTATAAGAAGCCTGTTTGTATCCTAAAAAAATATTTGTGTGATGAATTGCTCGACCAAATTATTTTCTTTTCAATTACATATATGTTCCTGGTTGTATTAGACCAATTGACTTTATTATATATATAAACCCAGGTATATATATACGTGTGTGTTTTATTGTGTCTCAAACAACTGCTAAGGCTTTAGGAGGGTAGACTTGCACGAAGTGGAAGACTATCGGATCAAACATATTTTCACTCTACCATGTGCGACTCAGTATTACACTTTTCTTTAAACATGCAAAGGTAGTGAAAAAGTTCAGGTCAGGTTCAAAAACACTTTTCATACCTGGTCTACATCCGAGTCAACGGTGGAATAGATTTTAGTTTAAACGGGTAAACATAAACCCGTACACCGATTTTGTCGCTGTGGATCATGAAGTGAGATTTTACTCATTAACACGGGAGAATCACTAGTAGCGTTGAGCAGTTTATATTTGAAAAAAAAAAAACTGACACAAATTAGCCGTATATTCGGAACAGTCGAAATAACAAGTGTCTCCAATTGACGTACGTATTCATAAAAAACTCTAAGTCCAATATTGCAATCATAGATAATTCTTACGATTCCTCGGTGTACGCACTCTAGCCTTACCATTTGAATGAGTCCCAGGTTATTCCACACAGTCCAGGAGAACTTCAACTTTGATAAAACTAACGACCGAAATTGGTGCAGTTTGCAGGTGAAACTGCGCAAACTACGGGTAATGCGTGCAATTACTCCTGAGATGTGTAATGAACAATTGATAATTTTTGAAACATGGCAATTAAAAGCGGGCTGGGAGTCATTCAAAACGCAAAAATTGCATACCACAAAACATCAATATTTGAGCCGTGTATCTCTAAGGAATGAACAATAACATATTAAGGCTGATACAGCTTTAGTTTTGGAAGGGGATTAAAAGTAGCAAGCTTGTGCAACACCACAGCCGAATCGCATCGACATTGTTGTGGAACAGGTCACAGTCAACAGGCTTGCGGATTCTACGATAAAGTTTCACGTCATCTGCGAATTGTAGCGTTTCTGAATTACTGACACAAGCTGCAAGACTGTTTATAAAAATATTAAAAAGCAAATGTCCAAAGATCTACCGTTGTGGTACTCCAGAATATATCACATAAGGATATTATTTGCATCCTAAGTTCAAAACGTCTAAACCGCAATGTCTTTATATAAGATTTCTAAAAAACTCAAACCCCTACGTTATATTTGATATGAAGCAAAATGTCCCCTAGGCGCTTCAAACTTTTACGCTAGTAAAGCTTGTGTATTTAATTCTTCATCCGAGAAGGACGACAAAATCTGGCTGCACAAACCACTATTTTTGGTTGTCCGTGAATTGCGATAGCTGTCGTCATGAAACAAAAGACGCAGCTCACTGTGATTTCGAAGACCCGAATTTTGTGTAAACACTTTAATATATTAATTGGTTAAGGCGCAACCATTAACGTCAGTACGACTGCAGCGCGCCACTTTGAAATTCTATGATTGTTTCGTACCTGTGTAATCGTTTATTTTTCTGTGTCTGTGTGATCGTTTCATGTTTAAGTTGTTCCCCACAATTATTGCAGCTTCGTGTGTGCTTCTTATAGCTTTTCTGCGTAATCGTTTAAAGTTCGAGATGTTCGACCATCACCATTGTTCATGTACCAACTAGCTCAAGGAGGTTGGAAGTACTGGGAGGGGGCACGTTGCAATATTGGTAAAGCCTAGTCATAAAAAGTTTAGACGATTTTGTGCCCACCGCGACCGCAGATCTCTCTGGCGATTGGTGCGCGTGACATGTCACGTGTGAGATGGGTGGTTGATTGTAGAAGGACTCCTCGCAGGCTTGCGCGCGCTCCGTCCGGTAGGTTTTATCAGATCGAACTCTAGACTGTGGTGTATTCTAGTACCCCATAGCAAGACGAAGGCGAGCTACGGTCACGTGATGTGGTCACGTTGGCAAGGTAAGTGAGGAGAGTAAGGGCGAAAATGAGAAAGAGGCGAGGCGTCAAAGGAGCATGGCTTGCGGAGGCTACGCGGCCGACGTCATGCCCTCTCCTACCCTTCTATTCTCCATGAACTAGCTCAACTGAAACCGATAATTACTTCGTTGCTTGGGCACAAATGTGAATGTCTGCGTGCTGTCGATGCGTGGCGCGGGTTTATGTTCTTGATGAACGAGGTCGATGAAGGCGCCCAAGAGGACGACGTCTCTGACGACTTCTAGGATGACCTCTAGCGTGCTCTCAAGGACGACCTTAAGGACGACGCCTAGGACGACGTCCTGGAGGACGGCCTTAAAAACGACGTCTAGGATGACTTTCTCGTGACCTCAAGAACGCCCTTTACTGATACGTCGAGGTCGACGTCCGAAATTCGCGCGGAGTCTCCGCATAGAGACGTCGTGCGTATGCGGACGCCCTGCGTGTGCGCATGCACCGCAACGCCGCGCGGCGTTTCCGAATACTCGTGTTGCGCACACCCGCGGCGCATTTGAGGTGAGATTGCGTATCGTTAATACGCAATCTGACCGCAATACGCAATCGTTAATACGTATCATTATCATTCATTAATGCTAATTGCTTCAGCAAAGTAATTTTACCCGCATAGGTTATACATTCTATGACTGTTTTTTATACTTTTAAACTTGTCGCTGCAAACCCACACGCCTGCATTATTTCTCCTTTGAAGTTTTTGTGTATTGTATCTAACAAACATGCCCTCTAACAAGCACGCTCCTTATAGCTGCACCTCTAGAATAGGTGTACGCTCGGATTGTTCACATTGTGCGCTGTCTGCTTTGGCAAATATTGCAACATAATTAATGTCAAAGTCCGCGCTCTTATGCATTGCACACGCGCTCAAGTGAAACCAACGCGCTTAATCCTCTTTCTAATTTCAGGGAATCCGAAAGCGCGCCATCGCTGATTCAGGAGAACATCTTTGATACAGCGGCTGGAACACCCGACAAGGCGTTCAAACCTAATAAAATAAAGCATTAAACGAACACCGTTCTAGTTTTTGTTCTTTGCTTTTAGTTTTTATTGAAGGCAGTCTCGTGATTACAGTCAATGAATTTATATCTAGCTCTTTCTGTTATGTTTTCGGAGCTCTCAATAAAATTTGTTGATTTATCCCAAAATATTAGCGTCTGTCAGATATGACATCCTTTTCTTTGAAAAAAAAAAGGCTTCGAGCAAGATAGATGAAATATATTTCTGCTGGAAACGTAATGAGATGTTGAGAACATTTTCGAAACTTCGCTTTAATTCTCGTGAGGGAAACATGATTTTTCCAAGGCCGAGCCTAAAATGGACATGGCTATGCCCCTTTTCATTATCTTAGAGTGGAAGGATGTGTAGGGCAGGTCAAAAAAGCAATTGTGCCCTACACATACTCCCACTCTAAGATTGTGAAAAGGGACATAGCATATCTCCATTTAAGGCTCGGCCTTGGAAAAATCACGTTTTCATACCGTGAAGGACAGTTTTCGCTCTCAACTTGAACGCCTTACGGCATCCGGTTACCCTCACGCGGTTTTAATAGAAGGTATGGGGTCTTTGTTGACGAAGGTTAAAGGGGATAGTAGCAGCAGAAAAAATAAACTATCGTGAGGGATGCCTTTTTTGAAGAGCTAATACACAGGCTATGTCATCATGCACACGCGCTCCCTTGCTGGCAACATGCCCTACTCGAAGGACGTGTGCTCGGTGTGCTCCGAAGCGTTCATCGGCCGGATGCAATTCCTGCGACGTTCGGGGCCTTGCGGTACCCGCTTTCACTGTAAGTGCATCGACGTTGTGGGAGATGACTATGATTACTTCATGCAGAGTGGTGTCAGCAGTTACAAGTGTAAATCCTGTACGAGGCGCAATGGCTCCGACGAAGTTAGTGCTATCACAGAACAACGCCCTCCTGATGATTGTGACGTGGCATCGGTGAGCACCGTTGTGGGAAACTGCAGCGCGTGTAACTGTCTGAAAGACTTGTTGGTGGCACTGCATGACAAGGTTGAATCTCTCGTCAAAGAAGCTGTCTCGGTCAAGGCGGAAAACGCGTCTCTGCTTCTGCATCTGTCGAGGAACACGGAAATGCTACGTCGTGTTACTGCCCAAAACGTTGAGCCACGGCCGACTACAACACAGTCTGCGCAACGGGGTCCTGAGTCCGCAAGCTTCGCGGATGTTCTTGGGAAAGGTTCACCAGGCCGGTACGTTGCATCAATCACTTTGGAGGCGTCCGGAAGCAGTTTTACTTCCGCCCATCTGCGTAATACATCTACATCTGCTGTGGCTGCTGGGTCCTCCGTACTGCCATTCGCGGTGACCGTGCCGAAGGCGTCTACAGATGCCGATGGCTTTACGCTCGTCCAACGGAAAAAAAGAGTCAAGCCATCCTCAGCCTCTTGCGCTAGCAGTAAGCTATCGTCAGCCCCTAGAGCACCACGGCTCAAGGCGCGTTTTGTATCGAGTCTTAATCCTGACACTACATGTCGTGATGTTGGAGACGTGCTAACGGCAGTTGTGGAAGGAACATCTTTTACATGCACGAAGTTAAAAACTATACACGAAAGCTACTCGTCATTTCGAATTGCTGTGAACGAGGATGAGTTCGAAAGAGTGAACAATGCAGATGTTTGGCCAATGGGCTCCCTTTTTAGGCCATTTTTCGATGCTGCAGGGCGCAATGATGTTCGTGACACAGCAACGCCCAACTAACTTGTCAAATGAATGGTTCAGTGTTTTATCAAAATGTCCGCGGCCTGCGTACGAGGGCTCCTATTTTTTTTCAATAACGTTGTTCTAGGTGATTACGATATCATTTCTTTAAAGGCCCCTGTACAAACGGGACGTTCTGCAGGGAAGAACCTTCTCTCCCGAAGCTGGAGACGGGGAGGGAAAGGGCCAGCGTTGGGTGGAAAGGGTGTCTAGAGAATGAGATTAGCCTCGGGGCGAGGCCATCCTCTCGAGAGGGAGTGGGGACGGAACATAGCTGCCGTTGGGGTTCCGGCTACCAGGTGGAAGATAAGCTTGTCAAACGGCGACCTCGGACGCGAGGACGGGCACGTCAGAGAATTTGAAAATAACTGCTTGATTAGCTGGACGACCCAGTGCGGTCTACTGGCTCTAGAAGGTGACTCAGATGAAGAAAACTCGTTTTGCTCCAAAACTCTAAAAGCATTCTGGAACGTGAACTCTTGCCACAAATAAAAATAACACATACATGAAAAACTACGAAGGCACCTAAGCTTTCTCCTATGATGTGAAAATGCGCGAGCATTACAGGCAGAGTTATGTTGGCGCAACTTGCAATAAAGAAAGAAAAAAAAAAGTTATGTCGGCGCAACTAGGCGCAACGAATAGCGCGCTAGTTTCGCGATCAAGAGGGCCTAGCTTCGAAACCGGGCAGGGGATGATTTTTTCTCGTGTCCTTTTTTTATTTCGTTTATTTTTTTTGTTCGGTCACGTGACAATAAAAATCACATGAACAGAATTTTGTTTTGGCCACGTCGCCAGAGATTTTTTATTATTATTACTTCTCCTTTTCTCTTTGCACCTATTTCGCGTTACATTAGCGCTAGCCAAATCATTTTATTTATGGCAGGGAATTCTGCCGTACGTATCTTATGTTACTATTACCAACCCTGGCTTACAATACGCATAGAGAATTTCGTCCGGCAACCAGTTTGGGAATGACGAGGCCAAATTTGTGTTATAATTTTTTTGAGGTATAAGCATAATTTCGGCCTCGTTATCCGTCGGTCTCTATGATTGGCTCTTCAAGTATCTTTTGGGAAGGCAGACGACTGGCATTTTTAGTGTGCACCTGTGTCGACCAGAGTGAACATTGCTGAAGCGCCTCCAGTGTGATTTTGGCCGTAAATAACTGGAGGCCCCGGGCAAACCCACCCAATGTAGAAAAGTATCTACCTTTCTCGTTTCATAGAGAGCTATGAAAGGGACGAATCCCAGCCGAGTCAAACTAGAGGCTTGCAAACGCAATCGTGTTGACAATAGCTCCAAGGAGTTTGTATGACTCTCTCTGGCAGTGTGCAGAGGGTAAAGGCATGGAGGTAATATATGCTTTCGCCTAGTCACCTCGCAAACGGTTGGGTATTGGCTGCAGAGATCCATTTCGCTTTGTTTCATTACCGGGATTATAGCTTGATTTCTGTGTTCTTAATTTCACAGACAGAACAAAATCGCTTTTCTCGTGTGGCGTCACGGCGGTGAGACAGAAATGAATCAGTGTACCGGAATTCGACGCTTGTGCTCGTTCTATAGCGCTTCTAAAACCCGTGTGATCACGGCTGTCCAATTAACGTCAACAATGCATAAACTGCAGTTACTTGTACTCGTATTGCATCGTGAGGGAACGACTATGACTGGGTAAACAGGAATAGGGAGAGTGGGTGCGTGTGATTTGTTGAAGTTCGAATCAACAAATCAAGCTTCAACGAATGCGATAGTATTGCATTCACTGAACCAGCTATATGAGTTTTCAGACGGTATATACCTTCCAAGTATGCGATTCATGTTATGCCAGTGGTGCCTCAGCTAAATTAAAAAAGCAAAATCCACGTTGAAAAAAAAAAAAATGTTTACGGTGACTCGAGTTGCTCCCGCGCCGAATCATGTTTCACGTAAGCGTAATCTTGGGGTCGATGCACGACGAGTTGTCTTCAATCATAAAAATAGTTTGATTACGATTATTGGCAGCGCTAAGAATTTGAAAGCCAAGCAGTGAAGACGACGGTGTTCTTAGAAATATTATATACATTTTATTTTACACTGTTTGACTACGCTGCCGTCGTTATGTTCTTTAATTATTGGCTAGCTTGTGGCGGACAGGGAAGTCTTGCAGGACCATATGATAGGACCTATACACTAAACCTGCCGCACTTCAAAAAATGTAAGTTCAATGCATACAAGCTTGTTCAAGGCGGACGGAGCGTTGCGCATCCGGCAAAGCGCATACCATCGCTGCCCGCGGCGTTTTTCTTTTTTTTTTCGAGCAGCGAAATAATTTTTAGTCAAGCAGCAGGCCCCCTCTTCGGCGGGTTAAGCCGGATTAACGGAGGCGTCTCCTAATCCATTCTCCCTGTTGTCCCCTCGGGGGAGGGCGGTAAACAGGTGGGGGAGGGCGGTGAAGGAAGGAAAGGAGGGCAGGAGAGGAGGAGACGCAGAAAAAGTGGAAAGCGCGAACTGTACGGCGGCCTTTAAGTGAAACTTGGTTAAATGGCTCATTCGCATCCCTGGACTATTTCCCTCCCGAATACACAGTGTTTCGTCGGGATCGAGATTACGAAAAACTTTCAATTAAATTCGGTGGTGGAGTGCTAATAGCAGTTAAGAAACATTTACCTGCTATTCGCCGGCTCGATCTCGAGTTCGAGTGCGAGTCCGTTTGGATTGAAATACGTCTTCCTGATAACAATAGCTTACTTATAGGCACTTTTTATTTTCCTCCTAATGTAGTCGGATCTAAGGTTTCGAACCAATTAGATATGCTAGGGGATAAATTGGATGTGGATCAACATCGTATACTCATACTTGGCGATTTCGATATTCCTGAAATAAACTGGAATTTCGTACATCCTGCACTGTCTGCTCATAGTGCATCATTTAAAGCGAATGCCCTTTTTTCATTTGTTAACCTTCTCGGATTTACCCAAATGAACGGTCTTCATAACTCAGCAGGACATGTGCTCGATCTGGCCTTAGCCAACTTTCCTATCGACAACCTGATGTCTGTTTCAAATCCGCTTGTTTTACCGGATGTTTAGCACGTTCCTTTTTCTGTTTCCTTTATGATTTCTGTGGCGAAAGTAAAGCACAAAAACCGTGAGTCGCTTGCTTTCTCAAGAGGTGATTACTTTGGCCTTTATCAACATTTAGATAATGCAGATTGGGCTTCCATATAGTATGACAGATGTAAATCATGCCGTTGAAGTGTTCACAAACTATATCGTAGATGCACTTGAAAGGTTCGTTCCCAAAAAGCGTCCGTACACAAGTCGTTATTCCCACTGGTACTCCAAGGACCTTAGATCAGTTCTAAGAAAAAAATTTCATTATCATAGGTAATATAAGGTTGCGAATTCCGCTTTCTGGTACCTAAAATTTTCTGAGTCGCGTGCGCTAGCTAAGACATTGTTGAAGCGCAATAAAACATTACACCATGAGTCGGTAGAGCGCAGCTTAAATCGTGACCCAATGCTTTTCTGGCGATATGTAAGGGATCGCACAACTACAACTTCGTCTTCAATAAACATAGCTGACCCGTTAGGTGATATGCTGTCTGAGCCTGAAGATGTGTCAAATGCATTCGCTAGTTATTTTCCTTCGGTCTATTCTTGCAGTCAAACTGGACTGCCTGTGCATGGCGTCAGCGATAATGCCAGTGATCACCTGTCAATTCTATCTTTTGAAATTACTGATATTGAACTTGCTATCAGGAAACTGAAGCCAAAGTTATCAGTTATGTTTGACGGCATTCCAAGCTTCATCGTCAAAGGATGCTCCTCTATGTTTGCTCCCGTCTTAGCGCATATTTTTAACTTGTCGTTGCAGAGCCTTACATTTCCTTAACTGTGGAAGTACTCTATCACTGTGCCAGTACATAAGAATGGCAGAACGGATGACGTAAAAAATTACAGACCTGTGTCGCTACTATCTCCCTTTGCTAAGGTTTATGAAATTGTTTTATTTGAGCGGATTTCAAACTTTTTTAAGCATAAGATAAGCCCTTCACAACACAGCTTCATGCGTGGAAGGTTTGTTGAGACAAATCTGGTGTCTTTTTTAAATTTTGTTTCGCCTACTGTGTGTCAACGTGGAAAGGTAGACGTTGTATATTTTGGTCTCTCGAAGGCTTTTGACCTAGTAGACCATTCGCTCCTTGTACACAAACTAGAATTCTACGGCGTGAGTACCTCCCCTGTTCCCATTTCCTAGATTATTTGTCTAATACACACAATTTTGTTCGTGTTCTTGGAGATCACTCCCGGCCTTATGTTTCTTCATCGAGTGTACCGCAAGGCTCTTGTGTCGATCGTTTTCAATGTTTTTATTAATGATTTGAGCTCGATTGTTCGCAATTCGGTCGTCTTGCAATATGCAGATGATGTCAAGTTGTTTAGGCAGATCATATCATTGGAGGACTGTGAAAAACTTATGGAGGATGTTAGGCGTGTGTGCAATTGGTGTCGTCAGAACATGCTAACCCTCAATCCTTCTAAAACCGTTATTATGTCTTTGTCTAGAAAGGTAGAAAAAATTAACTTTTGTTAGCAAATTGGCATTGATCCTCTGCGAAGAGTCGAGTGCACGCGTGATCTGGGTGTATACATAGACTTTTCGTTATACTTTACTGTACATGTTAACAGCCTTATAAATAGCTATTTCCGTAAGCTGGGTGTTATTTCTAGAATCACGCGTGAGTTCTCCACATCAACCTGTATTCTTCGGTTATATTTCTCGTTAATCCGGACCAAGTTGAAGTTTTCTTCTGTAGTCTGGAATTGTATTAGTTCTACGAGCCAAGAGATGATTGAAAATGTTCAAAAGCGTTTTTTCGAATTGTTTACGATCGTTACATTGGTCGTACTGTTTATTATTCTTATGCGCGAGACTCTTGGAACGATGCAAATGCCCTACTTTGAGTTCCAGACGGCGTGAGCGCGATCTTGTTTTCCTGTATAAATGTATTCATGGATTAATTGATTGCCAGATCTCACATCTGCTATTAATATTCATGTTCCGAGTCGAGTTTTGCGGGCTTCTCCAACTTTTCATGTTAATCACATCATCCAAACCAGTCCCACGACCCGTATTCAACACTTCTACAATACCCTCAAGGGAGCAGATATTGGTGTTTTTAACGCAAATTTCGTAGCTTTCAAGCGTGTTGTAACTAACCTGTGAACATTTTGTTGTGCATCATTACCAAGGCATCAAGCTGTTCATGAGCACAGAAAATAAACAAATGAATGAAATGAATGAATGAATGAATGAAATGTGAAAGAATGTGAGAATATACACGGCTCCGGGCATCTTTTTATTCGTCGCTTTACCGATATGCGGAGGGTCGAACCGAAACCAAATCAAACACCGGAACGGAACCATTATTTTTATATAACCGGAATTTCGAAACGAAATCTTCGCCGCCATCTTGAAACAGAACCGGAACTCAACCGAAAAAAAAAAATATATAATAATATCGGTAATCGGTTCTAAACGGTTCCCGGTAATTTTTTTTTTATTTTTTTATTACAGGTTGAGAGTTTTAGAAGTAAACTTTGGCAGCTATAATTCCCTGTCAGATTTTTATTTACCGAATGGATCGATTTAAGCGATCGGCGCATGCGTGACGCCGCCATAACTTTACTTCATGAGAAGCAGTAGGCCGCGCATGCCAAGGCTCGTGCGGTCTCGTGATCCACAAGCGCAGACCTTCTGCAAGGTTATTGCACGTGCGCTTGTTCTGCCAGTCTTTCGTTGTGCTTCTACGAAAAGTCACACAAAAGGAAGACAATCAGCGCCTACCCCCCCCCCCCCTACCCCTTACACCCTAAGAAAAAGAAACAAAAAGAAAGACAGGTTTTTGGACGTCCGCGCTACAGTTTGCTACAGTCACGTATATTTTTAGTAAAGCCAAAAAGCGCAACTGCTAGAAACCGAAACCGGTGCACGGAGTTCGGTGAAATATAGAGGAGGAGATAGTGCCGGAAGTCGAGTGAATACACCCGACAGTGGGCTGTTTTTCCCCCCTTCGTTTTTTTTTTTCTCTTTTTGTTTTTTTGTTTTTTGACGTCCCGCAAGACGACATGCGTTGCGGGTTTGCCGAGCGATTCCTCATGAAGTCATGTTTGTTTCGCACATCAAATTGAGCTGTTTTGTATAATGAAGAGTTCGAAATTAGTAGTGGGTGACCGTGGTGAATTCGCGTGATCGGCTCCGAAAAGAATACACCCAAGATGTTGCGTTAAGAGCTGCCTCACATGTCCTCTATCTGAAAGTGGCATTGTGCGAGAGTCTGCACAAGTTTCCGAAAGATCAACGGGTCGGGATCAATGGCTGGCTGCAATTCCCGTAGAACAGTTACCCGAAGCTCGGAAAGCGGACGCTACCCGATTGATATGCTTTTGCACTTTGTGGAAAGTGACTACATTGAGTTCGCAGGTGTCCAGAAACAAATCCCATACAATTTAGTTCAGCGACTTTTCGTCCACAACAATTGTTCTTTTCGGTGCAAGGCCAGGATTCTCGGACATTTGCTTTAGTTCTCTGGGGTGCCACTAGATGGCGCGATGAGCAGAGTAAGTGGCGGAGAGTGGAAACGGCGGGCCGCTCCCCAGCTGCTCCGCTCTCCCTTTCGGGTGCCGTGGTCAAATCGGTGGCTCGTTACAACAGTGGCGTATCGTTACGCTGGTCGTCTGCTTGAGCACATTGCTACATCCATTTTACCCTCTTCGAGAGGAAGAGGCTCTGAAGCAATAAAACGCACACGTTCTTTCGCTTGTGTTTTAGAGCGCAGCTCTTAGGGGCCCGTTTCCGGCTTGAGCGGCGTCGCCGTCGGCGTCGGCGTCGCCGTCGCCGTCGCCGTCGCCGTCGCCGTCGGCGTAACCGCGCGGTGCATCATGGGAAATGTCCCATAATGCACCGCGCGAGCCCCCCACCAAGGTCACGTGACCTCGTGGGGGGTCACGTGACCCCCCGAAGTCACGTGACTCCCCTGAGGTCACGTGGCCCCCTCCTCGAGGTCACGTGACCCCGCCGATGTCGCGTGACCCCCCGATGACGTCATCGTCACTGATGACGTCACCGGCATCCACATCGTCATCGTCATCATCACTGATGACGTCACCGGCATCCACATCGTCATCGTCATCATCACTGATGACGTCACCGGCATCCACATCGTCATCGTCATCACTGATGACGTCACCGGCATCCGCATCGTCATCGTCATCATCACTGATGACGTCACCGGCATCCACATCGTCATCGTCATCATCACTGATGACGTCACCGGCATCCACATCGTCATCGTCATCATCACTGATGACGTCACCGGCATCCGCATCGTCATCGTCATCATCACTGATGACGTCACCGGCATCCACATCGTCATCGTCATCATCACTGATGACGTCACCGGCATCCACATCGTCATCGTCATCATCACTGATGACGTCACCGGCATCCACATCGTCATCGTCATCATCACTGATGACGTCACCGACATCCGCATTGTCATCGTCATCATCACTGATGACGTCATCAGTGACGTCACTGATGTCGTCACCGGCATCCGCATCGTCATCGTCATCATCACTGATGACGTCATCAGCGACGTCACTGATGACGTCACCGACATTCGCATCGTCATCGTCATCATCACTGGTGAAGTCATCAGTGACGTCACTAATGACGTCATCGGTACCCGCATCGTCATCGTCACTGATGACGTCATCAGTGACGTCAGTGATGACATCATCGGCATTGGGGGTCACGTGACCCCCAAGGTAACGTGACCCCCCCCTGGTTAGTTTAACCCCCCCCCCCCCCCCCCCCCAGTGCCCTTCCCTCCTCCTCCTCAAGAGCTGCGCTCTAATTCGGCGTTACAGGGAGTTGTAAGCGGCTTTCATTTTTTATTTATAATTTTTGTAATGAAGGCTCTTCCTGCTTGCTAAAGATGTGTGTCTCGTCAATGTGTATTGAACCTAAAATATTAAATAGGTAAGAAATGTTACTAAAACGGGATAATAATTTTCTTTGCTCCTAAAGTGAGAGCTCTCCGGCATAGAGGAAAGGCACAAAGTGTGAGATCTTCCGCGGTTCCATGCCCTTTCCCCTTTCCTCTTTCTTATTGGAACTATGTAGGCGCTGTTTTGTAACGTAAAATTTAAGGCTGTTGTAATTGCAGCAGAGTGCACAACTGACTGCGATTACGGCGTCTCTGCAGATACAGTTTATGTTTGTTTTCACGTTGGTCAACAGTCACCACATCCCAGTGACGTACCTGGAGAAGAGATTTCTGAGCCCCTTTCCTTCCGTTTGACTACACCCCCCCCCCCCCCCCCCAAGAAAAAATGCCTGGCTACGCTACTGCCAAACACTACATAATATTTTAGTTGCGGTTTCCACTACAGTGTGTTTTCACCCACAGTCGAAACTCTATTTTTTGGCTCAGCATCTGCATGCTTGAAAAGAATTTTTCGACTTTTATATGCGATTTTTTCCCCCACAAAGAAAATTTGCATGACCCGGCAACACTGCAACCCATCACGAAATATAAGCAGTAATATCGCATTCACAGTGGCGGTTGAGGCGCTTTTGCGAAGCGGTTGCGAATACCGTTCGAAAAGCGGCGTCGTTCACATACACCGAGCCGCTTTTGGCGGTTGCTCGGTAGTTATCCATTTCTTCGAGAGTTTACCAGACTTCCATCGGGCAACCTTGTTTTAGAATTCAAAATCCAGTTTAGTTTTCGATCCAAATCCAAAATATTTTCTCGGAAAGCCCCGCACACGCCGCACACGGCAGAGCTCGCATAGCAGCATTCTTTTTGCGCGCATCCGGACCTCGAAGATACCCGAACAACTATTTTTTTTTCGATGTGGACTCTTCTTTTGGGAATAGGCTGACCTCAATCTCTAAATTAAAAAGCCAGCTTTGTCCTCCCGCTTCCCCGCGTCGCCCGCTTGCCATCTTCGGAGTGGTGTGCGTCTGTGTGCTTCGTGGCGAGTCATTAGTCAGAACCTTCTAATTATTTAGCGAGTTGGTTGTAGTTTGGAGCGCATATGTCTTCGTCGGTCTGATGCTGTTGCACCCGTGTGTTTGTGTTTGTGCTTCATGGCGTGTGGATTGTGTTTTGAGGCAGATATATCCTCGTCGGAGTGAGGTATCATGGGTTGGATATGGTGTTTGTTTGACATAAAGCTCAAATAAAACGTTTACGGATTACCTTCTCACCATCTGGTACATACTTTTTTTTATTTCTTAAGTTGACCGACTGATTGAGACGTGAGTGAGACGCTAGAGTAGTAGACCCCACCAACGTAACCAAATTGGGTGCTACGTGATTATGCATTTGACATCTGCTTCACCCTTCGTATTGACAGCTTTCCGAGTTTTGCGCGAGCAACGAGGCGGTCATAGAAACCTGTCACTTCGGGCGATCGGAGCCGTATCTTCAGTTTGCGGGGAAATTCAAAACGCGGCGACAAGTGTTTTCTCTTTCTCTTTTTTTTTTTTTTTTGGGGGGGGGGGGGGGGGGGGCGGGGGGGATTGAAGTTTTGGGCTATCTGATCCGAGCAAAGCCCTTTTGAAGGACCGACCGTGTATTATTTTTACTTATTATAGCTGCGAACTCGTTACCAGCGTGAAAATTACATCGCATCGTTGATTTTGTTGCTTCATTGGAAGCTTCCCAAAAGGCGGAAGTCATGTTGCCTCAAAGGCGAACACGCCAGTCGAACGTCACATGAGCGCCGAGCTGCGATTGGCTAGTCATCTCGCTGCTGGCAAAGGCGGCTGAGAAAGTCGGTCCCGAAGCGGTTGGCCAAAAGCGGCTCAACCGCGCCGCTCCAGCCGCCTTTGCGGTCGAAAACGGGCCCGTCCGCTTTGCAGTTGGTGAACCGCTGCCAGTGTAAATGCGCCATAAGCGATCGATTTCTGCTGATTCAGACTTGATTCAAATTTAATTAAAAAAAGCTCAAGACGGTGCATAACAATGTCTTGGGGTTATGGTGACTCTGGAGATCGGAATACAGGAACTTTTATTTACCTTCCCACATAGGCGTTCACGGGCTAAAATCTCTAAATATTAGCAACGTCGGTGCAATAAGCCTATCCTACATAAAGAACAAAAACATTGCTTTGGTGAATACCGTTACAACCGCAGCGAGAGCTATGAAATTTGTACGTCTATTATTGTTTACGAGCATACAGTCGAAAACTCGCCTCCAGGGAGTTACAGAAACGTTCACAAAGAAAAAAAAGAAAAGAAAAACACACAAGTCGAACATCTTTCACAGTTACGACAGCTGATCCGGCAACAGTTGCAGGAACTTTTTCTTCTTCCAATGTAAAAATCGACAAATGAAATAACAGCAAGTCGGACTAAATAAGCTTACGACAATCTTATATTTCATGAAAGGCGATAGGTTGCCGTGCAGTTAAAGTGAGTTCACGTATATTGAAATATTCTCTTTTTAAATGAGTATTGTTTCTACTTAATTTTTGCTTCTCAGCTCTTTCTCGTGCTATTTACCTGTGCGACAATCCCGCTACTATGCCAGAGGCGTGGGCTCCTTGCTCACGGACGCACCTCGGCTACACAAACTTTCGCTCAGGAGGAACAACTTTAAAGATAAAGAGCTCGAGTCATTAGCAATTAGCATTGAAACAGATGTATGTTACGGAAATTATCATGAAAGCGAAAAGCGTAAAATGAAGAAACAATTTTAGACACACTAAATTTGAATAATTATTGAATATTCACCGAATAATTAGCGAATAATTACCAAAATGCAGTCTGATCACCATGATCACCTAATGGTAAATTCTGCTCGTAGATTTCAAGCGATCCGAAAAAGATCCGCGCTCGTGCGTTTAGAGTAGTGTAAGCTAGCTCGCGTTTGCATGAACAGAAAAATAACGAACAAAGACCTTCAAAACCACTTCGAATCTATGAGCGGAATTCGACACGTGTATGGCATCCAAGTCATGCTAATGGCGGCCGGTCCTTCTTGTTCACCATCGAAACCGAAACAGATCGAGAAAGAACTTTATGATGAAAAACACGTGCTTGTCTGCCGTTGACGCAGGAAAGTGACGCTGCAGGGCCCAATTGATATATTGCATTCGGATTACCGCCCTTAGCCTGTCTAATGTTAAACTGATGCTTGAGCCACCAGATGGCACTGCGGAATTTTCTAAAGGGTCTGCAGTGCCACAGGGCAACGACAGTATGCTTGTTCTCTTGCTGCATTGAAAATGCGAGTACATTTACGGAGCGGTGGCATTTTAGTTTTTGGTTACGCCGTGTAAACAAAGCAAAGCTAAAGATAAGCGCCACTGGCCCTTTGAGTTGAATGACTATTTCTCCAGGAAACATTTTTGAGTTGTCGCACTTTGTTGTGCCCAGATGCACTCAGGCTCCCCCCGACCCTACGTTGTTCCTCGACCTTTCTGTGATGAACGATGGACCCCCACACTCGAACGAGTCTGTAACCTCAGTCTCATTTTATGGGTTATGTTATGCAATTCTGTAAACGTTCACCCGAAAGGGATAAGGGGCGAGATTAAAGGCCGACCTACAAAAAGCTTTTCCTAAGGAAAATCGTCCTCGTTATCTCTACAGCGGGGGACTCCTTTTCGTTGCTGCATCTTGGGGTGGGATAAGCCGGGATAAGCTCATTATCCGGGGTTAAGGGGGGGGGGGGGGGGGGGGGGGCAGGGCTAGACGACGGAGATTTTGTGCCTTCGAGAAATCTTGCTACGTACCTCGAGTCGGCAGCCGAAATTTTTCCTCCGCAGACGCCTCGCCTGTTTGTTTCCCACTGCAGTGCAAGGTTTTCTACTCGACATTTTGGCTATCATTTTCAATGCATTCGAACGTGGAAGTAAATACATCGCATGAACGTTGCCCTGATTATTTGCAAACTAAAATGTGGCACTATACTGTTGCAACCCAATCAATTTCATCATCGATCATTTTTTGGTATGATTCCATGGTGAAAGTATGTTCATCGTGATTCCACAGAAGTGCGTCGTTTCAGAGGCAGAAATAGGTCGTTGTGTTTATTTTCTGGAAATACTCGCTCCTTTGACGCTCGAGTGCGTAAGGACAATACACTCGAGGGAGTGCGTAATACTTTACAATTGTCGTTGGCGGCAATCAAATGTCTGAGGGAAGTGCACAACTTATTTGCACCATATTGGATCGCCTCTGAGCAGCTTTTGTTGGCTTTCGGATATCGTGGATATTGCTCACCGTGAGCCTGGAATGGCTGGTCGTCCTATTATTTCGCACAACACAAAGACGTTTTTCAAGCGTCATTAAAAACTGAAAAATACAACAATTGCAAAGAAAATGTAAAAAATGAACTTGCGAAATATTTTTTTTATTGTTTTTTTTTTCCGTTTCCGCACCAATACACAGAATAGTGACCGAGCAACGAATTTCCACAAAAACATTGCTCCTTGGAGAGAGGACTCCAGGGTATGTGGTAGTGAACCTGTCATTGAGTTTGTGGAGCTAACAGGCGACCTTTGAATGTAGCCTTCCTCACAAACAATGCCAGGGATATTTCCATTTTCTTGCCACGCTATTGAAAGGCATGAAGCTGGGAAAATTCATGTGCACAAACGCGCTGCTTGTAAGCGTGAGTACCTGGTTTATAGCGCAGGTCAATTTAGATGTAAATAGTTCAAACAGTGTGCACAAACATTCGCGTCCTGGTGGAAGACATGGAAGCATGGCGAAAAGCAGTTTGCTGAAAATTCGTCTCCATTGCATTGTACTGGTGTGAAAAAGTATTACGTATTTTTGTTTTATTTCCGGGTGAAAATAATAACAGCGTTGAGAAACGGAACACTGCGTTTTAGTAACGTCGAAAGGACAAAACAAAAACAGGACAAACTATACGAGGCGTTTTGCGTCGCTCAGCTTCTCCTGGTTCCTTTTCCGGAGCCTTTAGAAACGGGATCAAAAATTATGAACCTACTGAAACGACTTACCACATTACAGCAGTTCATTTCCATTTCGACAAGCCCTTTTCAAGAGTCTTGCATAGTTTAGCTTGTACTGTCCCTGTTTCCATTTTCGGTTTCTTTCAATAAAGTGAGCATGCAGCAACTGGACCACCTTACCATTCATAATTTGCGGAGAAGAAGCGGAAATGCGACAAAATAAATTGGTGTTTGCAAAAAAAAAAACGAAAAATGTGTGTTGGAGAGGTGAGTGTCGGAAACATGGCGAATGATTACAGCAGCGATGACAATCAGGAAATAAATTTAAGCTTTACTCATTCATTCGGCCTTTTTTGCCTTCGATGATCCCGTACCAGTCGATGCTTCTTTATCTCGCCCACTTATCCGGCAAGCGAAGTCGATCGAAATGTCCTTGAGCATGTCGAGAAAACAAGTATACCATTTCCCGCACTACCGTAGCAAGGCGGTGGTAAGAGAGAATGTTGCACAAACACGAGTAGTACTCGCGCTGTCGAAAGAGGCCTATGCACGATCTTTTTCGTATCCCTGATGATATTTATATAAGCATTCGAAGATGGCAATTGCATCGAATTACCATACACTGACCTCACCTTACCGGTATAAAAAAAAAGGGTGGGGGGGTTGTTTTGGGAAGGTGATAATATTTATTCTAACTCAGGAGAGCTGCGGATCATAATAAAGTCGACTCGCTCATACCTGGAAAGCCTGTGGGGCCGGATCTATAGATATGAGTAAAATGTTTTATACAGGTTACAGGCTACTGAGAATTTATGATAGTGCAAACGATAGGCCGTCGTGATACCCATCTTACGACGGTGCCGTCTTCATTAGAAGCCAGAATTTCGGTTTGCTTGTTCTACCCTCCTGACGCCAATGTTGTCCAATATTGGCTAAATCCGGTAAAGCGTTGATCGCACAGGCCTGTACTAAAATTTAAAGGGCCTCTATCAAGTTATTAAACAGTCACCAAGCAGAGGTAAAGACGAATAAATAAGCAAAATAGTCCAAAATAGGATGAACAACTTATGAGAGGATATATATGTTTCTAAGAGCAATGAAGAGATTAGGGAAAGCCACTTGATTGATATGTTTCGGAAGGAACTATCGACGACCCGAACCCTTTATTGCGCGAGCCAATCCTTCCGCAGACACGGCTCCAGCAGCAGCGCGACCCCTGCAGCTGCCCCGGCCCCTCGATCTTCACCTACCGAGCGGCCTCGCGCCTGCAGAAAGCGTTCGGTCGCGCTGGCTTCCTCGCGAATTGAGCGTGCCTGCAAGGCGAACACCAGACATGTCCAAATTACTCAAAAAAGGTAGTTAAGTTAAGTTATTGAGTATCGATGCCAGAAGTAATTGGAGTAGAGTAGAAATTACGCATTGGTAATAGTAATTGAGTAAACTACTAACTAATGTAAAAAAAGAAGCGAGTTACTTTGAAGTTACTTTCGAAGTTACTTTTTATATATGTGTGGTAGCAAAATGAACAGAAGTTTTGATCCGTGAAAAATCCTGCGAACCTAAAATTAATGCAGTAATTTTATGGTTTGCGTTTTCACCAAAATAGTTTATTTGCTCGCAGACGCAATTGTCTTTCAAAGTTCTTATCGCGGAGTTTTCCCCTTTTCCTCCTAAAGACATCCCCAGTCAAGCTAAAAAGACGTTCCACCGTGGCGCTGGATAGAACGGCAGCGTTGAATTTCAGAAACAGACTGTGCAGGGTCGGGTATGCGAGTGTCAGCATCTTTGGTGTCTATGACGAAACATGTGAAGTTTGTCTCGGCTAGAGGGTCTTTTATAACAAACTCGCCTCCTTTTTTTCTTTTTCTTCGGCAAGTTGAGATTGTTATGACTGGTTCCTCTTTATTCCCACGACGCTCGGAGAGTACGCTGAGTGAGCGCACCTGACCGTCATGGGCATGGCGTAAAGTCTCGCGCCACGACGTTGAGATCATCCGGATGACTGCGCGTCTCGTTCCAGTCCTAATGCTACGCTACAAAAAAAAAGAAAAAAGTTTTTTTCGAAACGAAGTATGTTTCGCCACTGACGCCGGGTCCAACAAAATGTTCTCCCAATGGTGACTCGCAATCCTCGCCGGCGATTACGGTATCTTGACACGCCTGACAAATATATCGTCCTCACCAAAGAGGAGGTCTCCCTGGCGTGGAAGTTCGGAAGGACGCGAAGGATTACGCGAACAAGCATCCTCGCTCGTAGAGTTGCAGGTGGAAGCGGGAACGTGCTTGCTCAAATGAACGGATTATCTGTGTCTGCGTTTGTGCGCGGGGGAGTCCGGCTTCGCAAGGGAGTATGCGCTGACGACGAGGCGACCATGGGAACAGTCGCCCAGGTGCAAGGTCATCCCAGTGGCGTCTCCAGTGGAACCCCCAAACCACTTGAGGTACTCACTAAAAGCAAACAACACGCAAAAAAAAAAAAAAAAAATCCTTAAAGCGTTTGTTTTTTTTTTTTTTTTTTTTTTTTTTTTACGGTTGCAGCTGAAGGCGCGGCGCCTGCGTGCATTGACCGGATTAGGTTAATACCGGACCAAGGCTTGTTAAGCATCTCTTCCTGCGTTCGTGCGCGCCAGTGTTATGTTTTGGCTGCTCGTCGCCACCTTGGCCCAAGGACGCCTGTGATGCAGTTTCTACGGCTGCCGAATAGAAGTGCGTAGGAACGGAATGTGAGGGGGCCCCTTGTTCGGGAATGCCACTTCATTTGCCGGCAACTTATTTACTTCTGTGCTCAAACTTTTGTGATCAGCAAAATTAGTACTACATTTCGAAAGTAGTACTAATTTTGCTGCCTGTATGCTGTGGAATAACGGGAAGCGGAAACGATCTGCTAAAACTCCCTACTGTCTCTATGCTGTGAAATAAAGTAGTACTAATTTTGCTGCCTGTATGCTGTGAAACACATGAAACTATCCTAAAACCAAGGTTTGACTCGGCTCGGGGTTCTAGTCTTTGGGCAGAACGATTGCGCGTATGTCGAAAAAGTGGTCTTTCAGGTATAATTCGCGCCTTTTCTTGGCAGAGTAACCTTTCTTAAATGACCAGATTCTAATTTATTTCTGCTGAAATCGCGTTTGCACTCGGCGGGACGCTATTTTACACACATGAAACTATCCTAAAACCAAGTTTTGACTCGGCTCGGGGTTCTAGTCTTTGGGCAGGACGATTGCGCGTATGTCGAAAAAGTGGTCTTTCCGATATAATTCGCGACTTTTCTTGGCAGAGTAACCTCTCTTAAATGACCAGATTCTAATTTATTTATGCCGAAATCGCGTTTGCACTCGGCGGGACGCTATTTTACACACATGAAACTATCGTAAAACCAAGGTTTGACTCGGCTCGGGGTTCTAGTCTTTGGGCAGGACGATTGCGCGTATGTCGAAAAAGTGGTCTTTCCGATATAATTCGCGCCTTTTCTTGGCAGAGTAACTTCTCTTAAATGACCAGATTCTAATTTATTTCTGCCGAAATCGCGTTTGCACTCGGCGGGACGCTATTTTACACACATGAAACTATCCTAAAACCAAGGTTTGACTCGGCTCGGGGTTCTAGTCTTTGGGCAGGACGATTGCGCGTATGTCGAAAAAGTGGTCTTTCCGATATAATTCGCGCCTTTTCTTGGCAGAGTAACCTTTGTTAAATGACCAGATTCTAATTTATTTATGCCGAAATCGCGTTTGCACTCGGCGGGACGCTATTTTACACACATGAAACTATCCTAAAACCAAGGTTTGATTCGGCTCCGGGTTCTAGTCTTTGGGCAGGACGATAGCGCGTATGTCAAAAAAGTGGTCTTTCCGATATAATTCGCGCCTTTTCTTGGCAGAGTAACCTTTCTTAAATGACCAGATTCTAATTTATTTCTGCCGAAATCGCATTTGCACTCGGCGGGACGCTATTTTACACACATGAAACTATCCTAAAACCAAGGTTTGACTCGGCTCGGGGTTCTAGTCTTTGGGCAGGACGATTGCGCGTATGTCGAAAAAGTGGTCTTTCCGATATAATTCGCGCCTTTTCTTGGCAGAGTAACCTTTCTTAAATGACCAGATTCTAATTTATTTCTGCCGAAATCGCGTTTGCACTCGGCGGGACGCTATTTTACACACATGAAACTATCCTAAAACCAAGGTTTGACTCGGCTCGGGGTTCTAGTCTTTGGGCAGGACGATTGCGCGTATGTCGAAAAAGTGGTCTTTCTGATATAGTTCGCGCCTTTTCTTGGCATAGTAACCTTTCTTAAATGACCAGATTCTAATTTATTTATGCCGAAATCGCGTTTGCACTCGGCGGGACGCTATTTTACACACATGAATCTATCCTAAAACCAAGGTTTGACTCGGCTCGGGGTTCTAGTCTTTGGGCAGGACGATTGCGCGTATGTCGAAAAAGTGGTCTTTCTAATATAGTTCGCGCCTTTTCTTGGCAGAGTAACCTTTCTTAAATGACCAGATTCTAATTTATTTATGCCGAAATCGCGTTTGCACTCGGCGGGACGCTATTTTACACACATGAATCTATCCTAAAACCAAGGTTTGACTCGGCTCGGGGTTCTAGTCTTTGGGCAGGACGATTGCGCGTATGTCGAAAAAGTGGTCTTTCTGATATAATTTGCGCCTTTTCTTGGCAGAGTAACCTTTCTTAAATGACCAGATTCTAATTTATTTATGCCGAAATCACGTTTGCACTCGGCGGGACGCCATTTTACACACATGAAACTATCCTAAAACCAAGGTTTGACTCGGCTCGGGGTTCTAGTCTTTGGGCATGACGATTGCGCGTATGTCGAAAAAGTGGTCTTTCTGATATAATTCGAGCCTTTTCTTGGCAAAGTAACCTTTCTTAAATGACCAGATTCTAATTTATTTATGCCGAAATCGCGTTTGCACTCGGCGGGACGCTATTTTACACACATGAAACTATCCTAAAACCAAGGTTTGACTCGGCTCGGGGTTCTAGTCTTTGGGCAGGACGATTGCGCGTATGTCGAAAAAGTGGTCTTTCTGATATAATTCGCGCCTTTTCTTGGCAGAGTAACCTTTCTTAAATGACCACATTCTAATTTATTTATGCCGAAATCGCGTTTGCACTCGGCGGGACGCTATTTTACACACATGAAACTATCATAAAACCAAGGTTTGACTCGGCTTTTCTTGGCAGAGTAACCTTTCTTAAATGACCAGATTCTAATTTATTTCTGCCGAAATCGCGTTTGCACTCGGCGGGACGCTATTTTACACTCATGAAACTATCCTAAAACCAAGGTTTGACTCGGCTCGGGGTTCTAGTCTTTGGGCAGGACGATTGCGCGTATGTCGAAAAAGTGGTCTTTCTGATATAGTTCGCGCCTTTTCTTGGCATAGTAACCTTTCTTAAATGACCAGATTCTAATTTATTTCTTCCGAAATCACGTTTGCACTCGGCGGGACGCTATTTTACACACATGAATCTATCCTAAAACCAAGGTTTGACTCGGCTCGGGGTTCTAGTCTTTGGGCAGGACGATTGCGCGTATGTCGAAAAAGTGGTCTTTCTGATATAGTTCGCGCCTTTTCTTGGCATAGTAACCTTTCTTAAATGACCAGATTCTAATTTATTTCTTCCGAAATCACGTTTGCACTCGGCGGGACGCTATTTTACACACATGAATCTATCCTAAAACCAAGGTTTGACTCGGCTCGGGGTTCTAGTCTTTGGGCAGGACGATTGCGCGTATGTCGAAAAAGTGGTCTTTCTGATATAGTTCGCGCCTTTTCTTGGCATAGTAACCTTTCTTAAATGACCAGATTCTAATTTATTTCTTCCGAAATCACGTTTGCACTCGGCGGGACGCTATTTTACACACATGCATCTATCCTAAAACCAAGGTTTGACTCGGCTCGGGGTTCTAGTCTTTGGGCAGGACGATTGCGCGTATGTCGAAAAAGTGGTCTTTCTGATATAGTTCGCGCCTTTTCTTGGCATAGTAACCTTTTTTAAATGACCAGATTCTAATTTATTTCTTCCGAAATCACGTTTGCACTCGGCGGGACGCTATTTTACACACATGAATCTATCCTAAAACCAAGGTTTGACTCGGCTCGGGGTTCTAGTCTTTGGGCAGGACGATTGCGCGTATGTCGAAAAAGTGGTCTTTCTGATATAGTTCGCGCCTTTTCTTGGCATAGTAACCTTTCTTAAATGACCAGATTCTAATTTATTTCTTCCGAAATCACGTTTGCACTCGGCGGGACGCTATTTTACACACATGAATCTATCCTAAAACCAAGGTTTGACTCGGCTCGGGGTTCTAGTCTTTGGGCAGGACGATTGCGCGTATGTCGAAAAAGTGGTCTTTCTGATATAGTTCGCGCCTTTTCTTGGCATAGTAACCTTTCTTAAATGACCAGATTCTAATTTATTTCTTCCGAAATCACGTTTGCACTCGGCGGGACGCTATTTTACACACATGAATCTATCCTAAAACCAAGGTTTGACTCGGCTCGGGGTTCTAGTCTTTGGGCAGGACGATTGCGCGTATGTCGAAAAAGTGGTCTTTCTGATATAGTTCGCGCCTTTTCTTGGCATAGTAACCTTTCTTAAATGACCAGATTCTAATTTATTTATGCCGAAATCGCGTTTGCACTTGGCGGGACGCTATTTTACACACCTGAAACTATCCTAAAACCAAGGTTTGACTCGGCTCGGGGTTCTAGTCTTTGGGCAGGACGATTGCGCGTATGTCGAAAAAGTGCTCTTTCTGATATAATTTGCGCCTTTTCTTGGCAGAGTAACCTTTCTCAAATGACCAGATTCTAATTTATTTATGCCGAAATCACGTTTGCACTCGGCGGGACGCCATTTTACACACATGAAACTATCCTAAAACCAAGGTTTGACTCGGCTCGGGGTTCTAGTCTTTGGGCAGGACGATTGCGCGTATGTCGAAAAAGTGCTCTTTCTGATATAATTTGCGCCTTTTCTTGGCAGAGTAACCTTTCTCAAATGACCAGATTCTAATTTATTTATGCCGAAATCACGTTTGCACTCGGCGGGACGCTATTTTACACACATGAAACTATCCTAAAACCAAGGTTTGACTCGGCTCGGGGTTCTAGTCTTTGGGCAGGACGATTGCGCGTATGTCGAAAAAGTGCTCTTTCTGATATAATTTGCGCCTTTTCTTGGCAGAGTAACCTTTCTCAAATGACCAGATTCTAATTTATTTATGCCGAAATCACGTTTGCACTCGGCGGGACGCCATTTTACACACATGAAACTATCCTAAAACCAAGGTTTGACTCGGCTCGGGGTTCTAGTCTTTGGGCATGACGATTGCGCGTATGTCGAAAAAGTGCTCTTTCTGATATAATTTGCGCCTTTTCTTGGCAGAGTAACCTTTCTCAAATGACCAGATTCTAATTTATTTATGCCGAAATCACGTTTGCACTCGGCGGGACGCCATTTTACACACATGAAACTATCCTAAAACCAAGGTTTGACTCGGCTCGGGGTTCTAGTCTTTGGGCAGGACGATTGCGCGTATGTCGAAAAAGTGCTCTTTCTGATATAATTTGCGCCTTTTCTTGGCAGAGTAACCTTTCTCAAATGACCAGATTCTAATTTATTTATGCCGAAATCACGTTTGCACTCGGCGGGACGCTATTTTACACACATGAAACTATCCTAAAACCAAGGTTTGACTCGGCTCGGGGTTCTAGTCTTTGGGCAGGACGATTGCGCGTATGTCGAAAAAGTGCTCTTTCTGATATAATTTGCGCCTTTTCTTGGCAGAGTAACCTTTCTCAAATGACCAGATTCTAATTTATTTATGCCGAAATCACGTTTGCACTCGGCGGGACGCCATTTTACACACATGAAACTATCCTAAAACCAAAGTTTGACTCGGCTCGGGGTTCTAGTCTTTGGGCAGGACGATTGCGCGTATGTCGAAAAAGTGCTCTTTCTGATATAATTTGCGCCTTTTCTTGGCAGAGTAACCTTTCTCAAATGACCAGATTCTAATTTATTTATGCCGAAATCACGTTTGCACTCGGCGGGACGCCATTTTACACACATGAAACTATCCTAAAACCAAGGTTTGACTCGGCTCGGGGTTCTAGTCTTTGGGCATGACGATTGCGTGTATGTCGAAAAAGTGGTCTTTCTGATATAATTCGCGCCTTTTCTTGACAGAGTAACCTTTCTTAAATGACCAGATTCTAATTTATTTATGCCGAAATCACGTTTGCACTCGGCGGGACGCTATTTTACACACATGAAACTATCCTAGAACCAAGGTTTGACTCGGCTCGGGGTTCTAGTCTTTGGGCAGGACGATTGCGCGTATGTCGAAAAAGTGGTCTTTCTGATATAATTCGCGCCTTTTCTTGGCAGAGTAACCTTTCTTAAATGACCAGATTCTAATTTATTTCTGCCGAAATCACGTTTGCACTCGGCGGGACGCTATTTTACACACATGAAACTATCCTAAAACCAAGGTTTGACTCGGCTCGGGGTTCTAGCCTTTGGGCAGGACGATTCCGCGTATGTCGAAGAAGTGGTCTTTCCGATATAATTCCCAGGTTTCTTGGCTGTTGGAACTTTTTTTTTTATGACTCTACTCTAATTTATTTACACAGAAATTGCGTTTGCACTCGTCGTGACACTTTTGTGCAACATGGAACTATCGTATATCTAGGGTGTATACTTTCTGGTGTTTATTTATGACGAAAATCGGCGGATGTTTATCAGTGTTTATTTATTTCTAGAATACCAGTTGTTTTCGCTGAATTCTCTCGTGCAGGTGCTAAAACGGTGATTATCGGGAGGAAAAATTGCGAACGTAAACAACCACTGAAGACGAAGAACAGTTCAAATTTTATTTACATCTTTTACAGAATCTCTTTCACATAATTCTCCCGTTCTGACTTGTATAGGACAAGGGCATTGAGGAGGTTGCCATCTCAAGAGAACAAGAGCACCGGCTGTAGCTGGTCTCTCGGTCCACACTAATAGTAATCTTCAAGGACGATGACCCAGGAGGGTCGCTGGCCTTAGGGAACAGTAGAAGAAAGCTACTGTTCTCCAAGCGTCCAAGAACACGTAGGTCACAAAAGAAAGACAGGCGAAATGCATGATTCCGGGCAAGATAATGTGTTTGACGAAAGTTCGTGTTGGACTTTTTAAGTAAAAAAAAAAACGAAAAAAACATTGCTAGAGAAAAATTATATGGAAACTGGGGTATTTTTGTTTTTAACGATTTTTTTATTTCCGTCGCCGGCGGATGTTTATTGGTTAAAACTACAGGATTTATCAGTGAAAAAAAAGAAAAAAAAAAAGAAACCAGCGTTTGCTCGAAAATATGTAAAAACCGGTGTTTTTGGGCTTTAACCGATTTCATACTTTCGACATCGGCGAATGCGAATCGGTGTTTTTCGGTTAAAACCGGAAAATATATAGCCTACGGTATATTCAAGGTTTGACACAGCTAGGAGTTCTAGCCTTTGGGTATAGGAATGCGCGTTCATCGAAAAACTGGGATTTCAGATCCATATCTCGCCTTTTTAGCTGTCTTACCGAGGTTTGGACCCCACGAGGGGTTCAAACCTCGTGCGGCATCTGCGTGTTTTGCCACTTTCCACGCAGCGGCCACGTGTAAGACGGTGGTACATTTTAATGGAACTAAGATACAGATAAAATAACTATTAATTCTAAACCCGGGCTCAAACCTTGAGTACTGTGACTGTGGTATTATAGGCTTTGTTTATGTAAAAGTGATGGTTAAGAAGTTTTTTTCTCATGTATTAATTCGGCGCACCACAATCTTCAATATGCTATTTGCAAGCCGTAAACAGGTTGCGCAGCATTCCCTTTAAATATTCGGAGCAATGGCGGTCTACTTTAAAGTTAATTAAACTAAAAATGAAAGTTACTAAAAGATAGCTGAGTCCCTTGGCAACCTGTTACTGATGAGTGCAATCCAGTATGGGAGGATGTTTTCTGTAGAACAACGATCTTTCATTAAAACTCGGTCTTTTTCTTCGGGTCTTGCCATAGACGCAATGTAAATATTTTTGATCGTCATTTGGCTGTGTATAACGTGATCGTACGATTTCTAAATTTTTCCCAAAAAGTTCGGACACCGCACCTAACACAACCTTAATGAGTGCAAAGCGATTATTGGCCGAGTTTTTGAGTAAGTGAATATAAACGGCTTTCGCCCATTGAGTTACGGTGGCCCCCGCTTTTGGTAGCCGATAGATGGCGCAAGTTGTAGGGACGCGCCGATGTCCACCAATCTTGGGGTTGATAATTTTAGAAAAAATAGATATCGAAAAATGTTTGAAAAAAAAACAAAAACGGTACGCCTACTCTCGGGATTGAACCTGGGTCCGGTGTGTGCGAAGCGGACACCTTTCACCTGAGCTACAAAGGGATTTTTCTCTTTTACACTATTTCAAAAAGCGAAAATGTCAAGTTGCTTTAAAAGCTCTACAGGACTTTTTCAGAACATGTGAAAAAGCTCGCATATCAGCAGCCTCTTACAAATGCCTAACTACTCGGGCTTTGCCTTACACTTAGCAACTACAATCTTTACTCTTCTTACAAAACTGAAGAAGTAGAACCGCAACTGCTTCTTTCGCATTGGGTTCGGCGTGCCTGACGGCACTATTCGTAGCAATACCGCCAATCGACTGTAGGTCGCAAAGTTCGCTGCTGATTTCCCTCCAGCAAACGCACTCCAGGCTCGATGTCCGGCAGCACCACGCATTGGCCACATATAGTAAAGAAATCGTACGCGTGCATATTTATCTCGAAGTACGCACTACGTCCTTTACACTTGCGCCAGCGATGTCCTCATCTACGACAACGGGGCGATGGCTCGGCGACGTCTTCGTGCAAATCGTCTTGGTAGTCGGGTGTGTCGTACGGTATGAATCCCAATTCTTTTGATCGGTCCAAAATTTCTCTTTTGAAGAAAGACAGATTTGCCGGTGCCGCGAACGACTGCTCTGAACTAGAGGTCCCATGCCCGTCGTCCGCTGCCATCCGCTAGTCCCACGATGCGAGATACCACGCCGTGTTGAAAATTACGCAGTGAACACACAATGCATCCAGTTCTCTGAGCAACCTTTTTTTTTTTTTCAATCAACGTATTTGCAGCTTTTTAGATGCTACAGAAATCGGGTTTCATATTTTTTCTTTCAATATTGAGTGTGATCCTTCAATGACCAATGACTGATTAAATTTGGTGGTTGTGTCAGTGTGTCTAAACCTTAGAAAACGGCCCCTGACCAAGGATAAGAAAGTGAGCGCGACCTAAACCGATCAGTTCTCTATTGACGGTTTTTGCGCGGAAAGAGAACGGATTTCGAGCCTCAAATTCTTTTCTGGGTAGTTGCATGGGCTCTCATATATCACGTACAACAAAAAACCTCATTGTCTTCAACCACGTCCCTGAGCTTGTGTATGTGAACGTGTGTGTGTGAACGTGTACGAGTAGGTGGGTTTGGGCTTTTTTGTATGACTGATGCAAAACAATCGAAAAATTGAGTGTGGATGTCATACGTGAAATTGAAAGGAAACAAAATATAGGATTGTATCTCGAAATATTAATTTACAGGCGAAACAGAGATGGCGGTTTTTGCTAGTTTTCCTGCACATATATTTGGTATACCCTTGAGGGTCAGATATCAGGCACGGTTTAGTATGCCCGCATTTCAAAACTATTTAGCATATTCAGCATTTGTTGTTGTCCTGGAGCTAGGGAAAACTCTCGCTGAAGATATTTAGTATCAGGGTTTCAAAAGTTGGTGTCACGCTCGTGTTGCCTTTAGTATTTAATTAACCCATATTAATTTTCATGCCCTTGAACACTGATAGGTGAAAATAATCCCTGTGCTAAGAATGTTTCTTTTTTTTTTTTCCGCCGATGACCATTTAACAAAATCTCGAAGGTCGGGAATTATTTCTTTATTTATTCTGCTTAATGTGCCAACAAACATCTCGAGCTCTTCTTAGTTCGCACATGTTACAAACAATAAAATAAAGGATACAAACAAAAAAGCAAGAAGTTATTTAGAAAATATAGAAGGAAATAAATAAAACTAAGGAGAACGGAGAACAACGAAGGACAGATGTTGGTCAAGCGGCCAACAATGATCTTCTAAAATTTAATAGCGGCGAAAACAATCCTAGATCACTCCTATCACGATTATATAGAAGTTGAAGGCGTGTCATCGGGGACTGAACACCAACTTTCTGCGGGTAGGAAAGAAACAAAATCTTATACGCTTTTGAAGAACACTGAAAGAAATCGCACTTAAAAGTAAAGGAGCATCAATTGTAGCGTTCACTATCTTATACAAAAAAAGTTGTCTCGCGCTAATCTTCTTTTGTGCAACGCCACCAGATCAAGCAGATTAAGTAAGTATTAATAATAAAAAAAAAATACGTCTCCCAACCCATCTATGGTAAACAATACGCACGAGATGACGCTGAACCTTTTTCTAAAAAAACATGATTGAGTCGATACAATAATGCTCCATATGACTGAGCAGAACTCAAGTTTAGACAAAACAAGGGCGTGAAATAGATGAATCATGCTAGAGTATACGTGTACAAAAATTCCGCGTCATTCGGGAAATAACGCCTAGCACCTGGGTAAGAATCAAACACAACTTTCGAAACATGCTCAGTAAACGAAAGGCGGGAATCAAACAGCAGTCCCAAGTCACGAAAAGTATCTGACCTCGCGGTAGCTTAGCCTAACATGGTATATCAGTACTCAATGCAGCTTGTCTTACGGGTAAAGGAAACAACCTTGGTCTTACTGGGGTTAAGTACCAAATTATTTTTCATGCACCAGCTTAGGATTGCCTGAACATCGTCTTGCATCCTTGGGCAGTCAGTAGTTGAATGAATTTCGCGATAAACCTTGAAGTCGTCTGCAAACTGCAGCACCTTTGAAAGCTTAACACAGTCTACCAAATCATTGACAAAAATGTTGAGTAACAACGGCCCCAGATTTGACCCTTGAGGCACTCCAGTATTTAAAACACATGAGGCAGAAAGCGGCAGCCTATCAAGTTCATATATTTTATTCATAGTTTTTCAATATTACACAACATATATCTTCATAGTGTATTGTCAATAGTTTCTTGGGAGGACTTCTACACTTCTGTGATTGCTTTCCGAAAGGTTTTAGAATGTTTCTCGAAAATTATGCGGAAGTCCACAATTGCAGGTGTAGTTTACGCCGAGCTACATACACTACATTTCGTGGACGTTCTTCGTCTATCATCTATATAAGATCCCATTAATAGCATTACGATTGTTGAATATCGATAGTTTCTTGATATTTCACAATAAACAGTTCCACGATAGTCGACTAGCGATACTATGCTATCGGCTTTCATGATAATCGACTATCGATAGTTTTACCATACTCTACTATCGATAGTAGAATCGATGGTGTGCATTGGAGAGCAATATTTCCATGCGGTTTTCGGTTGATACGCGAACTCAGGTTGCGTGAAAAGTGCGTGGCGAAAAACACAGTAACCTGAAAAGTAAACAAAAAAATAAAAGAAAGAAATGTTTTCTAGCAATTCGCGGAGTTGAATTGGACCGAAATAATTGTTGTTGTTTTTTTTCGTTCTTGGGCAAAACTGATCAATTCTTTTTGCGGTGTTTTGCTCATGTGGGAAGTCAAAAAGCGCAAGAAGCGCAAAGCTCTTTAACGTGCCATTATCAAGCTTTTCACATAACGCTCGTCTTCATAATTTATAAAGTTCGTCTCGAAAACTCAAACGAAATGAACACGGTAACTATAAATTCTACTTGATTTCTGCTCTTATGTATTTCTTTACCTAATGCCCACATTCGTCCCAACCTTTTCTCGGGGAACGGAAGTGACTTATCAAAGAAAATATAACACCAGGACATACCCCATTCGTACGTCAGCAAAAGTGACCAATCATTGAGCCTGTTTGGTAGCAAAACCGCGAGTTGGGCTAGTTCGCTTTTTATCTCGGACTAAATGCAAAAAATAAAAGGACAAAAAGAGATATGGACACCACGCCTAGTGTTGTCTATACCACTCTTTGTTTTTGTTTCTTCTTTTTTTTTTTGACATTCAGTTTAAACCTGTTTGGTGTTTCTTGTCTTCATTTTTTTTTAAAGCTGTGTGCAATTTACTTACGCCTTGCTTTTATTGTACAACTGATCGGATATTAGAGAGAGAGAGAGAGAGAGTCGGAAAAAGAAGAACAGGGAGGTTAACCTAGGTTGGAGTCCTGGTTGGCTACTCTGTTTTAGGGAGGGGGTAGTGGGGAGTTAAAAGAGGAGGGAAAGGATAGGAGGACATAGAACAATAAACAAGTAAAAAAAAAAAAAGGAATAGTGACACGAGAGCACAAACTATAGATCACATTACAAATAAAGTACGTGTGTCCTTTAGAGGCAGAAGCTCAGCCGCGTTTCCTTTAGGAAACGCAGAAAAGCTTTTGTGGCCCTCGCTGCATTCTGAGGGCTGTCCCGGGTTCCGAGCACTTTCATGACAGAAAACGGTCGGCTGTCTAGTTGCACCAACGTACTCTTGAGGTGCTCTCTTTCCGTGTCGTAGATTTCGCAGTCGCACAATAGGTGAGCAATGGTTTTATCACATTCACACGTTGGACAGTGCGATGTTCTGGCTTGCCCGATGCGGTGAAGGAAGGACTGTGTATAAGCGACACCGAGCCGGAGGCGATGTATGACTGCCTCTGTCCTCCGGGGAAGATCACGTGGAAGTTGAAAGGTAAGATTTGGGTCCAACGCGTAGAGGGGAGCATAGTGGTAAGAGACATCGTGCCATAGATTTCTCCTTGCGCTGGCGGCGTGACGATTGATAAGGCATTTAATGTCATTCCGACAAAACGGAATCGTAATAGTTGCATCTAGTGAATGGGCTGACTTCGCACCTGCGTCTGCAGCCTCGTTTCCAGGTAAACGACAATGACCTGGTATCCATTGAAACTGGACAGTGTGTCCTAGATCCAAACACTGCATAAGAAGGGTCATTATTTCGAAAACCACTTGGTCATTTTGACCGCGTCGCAAAAATGCTGATATTGCTTGGAGGGCCGGCTTGGAGTCAGAAAATATAGTCCACGAGTGGGACAATTGTGTCAAGATGATTTGAAGAGCTTGTTGAATTGCCACTAGCTCTGACATCGTAGATGAAGTTACGTGGCTTAGCTTGAATCGCACGGTTCTACAGTGACTTGGAATGACCACACAGCAAGTAGAACTATCAGAGGTACATGAGCCGTCGGTGTAGACATGTGTTCTAGAGAGATGGTTACCGTAGATATGGGACATAGTAACCTGTAAAATCACGACCATTGGCATATTTGATTTTTTCTTGATACCAGGAATATCAAGTTTGACATCAGGGGCCGCTTGCTCGAACGAGTTGAGACACAACTTGAGACAGTCTCAGCTGAGACAGAACGTGAGCCACTTGCTCGAAACGAAACTTAGTCTGGACTTGAGACTGAAACCGAGTCTCTGACTCAAGTTGTGTCTCAAGCCGGGAGACAGCCCCGTATTAAATTAGCTGGCGGCCGATTTAAGACCCAAACTGAGACCCAAACGGAGACCCAAACTGAGACAGTCTCAGAGGTTAGCCACTTGCTCGAAACGAAACTTAGTCTGGACTTGAGACCAAAACCGAGTCTCTGACTCAGCTCTTGTCTCAGATCTTGAGACAGTAACCGAGGAGGCTCACTGGCGGTCTCAGAGTAAACAAAATGTCGGACGTGGCCACAAGACAGCGGCTCCAAACAATCTTCGCCGCAAGAATGCACTCCGCGGCACCGTCGGACCGTGTTTTCCAGGACCGATTTCGCCCCCTCGACGCTTCTGACGAGGTTTCGGTTTCGCCGCGACGGCAACATGCGCATCACCGGAGTCTTGGAGGTAAGAAAATAGTCTTATTTCTAACGTTCCTCTTCGACTATATGTTACATTTATTAAGCGGCCAACCGCGAAGTAATTTTGGAGCAATCGAGACTTTTGTTTTCGTCAGTTAAAAGCCCCTTCTGCCAGTCAACATGCAGCGCCGTCATTGCGTCCTCAAAACGTTGTGTAGTGGTCCTTCCCCAAGCTCACTCTATTTTTTATTGTCTTTGGTGTGGCACGGTCTTTCGTATCACGGTGAGTTCCTCACTACGAAAACAGTTTTGAAATAACGAGTTTCACAACTTGTCAGTGGAAACAGCTGGTGGATACTTGAGTGAGTTTTGAAAAGGAGCAGACTCTTCAAAACGGTAGCGAATGACATGTGTTGATCGGGAGGCACTCACTTGATCGAATGACGTTTTAGCGAACGCCCACGTTTCATCGAACGACACTTTAGCGAATAGTCGGACGCCGCGAAGCGGCGTTTTCGGGTGGGCCAAGGGAGTTCATATTTTTGTAATGAGTTGCCGTGGACTGTCGCCGCGAAGCGGCGTAAAGCGCAGCGCGACGGATGGGTTAACGCGCGCCCCCGTTATTCGCTAAAACGACCATTCGCTCAAATGTCGCCGTTCGCTAAAATGTCATTCGCTCTTCTGATATGGACCCGACGGTGTAAACCACGTTTCCTCCTTCGGGTGGTCAACAGCAGCGGAACTCCCCGAACTGCAGCAGAAGTTTTACGTCATGGGCGGCTTTCCGGGCGTCGTGGGAGTCATCGACGTCACCCACGTTCGGATCCAAGGGCCGCCGTGCACGAGGAACTGTTCGTGAACAAGCACTACGGTCACTCTATCAACTTGCAGCTGATTGTGGACGCGCGCTCGAGGATCCTGAATGTGGTGCCATGTGACCCGGAAGCATCCACGATTCTACGTGCTGTCGCAGAGCAGTGACGGGGAGAACGTCGCGACGGGCGCGTACGGCGGCCTCCTAATAGACCATTGCGGCTACCCGTGCAGGGCGTGGGTGATAGCGCCTTTCCGATCGCCGACTGCGCCAGTGGAGTGTGCGTACAACCATGCTTACGGTACAACACGGTTTGTAATCGAAAGGTAGGTGTTATGGAGAGCTGCTTTCAGAAAAACTGTGTCTGTGAGATGTCTCAGAGCTACCTTTTTCTAAAGCGCAAAGGGCACACTGCGCATTGAATAGCCAGGCTATGAACAAACTGGTTTATGTGCACAGTGTATCCTAAGATAGCCACCATGCCAGGTTGTAGATAAAATTTGATTGTAGACAGACTGCACCGAATGGCAAACAGCAGCAGTATCATGGGGCCTGGCAAAAGAACTGCTGAGTACAGTTGTATCGAGCATCACAATAAGTGGTGTGAAGGGTTCTGTTTGTTGTTGTAACCCCACAGACAATGAGCTGAAACACCCGATCCTGACTTCTCTGTGTCCATGCTCCTCACAGGTCCTATTGCCTCAGTTCGCTAGATTTATAGCTTTTGGGTACATCACGCTGTTTTCTGTTCTAAAGGGTGCGGTACGTTCCGAGTATCTTAATTTTGCGCCTCCGCCAATGAGCTTTCGACTTTTGCTGGTAAGAAATAATTGCAAACCTAGAGGCGTGTCCATATTAAGAGACACTCTGCGTTTCTTACGCTGTCGGACACAATAATGACGACGTTAATTTTTCTGATGCCAATGTGGGGTCAACTTTCTGTGGAAATACAGATACAGAGCCAAAGCATGCCATTTCGCTGCGTAGCTAAATATAGTTCAACCAAAATAATTTGCTGGGTGTAACTTCACCACTTTAAAAAAAACTCTTATTGTTCTTTTTAGCCTTGTTTCCGAAACGTTGCTATGATATTAGTGAGATTGTGTTAAACATCTTTTTTCTTTTTTAACTCCTTTGGGTTTTCTTTGTTTGTTTGCCGCAGGTTTTCTGTAATCCATTACATCATAACTGGGTTGGGAAAAGGCGAAGGCTACGGTCTAAGAAAACCAATCAGCAGGTTGGGAAGAGACACTTGACTCACTAGGTGCGTGCAGTGCTATCAGAGACATAGACGAAAAAGAGAAGAATGCCGCTTTTGGGACAATTTTGAGTTACAGGTTAAGTTTCAGGGGAGGGAAAGCAACTTCCCAAGTTCCTCCTTCCCCACTTCTTCAACTGCTTGGGTTACGCTTTGCCTTTGTCACCGATTGGCTGGAGGGGGCCATATCACTTGCTTTTTGCCAAGTGACGGTGAGACAGTATAGTTTCCTGTTGAACAAACATGGTGTCTTTCTCTTGTGCAATGGGCAGGGGTGTGGATTGAGCTAGGAGCTTTGAGCTCAGGGTCCCTGGGTTCTGCATTGCGAGTTTTTGCTATACAATTTCCGAACTGTGGTACGCCACTGATCCTCCCTAGAGCCAACAGTAATTGAATGCGATCCAAATAGGATTTCGCTTTGCCAACAGTAATTGAATGCGATCCAAATAGGATTTCGCTTTAGTGCCGTAGCTTGTGCGTGTTCCTATTTTGGTGTATTGCGCAGACACTGTGATTTTCCAGCACCAGAAGAGTTAATATATCAATAACCTCAAAACTCCAGTGCCGGTGAACTTCATGGCACGGAACTTCACGGCATTCACGGCACGACACAAATACTGAACGCATTGACGCTGCCTGCATGCCACTCGGCGGTGAAGTCTCAAAAAGCCTGTACAAATGCAATGGTGCGGAAGGCAAACATTTTTCTTGAGGTGTGGCCGTGGCAGGTGTTTTTGTGGTTATGATGTTCGCTTTTAATTGGCTGAGTGTGTAAAAGTTGTTGCAACCTTTCTATGAAGCCATCATTTCTTTAGTCTTCCATGCTGCCACACGAAATAATGAAGCGGAAGGTTTGTGCATGCTAGAAACTAAAGGTGGGGGCATTGATGAGGACTAAGAAAAAATATTTTAATATATTTACAATCCCCCCCCCCCCCTTTCTTTTATGGGCCTTCTTGTTGAGCAGCCTGCCTTAGCAGGGCTAAGATTTTTTTGCACTGATCTCCATAAAAAATAGCCGCAATCTGTGTCTCCCTTGTTGCTTTGTGCTCTGCTTGTGCCATTCTGAGCTCCTCGAGGGCTGTATTTAGCCAAGGAAGGACACATTTTCATTTGAGTGGCATGTTTTCCGCCTGTTGCGCAAACAGGTATTTATAATACTGCCTGTCTGCAGCCTGCAGGTGGTATGCTGGGCCTTCAAGCTGGTTCTGGACAACACGGTCCCGGTCAGCGTAGGCCTGATGGTGGTGGTCGCCCTTCCAACGGCAGCAGTGCTGCCTCAGGCTGAAGGGCGCCTCATCCTCGTCCAGTTGCCAGTCCAAAGGCTGGTAATCTTTCGTTCCCCGGACTTCGGCATCTTGAGGAAAATGACCCCGGGGGCCACAAAGACCTTGTGGCCGAAGGCCCAACCTTCCGGGCCAACCACGTTAGTTGCTGGCCGCACATTGACTGGTGCTTTGCTAACCCTGAGTACAATCCACAAGAATGTTTTTAATGTCACCCCTGTATATAGTTTGAGCGCACTCTTATTTGTTTCTCAGGAAATCATTTTGTGTGCATGTGGATCAAGCTCGATCGCTCAGCTCTGAACCGTTGTGGCTCTTGGTTTTGAAAGTAGCTAGGCTTGAGTGGAACCAGTCTGCGGTGTAAAAATCGAACCCGGTCGTAGCTGTTGCGGCTATTATTTCTGAAAGTAGCTGGGTTCGTGTAGAGCCAGTCTGCAGTGTGGTTGTCAAGCCCGATCGTAGCTGTTGTGGCTATTAGTTGTGAAAGTCGCTGGGCTCGAATAGAGCCAGTCTATGGTGTGCAGGTCAAGCGCAATCTTAGCTGTTGCATCTATTTTTTGTGAAAATAGCTTGCTTCAATTTGGGCCAGTGCGCAGTGTTGATGCAGGCCACCCGATTTTCTGGTTGCTTGTCCCTGTGGTTCTTTCCAGTGATAAAAAGAATACCATAGCAGGTGTGCTCAGGGTGATACCAAGTTTAGTGAGTGTATGCCGGTCGGTGCTTAATAGATGGTACTAGCTTACTGCTCAATATGTGCATGCAGAGGATGACTTCTTATTAATTGTGTTGCAAAAAAAAAATGAGACGTTTACAATTCCCTGTAATGCCGAATAAGAATGCAGCTCTTGAGGAGGGTACGGAGAGGAGGGTATTGTTCGTTTACCTTAAGTGCGCAGAGTGACCACATTTCTGGGACGTGGATCGAGTGGATTTGGGGATGAAGAAACGACATACAGCTGCCGAGCTGCCATTTTGTTTATCAGGCGGGAAGAGAGGGGGGAAAATGCAAACAAAAGGGGAACGGCTGCACGACCTTAGCGCTGGATTCGTGTCGCCATCCGATAACGGTCCATTACACTACCAACAGGTATGCCCCTCCTCCTCCCCTCCATCCTCCCTCCACCCCTTCCCTCCCCCTCCTTCCTCCCTCATGACCTTCACAAGTGACCTTTCTGACGTCACTCGTGACCCTAGTGACGTCACATGGGATGTCATTATGGGAAACGTCCCAATGTAACGCGCAGTTAGGCCAACACCGACACCACTCACTCCGGTGACGCCTGCCTAAGAGCTGCACTCTAAAAGACATTCTTCTTGTGGGCAATGTGCATGTTGCAGGTGCTGTGGAAGCTTGCCGTCAGTATATGTGCTCCGCAGCTGCGAGCTCAGCTATGGCCGCCAGTGAATACTACCTGTAAAATGAGCTAGATGGGTAAAAGCACCTGCACATACATATTTGTGTAACAGACTCTCAGCTTTGTGTTAGCATTCGTTTGACTTGGCATCTCAATACAATGGACCCAAAGAAAATGGGTCCCAAAGGAAATGAGGTCCAAGTGTTGTGTTTGTCGCCTTTGGACCTATGGAGATGTAGAGTTTTCGGCATAAAACATCAAATTCATGTTACTGCTTGCCATGTTGCGGCTTTACTTCATAAGCTTCTAGCCTGTGTATTTTGTGGTGATGGTACAATGGAAACACAATAACCTTTGTATTGTTTGCATTGCTTAACTCCTTTTTAAAATGTACCTTCTAGCACTTGAGCAGTGTACAAGATTAATTCTTCTATTGATAAGTGCAGTGTTTTTTCATTAAAAAATACCGATTTTGACTTTTAACTGAAATGACATGGCTCAACGTTTCAGTGTTCTTGAATGTGCACAGATCCTTCTTGCTTTGGAGAGAACTTGCTGGAATGTTTCCTAGAGTGGGCCCAGTATTTAGTATTTGCATACCCAAGATACAGTTATGAAATAAATGTTAGCTTTGCTAGAACCCCCAATCATGTCAACCTCAAAAGGCTAGACTTGTCTGCATCAAATGGCACATACTGCATTCTAGTATATTTGTAGAAACAGCAGTAACATGACAGCTCACTGGTCCTGTGCCTGTGGAAGACGGCTCTTTTTACATTTTCTTGGGTCATTGGATTTTGTCTGATTGCAGCTAGTGCATTCATTGTTTTGATTTGTTTGTAATAAAAGTTTTCAGTCCAGAACTCTTGACAACTTCTATAATTTAGCCAGGAAAATTAGAAAGGATGTTCGAACCCAGAGCTCTTGACTATTACTATAATTTAACCAGGAAAATAAGAAGTGAAAAAAATTGATTGAGCACATAGAATGTGTGCTTCATTTTTATGTGCAGTAAAGACAAATGTATAACAAACTCGCCCTTGTGGAAAGCGTCAACTCTGCAGCTAAAAAATTTTACGTTCTGCAACTTTTTTTTTTTCTAACTTTTTGTCTTGTGCGTAGCATCGGTTGGTCCCGCTAGTTCAGTACGGGCAGTATGTATGATCTCTATGGAACAGATGCCGTGCTTTCTTTTTAGCAACTTTTGTAATCTTGTTAAATTTATCTCGAATTACGCGTTTTGTTTCTGCATTTCGTACACCAATTGATACTTTTTATGTTTGCACCAAATTACATTCGTCTTTACCTTTCAAGGGACGTACAGTGTTGTTCCTTTTTCTTAGAAAATGCATCGGCACGAACAGACATTTCTGTGGACACCTTTATTCGGCGTACGCACTCAACGTCGACGATGGTGGTGACAGACAACGTCCAGAACCGCGGCTTGCTGTCGCTTTTCACGTATAACCACGGTTTGCACGAAAAACACGACGCAGTAATTATGAGACTGTCGTCGTTTGTCGCTGTCCAAAACGATCGCGGCGTAGCAGACGACCCCGTGTCACATCCACGTCCGGATTCTTCGTTTTTCTCCGTTTTCCCTAGATTCCCTCTCGAGGCACCGCTCACTCGGTTGTAGGTACCGGACTCAAGTCCTGACTTGGCTGAGACGGTTCTAATTTCGTTTCGAGCAAGCGGCTCAACCGGCGTCTTACGTTGGGTCTCAGCTGAGACCCAAGATGAGACCGCCTGAGAAAACAAAATGTCGGACGTGTCTACCACCAGCCACTACGCACCGGCTACAAGTCATTTTTAATGGGTGAATGCTTTTGTTGAAGCGAGTTTAGACTGCTTCTACGCCATCAACGTCTTCGACAGGGAAGCCTGCCACGACTGTTTCGTTTTCGGTTTGGTGGTTTCGCAATCGCTTGTTTTCCTGTGAGCTCGACTGGTCACCCATGTCCTGATGCAAGTGCTCAGGTAAGAAATAATATCAATAACACCACTGTTTTGTTGTGCTGTTTCGTAAAGGCAAATGTGAATAAGTTTGGCATAATTATAACTTATTTTTGCGGTTCAGTTTCTGACACAAATGCAGCGCCATCCATTCAAGAATGAACGGAAAGCAAGACGTAGTACGTAGTCTTATTATTCAGACGATTTTCAACCCGAGGATCACGGAGTTGGCCGAGGTACAGTTCCGAGGCAATCCTTCCTTTGTAAAATTATGTGTTTCGTGTTTAAAACAGTCGGAAAAGCAAACAGTTTCTCAAAATGTCAGCGTCAACTCCCGACGGACGTCATGTTCCAAAACATTTTGGAAGATAGCGAGTAGCTTGATGCGTACAGTGTTTATGAACCTTCGCTAGGAATTGTTATGGCGTGGCTATATATATTTGAATCGAAACTGCGCTAGCATTTTTATTGTCTGTCGTGAACGAATCTCAGACATATTTTTCCACTTAAGGTGGTCACCAGCAGCGGAGCTCCTCGGAACCAACGCCGGACAAGTAGGTAGTCCTCTTGGTGGTCGGCATAGGCTCACAGATCGTGAGGTGGTCGCCAAGTGGCAAGGAAGCACCACATGCTATCGCAGAGCTGTATCAGAGACAACTTCGGAGGAGGAACTTCAAACGGGCTCGTCATCGCGGATGGCGATCGGCTACGATGGCCGTGATTGATCGTGCCCTACCGCTGGGTAGACACGCCAGCGGAGTGCGGATACAACCAGGTGCACAGAAAACTGGAAAAAAAAGTAAGAGTTAGAGGTAAGGGTTGTTTTTGAATTAGTTAGGTACAAGTACTAATCATGCTGTCTACGGATATCTCGGGGCCAACTTTTTTTAAACGGTTTGATCATACTGTACACGTGCTTGAAATAATGAGGCCGTAACTAACAAAATTTTTTCAGCACTCTTCACGTATAGTCACTGTTAGATCCTGGCTGGTAGATGACGACAGGAATAACATTAACTATTTATTAACTCAAGATACAAAGGCTACATGACGACGTGACAGGTTCGTTGGCTGGTGTAGGCCGTTGACTGCGTGCTTCGCATTGTTCCTGCGGTGTGGCTTGGCCTTCTAGGTTTGGCATCTGTTTCCAGATGGTACTACCACTCAATACACAACACTCCTTCCACCGCTTGGGGGGGAGCTCGAGCCCCGTCTCATCTCTTCTGCCTGGCCACATCCACATCTTGCACCGGGCCCATCATTGACATGTGCACTGCGCTGCCTGTATTCGGGTGCTCAAGTGGTTCAGGACGAGCAGCTTGCCGCTGTCCGTGGCTGATGCTGTCTGTTGCAACTCTCGATGTACCGCTCCTACACACTTGGTCGACAGAACGTCGCACGATAGTGCCCTCCTGGGTGCGGGTTTTGTAGGAAACTGGACTCGTCATTTCAACCGCTGTCGCCAGTATCCATGAAGGGCCACTGCTGTAGCTGCATATGAATACTGGGTCTTCTGTTCGAAACATTCGTGACTTCGGTTGGGCTCCTTCGCTGGAATTCTCATCAGCTCCCTTCCTCATGCTCTCAGTCAGGTCTGGGTGCAGTCGGTCAAGTATCGTCTTCAACCTCCTGTTCATCAGCATATCCACTGGGCTCTTGCCTGTCATCATGCATGGTGTTACATGCTCCTGTAGCAGAAAACTGGTCAGATGCTGCCCTCATGTTCCCTTTTACAATACGCTGTAGCGAATCTTTCGTTGTGTGCACCATGCGCTCTGCTTGTCCGTTAGTTGACGGGTGGAAGGGTGCTAACGTGATGTGTCTGATGAGACCGGCTTTCAAGAATGTGCGGAATTCTTCGGAGGTGAACTGAGCCCCATCATCCGAGACCACGGTGCTGGAGTTGCATTCCATGCGTCTACTGAGGCACGAGGAGGTGCAGGTCGTTACTCTTGGCTTGCCATGCACTTGATCACATGCTCTTCTATGCTTCTGTCCAACTTGGGCCACCACACATAGCTGCAAGCCAGAGCCTTCATTTGGTCGATGCCAGGATGTCCGACATGGAGGGCCTCCAGCAACACCTTCCTGCCTTCTGGGGGAATTACGACCCTGTTCCCCCAAAGTATACATCCTTTGTGAACTTGCATCTCATGTTGTCGAATCTTGAATGGCTGGAAATTTGCCTCAAGGCCGCCTGGCAGCTAACCCTTCAGAACCCAGTTGAGAACCCTTCAAACGGTGTTCTTTGCTGTCATTTGTGCGCCGTCCTTGGCGGGGGGCGGTGGATTGGATGTGTTCTCCAGAAACAAAACTTCTAGAGGAGGTGGCACCACAAACTCTGGAATGGTAAGTGAGAGGCAACTAAATGCATCGGCATGTTGTATGTCCTTCCGAGGTCAATGATCCAAACTGTAGTTATAAGCATTCTGTAGGATCGTCCAACGCAACATTCGTGGAGACAAGATGTATGGCATTTGCTTTGCAGGTGTGAACAGTCCCAAAGGTGGTTTGTGGTGTTATGATCTCAAAGGCAATACGTGTAGTCATGGAACTTCTTTACGCTTCCCAGCACTGCAAAGGCTTCTTTGTTGATTTGAACATAGTTTGGCTTGGTAGATGTCAATGTGCGGGAGTAAAATGCGACGGGGACCTCTTTGTCATCTTCCGGTCGACGGCCAAGTACAGCTTTAATGTATGTCTTATGGTGAGGCATCACAAGTGTGCACAAAGGGCTTTGTTTCATCATAATGGTGCAGCACACTTGCTGAGGACAGCAGCTGCTTGCGTTCGTTGAAAACTTGTTCATGAAGAGGCGTCCACTCCCACCGTGCCTCTTTGTCAAGTAGCTGACGTAGTGGCTCGGTCACTGCTGCCTTTTTCGTAAAAAGATGCAATAGAAGTTTAGCAGCCTTAGGAAAGCCTGTAGCTCCTGTTTGCTTGTTGGTACTGGTGCCTCATGAATCGCCTTCACCTTTTCTTTTGTTGGGTGCACACCCGTCTCGTCAATAAGAAATCCCAGGAACTCGGGCCGCGACACTTCAAAATGGCACTTTTCACTTTTTACCGTGAGTCCAGCATCAGCAAGACGGTGCAGGACTTCCTCGAGGTGGCCTGCCAACTCTTCTTTGGTGCTTGCAGCAATTAGAACGTTATCGAATTGTGACACAACCCCGGTGATCCCCTTCAGGAGGTCGTCCATGAAGCTCTGAAAGATCCCTAGAGCAACATTTACTCCAAACCGTAGCCGCTTTACTCGAAATGCTCCTCGATGGGTTGTGATCGTTTGTGCCTCCGCCGCTTCTTCATCAACCACCAGCTGCTGGTAAGCTTCTGCCAAATCCAGTTTTTCAAACAGCCTCCCCCCCGAGAGTGATGCCAGGAGGTGCTGTACCATGGGGATCGGGTACGGGTGTTGAGCCAGTGCCTTGTTGAAAGTGCACTTGTAAGCGCCGCATATTCTAATGTTTCCAGTTGCCTTCATGGGCGTCACAATCGGGGTCTCCCACTTTGGTTGCATGACCGGCTCCAAAATGCCTTGTTCAATAAAGCAATCAAGTTCAGCGTCAATTTTAAGCGTGAGCGCAAAGGGCATTTGCTAGGGTTTCATGCGGATTGGCATCATTGTAAAGTCAAGGTGCTGCGATAGTGGGGGTCCCTCAAACTTCTCAATCTTTTACCCAAAAACGCCTTCATACTTTGCAAGCACACCTTCAATAGACAGCCCTGTGACCTTATTTACCCCTAGCAGCCTGATTCCCAATGGTTTAAACCAGTCCATGCCAAGGAGGGTTGTCCACTGTCCCTGTGTTACTAGCAGTTTCAGGTCTCCTTCGAAACTGCTGTGCTTGACATGGACCTTATACACCCCCTTGATCTGCACCGTATTGCAATGGAAATCTGACTTGCGATTGAAATGGCTCACCCGGTGCAGCATCTTCTTCATGACCTCATTTGTTTGTTCTGGGATGATCGATAACTCTGACCCCTAGTCAACTTCCATCATTGCCGACGTCCGGTGCTTACGTGTCTGTGATGCCTGTGGCGGGGCCAGTTGGTTAGTATCGTACACATCATCAGATTGTGTGTTCAAGTTCAGAACGTTCGCCATGGTTTTGGATCCTCTTGTTCCCAAGGCCCGCTCTGCGCTCATTGTTTCATGCGACACACACAGTCGATGCGGCCGATTTTTCTGCATAAGTGACTCTGGGCATCCTTAAATTGACAATACTCCCGTGCGTGAGCTCCTCTGCACCCATTGCAAGGCTTTGTTTTCCCGTGGTATACTGTTTCCTTGTCGGTTGCCTAAGCGTGTTTTCTCCTTCCTCTTAGTCCTGATGTATGGCAACGTTGGTTGCCACAGCTGGTTCTCCTCCCCTCACATCGTGGTGCTTTGAGCCGCCGCTTCAGCTGCCAGCACTTCTTCCTGAGCGATCTTGAACGAGAGTTTTTTTTTTTTTTTTTGCGAAAAGTCGAGCTTCAAGAGTTTCATCCCTCAGGTCACACACGAGTAGATCTCACAGTGTTTCCGTGAGATTTGGAAAGTTGCAGTTTTGTGACAACCGCCGTAGTTCCACAATGAATAAGGCCACAGACTTCTCGGGACCCTGATTCCGCCGGTAAAGGCATTCTGGCGTACAATCTCCGACGGTTGGCTGAAGGTCTTCGTTTTGGGAGTTGCCAACGCGAGTAGTGACTGTACTAAGTCAAAAGTGGCAGCTCCGCAAACGCTAAAAAAAAACAGCACGTTTTCTGGTTGGGTTGGTGATATCGTTTGCCTCGAGGTGGAAGTTCAATCTTGCCTCGTAGGCGTCCCACTTCTCCGGAAACGCAGGGTTGAATTCTCCTATCTGTCCCAGGGTCGTCATTTCTTGTCGAGGGTACAAGGGGGGTACCCGAACAAAGGGCGATGTTCACAAACCTTCTGCCTCACCTGCACGTTCCGATGTGGGGCCGTAGAGTGCGGCAGTCTCTATGCAATCTTATCCTCATCACCACATGATAGATCCTGGCCAGTAGGTGATGACCGGATAACATGAACTATATATTGACTCAAGATACCAAGGCTACGTAATGAAGACATGATAGGTTCACTGGCTGGCGTTGGCCGTTGACTGCGTGCTTTGCATTTTTTCCGCGGTGTGGAGTAATCTTCTAGGATTGCGGTCCGTGTCCCGGATGGTGCCACCACTCTACACACAACAGTCACCATGAACAATCTGTTGAAACTGTGGCTATTGCCAGAAACTTTCGAATAGGACACTGAAGTAAAAGTTTTTGTCAGAAAAAATGGGTGATTACAAGCACAGAGACGTCAGAACCATTCAGCAGATGGGGAGGGCGACAGTGGTGGGGGGGAAGGGCAAGTTTGCACCCCTCCCCCATATCTTTTCCATTAAATTTCTAACCTGTCGGGGGGGCAGTCTCCCCCCCCCCCCCCCCCCCCGCCCCCCCATTTCTTTTCGACGCCACTGTACAAGCAGAATGTGATTACAACCATCATGTCTGTAGTCGACTGTATACTGGTGGTTGAGGCGACGGCCATTTGCAGCGAGAGCTATGGTAAAATACGCCTGATTCAGCTGTAGCACTTGCTATGTATCGCGGCGATAGTTTCATTGAGTCGCCCCGCAACAGAGTAACCGTCAAAGAAAAGAAAGTCCGAGTGGCAGAGGAGGGCTGCAGCTACACAGTTGGCAGGACTCTTCGTGGCGGTGCATTGACAATACTTTTTAACATATATGTTCACACACTCTTTGCATCAGCCTTGCCTGTTTGTGATAACGATGCCCTTTGCCTTTATCTTCATGATGTAGTTTCCATGTTTTGAGCGCACCTTCGGGGCCTCCTCGCCGAGTACGGGAAGCATGCCTCGCCGCGAGCTCGGCCAGGCAATGATCAGTCGGCAGTGGCCCCCAAATGCATGCTCGCTGAAACGCTGCCACCGAGACATCGGCCTTTGCGGTCCATGACATATGGATCCTTGCATTGTTTATCAATACTTCACTAACTCATAACTTTACTATGAGTGGCGTCTAGAGCCGCTGGTCAAATAATTGCGGGATTCCAGTTACGCCTTGAACCGCATATTTAAATTTGTTCTTCCGACACAATAGCCTTTCGCATCAAAACTTTGTCGGTGGCATATTGGAACTTTCTGCTCGTAGCACACTTTACCAACGCCGAAATATCCCGTACGTGCTGGGTGAATGTCGTCATCGTAAGTTTGGCACAGTTTTTCAAGTTCGCATGCCAAAAACCAGGTAGTTTTGTAGAAAATATGGTGCACATCAGTGCATGTCCGGGCAATTTGTGGCATCCTATGCCTTGGTAAGTGCTTCCATGTGGTGGGAAGTCAATCACCAGCATGGTGCGGGGCCCCCGTTTGTTTGCCGTCTGATAAGCAAGTTAGTTGCTTTGTTTTATATGAACCACAGGCAGCCCAAGGAGTTGTGGCTACTTTTCGATACAGTGCAGTCAAACGCACTGAAACGAAGCTGTGTGTATGGGCCTTTGCGCCGCCGCACTTCCATTTTGGACCTGCAGTTTGTACTTTCTTTCGTTGTCGTTCCCACTCGGCTTTGACGTCAGTGGATCATAGATGAAGGTTGCTCAAACATAAAAAGGGAGATGAATAGTTAGGTGTTTTGGCTGAATGTGCCTTAAGCAACTTCGACAAAAGGCAGCAAGAAGGGAGATGATTGTAAGGATTGCAAAGGAAAAAAAAGCTTTGATGCTGACTGCATGCCACGTTGGCGGTGACATCGCTCAGGCCTGTACAAATGCAATGGTGCGCAAGGCAAACATATTTTTTTGCGGGTGCGGTCTTTACGCGTGTTTATTACACTAATGACTTTCACTTTTACTTAGCTGAGCGTGTAAAAGTCGTTGCATTTTTTTATGGTGCCATCATTTCTTTAGTTTTGCATGTTGCTAAATGAAATACATAATGCAGTGGAATTTTTTTGCATACTTGGAACCAAAAAGACATTGAAGAGAACTAACCAAAAAAAAACTGTTTATTGTATTTATAAAGTAAAGCTAAAACGGCAGTGCCTCTTTGCCAAACTGAAGGCCCCTCCTCCCCTTTAAGGGTCTTGTTGTAGGCAGACTTGTACACGTTACTGAAAAATAGTAAGGGATTACAGTTACAATTACTCAAGGCTAAATTGTAATTTATTACAATTACAATTACCCTCCCATAAAAGTAACTGACCGTTACCCCAAAAAGTAATCCGTTACTTTCGTGGCGTTACTTTCAACAATATTTTCCTCAATTAAGAAACAAAGGAAAGAAAGTTATTCAAGTTTTTATTGGGTTGCCAGCTGTTAGATTTATTGACCTTGAGTATTTTGAGCAACAGCTGACTCACGAAAGCCTCGTCAGACATTTTGCGTTATTTCTTATCAGTATGCCCACTGCTACGCTGAACACCATTTGGACTGAGGCGCTGGATGGGAGTGCCATGTTGTTCTTCACGAACGTTTTATGCTCTGCATTGAGCTTTTTCAGCGAAGCAAGGGAAGTACTTTTTACCACGAAGATAGAGCAAAGCTTCGTCGTTGCAGCCGTTGCCTAATTTTCGAGAGTTTTAGTAGAGTTGCTAACAGTAAGTTGATAATTAAATAATAAATAAGGTTTGGCTCGATATTCTTCTTCCTTTGGTTCTGAACAGGTTGAGCCTCGGTCGAGATGTTGGTGAATAAGAAAAAGTTTCCGATATTTAAATATAAGTAATCAAGAAAAATACAACAGGACACTCATAACAACAATTAATTAGAACGTTGGTTAAAACAAGGAAATGTAAACGCACGTATGCCATGTGTATCTTTCTTGGTGCCGTTCAAAAACGCACGGAGCACGGACCGACTTCAGTTTATTCCGGTGTTCTCCAGATAGACGTCCGCTGATGCCACGGGCAGCAAAGGGCAGAGAACTAAGTAAGCCGCACTATGGCCCCACACACGAGTTTCACTCAATCCTGAAGACCAGAATATCAAGTCTACGTCAGCCACCATTATGTCCTATTTGTAAAATATCTGCTTGAGATAAGATGCGCCCGGTTGGAGTAAAAACAGGAAGGAAAAGTAAGACTATTACCATTTTCAAAGTGCTCGCAAAGAGCTGACTCACAAAAAGTGCAACTGAGATGCGATAACCTGGCTGGAATTCACAAATAAAGTAGGCCAACCCTAAAGGTTGAACCACAAAAAAAAAAAAAAAAAGTAAGCAGCTCTTAAAACAGGGTTAAATAAGGTGAAAGAAGCAGAAAAAAATCCTGTATTCTAAGAGAACATGAGGAGTGTGCATCGACGAACGAGGGTGCTTGTGGCAATAACACCTTCACATATCATCACATCTCTTTCAGTTGATTTTAGCGTAAACGGAGCGTTGTCTCGTGTTGTGACATTATGAAAATGGTCTTAGTCACTATAACCGAGAAGGACATTGTTAATTCATGTCTGCGCACTTACTGCCTTGAGCTTCTCGAAGAGGCATACAATCACTTGGTCTCTTCCTCTCCCGCCTTCGATCGCAAAACAAAGACAAAAAACAACAAAAAAACCGGATATAACTTGCCGTTTTTTATTTTTCTAGAGATGTTTATTTGGATATTTTGACATTTTTGTGAGGGTGTTAAGAAATAGATTCAGGGGCTTGGTGTTGCAAAACAAAAATAAAAGGCTTTGCTGAACTGAAGAGTGTGCCAAGCCTCCCTCCCATATCACTGCGCTCAACTTTACCAAAATGAAAACGACTTTTTTAGAAGGAGGGCGGGGGGGGGGGGGGGGGGGGGGCTCGTCTTGAAAAATATGTAACGGATTACAAGGAATTCGTTACGTTTAAAATGTAAGGGAATTACTTTAAAATTACCCTAGAAAATATCTAATTTTTCCGTTACTAAATTACCAATAAATGTAAGGGATTACAAGTAATTTCGTTACTTGTAACGGATTACGTACAAGTCTGGTTGTAGGGCCTTCCCAAGTAACATGAAAATTTTTTCTCCCTGTTCAATATAAAAGTTTGCAGCCTTTTTCATCATTTCGGCAGCCTCGCAGGCTGCCCTTGCTGCCCTTGCCTGCTCTTCCGTCGCCTTCAGTTTGGCAAGGAGGCACTGCCGTTCTAACTTTGCGTTCTCGTGTTGTTGCTCCATGATGTCCCTATAAAACTGTTTGTCTGCAGCCCGTGTGCTGGCTGCCGAGCCTGCGGGTGGTGCGCTGGGCCTCCAGACCGGTCGTGAACGAGGTGGTCCCTGCCGGCCCAGTGGTGCCGGTCGCCCTTCAGCAGCAGCTGCTGCCTCAGGCGGTCCCCCTGCCACAGGAGGAGGCCCCTCCCGACGTAGCAGCGCAGCTGCTGCACCAGGCTCCACGGGTGCCTCATCCTCGTCCATCGGCCAGTCCGGAGGCTCGTAGTCCTGTGTTTCTTCGGACTCCGGCACCTCGAGGAATGCGACTCCGGGGTCCACTTCAACTTCGTAGTTCAGGACTCTGTCCTCTCCAACCACCTCGTTAGTGGTTGGCTGCACGCTGACTGGTGCTGTGCTGGCGCTAAGGAAAATACACAAGAATGTCAGTCTTGTCACCCTTGTACATAATTTGAGAACACTCTTATTTGTATTTCATTCTTGCTTTTTGTGTGCATGTGGATCAAGCTCGACTCCTCAGCTCTCGGCCATTGCTGCTATTAGTTGTGAAAGTATGTGGGCTTTCGTAAAGCCAGCCTACAGTGTGCAGGTCAAGCCCGATCTTGGCTGTTGCAGCTATTAGTTGTGAAAGCAGCTGGCTTCATGCAGATCCAATGTGCAGTGTTGATGCCGGCCACATATTTCTGGTTGCTTGTCCCTACAATTCTGTTTTATGTCAAAAAGACTACCATGTTGAGCAGCAGAGGTGCTCAGGGTGATTCCAAATTCAGTGATAGTGTCTACTGGTCGGTTGTACACCATATTTGAACTGACTGCTGAGGATTACTTCTGATTTCTTTTATTTATCAATACTGTTCACCCTTTCAGGGTGGCTTTATTCCAGAAAAGACATTCCTCATGGTATGCAATGTGCATGTTGGAAGTGTTGCAAAAGCTTGACGTCAGCATATGCTCAGCAGCAGTGAACTCAGCTGTGACAGTGAATGCTACCTACAAATGAGCGAGATTTCAGCACACTAATCTCGCACAAATATGTTTATGTAACAGACTGTCTCAGCTTTGTGCCTTTATTCAGTTCACTTGCCATCTCAATACAACGGACCTGAAGCAAATGAGGTCCAAGCTTTGTGTTTGTGACCTTTGGGTCTACGTAGCAGTAGAGTTTTCAACATAAAACAATATATTTGTTTTGCTGTTTGTCATAGTTCGGCTTGACTTCATAAAAGTCTAGCCTGTATACGGTAGTCTTGCGATAATTCAAACTCGGATATTATACTTCTGGTTAATTCAAACAAATTTCCTAAGTTTGGTTGTCTCGCTAATGTTCTTAGTGTATCCATATGCCACTTAAATCGAATGCCGTTTTCCTGTAATTCATATTTTTTGTTCTTGCAGCCCTTTTGTTGAGTGTGCTTCTTTCCGAGCACCGGTACACTGCAGAGGGAACACTTATGGAGCTGTTGCTTCTCCGCAATGCACCGGTGCTCGGTGATAAGCGCACTCAACGGGGCTCATGCGGAAATTTCTACAGCAACTTGCGCAGACGCTGTGATCTGGTAGCATGGCATACACCGAGCGCTGGCACATTGCGGAGAAGCAACAGATCCATGGGTGTTCCCTCTGCAGTGCACCGATGCTCGGAAAGAAGTGTACTAAACAAAATGGCTGAAAGAACAAAAAATATGAATTACAGGACAACGGCATTGAATTTAAGTGGCATAGCATGGGCAAGTCACAACGTCCTCACAAGTTGCTATGAAAACTGTGGCGCAGTGCCCGTTTTTATTGTTCCCGTGTCCCCAGTTTAATAGTTCACACTAAACAACTTCTTGACCCGATGAACAAACTGAATTTTGTTTTGAGTTGTCATGTGCTGTTTGAACAGCCCACAACAATGAACATTTTTGAGGGATAAATAAACTTTTGTCTTACATTTCACGAATGTTTCATGTGTAGCATACCTGGTTATGATTTGTAGGCCTATGTAAAGGAAAGCATGAAATATCTTCTGTGTATGTCAAGCCACTCATAAGGCAAATCATATTTTTATCTTGCATCATTATTTAGATAAATTTCTGATAAATCAAGCGAAATTCATGGCTTTCTGGAGTTTGAAATCATGAGAGTATAATGTATTTTGTAATGGTAGTGTAGTAGAAACACAATCCCCTTTGTCTTGTTCGCATTGCATGATACCTTTTTAAGATATACCTTCTACCATTTCAGCAGTGTACCAGCCTAAGTCTGCTGTCATTTTTCTTTCCCAAACTTTCAAGACTCGGCCAACGGCGCTTGCAATGTTCAGAAGACTGCGTCGTCCTCCCCATGTACATGTCGGCTCATAATCACCATCATTTTAATCTTGCATCTCACAAGATTAGGTCGTGATCTTACATCATCACATAATCACCATCACAAGATGTGGCATTGCGGGCGTACCTTGCACGGGCTGCAGCCTTTCTGCAGTGCCGTGGCTCTCCTAGTCCAATAATTACTATTATCATTATTGTTTATATTATTTTAATATCATCATTGATGAGCGCAGTGGTCTTTCATTGACATGCCTAGCTCGACTTTAACTTCAAGTAACATGGCTCAAAGTTTTAGAGTTCTTGGATGTGCACGGTTCTTTCTTGCTCTGGAGAGAACACACCAGAACATTTCTTTGAGTGGCCCAGTATTTAGTACTTGCGAACTTCAGATATGACTATGAATACAATATTAGCTTTGCTAGTGGAACCCCCAATCATGTGAATCTCGAAAGGCTAGACTTCGTACAAATAGCAGTAACATGACAGCTCACTCGTCGGTGTCTATGCCTCCTTCGATACCCAGAAGGTTGGGGCTTGTGGAACCGATGACCGCCAGCACAGCCTCAGCCAGCGGTGTCAGCGTGTGGTCGTTGCGCCCTGCGCCTGTGGAAGAAGAGGTTCTCCCTATATTTTGTTTGAGCATTAAATTTTGTCCGATTGCAGCAGGCACATTCATTGTTCTGATTTGAATAATAGCTTTATATTTTAATTGCTTCTATAATTTAGCCAAGAAAATGAGAAAGTGGAAAAAAACTTCTTTAGCACACAGAATGTGTGGTTCATTTTTATGTGCAGTAAAAACATGTATAGTAAACTCACCGGTCGTGGAGTCTGCTCTCTTCGAGAGGGTCAGTTCAGCGCGGCTGCGAGATTTGAGGTTTTGCCACTGCTTTTTGAGTTGCGGCACAGTGCGCAGCGTCGATGGATGCCGCGAATTCATCACGGATGCGATCTCCTGCCACGCTTTTCTTTTAGCAGCTTTTGTAATATTGTTGTTAAATTTGTTCTTAATTATACGTTTTCGTTTCTCGATTTCGTAAACCAATTGAAACTTATCATCTTCGGACCAATTTGATTTCTTTACCTTGGGAGGCATCCGTGATGGACCGGCGACATCCATGTATGCGTGCAGCAAACTCAGACGGTCGTCTGCTAACTTAATGATTGAAACATAATTATCAACTTTTATTGCAAATGCTTACGAGAAAATACGTCCAGCGCATTTTTTTTTTCTTAAGAAATTGGGCTTCTAAGGACACGGAGGCATTTCTGTAGATAACTTTATTCGGCGTACGCACTGGACGTCGACGACGGTGGTGACAGACGATCGCGATACGAAGCAATATGACAGCGTTGGTGCGCACTAAACTCTACCCAAAACCGAGCATCGCTGACTCTTTTTTCTTTCTTCTATTTTGCACAGAACCACGGTATGTACGAGACATGTGCCGCAGTTTTGCGACTGTCGTCGTTTCTCTTTGCACAAACCGATCGCAGCGTAGCAGAAGCAGACGATCTCTCACTTGCCGCCTCGCTTCGCCGGCGCTTTATTATTGGACAGGAGATCACAACTCGTCACTTCCACGTCCGGAATCTTCGGCCGTGTTCCAAAATTTACTCGGTCTCACTCTAGGGTAAAGGTTTTGTACCTTTGCGATCGGAAACCTACCCGCGTCCGGCATTACTCGATTTTTGTTGTCACGTGACATAATCTGCCTGGGTAACTCGGATCCATTCGAGTAGATTTGGAACGCACCCTCTGTTTCCTCCGGTATTTCTTCAGTTTTCCCTAGATTCCCTCTCTAGGTACTGCTCACTCCGTTCTTGGCGGTCTGGGTGCCAGACTCAAGTCCGAACTTGAGTCAAGACCGCGCCGGAGACCGCGCTGGATCCGTCTTGGTCTCAGTCACGGTCTCAGCCGAGACCGCCAGGCGCCTGAGTCAAGACTTGAGCCAAGACTTGAGTCAAGACTTTCTAGCAAGCGGCCCCTGGTTCCGGAAATCTCCACGGAGGCGTCGTGCTAACTGTGGCTTGTGTAAGATCTCCCGGCAAGTATCGCCGTACCTGGGACAGCGCCTTGGAGTAGCTCGAGTTTGGACGTGCAGATTCTATGGTGGCGAGAGAGTGATCTTCATGCTGAGTTAAGTGTCTTAAATGAAGCCTTAGAGTTTCCTGCATAAGCAGGATGCTTATAGGAATGACGCGTGCTTCTGCTATAGTTCCAATTGTTGACGCACATGCTGGAAGCCCAAGGCAGGCTCGAAGAGCGCGTGCCTGAAGGCTTCGAAGTGTGCCTAAGTTTGTACGGCACATGCCGTTGATAACTGGAAGACTGTACCTCAGCAAACCAGTAAATAAAGCCTGATAGAGACGTAGCAACGCCCGCACTGACGCTCCCCACGTAGTGCGACTAATGAAGCGGGAGAGGTCAATGAAACTCACCAGCTTCCGTTTTAGGTAATTAATATGCGGGGTCCAAGTTAGTCCTTTATCGATATATACACCAAGAAATATGTGACTTTTGACGTATGAAATTGTGTGCTTAAAAATGCGAAGTGGATAACGGTCCATGTTCCTTCGAGTGAATGCAATGGCAGCAGATTTGGCAGCAGAGATTTCAAGGCCACGAACGCAAAGGTATCTGTGAACTTTCTTTAAAGCTAATTGCACTCTGGCTTTAGCTTGTACGCGAGTGGAGCCGGAAGCCCATATACAGATATCGTCTGCGTATAAGCATACATTTATATTTTATGGCAACGACTGCACAAGCCTGATAAGCGTGATATTAAATAGGGTTGGACTTAACACGCCTCCCTGGGGTACACCCCGAGTGATGAAATGGTTTGACGTGTCTCCATCTTGCGTGGTCATATAAATGGTGCGATCTGAGAGATAACTTTCGATCCACTTGTAGAGACGGCCTCCGATAACCAACCTCCTGTAGCGCTTCAAAGATGGCATTATGAGTGACACGGTCAAACGCTCCTTTGATGTCGAGAAATGCCGCTATTGTGATCCTCCCTTGAGATCTTTCCTCTTCGACGTAGGTGACGAGATCAAGGACAGGATCCACGGAGCTTCTTCCTCGACGAAAACCATGCATATTTTTTGGATAAGCTCTTCGTTTTTCCAGATACCATTCTAAACGACGATTAATCATTTTCTCCATCAACTTGCCAACACAACTCGCCAGAGCAACAGGACGGTATGATGATAGAAGTAAGGGCGACTTGCCAGGCTTCAGTAATGGAACAATTCTTGCCCGTTTCCATGTGTTAGGTACTTCTCCATTTGTCCATAACTTGTTAAAATATTCCAGCAGCCAATTGCGAGCATCAGTCCCCATATGTGTTAAGAAAGCATATTTTATCCCATCTGGACCGGGACATGAGTTTGGTTTTATAAATACAAGAGTGGCATCTAGTTCGCCACGAGTGAAGACATCGTCCATGCAGCCATCAACAGCTGATGGTGCTGCAGCGGTAAGGACAGGACGACTTTTCGGCATGGAAACACTCGACGTGAGAGATGCACAAAACTCGTTTGCAAGATCATTTTGTGAACATGCCGCCGACAACGCAAGTGCTCGGAACGGGTGATATTGTTGAGGAGGAGACTTAAGGCCTCGAGCTATTTTCCAAATCGCGGAGAGTGGCTTGCGGGGATCAATATTTTCACAAAATCCCCTGTATTTACGTTGACCGAGCTTGTCAAAATGGCGGCTTATTTTTTTCTGCAGATTTCTTGCCGCGCGAATATCGTCTTTTTCTTTAGTTCGTCGAGCACGCCTCTCCGCCTGTCGCCGGATGGCCCGAAGACGTTCGTACTCTGCGTCAATAGTTGTTCGCTTAAGTGGAAGGCTATGGCTATGGGTTGATGACTTTGCAGAGTCAATGACAGCTTTTTCGAACTCAGAAAGGTCAGTCAGCGTATTGCATTTACCTCTCATTGACTGCTCAAACTCCCACCAATCGACTCGTTTGACAACATGACTCTTTTTGCCTGTGATGAATCCTTGTATAATTGTGTATGTGGGTATATGGCCACTGCCCCGAGTTTCAATATCTGTGAACCAAATAGCTTGAGACGCCAGAGCAAATGAGACAAATGTCAAATCCAGGCAACTGCTACTCTCTGCACCCCGGAGGTATGTGGGACTTCCATCATTTAATAGGGATAAATGATGTGTATGTGCAATGTCAGCAAGGCACCTACCCCGAGGATTTGTGCGATGGCTACCCCATATATAGTGGTGTGCGTTAAAATCGCCTGTAATTATATGTGGCGATGGGACTGTGTTCAGAATGTTCTCTAAGCGTGCTCTGTCGAACTTGGACTTTGGAGGTATATATGCTCCTATAATGGTGAACGAGCACGTACATTTTTCATCAGAAATTGTAGCACAAACATACTCATTGTCCGGGTGGGATGAAATAATATGTGCCATGTACGTAAGTTCTCTGCGAATGAAGAGAGTCACGCGACTTTCCCCATTAGTACGTAAGGAGTCAAACTTTTCGTATCCTGATAAACGCATATTGCAAGGCAACCTGGACTCACAAATAACAATAATAGGGTACTTGTACTTGAAAGCCAGCTGTCTAAAATCGGACAATCGGGACCTTAATCCTCTTGCGTTCCATTGGAAAATAGTGGCCTTTTTATAATTATCCTCAATTGCACCCGATGTTATTTTCAATTGTTTTAAGAATCATTTGAAGCCTTTAGCAGGTGTTCCATTGCGAGAAACGCCCTTACTTCTGGCAGATTGTTAGCGTCTGGTGATGTTTTCAGAATGACCTTTAGTGCTGCGAAGAACATTGGTAGCAATACTTGACTTATGTCACCTTGCTGACGGGACGTAAATCGTGGCGTAGGCACAGATTCCGAAGAAGCCGATGGACGATGGTTCGCTGAGGATCGAACGTTCGGTGTTGCACGTGGCGCATCCATAGTCGATGTCTCGGCGGCATTCTTCTTTTGTTGTGCGACGCTGTTGCTACGTGTCTCTGTAGTCATATGTGCCACACGTGCTTTGGGACGACGATTTACTGCACTGGCGTATGTAGGTTTCTCTGGTTTTTCTTGTTGAGTCGGAGACAACGTCGGAAGTCGGACTCAGGGTTAGGTGAAGGCGCACGGCGCCTAAGAGCTCGGCCGTTCATTATGCTTGTGCGAGCTGCTGCGGTTGCTGCATGCTTCCGTGGGCAGTCGGAGAAGGATGCTGAGTGCTTGCCGTCGCAATTGGCACACTTTGGTTCTTGTTTAGAAGTGCAGTTCTTGTAGTGATGCGGTCCAGCGCAGATTTTGCAACGTTGTGGGCCTCGGCAATACTTGGCAACATGGCCGTATCTTTGGCATTTGAAGCACTGAACCGGTGGTCCAAAGTACTCTTCGACGCGGTGACTAGTGAAGCCAAGGAACACGCGCTGGGGCATCGGGCGGTCCGGACGAAACACAAGGATAACGCTTCCAGAGGGTCGTGGTTCGACAGTCCCATCCTCCTTGCGAAGGTATGCAACTTGTCGTTGCACGGACGTTACCCGGCGTCAAGAAAGTACTCGAGGAGTGCAATGTCGGTATACTCAAGAGGCACATTCTTAATTTTTCCTAAATTTCTTGAGTATGTCTGTGGCACGGTTGCAAAGACCTTGATGTTTCCTAGGGATTGCAGCGTCAGTAGTTTGTTTGCGGTTCCAAGTGATGCCACGTTCACAGAGAGGCTTCCATCCTTGTTGATCTTGTGTGACAATACCTTTTCTTGTGTTACCGCAACGATGTCTTTTGCAATTGAATTTGGGTTCACCTTCCAAAATGACGATTCAGGTGATGTCGGCTTGAATATGACCGGAATTCCAGATGGCCTGTTCTTATGATACGACACTTTGATGAACGGTGTAGAGTCGTCTTCGTCGTCCATGTTGTTAACGGATAATTTGTCCTCATCTGCATTGGATATTTCTTCTGTACGCACTCTCTTGGGGGGTGGAATAAGAGTGGCCATCTCAATGGTTGAGGTTTTTTGATTCGAAGGATTCATTTGATCGCAGGGTCCTGATGGCTGCGAGGGTGGTGATCGGGACCATGTAGCCGGTGGCCGTTGTTTGTGGGTCACAGCTTGGTGCGGTGCCGCATTCTCGGCCAGGGGGACGTTTTAATAAAAATTGCAAATGTGAAGGAACGCAGGAATGACAGGGAAAGCAGGAAAAGGGTTTGCTTACGCGGAGCGAGCAAATTGGGCTTCCTATTTCGAACACGTCTTCAATCAGATATTAAAAGCGATACAAAAGCCGATGGATATTTTAGAACCTGACTAGTTGCCATACTAGGGCGCATCTAATCTGCTTTCGAAATCACTCAGCGGATTTTATAATCTGTCTGAAATTAAAGCCTAGCACCGGGAAGAGGAGGGGGGGACCCAATTAACAGTTACAGCTACAGAAAACAGAAAAACAGCTTCGATCTCTGGTAGCAGAGACTGCAAATACCAAAACGTTTTCTCCTCAGAAACACAAACATCAAGGCGCACCGCTCCTCTGAGCATTGCTAGACAAGGAGCCGCGGCTTTTAATTAAGGGACGCTAACGTGTTACAGTTTTGGGAAGAGAGAAGGGAACGCCATCCAGAACTCTACCCATTGGCGCAAGTAGCCCTTGGAGTGCCTGCGACCCAAGTCAGCATGGAGCGAGCCTTTTCTGCACTGAAGTTCATTCTATCGTCTCAAAAGTGTCGTCTTTCCGCGGATATGCATTCTTCGCTCAGCTGCCTCACATTGAACTGCGCTTTCACCCACACCCCATGGTGCCGCAGCACTAGCTCGTTCGTTCCACACAGTAATGTGAGCCTTTGCTTTCTCTATGTATCACTTTTATAAAATATGCATAGTTTATCTTCTGCTGTAGTCATTTGTTTACGTAGCATACGAGTACGAACCGGTTCAAACCGGTTTGAACCTTTATTCTTTCACTCCGGAGTTGAACCGGAGCTGAACCGTTTTCCCTGAACTGGAACGGAAACCGGAACAAAAAAGATTTCGGTTCGACACCCTGGTTTTAATGTAGTCGACGATCGATAGCACTATCGATAGCTTTTCACTATACACAGTTATATTTGGCTTCCACTATCGATAGAATCGATAACACTGTCGATAGTTTGCATCACTAGTGTATCTGTTCGTTGGTGCGCGCATGACGCTTCACGTGCATCTGCGTGTTCGCGTGTATGTATTTCAGTGCGCATGCACGCGTCTGTAAGCGTGTGTGTCCACGCGTGATTATGCGTGTCTGTGCACGGATGCGCGTGTGTGTACTTTCGTTGTGTTCAGCTGTCGTAGATCAAGACACTGGATCCTGGGAAAAATGCGCCAAGCTCTCCTCAATGTCGCTATTTCGGTTCATGGAATGAGCAGTTTTTCATTGACCTCAACATTCTTGGTGATCCGATTTAAATTCGCTGGTGACGGGCAGCTTTGTAGAGAAGTTTCAATGCCTTCAAGCGGTGGTTGGAGACATTCAAAAATAATTTGTATTGAAGGACATAATAAGAGCAATATAAATTTGAGATATCTGCAGAGATATGCCTTATTGATAACTTGATTGCATTCATAGTGCCAAAGACGCTTATCTTGGCGATGAGAGCTTTCAAGACGATGATGCTCAAAAGCGAACTTGGACTCGTTCAGAACGACCCTTTCCAAGCTTCGCAGGTTTCAACGGATCCCGATGGCGATTGTTAAAGCAAAGAGAAACCAGTCAATCAGGTCGCGTGGTTTAGTCTTCTGTATGTTAGTATTTGATTGTGTCCGACTATCTGCAAAGGAAGGCAAGGGCGCTATATTTTCCAGAATCCAGTGAGTTTAGTCTTAGATTATGAGAGGAAGATTAAAATCGCTGTGCTGCTGTCTTCCGAAAAGAATATTATAACGGGAACATACTGTAAAAAACAACTGAGCTTAGCGAATTCACGCAATGTAAAGGCTCGTTCAACTTGGGTTGACATTCATGCGAAAACAGCCTCCATTCTTCTAGGATAACACAATAGTATTACGTGTAAAGAAGCTTGACAGTCGATGAAAACACTTTCTTTGTATTCATAATTTTGCGTCATGCTGATGCAAATTATAATGAAAAAATCATCAAAAATATACATGAAAGGGAGCAACGTCCGTCTGGCAGAGCGTAAAGAATCCTCGGAAGGTACAACGCAACAATAACTTTACACTGCACCTGGATGTGAACAAAGAAGATGATAAAAAAAAGTCAAAAACAAAGACGACGAGAAGGAAAAAACTCTACAGGACGAAGCTGTGCTTGGAACTGAAGCTTTATTAGTAAAAAAGATTAAAGGAAAGCACATATGCAAAACAAATAACAGACACCAAAAATCACCACCTACTCATCTATCAAGCACAACAGTACCATAAGCGCTGAGTGTCCTCAAAAACCACCTTTCATAATTGCTTGCAGAAGGCAAACCTCTTTATCTGACAAAGCCACCGACGGAGCGCTGGCACATAGATCCCACAAATGAAAATAAAATATGCTTTTATAATTTCTTATTGGTTTTTCGCTGCGTCTGGCCAGGACATCTACTTTACGGAAATCCGGCACGCACTCGCATCTACAAGGTGTCATAAAAAAATTACATTTTTTTTGTTTGTTTTTTTACCACAAAAATAAACTAGGAATCGCCGAACGCTCATTCTCCGCCCAAAGGTAGCGCTAGAGGCCACAACCAGATGTCAAAGTTTCAGCCCCACACGGTACCTTATTCAAAATTTACTAATTATTTTCTGAAAATTTCAATAGAAAAATGGAGCCATTTTTGCCCGTTTTCGGTTTCTGGTGCCATTGAGCCCATACATGTATTCAAAAACTCCGTGGGGCGCCTTTTTCCCATTGAAATTTTCAGAAAATCAGTTATAACTTTTCAATAAGGTGTCCGTTCGGGCTGAAACTCTGGCATCTGGTTGTTACCTATAGGGCTACTTTTGGGCGCAGAATGAGCGTTCCACGATGCCTAGTTTATTTTTGTGGTAAAAAAAAAAGTCACCCTGTACTGCAATCTGTTGCTTAATATGCCCCAAAAGTGGCCCCAAGTGAACAGGAATGATTTCTAAGCATGTCACTGAGACACCTCCCCGTCTGCCCCACTTAACACATATTATACGATAAGGGGATTTCGTAAAAAAAACGGGCGAAACACACGTCACACACCGTTCTCAGTCCGCTGTAGTGCGGATGCCGTTTTGGCGACTAGACCCGTCAGCAACCCTAGAACACAATTGCCTCAATTTTTGAGGCGCCGAGAACACTACTGATATGCCGTACCTCCCTCCTACTTCCTTCAGGTTATGAGAGACCCGATATAGGTACAGAGCGATTACCATGCGTTTTCCGTCAATTTTCCCTTTAGCCTTCTCAACACCTTTGGCCTTCTTCAAAAGGGAACTTGCTACCTTCGTCAAAAGGCTCACTCAGAAACCCGACATCATTGTCCTCCCTCCCTGCTCCCGGAAACTGTTATTGGACGTGTGAAAACACAACTTCTTAAAGGGATTGTCCGGTCGAAACCGGAAATACTTAAGTTCTTACGCTCGTTACGTTGAGGGAGCCTTCATATAGACAAATGTCAATTTTATTTTGATATATGATCTCCCGTTAATAATTAAACCTTTCATGATCCTATGTACGAAACTGCACCTTGAATTTTGCCAGTGTCAATGGCTGACATCCGTAGGTGCTGCGTGACGTCACAAAATGCAAAGGTTTATCGGATGGTCGGGAAAACAAGCGTTGGTCGATGAATGTCTTGTATTTTGGTTCTCCTAGGCAGTACCCTACTGAAATACGGTTCTTTTAATGCAGTTCCCAAGCAAGTGCAAAAAAGTCATGCCTTTTAGCAGGATATTACTCGCAGACAGTCATAAGCACCGAGCAAACGTATGCCGTTTCGCGCAAAGACAACTGCTACGGACGCCGATCGAACTAGGGGCGCTTGCAAAGCAAAGGATGCAGATTTCGCCTCTGAAGCGGCACTTAGGTACACGAAGCGGCATCTGGGTACACATCTCGGCAGATCCACTGGATCGGTGATGAGGCTGCGGGTCACTCCCTCAGAGGCGACGTCCGCGGGTCGAAGGCAAACGGCGAACCGTTCAAATGAATGTCGTCACTTGACTTGGACGAGTTTGGTGAATCGTAGCTACGCTCCATTTTCACACGCGGGTCAAACAGATATCGGGCTGCACGCGTGTTGAATACAACTTCTGGTATCATTTCGAGATGGCGAAGCTGTTGGTTTCGGTTTCGCTGCATAATCAAGGTCGGTTCGATTCGGCCAGGAAGTTCTGAACTTTAGTCGGTTAGAAGTCAAGAAGGTAGCGGCAAATGCTCCTCAAAGGGAATCTTTGCATTTCGACGATAGGTTCGCGGCATTAGGATCATTTTGCGTCGGGGGAGTCACTGGTGGCAGCTGGCGGTTGGTATACCGGTCACCTTGAAGACGAAGGCCTGACGATAGCGTCTTGGCCAAGACAATTATCGACCGTAACTTTGGCGTCAAGTTGAAGCGAGAATCGGCAAAAAAAAATGCCGATTCTCGGTGTTTTTCCCAGGCCCGTTAGTGGGCGTCCACAGATACAAGCGGACAAAGCATGCAGTATTATGCTCAGCTACGGCGACATGTGAGTGCCAACGCACTAAATCCCAGACCTCTGCAATGTATCGGAGTCTTCAATATGCATCCAAGAGCAACTGAAGGCGGAGATCCCGTGTGTGTAAGAATATCAACACTGTGGATCCCCGCATAGCATGAAAATGAAACAATTTACGTGAGCCAACATTTTAACACTCACCGCAGGGAGTAAAATCTACACGAGCAGGTGCCTAAAACGCTTTTAGAATATCATACTCAACCAAATTCCTACCCTCGGTTATGATCTCAATTCCGCGTCCACCGCGGGTACGTTATTATCATAATTGAATGGAAATGCAACCTCCGTATCGCCGTTATTGTTAAACATCGCAGACATTTGAGCAATCGCTGCGAAAAATGACACAGCGAGCAGAGACGGACGAGGAGTTCTGCTATCGCCGTCTGCTCTTCTCGTCTGCTTCTGCACGGACGCTGAACCGAGTCCGGAGCCGGTGCAAGATTTTGAGGAACTGGGTCTGAACTCGTTCAGAACTGGGATGAATCGAACGCGCCAGTGCAGCGGTCGTGCAGCTTCTGGTTGAATCGAATGCACCAGTTCCTGCACTGCCGAACTAGTTCAGCCAGTTCAGGCGAATCGAACAGACCTAAATTGACTGATCCGATTTGGGCAAGGAGTGGGTGGCCGTAGTTTAATATCGTTGGCACAGCATCACACCCAGCTTACAAGCCTTCTGTCCGCTGAGAGCTCAGCTCGTAGCTTTCTTCTGTGAGATGATTGCTGCATAAGCAGGATCTCGGATCTGGACGGGAACCCAGTCCCTATGCACGACGGCGATCGACTTTGCTTGTCACAGCGCGTCTCGCGGAAAAGTGTGAAACGTCATGTCTTGGCTCGCATGTGCCGCCCGGTGGTTGTTGCACCCAACCGCGCAGCAAAAATCTCACCCAACCACGAAAAAAGTCGCGCACAACAACAAAAACGAAGCACGTTGATGCGTTCACTCGCAGGCAAACAACGAGACAAAAATGCTCGCTTTGTGTTTTGTGACGTCAGAGCTTCAATGTTGCCAACGAAAGCAGCGTTTACGCTAGAATGCGATTGGAGCAGTATAAATTCAATTATTCACGTGGAGGGGCATATAAAATTCGGATATTGCACGTACGATGCTTCTGGAGGCAATAACAATGATATTCAATTGTTTTGTCGAATACAAAATTTGACCGGACAATCCCTTTAAGAGCCGAAGAAAGACACGCGACAGCAATCCGTCCTTTCACAACTTTGGAATGTGAAGACCGTTAGTCCAGAATTGAGCAACTGGAACGAGAGTGTAGTTGCTCTCTTACCTTATAAAAAATGGAAACAGGTTGACGGGTGGTGTCATTTTAATACTTGTCATCACATAAGGTCACGGTCCAAAGTAGTCAAATCAAATCTAAAAATGTCACAGGAAAAACTGTAAGTTTATAAAATGCATAGAGCACGAGGTCTATTCTGTTATAAATGTTATATGCCCCGCCTCCCCCGGCCCCTTCCCCTCCCGTCTTAAGTCGGCCCTCGACCAATCCGGTGTGGGCCATCTGGGCCCCACCCACAAAAGAGTTTGGTACCATTGGTATAGTGGCTCAAGGAAAATTGCTTTTATTAAAATTATGTTTAACTTCCTCTCATTCTTGAGGCTTTCCATATGTTATACTTCAAAATCTTATACCACTGTTCAGAAAAGAATATAAAAAAGAATAATGGCCTCCCTGCAGCCGGGATAAAATTTCCGCAGCCTGTGACGCAAATATTTTATTAATATCTCTCATAGAAAGTGCGAAATTCAATTGTTCTGATTAGCTCGCTGTCACGGACTTTGAGAACAATGCGTGTGACAGGCCGTGTCATTTTCTACAAAAAGAAATTGATAAAAAATGCTTTCTTTACTCCGGTGAAGCACTATATAAACCCACTCCGAAATCTGTAACTACATCATCGACATCTACCGTCCAAGATGAAGGCAACCTTTGCAGCCGTTTGCTTCCTAGCTACAGTGGTGTGCACTATCGCGGTGCTGCCTGGTAAGTCTGTTACCGAAGCCGTTGCATTTTTACGACTCTCCAACTCTAAGATATTTTGCTTAGGCTCGCAATCTGCATCACAATTGTCGAGCTCTTACATCGAGCTCTATTGCTTTGTACCGAATCAACGTAAACCAACGATAAAATTTCGTATACCTGAGCCGCCAGATTTAGTTGCTTGGTCTTTCTGTGAGAACCGGATTTTTACATGCAACGTAGCTTGGTCGGAAAGGAAGTGTTGGAAACAAAGTAAATTTTCAGGTTTATAATGCATAGTCGAGGATACTAACTGCCATCGGCCCCAGTAACTGCTTCACTAGTTTGAAACATATGAAACACTGTTTATTTGATCATGAGGAACAATGTAACCAATGCAAAAAAAAAACTGCTTTTATGCAGACTGAAAATCCCTCCGTACTCCCAGAAGGCAAAAACTAAAGCGAGACCAAAAAGGAATCACAAAAAGTTAATAATATTATATGTTAATAGCTGTAATTTTTGTTGATATTTGTTTTGTTTTTTTTTTTTTTGGGGGGGGGGTGGGGCGGGAGCGAGTGGGGCGTTTTATTTTTGTTGTTTTTTTTCAATGCCACCTCATTTTCCAAATGGTGTTCTCGTGAGCGCATTTCATGAAGAGATTTTACGAAATATAAAGCTTGCAGTATTTTTTTTATATAAATGGTTCTATTAAAGGAAATTCAATCAGCGCTTTGTGATAACATGGTAAAACCCTCGTAAATGGTATCAGAATTTACGTGAAGGCCATCATCCGAAAACAACAGAAACTGTTTGGCGGTCAAACGTAGTGTTTTTCCCTATTCGCAGACAAATTCATTTCCGCGTGCTCGACATAACCTATCAGGGCAGAGTTGATCTCAGGTGGAAACAATTTTTCGTTTGTGCGTCTTTCTTAAATTGTTATATATAATGATTTTATCCATGTTCAATATATCACCGAATTTCCCCGCAGAGAATATCTGCAGAGCACCACATCCTGAGCCAACCTGCGCCCCTGATGCGCCGATTAAATTAATATTCTACTTTGACGACCGCACCGACCAATGTGAGAAATACACTGGATGTGGAGGGGGTCTCAATGACTTTGAGTCCATACGTTCCTGCAAGGATGCCTGTCCTTACGGTAAGTTTTGCGCATATTCTTTTCTTTTCTTCCATTTAACACGGGCCACAGTCCATGCTGTTGTTTTGCTACGGAGGTTTGTGACGTGTCACGTATTAAACAAGTATTACGCTTACCTGTATCTTAGAACTGCCACTACGCAGTCTGTTTAAGTAAACACTAATTTATCAGATAACTAAGCGCAGTCTTGAAAATTACAATTGCGGTATTAGGTTGTACATTTCTTGCTATATCAGTATAGCACTACATCATGAGCCTCCTTGTACACCCTGCAGAGTGTTTGCGCGTCTACTTATCCTGAAAACACTCAAAGAGCCAATCATTGCGATGTAGGAAATCAGGTCAGGGAATGATGAGGCGGAACATCTGTTCAGACCTAAAAATGAAGTCTCTGCTGTGGCATTACGCAATGCATCGCGTCCGGCTTGCAATGCGTAATGCCACAGCGGAGACATAATTTTTAGGTATAAACGGAGGTTCCGCCTCATCATTCGCTGCGCTGATTTCCTGCATCGCAATGATTGGCTCTTTGAGTGTTGTGCGGGTAATTGGACGTTAAGGCGTATAGGGGAGTAAAAGCTTATAATATGAGAGAATGCGAAAATTGCAATCGTTAGAATGTTAAATATTTGAGCATATCATTAAAAATATTATTGTGTATGGCATATGAAATAACGATTTTACCCTTGCTCACCATGAATATTGTTTGCCTAACGTCAAAGCTCTTCTTGCTACTACTCTTTAAGTGCACTTAATGATAAATATGGCCAAATCAGACTTTGGTACCAAGCTGTGCATTCTGCAGGCTATAGGAAGCTTCTAATCACTAGCATCTCCTTCTGGCATCTTAAAAAGATAGATGGTAAGATTATTTCAAGGGTCGCTCTCATCGGTCCCCAAACAATCATGTCTAATTTGCGTTTCTTTAGTACAAATCAAGGAATAAAAAGAAAAAGAAAAACAGACGCGGTTTACGCTGAGTGACATTTGTATTCTCGCGCAGGTAAAAACAAGCCGAGGTCACCGAAGAACTCAAAGCCTGCTCGCCAATGATTCGGTAACTCTCACCAACCAATGTTGCGAGATAAACAAAACCCTATCCGTCATACGAGCAGCCTGTTATTCGTTTATTGTGCATTGCATCACGCAATCTAACGGTCTTGTAGTGAATGTGTGCTGCGTGATTTTCACCAGCAGTTACTCCTCTGTAAGGAGCCTGTTTGTATCCTAAAAAAATACGTGTGTAATAAATTGCTCGACCAAATTATTTTCTTTTCAATTACATATATGTTCCTGGTTGTATTAGACCAATTGACTGTATTATGTATATATAAACACAGGTATATATATATACGTGTGTGTTTTATTGTGTCCCACACAGCTGCTAAGGCTTTAGGAGGGTTACACTTGCGATATGCGACTCAGTATTACACTTCTTTAAACATGCAAGGGTAGTGAAAAAAGTGCAGGTCAGGTTTAAAGCACTTTTCATAGCTGGTCTAGATCCGAGTCAACGGTGGAATAGAGTTTAGTTTAAAAGGGTAAACAGAAACCCTAGACCGATTTTGTCGCTGGAGAAGAGGAAGTGAGATTCTATTGCTTAAGAATCAATAGCAGCGTTGAGCAGTTTATATTTAAAAAATAACATGTCGCGAAGAGACGAAATAACAAGTGTCTCCCATTGACGTACGTATTCATAAAAAACTCTAGGTCCATTGTTTGTTGCGATCATTCATAATTCTTACGATTCGTCGGTGTACGCACTCTAGCCTTGCCATTTGAATGAGTCCCAGGGTATTCCACACAGTACAGGAGAACTTCAACATTGAAAAAAACTAACGACCTGAATAGGTGCAGTATGCAGGTGAAACTGCGGAATCTACGGGTAATGCGTGCAATTACGCCAAGGATGTGTAATAAATAATTGGTAAATTTTGAAACATGGCAATTAAAATTGGGCTGTGAGTCAATCAAATCACTAAAGTCGCATACCACAGAACATCTTCAATATTTGAGCCATGTAATTTTAACGAATGAACAATAGCATATTCCTTAAGGGAGAAAGATACAGCCTTAGCTTTGGAAGGGGCTTAAAAGGAGCAAGCTTGTACAACACCACAGCCGAATCGCATCAACATCGTTGTGAAACAGGTCAGAGTCAGCAGGCTTGCGGATACTACGATAGAGTTTCACGTCATCAGCGAACTGTAGCGTTTTTAAATTACTGATACAATCTGCAAGACTGTTTATAAAAATATTAAAAAGCAAATGTCCAAGGATCGACCCTTGTGGTACTCCGAAATATATCACATAAGGATATGAGTTGCATCCTATGTTCAAAACGTCTAAACCACAGTGCTTTTATATGAGATTTCTAAGACCCCGAACCCCTACGTTATATTTAGTATGTAGCAAAATGTTTCCTAGGCGCTTCAATCTTTTACGCTCGTAAAGCTTGTATATTTAATTCTTCACCTGCTAAGCACGACACAATTTGGCCGCAGAAACCACTATTGTTGGTTGTCCGTAAATTGCGATAGCTGCCGTCATGAGACTCGAGACATAGCTCACTGTGAATACGATGACGCGAATTTTGAGTAAATATATTAATATATTAATGGGTCAAGGCGCAATCATTAACATCAGTACGACTGCAACGCGCCACTTGGACATTCAGTGATTGTTTCGTATCTGTGTAATCGTGTATTTTTCTGTGTCTGTGTAATCGTTTAATGTTCAAGTTGTTCCCCACAATTATTTCAGCTTTGTGTGTGATTCTTATACTGTTTCTCCGTAATCCTTTAATGTTCAAGTTGTTTGACCATCATCGTTGTTCATGTAAGAACTAGCTCAACTGAAACCGTTAATTACTTCGCTGCTGCTTGGGCACAAACGTGAATCTGTGCGTGCCGCCGATGCGTGCCGCAGGTTTATATCCTTGATGGACGACGTCGATGACGGCGTCCAAGAGGGCGACGTCTCTGACGACTTCTAGAATGACCTCTAGCGTGCTCTCAAGGACGACCTTAAGGATGACCTCTAGGACGACGTCTATGACGATGTTCTAGAGCATGAAGTCAAAAACGACGTCTAGAACGACCCTTAGGACGATCTCAAGAACGACGTCTAGGATGACTTTTCCACGACCTCAAGGACGACCCTTAGGGATACGTCGAGGACGACGTTCGAAATTCGCGCGGAGTCTGCGCATGCAGACGACGTGCGTATGCGGACGCCCTGCGTGTGCGCAGGCACCGCACCGGCGTGCGGCGCCTCCGAATACGCGGTGCACTCGTGGCCAGATTGCGTATCGCGAAAACCGGGTGACGTATCTGAAGAAGGCTATCGCAATAAAAAAAGAAACCTCGGCGAGCGAATGATTTTACACGCGGGTAATGGCCAGTACAAAAAACATTTCAATTGTCACTGAAGACGACGGGCTTATATTATACCAAGTTCAATATTGCGAATTGCTTGGGCAAAGTAATTTTATCCGGACGTGTTATACTTTGTATTACTGCTTTTTAAACTTTTAAACTTGTCGCTGCAAACCCGCACGCCTGCATTATTTCTCCTTTGAAGGTGTAATGTATTGTATCTAACAAACATGCCCTCTAACAAGCACGTTCGTTATAGCTGCGTCTCTAGATTAGGTGTATTCTCAGACTGTTTACGTCGTGCACAGTCTGTTTTGGCAAGTATTGCAACGTAATTAATGTTGAAGTCGGCGCTCTTATACATTGCACACGCGCTCAGATGAAACCAACGTGCTTAATTCGCTCTCTAATTTCAGGGAAACCGAAAGCGCGCCTTCGCTGACTCAGGAGAACATCTTTGATATAGCGGCCGGAAGACCCGACAAGGCGTTAAAACCTAATAAAATAGCGCATTAAACGAAAACCGTTTTAGCCTTTGTTCTTTGCTTTCAGTTTCTATTGAAGGCAGTCTCGTGATTACAGTCATTGAATTTATTTCTCGCTCTTTTTGTTGTGTTTTCGAAGCGCTCAATAAAATTTGTTGTTGTATCCCAAAATATTAGCGTCTGTCAGATTTGACATTCTTTTCTTTGAAAAAAAGCTTTGGGCAAGATAGATCAAGCATATTGCTCCTGGAAACGTAATGAGGTAATGGGGACATTTTCGAAACATCGCTTTAATTCTCGTGAGAGATGCCTTCTTTGAAGAGCTGATACCAGGGTGTCGAACCGAAATTTTTATTGGTTCGGTTCCGGTTCGGATTCACGGCTTTCGGTTCGGTTCCGGTTCAGTTCCGGGGAGCAAACAATAACGGTTCAAACCGGTTCGAACCGGTTTGAGCCGCTAAATTGAGAATATATTGTCCGCGTTGTTCTGGCAATATACACTATTTACGCAGTGAAACGATTAACTATATAGTTTCTTTGATCGTCCGTGCAATTTACTTTTGTTTTAGGTACCAGAAATATGAAATTCAGTTATTTAATTTCGACGCAAGAGCAGAAGAAAATCGACATTAACATACATAGCGCCGTGTTCATACGACTCAACATCCCTTTGCTTACCAGTAAAATATATTTTACCTGAATTAGAATGTTTAAGTAGAAGAGTAAAGAGTTGAGTTGTTGGTGCATACATGTAAATTGATCAGCTTCTAATTTAGAACTATACTGTATTTTCCTGTCCTTTCTTCGTGTTTAAATAAAACTCTAAAGTTCAAGCTCACCTATTTACGCGGTATAAAATGTTGTCGTGAAGTGTGCTAGGTCGCCTAAAACACCCGTGATTGGTACAACTTTGTGTCGCAGTATTAAAAGCGAAATCGTGTCCTTAAACTAACGAAATAATTACATCACATAAAATTATGAAATGAGCACCTCGTGGCCATATATATCATGAAATAATGTTTACGAAATACACTTCACAATATATATGTATATGATGACGACCCAACTGAGCTAAAAGCAATGGAATTTTCAAAATGTAACGGAAGTTTTAGGATAATTCTTTTCAGTCTATTTTTTTTTTTTATAGAAACACCGAGCAGCAATCCAAATGCCTGCTGTTCTAACCAAACATTGCTTACTCAGCACCGCATGCATGCGACTAATCATGCAGCAAGAAGTGATCGCAATCGTTCACTCTAATATACACGCACCTTCGCACTCAGATCGAATCTGGCCCAAAATGGCGCTTGCCCAACTGAACATTTCCTTATACAGAATAAGCTGGCATAGCCTGGTTGTTGAGGTTTGTTCTCGACAAGATGCCGGACAATTTAATTTGTAAATCAGCATCGCCCTTGCTAATTGATGATTTTAACACGATGGCCTTAAGGGGCTCATGTCGCAGAAAAGCCGATGTCGGCGACGTGACTGAAAAATCCTGATTGGTAGATAGGTTGATGACGTCAGAGCTACATACCCTCGCGCAAGAATTTAAAACAACTCACAATGCCTACGTGAAACGTGACATCACGCGTGGATTGAAGAGTGATTAAAAAATGACATGTAATGCGAATTAAAGATCGCCATATGTTTCAAATGATTTCACTTTTAGAAGTAATTTCTTTGCCTTAAAAAAAAAAATAAAGAATTGTAGGCGGGATTTGAACCCACGACCGAGTAAGACGCTTTTTCACTAGGCCACGCGAGGCACGCTAGCGAGGCAAATGAGAATGCGATGCAAACGAGGCCCATCGACACTATCGCATTCCACTTTAAAAACGAAGCTTAAGCGTCCTTCAAGATTCTTTTTTGTTAAGTAAAACGAAGTAGTATTTCAAGTTCTACTCGACATGGCAGCTACTTAATTGGGCACTTTCTGACGGTTTGCGTACGTATGTCATAGTTCCGCAGCGCGCCCCTGTTTACTTTGTTTTTGTCCAGCCCACAGACATTTAAAAGTCATGTTCACCACATAAAAGGGGCAATAGCAGACTTCTATTTGTTTGAGAAGTTACATGTGTGAGGAACACATAGTTATTTAAATTAGCTTCAAATCAGAAATGTATGTAAGGCCGTCCCATATCACTTACAACGTGCCTACCGAGGATAAAAACGTCGAAAGAGATTGGCAGAACACCTTTCAAATAATTTGGGGGGGGGGGGGGGGGGGGGGGGGCAGTGCTTTAGGTTGGTCGGCCTTCTATTTATGTTGTCAAATATTCAGTTAGTAATTAAATATATTTTATATTGATCAAGAAATTTTACTTTAAAAAGTTCACATAGCCGCTTGAGACCGACGCGGAAGGACGATACTCGAAACTACGCGAGCTGTGGAGTCTGCTTAAAAGTGTTTTTCTGTTTGCTGATTGGCAGTGTGAAAGATCGGGTTGCAGGGTACGCTAAAAAGGACTCTGTGCTCACATGATGGATTGGAAGTCAAATACACGAAATGTTCAAAAAGAGAGAGAGATAATTAATGTTATTTGTTTCAAATAATCCCTTCCAGAACGCCTTACTGCAAAAAGAGATGTGTAAAGATGCACGCAATGAAATTCGTGATTTTACATAAATAGCGCGAAGGAGACAAAGATTCTTACAATCTTAGTATAAATTACATTTCATCAGCTTGCATGAGCTCGAAACTTGGCGAAATACTGCCTCCGGAGGCTAATGTTATGTTCGGTTTTACTTGCACTTGTTCTGGGCCCCCACTTTACAACACTATATGCTAGAATAGTCATGCGCTCTAACATTTCTCTAGGCTGCCATATCTCATCGCGAGACTGCTATAAATACTGCACAACTTTATAAATAGGACATCCATTGCTAGTGTTGCGAACATCGCATTTCACCAGAAAGCTGAACTATTTACTATTTAGCATGGTATGTACGTGACATCATCACAGTATAGGCTGGTGGTCATTCTGATTTATTCTTGCTAAGAAAATCGAATTTGACGGTGCAAAAGGCACGCTGCAGGAGGTTCAAGCTCTATGAAAGCCAAGTATTCGAAAGGCACATATTATTATTCTGAGTCCATCGTCGTGAGGAACAGCGCGAGCGTCTGGCACGACAAAAACGTGCTTTTTGGGAAGAGCGTTTTTGCAAACAAAGTAGTTTCCGGGGTCACGCTTTTTGGTCTGCGGCAAAGATGCAGGGAAAAGGAACCTTTACAACACAGTATGTTTCTAAAACTCCCCTCTCTCGCCCTCCCCTAAACACACACACACAGACGCACTTCTTTATACAGCGGTGCTGTTAAGGGCTAGTTTCCCCAGTGTCGTGTCCGTTAGCAAACAAATGATGACACTAAACTCTGGAGAGCTACCGCCATCTATAAATGACGACGGCAAGCAGACAACCGGCTTGTTGTTTGATTGTTTCCGTCGCTCATAGAAGGCGGCAACCCCTCCAGCTTTTCTACTCTGGCTTGCCCTTTTGCGGCCGGCCATTACTTCATTCCCACCATAGTACAGCTTTTCTGGTGTTCCTTCTTCACCAGAGTGGAAAGGCTGAAAGTATTCTTGAGGATTTGCCTCCTTCGTTCGTGTTTGTTAATTCGACAATTTTATTTGACACTTGTTAAACGCAACTTTTCATTGCTTTTATTTTGCACCCTGTGAAGTTTAAAGGGGTCATGAAACGATATCGGGTTGGAATGTTCATAACTTTTCCGAGGCGTACTGGTCCCCTGGTCCAAGTGTACTCGCACAGGCCGCCACTGATTCAGAAGCTTCTAGGTCGCGGTGAAATTGCGAGAATTAAACGTGACTATTTCTTTTAGCCTTGCCTTCCCAAAGATTGATGTCGTCATTTAGGATCAAAACCACCCGCTTGTCGACAGTCGAGCGCGGCTCATGGATTCGACGGGAGCACTGCGTGAGCACCGTACATCGGCTCGTAACAAATAATGCCTCGGTGAACACTCGGGTAGTGGCTCGTGTCCAACCACTGCGGTGATGAGAATAGTCGAACTCTAACAATGCCTGGAGATCAGCACGCGTTTTCTTCCTTTAAAACCCCTGCGCGGCGATATGATTAACGTTCGCGGCATAAGATAGGCAACAGGCCACGTGGCCGCTTCTGTCTCCGAGTTGAGGGGATGAACGATGCTGATGTTTCTCTAATTTTTTGGCGACTGCCATTGCCTAGAAAAAAGAGCAAATCCAAGTTCATGCAGTTATTAACGTTAGGAGGTTATCCTGAGTAGTATTTAGTAATGTATAGAAATATTTTTATAGCTCATTTAAGCAAAATGTAGAAGGGGTCGAAACTTGGGCAATAACTTGAGAACGACGCTTGTGTGAGACTTACAGTGACTGCCAGCGTTCGGCTGTTCTTCATCGGTCACTAAAATATCTTCTTTTTTTTAGGTATTAATTCCGTACGCACATGTAGTTCTATGTAAAGTCATATTAATAAGTCGCATTTAGTCATTTCAGAACTCCTATTCTCAGGGACATCTTTCAGATGAAGTTCAGCAACAACGAAAAAATGTTTCGGTGCCTCAATAATGTGAAATTGGTCTTGCAACATTTTTTTGTACTTTCAATAAATAGTGCTAAAAAATTACCCGTTAGTTTTGCCCCAATAACAGAGGCAGAAAAAAATAAACGAGAGAGGCAGCTGTCGATATCTCCTCAACTCGCAATTTGAACAAGCGGCCACGTGATCTGACGCTAATTATATACCGCCAGTGTTCATCACAGTCATGCCCTAGGAGGCTAGGGTTTGGAAAGCAAAAGCTTGGGCTGAGCTTTAAATATTGTTACAGTTGGGCTATTAATTCTCATATTTAATTGACATTAGCCATTACCCGAATATTTGGCAATGCTGATTGTCATGAACCCGAGCACTCGACTAGGAGTTATGAAAATCGCTTAAGTCACGGTGTCACGTGACTCTCGGAGCGAAATTGTTATGTCATGTTACGTCATGCTGTGAACAAGGTTAATACATCTAATGACTTCCTCAAATTAAATCGAGTTCACGCAGTGAGTCACGTGACGTCATGAAGCCACGTGACGTTACGAGACCACGTGACATTATTTGACAACAGGTATTGACACCATAACGTCACATGACAACTTGACATATGGTTAAACCTAGTGCCAATACAAAGGTGCCACGAAAACCCACAATTTATCATACATTGCAATTCTCTATATGGTGATTTGATCAATAGTTAGAAATAGAGCCGCCAATTTTTTATTCCCACATGTTCATTTTGTGATACTAACAAAAAAAAATATTACCTTGAACCGTTTTGAACCGGTTACCGTTATATTTTTTTCGGTTCGGTTCCGGTTCAGTTCCAAGATGGCGGCGAATATTTCGGTTCGGTTCAGTTCCGGTTCGGCTAAAATAACGGTTCTGTTCCGGTTTTCGGTTCGGTTCGGTTCCGCAGGCTATGTCATTCTGAAAGAATGTGAGAATATACACGGCACCGAGCATATTTTTATTTCTCGCTTCACTGATATACGGAGGGTCAAACCGGAACCAAGTCGAAAACTGGAACCGAACCGTTCTTTTTATATAACCGGAATTCGGAATCGAAATCTTCGCCGCCGTCTTGGAACAGAACCGGAACTCAACCGGAAAAAGAAATAATTATATCGCTAACCGTTTCAACGCGGTTCCCGGTATTTTTTTTTTTTTAATTACAGGTTGAGAGTTTTAGAAATATAAATTGGCAGCCATAATTCCATGTCAGATTTTTACTTGCCGACTACATCGATTTAAGCGTTCGGCGCATGCGTGACGCCGTCACAACTTTAGTTCACGAGGAGCAGACGGCCGCGCGTGCGAGGGCTCGAGCCGTTTCGTGATCCACAAGCGCAGCGCTCCTGCAAAGTTATAATTGCACGTGCGTTTGTTCTGCCAGTCTTGCGTTGTGCTTCTGCGAAAGGTAACACAAAAGGAAGATAATCAGGGCCTACCTCCCCCCCACTCCTTTACTCTCACCCCCTTAAAGAAAAAAAAGAAACACAACACAAGCAGAAAGACAGGTTTTTGGACGTTCGCGCTACAGTTTGCTACAGTCACGTATATTTTTAGTAAAGTCAAAAAACGCAACTGCTAGAAACCGAAACCTGCGCACGGACTTCAATGAAACATAGAAAAAGAGAGATTGCCGGAAGTCAACTGAATACACCCGACTTTGAGCTGTTTTTTCCCCTTCTTCTTTTTTTTTTTTTTTAACCTTTCGCAAGACGACATCTGTTGCGGATTGGGCGTGCGAGTCCTTTGAAGTCATGTTTGTTTCGCACATCAAATTGAGCTGTTTTGTATAATGAAGAGTTCGAAATGAGTAGTGAGTACCCGTGGTGAATTCCCATGATCGACTCCGAAAAGAATACACCCAAGATGTTGCGTTAAAAGCTCCCTCACGTGTCCTGCATCTGAAAGTGGCATTGTGCGAGAGTCTGCACAAGTTCCCGAAAGATCAACGGGTCGGGATCAATGGCTGGCTGCAATTCCTGTAGAACATTTACTGACATCTCGGAAAGCGGACGCTACCCGATTGATATGCTCCTTGCATTTTGTGGAAAGTGTCTACATTGAGTTCGCAGGTGTCAAAAAGAAAATCCCCTACCATTTAGTTCAGCCAAGTTTCGCCCACAACAAATGTCTTTTTCAGTGATAATTAAAAAAAAAATAGATATAAAAATTTTTTTGACAAAAAAAAAACCGTACGCCAATATTCGGGATTGAACCTGGGTCCGCTGTGTGCGAAGCGGACACCTTTTAATTAAGCTACTCAGGGGTTTTTCTCTTTTTTTTTTTATTTCAAAAAGGGAAAATGTCAAGTCACTTCAAAAGCTCTACAAATCTTTTTCAGTACATGTGACAAAAAACTGGCATGTCGAGCAACTCTTACAAATGCCTAACTACTCGGGCTTTGCCTCACACTTAGCAAATAAGATCTTCTTCAGCATTGTATTTTTACAATGCTGAAGAAGTAAAACTGCACTTCTTTCGCATTGGGTTCTGCGTGCCTGACGGCACTATTCAGAGTAATGCAGCCGGTCGACTGTAGGTCGGAAAGTTCGCTGCCGATTTCCCTCCAGCAAAGGCACTCCAGGCTCGAAGTCCGGCAGCACCACGCATTAGTCACATATAGTAAAAAAATCGCACGCGTGCATATTCATCTCGAAGTACGCACTACGTCCTTTACGCTTGCGCCACCGATGTCTTCAGCCACTACAGGGGGGCGACGGCTCCGCGACGTCTTCGTGCAAAACGTCTTGGTAGCCGACGTGTCGTACGGGATGAATCTCAATTATTTTGTCCAGTCCAAAATTTCTCTTTTGAAGGAAGACAGATTCGACGCTACCGCGAACGACAGTTCTGCACTAGAGGTCCCATGCCCGTCGTCCGCTGCCATCTGAGATTCCCACGGTAGGCGATACGACGTCGTGTTGAAAATTGTGCAGTGAACACATAGAGTGCTTCCGGTTCTCTGTGCAACTTTTTTTTTTTTTAATCAACGTGTTTGCAGCTTTTTAGACGCCACACAAATTGGGTTTCATATTTTCTCTTTTAATATTGAGGTTGAGCCTTCTGTGACTAATGACTGATTAAATTTGGTGGTTGTGTCAGTGTGTCTTAACAATAGAAAACGGCCCATGACCAAGGAGAAGAGAGTGAGCGCAACTTAAACCGACCGGTTCTCTATTGACGGTTTTTGGCCGGAAATAAAACAGATTTCGAGCCTCAAACTCTGTTCCGGGTAGTTGCATGGGCTCTCATATATCACGTACAACAAAAAACCTCATTGTCTTCAACCACGTCTCTGAGCTTGTGTATGTGGACGTGTGTGTGTGAACGTGTACGAGTAGGTGGGTTTGGGCTTTTTTGTATGACTGATGCAAAACAATCGAAAAATTGACTGTGGATGTCATACATGAAATTGAAAGGAAACAAAATACAGAATTCTATCTCGTACTATTAATCTACAGGTGAAAAAGAAATGGCGGTTTTTGCTAGTTTTCCTGCACCTATATTTGGTATATCCTTGAGGTTCAGATATCAGGCACGCTTTAGTATGCCCGCATTTGCAAAACTATTCAGTATATTCAGCATTTGTTGTGGTCTTGAAGCTAGGGAAAACTCTCGCTCAAGATATTTAGCATCAGGGTTTCAAACGTTTGTGTCACGCTCGTGTTGCCTTTATCATTCAGTTGCCATATATTGCTTTTCATACCTTCGAATACTGATAGGTGAAAATAATCCCTGTGCTAAGATTTTTTTTTTTTTTGCCGATGACCATTTTTATTGCAATCTCGAAAATCGGGAATCGTTTATTTACATATTCTGCTTAATGTGCCCGCAAACATATCGAGGTCTTATTAGTTCGCACATATTACAAACAATAAAATACCGGATACAGACAAGCAAACAAGCAAGACGTCAATTAGAAAAGATAAAAGGAAACTAATAAAACTACAAAGAACAACGGAGAACAACAGAGCACAGATATTCGTCAAGCGGCCAACAATGATCTTCTAAAATTTAATAGGGGCGGAAACAATTCTATATCACTCCAATCGCGATTATATAGAAGTTGAAGGCGTGTCATCGGGGACTAAACACCAACTTTCTCCGGGTAGGAAAGAAATGAAAATCTTATGCGCTTTTAGAGAACACTGGAAGAAATCGCACTTATAAGTATAGGTGCATGAATTGTAGCGTTCACTGTCTTATGCAAAAAAAAAGTAATATCTCGCGCTAACCTTCTTTTGTGCAACGCCACTAGGTGAAGCAGATTAAGTAAGTATTCATAATCAAAATAAATGCGCCTCCCAACCCATCTATCATAAACAATACGCAAGAGATGACGCTGAGCTTTTTTTTCTAAAATACATGTTTGAGTCGATCCAATAATGCTCCATACGAATGATCAGAACTCAAGTTTAGACAAAACAAGGGCGTGAAATAGGTGAATCTTGCTAGAGCAAGTATAAAAATTCAGCGTCATTCGGGAAATAACGCCTAGCACCTGGGTAAGAATCATACACAACTTTCGAAACGTGCTCAGTGAACGAAAGGCGGGAATCAGAGAGCAGTCCCAGGTCACGAAAATTATCTGACCTCACGATAGCTTAACCTAACATGGTATACCAGTACTCAATGCAGCTTGTCTTACGGGTAAAGGGAAAAAAACCTTGGTCTTACTGGGCTTAAGTACGAAATTATTTTTCATGCACCAGTTTAGGATTGCCTGAACATCGTCTTGCATCCTTAGGCAGTCAGTAGTTGAATTAATTTAGCAATATATTTTGAAGTCGTCTGCAATCTGCAGCACCTTTCAAAGCTTAACACAGTCTACCAAATCATTGACAAAAATGTTGAGTAACAACGGCCCCAGATTGTACCCTTGAGGCACTCCAGTATTTAAAACACATGAGGCTGTTTTTCAACATGAACTCTCACCAACTCGCCCAGTTATCGATCCTTATCAACATGTGGCAGAAAGGGACAGCCCATCAAGTTCATACATTTTATTGATAATTTTTCAATTATACACAACCTATATCTTCATAGTGTATTGTCAATAGTTTCTTGGGAGGATTTCCACAGTTTTGTGATTACTTTCCGGAAGGTTTTAGAACGTTTCTCGAAAATTATGCGGAAGTCCACAATTGCAGTTGTGTTTTACGCCGAGCTACATACACTACATTTCGTGGACGTTCTTCTTCTGTCACCTAATAAGACCCTATCAATATCATTACGATTGTTGAATATTGATAGTTTCTCGATATTTGACAATAAACAGTTCCACGATAGTCGACTAGCGATAGTATGCTATCGACTTTCATGATAATCGACTACCGATAGTTTTACGATACTCTACTATCGATAGTAGAATCGATGGTGTGCATTGGAGAGCAATATCGATGGTTTTAAGCAGGGTATGGAACCGAACCCGAACCGGGAATTGTAAACCGGAAAAAATCTTTATTTTCGCGCGAACCGGAGTTGCCCTGTTGGAAAATTTCGACGATGGAAAGATGCGGAAAAGGCTCATACAAGCGTAACCGTAATATGGGACATCCTATACAAGCGAAAATGCGGCTCCAGTATAGTGGATAAAGGCGGAACGATACAGGTAGGCGGAACCATACAAGCGTATCGTATTATGGGACATCCTATACCACCAAAGTGGATTATGTCGGAACCATGTAGGCAGACGGTACCATACATGCATAACGTAATATGGGACATCCTATACCAGCGAAAAGGCGATACCAGCATGTGGAGCCATATGGCTCCAACATGTTGGTTTCGCCTTTTAACTGTTGTACAGGGCGATTTAGTTTTAAGCTTTACATATATGTTTAGAAAGGTAGTGAAAGCTAAATTAATGCGGTTTGTGCAGGCGAGTTATACGGCCAGGCGTACGTAGTATAGGGACCTAGTCGTAACGATCAGTCAGATAATTAAATACAATTTGTTAATTAACTTTTTAATTAGTGAAAATGAAAATATGGTTTCAATTAGAAACTTGCCGAGTCATTGAAAACCACAAAATCACCTCTTCTTAGAAGGATATACTGCAGGGGTAGCATTTTACGCGTTCTGTAAAAATGCTTTATTTGGACGAGTTTCTAGGTTTCAGTTTCTTATCAGAGCTCATCTCTGCACCCACGGTCCTGTTCCCCAAAGGGCTTAGACGCGCAACACACGTGCGCCTTGCTTCCCTCCATCCTACGAGGGAGGCGAGGGGGCGGCTTCGCACTGCGGCCACCGGGCAGCAGGACCGCAGGTGCAAAGATGCGCTCTGGTAAGAAACCGAAGTCTGGAAACGCGTCCAAATTGACCACTTTTTAAGAACGTCATAAAATGCATTTCTTGTCTTATATCTTCACAATAAAGTTGATTTAGTGTGTTTTGATGTCGCTTAGCAAGTTTCAAATTGGGACCATGGGTCTATTTTCACTGATTAAAAATTTCAGGAACATACTATACTTAAAGAGAGGCTGAAGCAATTTTGTATTTGAGAAAACGCTTTTAAACCTTCATTTGACCTCCAGAATCTCAAATATCAAAATTATTTGGTAATTTGATGAATCGAGGCTGCATAGACTCATTTTTAAAGCACTGTGAAAGCACTTCCCTGGAGAGCGACGTCACAAAAGCAGCTTTCGAAATCTTTGCTCACGCATCTTCAGCGCCTATCAAAGCTATGCACGCACATGTCATTTTTTTAAAAGGGCAGTAAAATGTGTCACGACTGGTGCCAATGCGGGAGAATATACCTAGAAAACTTGCGATTGGACGCGCGGCCCTTAAGCGACACACGCTTGGCGGCCGAAAGGTCTTCTTACGATGTCACTATTGGCAGGATGTTCTTTTTTGTGTTTTTTCACGTTTAGTTATATCTTTGTGGAAAACGAACGGGATATTCAGATTTGCGGAATAAAACTACGCTAGAATGAACCTCCATATAGTTTTCTGAAAGAAGTCTGGCACATCTCTGTAATAAGCCGACTGATCATTACAAATTAGCCTTTTAGACTATGCCGCCCTGGCCATGCTACTCACGTGCACAGACCGCGTCAATGTAGCTTTTATGGCTTTTTAAAAAAAAAGTCTGTAAAACATACAAAAAAACACTGTAGAATGTCCCCCAATACGATGATTGTATGGTTCCTTTCCTGCTTGAATTGTTCAAGAAAGACTTGTGGACATCCAGCGTTTCATTGGAATGCTGGATGTCAGCGAGTCTACATCAGTGAGTGGTTTCAAACAAGCATGATGTTTGCACACCAGTAAGCTCTTATCCGAGGCTCACCAGGAGCACTAAGAGTAGAGGCAAAATGTCGTGACCTGGTAAATTTGGTTGCAGGTATTTATTTTTAGGAGAACTGCAAGCAGCAAAGCTTAACTTTGCTCAAAAGAAGATAATTAAAAATTCAATACTGAACAATGGTGTCCCTTGAGCTGTCAGACCAAACTCCCACTCTTGCCACTCAGGAGTTCCCAACTTGTGCGTAGAAGATCAGCACAACCCAGATTTGTGCTGCAAGCGCACCTGCAATATAAAAGTTGAATAAACATGAGATGAAATATGAGACGTTTACAATTCTTTGTAATGTGGAATTAGAGCACAGATCTTGAAGAGGAGGATGGGAGGGTATGACCCCCCACCCCCTAACCCTCCTACTCTTCTGCTCCCTCCCATTTAGCGAAAAATTTCCCTGAATTTAGCGGGAAAATTTGCCCACTAAATTTAGCGGGTTAAGTTTTCCACAAAATTTAGCGCGGAAATTGATGTCACATGACCTCAACACAAATGCAGTTTTCCCGCTAAAAGTAGCGGGGAAAATGACGTTGCATGACCGTGTCATGTCATCCATAAGAAATTTAGTTTCTCAGCTAGACTTACCGGAAATATTAACGTCACACGACCGCAACATTAATTCAATGTCCTGCCAAGTTTAGTTGGGCGGTTACGCTGAGGGCGACGCCGCGAAACGCGGAAACGGGTGCTAAGAGCTGCGCTAAAAAAACTAAATGCATCAGGTGAAATAAGGTGAAAATTAGAGATAAGAAAAAGAGAAGAGAATCTAAGATACCGTTCTCAGATCCTTCCTTTTGTCCGTTCTCAAATGTTTTGATTTCAAGAAATGTTTATATCTTTACTCATACCCAGAGAATCCCTCCCAGTTTCAGCATGAATGCAATAAATCAATGCAGACTAGACCTTGTAAACTATAATGCACATGAAAATGAATGTTCGCCACATAGTCATGTATGAGTCAGTGGCTCAGATCTCTAAATACATTTGTATTGAGGAACATTCTTGAATAAAACTTCTGGGCTTTGAATTCGACAGTTTGTACTGCCATAAGGAACACTGTATGGCACTGATTTTTTTTTTTGTGACACATCAGAAACAGCAGTGTCATCCTTGCATACCCAACAAGAATTTGTATTTTTTTTCTTTTAGCATGGCATGTGCTATTTTAATGGTTATACAGCCTCCTTTAACAAAATTTCCTTTGTAGCGCTTTTTATTGGTTCTTATTTAACTCGCACGACAGATTCAGGACCTTGAATTCTCACTCGGCATCAACAGTTTTATATATTAATGTAATAGTGAAAGACAAGATTAATGGTCTTGAGTACGGCTCAACAAGCACAGATGTTGAGAAAAGTACTGAAGAAAACTCAAATGTCAAAATAAAAATAAGCTGGAATGTGGATACAATTAAGGACATGGTCATGAATACAGTAGCAGATTCAATATGAAGAATATGTGTTAGACGCACACTCAAAGAAACCTGTTGCATCTAAATTCATGCAAATTACTTCGCAAAACCCAGCGCTGCAGTCTCGGGTGCGAGTTCGCTGAATGAGTCCACTGAAAATGAGTGCAGACGGAAAAAGCAGTTTGATCTGCGACAATGAGCATTACATAGGCAAGTGACATGTCATTGTTACTGTTACAGTGCCGAATGTTTCAAACTGCCAGTCGCATCATTCCGCGAGTTCCATCCGTATGTTACAGGGTTTGGCTCTCTCGAATCCTTCGCGAGAAAAATTATGAACTGGAAATGTCTAGCGTAGTTCTAGAAAAACTGCTTCCAGAATATAAAGAGTTTCTAGAGATAAGGTTAGTGCAGGAGTTGAATAAACTAAATACTTAGTTTTGTGAAACCATCTTGCCGTAGTAAACGTGTAAAGTTCCCCTAGGTAGAGCTAGTCATTACGGATGATTGTGCCCATTGCATACCATAAAAATTTAATTTGCGACCTACAATATTTACAGACTCAACCAACTCTGAATAAGTGGAACACTTGGCACTAAAGAATGGTCTCACCATGACTGTCTGCAAACATCCACATAATAATTTCCATAAACCTATGCATTTCAAGAAAATATTTGGAGCGAGCTGTTTAAACTGCCATAACACTTTTAACACTAATAGAAAGCCTGTAGTGGGCCACAACTTAAGCAGTTTTTACTTCATTATGAAGGGCAATAACAAAGATGTGAAGCTTAAAACTAGGCCTGCACTGAATTGCTTTCTTAAGTTGAACGTGCTATGCTCGGTTCAATATATTATCTTTGCAGAGCTGACAATGTGCAAGTTCCCATTTTTTTTATACTTCACATCTCCCGACTGCTGGGTGGGGTAGGTACATAAGATTAATGACACCAACGTAACACAATGATTATTTTAAGAATTTGTTTGGGTATGGCACTAGCGAAGCCATCTGCGGGAAGTTATTTCTGTGACTCCGTCGAACCTACATCCGTGGGCTTTAAGTTCACATGTGAATCATGTCTGCAGACGCCTTTTTGTAATTGGAACTCCATCCAGCCCGAGATTTGAATGTTTTTTGCATTTTAGGCTTAGTAGTGCTTTTGCTGTTTCACTTAAGAATAGGTAACAATGCTTATTTCGAGTAGCATACCTAACACTTGGTGGCATGAGGACTCCCTTGTCGTGATGCTAATCGAAAGTCACAGGCAGGGAGACACTGTGATGCTCTTGTTGCTGGGATTACCTCCCCCATGGTCCTGGCCGGACCACAGAAGAAGATTGAGTCCAAGCTTGTGGCCACTGGGATCTCCAGATCTTGAGGCAACCAAGTAGCTGGAAATAAAAACAAATCACAATCAAGTACTTGGCAGAGCTACATTAGATTGGCTAGCATATTCTTTCATGATCAGCACATAGATCCTTTTGTTTTTATACTTTGTACTTGTACCTATTAAAAAACTGCTCCTTCACAGCCACAGTCATAGACACACCCCAGGACAAGGCCACACAGGCCTTGAAATGATGGGTACCGAATTAAGGCGAATGATCAAATGCATTCATTTAACCCTCTTTCACCCCAACCTGGGAGATTTCTGTCAAATATTCACATTGAACTCTAAAGACTATAAAAAAAACCTACTACTGCAATGCAGAGCCGTATAGTGGGAGAGTTTAGCCAGTGGGTGTGGTGACAAAGGTGCCGGAGAGGAGGAAAGGGAGGAGAGCGCCGAAGGAAAGAGAGAGAAGGCAGCAAAAAGGAGACGACCGCTATTTTGACGCAACGCTGTTGGCGCGGAGCACTGCTGAGGCTATGTGTCGTCTGCTACTGGCTTAATTCATTTTTGCCTTTATAAAAGTTTGTGTTTAAACATGGAGAAACTTCTTTCTTTAGGTTTTTAAAGCCGCCGAGGAATAACACTATATTATTTTATTGCCAGAGCCTGCCAAATAAAAGCAAAGGGCAGGTGTCTGGATAGAAAGAGTTTAGTTGGCGCACCAAGAGGCTAACCAATAAAAATGGGTACCACTCTGCGGATAATGCCTAAAAAGCGTGCATCTCTACTTGACACTAACAGCGGCACACACTATCTATTTTACTGACTAAAGGGTACTAGATCATTATTTCCAGCTAACTAGTAAAAATAGATAATCTTGCCGACTTGCTTTTTAGGAAAATTTTTAAATTTACAAGAACTATTAAGACAACGGCTAAAAAAAAGCAATGGCAAAACCAACAATCGAATTCGCCTGCTCTCCAGTAGAACGACATCTATAGAAGGCAGACCTGCAGAATGAACAAGCAGTCTAAAGAAGAGTATGTCCCATGTATAATTTGTTTCCATGCTGCAAAGCAAGTGCTGGAAAGAGGTTTCACGACATTAACAAAATTTCTTGCAATCAGTTGAGAACAAGTTAGAGCAGTGAACTTGTCCTTGCCCTTGGCATAACATTTTAGTGTTGCCCATGGAAACTTAAATAAATGTGTGAATAAAAACAAAAAAGACTAACCTTCATAAAAAAAAATCTAACTTTCGCAAACAAAAGTTATCTTGAACAAAATATGCGGGATACAGTTGTACAGCATCCATTTTTGTGCTGATCCAATTTTGAGGCAAATCTGCGACAATGAAAACGCCTGAGTACATTAGGGAAAGACAGAAAGGATGCATACCTACAACAAAAAAATTTTGAACGACCACGGGCAGGAACCTCTGGTGAGGCTCTCGGAGTGACTCCCTGCAATGGGCCTGCGCAGACCAGAGAACAAGATCGGTCAGAGCTTGCAGCCATAAGGTGCTTCCTACCATGAAGTTCCAAAAGTAGCTGCAATTGGAAGCAAAGTGCATTTCATTTCTCTGCAGAATGGAGAGTTTAATAGCTAGTATGCATTCATAAGGTGACACAGTCACGAATGCAGATTTTTCAATGCAACACTATATCACCAAATTGTTAACCGTGCCGGGCAACACTAAAAACCGGGAGCATTATTCCAAACTATCTCAGTTTAAAGTTAATTACGGCAGAAGCTGCAAGCCATGTGACCTAGTTGGATGCCATGGTAGTCGAGCTTATAATCATTTCTCACACTGTTTTTGCTGCAATGGCTTGTAGTGTCAAAAGTGGTCCAGCTTAAAGAGATGCAAAGTATAGACGTTTGTGAGTGGGGCCCTGACCTAGTCTTGAGCTGCATTGCGAGGAAGGACGTTTCAACCGGGTTGTTTGCTGTCTGCATCCACACGACCAGCTTGTGCACAGCGATTGCTCGAGCCGAGTACATGTCCTCGACAGTGCCCTTATTTGACAAGCAGTTTTATGAATGTTAAACATGACTGACTTGCAGAGAGACTGCATCTCAACGACTAATGACTTGGGATACCTAACTGAATACTGATATATTAACTGAATGCAAAACAAATTACATGGCAGGCATTAAATTTATCAACAGGGTGGGTCAACTCCGCATTAAGTTGGAGTCGATGCGTCAGGCACGTAGCCAGGATTTTGTTTCAGGGGGGTTCCCTCATAACAAAACGCTGTATGAGGGGGAGGGGGGAGAGGAGGACCCATGCAAAATGGAAGATATCGGGGGGAGGGGGGGGCCGGGCCTCATAAGCCTCCCCCTGGCTACGTGCCTGCGATGCGTAATAGGACAATACAAACAAAGATATGCCTTACAATTCCTTTTGCACCCCCAAAATGATATGTTATGAAGGTAAGATACACAATGTTCTTGATTCAGAAAGTGCCTCAGCTGTACAAATGCATCTGCAGTAAGGGCACTCGCAAAGCCTATTCTCCTCAGCTCTGTGCAGGTTAAGCTAAGTTAGAGTATAGAGGTACACGCTCACTGACAGCATGAGAAAGGCAGGGAGAAGTCTCCGTTGTTCCACCACCTTCGATGACGTTTCAGCGCCTCATGAGCCTGGAGCAAGCACATCTATCCAAAGTGGGGTGAAAAGCACAAGCACGTGCTGGAGGACGCCCAGCCATTCTCTTTTTGTCATCGGCTATTTTACATAATTTAGTATGACATATTTTTAAGTGAGAAAAAGTATTGCAAATATGCAGTCCAACTTTGACCATAATACAGAAGTCTGATAAAGATAACAGTTGCCATTCACCATTTTCCAAATAAGTGCTCCCACCTATCGGAACATCTACACATGTGGTGCGTGAGTGGGTTCAGGACTGAGACGCTAGAAAATGAAGCGCTCACAAGGCTTGTCTGGCCCTTCCAACCATGTGGGTACATTCATCGCAAATCCCAGATTTTTAGACAAAATGATTTAGAATAAGCAAATCTTGTCTACGCCCGAGGTAGAACATTGAATTGTGATTCCCCCATATTGTGCCAACCATCCTTCAACCTGCGGTACCACCTGCAAATGAAATATGTTGTGCTGCGGCACGCATCCATGCTGCCTGCTTGAGAAGAAAACCACTGCTCGTGTTGAAGACGACATCCCACAATGTACAGGCAACAATGTTTAACGAACTAAAACAAAATTGATATCATTCAATAGACACAGATAGGCTTACAAAGTGTCGACACCATGATTGTTGTTGTTGGTTTTACTCCTGCATACAAACATAAGTGACTTCCTCTTTCCTCCGATGTACAGTAAAACCCCCTTATCTTCGTGGCCCCTATTTCTCCTCGAATCGGTCACAGAGGACATAATCGCAGCCACTGAATTCTGCAAAATTAAAGGCTGCGAAAATTAAAGGTTCGCCAACATTAAAGAGTTTACTGTTCTTCCGTGTGTCACATGATGTTAACATTTCAAGGAGGCTGAAGGTATTGGTTTAAGAAAAAATTGACCTATGAAAAAAATGCCCTTCTCCAGGTTAGGCACGCGAGGTTCTTTTGCACTACCTATAAGGCGGCAAGTTTGTTTCGGCAGAGCTTTTGGTTAAACGGAGTCACAAAAGTAGCTATACTTGGAGTCAACTATTTTGTGCTGCATTATAAAGCTAGAGTAAATTCTACTGTGCTTCTGCACAGCACTGTTTGTTGCGAGAACATATGTGGTTTAGTGCTGCATCCCATTTGCATGTGCTCATTACTAAACTATTAGAGCAAGCGTGTGCTACTCTGAATTATGTTTACCTTGTTTAACTCTTTCGCACTGTATATAATTGACACCACTGTCCTGTGTAAGCGCTCGATTATCTGTTTTTATATATGTTGCATTGTTCTTTCACTCATATGTTGTGTTTCTTCTGCGGATGTAAAGGGGAGGCGGGGGCTTCGTCAAGTAGCGACATGCTGCTTTTTTCCCTGCCTTCCCCTCTCAGATGGAGAGGAAATAAATTGATTGATTGATTGATTGATTTGCATGATCTAGAGAAACTAGCGCTGACAGAGTTGGAGCACTAAAAAAACAAAAAAAAAACAGCCGACTGTGGAACATATTTGGGTAAATTACCTTCAAAATGTAATTTAATTACAATTACAATTACTTAGCTCCCAAAGTAGTTCAACTACAATTACAATTACTACTACGCGAAAGTAGTTCATTACAATAATGAATTACTTTTTAAAAGTAATGCAATTATTTTACAATTACTTATTTCTGAGAATTACCCCCCCCCCCTTGGGTCATATAACTGTAAACGAATTATATGGCCGCTGTATAAATGTCACGCAAAATTCACAGGTGCGAGGTGAATCTCCTTAGAGCTTATGGAAATGGTATCCAAGTCAAACCAACAAAAATAAACTTAAAAAATAATACAAGGAAACAAATATGCGACAGTACTGGTATCATAAAACTCACTTAAAAATGGCTAATTAGAGAAACTTGTAAACGACGTCAATCATTTAAAAATACGACAACTTACGAAAACATTTCAGCCACGATGGATCGCTGCCTCTCCCTGTCTGTGGACTTGTAACATGCCGGATGTTGGTAACCGTAGCACGCAAACTGTGTTCGCTTCCACAAAACTAGTGTCACAATAGCAGCAACTCTATTGCCAGATATTCTGGGTTAATTCAGTGCACGGTAACACCCAAAAGATAATAAATTTAGGATCGTCATGTAGTTAATCATTAGGATAGCAATGATTGTATCGATGTTATGCGTCTCATAAAGAAGACCGATTTGAATTTAGCATAGCAAGAACAACCTCGAAAAATTAATAATACACTGTAAACGAATTTATTTTCGCGAATTTCGCGAATCGCCTACAATTCGCGAAAAATAAGTCCCGCGAGCAATTCCGGTAAAATATAAACACATTGGAATCTATATAGTGACCCCACGGCGTTACGAAAATTAGAATCCGCGAATTATTCCAAAGCTGCGGCCTCTTAAACGCCTCGATTTCATGAGTTACTTGAGCGTGCTTCAGCTGGAAGATATAGACGAGCCATTAATGTTATTTTTTTATAACTGTAAGTATTATTGAAAGTGACAAAAAAGTTGCCTACCTGCAAATGTTTCCGCAAATTGGAGGTCGCCTTTCGGTTTGTTGAATTTGTTTTCAGAGACGGGTGTGGAGAGTTTGCACCTCACGATTATATTTTTTACATTGCTGATAATGTGTTTAAAGAATTTTTCGTAACAAGGCCCCGGCAGCCTTTCCTTTTCCATTGTAGATAAGACTGTTGCTGGTTCTCAATGCAAAGCAGCACTGCGCGCCTCGGGACGGTTCCACAGGCCAGGACGAGAGGACAACGCGTGGAGGGTCACGATAGAGGTGTAAAAACAAAGTGCAAGCCAAGCCCTATATAAAAAAAAGCCTTCAAGGAACAACAAATGTAAAAACAAGCTCACTACAGTCTAAAGCCGCGGTTTGTAAGTTTTGGAATCTCGTCCAATCAGGCTGACAAACGGCTTAAAGGGTTAGTAGAGCGAACACTAAATAAAGAAGATTTATACAAAAAGGTACACGAGGATTGGGAGAAGGAAGAGCAGTGTAGCAACAACAGTTGGAAGTAAGGCAGGGTGAGTCGTGTTAATGAGACCTGCTGCTTCATTGCTTCTTCGCCTCGATGTTAGAGTAGTAGCACGACTTACTGTTAGTGGTACCAACATACGAGATAGAGGAGAAGGACGTGAAAAACTCATAAAGAGAATAATTTCATGAACAAAAAAGTCCCCAAACTTGACTGAAATATGTAAGCGAATATGCTAGCGGCGAAAACGCGTAAGGAGAACCTCCCCGTCTCGACCGGAGGATGTCATCGGAGCCAACCAGCTCGACTTTGACCCCCAATGCCCCCGTGTGGGAATGAGAAATAAGAAAGACCCCTAGAAACAGGAGCAACAGGAAGCGAACGAGACGAAGAGTCTGATTCAACTATGACAGGAACGAAAACGGACGCGAATGTACCCCTCATTTATCAAATTATTTCTCAAATTCTTCCTTCAGTCCGTTCTATTCCAGCCTCTTTTTCCCATTCCTCCTTTCCCTCCTTTTGAGCAGGTTGGGATACACTCTCCCCTGTCGCTTTGGCTTTACTATCGTCTCCGTGGCCAGGGGGAAAAGCGCCGCCGCCGTAAAATCTTGCAAAAGTAATTGTAATTGTGCCTGAAATTTAGCAATTACTGACGCTAGAAAGTAATTAAATTTCAATTACAATTCCTTTTAGCCAAAAGTAATTATGATAATTACAAATTACCGGAAGTAATTAAATTACAGTAATTAAATTACTGTAATTGAATTACTACCCAAGTATGCTGTGGAAACATTGAGAGATGCACACATGCGAACTGTGCATTTCTTAAAAGTGGATTCGAGCAAAGGTAAAGACAATATGTATACTTACGGCGGCCATACTTGCCTTTCCCAAGCATGACCACTTTTCCCTCGGTAGCACCATCCAGTAAGCACCAGCAACACGCCCATTAGACGCCGCCGACTCATGGATTGAATGACGACCCGCCTGAGGTCTTGGAAGGAGATCCGGAACACTGCTTTAGGCCAGATGTTGTATCTGGAGGGGGCAGGGACTAAAAGTAAAAATTAACAAATTTATCTGAAGCGCTACATTCCTATAGCATAAACTCTAGGATAGCAGTTTTTTTTTTTTTTTTTAGGTCAGTGATGCATTTTAATTAAACACAAATGGTTGGTTTATATGATGAACCAGCAGCCCCTATTTTCCTTAAGTGTAACGGAGTGTCTGACGTTACGTCCGACGGAACCCGAAATAAAAATTAAAGTTACGCCCAACGTAACTGTCAAGCATTCGAGTTGCGTCCGACGTAACCCAAAGTAAAAATTAAAGTTACCGTATTTACTCGAAAATAGGTCGAACCCTATTTATTGGATCCACCAAGAACAAAAAAAAAATTCAAATATATGTCGACTTTTTTTTATTTTTAAGAACAGGGAAAATTTTGAGCAAAAGAAAGAAAAAAAACTTTATTTACATCACTCTCAGCTAAATCACGGGGCGATGCCAAAAACTTCATCACCGTCAGAACTTCTGGACATGTTATCATCGTCCGAAGCTCCGTCAGCTGGGTAGACATTCTCGCAAATTCGCAGCAATACTTCACTGACACCGTTGTAAAATGACGACAATAAACGAAAAAAGGTGCGAAGCGACGGAAGACAAACTACAAAGACGCAGGCAAAGCCGCCGTGTCGCCATGAGCAACACGCGAGCCGAGCCGCCTCAAGCAACTAACAAAAAGAACATCTTTTCTTTTTTTTTTCCTTTTTTTTTTGTGCGCGTTTGCGAGGATGGAGGGTAAAGTGCATGGCGCATCGCGTTCCTCTCCTTACCCGTTGCCCAGCAAGGGGAACGCTAGAGGCGCGATGTCGAAATCCGACGCCCGAGGGGTGCACGCGATATCGGCACCGGCCACCGCGGGCGACGAGCCATTTCGGCAACCAAAAGCTTTTTGAAACAAGAAGCGGCGCGGCTCTACGGCAACGCCGGCTCGGTGACTCGATAGCTTCATGCCTCCGGTAGGGTCGCAAAATTTGGTCGCGAATATAGGTGTCGAAATTCCTTAATCACAATTTCCGAAAAAAAAAAAAAGGGTCGACTTATATTCGAATAAACACGGCTGTCAGCCGCGCGACGAGGCACACATTATGAAAGCGATTGGTGCGAGCGACCAAGGCGATGAGCGACGTTTTCTAGAAGCCCAAGAACCGAGCGGCGCAAGCAGCGAGAGTGAGAAATCTTCGGCGCTCGGCGCCAGCTCTAGTAGCTTCTCGCCGTCGCTCGTCTCGTTGATCGCTATATTGCTAACATGCCGTTCAGAAAGGCGCTCTAAGTGCTTACCATCGCATTGGGACCAGCCTCGCATCCAACCGTAACCAGTCTTGACTTTTTTTTTTTTTAGCCGCCCAGGTAGAAGTTAACATCGTATATACACCGTTTTCAAGCATGGCTCCTCGTTCATTGCTCGACTTACATTTTCGGCAAATGACCGCAATGAAGCACAATTATTCTAGTTCAAAATTGTCACGAACACTTGGCACGCATGCTTATACTGTAGCGCACCTAACGTAATTTAAAAGTAGAACGAAAACGGGACGAGATGCGCTTACCGCTTCACGGATCCTAGGCCTTCGGACCCCAGGCCTAACGGCCGTACTTGGAAGTCGCCTGCGGTCCGGCGATCGGACGAGTCGAGCCGGCCTGACGCAGGCTGACCACGCCTGGTTGAACTATGAGAGGCGCCGTCCAGTTGAGAGCCAGAGACGCAGTAGAAACGGACCGCAAAACATCTGTCCCGTAACCGTAAACGAGCCAACGACCCCCCACACCGCTCTATCTTCGCCATCTCCGCGACGACCGGAAGTGGAAGCCGCGAAGTTAGAAAAGCCGCGACAGCGGAAGCCACTGGGTGGAAGCTTTAAGTTTCGGTTTCGCTTTTCTCCAACGCAGGCTACGGTCGCTACGGTTTCGGGCTGGTGGGTTTGTCGGGTTTGTGGCTGGTTGCGACGACGCGAGGGGCCACGAAAAGACGCCAAGTTGGCCGAGTACGAGTCACGGCCCACGATACGAGCAACGGGCCGTTTGCCGCTGTCGACCGGCGATGCGGTATCCGCGGCTTGGTGTCACGATCGGTTTGTTGCCGTGCACGTTGACTCAAAGCTCAAAGTTATGCAGTTCCGTTGCGGCACCAGCCGCACCACGTTTTCCGGTGCATCGCACGTGGAGGCCTTTCGACGCATTCAGTGAACGTAAAGATCGTGCCCGCTGTCTTCGGTGCTGTGGAAGAAGTTGGGAGACGGAAGGCGTTTAGGACTCCAGGCCGGGCCGCCGGTTCACTCCGAACGAGAGGCGACGTGTGTGTGCACGCTTTGAGGAAGCCTCCGCGTTTCGCCGTGCTAGACCTCGCCGATCGCGACCGGCCCAACCGGACCCCGAGTCCGAGAGGCTCTTGCGGAGTCAGGAACTGCACCGAGGTAGGAGCTGCTCGTTCTGCGCTACCATGCAGTGCTCTACAGTGCTCGGAGCTCTCGGTGTCATTCGTGCTTGCACTGAAGCCTTTGTGACCCCTTCGGACGCGCAAGTCGTACTTCGCAAAGGTTTGGACGGGGCCGCCCTCACCGAGCAGCTCCGCTATATTCCGCTTACTTATGATCGCAATAAAAGCTTGCGTTCTCGGGAAAAAAATTGCGGGACCGCTCTCCGCGCCGCCGACGAGGTTGGCCGCCGCCATGTTCTCAGCTGTTCACTCGCTCCCGCAGCGAGCGCCTTCCGATAATCCTCCCCGTTCCAAAATGCGATGCGCTTTGCGCATTATGCCGTTTACATGACCGCATATTGAATGCGGCAACTGGATTCAATGCGACTAAGTCGCATTCGTGTAAACGTGGCTTATGTTCTTTTTCGACATGTATGGTGTATGTAACGATAGCGGTGGCGAACGATGGACGTTTTCGTTGGAAGATGGCGGTCGTCTTTCTGTATGTATGATTTGGTTATACCGGTGGTCCTGTGGTATAAGCGTTTTGTTGGAAAGACGGCAGTCACCTACGTCATCGGACGCAAAATCATACCAGCCACACCAAATCATATCGGCAAGCAAAGTGGCTGCCAGTATAGACAGACCCGGAGCCATAGCGGTGCCGGTATCTCCAGTTATGCAGAACGCCAAACCAAACTAGCTGCATACATAACACAAAGACATTATTGTGGTTTCATACCAGAACTGTACAAGCAGCAGGTTTGTTTCTTGTACGTTTTTCCAATAGGGTGAGCCGCAACGAAATAATTTTTCTCGCTCCGGAGCGGAACCGATATGATTTCCACGTGGTTTTCGGTTTATACGCGAACTCAGGTTGCGTGAAAAGTGCTTGGCGAAAAACACAGTAACCTGAAAAGTAAACCAAAAAATAAAAGAAAAAATATTTTCTAGCAATCCGCGAAGTTGAATTGGACCAAAATAATTTTCTTTTTTTTTTTTTTTTGTTCTTGGGCAAAACTGGTCAATTCTTTTTGCTGTGTTTTGCTCATGTGGGAAGTCAAAAAGCGCAAGAAGCACAAAGCTCTGTAACGTTCCATTATCAGGCTTTTCACATAACGCTCGTCTTCATAATTTATAAAGTTCGTCTCGAAAACCCAAACGAAATGAATACGGTAACTATAAATTTTACTGGATTTCTGCTCTTATGTATTTCTTTAATTAATGACCACATTCGTCCCAACCTTTTGTCGGGGACCGGAAGTGACTTATCAAAGAAAATAAAACACCAGGACATCCCCAATTTGTACGTCAGCAAAAGTGACCAATTATTGAGCCTGTTTGGTAGCAAAACGGCGAGTTGGGCTAGTTCGCTTTTCATCTCGGACTAAGTGCAAAAAAAAATGACAAAAAGAGATAAGGACACCACGCCTGTTCTCTATACCACTCTTTGTTCTTGTTTCTTCTTCTTTTTTGACATTCAGGTTAAACCTGTTTGGTGTCTCTTGTCTTCATTTTTTTAAAGCTGTGTGCAATTTAATTACGCCTTGATTTCATTGTACAACTGATCGGACATTAAAAGCGCTACAAAGGCCGATGGATATTTTAGAACCTGCACTAGTTGCCATACTAGGGCGCATCTAATCTCCTTTCAAAATAACTCAGCGGATTTTATAATCTGTCTGAAATTAAAGCCTAGCAAGGGAAGAGGAGGGGGGGGGGGGGCCATTTAACAGTTACAGCTACAGAAAACAGAAAAACAGCTTCGATCTCTGGTAGCAGAGACTGCAAAGACCAAAACGTTTTCTCCTCAGAAACACAAACATCAAGGCGCACCGCTCCTCTGAGCATTGCTAGACAAGGAGCCGCGGCTTTTAATTAAGGGACGCTAACGTGTTACAGTTTTGGGAAGAGAGAAGGGAACGCCATCCAGAACTCTACCCATTGGCGCAAGTAGCCCTTGGAGTGCCTGCGACCCAGGTCAGCATGGAGCGAGCCTTTTCGGCACTGAAGTTCATTCTATCGTCTCAAAAGTGTCGTCTTTCCCCGGATATGCATTCTTCGCTCAGCTGCCTGACATTGAACTGCGCTTTCACCCACATCCCATGGTGCCGCAGCACTAGCTCGTTCGTTCCACACAGTAATGTGAACCTTTGCTTTCTCTATGTATCACTTTTATAAAATATGCATAGTTTATATTTTGCTGTAGTCATTTGTTTTCGTAGCATATGAATACGAACCGGTTCAAACCGGTTTGAACCTTTATTATTTCACTCCGGAGTTGAACCGGAGCTGAACAGTTTTCCCTGAACTGGAACGAAAACCGGAACAAAAAACATTTCGGCTCGACACCCTGGTTTTAATGTAGTCGACGATCGATAGCACTATCGATAGCTTTTCACTATAGACAGTTATATTTGGCTTCCACTATCGATAGTATCGATACCACTGTCAATAATTTGCATCACTAGTGTATGTGTTCGTTGGTGCGCGCATGACCCTTAACGTGCATCTGCGTGTTCGCGTGTATGCATGTACGTCCGCATGCACGCGTCTGTGAGCGTGTGTGTCCACGCGTGACCATGCGTGTCTGTGCACGGATGCGCGTGTGTGTACCTTCGTTGTGTTCAGCTGTCGTAGATAAAGACACTGCATCCTGGGAAAAATGCGCCAAGCTCTCCTCAATGTCGCTATTTCGGTTCATGGAATGAGCAGTTTTTCATTGACCTCAACATTCTTGGTGATCCGATTTAAATTCGCTGGTGCCGGGCAGCTTTGTAGAGACGTTTCAATGCCTTCAAGCGGTGGTTCGAGACATTCAAAAATAATCTGTATTGAAAGACATAAAAAGAGCAATATAATTTTGAGATATCTGCGGAGATAAGCCTTACTGAAAACGTGATTGCATACATAGTGCCAAAGACGCTTATCTTGGCGATGAGAGCTTTCAAGACGATGATGCTCAAAAGCGAACTTGGACTCCATCAGAACGACCCTTTCCAAGCTTCGCAGGTTTTAACGGACCCCGATGGCGATTGTTAAAGCAAAGAGAAACCAGTCAATCAGCTCGCGTGGTTTAGTTTTTTTGTATGTTAGTATTTGATTGTGTCCGACTATCTGCAAAGGAAGGCAAGGGCGCTATATTTCCCAGAATCCAGTGAGTTTAGTGTTAGATTATGAGAGAAAGATTAAAATCGCTGTGCTGCTGTCTTCCGAAAAGAATATTATAACGGGAACATACTGTAAAAAACAACTAAGCCTAACGAATTCACGCAATGTAAAGGCTCGATCAACTTGGGTTGACTTTCATGCGAAAACAGCCACCATTCTTTTAGGATAACACAATAGTATTACGTCTAAAGAAGCTTGACACTCGCTGAAAACACTTTCTTTGTATTCATAATTTTGCGTCATGCTGATGCAGATTATAATGAAAAAATCATCAAAAATATACATGAAAGGGAGCAACGTCCGTCTGGCAGAGCGTAAAGAATCCTCGGAAGGTACAACGCAACAATAACTGTTTACACTGCACCTGGATGTGAACAAAGAAGATGATAAAAAAAGTAGAAAACAAAGACGACGAGAAGAAAAAACTCTACAGGACGAAGCTGTGCTTGGAACTGAAGCTTTATTAGTAAAAAAGATAAAGGAAAGCACATATGCAAAACAAATAACAGACACCAAAAATCAGCACCTACTCATCTATCAAGCACGACAGTACCATAAGCGCTGAGTGTCCTCAAAAACCACCTTTCATAATCGCTTGCAGAGATCCCACTAATGAAAATAAAATATGCTTTTATAAGTTCTTGTTGGTTTTTCGCTGCGTCTGGCCAAGACATAAACTTTACGGAAAGCCGGCACGCACTCGCATCTCCAAGGTGTCATAAAAAAAATTACAGGTTTTTTTTTTTGTTTTTTTTTTTACCACAAAAATATCTAGGAATCGCCGAACGCTCATTCTCCGCCCAAAGGTAGCGCTAGAGGCCACAACCAGATGTCAAAGTTTCAGCCCCACACGGTACCTTATTCAAAATTTACTAATTATTTTCTGAAAATTTCAATGGAAAAATGGAGTCCATTTTTGCCCGTTTTTGGTTTCTAGTGCCATTGAGCCCATGCATGTATTCAAAAACTCCGTCGGGCGCCATTTTCCCATTGAAATTTTCAGAAAATCGGTTATAACTTTTCAATAAGGCGTCCGTTCGGGCTGAAACTTTCGCATCTGGTTGTTACCTCTAGGGCTACTTTTGGGCGCAGAATGAGCGTTGGACGATGCCTAGTTTATTTTTGTGGTAAAAAAAAAAAAGTTTAATTTTTTTTGTACACTCTGTACTGCAATGTGTTGCTTAATATGCCCCAAAAGTGGCCCCCAGTGAATAGGAATGCTCTCTAAGCATGTCACTGAGACACCTCCCCGTCTGCCCCAATTAACACATATTAGACGATATGGGGATTTCGTAAAACAAACGGGCGAAACACATGTCACACACCGTTCTCAGTCCGCTGTAGTGCGGATGCCTTTTTGGCGACTAGACCCGTCACCAACCCTAGAACACAATTGCCTCAATTTTTGATGCACCGAGAACACTACTGATATGCCGTACCTTCCTCCTACTTCCTTCAGGTTATCAGAGACCCGATATAGGTACAGAACGATTACCATGCGTTTTCTGTCAATTTTCCCTTTAGCCTTCTTCACACCTTTGGCCTTCTTCAAAAGGGAACTTGCTACCTTCGTCAACATCATTAGCCTCCCTCCCTGCTCCCGGAAACTGTCATTCGACATGCGAAAACACAACTTCTTAAAGGGATTGTCCGGTCGAAACCGGAAATACTTAAGTTCTTACGCTCGTTACGTTGAGGGAGCCTTCATATAGACAAATGTCATTTTTATTTTGATATATGATCTCCCGTTATTAATTAAACCTTTCATGATCCTATGTACGAAACTGCTCCCCGAATTTCGCCAGTGTCAATGGCTGACATCCGTAGGTGCTGCGTGACGTCACCACACGCAAAGATTTGTCGGATGGTCAGGAAAACAAGCGTTGGTCGATGGATGTCTTGTATTTTGTTTCGAATTATATAGTCTCCTAGGCAGTACCCTACTGAAATACGGTTCTTTTAATGCAGTTCCCAAGCACGTGGAAAAAAGTCATGCCTTTTAGCAGGATATTACTCGCAGACAGTCATAAGCGTCGAGCAAACGTATGCCGTTTCGCGCAAAGACAACTGCGACGGACGCCGATCGAATTAGGGGCGCTTGCAAAGCAAAGGATGCACATTGCGCCTCTGAAGCGGCACTTAGGTATACGAAGCGTCATCTGAGTACACAATTCGGCAGATCCACTGGATCGGTGATGAGGCTGCGGGTCATTCCCTCAGAGGCGACGTCCATGGGTCGAAGGCAAACGGCGAACCGTTCAAATGCATGTCGTCACTTGACTTGGACGAGTTCGGTAAATCGTAGCTACGCTCCATTTTCACACGCGGGTCAAAGAGATAGCGGGCTGCACGCGTGTTGAATACAACTTCTGGTATCATTTCGAGATGGCCACGCTGTTGGTTTCGGTTTCGCTGCATAATCAAGGTCGGTTCGATTCGGCCAGGAAGTTCTGAACTTTTGTCGGTTAGAAGTCAAGAAGGTAGCGGCAAATGCCCCTCAAAGGGAATCTTTGCATTTCGACGATAGGTTCGCGGCATCAGGATCATTTTGCGTCGGGGGAGTCACTGGCGGCAGCGCGCGGTTGGTATACCGGTCACCTCGAAGACGAAGGCCTGCCGATAGCGTCTTGGCCAAGACAATTATCGACCGTAACTTTCGCGTCAAGTTGAAGCGAGCATCGGCAAAAAAAAATGCCGATTCTCGGTGTTTTTCCCAGGCCCGTTAGTGGGCGTCCACAGATACCAGCGGACGAAGCATGCAGTATTATGCTCAGCTACGGCGACATGCGAGTGCAAACGCACTAAATCCCAGACCTCTGCAAAATGTATCGGAGTCTTCAATATGCATCCAAGAGCAACTGAAGGCGGAGACCATCAAAAAGGCAATACCTTTCCCGTGTCTGTAAGTAAGAATATCAACACTGTGGATCCCCGCATAGCATCAAAATGAAACAATTTACGTGAGCCACCATTTTAACACTCACCACAGGGAGTCAAATCTACTCGAGCAGGTGCCTAAAACGCTTTTAGAATATCATACTGAAGCAAATTCCTACCCTCGGTTATGATCTCAATTCCGCGTCCACCGCGGGTACGTTATTATCATAAATGAAAGGAAATGCAACCTCCGTATCACCGTTATCGTTAAGCATCGCAGACATTTGAGCAATCGCTGCGAAAAATGACACAGCGAGCAGAGACGGACGAGGAGTTCTGCTATCGCCGTCTGCTCTTCTCGTCTGCTTCTGCACGGACTCTGAACCGAGTCCGGAGCCGGTGCAAGATTTTGAGGAACTGCGTCTGAACTCGTTCAGAACTGGGATGAATCCAACGCGCCAGTGCAGCGGTCGTGCAACTTCTGGTTGAATCGAATGCACCAGTTCCTGCACTGCCAAACTAGTTCAGCCAGTTCAGGCGAATCGAACAGACCTAAATTGACTCATCCGATTTGGGCGAGGAGTGGGTGGACGTGGTTTAATATCGTTGGCACAGCATCACACCCAGCTTACAAGCCTTCTGTCCGCTGAGAGCTCAGCTCGTAGCTTTCTTCTGTGAGATGATTGCTGCATAAGCAGGATCTCGGATCTAGACGGGAACCCAGTCCCTATGCACGACGGCGATCGACTTTGCTCGTCACTGCACGTCTCGTGGAAAAGTGTGGAACGTCATGTCTTGGCTAGCATGTGCCGCCCGGTGGTTGTTGCACCCAACCGCGCAACAAAAATCTCACCCAACCACGAAACCAGTCGCGCACAATAACAAAAACGAAGCACGCTGATGCGTTCACTCGCAGGCAAACAACGAGACAAAAATGCTCGCTTTCTGTTTTGTGACGTCAGAGCTTCAATGTTGCGAACGAAACCAGCGTTTACGCTGGAATGCGATTGGAGCAGTATAAATTCAATTACTCACGCAGAGGGGCATATAAAATTCGCATATTGCACGTACGATGCTTCTCGAGGCAATAACAATGATATTCAATTGTTTTGTCGAATACAAAATTTGACCCGACAATCCCTTTAAGAGCCGAAGAAAGACACCCGACAGCAATCCGTCCTTTCACAACTTTGGAATGTGAAGACCGTTAGTCCAGAATTGAGCAACTGGAACGACAGTGTAGTTGCTCTCTTACCTTATTAAAAATGGAAACAGGTTGACGGGTGGTGTCATTTTAATACTTGTCATCACATCAGGTCACGGTTCAAAGTAGTCAAATCAAATCTAAAGATGTCACTGGAAAAACTGTAAGTTTATAAAATGCATGGAGCACGAGGTCTATTCTGTTTAAAATGTTATAAGCCCGCCCCCCCCCCCCCCCCCCGGCCCCTCCCTCTTCCGTCTTACGTCGGCCCTCGACCTATCCGGTGTGGGCCATCTGGGCCCCACCCTCTAAAGAGTTTGGTACCACTGGTATAGTGGCTCAAGGAAAATTGCTTTCATTAAAATTATCTTTAGTTTCCTCTCATTCTTGAGGCTTTCCATATGTTATCCTTCAAAATCTTCTACCACTGTTTAGAAAAGAATATAAAAAAGAATAATGGCCTCCCTGCAGCCGGGATAAAATTTCCGCAGCCTGTGACGCAAATATTTTATTAATATCTCTCATAGACAGTGCGAAATTCAATTGTTCTGATTAGCTCGCTGTCACGGACTTGCGAACAATGCGTGTGACAGGCCTTGTCATTTTCTACAAAAAGAAATCGATAAAAAATGCTTTCTTTACTCCGGTGAAGCACTATATAAACCCACTCCGAAATCTGTAACTACATCATCGACATCTACCGTATAAGATGAAGGCGACCTTTGCAGCCGTTTGCTTCCTAGCTACAGTGGTGTGCACCATTGCGGTGCTGCCTGGTAAGTCTGTTACTGAAGTCGTTGCATTTTTACGTCTCTACAGCTCTAAGAGATTTTGCTCAGGCTCGCAATCTGCATCACAATTGTCGAGCTCTTACACCGAGCTCTATTGCTTTGTACCGAATCAACGTAAACCAACGATAAAATTTCGTATACCTGAGCCGCCAGATTTAGTTGCTTGGTCTTTCTGTGAGAAGCGGATTTTTACATGCAACGTGGCTTGGTCTATAATTAGGTTTATAATGCATACTCGAGGATGCTAACTGCCATCGGTCCCAGTAACTGCTTCACTAGTTTGAAACATATGAAACACTGTTTATTTTATCATGAGGAAGAATGTAACCAATGCAAAAAACTGCTTTTATGCAGACTGACAACCCCTCGGTACCCCCAGAAGGCGAGACCAAAAAGGAATCACAAAAAGTTAATAATATTATATGTTAATAGCTGTGATTTTTGTTGATTTTATTTTGGGGGGGGGGGGGGCGGGGGGGGGGGGGGGCGGGGGCGGAAGGTAGTGGGGGCGTTTTATTTTTTTTTTTTCAATGCCACCTCATTTTCCAAATGGTGTTCTCGTGAGCGCATTTAATGAAGAGATTTTACAGAATATAAAACTTGCAGTATTTTTTTTTATAAATGGTTCTATTAAAGGAAATTCAATCAGCGCTTTGTGATAACATGGTAAAACACTCGTAAATGGTATTAGAAGTATTAGAATTTACGTAAAGGCAACGATCCGAAAACAACAGAAACTGTTTGCCGGTCGAAAGTAGAGTGTTTTTCCCTATTCGCAGACAAATTCATTTCCCCGTGCTCGACATAACCTATCAGGGCGGAGTTGATCTCAGGTCGAAACCATTTTTCGTTGGTGCGCCTTTCTTAAATTGTTATATATAATGATTTTATTCATATTCAATATATCACCGAATTTCCGTGCAGAGAAAATCTGCAGAGCACCACATCCTGAGCCAGTCTGCGCCCCTGATGCCCCGATTAAATCAATATTCTACTTTAACGACCGCACCCACCAATGTGAGAAATACACTGGATGTGGAGGGGGTCTCAATGACTTTGAGTCCCTACGTTCCTGCAAGGATGCCTGTCCTTACGGTAAGTTTTGCGCATATTCTTTTATTTTCTTCCATTTAACACGGGCCGCAGTCCACGCTGTTGTTTTCCTACGGAGGTTTGTGACGTGTCACGTATTAAACAAGTATTACGCTTACCTGTATCTTACAACTGCCACTACACAGTCTGTTTTAAAGAGGCACTATTGTATCAGATAACTAAGCGCAGTCTTGAAAATTAGAATTGCTGTATTAGGCTGTACATTTCTTGCTATATCAGTATAGCACTACATCATGAGCCTCCTTGGACACCCTGCAAAATGGCTGCGCGTCTACTTCCCCTTAAAGCATTCAAAGAGCCAATCATTGCGATGTAGGAAATCAGGTCAGCGAATGATGAGGCGGAACATCTGTTCAGACCTAAAAATGAAGTCTCTGCTGTGGCATTACGCAACGCATTGCGTCCTGCTTGCATTGCGTAATGCCACAGCTGAGACTTAATTTTTAGGTATAGACAGAGGTTCCGCCTCATCATTCGCTGAGCTGATTTTGTAGATCGCAGAGATTGGCTCTTCGAGTGTTGTGCGGGTAAGTGGACGTTAAGGCATTTCTTAGAGTGCATAGGGGTGTAACAATCTTATATTATGAGAGGAGAATGCGAAAATCACAATCGTTAGAATGTTAAATATTTGAGCATATCATTAAAAATATTATTTTGTTTGGCATATGAAATAACGATTTTACCCTTGCTCACCGTGAATATTGTTTGCCTAACGTCAAAGCTCTTCTTGCTACTACTCGTTAAGTGCACGTAATGATAAATATGGCCAAATCGGACTTTGGTACCAAGATGTGCTTTCGGCAGGCTATAGGAAGGTTCTAATGACTAGCAACTCCTACTCGCATCTTAAAAAGACAGATGGTAATATTATTTCAAGGGTTGCTTTCATCGGCCCCCAAAACAATTATGTTTAATTTACGTTCCTTTAGTACAAATCAAGGAATAAAAAGAAAAAGAAAAACAGACGTGGTTTGACGCTGAATGACATTTGTATTCTCGCGCAGGTAAAAACAAGCCAAAGTCACCGAAGAACTCAAAGTCTGCTCGCCAATGATTCGGTAACTCTCACCAACCAATGTTGCGAGATAAACAAAACCCTATCCGTCATTCGAGCAGCCTCCTATTCGTTTATTGTGCATTGCATCATGATATCTAACGCTCTTGTAGTGAATGTGTGCTGCGTGATTTTCACCAGCATTTTCTCCTCTGTAAGCCGCCTGTTTGTATCCTAAAAAAATACTTGTGTGAGGAATTGCTCGACTAAATTATTTTCTTTTCAATTACATATATGTTCTTGGTTGTATTAGACCAAATGACTGTATTATATATATATAACACAGGTATATATTTACGTGTGTGTTTTATTGTGTCCCAAACAGCTGCTAAGGCTTTAGGAGGGTTACACTTGCAGGAAGTTGCAGTCTATCGGATCAAAAATAATTTACTCTGCGATGTGCGACTCAGTATTACACTTTTCTTTAAACATGCAAGGGTAGTGAAAAAAGTGCAGGTCAGGTTTAAAACACTTTTCATAGCTGGTCTAGATTCGAGGGTAAAGGGTAAAAGAAACCGTAGACCGATTTTGTCGCTGGAAAACATGAAGTGAGATTTTACTCCTAAAGACGGGAGAAACAGTAGCAGCGTTGAGCAGTTTATATTTAGAAAGAACATGTCGCAAAGAGACGAAATAACAAGTGTCCCCCATTGACGTACGTATTCATAAAAAACTCTAGGTCCAATGTTGCTGTCATAGCTAATTCTTACAATTCGTCGCTGTACGCACTCTAGCCTTACCATCTGAATGAGTCCCAGGGTATTCCACACAGTACAGGAGAACTTCAACCTTGATAAAACTAACGACCGAAGTAGGTGCAGTATGCAGATGAAACTGCGGAAACTACGGGTAATACGTGCAATTACTCCTAGGTTGTGTAAGTAATAATTTATAATTTTTGAAACATGGCAATAAAAATTGTGCTGTGAGTCAATCAAAACACAAATGTCGCCTACCACAGAACATCTTCGATCTTTGAGCCGTGTAATTTTAAGGAATGAACAATAGCATATTCCTTAAGGGAGAAAGATACAGCCTTAGCTTTGGAAGGGGTTTAAAAGGAGCAAGCTTGTACAACACCACAGCCGAATCGCATCGACATCGTTGTGGAACAGGTCACAGTCAGCAGGCTTCCGGATACTACGATAAAGATTGACGTCATCAGGGAACTGTAGAGTTACTGAATTACTGACACAAGCTACAGGACTGTTTATAAAAATGTTAAAAAGCAAATACCCAAGGATCTGCCCTCGTGGTACTCCGTAAAATATAAAATAACGATATGATTTGCATCCTAAGTTCAAAACGTCTAAACCGCAGTGATTTTATATAATATTTCTTAAAAAAACCGAACCCCTACGTTATATTTAATATGAAGCAAAATGTTCCCTAGGGGCTTCAAACTTTTACGCTAGTAAAGCTTGTATATTTAATTCATCACCCGTGAAGCACGACAAAATTTGGCTGCAGAAACCACAATTGTTGGTTGTTCATGAATTGCGAAAGCTGTCGTTATGAGACTCGAGACGCAGCTCACTGTGAATACGACGACGTGAATTTTGAGTAAACACTTTAATATATTAATGGGCCAAGGCGCAATCATTAACGTCAATACGACTGCAGCGCTCCACTTGGACATTCAGTGATTGTTTCGTATCTGTCTAATCGTTTATTTTTCTGTGTCTGTGTAATCGTTTAATGTTCAAGTTGTTTCCCCCCCATTGTTGCAGCTTCGTGTGTGCTTCTTATGCTGTTTATGCGTAATCGTTTAATGCTCAAGCTGTTCGACCGTCATCCTTGTTCATGTACGAACTAGCTCAACTGAAACCGATAATTACTTCCTTGCTTGGGCACAAATGTGAATGTGTGCGTGCTGCCGATGCGTTCCGCGGGTTTATATTCATGATGGAAGACGTCGATGATGGCGTCCAAGAGGACGACGTCTCTGACGACTTCTAGGATGACCTCTAGCGTGCTCTCAAGGTCGACCTTAAGGACGACCTCTAGGACGACCTCTAGGACGACGTCTAGGGCGATGTTGTACAGCATTAAGTCAAAGACGACGTCTAGAAGGAGCTTTAGGCCAATTTTAAGAACAACGTCTAGAACAATGTTCTAGAGCATAAAGTCAAAGACGACGTCTAGAACGACCTTTAGGACGATCTCAAGAACGACGTCTAGGACGACTTTCCCACGACCTCAAGAACGAAGTTTAGGGATACGTAGGACGATGTCCGAAATTCGCGCGGAGTCTCCGCATGCAGATGTCGTGTGTATGCGGACTCCCTGCGTGTGCGCAGGCACCTCACCTTCGCGCGCCGCCTCCGAATTCTCGTGCTGCGCATACCCGCGGCGCATTCGAGGCCAGATTACGTATCGCGAAAAACGGGTGAAGCAGCTGAAGAATGCTATCGCATTAAAAAAACAAACCTCGGCGAGCGTATGATTTCACACACGGTACATTCCCAGTACAAAAAACATTTCAATTGGCACTGAGGTCGACGGGCTTATGTTATACCAAGTTCAATAACGCTAATTGCTTCAGCAAAGTAATTTTACCCGCATATGCTATACTTTGAATTACTGCTTTTTATACTTTTAAACTAGTCCCTGCAAACTTGCACGCCTGCATTATTGGCCCTTTAAAGGTGTAAGGTGTTGTATCTAACAAACATGCCCTCTAGCAAGCACGTTCGTTATAGCTGCACCTTTTGAATAGTTGTACTCTCGGATTGTTCGCATTGTGCACAGTCTGTTTTGGCAAATATTGCAACATAATTTATGTTGAAGTCGGCGCTCTTATACATTGCACACGCGCTCAGGTGAAACCAACGCGCTTAATCCTCTGTCTAATTTCAGGGAATCCGAAAGCGCGCCATCGCTGACTCAGGAGAACGTCTTTGATATGGCGGCCGGAACACCCGACAAGCCGTTGAAACCTAATAAAATAGAGCATTAAACGAACACCATTTCAGTCTCTGTACTTTGCTTTCATTTTTTATTGAAGGCGGTCTCGTGATTACAGGCATTGAATTTATACCTCGCTCTTTCTGTTGTGTTTTGGAAGCGCTTAATAAAATTTGTTGATTTATCCCAAAATAATAGCGTCTGTCAGATTTCACATTCTTTTCTTTGAAAAAAAGCTTCGAGCAAAATAGATCAAATATATTTCTCCTGGAAACGTAATGAGATGTTGGGAACATTTTCGAAACATCGCTTTAATTCTCGTGAGGGATGCCTTCTTTGAAGAGCTGATACACAGGCTATGTCATTCTGAAAGAATGTGAGAATATACACGGCACCGAGCATATTTTTATTCCTCGCTTTACTGATATGCGGAGGGTCGAACCGGAACCAAATCGAAAACCGGAACCGAACAGCATAACCGGAATTCTGCCAGCGGGTCCGCAGCCCAGTCAAGTTGGTGTATATAAACACTCTCTTCGCCCAACGGCATCTATCCATAAGTCGAAGGCGTCCGTCATACGCAATCTTGCTTGAAGCCTCCCGAGCCTCAAAAGAGGACCAGCCTAGGTCACGCTGCACCGCCTCGTTGGCGGCCGCTCCATGGCAGCCCAGTGCCTGGCGTCCTACGTCTCTCTGCCTACGCTCCATATTGGCACGGACATCTCCTGGGACACACACCACTGCATTTGCAAATGTTAGTCCGGGTACCATTACTGCTCTGCACAATTCCCGCGAGACGATGAACCTGTTGCAACTCCAGAGGCTTCGCGTAAAGAGAATGCTGGCTCCTCGTAGGGCTCCTTGGCGGAGATGGGTGTGATGGCCTTGCAGGTAGTCTGTGTCGTTCAACATTGTGATGCCCAAGTACTTGTAAAAATTAAGAATTGGTACATCGGACCCTCCGAGACGAAGGCTATCGAGAGTTGTCTCGAGGGAGCCCGAAAACACCACCGCCGCTGACTTGCTGGTATTAAATTTTAGCCCAAGTCCCATAGCCTGCTTGGAGCTAATGTCAAGAAGTTTTTGCATTTCAAACACTGATCCTGCGGTCAGTACCACATCGTCCGCGTACGTCCATCCCGGTAGAACCCAGTCAACTCGATCCCCATGCTCCAAATGTGCTAGTGAAAAGCCCAGTCCTGATTTTATAAGTTGCTTCTCTATGGTGGATACATATAACATATACAATAGGGGAGAATTCGGGAAACCTTGGCGTAAGCCCCTCGTCACCAGCACCTCCTCAGAGTGAGCATCAGCAAAGTGGGTCACAACCGTTTTGCCATGGTATAGGCGGGAGGTGAGTGTTGTCCACTCCGGCGACATGTCAAGCTGTTGTAGGCTAACAATAAGCTGGGCATGGGAAACACTATCATTGGCCTTTGCGATGTCAAGAAAACAACATATTAGGCTCCTCTCTTCTTTCCGTGCAACCTTAATACATTGTGTTACGGTAAAAAGGTGGTCCTTCATTGGGCATCCCCGTCTGAAGCCTCCTTGGACTCCTGTCAGTATACCCTCCTCCTCTGCCCGTTCGGTCATGCGCTTTTTCATGATGTGGGCGAATACCCTATACACTGCGCTTGTCACAGTTAGGGGTCTGTACTGTCGAAGGTACTGGTAGTCACATCCTTTTTTAGGAATCAGGACAACCCTGCCGCATCTCCAGTCTCGAGGAATCTCTTCTTTCCCAGGTGCAATATCATTTAAAATTTCTGAAAGTTGGTCCCTGGAATCCTTGCCCAGTGCTTTGAGCACACTTGCCGGAATGTTATCTAATCCCTGGGCGGTGTTGTTGTTAATATGCGCTAGTGCGTGTATAGTGACACCCTACCAATTGTTACATTATTGCAATCCGGTGCACAGTCTGCGCCTTGCTTGGGGCAGAGATTTTGTAGTGGTGTCTCTCCTGGAGGCGAGAAAATTTCAACGAGATGATCTGTAAGGCATTGCCCAAGTCTCTCTGTGGGCGGCCTTGTGTATTCGTCCAGGATTGCTAGGCACTGGTCTCTTCCATTGAGTGTTCCGATATATCGCCAGAACATTCTGGGTGCGTCTCGACCACTTGAACTGATGTCTCTCATTGTAGCTACATCACCCTTGGCCATTTTGTCCTGCGCAAGCTCTTTTACGGCCTGCTTCTGCAACTTGTACTTTTGCCACCTTATTACAGCTGCGTCTGCCGGGCCGCCATGGAGAACCATGCCGTGCTCCCTGTTTAGCTCCTGTCTTAGTCGGATGGCGGCTTGAACTTCCGCGTCCCACCAACGCTTTCGCAGTCGTCGCCCACCTCGGTCCTTTGTAGAATGTTGTCGGATGAGGCGCTTTAATTCTGCCACATATTCCGCGTATCCAGCCGCGCTTCTTCTCTTGGTGCTGTTTTCAAACTCCTTCACCAGTTTCTCCATTGCCGTTGAAGATAGCCGGGAGCGGCCTATCGGAGAGGGCTTTTCTCTTATTATTTTTGGTGTAGTTTTGGAGAATTCTAACCGTATCCGGTTATGGTCACTCCCAATACTGTGTTCACCAGCTTCATCAGTGTGTGCGTGAACCAGATAACGGGCCAGATTCTGTGAGACTAAGGCGTAATCAATGCACGTTTTGCTCTCCCGGGCATTCTATGTATATTGACTTTCACATGAGGCCCTGAAATTTAGTATCTCCAAGGCGTTATCTTCGGCCATCCGCAGCATCGCTCGCCCATTTTCGTCCTCCCATCCGTCCTGTTCATGCAGGGGTCCATTAAAATCCCCCATGATGAGAATGTCTTTTGTAGCAGCCAAGTCCTTGACTTCGGTTTTTACACAACTCAGTAAACTTTGGTTCTCTTCTCTGCGCGCAGCTCCCACCGACGCGTATGCTATACAGACGGCAACGGGAATCCCGATTATCTCTCCCGTTTCCCAAATATGGTCTCAACAGTCTCGTGGCTCCTTGCACCATACTGACGTACTGCGCCACACCACGCCAACTCCTCCACCTCGACGCTGTCCCTCCACACGATTGCGTCCAGCCCAACACCAATTTGCATCGATTGGAGCTTCTTCAATATCATATAGGTGCGTCTCTGCCACTCCAAAAAGCGTCATTCCTTCCGCCTCCAACTCCCTATATAGCTCTTCCCATTTGTCTTCCCGTCTCGCTCCGTAGAGGTTGAGAAATCCTACCACATATGTCAGTCGTCTGCTGCGTCTACGCCATCTCCGTCTTTTTTTTTTTTTTCCACACCAACTTTTGTTCCTCACCCTCTTATCTCCGACCCCCCTCCCCGAAAGTGGCCCTATATTCTGTGCCGCTGGTAGTGGTAATTAACCCAGTTGTTGGCTCACCATCTCGGCCACGATTGCACGCAGGTCTTGGGGTTGAGGCAGCACCGGTGTATACATTTGGGAGGGACGTGTTGACGTTGGGGGTGTCCAGGATTGGGGGGAGTCCCCCGTTTGACAGTGTTTGCCTCTGAGGTTGTAGAGGGTTCATTTGTGGAGCCCGCCCAAGTGCTACTGCTACATGACCGTTTTGCGATGGTGGAAGTTGCATGTTTGAGTCTAAGCAATGTACTATGTCTTGGGGTCGCGGTGTCCGCCTCTCCAATTCGCGAACTGGGCCCAATGGCGGAAAACTTCTCTGATAGTCCATGCGTTGCTCTTCGACTGGATAGTGATCGCAAGGCTTTCCAGCCAGCACTTCGGTCTTGCCGGCGTGCCATCTGTTCGCGGGGTTGTCCGTGATCTGTGCATGCAGGCACCCTATTGCCTGATGCATCATGCGGTGCTCTTCGGCTGGGCGATAAGCATGAGGTTTGCCATACATTGTTGTTGTATTCCATCCCTGCACAGGTTCGTTCCTGTGATCTACCAGTGGACTCCTCTGCTGACCGATCTTCGAGGTTGGTGAATCTCTTCTCCATTGTATGCCTAAAAAAAGGCTGGCCACGGCTCCTAGCCTGTTGACCACGTTTCGCACCCCATCTTCCTTATAGTGTAGCCTGCCTCTTTCCATTGTATCCTCAGCTTTAAGATCTCGGCTCAGGTCTATAAATCGTGCCTTGAGGTCCTTACAGAACTTCTTTAGTTGGGCATTCAGCAGCATGGTTGCTGCTTGAATTCCTTTGCCTCTACCCTCAATGTCTGGTATTGAGCAAATGGCCAATGCGTCTTTTTGATCTGTTCATTTCAGCCTCAGTTGCTCTACAATCGCCGCAGGTTGTTCGCCGTGCAAGATGTCATTTATACCCACATGCAATATATACATTCGGGGGACTTTCCTTGCTTTCTCTTCATATTCGTCTATTAGGTGGTGCACATCTGCGATTGTTCTACCTCTGTTATATAGGATTTCCATTCGGCGATGGTCCCATATTCGATCTACGAGAGTGCGTGCAAACCTGGCAACATTATTATCACCTGCAACAATCACTTCTCGTGTCACTTCTTGAGGAGGTCGAATGGGTTAATCGATGTGCCTTTGGATTATGTGAATCCCATTCATGGTGGCAGTGTTGCTATTGTCTCCCACCTGGCTGGGCAAGTCATTTACTGATGTGGTTGCCACTCGCTGCTTTGTTTCTACCTGCATCATGCCATTTTCATGTTGAAGGTGTGGTCCTGCTCCGCTGTCGTAGGTCTCAGGAAACGGGGTACCACTGCGGGACATCAAAAGCCCATGTCGCTGATAGTCAATCTGGGTAGTCGCTTTCTCATTTTTTTGCTCACGCCGTGCACTGTACTCTGGAGAATCCTCCATTGTTGTGTCCAGAGTTACCTTGTCAGTTCGACTGGACGACATTCGCTTCACAAGCTCTTCGACGCAACGCTCTAATTTATCCACCCGGTCTAGGAGTGCATGTATCATGTCGTTCTGATCCACGGCACCTGCTTTGTTCGTGTCTTCCCACCTTTTAATCATGTCCGTAATGGTCGTTTCCCGTTCCCCACTCTTGTTTTTCTGTGTCGTGTCCACCTCCTCAATCATTTTGCATATTCTGCAGACGAAGTCAAGATTTTCAGCCTTTTGAGTAATCTTGAAATCGCTCTCGGAAACGTATGCCCATCTCCCGCATTTGTCACAGCCGATGAAGGGGTCCTCTGGCTTCGCAACCTTGCGGCTCCTACCCTTGGACATCTTGGCAACGGTGTGCTATAGTTTCGTGTGAAAAAACCACGGTGCCAAGCACGTCGTGACGTTTAAATGGAGACCCCGAAAAGAAACGATCCTCCAGATTCGAAACCGGCGTGCGACCGACTTGCTAGAAACAGCGTCTCAGCCTAGTCTGGGGGAAGGAAAGCACTGCTAAAGCCAGCGCACCAGCCGTGCGGGACCGTCTCAACCCGAGCCGAGCAAACCACGTCTCAAGACGCTCGTGCGCCCCCCCCCCCCCCCTTCGCGCTGTTTTAATAATAATAATAATATCTTCATTTGGCTCTGGAAAGAGGCGGCACCGCGGAGAGGCAACAGGTTGTACCATAGAGGCCCGCGGTGCTCCGTCTAAGAAACATGATAATGCGATGAGTATATCCATACAAGATGACGACGACATAGATTGTTGCTATTGCGGAGGATGTAAGTCCAAATTGAAGATGTTCACATTTCGTTGCGGCGGGTCAGCAGCGGGCCAAGGGGATCTGCAGCCTGCCGTTCGATCGGTGCACAGTTGCACAAAGAAGCCCCAGGAGCATGATGGTGCTGTCGCTCACTGCGGTCAAAACATCAAGCTCCAAGGGGGCAGCCTAATCAAAGCAGAAAGTTGCCACCTCCGAGGTACCAATACCTAGGACTTAGAATGAGGCACCGCCGACGCCCGATGTGGCATCCTCTAAACGTCGTCGTCGTCGCCGTGCTGCTGCGGGGTTGAACGCTTCTATTTCACGCTTTAAATGTCCTTTCCAATATTGTGACGTAGCGGTTTGCTGATTGGTCGACGCGTTCTCACATAATTAGTTTACGCTCTAACCGCGGGGGGAACATTCAGCGCTGGCGGCGGCCTTTGCTCCGCCTATTGGCTAAACTCTCTTAATATACGGCTCTGACCCATAGAGTTATTACAATAAACGCTAGAGGCTCAGCTGGCGCTAGTGTCTATGGGACTTCCGGTTGCAAATTGAAGCAGACAGCATGCAGTCTAGATTTCCAGCCTCCCTGTGTATTCCTATGGGAAAACGCGCGTGAATTTTGTTTCTTCGCCGGAAAATATCATAAATAACTTTTGTCATTTCGGTTGTACCGGATAGTATGTACCTTCATTGGTATTGTGAGAGTGCAATTGCTTTAGTTACAACATTTTTCTTTACTACCGAACGATGTTAAACTTCGCCCTATTTCAGGCCCAAACCTCTGTTGCAAGGAAGGTATGTAAAAACGAGCGGCGATTCCAAGCAAACTAACGATCGAAAGGAATGTACAGTGTGTTCAAGGTTTGCTAGCATTTCGGTGGTGCTTATATGTTGCTAATTGCCCGTCCTGTCATTGGATGAAAATGACTCCGTCGTGCATCTACGATCAATTAAAAAAACTTTCGAACGCAAAAAATAAAGCACGTGAACTACGAAAGGTGTGTCTTTTTATTATTTCATATGTCGGGCACTTTTTATCGGGCACCTGCTCTCTGACTACTGCAAAGATTTGGAGCGTGCGGGTGATGGGTGATGATTTGAATTCCCAAAACAAGCATCTTCGCACATATTCATGAGCAGGAATAAAGCAGTACTTATTTATGGCAAATCAGACTATATTACGTGGCGTTCAATTTATTTTGATCGTCTACATGCACAAGGAGGTACTTATCCACTGTTGCTGCGTAGTTCTTGCAGTCTCTCTTGGTTTTCCACGTGTCCTTCGTTACAGCAACCCAAGGTAGTCACGATTTAGGCGTTTTTCTTCTTCTTTTAGAAAGACAACCTAGGGCGCGGGCGTATTTTCGTTGGGTTTTCCTCTTCCTTTTATTTTTTTAAAAATGCTTCACTTCCTTCTTGTCTTTTCTATTAAAACGTCAGTTGTGAGTAGCGCTCTGTCCTGTCCTGTCTTACCTTTCTCTTCTCTTGTCGTTTGCGCTAATTTTATCTGATCATGTCTAACCAACTAGCCCAACAGATGATATTGATGTCCTTCGTTCGTTTGGCACGTATATCCCCCATGCTGGAAAGCGTCGACGCCGTGTTCGAGCTAACAGTGTCCGACAGTGCACATAAATACAATAATTAAAATATGGCAACCAACCAATTCCTAAACATGTAGGGGCCCTACGTTTCGAACCGGCTCGGTTCTTCGTCAGGGGCGACTGTGGCCGTTAAGGAGCGAAGAAAACGTCGCTCCTTAACGGCCACAGTCGCCCCTGACGAAGAACCGAGCCGGTTCGAAACGTAGGGCCCCTACATGTTTAGGAATTGGTTGGTTGCCATATTTTAATTATTGTATTCCCCAACCAGAGAGATTTCTCTCAAATGTTTAGTTTCAACACATAAATACACGCACGAAGCGGTTTTAGCACCGTTTTTCATGCCACGAATTTCAAATAAAAATGCTGTAACTGACGAATTATTTCGTCTGCGTGACTGAGAAATGTTCCAATGTGCCTAGTACGTACAAATTATTCGTGATATTTGCTCTTATATTCGAGCGCAGAAAGAAAAATCACTCGCTTTTTCCCATAGAAATGCATTACCGGAAGTCAATTTCTGACTGCTTTCTGTCTGCTTCAAAACGCAACAGCACACTAGCGCCAGCTGAGCCTCTAGCGTTTATTGTAATAACTCTATGCTCTGACCGAAACAACCGTAATGACCAAAACACCGTAACAACCCTGACTCATGCATGGATTGCTTTGCGAAGCTGCACCTTGCATCTCCTGCCATGCTGTGTACGGCGAACACTTCTCCCGGTGACTATGTAGTTACTGTCTTTTCGGTTGCCTGCGAACGCAACCAACGCAGATGTGGGAACCAGGGTTTCGCCTGGTTTCGCCCATGCCCAACGCTTTTGATAGCGCACTTGACGGAAAGGGGTTTATTAGACCCTTTTTCGGAGTGTCAGATTTGAGCCACAATGCCAGGCTTTTTGTTGCCTTACAATGAGGCCCAGTAAATGCGTTTTGGACATAACACTCTCCGTTAGTTGTTTTCAAGTAGAGTAAAGTTGAAGCTGAAGATCTCGAATCAATGGCGTGCAGAGCAGGACCGGCGTGGTTGGAAAGCTTGAACTTTAAAAAATGTGTTCGTTTATCATGGAATGAAGGTAAAAAAAATTCTCTTCGTCGTCGCTATCATATGTAGTTTAATATTTGCACCTTTCATGGTGTCCGAACATGGCGGGCAGCATTTTATAGCTTCTTTATGGGCATTGGGTATTTTCGAGTACTTGCTTGTGAGGCCTGTAACGCGCTTCTCGCTTCCTTTTATTTTTTAATTTTTTTCAGGAACGAGGAAGAAATGCGAGAAAATTTTGAGACAAGAATCTTCTGCGTCCAGTACAGAATCAAGGCCGCTTTTCTTGAACTTCTCAACCTCAAATTCTAGTCACCTTTCAAATGATGGGGAAGTGCGCGTCGTCTGCTACGACCTTAGTCTCTTTTTTTTATATTTAGGCAATTTAGAACGAACAAATCTCTACAGAAAGAATCGTTGTTTGAATAGCTGTCCTCCTTTCTGAAACCGGTTTCCTGCGTACAGAGTCGACCTCCAAATCCGTCCCATAATTTAAAATTTCTTTTAACAATTCTGAATATGAATACAACCAAACCAGACACACACAGATCCAGCCTAGGTCCTCTGGCATACAATTAAACAGAATGAAATCAGATGCTACAGTGCTATCTCAGAAAACCAAAACCCGTGAAGGGAATTCCTTGAAAGTTTATCATAATAAAGTGGTGTTTACGAAAAAATACTTCCGGCGTTGCATATCAAATACGTTATATGATGAGTTCCTGTGTTACCCAGAGCATGCCTTTAAATGTCGTTGCTGCGTTATAAAGTGCAACTGAGTTACGACATCAAAAAATTCTAAAAAAAGGCGCACTTTTTGAATAAATTTTAATTCACTTATTAAAACAAACGCGTAAATACAAAACAACACCGAGGTCTTCATCTTTTCACTAAAAATTAGAACGCGACTTGGATGTGTTACAAGTCTAGCAACTTGGAATCCATAGAGTCGTGTTTTAGAAAATATCAAAATTGCGCATATTTCTTATTGTATGTTAAGTTTTGACAAATGCACTAAGGCGCTGATAATGAATAGACCGTTTATTAAAAAAGAAAAAAACACGTGACTAGCGCACAGACACGGCATTTGAGCCGCAAGCAGGAGCGTCAGCGCAGCTGCCACCGTTATTATGGTTGGGGCCGTGGGAAAACCGCCTTAACGCCGTATTCTCACTGGCGAGTTAACAACATCGGTAACGCAGTTCCGAACGCGGTTCTTTAAAATTACAATACAAATTCACGTGCAGTTGATGACGTAAATGAGCGGATCCGCTTCGCGGTTGCGATTCGAACGTCAGTATGAATGCATCCTATGGGTGCACAGAGTATAGCTCAACCGTAGCCTCCTTTATACTGAAACTGCGCGCCCGATTTTTGGTTTTTGCATGATTTGGCGCCATTGCACCTGCTTTACATATACGCCGCCAGGGGCGCCACTTCCACATACAATTAAGTTGACTATTGTCTACAGCGCACTGCTGCTACAGCAACGTACGTAATTCCAATATTGAGAACTCATATTTCATAGCGGATGAGCAGCAACATACTGTTCACGGACATAAAAGTTCGCGAGACAAAGAGTGTTGTGCAAGACAAAGACTCACGTGGCAAAGAGTGTCGCGCAAACAGTGGGTGTATGAAGGAATGGACGCCATTTGAGCTTGACGAAGGAACCTTCGTCAAGCTGTTTCTTCTACCGTGAACCTCATGAAACAAATCCTTCGGATTACCTTCTGCCATAACAATGTGTACTTTTTGAAAGTGAATAAATGGAGGAGACTTAGGAGTAATTTTATTGAGCAAAGCAGAGGAGACAAAATTTGACAATTATCTCACAAAATTGATTGTGTGTGAGAATTGTGAATAGGTCTCACACTCATTACCTAAAACCCGAAAGTTTTTTTAACCGTAAGTTTTTTAAAACACCGGTAATTCTTCTATTTAAGTCTATAATGGTTAAAACGAATATTCATTCAAGTGGCTTCCATCGCCAGACAAAAAATTAAAAAAAAATGTCTTCAATACAAGACTACGACGAATATTCTATTCAAAGTATGAAAATGTCCCGCTCATAAAGAAGTCGTCGAAAATACGAATAACGACCTTAAGAAAAAAAAAGGAACAAAAAAACTCTCTCGAAAGTTGTTTTTTTCTTTTTTTTATGCTGAAAACAATCAGGGGCGACAAAAGATAGTGCATCTGTTTCATCCGGTCGGCTATTGCTCGATACTTACATTTCAACAAAAAAAAGAGACGTACTAGCTTGAAGTAGCAGAGGAACTTCAAGAATTACCGCTCTATAACAGAAGTATTACTCAGAAAGAGTAATGCCATTTTCAATGATGAAATATAATTTAAAAACATTCGTGCGACGCCGCAGTTACACAACCATCAAGGCCACACTGGCCGTGTTCCAAAATTTATTTCATCTTAATCCAGGGCAAGGGTTTTGTACCTTGGTGTTCCAAAACCTACACGCGTACAGCGGTACAGCGCTTATCTATCTGTGTTGTCACGTGATACTACCCGCCGGGGTAACTCGGATTCATTTGGGTAAGATTTGGAAGAGAGCCACTATTAATGCCACCGCCTGCTGTGATCCTGACCTGCCCACAGAAGAATGTGCCAGCGCGCACCTTGAAGTACATGGCCGAGGCTGCCGCGTTTCGTCACGCAATGACTTCGCGGCGCTGCGTAGACTTTTTTTTTTTACCTATGATATTCGCATTTCAATCGAAGGCGCCCAAGGCGTGGCAGCCTCATCTGGTCCTGACCTGCTCTCTTCGCGGGCCTCGAGGGTTCGAGTCGCCAGACGATGGCCTCGTGACATATTCGTCACTAGAGGTGCCGGCTGCCGTCACAGTGGCTATTTACGGGTGTTCTGAGAACGCGCCTTATTTCGACGATGGCGCAAGTGCATTCGAGGTTAAAAAACGCCCTTGCGCTTCCGTGCCTGAGAAACGCGCTCTTTTGACCCAAGCAAACATGAGAGCGAAGGGGCCTGCTACGAGGTTCTGCTACAGCAGCCTGTTGGCGCCACGATACGGAAGGTGTTCACAAGGACCGGATATATCCAGCCGCACGCCGTGCGGACTATGCTCTAGAGAGCCTGTGATTCTGTGAACCGCGTTGGGGTCGCAGACAAGCCAGAGAGATAAGCCTGCACCGAACGCCCCCAACGGCAAAACGACGCACTTCATCGGCGACATAGGGAGCCATTCTGTGAGCAGGTCAGGACTACAGTAGGTCGAGGTTAATGCATCCTGTAGGGTGACCACCTTAATGCTTGTGGAATGCGGGACACGCTGACCTGGGGGGGGGGGGGGGGGGGGGGGCGGGGGGGTAGTGTTATTACAACTGCGGCATCTAAGAAGAATACATGAGAGGAAATGTATTACCACGCACACCATGAAATGTGGCTGAAAGCATATTATACACCTGCACACAGTATTGCGGCCATTAAGCTCGAATAATTTTCACACCCAGTTTTCCTCTTGCAGTACATTTCAACCAGGGGAAGGGGCACAACGGCACATGCGCGTCGTTCTCCTGCAAGAACAAAGGTCGCTTCCCGCGATGCTAGGATAGCGTACCATCGTAACTCACACGATATCCAGCGGCCTTCACGATTCCCCGCACCCCGTTGTTCGGCAGTGCCAAGAGATAAATTGTGAATTTTACGACAGCGTGAAATGCAGGACATTTTGAACATTTTTGGTGCATCTTGCGGGACGCGGGACACAAGCCGTCAATGCGGGACAGTCCCGCGAGTCGCGGGACGGGTGTTCACGCTAGCATCCTGCAATAGTCACTCTGCGGACAATAGCTGAGGCATGTTCATTTCTTGTTCGACGACCCTGTCACCATGCTCATACAAACATTTCCGAGGACAGCTAAGCACTTCTTATGAGTTGTGAATGCGAAAGCATGAATGACGTTCTTCCGCTCCGTTAGTTCGTCTGCAGTGTACTGGCGTGCAGGGCCACGTTTCGCCACCGTCGAGGTTGCGGCCGCCGACGTTGTAGACGCCTCAGGCGGTGCCACGTTCGTCGGCACCGAGAGGAGCAGGTTAATTTGATATAAACAGCGTCTCAGCTGAGAGTGCAGGAAAGAAAGCACTGCCAAAGTTAGACCACGTGCTGAGTGGGACACTTGCCGCGTCTCACGACGCTCGCGCGCCCAGCCTTTGGAGTGCCTTCTTTCACGGAAGCTGTGTTTCAAAATTTACTCGATCCGACTCCGGAGTAAAGGTTCCGTACCGTGGCGTTTCAAAACTTATTCACGCTTACTCGATGACGTCAGAACTCGCGTTCCAGAAACGGGTTGTTTACTCCAGAGTGATTACCCTCCTCGATCGGTGGGAAACTTCAAGTCAAATCGAGTAAATACGTCACGTGATCTGTTCGCCGTCTGCTCGTCGCCTGCTCTCTGCTCCAATAGCCGTCAAAGCTCGTTGTTCCCTTGGCTTTGGAGCGACACGTTCCAAATGACAAAAAAAATGAGGCGATGCCATTTATGTCTGGTTATGGATATTAGCTGTTTTTAACGCAGGAATTGACTGCACCACAACCTGAACGTGCACCTTCCCCGAGAAGGTATACATCACAGTGTGGGCGTAAACAGGCACTTCTCCGCATCCTCGTCCAGGGCGTTGGAAGGAACTCCGTACTCTTACTTTCAAGGCGGAAAACTATCGGACGCAGTAGAAGACATGAAAGTATTTTTGTTTTTCCAGAGTGTGTGCAATGGGAGGGTAACACATGTAAACCAGTGAAGGTTTCGAAGATTATATCATCCACCCCATCTGCCTCCCCAAAAATTGCGTATAGTGGTTCGCAAATTCCCTCCGCGATTTCGTTATCATATTCGCGTCAAGGCGAACCTAAGTTACATATTCCTGTTGAGAAAGCCCCCCTTACTGTACCGCTACACCGTGTGGAAGCAATTTCTGCAAACCTTATAGCTGCAAATTATAATGCGTGGAAAGTATACATTTAGGGCAGTTGGACTAAACTTACAGCGATCGTGCTGATTATTAAAAAAAAGTTTGGTGTTTAATTGAAAGGAGAAAGTAATACTGACCTCAATACAGAGCCCAAAGGGAAGGTGAGGAAAAGGAGTTGGTGGAGCAACCTTGGAAAACAGCGCATCGTTTCTGTCAAAGAAAAACTTTGCAACGGTTAATATTCTTCATCTCTTCGAGTGATTTCTCCACGATCAAGAGAGATCGTCTATTAACCGCCATCGCTGCTGTTTTCTTTTTGCCATATCCCAAGACGAAGCCAATCCGCGTAGTATTCAGGTGATTATCCCGGCCGTTCCAAAATCGACTCACGGATCGTTTACTCGCGATGTCCCGTGGTATTACCCGCTGAAGTAGGAGACAGGCTACTAGGGTAAGATTTTGGAACATAGCCCGAGTCTCAGCTGCGACGGTATTCTAGCAAGCCGGCTTAGAAACGGCCGAAAGCATCCTTCACCCCCCCCCCCCCCCCCCCCCCTTGCCCCCATCCCCCTTTTCCGGCAACTTCTGACATAAGAGCGACGGCTGAGCGCGCGCTCTCGTGGTCATTTCCCGGCAAAATATTTTGCCATATCTTCGGCAAGGGCTTTCGCGTGGTCACAGGCTGGCGGGTGCAAGCTGCTCGGGTGGCGCTTCTCAGGCGCGTGCGGGAATTTACCAGCACAATTTTTGCCCGAGCTCCAAGAGGTCGGGCAGCTTGTCACCCAGACTGTATCCGGTATCGTCACATCCGATTGGGGAAAGGAAACCAAACGAAACAATGCTTGCCGAAAGCGGCGAATGGCGGGTTTGAGTGACAGACGAAGCTATCGAATCAGACACCCAATTGTGCTCGGAGACGATAGCGAAAACCATGAGGATAAAGCTAATTTATGTTTCAGAGAAAGCCGATATTTTTGGAAGAATTTTACCAGCTTGCGCAAGGTCAGTTTTCTCTGAGACACGGGCTGCATCTTACATTGCTTTGTTTTACAACTGTAGAACGACATATTATTACGTCGCTGAAAAAAAAAAAGTGTATGCATAGTCATGCAGTTCGATACTCGAATACTCATTTCAATTCCAAGGAGGGTGGGCGCAAGGAGAAAACTGAGGATTCCAAAAAAGGCAATGACAATAAACAGAACATGAAAATCGACCCTGGCAAGCCTCCATGGGACCCTTGTAATATGGCAACAGGGGCGGTGGGGGGAGGGGGGGGGAGTGTTGAGGTACGGGAAAAGGGGGTAAATGTCCATGCGTACTATTATTCACACTAATAGGGGAAAAGACTCGCATGAACAAAGGGATGAGGGATTAAAAGTGGGACAGGGTGTTAAAGAGGAATCATAAGTTTAAAGTTCCAGGCGGATTTAAAGGTTGGGAGGGGAGAGGGGAAAGGGGGTGGGGAGTGGGTGACGGGCGCGATAGGAGTGTGAGGAGAAGACATGCAGGGGTCACAGGCGCTCGGCAAGCTCTGTCTGGTGGAGAAACTCCAGCAGGGCACGGAAAATGCGCCATGCTTGCCGCCGGCTACCAGTGGGGAAAAGGAGACACGTGGTTGTAGCCCTTTGTCTTCCTGCTTTAAGGACAGTGGCGAAGAGCACTTTCCTTGCTGCGTCGTATTCTGGGCAGATGAGGAGTATATGGGTGATGTCCTCGGGGTCCCCACACACTGTGCACTCAGGGCTGTCAACTCTGCCGGCTCGGCCGTAGAGATGAAGTGCTAGCCTCGTAAACGCACTCCCTTTCCGGAGTCGATGGAGTTGCGATTCGTCTGCCCTTGTCAGTCTGGAATCAGGGACTGGGATGGGGGGTGTGCCGCGCGCTGTAGATGGGTGTAGGTGCCGACTCCTGACATTTCTGGCAATAAGAAGTCTCGCTTCATGAAAAGGTCGGAGGTGGTAAGTAGGTGAGGGCAGAGCGTATGCGTTCTTGGCTAGGGTGTCGGCCCACTCATTACCCACAATTCCTGAGTGCGTCGGGACCCACTGAAATGCTAATGTCCACCCGCGTTCTTGTAGTGTCGTTGCAAGATGGGTTGTTTCTTGAGCGAGCAGCGATCCCTCGCCCGCATTAGCTAAATTACGAAGGGCCGTGCGGGAGTCCGTTAATATTACCGCAGCAGTCATCCACTCGGTGGTCTTAAGGTATTCCAGGGCCAAGAGTATAGCGACCATTTCCGCGGTCGTGGACGATGTTTTAATGTTTATACGGACGGCGTGTTCTTTCCCAATGGATGAAATCACGTAAGCGGCGGTTGCCGTACCTGCGCTTTTATTTACGGAACCATCTGTATATATTTCAAGGCTGCTGGCGTACTTCTCCTCAAGTGCTACTGCCACAGCAGTGCGTGCGACAACTTGATGAAGGTATTTTCTCGCCTGGACGTCGGGGAGTGATCCCTGCACGTTTAGAGGTGGTTGTGTCGAGTGGGGTGGGCGGATGGGGAACCGAGGTCCAGGCTCACCGATTTCATTCGTGAACTCTGCAGCGATTCGGCCGAAATGTGACGAGGACCTCGAGTGGAGATTCATCAGAAGATAATCAGTAGATAGCGTTACATGAAATCGAATTAGGTGCCTTTTGCTGCTGTCCTTTCCCTTGAGGAATAGCGGTTGTTCTCTTGCCTCTACGAGAGTAGGTATATTCGGGGAGTTGGAGGGTAATCGCAAACAGAGGCGTAATGCAACTCTGTAAAACCTTTACAGCTGGTCTCTTTGTGGACCGCGGATGTTTGCAAGAGGTAGCGAAGAGAGAAACTTCAACTTTATAAGGTCTTTGTAGAGGGTGAGCAACCCGTTGGGAGGAAGGCCCTGCTGATTGTGGGCACGGAATTTCCTCAGTAGGCCTAGTAGTTGTCGGCACTGCATGAGAAATCGTTTTACTGCTGGTCGCCAACTCCCCGTCTCATCAATAAGATGCCCAAGGTAGATGAGCGTTTTCTCTCTTGTCACCTCAGTGCCTTCAATAAGGATATGATAAGTCTGTCTTGCATAGGTAGGGTGGCTGAAAAGCAGGGTTGATTTTTGTGGGATAGGGTCAGTCCAAGGCGCGAAATTTCTGCCACCGTTTTGTCCAGCGCTACCTGCAAAGTTTGGCCGGTGAGTTTGGCCTTATCTGTGGTTCCTACCGCCCATATTGCCATATCGTCTGCGTATATTGCATTATTGACGCGCGGATCCAGAGGGTTGTCTGTTTGTGGTATGACTCCAGGAAGGGATGCCATTGCCAAGTCAAAGAGAAACGGGCTAATCATACTCCCTTGCGGTACTCCCTGCGTGACATGTCTTGGGGTACTCGTGGCATTGGGGACCTTGACGACATATGATTGGTCTTGAAGGAAGGCACGAATGTAGTTATAACCCCGCCTGATATTCCAAACTTGCTGAGTTAGTGAAGAATTCTGTCATGGGGTAAAGCATCAAATGCTTTGCATATGTCCAAAAACACGCAGTACATTACTTGGCGGGTTGCGCGTGCCTCTTCCAGTGCAGATTCAATATCGCAGATAGCATCCGCTGTGCAGCGGTGTCTTCTGAATCCAGAACGTTGACGAGGTAAAGCCTCTGTTGCGTCTAGATGCCAAGTTAGGCGCCTGAGGACGAGCCTTTCGAGAAGCTTTCTAACGCAGCTGGTCAGTGAAATTGGTCTATGTGACTCGGGTGACATGAGCGGTTTGCCAGATTTGGGTATTGGTATCACGTGCGAGAGATTCCAGGCATCGGGAATCTCTGAAGTTTGCCACACGTGGTTGAGCGCCTGAAGAAGATTAGGGTAATGACACTCGTCGATGTTGCGTAGGGCTTGATACGTGACCCCGTCTTGTCCTGGAGCACTGCGGCGCGCGCATTGCGCAAGGGCTGTCTTCAGCTCGTCAACTGTAAATTCCGTGTCAAAATAAATAGGAGGAGGGCCATCCGGAGGTGATATGGTGAAGGGACGATATCCAGCAGGTGACGGGATATTTCTAGAAAATTCGTCGGCAAGGACCTCTGCAGTCGCCTCTACTGTTAGCTGTAGAGAAATGGCGAGTCCAGCAGTAGGGTGTGTCGGCTGTTTTTACGCAGAGAGTGCTCTGGCTATTTTCCATGCTTTAGTGAGGCCTCCGGGGGATCCGAAAGAGGCGCATAGCTGGTTCCATTGCTTACGTTGAAGTCGCGTCGTATGTCGGCGAAATTTCGCGTCAATCTTAAGGTGGTGCTGCCAGTCAGCTGCAATGTTCGTTCGGCCAGCTTTCCGCTGGGCTCTCCTGCGAGCAGCACGCAAGTTGAGGTATTCCAAATCCGGTGCAGGCCTTTGGATTGGCAACTTGACTGTTCTCGTTGATAGGCTTAGGGCGTTCGTGACAGCTGTGCCAAGATCGTTCATTGGTCCATGTTCCAGGGCTTTGCTGTGATGTTGGCGGAATAGGTCCCAGTGTGTAACTTCGTACTTCTTGTACTTCCTGGTTCTCGTATGAGGTGATACTACCATGATTGGGACATGATCGCTCCCCCACGTGTCCGCCATTACAGTCCAAAAGGCTGCAATGTCCCGTGGTACGAAGGTCAGGTCTAGAACACTACCGTGGACACCCTGACGGACAAATGTTTCAGAGCCGTCGTCGAGGGCCTCCAGGTCAAGGGAGGTGGAAACGTCCTCAAGTGCTGACCCCCTTGGTGTGGTCCGATTATCACCCCATGCGGTATTGTGTGGGTTGAAGTCCCCGCAAAATAAATGTCTGCCGGGACATTAACGGGCTATGTCCCTCAAGATTCTTGCGCCCCAGACGGCTGTGGAACTCAGAGCCACGTACACAGACACCACTGTGAACTCCACCCCACGAACGAGAATCATGGCGGCCACGTATTCTGCGCTCTGTGAGGAAAGCGCAGAGAAAATGGACGTGGTTATGTAATAGTCCAGCTTTCACCAGCAGTGGCGCTCGGCTTCGTCCATTTGCTAGCGCCGGTGCACTGCTGTAAATCACGTATGGTGAGAGCCTAAAGTCCCCAGGTTGCGTTAATGGCTCTTGTATGGCAAGAACGTCCACAGGATTCAGGAGGAGATGCTGTCTGATGTCACGGAGACGTGTTCGAAGGCCACGAGCGTTCCACTGTAGAACTGCAGGTATGATCGGCTTGGCTTTGTTCTTCACCTGTGTTGCCACGCTGTACGTGTATGAAGATAAATGTTGAATTGTTGTTAGGAAAAGAAATACATAAGTTGGGTTCTTTTCAGAATGCTGTCGACAAGTGGCTCAATGAAGGAGAGAATTTGCAGCAGTGTACGCGCCCGTGGGAACGTCATGATGCAAATAAATTCCCGTGCTGTGGAAATCGCAAGGCGAATCAAGGTGAACAGCGTTGTGCTGCATGGACCTCCAGAAGCTGTTCTGCAATGTGATGCTTCAGGAGCTAGAGGTATTTGAGCAAAGGCAGTAGCAGCTGTAGGCAGCCTAGGCTCACTGCGTAGTGCCTCGGCGTATGTGTGTGGAAGGTTTAGTTCTGGAATTGATATTAGAGCCGCGGCCGACACAGAACAGACATCGTTGGTAGGCAGCTCTGTTTCCATGGAGCTCACCTTCTCTTCAGCAGGATCTTGCGATGATGGTTGTCGGTGGACTGCCGAGCGACGCTTGGAACGTCTCGGATGCCGTGGCTTGTCCAGGGAGGCAAGGTCCCCAGTCGCTGCTGGGACTGCTTACAGGGTTTGCTTAGATACATTAGCCGTGCTTCCGTGACTCTTGTTGACCTAGTTGACCTCACCTCGAGCTTCAGCAAAGGGAATGTTATTCTAGCAACTATAGCGGCAGATACTTCGCTGTTTCTGCCACTGGGATTTCTTACAGTTAATGCAACACGGGCTGGGGGCAGCAGTTCCTCGGAAATCCAATGGCGACGTGCGCGACCGAAAGCGTCGCTGTGGTCGGCCTTCCACGATTGGCCCAAAAGCTGACTATGACGTCGGAAAGGGTATACCATCGACAGAAATAAGAGGAATGAAAGAACTTTAATATCGACGGTGTTGGCAGTGTTGCCTTGAGAGTTCAATGATTTCAGGCTTCCACCATGCTATTTAAAAACACCATCGAACTTGTTGTTCGCAAGGTAATGACGTCACAAGGGGGAACCATAGGAGGGCGCCACCGAAACATCTCGCCGCTAATAGAGAAATTTGACGTGTGTGTGGACAACGCCACACCAATTTATTATTCTGCTTTTCCTTTAACTTTATCATTCAAGATCCTCCAAGCTGTGCGGATGTAAATAATTCGAAAACTTTTTGAAGCCACTTCTGCTTACGCACTTCTCAAGGACTCAAATTTTATATTGTTGACACATAGAACGTTCTTATTGCACAATAGAATAACCGAGGAGGAAGTTAACAAAGCTCACGCGCACCCCAGGAAAATAAAAACGCCGGTTGCCGGCGCTTTCTGTTCGGGTAAAGAGGGTCACGTGGTGCACCCGTGGCGCGTTTTTGGTCGCCGGTGCCACTGGCAAGGGCTCGCCCGCAATTCACCACATAATTCGCAATAGAGAGTTTTAGTAGATCGTTCCCATAACTCCGATAACGATACCCGAATACTCCGCCACCGCCTCCCTTGCGCATACATAGTATCGTTATCGGGGGTATCGGAGGTATCGGAACGATCTACTAAAACTCTCTAATATGAGCCGTCTTGCTCAGAAAGTGAGAAAATAAGCATATCTTAAACGTTTTTTTGTTTCTTTTTTTTTGCGGTTACAGACACCGTTGGCTTCGCTTCATGGACCAGTGATTTCCCTACACCCCCCCCCCCCCCCCCCCTTGTTTTTCTGGAGGCGCCCTCTTAATTCGCAACGACTCTATTCTCAGTGCCCCCCCCCCCCCCCTTACATTCCCGCCCCCCCTAAAGATATAAGTACGCCCTAATTTCACTTCCTGGAAAAAAACCTGCTACAGACGTATTCGAAGCATTCATATGTATGAAGAAAACATTTTTTAAACATTTTTGAGGCGTGTACGCAGGAATTTCTGTCGTTGTGTCTGAAGCGAACACAGTTTTTTTTATGATGCATGAGCGGTGCACTTGCCGATTCAGGGGAGACGCGTCTAGAAGATGACGCCACTGACACATCCCACGTTTTTCTTTTATAAAACCTCATTTTATGTAAAGCTACGTTAATGAAACAAATTGCGTCTAGGATTTCTTAGAAACCTTTGGATGCGACGAAGTAGATCTGAGACGCGTAAAGTCTTCTCTGGGAGGCACCTGCCACATGTCCTCAAGTTCGGTCTCGCGAATAGTGTTGGTGGCCATGACCTTCCGCGTTTCGGGTAAAGCAAGAAAAGCTAAACCGATCAGAGTAAATATAACCGCGCTCACCGCCATGGCGAGAGCTCGATTAATTGGCGGGTTGGGACCCCTGATCAAGAGCAATAGCACGACTCCGGTCCTACCGAACATGGAGCCTAAAGAAAAGCTAGTGGCTCGTAGCACGGTGGGGAATATCTCTAACACATAAACGAACATCGCCATTGAAATAATATCCAAAACAATTCCCTTAATGATAACTGTGACAATGGGCTGGATGCTGTCGTCCTCTTGCCAAACTAGCCAAGCCTGAAAGCCCAGCACGAGCGACAAGTGTAACATTGTGATGCAAAGTATCTTCCGCCGGCTCATGTAGTGCAGGACATACAAGAAAGCTGCTGAAACAGGTATCCGCGCAACTATTAGGGTTATGTGCCCCGTCCGGTTTTCTAACAAGGTCTTGTCAAAAGAAGTGTCGTAGTAGTGAAAAATCGTCATGAGCGTACACGAAAAAAGAACGACGGATCGTAAACGCAGAGAGCTGTTCAACACAAGGTCAAAGGTGCTCGATTGTTGAACGTTCGTTTGCGTGTTGCCCCTCCGCAACGTCTCGTACTTAATCTTATTCATCTTGGCCTTCACGTCGTCCAGGGGATAGCCATTGACCTTGGCAGCCGATATCACGGCGCGCTCGGTGCGTTCGACGTCGCCCAATCCCAGCAGCCAACTAGGAGACTCTTCAATGGCGTAGGAGGCGAACAGGAGGAAGCATGTCGGCACCATAAGTACCGCCTGAGCAACCCTCCAGTGTTTACCTACCGCCAGTAAGAGGAAATGGAACAGTGGCAGCGCCGCAGATGTGCATGAGGCGGCAAAGGCGCAGAAGACGACGCGATGCGTTGTCTTCGTCACCTCGAACAGCAGAACCGACGCCATGTTCATAACCGTCAAAGATGTCACCGATGTCAGAAAGCGCAAGATGATAAACGTGACAACCGTGTTGGAGAAGATTGTGGCCGTGCCGGAGGCGACTTGAAGTAAGAGCGCGACCATGAAGAGGGGTTTGCGGCCAAGGCTGTCCCCGAAGCACCCGATCACGCTTACGGCGACGGCTCCTCCGTAGTATACGAGCGAATGGAGCAAAAGGAGCCAGTGTCTGTGGCAAACAAGGTTCCACTCGCTGACGATGGACTTCCCCGAGGTCGCCAGGTCGTAGTCCCACTCGTCGCAGAAGACCACGGTCCGGTTCTTCGTGGCATTTCCCGCGTCCAGTAGAGGCTCGTAGCGGGTGCATTTGCTGAACGTGCCGTCCGGCTCCACGGGGATACTCTGGTTCTTCCAGACGTCGGAGTGCATAAAAGCAAGCTCCGGCGGTGGTCTGCACCAGTGATCCACGGGCCGTGCGAATACCACGGCGGCGAGACCGTTGCTTACTGCGATGAAGATGGAGAGCGTGGCGCACAACAGTGCCAGCCGTTGGAAAGCGCCATGTCCGAAAACAAGCGCTGTGTCCAATGGGGCAGTCGGGGCGTTGGCGGTGCGGTCTCGGGTCAGAAGAGAAGAGGCCTTCATGTTGCGATGCGTCTGGGCAAAGCGTACAGTCGAATGAAGAACACGCGATCTGAAAGTGCTCGCGACGCTCGTTCCCTGGCATGCTTCTGGCGCTCGAGCTCTGCTTCAGAGTCAGTTAGAGTTTAGTGGCACTAGAGCCAGTATGGACGCCTTGCACACGCGCCAGATTATATCCGACATTGCTGACCTCTTGTTTTGCCGGGATACTTAGCCACTAAAACGGGCGTTGACGAGCCTTCACAAATGCTAAGGCTGGGAAGAAGGGCGCAGTATAATCTGTAATGGGCAATAACCTTGCCTGTTATAGTAATGATGAAGTGAAGCGGACGGTATAATAAGAAACAAAAGCTGAACGTCAGTTATGGCGGCGCCCATGTAGACATGTTGCTAAGCGTCTATATCGTTCGTGCTTAGTGAAGCGACCGCCAGTGAATGTTTCTATTGGTACAATGAAGTAGAATATAAAATATTCTAGTTCACTCAATTGCAAGCATGGCGTCTCACTGGTTCCCCATCCGTGCAAGCATGTGCAGCCTGTGCGTGAACGCAGCTTTGGCAAGTTTGTAATTGAACGCACTTGCCCGCACGAGCAGAGAAATGGCGGAGGTCAGATGGAATTGTCTATTAGCGACGAGATCTTTCGGTGGCAAAGCGGTGGCAAAGCACCTCGCGGGAGCACTCTGACGTAGCGAATAGGATTCTAGCAGACGACGCGCCAAGTAGTCCCACAGTGTGGATATGCTCGCTACCTTGTGTGGTGGTGTACTAAGCTGGGTGCACTGATACACCTAAAGGTTTTTAAAGGGGTTTTAAAGGGGCCGATTTTTGAGCTACCTCAACTAACTATATTTTCTGACTCCCAGGCCTTTACCCTTTCTGGAATGCTATTTAATATCGTAAAATTCATAATAGTTATTGCGAAATCGGCAAATGAAAATGATGCAAAAACAGACATTCAAATATACCCGCCCTTTTCAGGGCCGTGACGTCAGTGGAAGTTCAGCTTGCCAGTCGGGCGAGCAGTCTAAAATATAGAATATGCCAATTATTTGTTCCGTGCTGGAGCGCGGGGACTGGAGCGAGCTTCCAAGGCATTCATTTGACACCATGAAACTGCTTCAAATCAGTTGGGAACAAATTCTACAGTCCAAAGAGTGAACCCCTGCACTTCCAATGACGTCACTTTTTCATTGTTGCCAGTAGAGACTTTCAGTTTGAGAAACACGGTGAGGACCAAAATTGTAAATTCAATAACTTCGTGAAAAAAAATTATTTTGACCCAATATTTGGGATACTATTTTGGCGATGTTGTTTGGCGAGTTTAGCAAAATTTCAAGCAAATCGGGGACCATGAAGAAATCGGCGGAGTACCCCTTTAAGGGAGAGGAGGATTTTCATTGTCCGTGTACAAGTACACTGGCTGGGTAACGGAGGGTGCATCTTCCAGGAAAGGGGTGCATGTGCGCCCGATACACCCGACTGCAACCGTTTTTTTTCTTAGAGTGTAAGAGCAAATACCCCTAATAACTTGTGCCGACTAGACAGCTTGGAACATTTCTCAGTCACGTAGAAAAAAACGATTGGTCAGATACGGCGGTTTTCTTTCCAATACATTGGATTAAAAACGGTACTAAAACAGCTTCGTAGATGAGTTTATGTGCACAATGCGACACTGTTAGCGCGAACACGACGTCGGAGCTTTTCAGTATGGGGTATATGTGGCAAACGAAAGATGGACACCTAAAAAACCAAGCAATACGGCAAAGACTACACAATAACACAGGATAACTAACTCCTTGTGCAGGTACGATCAAATTAAATTGAGGGACAGGTAATAAAATCCTATTTTTAATAAGTACTGCTTTGTTCTTTCTGCTCTGCGCGAAGATGCTAGTTTTACGTTCAAAACATCACCCGCACGCTCTAACTGTTTGAGAATTTGTGCCTCATAAAAGCTGCCCGGCACACAAAATAATAAAAAAAGAGACCCCTTTCATAGCCCTCGTACTTTATTCTTTAGGTTTCGGGTGTTTTTATCCGCTCATAAAGACGCAAGCTGTTGTGGTCATTTTCATATAGTGACAGGATTGGCATATTAGCAATATACATATAAGCGTCACCGGAATGCTGGCGAACCTTGAACACATTCTACATTTCGTTCAACTGTTATTTTGCTTTTCAGTGAGCGAAGTTAAACGTCGCTCACTGATGAAGAAAGAGACGCTGACTAGAGCAAGAACACTTTTACAATGTTAATAAAGGTTCGCAATATTCGGTACTACCCAAATGACAAAAGCAATCTATGTTATTTTCCGGCAAAGAGACAAAATGCACGCAAGTTTTCCCATAAAGGAATACACAGGAGCACCGCAAAACTGGACCGGTTGCTGGCTGCTTCAACTTGCCTCCCGGAAGTCGCATAGACACTAGCGCCAAGGGAACATCTAGCGTACGTTATAATGGCGTTCAGCTAGTTCAGGCGAATCAAACACACCTACTGACTTAAGTTTCAACTGGTTGAATATTATCACATATTTTAACATATATAGAGTGACGCGAAGGTGCGTTCAGGGAATTCCGAAGCCACTGGGAGTGATCATGGTATGTCTGCTCAAATCGGCCGGAAAGTTCTGAATTATAATGTTCTGTCCGAGTTCAGAGGAGTTCTGGGGCTCTAAGCTCGTGAAACACAAAGTTGGGGCCGAAGTTGACGAAGTGCATCGATTGGCCTGTCACGACGATGACTTCGCGCTTTTTTCACTGATGTCCCATCAGCATGCTTCGCGAACTTTCAGCTCCAACTTTGTGTTTGTAGAGTTTAGGGCCCCAGGAGGTCGTGCATCGGCGGCGTAGAACCAGTACAGCCACCGTGTTAGGACTGCGCTTTGATCGACTTCCGAAGTACCGACAAAACAGATGCGCAAGGTGTCTGTTTTTGCCATCTACTCTGTATGTCGCCATGGAAATTCGTCTGCTAGCGCTTGGATGAGAGCATTTCCGTTTATTTCATATCAGTTTTTTAACAAAATATTTGACATGCATGTTTCTTTACACGTATTAAAAAGTGCGTGCAGCATCCAATGAAACATGTCTGCATTTTAAAGGTTACAGTCTTTTTCCGTGCTCGATTGCTTTCATAGGCATTTCATCGGCCTCGTACACCCGGACGGTTCCTGGACCTTTCATCGAACGCCGTTTCGTCGAACGCCATTTCATCGAAAAAAATGGACGTTTCATCGAACGCCGTTTTGTCAAACGCCGTTTCATCGAATCGCTGACGGCCGTTTCATCGAATGCCTTTTATATAAAAAGTGTGAAAGATGTTCTTTTACGCACGGATCGAGTGCATTTTCGTGTCATTCACACATTTCGTCGTCAGGTTTTTTAATGTCCAAACTTGTAGCTGTTACAATTTATTTTGATGCGAGTAACCCATGAGGATGTTTGTATCGATTTTTATGTTTGTTTCGCATATTGTGCTTATCTGTTCCCCTTCCCTCTGTATTACCCGATGGGCCTTGAGGGTATTGTAACAAATAAATAAAAACTCGAACTCCCGGTAAGAGCGCACTCCAACTCATGGAGGCCAGAAGGCGACTTGGGTTTTGCGCAGGCGCAACAACTTTAGCCATGTGAGCCTCCTAGCCTCTCATGTATTTCTATTTTTACTTTTTTGCTGTCCAAAGCTTTCAGTAGCTAAAGCTGAGGTTCTATTTATGAAAGTACAACGAAAGATTGTTTTGTTTATTTCTAAGACTCAATGAAGTCAAAAGTAAGTACGTCACTTCAAATTTTATTTCAAAACTTTCGGGTGTTCATGTGTTCGTGCGACCGCCATCCACCATTTCAAATGATGAGCAATTGCTCTCAAAAAGTCTTCCACAGTCATGCTGCGCCGGTTCTCATAAAGAAGGCGGGCCTTCTCATTTATTACCGCTAAGGCCTTCTGGCGAGGAGGCTCTTGGGACCTCAGCATCGCCTCCAGCTGGTCTTCCGTCAGTTGAGGTTCTGCGGTGATGCAAGTCAAAAACGTCTAGAACCCGAGATGGGCACCTCCGACCAGCTTTAGAAAGCGGGAATGCCAACCTTCCACGCTGTTGTTCTCTCTAAGCTGACCCAGGTCCGTGAGGGGCTGCACCGACCACAAGCACGGAGGGAAGAGGGGTGGATCGCGAATTACCAGCCTGTTCTGCAGAGTTCTTGCCGTCCCCATCTCGTCGTGTTTCTCGAACCACTCGAGACGTTTATCTCCCTAGGGTGGGAAGTAAGGCTTAATTTCTTCATAACCCTGCGTAAAAGCATCAAAACAAATAAGACATTTTCTTGTCCAAGAGAGTGTAACGCAACACGTAGGTACGCCACAGCGCAGAGGCAAACATACCTGACGTATCCGATGAGGGGGTAAGAAGGAGAGGTAACACAGCTGCCTCACCAAGCTTAAGAAAGCGCCGTCATTCGCATATTGAGCCTGCAGTCCGGTCTTGCGGACTTCCCTGTACACGTTTTGAGATAAATGGAAAAAACATCCGTACAGCACGCTGGCTTGAAAAACCTGTCGCAACGCGTTGATCACGCCGATTTCGAAGTCCGTGATTGTGAACCCCGAGGACACTGCGAATCCGTGGCGCTGGCAGGTGAAAAGGAGAGCCTGAGGGAAGAAAAATTGATGCAATATTATAACAAAAACTGCCGGCAATGAAAACAGAAACAAAACAGAAATTTAAGAATTTTCAAAATTCTACAAAACAGAATGTGCTTCTCTCGCAATAGTGGGACGACACTTTCACACTTACATTGAACAGGTGCGAGTGGGCGTCTTCTGTTCTTGAGGATAACAGGTTGTATGCGAAAGGAAAGGAGATGCTCCGTTTTTGAAACTCCTTAACTCCATGGAGCGTGTAAAGCTGGTAGAATTGACGCGGAACGGTCTTGAATGTTCCGTCACCAAGAATAGTAGTTGCCTGAAAAGAAATAGATTCGTACGGGTAGTTTTTCAAGAAATCTCAGTCTCCTAGACAGACCTATCAATATGTATATTCATAATATATTTACCTGTAAAAGGTGCCCCAGACTTTCAGACGTGGCGAAGATCAGAACTCGCGTTCCCCGAGGAGACATGTCGTCATACTGCAGAAACTCTCGTTGCCCGTCAATCTTTCAGAAGGGGTCCCCATCAACAGGGCTGGAAAGGCTGGTGGGCTCCGGTGGAAACAATGACGATCGTTTCCTACTAATGACCTTTCGAAGCCCATTAGTAGAAAACATTTGGCAGCACTTGACCATTCTGGTAATTTGAAACTTGCTAAGGAGGAAGAAATACGTGATAATTTTATAACTGGCTATTTTAAAAAGCAAGATATTGAACGCATTACGTACCTGAGCAATTTAAATGTTTACACTTCTAGTTTGGCGCGCTTTCTTCTTGATTTCAGACCTTGTCTGCAGGACATCCTACCTTGTACTGCCCGGGAGATGGTTGTGTTCCTCCGATGACTTCAGAACGTGGTTCCCTATGCTTGAATCACCGACAGTGACAGCGCGACCTCCACATTCGCCGTATTTCCAGTAGAATCTGTCGTTGACACGTTTATCTATGACGTAAACATATCCGCCGAAACAGAGCTTTGGCTTTCCTCGTGCAGTCTCCCGAATCTCCATTGCATACTACCCGCCATGGTAATCATGATCACCTTATATCGGCCGCAATTCCGAAACCATGAAAGGCGGATAGTCAAAGATCCTGTTCAAGATTAGAGACAAGTTCATTGTGTTGTCCGTCAAGTGAATCCCCCCCACCCCACCCCCAATGAACCAAGAAGTCTGACAAATAAAGAAATCGGTGGGATTGGCTTCATAAAGAATATCAAGCAAACAAAAGCAGTCTTACAAACGACCTCACAACCGTTTCCGTCTTTAAGGTCTTCCAACTTCCCGGCTATGATTGACTTCAGATAAAATTAGATAAAGAGAAGCGCAAAAGGGATGAACGAAGAAAGGGGTCGAACAGAGCGCCCTCCTCGTCTGCGCCAGCGCAGTAAAAAGGGGACAAAACATCCAAAACCCAAAGAAACATAAATGACAAAGAAACCTCAAAACTTCTATCTAGTGGATCACTTAGTGCATCTCGCTATTGAAAAACATAATCCTCCCAGGCACAGGAACACAAACGAAGTATAGTTTTTTGTTCCCGTGTCGTAGACCTCTTTATAAATTTCAGAAAGCTCTTTGGCTTTCTTTTATGATAACACAGCACGCTGTTTCAGAGAGCATTCGATAAAACAGCGTTCGTTATAAGACGGCGTTCGATAAAACGGCGTTCGATGAAACGGCTTCAATGAAACGGCGTTCGAAGAAACGGCGTTCGATGAAACGGTATTCGATGAAACGGCTTCGCTGAAACGGCATTCGACGAAACGGCGGTCGATGAAATGTCCGGTCCCAACTTAGGCACGAGAGCTACAATCAATGTACCAGATTGAGAACCGCTTTGGCATAACAAAGTTATGTTGAAAAACAGCGCGACTGGGACGAGGACACACAGAGATGAAGAGAACACAAGACAAAGCGCTGACTAGTAACTGGTTCGTTATTACAACATAAGGAAGGAGGACAATGAAATGAAAAACATGAAATTAAAGTTCGCGCGCTTGCTTGGCGCCTCGTGGAATATGCCCCTTTCTTCTTTTTTCTTTTTCATCCGATTGTTGACTTATGTTCTTCTTCTTTCCTCCGGAGCTTGGGTTACCCTGAATCCAAAAACTTCATTTCGCTGGAAGTCATAGTCACCGAAGGTTGGCTCACACACGAACTGTTGCTCTTCATGATGTTGTAGGCTTCTACCATCTCTCGACTTGTTTGGTCGTGGTGTTGAAATAATATGCTGGTGTTTTCAATCTGTGGTTCGCAACCGCAATCTCTGCGATGCGCCGCTAGATGTGAATTAGCGGTGCATCGCAGAGATTCCGGTTGCGAACCACAGTTCGAAAACACCAGCATATTATTTCAACACCACGACCAAACAAGTCGAGAGATGGTAGAAGCCTACAACATCATGAAGAGCAACAGTTCGTGTGTGAGCCAACCTTCGGTGACTATGGCTCCCAGCGAAATGAAATTTTTGGATTCAGGGTAACCCAAGCTCCGGAGGAAAGAAGAACATAAGTCAACAATCGGATGAAAAAGAAAAAAAGAAGAAAGGGGCATATTCCACGAGGCGCCAAGCAAGCGCGCGAACATTTGATTCCATGTTTTTCATTTCATTGTCATCCTTCCTTATGTTGTAATAACGAACCAGTTGCTAGTCAGCGCTTTGTCTTGTGTTCTCTTCATCTCTGTGTGTCCTCGTCCCAGTCGCGCTGTTTTTCAACATGAACTCTCACCAACTCGGCCAGTTATCGATCCTTATCAATAACAAAGTCGTTCGTTCACCTCTGCATCGAAAGAGTGCTGAACTTTCTGAACGGCATCACTTCGACATAATGCTGGCGCGCTACTTCGTCCAGGAGTTCAAGGAGCGCTACAAGTTGGGCGTGGCCACCAACTGGCGCGCCCTCATGCGCCTCACCACCGAGTGCGACTGGCTCAAGAAGCAGATGAGTGCCAACCCGCACGACTTTCCGCTCAACATCGAGTGCTTCAAGAACGACCTGGACGTTGCGGGCAAGATGAAACGGGAGACTTTCGAGGCCATGTCCACCGAGCTGCAAGCGCCTGCCGCGCGCCCCATGGCTTGGGCGCTGACGGTGGCCGGGCTGCGGCAGACGGATGTGGAGATGGTGAAGCTGGTCGGGGGCGGCACCCGGGTGCCGGCGGTCAAGCAGCTGGTCCTCAAGGTGCTCCAACGGGAGCCCTCGATGACACTGATCCAGGACGAGGCGGTGGCCCGGGGCTGCGCCCTGCATGTGCCATGCTGTCACCCATCTTCAAGATGCGGGATTTTGCGGTGGTGGACTCCCAGCGCTAAACCATCGAGCTGTGCTGCGACCCGGGCAAGGGAGAGGACAGCCGGGCAGAGGTGCTCCCCCGCTGGCACCAGCTGCCCTTCACCAAGATGCTCAGCTTCTACCGGAGCAAGCCCTTCAACCTCGAAGCCAGATACCCCCAGGAGGCGGCGGTGCCCCACCCGGATCCGCAGCTGGGCAACTTCACGGTGAACAAGACTCTCTCCGCGGCCGAGGCCGAGGCGTCCAAGATCAAGGTGAAAGTGCGTCTCAACCTGCGCGGCATCTTCTCGGTGATGTCCGCCTCGGCCGTGGACCGCAAGCCCGACGGTTGACAGGCAAGTGCTGGGTGTGCAAGCGATGGCGACCTAGCGGCAGCGGGGACGGCGAGTGGCGAAGAGCCAACCCCGACCGAAGGAGGAGACCCCGACAAAGTGGCCGAGGGCGAGCCCGTCAAGAAGGAGGTGCGGCCCGGCCCAAAAGAGAAGCAGGCCAAGGACACGGAGCTCCCGGTGGAGGTCCGGGTGCCGCAGCTGAGCGCCTTCCAGATGGACCAGCTTGTGGAGCGCGATGTCCAAATGGTCCACACGAACCGCATAGAGAAGGAGCGCTTGCTTTGTCAAGCAATGGTTTTGGGTTCGTCGCATGCGCGAACCGAAGTTTTGGTGTATTGTTTTAAATGGATTGTATACTTTAAGCTGATAAGTTTTTTTTCTTTTTTTGTATGATTGTACGGGCAGTTGCGTGTTTTTGGGAAAATAGCGTGGTTTAAAGGAGAGCATATGTTGCGCACACGCCTTTGCTCATTTTTTTATATGCACGTTTCAGTCCATATGATACAAGTCTTAACGCACTTTTGGTAGTGACGGGGTGTTTAGAGCTTACCAGAGTGACCAGTGTATGACAAGCGGACATTTTTTTTGTGATAATTTTGCGACATTGAGGCCCCAAAATTACACCTATTGGGGAGGTGTGAAGGTCAACGTAAACGACAACCGTAAATCCAAAAGCGCTACATGCGCAGGGTTTCGGTTTCGTCTTCTTTTCGCACAGTGATGACTTCAACAAAAAAAATTTGTCGTTCGTTGTTTATACAGCAGGAGTTTAGTCTACCAGAACATGGCGACATTGTTACCCACTGTAGATGAGCAATTTACCCAGTGCGGTACAACCGCTAGCCTGGGGTCTTTAACGTGCACCACACTGTAGTGATACACGACTCCACGCCGGTACGATACTCATCCAGATCGAAACGGGGAGGGGTGGGGATTGAACCCAGGATGCCTGGGTTCTGCAGCGCGAGCTTTCGCTCCACGTGCTCCGAGCTGGTGTGCGCTAGACCACTCGGCCACCGATCCCCCAGATGACTTCGAAGTGAGCGACGAAGCCATGGTTTAAAGAGACATGAAGAAAGAAGAAAAAAAAGAGGACGCGCGAGGGTCGTGAAGAACGTCAGTCGGGCAACGGTTTGATATGTACTCTAAATAGACGTTTATTTTTATTTTTCTCTCCTTGATGGAGTCCTGTCAGTCATTGTTATGACCACCAACATCCGCAGTCCATCGACGTTCTCAGTGATCCGGGTCCCTGACGCAATCGTATGAAAAGAACCAACTTTCACTGACACATACAGCGTTCTTATTGTATCATAGAATAATCGAGGAAGAAACTAACAAATCTCACGCGCGACCCAGGCAAATAAAAACGCTAGTTGCCGGCGCTTTGTGTTCGGGTGGAGAGGGTCACGTGGTGCACCGCTGCCGCTTTTTGTGTCTCCGGTGGCACCGACAAGGGCTCGCCGGCAATTTACCGCCGAATTCGCAATATGAGCCGTTTTGCTCATCCAGTGAGAGAATGAGCATTTTTTAGCGTTTTTTCGCGGTTACAGACGTCGCCGGCTCCGCTCCATGGTATAGTTAATGCTTTACCATTCAAAAAGTCTACCGACCAGTGATTTCCCCACACACCCCCTAGGGGGTGTACACCCCTCCCCCCCTCAACTTGTTTTTCTGGAGCCACCCTCTTAATTCGCAACGACCTTATTCTCAGTGCCCCTCCCCCTAACATCCCATAAAAATTTAGGCACCCCCCCCCCCCTAATTTTATTTCCTGGGAAAATCCCTGCTACAGACGTGTTCGAAGCATTCCTATGTATGAAGAAGAGGTTTTCCAAACATTTTTGAGGCGCGTACGCAGGGATTTCTGTCACCATCTATTCTATGATGCATCTACTCTATGATGCAAGCGAACACCATCTATTCTATGATGCATGAGTGGTGCACTTGCGGATTCAGGGGAGACGCGTATAGAAGATGACGCCATTGACACATTGCACGTTTTTCTTTTACAAAACGTCCCATCATGTAAAGTGGCGTTTATAAAACAAATTGTTTCTAGGATTTCTTAGAAACATTTGGATGCAAAGAAACAGATCTGAGACGCGTAAAGTCTTCTCTGGCAGGCACCTGCCACATGTCCTCAAGTTTTGTTTCGCGAATGGTGTTGGTGGCCATGACCTTCGTCGTTTCGGGTAAAGCAAGGAAAGCTAAGCCGATCAAAGTAAATATAACCGCGCTTACCGCAATGGCGAGAGCTCTATTAATTGGCGGGTTGGGCCCCCTGATCAAGAGCAATAGCACAACTCCGGCCCTACCGATCATTAAGCCTAAAGAAAAGCTCGTGGCTCGTAGTACGGTGGGGAATATCTCTAACAAATAAACGAACATCGCCATTGAAATCATGTCAACAAGAATTCCCTTAATTATAATTGTGACGATGGGCTGAATGCTGTCGTCCTTTTGCCAAACCAGCCAAGCCTGAAAGCCTAGCACGACCGACATGTGTAACATGGTGACGCAAAGTATCTTCCGCCGGCTCATGTAGTGCAGGACATACAAGCAAGCTGGTAAAACAGGTAGCCGCGCAACTATTAGGGTTATGTGCCCCGTCCGGTTTTCTAACAAGAGACAGTTTTAGTATAGCGTTGCTGACTCTTACGTACGCAATACGCAATAATATAGCGTACGCTAAAAACGACCCGCTCGGACCGATTTTAGTTGTGTGTTACGTTTCCGAGTGAACACTTCGCATGATCTTGGTTAAATTTGCCAGAGTCGCAGAATTCCGCGTGCTTATAGCGCCACCATGCTCCTGAAAATGAATATCGCAAATGAAAACGTGTCCAATCATTTTATTCAAAGTCAAACCAAGCCGCAGCTGCCTCGTCCAGCGCGCTTTTCTGCGGGGTACAGAGGTTACGAGTATGGGTGCGTAGCCATATTCGATCACGGAGCCTTCGTTACTGGTCCCGTGGAAATGCCACCTTTCATCAATGCTATCGCGGAATTAAATCCATGACCTACTGAAGTCCAGTGCATAGCGAGAACTCTTCGGCGATTTTTTGAAGAGTCGTTCGTTCGTTGACGGTGAACTGAGCGAATAGGGGGCATTCATTGGACGCCATATTTGAGGGTGCTGTTGAGAGCGCATGCTCAGAACGAGCCCACATTAATAGGCTGCTAAGACCTGCAATCTTAACGGTGCGGAATGCACGTTACAAAAGAACCGTGGAAGCTTGTCATCCGCACGCGCTCAGCATTTGCGCACACGGCTATGGCCGCCAGTGAATACTCGCCATAAGCCTAGCGTCAAGCAGATCGCAGCGTTGACGCACAATTCGAGCGGTGAGCACTTTCACTGTGCACTCTTTCAGCTGCACGGCGATCTGATTCGACCGCGGTACGTCCCGGAAAGAAGTGCCGCACTGAACACCACGTTTTTTCACCGTTCGCGTAACACAAAACGTAGAGAACACCACGACGCCCTTGCTGCGCCAGTCGAGGTAACCGCCATCTTGAAACTGGCGCTCTCGTTGGGCCCGAGATCTCTCGAGAGCTTCCCGCAAGGCCCGCAAGCCCGCAACGCAACATCCCCAGCGTTGCGTGCGTACGCAATACGCGAGTCCTTCTACTGCGTTCTGAGCATGCGCACTCACGACCCGCAATTTCCTTGCGTACGCAAAGCTATAGCGTACGGTCCACTAAAACTGTCTAAGGTCTTGTCAAAAGAGGTGTCGTAATAGTGAAAAATCGTCATGAGCGTACACGAAAAAAGAACGACGGATCGTAAACGCAGAGAGCTGTTCAACACAAGGTCAAGGGTGCTCGATTGTTGAACGTTCGTTTGCGTGTTGCCCCTCCGCAACGTCTCGTACTTGATCTTATTCATCTTGGCCTTTACGTCGTTTAAGGGATAGTTACTAGACAGTAGGGAGTTTTAGAATAGCGCACGCTAAAGCTTTGCGTACGCAAAGAATAGCGTCGTCGCCACTGCGCATGCTCCGAACGCAAACCAGGTTTTGCGCTTTGCGTGCGCAATTTTAGCGCGCGCTATTTCTCGGAAATAGCGTGCGTACGCAAAGAGTCTTTGCGCTTCTCCAAGGAGGATTCGTGATGAGAAGTTGGCTAAAGCCAAGACGAGCACCGTTAAAAAAAAAAAATGGCGGCTTCCAGGATTATGTCGGCGGCTGCTTTGGCGGCGTCGTCGGTGCGACGTCGGCGGCATCCTCGCGACTGCAATTTTTAATGCGGGACGAAATTGTACTCGGTTTGGCAGCGATCACCGGCAACTTGATGCTTGCGACGCGCGAACATTTCACGGCGAAGGTCAGTACACGAGACCTCTCTTGCCAAGGCGACGCAAGCGGACACGACCGGTCAACCGCTCGCGTCGCGTTCTCATATTTAAACAAATTAAAATGCTACTCTGGACCAAAAAAACTCGTTTTCTTTTCTAAAGTTACACCATTTCGTGTGTGAAATAAAAGTTTTTACTGTATCTTGGTGGCGTCGCAAGCGCGAGATGCTTGGGCTTTTGCGTAGCGGCGGAGAGACGCTATTCTAAAACTCTTCTGCGTCGCGTGCGCTAATACAAGCGCTAAATTTAGCGCTAGCGTGCGCTAAAATTGCGTACGTTATTCTAAAACTCCCTAGTAGACAATTTTAGAATAGCGCACGCTAAAGCTTTGCGTACGCAAAGAATAGTGTCGTCGCCACTGCGCATGCTCCGAACGCAAACCAGGTTTTGCGCTTTGCGTGCGCAATTTTAGCGTGCGCTATTTCTCGGAAATAGCGTGCGTACGCAAAGAGTCTTTGCGCTTCTCCAAGGAGGATTCGTGATGAGAAGTTGGCTAAAGCCAAGACGAGCACAGTTAAAAAAATGGCGGCTTCCAGGATTATGTCGGCGGCTGCTTTGGCGGCGTCGCGAGTGCCACGTCGGCGGCATCCTCGCGACTGCGATTTTCAATCCGGGACGACATAGTACTCGGTTTAACAGCGATCACCGGCAACTTGATGCTTGCGACGCGCGAACATTTCACGGCGAAGGAACGTTGTGCGAAGGTCAGTACACGAGACCTCTCTTGCCGAGGCGACGCAAGCGGACACGACCGGTCAACCGCTCGCGTCGTGTTCTCATGTTTAAACAAATTAAAATGCTACTCTGGACCAAAAAACTCATTTTCTTTTAAAGTTACATCATTTCGTATGGGATGCCTAGGCATCTCGTCGTATGCGACGAGATGCTTAGGCAAAAGCCTAAGCATCTCGTCGCAAGCGCGAGATGCTCAGGCTTTTGCGTCGCGGCGGAGAAACGCTACTCTAAAACTCCCCTGCGTCGCGTGCGCTAATACGAGCGCTAAATTTAGCGCTAAAATTGCGTACGTTATTCTAAAACTCCCTAGTTTTAGTATAGCGTTGCTGGCTCTTACGTATGCAATACGCAATAGTATAGCGTACGCTAAAAATGACCTGCTCGAACCGAATTTAGTTTTGCGTTATGTTTTCGAGTGAACACCGCGCATGATCTTGGTTAAATTTGCTAGAGCCGTAGAATTCTGCATGCTTATAGCGCAACCATGCTCCTGGAAAAAAATATTGAAAAAGAAAAAGTGTCCAAACATTTTATTTCAGATTAAACCAAGCCACAGCTGCCTCGTCGAGCGCGCTTTTCTGTGGGGTACAGAGGCTACGAGTACGAGTGCGTAGCAAGCTGCAGAACCCAGGGATCCTGGGTTCGAGCCCCACCCCTGCCCGTTTCGATCTGGATGAGCATCGTACCGGCGTGCGGTCGTGTATCACTACTGGGTGGTGCACGTTAAAGACCCCAGGCTAGCGGATGTACCGCACTGGCTAAATTGCTCATCTACAGCTGGGAGACTCGTCGCCCCTGTGAGGCAGACCAAGTTCTAGGCTGTATAAACACACACACAACCTCAATTTTTGAGTGCATAGCAAATTCGATCACGGAGCCTCCGTCAGTCGTCCCGTAGAAATGGCACCTTTTATCAATGCTATCGTGGAATGAAATTCATGACCCTGATGTCCAGTGCATACCGAGAACTTCGGCGATTTCTTTTAGAGTCGTTCGTCCGTCGGCGATGACTGTGGGAATAGGCTTAGCGTTGAGCAGATCGCAGCGCTTACGCACGCTGCGAGCGGCGAACATTTCCACTGTGCACTCCTTCAGCTGCAGGAAAATTTGATTCAACCGCGGTAGGTCCCAGAAAGAATCGCCGAGCTGAACACCACGCAATTTCACGTAACACAGAACTTCGAAAACACCACGTCGCCCTTGCTGCGCCAGTCGAGGCCACCGCCATCTTGAAACTGGCGCTCTCGTTGAGTCCGAGATCTCTCGAGAGCGTTCCGCAAGGCCCGCTAGCCAGCAACGCAAAATCCCCAGCGTCGTGTGCCTACGCAATACGCTAGCCCTTCTATTGCGTTCTGCGCATGCGCATTCACGACCCGCAATCTTCTTAAGTACGCAAAGCTATAGCGTATGGTCCACTAAAACTATCTATCGAGCTTGGCAGCCGATATCACGGCGCGCTCGGTGCCTTCAACGTCGCCCAAGCCCAGCAGCCAACAAGGAGAATCTTCACTGGCGTAGGCGGCGAACAGGAGGAAGCATGTCGGCTCCATAAGTATCGCTTGAGCGACCTTCCAGTGACCACCTACCGCCAGTAAAAGAAATAAAACAGTGGCAGCGCCGCAGATGTGCATGCGGCGGCAGAGGCACAGAAGACGACGCGAGGCGTTGTCTTTATTACCTCGAACAGCAGAACCGACGCCGTGTTCATAGCCGTCAAATATGTCACCGATGTCAGAAAGCGAAAGACTATAAATGTGAGAACCGTGTTGGAGAAGATTGTGGCCGTGCCGGAGGCGACTTGAAGTAAGAGCGCGACCATGAAGACAGGTTTGCGGCCAAGGCTGTCCCCGAAGCACCCGATCACGCTCCTGGCGACGACTCCTCCGTAGTATACGAGCGAATGGAGCAAAAGGAGCCGGTGTCTGTGGCAAACCAGGTTCCACTCGCTGACGATGGAGTTCCCGGCGGTCGCTAGGTCGTAGTCCCACTCATCGCAGAAGACCACGGTCCGGGTCTCCGTAGCATTTCCCACGTCCAGTGGAGGCTCGTAGCGGGTGCATTTGCTGAACGTGAACGTCCGGTTCCACGGGGATACTCTGGTTTCTCCAGACCTCGGTCTGCATGAAAGCAAGCTCCGGCGGTGGTCTGCAGCACCAGTGTTCCACGGCCGTGCGAGTACCACGGCGGCGAGACCGTTCCTTACTGCGAGGAAGATGGAGAGCGTGGCGTACAGCAGTGCCAGCCGTTGGAAAGTGCCGTGTTCGAAAACAAGCGCTGTGTCCAATGGGGCAAGCGCTGGCGGTGCGGTCGCGGGTCAGAAGAGAAGAGGCCTTCATGTTGCGATGCGTCTGGGCAAAGCGTAGAGTCGAATGAAGAACACGCGATCTGAAAGTGCTCGCGACGCTCGTGCCCTGGCATGCTTCTGGCGCTCGAACTCTGCTTCAGAGCCAGTTAGAGCCACTACAGAGCACTTGAGCCAGTATAGACGCCTTGCACGTGCGCCAGATTATATCCGACATTGCTGGCCTCTTGTTTTACCGAGATACTGAGCCACTGAAACAGGCGTTGACGAGCCTTCACAAATGCTAATGCTGGAAAGTAGGGCGCAGTATAATGTGTAATGGCAATAACCTTGCCTGTTATAGTAATGATGAAGTGAAGCAGACGGTGTAAGAGGAGACAAAAGCTGAACGTCGGATATGGTGGCGCCCATGCAGACATGTTGCGAAGCGTCTATATCGTTCGTTCTCAGTGACGCGACCGGGAGTGAATTTTCCTGTTGGTACAATGAAGTAAAATATAAAATATTCGAGTTCAACTCAATTGCAAGTATGGCGTCTCACTGGTTCCCCATGCGTGCAAGCATGTGCCGTGTGTGCGTGAACGCAGCATTGGCAAGTTTGTAATTGCACGCACTTGCCCGCATGTGCAGAGAAATGGCAGAGGTCAGATGCACTGGTCAGATCAACGAGGTAGAGGGGCTTAGAGCGATAAACCGGGGTTCCGGTCTGCACTCAAAAGTGACCCCCATAAGGCGGCTGCCATTGTACGCAAATTTGACCACTCGTCACATGACCGAACCAAATGCGTGATGTCACAGGAAAGATGGCAGCGCCCATGCAGCGGCTGGCCCCAGCTGGGCCGGAGCTTGTCGGATGCTTTGTTGGTTGTCGTTCGTCTCGGCGAGTTGATTTCAGGCGCAGAAGCCGTCATATGAGGCCGGTCGACAGCGACTTCAGAGTTCAGCGTGGTGTCTGACGTAGGTACAAGGTGAAAATACGGAGGAACGGTGTACATTTCACTGGTGACCGACGGCGATATTGCCACGGAAGAGACAATCTGCCCTACGTTGCTCGCACCTCGGATTGATTCGGATACCGCTAGGATGAAATTTAAGGCGACGTTTCTGTGCTCTCGTTGACCGTCGGAACCTTCGAGATCTGCGGTAAAGCGTGTGCAATATATTTGGATACACAGTTTAGCGACGGAAATTGCGTGAGTCGTGCTTGGCAGTGTGCAATCGTGGTGTCGCTTCGTTCAAATGCCCGAAGGCTCACTTTGGTTGTGCGGTGCACCGGAGAGCTGCCTTGCCGCTTTTAGTTCCTGTGCCGTGCTAAGTGATACTGTGCTGCTTCCCAAATTGTTTCGGCGTAGACGTGCTCTTTTACGGAGCACAGGTGTGCAGCGCGCCTAAGAGCTGCCTTCAAGCTGGTAGTTCCTGTGCCGTGCTTTAGGTGATGCTGTGCTGCCTACTAAATTGTTCTGGCGTAGACGTGCACCTTCACTGAGCACAGGTGTTGCAGTTGGTATTGAGTCCACTGGTCTGTCGCACGTTTCGTCGACACCAAAGCTTCAACACTCGTTACGCGAATTGCAAGTTGTCTGGACATTTCATTGCGCGCGTTACCTACCCAGTCCACCCATTCACGCCGCTTTGCGGCGGCAGTCTGCAGCGGATCATTACCAGAAAAGTGGTCTCACATCAATTTCAGTTTAGCTCGTCCGCGGCACTCGCCAGACCCCGAAGGAGAGGATTTATTCAGACAGAATGCCACTAAAGCAGTGCAGCTTCTTTAGTGGTCAGGATAGACTCTTTTCTGTCTGTTTTGTTATATTGTCTCGGATGCTTGCTCCAGTCCTATTTTCTATCAATATTTACTATTCTGGAAAGTTCCAGGCCATGCTCAGCTGTCATTGTATGTTCTGGTGGAGGTGCTGCACACTTTACCCATAGCCCTTCACTCTGTGTCTACCCTGGCGGCTCCTCAGTCGAGTTGCCCGATAACAAGACACGGGTGGCACATTATCCCGAGTCTTAAACCCCCGGCGAGCTGTGAACCAAGTCCTATCCCGAGCCCGGAAGCAAAATTGCAAGACGAGGGAGTACTACAAGGGCGAAACTCGGAAATACACCACGAAGAACTTGAAATCCAAGCTAGGCGCTGCTACCAGCAAGAACCAACGGAATTAGGTATTTTGCCAGAAAAACAGAAGCTGACTAAGCCAACAATGACAACCCTGTCGCAGCAAACCACGTTCGCTCCCACCATCGTTTGCATGCCCGTCGCACCTCGCACTCCGATGCCCTTTCATGCAAGGTGCACAAGACGTTGAGGGCTGGATTGAACAATATGACCGTGTCGCCCGCCACAGTGGGTAGATAGACAACCAGCTCCTGCAGAACCTATACTTCTCGTGGAAGAAACTGTGAGGCACTGGTTTGAGAACCGCGAATCCTCCTCTACGTCGAGGTAACTTTGCAAGACCGAGCTGAAGTGCATGTTCATCAGCCAACATTGACAAGAGAGAGCCGAATTCCCGATTCTCTCCAGGAAACGGCCCCAACGGGAGCGTCACCACCTTCGTGGAGAATGTTTTGCTTCTGATCGAGCAGCCACGCCAACCCTGATGCTACAGAAGACAAGAAGCTAAGAATTCCATGTTCCTCATGTGAGGGACACCTTCAGCAGCCTTGTCCGCAACCCCACGACAACAGTCGAAGGGTTCATATCAGTGCAGCTTCCAACATTGAATGCACACTGCAGGCCCGAGCACGTCACTATTAAAAACTCCCCAGCGTCGCGACACTCAAGTCGTCCAGCTGCAACTTCGACGCCAGCCCCCCAGGCATCCGTGACATCATTCACAACGGTGTCCGGGAGGAGATAAGGAAGCTAGTTCCTGCCATCAGTTGCCCGGCTTTAATTTTGATCGCCGGGAGTTTTTCAGAAGTTTGACAGGCATTTCAACTGGAGACTTCTTCGAGCGAAGCGGCATCTGACGAAACGAGGGCGACTTATGCCACAAAGTCACAACGACCACCACCGGCTACCTGTTACTATTCAATGCCAATTCAACGAAATAACCCAATGCCGAAGCATTCCCGATATCGAGAAGAACCAGTGTAGGTCCGCGCTAACAAAGTACACCGAGGAAGACGGAGGTACTGCGAATGGCCAACCGAAAACCACTCTGCTACCACTGCATGAGGCCGACCTTGTCTACTGGAGGTGCCCGTACCAATGAATTGGCTTGCAAGGGTTCGTGCCGAACGACCCTTGACCACGTCTTGACGAGCGTCCGGGGAAGATTGAGGATTATCTTCGGCGGTCTTTGTCCCTGGTGCCGACATTACCCCGAAGCTCGTGGTCTACTTCATCTGGACGGGACGTAAGCACGACAAAGCAGGTGAGCGGCAATGCAAGGAGAGTTGATCTGGTGTCGGTTGTCGCCCAAGGACAGTACCTAATAATTTGCTGACACTAATTATCTGTGTCCACGCCATGAAGCACACAATTTCCAACTTTGAGGGAGAATGCCGCTCAGTGACCTTAAGAAATAGAATGGTTGGTTTCTCTCAAAAGTGGACTGCAAGCATCACGAGACTTCACTTTGCCACACAAGACTTGCACAAGTTGCAGTGGTCGTGGGATGCACAATAAATCTCCATTACGAAATGGAAGTGAAATGGCTTGGATAGCAAACATTGTTGCCAGCTATCAAGTCAACGGTACAGCAAAAGGCACAGCCATATAACCAATACATGCCCAAGCTTGCTGCATTGATGCAGAAAACTACCAGGAAAATTTTGCGGATTAGGAGCCAGCCCTGCAGCTTCAGTGCATCAGATGTCAGTAGGCGCACATGACGTATGATTACAAGACGGCATCAGTTGGTTAAAGTTGCTACTCGACCAAACTGAACACCGACGTGCCAGGAGCGTCATCCCACAACAAGGTCCACAGGTATTACGATTGAACGCCCGACAGGAGACTGTCGCAGAAAGAACTCGTTCTAGAACCATTAACTAAGAATCAATAATTATGTAATGCATTGTAAACAAACATTTGATACACTAACCAGATAAACCTATTTCCGCTTGCCTTTATGCCTTGAGAGTTTATACACCAAGAATTGTGTTCACCACACGCGCAGGTCCTTTTGAGGACACTCGCATCTCTGACCCCATCAATAATAATTGATGGGACATACCAGACTGGCAGACTTGTTGCATTGGACTGCACTCATTCCACTTTTCCTGAACACACCTCTGAGCATATACTTTATTCGTATATGTTGATGCATTATTATATAGCCAGGACACTTCCTATACGTAGACCCTTTGCAGAAACCCATCAAGCAACACAACTGTTGCCATTTTTTTTTCGGCGTAAAGCACACAAATGGGCCCCAGTTTACGTCAAATGCTAATGCAGCATTCGAGTCCAATGGGCGCTGAGCCGAGTTCACAGTGATGGCGGACGTAACATTCTTGTCGAACAAATGACCAAAGTATGAAAGCCTGGGGTAATTAGAGTAGTAGCTACTGTAATTTGTTTCATCACAATTTGGCAAACAGCAAAGGCTACAGTCTCGGTGAGCCAATATGCACGTTGGAGAGAGGCACATGACAACATGTCATTCAGAGTGCTCGTCTGCACAGATTTGTCCCACACCTTCGCTCTGTCTCTCTGATTGGCTCGAGGGGGCTGTGGCGGTTTTCCTTTTCCAGGTTACAATGATACGAAGTATAGACAACCCACACTTTTCAAAAAAAGGCTATTGAAGAGACCGAAAGGAATGGTCAACATTTTTCAACAAGACTGCTCTTCAGGCGAGGGATGAACACAAATATGAATCAACTTATCCAGGTAATTAGACCAAGTAAATAATTGACTGCCTAATACAATGCAGTTTTGATGAAAAAAGGTATTGCTGCAATAAATCCTACGAAAGAGAAAAAAGTGCAGTTAACCTATGCATACACCAAAACAGTTGTTGTTATTGCAAGTCGAATAGCTTTGAAGCAGGTGCCTGCAACGATTTATTCATTCCCACACTCAATAAAACGTCATCCTCGTAGCTGAAAATAAGTGTGTACTTCGCACTCACCAAAAAAGGAAGAAAGGCGATCGAATGTAGAATCGCCGATTAGCACAAAGGGCGCAGGAGCTTCCTCGCTAAAAGTTGCTATGGTTATTCGGTGACGCAGGCCTGAAACAACTTCTCCTAGGCCCTAACGCGACGTATACCTTTCGCGTCGATTCATAGACATTTCAATGTTCAAACAAAGCTAAGAGAACGCGAAAATTTCATGCTAAAAGCACTCAAAGTTCTATCGATCCTCGAACACATCCCGGAATCCGAGCACCGGTACGGCGATACGGCTGATGCTGCCTCACAGGTGTTAATATCCATATGATCCAGAGCGATCTTGCGCAAACAGGGTATAAAGTCTCATTCATTCATATTTTCACAATATACCTGCGTCAGCGAGCACGAAAAAGCCCGAAATCGTCGGAAAGGCGCTGCACATCACGGCTGCCACGCACCGAACAAACTCGCATCCGCCAGCTCTGGGCGCTGCCATCTTACCTGCGACGTCACGGCTCTTGTGAGGTCACGTGACGAGTGGTCACATTTGCGTAAAACATGGCGCCAACCGGGGGGGGGGGGGGGGGGGGGTGGGGGGGGTGCCACTTCGGAACTTCCGACTTATCACTCTAAGCCCCTCTACCTCGTTGGGTCAGATGCTCTTGTCTATAGACGCTTTATACACGCGCCAAAGTACAGCCGCCATTGCTGACCTTCTCTTGTTTTACCGAGATGCCGAGCAACTGAAACGGTAGTTGACGATCCTCTACAAAGGCCGCTGGTTTAGAAAAGGACCCAGTTGAATCTAATGTGGCAATAATCTGGCCCACTATGGTAATGATGAAGTGCAATATACGAAATAAGAATAAACAAAAACTGAAGGTCAGTTATGGCGGCGTCCATGCACAGCGGCTGCAAAGCGTTTATTAGCGACGAGATCTTTCGGTGGCGCCACCTCGCAGGAGCACTCCTCTGACGTAGCGAATAGGATTATAGCAGACGACGTGCCAAGTCGTCCCACAGTGTGGTTTTGCTCGCTCGCTTGCGTGGCGGTGTACAAAGCTGGGTGCACTGATACACCTAAAGGTTTTTAAGGAAGAGAAGGATGCTCATTGTCCGTGTACAAGTACATTGGCAGGGTAACGGAGGGTGCATCTTCCAGGGAAGGGGTGCGGGTAACGGAGGGTGCATCTTCCAGGGAAGGGGTGCATGAGCACCCGATACACCCTACTACACCCTTTTTTTTTTAGAGTGTAAGAGCAAATACCCCTAATAACTTGTGCCGACTAGACAGCTTGGAACATTTCTCAGGCAGAAAAAACGATTGGTCAGTTACGGAGGTTTTCTTTCCAATATATTGCATTAAAAACGATACTAAATCCGCTTCGTAGATGTATCTATGAGCACTATGGGGCACTGCTAGCGCGAACACGACGTCGGAGCTTTTCAGTGTGGGGTATGTACGTGCCAAACGAACGATGCACATCTGAAAAACCAAGCAATACGGCAAAAACTACACAATAATAAAGGATAACTAACTCCCTGTGCAGGTATGATCTAATTAAAGTGAGGGCCACGTAATAAAATCCCATTTTTTATACACCAACTCATGTTTACAAACAAACCGGAGCGCCCCTAGCGGACGCCACCGGCGCCGCGCATGCGCGGTGGATGGTGGGCAAGAAGCCCGCCGTCGCCCATAAACAGACCATTGAATTGCGTTGTTGTCGGCGTCGGTGGGAGTCCCCGTGCTCTTTTTCGCATTGGAATTGTTGATGCTACGTCCTCCTAACAATGTCTGACTACTTGAGCGGCTTCAGCAAAACTAACGGGCCAAAACTTTGCGTGAATAATGAGACGTGCGGCGATTTATTTCACGTGGACGCCGCAGAATGGGCGCTAAAGCCTGATTCCCACGATGAGATTCTGCTCGCTGTTTTCAGACGCGACGTTGCTCGGACTGCAAAAGCGTGGACCGTAGCTGAGAAGGTGGACGTCGATACTGAAAACCGCAAGTAGAATCGGGCATTACAAGTCGGTGATGGCCACCGGTAACAATAATGATAAACATCTTGTATCTGTTTACACTTAGCCTACTTACCCCAACCAACCTTCAAAAGAGTTTTGAGGCCTGCACTTACCGCCGAATTCAGAAACCTCACTCAAACTACACTCAAACTGAAGGGCCCCTCCACTTCCTCGAGGAAGGCGCGAGGGCCGGCACTGGCCAATCGCCACGGCGGATCCGTCCTCGCGATTGGCCAGCGCCGGCCCTCGCGCCTCTCTCGAGGAAGTGGAGGGGCCCTTCAGTTTGAGTGTAGTTTGAGTGAGGTTTCTGAATTCGACGGTTAGTTCTTATAGCAATTACCGGGTCAACGTTTGGTTTACGGGCCGCTGTCGTTTGAACGAGCTGACGACAAAAAGCTGCCAAATTTGAAAGAGCAGACGACAGTTCGAACGCATGCGTAATGGGGTACGGGCAAGAAGCACTGCGTCCCGCGTCAACAAACCACTCGAATGTCACGTTGTCGGCGTCTGTGTGAGTCTGCATACTCTTTTTTGCGTTGGAATTGTCGATTCTACGTTCTCATCGCAATGTCTTTCCACTTTAATCGCCTAAGCGAAATTATTGAGGCTCGTTACGCCGCTAAACTTTCCGTAAATAATTTGACGCACGGCGATTCATTCGCATGAACGCCGCAGAATGGACGCCAAAACCATGATGAGATTCTTCCAGCTATTTTCGGTAGCGACGTCGCTCTTGTTAAAAGAGTGTAGAAGGTAGCGGCGATGATTGACGTCGATACTGAAAATCAGAAGCGGGAACAGACCAAGCGTAACAAGTCGGTGATGGCCACCGTTACCAATGATCAACATCTTGTATCTACTGCTTACGCCGAGCCTACTTAAGTCTTTTGAGGCCTGCAATTACTTCTTCTTGCAATCACCGGGTCAAAGTTTGGTCTACGGGCCGCTTTTGTTTGAACCAGCAGACGACAAGAAGCAGACGTTTGAAAGAGCAGACGAAAGTTCGAACGATCAGGCGGCCGTGTGAATTTGAAGACGCACTGAACCCGTGGGTGGTTCGGACAGCTTGGCGGTTTTCTCTCGTTTATGTTGGAACAAAACAAATACATCTGGCGACCACGAAGTGTTGCCCGCGCACGAAATCGTATAGTTCAACAGCGCCCTTTTCACGGCTACTATCCATGTTCTCGGACGAACGGAGGGGGCAAAAACACGTGAAAACTGATCTTCAAACCTTTCCAGACTCTCTTGGTACAACCCCCGTCGCAGTATTTTGACGAGAAGGCAGGTTTTTTGTCTCGTTTCTTCCAAGGGAACAGAGGAATGCATGTCTGGCACGGCGACTTCTGCCCACCACCCCAGACCGGAAGTGCGTCCGGCGCGCCACCACCGCGGCGTGACGTAGGAGAGTTGAGTTCGTGTATAAGTACTGCTTTATTCTTTCTGCTCTGCGCGAAGATGCTAGTTCTACGTTCAAAATATCACCCGCACGCTAACAGTCTTTGGGAATTAGAGCCTCATAAAAGCAGCCCGGCCTAGAAAAAATTTAAAAGAGACACCTTTCATAGAAATAAAAGAGCGCAAACGAACACAAGGACAAGTAGAAGAAGGAACACAGGCACAGCGCTGTTTTATTTCTATGTTTACAATGCATCACCGACTAGCCCACCTCCAAACATTACTGCAACACCTTTCATAGCCCGCACAACATATATCTTGGCCCACCTACTTGATTCTTTAGGTTTCCAGTGTTTTATCCGCTCGTGAAGACGCAAACTATTGTGGTCATTTTCATATAGTGACAGGATTGGCATATTAGCAATATACATATAAGCGTCACCGGAATGCTGGCGAACCTTGAACCCATTCTACATTCCGTTCGATTGTAATTTTGCATTGAATATTGTCGGTTGTCTTTACACACCTGCTGTGGAAGAGACGTTTGGGCCTGAAATACAGCGAAGTTAAACATCGTTCACTGATGAAGAAAGAGGCTCCTTTGCGCAACTGTGCACCGATCGAACAGCAGGCTGCAGATCCCCTTGGCCCGCTGCTAACCCGCCGCAACGAAATGTGCACATCATCAAATTGGGCTTACATCCTCCGCAATAGCAACAATCTATGTCGTCGTCATCTTGCATGTATATACTCATCGCATTAACATGTTTCTTAGACGCGGCACCCCGGGCCTCCATGGTACGGGCTGTTGCCTTACCGCGGTGCCGCCGCTCTCCAGAGCCAAATAGAGACATTATCATTATTATTATTATAAAAACAGTGCAAAGGGTGGGGTGCGCAAGCGTCTTGAGACGTGGTTTGCTCGGCTTAGGTTAAGAGGGTCCCGCATGGCTCGAGCGCTGGCTTTGGCAGTGCTTTCCTTCCCCCAGTCTCATCTGCGACGCTGTTTCTAGCAAGTCGGCCCATAGAGTAATATACACAAGGTAAAGAGCGGACACTGCCATAGGCCCCAGCGGCCCAGATAGACCAGTGACAGGTAGCGCTCCTAGCGGGCGGTATGAAGTGTAATCTGATTCCGTTTCCGGTCAAGTTAGTTTCGGTTTCGGTTTGGGCGTTTCTGCCCCGGTTCTCCGGTACCCTTCTCTCTCTCTTTCCTCCCCGCCTCGCTCGGCTCTCGGGAGCTCCTTGACTCCCAAAGCCGCTGTGTTTTTTTTTTCTTTTTTAATACTGACGCACTTTTGCTTTATTTTTTACGATAGAGTGCGTGCAAAATGTATCAAACAATATTTCATTTTACTTCACAAAGCATAAGTATATATATTTCTTGTTCTTTTTCTATTGTAAAGCATTGAAGTTACACAATCGCCGCATTGACTCCTGGCTGGTGGAGCATTGTGGGGTCAACAACAGTAAGTGGTTCGAACACATTTTATTGGACCACATTCATGTATACATGATTTACTTCAGAAGCTCTGTATGTTTTATACGAAAGAGATCGATACTCACAAAAATAAATGAATATGAAGGACTTCGGCATATCGTACACTTCGTAATAGATTCTTAACGGAACCAAGTTAACAAAACCTTTCCACGGAGAACATGCTGTATGATACATTCACTTTCACGCCGACTCGGGTACGGGTCGGCGTGAAAGTGCAAGTGCAAAAATAAATAAGACATCGCTATCATTACCAGTCATAAGAGTATAATAACAGTGCGAAGCACACGCCGGATAGTACAAATTCCCGATTTCCGGCAAATATAAAAAAACACCAATTTGCATAGCCTCAAGCCATTACCAAACAAAGATAACTCTATTCGAAATCTGACAAGATTCAACGTCCCTAAACATTCCCCGAAATTGTTCAGAAAAGAAATATGGCTTCAGAAAAAAGCGGCTAAAAGAGTATGGACAGTGGATACAAAAGTGGATACATTTTCTTTCAAATATTTTTAGCCTCTATACACTATTTTCTATCACAATTTTGTAGAAAGTGGACAAATATTTTTGTTAGGGAGCCGTGATACGCATTCGCTGGAAAAAGGGGAAACAAATATTTGGAGAGCAAGCTGCACCGCCCACTTAAGCACTTTTTGGTTTTGGTTTGGCAACCGCCTCTGTTAATACACTATTAACAGTTAAACCTGTCTCGTTCTTATTAACCACTGAAGTGTGCAACCAAACTTTGTCCAAATTCCGGTTAAGAAATCAAACATGTCAACACAAGCGTATTCTGCAAAACAACTTTAAAAACCCTTTGTGGTACTCCTCTGGGCAAAGGCTAAAACCACCCAGACCTCAAAGTGTGCTATACAAGGCGGCACAGACTCCTCGAACATGTGTCACACTCTCTATTATAGGAAGAAAGTCATTTTCTAGTTGCTGAATAAAATGAAAGGCAGCCTGTGATGGTACTACTAAGTTCCCGAAGAATTTTCCAGGCACGTGGTATGCTTTAGGAACAAGACAGTACTGGTGAGGCCTGGTCAAGTTATTAGACTCATCCGATAGCAGCTGAGAACAGCCACAGCTGTAAGTTGTCTGCTCAAGCAAAAGCTTGATCAAATAGCCCCAAACGTAATAAAAAAAGTGGACGAGTCATCAATTATGTTAGACCTGATGTCTGATGCCAGCTCAGAAATATCCTCTAGTGGCGGGAAGTTATCAATTGGAAGACATTCCACAATGTCTGAAATTAAACTTTCATGGTGCAAAGATATTCGCAACTCCTTTAGGAGGTCAGCCTTGTCATCCTCTACGTTTTCATTGTCCGACAGTTTGAACAGTTTCTTTATCCAGAGGTGTTTTAGTCCTGAGGTGAACTGATCCACATTTGGGTTTGTGTTGCAGCCCAGCATTTGTCGTATATAGCTCCAAAAACGTTCTCAAGTGTGTCTTGCTGCAGGCGTTGTGTAAGCAAGAACTTCAAGTCATGGCTGCTTGAGAGCTCATCACAGAGCATGAGGAAACTTTTTATAGTAACTTGCCACCCAATGATGGCTTATGGCTGCCTCCTACTTTGGAACTGCCATGCTGAAATCCATCCGAGTTACTGGTGGAAAAAATCAAGTATTTCAGATTCTCCCTTCAGATTGGCATGACGCAACTTCTGCCCTGTCTTCTTGAATTTTTTAGCTATTTAGACAGTCAAAAGGTATGCACATCCTATCACAGAAAAAGGCTGTAGCCATGGCTGCCTCAGGAAGTTCCTTGGCATAAACAAGGGATATGATTGCAAGAAAGAGCAGACCTGTGGGGACAATTTTCTTCCATGTTACAGAAAGGTTCTTGAAAAAATGTTTCTCTCAGTAAGTTTCGGAGCCAATTGCAAGCTCATCTCATGGATAGAACAATAAAGTTCAACAAAGAAGACCACTCAATGACCTCATTTCGAATGCAAAGTTTGTGGGCTTGGAGATTGCTCTTGGTTGTTTTGGGAAGGTGTGGAACATCAAAGACAGAGTAAACGGGTTCGTTGTGAACTTCAAGAAATGGCTTATTACCACAAACACCAAGCTGATGTTTGAAGCCCCCTAACCACAGACCACAGCCTTTACTGTAAAGCCAACAGACTTAAAGGGGCGATGCACTGATATTTTTATTTTGCGCAAATACCGCTTAGAACGAACCCCTGACGTTAATGATCTGTGAAATACGCGTTCGTTTTCACCACACGCAATCGAAGTCGCAGAAAAAAATAAAGAAAAACGAGCAGAGTTCACCCCTCAACTCGAAGCCATAACAAGCGGCCCCGTGATCTGGGGGGCTAAGCTCGGCGCGGCGAGATCGAGGCGAGTTCTCCGCCAAACTCTCCGTCCGCCGCGATTGGTCGGCGCCGTGCATGACAACACGCGCAGACACTCCCTAGATCGTGACGTTAAACGGAGGGTTTGAGGCGGTCGGAGAGTTGCATATTCGGAACTCGCGGCGAGATGCGGTGACGTCATTGTGACGTGGCAGAAGCCGCCGCGGATGGGAAAAGCTTGCCGGCTCCGACCTAGGCGAGTTTGGGCGAGTTGGGCGCGAGATCAGGGAGAAGCGTCCAAAATGGCAGCGTTTTCGTTTGTGTTTTGCCGTCGGCATAGGTATTCAAACCACGCCAATGTGTTTGACATGGACGACGTACATTTTCAACAACACTATCGCCTCTCGAAAGACGTGGTAAGGTGGCTGTGCGATGAACTGCGTGGCGAACCGGGCTTGAGGCGATGGAGCCGTGAATGAACCGTCGCTCCCGTCGTGAATCCTACATCCAAATTCTACAAAGTGAATCCTTGAAACAAATGTGTTTTTACGGCAATCTGCAACCAGGAACGCAATTTGCCATTACCTACAGGCTTTTACAATTATTTTGATGGGTTGCTGTGCTGCGTAGATGCAAGATAAACGCACTTGATAAAATTCAAACTAAAACAGATGATAGAAGAAAAGCAATATACATGAATGGCGCAGACTAACAACTGTGTAATTTCTTTCTCATCTTTCTTCTTCCACACCGTATTTTAACAAACAAATTGGCCGTTAGTTGTTTATACAGCAGGAGAACATGCCAGAACATTGCGCAATTGTCACCTACTGTAGATAAGGAATTTAGCCAGTGCAGTATGACTGCTAGCCTAGGGTCTTTAACGTGCACCACGTAGTAGTGATACACGACCGCATGCCGGTACGATGCTCATCAACATCGAAAAGGGCAGGGCTGGGGGTGAATCCACGATCCTGGGTTCTACAGCGCGAGCTTTCGCTCCACGTGCACCCTATTCTGAAAAAAAAACAAAAAAAAAACAATATTGTGGATGTGTGGCGGTGTGGGGGGAGAAAGATGAGAAAGAAATTACACAGTTGTTAGTCTGCGCCATTCCTGTATGTTGTTTTTCGTCTATACTCTGCTTAAGTTTATATCTTTATCAAGAGCGTTTTTCTTGCATCTATGTGGCGCAGCAAACCATCACAATGTCTAGTCAACTAGCCCACATCCAAGCAATGTTTGTATAATTAGCATCCCTACTGTTACCTATTCTTATTTGTCATTTACGATTTAAGTAAATAAAAAAAATTGGGCTGTATGTATGTTGATACTGCCTAAAACTTGTTCTGCCTCAACGGGGAAGATTCTCCCAGCTGTAGATGAGAAATTTAGCCATGCAGTGCCGTACAATCGCTAGCCTGGGGTCTTTAACGTCCATCCCGCAGTAGTGATATACGACTGCACGCCGGTACGATGCTCATCAACATCGAAACGGGCAGGGGTGGGGATTGAACCCAGCATCCTGGGTTCTGCAACGGACCTTTCGCTCGACGTGCTGCGAGCTGGCGTGCGCTAGCCCAGCCGGCCACCGATCCCCCGATTTAAATAAAATAAAAACCCTTCACTGCGGAGCGTAGGGAAAAATCGGAGCTACGCCGGGGAACTCGCCGCCGCCGGGGGGGTCGGAAATGTAAGAGGGGGAGTGGGAAACTCGCCGGGGCGGAGTCAAAAGAAGCTCCTCCCCTCCCTCGTGACGTGGCATCGGAGAGATTCCCGCCGGAGGCGAGCTTAGCCCCCCTGGAGCCGATTATATGCCGCCAATGTTGATCATAGCCATGCGCTGGGGTTGGCAAGGCACAGGACACGCGCTGAGTTCAAGACATTGTTATGGTTCGGCTGTTGTCGTCATTGCAGCGATTGGACACAGGACACTACCCGAATGTTTCTCGAGCTATCGATTATCACGAGTCCAAATCGAGTGTCCACGCCATGCTCGGGTCCAATCTATGAGCCGTATTCAAATATCGTCACTGGGCGGTACTGCTACCGCCCAGCTACGTCATCAGGTTTTTCGAAGGAGAGATTGAATGAAAACACTCTGTTTTGTCCTCGAACTTGCAGCGCAACAAAGGAGTTTCTTGGTCAGTGGCGTTGCGTGCGAATATCCTTGAGTCCCACTAGTGCCAGTAAGCTTGTGTAAAGTGTGAAGACCATTCCCATTGAATATCGTTGCACCGCCCTTTAAGCTCCCGAATGAGAGAAATGAGGAGGCTGCGTTAAACAGAAGACGTTGTTGGAGTGTGCACAACAGTGTATGCAATGGGCTAAACGCACCTCCTGGAAATTTCAGACAGCATAACAACCAAGGCTCTATCTGCAATGTTAGAGGTTCGTTCAACACGGTCATCTGTAAACCCATGGACAATGTCGTGTGCTGGGTCGTAAGTTAAATTCTTTTTTTAAAACAATCTCATCGGAAATCAACATGCACACAGGTTCAAGTGCAGCCAGACAGCCCGGCAGAAAGAACAGCGCGAGAAGCTTGAACCGATCGGCTGCACGAATTCACGCCGAGCATGCCAGCACGCGGGCGGTCATGCGTCACCTTGATTGATGCAAAGTCGACCGAACATGATGCAGCAGAAAGCACAGCTGGACGGCACGCACGGCACAGACGAACGACGCAGGGACGAGCAAAGGCCATGCAGAATGATGCAGAAGCGACGGCGTGCAGGCAGGCAGGCCATGGCAGGCGCCATTCATCACGTGCTTTTTGTGACGTATTTGATTTAAACTATTTATCCGTTGTAAGTACTTTAAACAAGTTTAAAGCATTGCCAATTAAAAAATAAATACTTTTCACAGAAAGAGTTTTAATTAATTTTAACCAAATTGCGGAAAAGCGCCACGTAGCGGAGGGTATGAAACGCACTATCTGGGCCGCGAATCGGCTCCTGTGTCCTCTCTTTACGTTTACTATATTACTCTATGGTCGGCCCTGGTTTGGACCGCACGTTCGTTTATTCTACCGTTGAATATGGACGCCACGACAACCTCACATGCATGCGCCAAGTTTTCAGTCACTGAGAGTCGTACCTTTTCACTCTAGTGACGCTAAAACGGCTTAAATTAGTCGCGTCACATATTTAGAACACACGCCCACCGCTAGGGGCTGTTTCGCGGCCTGTGGTTGGCCCCGAGATGCTCGCCTATTCAAACCAATGTATCGCCGGGCTGGTTTCGGTTGCACGCGAGCGCAACCGTTGACAATGTGTGAACCAGCCTTTAAACCCACCATGACTCTTATTCCATGCAACTAATATAAGCAGCCGGGGCCGACTTGCTGGGAACAGCGCCTCAGCTGAGACTTGGAGAAAGAAAGCTGCCGAAGCCAGCGTATGAGCTCAAGACACCCTCAAGACGTTCGCGTGGCCCAGCCTCTGCAGTGCTTTCTTTCACTCAGTCTCAGCTGAGACGCTCTTCTAGAAAGACGCCCGGCTGGCCCAGGATCACAAAACGTGAAGTTTCGTCGCGTTTCTCTTCAGTTCCTGGAAGTACCTGCAATCAGTGTTTGGAAATAAAATCAAGCGAGATGCTCAGTGCTGCCTTGCCTTGTTATTGTATGGCCGATCTAGAGAGTGGTTTTCCTTGCGGCCTTAACTTTCGCCTAAAAGCGGTGGGCATTTCTTGCATGTGAGGGAGCCTGTGCAGTACTTTGCCACATTTCCCATTGCTTGGCATTCGAAACACCTCGGGGGCACATCGGTGTGGTCATGAACGCGGTGAGTTAAGAAACCAAGGCTCATTTCTGATGGTCGTTTTAAATTTGGGTGAAAGGACATAACCAATCTGTCTATCGGAGTTGTCTCTGTGGTGATTCCATTTCGTTGATAAAGTCTTCTGACGGCAACCACGCCTTGGGGCTGAAGATATTCTGTCCGCTGTTCGACGGTATATCATCGAGGTATGCCTTTGATCGAGTTCTTTGTTCTGTGTATAGGCACTCGGAAGGAACGCTATGATGGCGACGCCGCAAGGTTCGGTGACTTTGAATAACCGTTTCACAGCGGATTCCTCAGCAACGACTACGAGTAGTCCTCCTTGCTGAGTAAATCTATGGTGAAGGACGTTTCCACCTGCCGCCTTTGTTGCATCGATGCTCAGATGCAGCGGGTTAACATTCCGAAGATTGGAACCTTCTGTTGATGGCCAAAGCAAGACTGGAACTCCTGTTGTCCTGTTTCGTCGGTGTATCACAACCGTGAACCCATTGGTTTTATCAGTGGACTCCATCGCACCCGAAGAGTCGGCTGAGTAAATCTATGGTGAAGGACGTTTCCACCTGCCGCCTTTGTTGCATCGATGCTCAGATGCAGCGGGTTAACATTCCGAAGATTGGAACCTTCTGTTGATGGCCAAAGCAAGACTGGAACTCCTGTTGTCCTGTTTCGTCGGTGTATCACAACCGTGAACCCATTGGTTTTATCAGTGGACTCCATCGCACTCGGAAGAGTCGTTGTGATGGTCCTCAATGTCAGTAGCCTCAAATAAATGGCTTGAGTTGTCATTTCTTAGTTCATGGCGCTCTCCTTGTGCCTCATGGATGTTCTGTTCGTCGTATTTTTGAGTCTTGTTCAGGGTAGGTGTAGTCTTTGTTACTTGGAAGCCTTTCCCATCGTGTAGAGTGGGTTGTTCCCAGTTTTTGCTGTCGTTGCGCCGGCTACCGCCATTAGGCTTAAGCCTGGTTCAGGTACCTCAATGACCTTCTGTTTAGAGTGATGCCACCCGTTGTATAGACGCTTTGCAGCAGCTGTGCATGGGCGCCGCCATAACTGATCTTCAGTTTTTGTTCCCCCTTATTACGCTCACTTCACTTCATTATTACCATAGCAGGCCAGGTTATTGACATCTTAGATTCTATTCTGTCTTGCTCCCCAGCAGTGGCCTTTGTGGAGGCTCGTCCACACCAATTTCAGTGGCTCGGTATCTCGGTAAAACAAGAGAAGGTCAGCAATGGCGGCTGTATTCTGGCGCGTGTGTAAAGCGTCTATAGTACCCGATGCCGACAGCACGCGCTCACGGAGAAAATACAAAGAAATTGACGAAAACAAAATGTCGCCAAAGCACAGTCAGCGCCACAGACGCGTGCAGGGACACGCTCTTTCACGCGTTTCTGAACAAAAAATAAATGTAAAAGTGGGAACCAGATGGCCAGATGTCTCCACCCTAAGCAAAGCGCACATGAAGGCACCCTAGTTGAGACAGTTGCGTTTGACTGCGTTTGACTGCGTTGCGGCTGCGAGAAACCAGGGGAACTATGTTGCACGTTTTGGACTCCCAGGAGACTAGGCAAAAGGAAGTGACGTAGGTGTGAATGAACGCATCTTAGCAGCACCACGCAACGCGTCATCAGCGACTCCACCAATCAACATCCAAAGAGCGTTGTTGACGTCACTTCCTTCTCCCTAGTCTCCTGGGAGTCCAAAACGTGCAACATAGCCCCCCAGGGGCCCTATGTTGCACGTTTTGGACTCCCACGGCGACTATAGAGAAGGAAGTGACGTAAACAACGCAGTCAAACGCAGTCAAACGCAAGTTCCGAACCGGCCTTTATCCTGGTTGTTGGTGTGGCCGTGTCTGACCACGTAATTTTCCGGTCTTTTGTGTTGGTAGTTTTTTCCCAGTGACCAAGGGATGTTTTGGTTCAGTACCGAAAGGGTTTTCATATTCTGCCATTGGCTTTTGGAGGCACATAACCCCCCAAAACAGGCGAAAAAGTAAAAAATACTGGAGCTATAAAATTTACTGCTCCTACCTTGCGAAATTTCTTCTTCCGAAAGCCGTAAGATGTCGTCGCCAATAGTAAAGTGAAATATAATATTTTATATTCTAGTTTACTGCACCAAGAGGAAGATTCACTGCCGGTCGCCTCACTCAGCAGGAACAATATAGACGCTTCGCAGCAGCCCTGAATGGCGCCGCCATAACCGTCCTTCAGCTTTTGTTTCCCCTTCCGTTTGCTTCACTTCATTATTACCATAGCAGGTCAGGTTATTGGCATTATAGATTCTACCGTGTCCTTCTCCCAGAATTAGCATTTGTGGAGGCTCATAACCACCCGTTTCAGTGGCTCAGTATATCGGTAAAACAAGAGGTCAGCAATGGCGGATATAATCTGGCGCGTGTGCAAGGCGTCTATACTGGCTCTGAAACAGCTCGAGCGCCAGAAGCATGCCACGGAACGAGTGTCGTGAGCACTTTCAGATCGCGTGTTCTTCATTCGACTCTACGCTTTGCCCAGAAATATCTCAAGATGAAGGCCTCTTCTCTTCTGACCCGAGACCGCACCGCCAGCGCCCCTACTGCCCCATTGGACGCAGCGCTTATTTTTGGGCATGGCGCTTTCCAACAACTGGCACTGCTGTGCGCCACGCTTTCCATCTTCATCGCAGTAAGCAACGGTCTCAATACCGTGGAATTTGCAGGGCCCATGGAGCACTGGTGCAGACCACCGCCAGAGCTAGCTTACATGCCGACCGATGTCTGGGAGAATCAGAGCATCCCCGTGGAACCGGACGGCGTGTTCAGCAAATGCGAGCCTCCACTGGACGCGGGAAATGCCACGGAGAACCGAACCGTGGTCTTCAGCGACGAGTGGGACTACGCTCTGGCGACCACGGGGAAGTCCATCGTCAGCGAGTGGAACCTGGTTTGCCACAGACACCGGCTCCGTTTGCTCCATTCGCTGGTATACTTCGGAGGAGCCGTCGCCGGGAGCGTGATCGGGTACTTCGGAGACAGCTTTGGCCGCAAACCTGTCTTCGTGGTCGCGCTGTTACTGCTAGTCGCCTCTGGCACGGCCACAATCTTCTCCAACACGGTGCTCACGTTCATCATCTTGCGCTTTCTGACGTCGGTGACATCTTTGACGGTTTTGAACGTGGCGTCAGTTCTACTGTTCGAGGTGACGGAGACAGCGCATCACGTCGTCTTCTGCGCCTTTGCCGCCTCATGCACATCCGCGGCGCTGACACTGTTTCATTTCCTCTTACTGCCGTTAGGTGGACACTGGAGGGTGGCTCAAGCGATACTAATGGTGCCGACAGGCTTCCTCCTGTTCGCTTCCTACGCCATTGAAGAGTTTCCTTGTTGGCTGTTGGCCTTGGGTGACATCCAAGGCACCGAGCGCGCAGTGCTCACGGCTGCCAAGGTAAACCGCTACCCCCTAGACGACATGAAGGCCAAGATGAATAACATCAAGTACGAGATGTTGCGGGGGCGCAACACGCAAACGAATGTTCAACAACCGAGCCTCTTAGACCTTGTCCTGAACAGCTCCCAGCGTTTCCGATCCGTCACTCTTTTTTCGAGTGCGTTCATGACACTCCTTCACAACAACGACACCATTTTGAACAAGACTGCTAGAAAACCGGATGGTGCATATAACCTTAATAGTTGCGCGGGTACTTGCCTCGATAGCTTGCTTGTATATCCTGTACTACCTGAGCCGGCGTAAGATGCTTTGCGTCGCCATGTTACACAGGTCGGTCGTGCTAGGTTTTCAGACTTGGCTAGATTGGCAAAAGGACGACAGCATTCTGCCTATTGTCACAATTATCATTAAGGGAATTGTTCTGGACAGGATTTCAATGGCGATGTTCGTGTATTTGTTGGAGATATTCCCCACTGTGCTACGAGCCACGAGCTTTTCCTAAGGCACCATGTTTGGTAGGAGCGGAGGCGTGCTATTGCCCTTTATCAGGAGGCCCAACCCGCCAATTAATCGAGCTCTCGCCATGGCGGTAAGCGCAGTGATATTCACTTTGATCGGTTTAGCTTTTCTTGCTTTACCCGAAACGACGAAGGTAATGGCCACCAACACCATTCGCGAGACCGAACTTGAGGACATGTGGCAGGTGCCTGCCAGAGAAGACTTTACGCGTCTCAGATCTATTTATTCGCATCCAAATGTTTCCAAGAAATCCTAGACGAAATTTCTTTTATTAATGCTGCTTTACATGATTGGACGTTTTATAAAAGAACAACGTGCAATGTGTCAGTGGCGTCATCTTCTATACGCGTCTCCCCCGAATCCGCAAGTGCATTGTTCATGCATCATACAAAAAACTGTGTTCGCTTCAGACGCAATAGAGAGCTTTAGTATTGCGTATAAGAGCAAACCCTGCGTTCCATGCGCATGAGCCATACGTACGTACTGCAGCGAGCTATGCGTACATACGCTCGCTATCCATTTTTGCGAGCGTAGGTAGCGGTCCCCTGCGTGCCAATAGAGAGTTTTAGTAATACGTCTAAGAGCAAAAGCAAGCCCCCTACGTTAGCGTTAACGCTGTGTCCTCCACACTGCGCATGAGCCATACCTACGTACTGCAGCGAGCTATGCGTACATACGCTCGCTATCCATTTTTGCGAGCGTAGGTAGCGGCCCCCTGCGTGCCAATAGAGAGTTTTAGTAATACCTAAAAGAGCAAAAGCAAGCCCCCTACGTTAGCGTTAACGCTGTGTCCTCCACACTGCGCATGAGGCATACCTACGTACTGCAGCGAGCTATGCGTACATACGCTCGCTATCCATTTTTGCGAGCGTAGGTAGCGGTCCCCTGCGTGCCAATAGAGAGTTTTAGTAATACGTATAAGAGCAAAAGCAAGCCCCCTACGTTAGCGTTAACGCTGTGTCCTCCACACTGCGCATGAGCTATACCTACGTACTGCGGCGAGCTATGCGTACATACGCTCGCTATCGATTTTTGCGAGCGTAGGTAGCGGTCCCTTGCGTGCCAATAGAGAGTTTTAGTAATACGTATAGGAGCAAAAGCAAGCCCCTACGTTAGCGTTAACGCTGTGTCCTCCACACTGCGCATGAGCCATACCTACGCACTGCGGCGAGCTATGCGTACATACGATCGCTATCGATTTTTGCGAGCGTAGGTAGCGGTCCCCTGCGTGCCAATAGAGAGTTTTAGTAATACGTATAAGAGCAAAAGCAAGCCCCCTACGTTAGCGTTAACGCTGTGTCCTCCACACTGCGCATGAGGCATACCTACGTACTGCAGCGAGCTATGCGTACGTACGCTCGCTATCGATTTTTGCGAGCGTAGGTAGCGGTCCCCTGCGTGCCAATAGAGAGTTTTAGTAATACGTATAAGAGCAAAAGCAAGCCCCCTACGTTAGCGTTAACGCTGTGTCCTCCACACTGCGCATGAGCCATACCTACGTACTGCAGCGAGCTATGCGTACATACGCTCGCTATCGATTTTTGCGAGCGTAGGTAGCGGTCCCCTGCGTGCCAATAGAGAGTTTTAGTAATACGTATAAGAGCAAAAGCAAGCCCCCTACGTTAGCGTTAACGCTGTGTCCTCCACACTGCGCATGAGCCATACCTACGTACTGCAGCGAGCTATGTGTACGTACGCTCGCTATCGATTTTTGCGAGCGTAGGTAGCGGTCCCCTGTGTGCCAATAGAGAGTTTTAGTAATACGTATAAGAGCAAAAGCAAGCCCCCTACGTTAGCGTTAACGCTGTGTCCTCCACACTGCGCATGAGCCATACCTACGTACTGCAGCGAGCTATGCGTACATACGCTCGCTATCGATTTTTGCGAGCGTAGGTAGCGGTCCCCTGCGCGCCAATAGAGAGTTTTAGTAATACGTATAAGAGCAAAAGCAAGGCCCCTACGTTAGCGTTAACGCTGTGTCCTCTACACTGCGCATGAGCCATACCTACGTACTGCAGCGAGCTATGCGTACGTACGCTCGCTATCCATTTTTGCGAGCGTAGGTAGCGGTCCACTGCGTGCCAATAGAGAGTTTTAGTAATACGTATAAGAGCAAAAGCAAGCCCCCTACGTTAGCGTTAACGCTGTGTCCTCCACACTGCGCATGAGGCATACCTACGTACTGCAGCGAGCTATGCGTACGTACGCTCGCTATCGATTTTTGCGAGCGTAGGTAGCGGTCCCCTGCGTGCCAATAGAGAGTTTTAGTAATACGTATAAGAGCAAAAGCAAGCCCCCTACGTTAGCGTTAACGCTGTGTCCTCTACACTGCGCATGAGCCATACCTACGTACTGCAGCGAGCTATGCGTACGTACGCTCGCTATCCATTTTTGCGAGCGTAGGTAGCGGTCCACTGCGTGCCAATAGAGAGTTTTAGTAATACGTATAAGAGCAAAAGCAAGCCCCCTACGTTAGCGTTAACGCTGTGTCCTCCACACTGCGCATGAGGCATACCTACGTACTGCAGCGAGCTATGCGTACGTACGCTCGCTATCGATTTTTGCGAGCGTAGGTAGCGGTCCCCTGCGTGCCAATAGAGAGTTTTAGTAATACGTATAAGAGCAAAAGCAAGCCCCCTACGTTAGCGTTAACGCTGTGTCCTCCACACTGCGCATGAGCCATACCTACGTACTGCAGCGAGCTATGCGTACATACGCTCGCTATCGATTTTTGCGAGCGTAGGTAGCGGTCCCCTGCGTGCCAATAGAGAGTTTTAGTAATACGTATAAGAGCAAAAGCAAGCCCCCTACGTTAGCGTTAACGCTGTGTCCTCTACACTGCGCATGAGCCATACCTACGTACTGCAGCGAGCTATGCGTACGTACGCTCGCTATCCATTTTTGCGAGCGTAGGTAGCGGTCCACTGCGTGCCAATAGAGAGTTTTAGTAATACGTATAAGAGCAAAAGCAAGCCCCCTACGTTAGCGTTAACGCTGTGTCCTCCACACTGCGCATGAGGCATACCTACGTACTGCAGCGAGCTATGCGTACGTACGCTCGCTATCGATTTTTGCGAGCGTAGGTAGCAGTCCCCTGCGTGCCAATAGAGAGTTTTAGTAATACGTATAAGAGCAAAAGCAAGCCCCCTACGTTAGCGTTAACGCTGTGTCCTCCACACTGCGCATGAGCCATACCTACGTACTGCAGCGAGCTATGCGTACATACGCTCGCTATCAATTTTTGCGAGCGTAGGTAGCGGTCCCCTGCGTGTCAATAGAGAGTTTTAGTAATACGTATAAGAGCAAAAGCAAGCCCCCTACGTTAGCGTTAACGCTGTGTCCTCTACACTGCGCATGAGCCATACCTACGTACTGCAGCGAGCTATGCGTACGTACGCTCGCTATCGATTTTTGCGAGCGTAGGTAGCGGTCCCCTGCGTGCCAATAGAGAGTTTTAGTAATACGTATAAGAGCAAAAGCAAGCCCCCTACGTTAGCGTTAACGCTGTGTCCTCCACACTGCGCATGAGCCATACCTACGTACTGCAGCGAGCTATGCGTACATACGCTCGCTATCAATTTTTGCGAGCGTAGGTAGCGGTCCCCTGCGTGTCAATAGAGAGTTTTAGTAATACGTATAAGAGCAAAAGCAAGCCCCCTACGTTAGCGTTAACGCTGTGTCCTCCACACTGCGCATGAGCCATACCTACGTACTGCAGCGAGCTATGCGTACGTACGCTCGCTATCGATTTTTGCGAGCGTAGGTAGCGGTCCCCTGCGTGTCAATAGAGAGTTTTAGTAATACGTATAAGAGCAAAAGCAAGCCCCCTACGTTAGCGTTAACGCTGTGTCCTCCACACTGCGCATGAGCCATACCTACGTACTGCAGCGAGCTATGCGTACATACGCTCGCTATCAATTTTTGCGAGCGTAGGTAGCGGTCCCCTGCGTGTCAATAGAGAGTTTTAGTAATACGTATAAGAGCAAAAGCAAGCCCCCTACGTTAGCGTTAACGCTGTGTCCTCCACACTGCGCATGAGCCATACCTACGTACTGCAGCGAGCTATGCGTACGTACGCTCGCTATCAATTTTTGCGAGCGTAGGTAGCGGTCCCCTGCGTGTCAATAGAGAGTTTTAGTAATACGTATAAGAGCAAAAGCAAGCCCCCTACGTTAGCGTTAACGCTGTGTCCTCCACACTGCGCATGAGCCATACCTACGTACTGCAGCGAGCTATGCGTACGTACGCTCGCTATCAATTTTTGCGAGCGTAGGTAGCGGTCCCCTGCGTGTCAATAGAGAGTTTTAGTAATACGTATAAGAGCAAAAGCAAGCCCCCTACGTTAGCGTTAACGCTGTGTCCTCCACACTGCGCATGAGCCATACCTACGTACTGCAGCGAGCTATGCGTACATACGCTCGCTATCAATTTTTGCGAGCGTAGGTAGCGGTCCCCTGCGTGTCAATAGAGAGTTTTAGTAATACGTATAAGAGCAAAAGCAAGCCCCCTACGTTAGCGTTAACGCTGTGTCCTCCACACTGCGCATGAGCCATACCTACGTACTGCAGCGAGCTATGCGTACATACGCTCGCTATCAATTTTTGCGAGCGTAGGTAGCGGTCCCCTGCGTGTCAATAGAGAGTTTTAGTAATACGTATAAGAGCAAAAGCAAGCCCCCTACGTTAGCGTTAACGCTGTGTCCTCCACACTGCGCATGAGCCATACCTACGTACTGCAGCGAGCTATGCGTACGTACGCTCGCTATCGATTTTTGCGAGCGTAGGAAGCGGTCCCCTGCGTGTCAATAGAGAGTTTTAGTAATACGTATAAGAGCAAAAGCAAGCCCCCTACGTTAGCGTTAACGCTGTGTCCTCCACACTGCGCATGAGCCATACCTACGTACTGCAGCGAGCTATGCGTACATACGCTCGCTATCAATTTTTGCGAGCGTAGGTAGCGGTCCCCTGCGTGTCAATAGAGAGTTTTAGTAATACGTATAAGAGCAAAAGCAAGCCCCCTACGTTAGCGTTAACGCTGTGTCCTCCACACTGCGCATGAGCCATACCTACGTACTGCAGCGAGCTATGCGTACGTACGCTCGCTATCGATTTTTGCGAGCGTAGGTAGCGGTCCCCTGCGTGTCAATAGAGAGTTTTAGTAATACGTATAAGAGCAAAAGCAAGCCCCCTACGTTAGCGTTAACGCTGTGTCCTCCACACTGCGCATGAGCCATACCTACGTACTGCAGCGAGCTATGCGTACATACGCTCGCTATCAATTTTTGCGAGCGTAGGTAGCGGTCCCCTGCGTGTCAATAGAGAGTTTTAGTAATACGTATAAGAGCAAAAGCAAGCCCCCTACGTTAGCGTTAACGCTGTGTCCTCCACACTGCGCATGAGCCATACCTACGTACTGCAGCGAGCTATGCGTACGTACGCTCGCTATCGATTTTTGCGAGCGTAGGTAGCGGTCCCCTGCGTGCCAATAGAGAGTTTTAGTAATACGTATAAGAGCAAAAGCAAGCCCCCTACGTTAGCGTTAACGCTGTGTCCTCTACACTGCGCATGAGCCATACCTACGTACTGCAGCGAGCTATGCGTACGTACGCTCGCTATCCATTTTTGCGAGCGTAGGTAGCGGTCCACTGCGTGCCAATAGAGAGTTTTAGTAATACGTATAAGAGCAAAAGCAAGCCCCCTACGTTAGCGTTAACGCTGTGTCCTCCACACTGCGCATGAGGCATACCTACGTACTGCAGCGAGCTATGCGTACGTACGCTCGCTATCGATTTTTGCGAGCGGAGGTAGCGGTCCCCTGCGTGCCAATAGAGAGTTTTAGTAATACGTATAAGAGCAAAAGCAAGCCCCCTACGTTAGCGTTAACGCTGTGTCCTCCACACTGCGCATGAGCCATACCTACGTACTGCAGCGAGCTATGCGTACGTACGCTCGCTATCGATTTTTGCGAGCGTAGGTAGCGGTCCCCTGCGTGCCAATAGAGAGTTTTAGTAATACGTATAAGAGCAAAAGCAAGCCCCCTACGTTAGCGTTAACGCTGTGTCCTCCACACTGCGCATGAGCCATACCTACGTACTGCAGCGAGCTATGCGTACATACGCTCGCTATCGATTTTTGCGAGCGTAGGTAGCGGTCCCCTGCGTGCCAATAGAGAGTTTTAGTAATACGTATAAGAGTAAAAGCAAGCCCCCTACGTTAGCGTTAACGCTGTGTCCTCCACACTGCGCATGAGCCATACCTACGTACTGCAGCGAGCTATGCGTACATACGCTCGCTATCGATTTTTGCGAGCGTAGGTAGCGGTCCCCTGCGTGCCAATAGAGAGTTTTAGTAATACGTATAAGAGTAAAAGCAAGCCCCCTACGTTAGCGTTAACGCTGTGTCCTCCACACTGCGCATGAGCCATACCTACGTACTGCAGCGAGCTATGCGTACGTACGCTCGCTATCGATTTTTGCGAGCGTAGGTAGCGGTCCCCTGCGTGCCAATAGAGAGTTTTAGTAATACGTATAAGAGTAAAAGCAAGCCCCCTACGTTAGCGTTAACGCTGTGTCCTCCACACTGCGCATGAGCCATACCTACGTACTGCAGCGAGCTATGCGTACGTACGCTCGCTATCGATTTTTGCGAGCGTAGGTAGCGGTCCCCTGCGTGCCAATAGAGAGTTTTAGTAATACGTATAAGAGCAAAAGCAAGCCCCCTACGTTAGCGTTAACGCTGTGTCCTCCACACTGCGCATGAGCCATACCTACGTACTGCAGCGAGCTATGCGTACATACGCTCGCTATCGATTTTTGCGAGCGTAGGTAGCGGTCCCCTGCGTGCCAATAGAGAGTTTTAGTAATACGTATAAGAGTAAAAGCAAGCCCCCTACGTTAGCGTTAACGCTGTGTCCTCCACACTGCGCATGAGCCATACCTACGTACTGCAGCGAGCTATGCGTACATACGCTCGCTATCGATTTTTGCGAGCGTAGGTAGCGGTCCCCTGCGTGCCAATAGAGAGTTTTAGTAATACGTATAAGAGTAAAAGCAAGCCCCCTACGTTAGCGTTAACGCTGTGTCCTCCACACTGCGCATGAGCCATACCTACGTACTGCAGCGAGCTATGCGTACGTACGCTCGCTATCGATTTTTGCGAGCGTAGGTAGCGGTCCCCTGCGTGCCAATAGAGAGTTTTAGTAATACGTATAAGAGTAAAAGCAAGCCCCCTACGTTAGCGTTAACGCTGTGTCCTCCACACTGCGCATGAGCCATACCTACGTACTGCAGCGAGCTATGCGTACGTACGCTCGCTATCGATTTTTGCGAGCGTAGGTAGCGGTCCCCTGCGTGCCAATAGAGAGTTTTAGTAATACGTATAAGAGCAAAAGCAAGCCCCCTACGTTAGCGTTAACGCTGTGTCCTCCACACTGCGCATGAGCCATACCTACGTACTGCAGCGAGCTATGCGTACATACGCTCGCTATCGATTTTTGCGAGCGTAGGTAGCGGTCCCCTGCGTGCCAATAGAGAGTTTTAGTAATACGTATAAGAGTAAAAGCAAGCCCCCTACGTTAGCGTTAACGCTGTGTCCTCCACACTGCGCATGAGCCATACCTACGTACTGCAGCGAGCTATGCGTACGTACGCTCGCTATCGATTTTTGCGAGCGTAGGTAGCGGTCCCCTGCGTGCCAATAGAGAGTTTTAGTAATACGTATAAGAGCAAAAGCAAGCCCCCTACGTTAGCGTTAACGCTGTGTCCTCCACACTGCGCATGAGCCATACCTACGTACTGCAGCGAGCTATGCGTACATACGCTCGCTATCGATTTTTGCGAGCGTAGGTAGCGGTCCCCTGCGTGCCAATAGAGAGTTTTAGTAATACGTATAAGAGTAAAAGCAAGCCCCCTACGTTAGCGTTAACGCTGTGTCCTCCACACTGCGCATGAGCCATACCTACGTACTGCAGCGAGCTATGCATACGTACGCTCGCTATCGCTTTTTGCGAGCGTACGTAGCGGTCTCCTGCGTGTCATTCTCGTTGCTCTCGTGGCGCACGGGGAAGCGCGAGACTACTCCAGTTTGGAAACTGGCGGCGGTGCCCCCTCTAATTAGCTAATTGGCTAATTGGGGGGTCATTTCCCGGCAAAATACTTTGCCATATCTTGTGGGCACCCTGGCGGCTCCCAAGCCAAGTTGCCCGACTGCGAGGCTCAAGCCGAACTTTTCCCGCGTGGCGGCGACGTCACGCCAGCCACGCGCACATCGGATGCGCCGCCTTGATAAGGCAGATCAGAGGCGGCGCACGGGGAGTCGCTGCCTGGACTCAGGCGCCGCTGGTAACCATGTTAATCGTCTCGTCCATGTCCCATTAAATGTAGTTTCTTGTTGTTGAAACCGTTGGCTCCGTGTTATTCCTCGGGTCGGGTATGCAGCAAGGCAAACCGACCACAATGGCGCCCAACCGTGGTATGCTACCCACTCGCAGGAATTTCACGGGGCTTGGTTTCTTCTTTCGGTAAGCCTTTTTCATATTCCCCGTGTTTCCTATCGTTGTTTCGTGCTTCCGTCACGTCCACGTTTGTTGTATTGGCGTGTTTGTGACCGTGTCTTTGTGAACGCGGCAATCGTTTTGCGCGCTTGTGTTGGGTTTTTGGGGGCGTTTCTTTTTTTTGTGCTCGCAGGCATGCTCAAACTGGAGCAGGAAGCCGCGATGGCCGCAGCGGCACAAATGAACCTGCTCACGAAGGTCACGGAGATGTGCGACTCCGTGATGCAGCGCCTGGCCCACACGCCTGGCCAGCAGGAGACCCCACCGCGAGAGCCCCGACCACACTTGACTGTTCCGGTCTACATGGGGTACGACGACGTCAAGTCCGTGGCAGACTTCCTGGGCGAGCTGCAGACGTACCACCTTGCCTCCGGTGCCTCAGAAGCCTTCATCGTGGACCGGATTGTCCCGCTGGCGTTACAAGCCAGCGCCAGGTGCTGGTTGGGGTCACAGACCCCCTTCACCAGCCTGGCGGACTTCCAGACAAGGCTTCGCGAAGAGTTCCTGCCTGCAGGCTACGCGACGCAGATTCTCCGAGAGCTCGAGGCAAGGACGCAGCACCCGGATGAAAGTCTGGTCCGGTACGTTCGGGTCATGCAAGAGCTCTTCAAGAGGGCGGACCCGAAGTCACCGGAGTCGGACAGAGTAGCTCGGGTCAGAAGACAGTGTCACCCCAGGTACCACGTCTACCTGATCAACCGCACCTTTGAGACCCTTGAAGAGCTAGCCCGGGGCGCCCGCCTCATCGAGGAAGCTCTTCATGCCGAGCGGAACTACGTGCCGCCGCCACCAGCCAAGTACGCGCTCGAGCCGGCATGCGCATGGCGGGGCCCCGAGGCCTCCACGCAAGTGGACTGTCCGAACGAGACCTCCCTTCCCCACCACGTCAACCAGGAGAGTTGGCGTGGCATGCATGGTGAACTCCCGTGCGGGATAAGCGTGTGTTCGCCTAACTCTCCCCGAGAGGTCCCCGGAGGTCACAGCGAGGCCCGTGAGGGTTTCGGGCGGGGGTCGCCACGACAGGTGGGAGGTCGTTGGCCGTGCCCTATCGCAAGCTGGGGCCCAACGGAGATCACCACCCAAGCGAACCATCTTCATCAGTCTGCTCCTGCAAGTGCTGGCGAAAACTGGCACGGTGCGGTCGCAAACCCGCAGCCCAGCAGCATTGACCCCCGCCGCAACGGAACAAGCCCTCCCCACAACAGCCAGTCGCAAGCCTGGTGGAGGCCCTCCCATAGTGGTTCCTTATCCGATCACTGGAGGCGGTCCGACGGGCACCTCGGTGCCGGTGGCCTAAGCAGGCAACTGTCGTCGGACTGCTGCTACGAGTGCGAGCAGCCCGGCCATCACCGAAAGCAGTGTCCAAGGCTTCTGGACACTACAAACAAGAGGTGGCACGAGACGGCGGCAAAGGGCCGGAACCAAAACAACCAGGGAAACTACTACGGCCGGCGACGCTGAAACCAGACAGCCACTCGCCGACGGCCGGTGCAGTCCCTGGGAGCGGTCAGGCCGCGGCACAGATTCCATCGGTATGTCGAATCCAGCCCGAGCCTAACATCATTGAACCGCGCATGACAATATCACTGCTCGATTTTCCCATTGCCGCACTTTTGGATTCTGGGGCCGCTATCTCGCTCATAGGGGATTTCGTTTTCGAACTCTGCAAAGCAAAAAAGATAAGCCTCCGGGAGTGCGAAACCCGTTTGCAGCTAGCTTCTGGTACAGCGATAACAGCTGGAGGAGCCGTGAGGCTGCAGATTCGGTTTAATGGAAAAAAGCGACGTCAGCGATTTCTTTATATGCCAGGACTTGTGGTACCTGTGATCTTGGGCCGAGATTTCATTACAGGCGAAAGCATGACACTCGACTTTTCTGGTGGTGGATACCGGCTGGGACAACAACCGGAGCTGACTCCGTTTACCAAAAGGGAGGACTGCATCCCTAACTCGACCACTGCAGCCCACTTCACCACGGTGCCAGACGTCTTGCCTGCCGGCGTTCGAGAATCGTTGCGAAAGTGCCCCGCAAGCAGCCAGCAGAAGCAGGAGCTGCAAGCCGTCCTGGAGTCTTTCTCACCGATGTTCACGGAAACACCTGGAAAGACTGACATTCTGCTGCACCGTATTGAAACCGGTGACGCGCCGCCTCGGAGGTGCAACCCTCGACCGATCAGCGTCCACAAAAGGGCACTCCTTGATGCGGCGCTCGAGGAAATGATCGACACCGGTTCAGTACGTGAGTCGAAGAGCCCCTGGGCATTCCCCGTTGTTCTCGCCCCGAAAAAAGACGGAACAGCCAGACTCTGTGTGGATTACAGGCGGCTTAACGATGTGTCCGTACGAGACAGCTACCCTTTCCCCAGCATTTCCTCTGTGATGTACGCGCTCGGTAACGCGACCGTGTTTACAACGCTGGATTGCAGTCGCGGGTTCCTTCAGATCGAGATTCACCCATCAGACGTTCCAAAAACGGCTTTCATCTGCCACAGAGGGTTGTTTGAGTTCACCCGACTGCCGTTTGGCTTGTCTAACTCTCCAGCCAGTTTTCAACGCCTGATGGATGTTGTACTTGGGAACTCGAAGTACGAATTTGCCATGGCATACATGGATGACGTGGTTGTTTTCTCGAGAACTATCGAAGAGCATGTCGAGCACCTTCGCATTGTACTTGAGCGAATGCGTAATGCTGGGCTCACGATTCATCCCGGAAAGGTTCAGTTAGCCGCGCCCAAGATTAACCTCCTTGGATTCGTTGTGGATAACGGCACGCTCCGCCCCAACGAAGATAAGTTGCGCGCGCTAACGGAATACCCAAGCCCACATGACGTAAAGAGCCTACAAAGATACCTCGGAATGATTGCGTTCTACAGGGATTTCATTCCACACTGTTCCGAGATATCGCAACCGCTCAATCACCTCCTAAAAAAAGGCGTCAAGTGGTGTTGGGCCGAACAACAACAATGCGCATTCGCAGCCCTTTCAAAAGCCGTGACTGACAACGCTTGTTTACAGCTCCCAGACTTGAACAAGCCGTTCGTTCTGCAGACAGATGCAAGCGACTGTGGCCTGGGTGCTGTATTGCTGCAGGAGTATGGCGGTGTGCTTCGGCCAGTTGCTTTCACGAGCCACACGCTAACTTCAGCCGAGCGCAACTACAGTGTCGCAGAACGAGAATGTCTCGCCATTATTCATGCTTTGAAGCGCTTCGATATGTACCTAGATGGCGCAACGTTCCAGATTCAATCTGATCACTTAGCGCTATCATGGCTAAGGGGACTTAAGAATCCAGCTGGACGTCTTGCTCGTTGGGCGCTTACGCTACAACAGTACGACTACTCCATTGTGTACCGCCCGGGGTCAACTAACAAAGTTGCTGATGCGCTTTCTCGTGCTCCACTTCCTGAGGAACACTCGCAGGATACCCATGGCTTGGTGACCGTCGCGGCCACGACACGAGGATCCCCAGATTCACGGTGGGGTACATTGGTGAGCCGCGAGGAGCTTCGCAAGGCGCAGCTGGATGACGGACTCTGCCAACGCGTGTCCGCTTGGCTGGCAGCAAGAGGTCCAGTCGACCGCCCAAGTGACGAGGAGTTCGACTCCTACTTGATGAGCGACGACGGCCTCCTGCTGCGCTACATCCCCCAGGCCGACGACGATCCGGATGGCTCGGCATTCCGGACCGTGATACCCCGCAAGCTACGTAAGCTTTTCATCCGATACATGCATGACTCTGCCTTGGCAGGACACAGCAGTGGGAGCAAGACCTACGAAAAGTTATCCCAAATTGCTACCTGGCCAGGCATGAGGCAGGATGTGCTCCGATACGCTCGTAGCTGCTCGGTGTGCCAGAAGGCAAAACCACGTGGTGGCCAGCCCCCCGGTCTCATGCAACCAATCGCGAGTCAGAGCCCTTGGCAGATTTGTTGCTGTGACGTCATGGGCCCCTTCCCACGTAGTACCCGGGGCAATCAGTACTTGTTCGTGGTAACCGACCACTTCACGAAGTGGGTTGAGTTATTTCCATTGCGGAAGCTAGATTCGCAAAAAATCTGGGAGTGTCTACTCGAAACATTCGCTAGGTTTGGCTTTCCTGCACAGCTTGTAAGCGATAATGCCTCCTATTTCACGAGTAAGGTGTTTGTGGACGCATGCGCGGTACTGGGAATCAAACACAAAAGAACTTCCCCGTACCACCCGCAAGCAAACATCACGGAAAGGGTAAATCGAAACCTTAAGATGATGCTAGTGGCCTACACAGAGCGCCACAAGGACTGGGACGCGAAACTGCCCGAGCTGGCATTCGCGACCCGTACAACCACTAATCGGTCAACGGGTCTCACTCCTGCCCAATTAAATTTCGGCAAGGAGCTCGCATTCCCGCTTTCTAACAGCCTCCTTTCTACAGAGTCTGGAGGAAGGCCTCGCCCCTACGTGAAGTTCGCAGAGGACCTGCGAAAGCGCTTCTCCGATAACCTTCGAGAGGCCAGAGAAAATCTCGACGTCGCCCGGGTACAGCAGGCTGAGCAGTACAACCGGGGGCGACGTGACTTGCAGTTCGAGGTGGGAGATTTTGTACTCCGGCGTACTCACCCACTGAGTGACGCCGCTCGAGGCTTCGCAGCCTCCCTCGCCAACAGGTGGGAAGGTCCGTTTCGCGTGCGTGAAAAGTGCTCGCCACTCACTTACAAACTAGTTAACTGTGAGTCTAGTGAGGAAACCGGACCTGTTCATGTCACCGACCTTAAACGATTTTTCCAAGCTGAAGACGAAGATTCCTCGCAGGACCGGAACGACACTGACGGCAGTCCCGTTCCGGAAACCCCCTTGTCTCCACCAAGGCGGCGGTATAACCTGCGACGTCGGTGACACCAAAGAGAGAGGAACTTTTTTTTTGTCTCCTTGGCCTCTTTCGCATTTTGGGGGTAGTTTTCTACTTCCACGGATCTGCCCCTTTTTCAAGAGAGGGGGGAGAAGATTGTGTGCCCACCTCAGATCCGTTATTTCAAACTTTCTGGAAGGGGTCCGAAAATAACGTCAGGCTCAGCCCTCAACTGAGTCCCATGTCGTCTGCTTCCATGTTTTCTACGAAGCTGACTCATGGACAAAACCGTCGCCACACCCCCCATCTGAACGACAAGGCGGCCGGTCTCATCGTGGACCGCGGCCACCCTCTACAGGACCACGGGCAAAGCAGCCACCTGGTGGAGCCCTGATCCCGAACAAGCGACAAGCTGGAGCTGACCGAGCCGCCGCGCTCGTCAGCAGCCGCCGCGCTCGTCCAGCAGGCGCCGGCCGGACTTAAACGTCAGTCCGCCCAACAGCGCCATCCACCCCCTGACGCCCACAAAGTCTCCGTCATCGACATGCCGGACGAAGCTTGAGGGGGGGGAAGTGTGGGCACCCTGGCGGCTCCCAAGCCAAGTTGCCCGACTGCGAGGCTCAAGCCGAACTTTTCCCGCGTGGCGGCGACGTCACGCCAGCCACGCGCACATCGGATGCGCCGCCTTGATAAGGCAGATCAGAGGCGGCGCACGGGGAGTCGCTGCCTGGACTCAGGCGCCGCTGGTAACCATGTTAATCGTCTCGTCCATGTCCCATTAAATGTAGTTTCTTGTTGTTGAAACCGTTGGCTCCGTGTTATTCCTCCGGGTCGGGTATGCAGCAAGGCAAACCGACCACAATCTTCGGCAAGGCCGTTCGCGTGGTTAAAGGCTGGCGGGTGCAAGCTGTTCGGGTGGCGCTTCTCAGGCGCGTGCGGGAATTTACCAGCAGAATTTTTGCCCGATCTTCAAGAGGTCGGGCAGCTTGCCCCCACACTGTGTCCGGTATCGTGAGATCCAATAGGGAAAAGGGAACCAAACGAAACAATGATTGCCGAAAGCGGCGAATAGTAAGTTCGAGTGGCGAACGAAGTAACCGAGACAGACAACACCCATTTGTGGTCCGAGACAAGATAGCGAAAACAACGAAGATAATTATGTTTCAAAGAAAACCAATAGTTTTGGAAGAATTTTTTGAGCTTGGGCAAGGTCAGTTTTCTCTGAGACACAGGCTGCATCATATATTACTTTGTTTTACAACTGTGTAATAACACGTTATTACGCAGCTTAAAAAGAAGGAGTGTGTGTATAGTGATGCAGTTCGATATGGAATACTCATATCAATTTCAAGGGGAGTGGGCGCAATGAAAAAAAACTGAGGTTTCCAAAAAAGGCAATGGCGATAAACAAAATATGAAAATCGACGCTGGCAAGCCTCCATGGGACCCTTGTAATATGGCGACAGTTCTTTGGAAATCCAAACACTGGTAATAGAAATTTCACGCGTGTGCGGACAGCCCCACACCGATTTATTAATCTGCCTTTCCTTTAACTTTATAATTTAAGATTCTCCAAGCTGTGAGGACCGTGGTAATGTTAATAATTCGAAAACTATTCTGAAGCCGCATGTGTTTACACACATCTCAAGGGGTCAGATTTTATATTGTTGACACATACAGCGTTCTTATTGTACCACAGAATAACCGAAGAAGAAATTAAGAAAGCTCACGCGCGACCCAGGTAAATAAAAACGCCAGTTGCCGGCGCTTTGTGTTCGGGTGAAGAGGGTTACATGGTGCACCACTGGCGCATTTTTGGTCGTTGGTGCCACCTCCAAGGGCTCGCCGGCAATTCACCACCGAATTCGCAATATGAGCCGTTTTGCTCAGCCAGTGAGAGAATACGCATTTCTTTAGCGTTTTTTTTTTCTTTACATTACAGACGCCGCCGGCTCCGCTTCATGGTATCGTTAATGCTGTCTCATTAAAACCGTCTACAGACCAGTGATTCTCCTACACACCCTCTAGGGGGTGTAGACCCCCCCTTTCTTTTTCTAGAGGTACCCTCTTATTTCGGAACGACTCCTCTATCCTCAGTGCCACCCCTAACCCCCCCCCCCCCCCCCCCATAAAAATTTAGGCACCGTCCTAATTTCAGTTCCTGGGAAACTCCCTACTACAGACGTGTTCAAAGCGTTCATATATATATATATATATATATATATATATATATATATATATATATATATATATATATATATATATATATATAAAGAACATTTTTCAAACACCTTTCAGGCGTGTACCCAGGGATTTCTGACATTGTGTCTGAAACGAACACAGTTTTTTGTATGATGCATGAGCAGTGCACTTGGGGATTAGGGGAGACGTGTATAGAAGATGACGCTACTGACATATTGCACGTTCTTCTTTTATAAAACGTCCCATCATGTAAAGCAGCGTTAATAGAACAAAATGCGTCTAGGATTTCTTAGAAACAACTGGACGCGAAGAAATAGTTCTGAGACGCGTAAAGTCTTCTTTGGCAGGCACCTGCCACATGTCCTCAAGTTCTGTCTCGCGAATGGTGTTGGAGGCCATTACCTTCGTCGTTTCGGGTAAAGTAAGAAAAGCTAAACCGATCAGAGTAAATATCGCCGCGCTTACCGCCATGGCAAGAGCTCGATTAATTGGCGGGTTGGGCCCCCTTACCAAGAGCAATAGCAATGCTCCGCTCCTACCGAACATGGAGCCTAAAGCAAAGCTCGTGGCACGTAGCACGGTGGGGAATATTTCCAACAAATAAGCGAACATCGCCACTGATATCATGTCCAGAACAATTCCCTTAATGATAATTGTGACAATAAGCTGGATGCTGTCGTCCTTCTGCCAAACCAGCCAAGCCTGAAAGCCTAGCACGACCGACATGTGTAACATGGTGCCGCAAAGTATATTGCGCCGGCTCATGTAGTGCAGAACATACATGAAAGCTGTTGAGACAGGTAGACGCGCCACTATTAGGGTTATATGCCCCGTCCGGTTTTCTAACAAATTCTTGTCAAAATAGGTGTCGTAGTAGTGAAGAATCGTGATGAGCGTACACGAATAAAGGACGACGGATCATAAACGCAGAGAGCTGTTCAGCACAAGGTCAAGGGTGCTCGATTGTTGAACGTTCGTTTGCGTGTTGCCCCTCCGCAACGTCTCGTACTTAATCTTATTCATCTTGGCCTTCACGTCGTCCAAGGGATAGCCATTGACCCTGGCAGCCGATATCACGGCGCGCTCGGTGCCTTCGACGTCGCCCAAGCCCAGCAGCCAACAAGGAGACTCTTCAGTGGCGTAGGAGGCGAACAGGAGGAGGCACGTCGGCACCATAAGTATCGCCTGAGCCATCCTCCAGTGTCCACCTACCGCCAGTAAGAAGAAATGAAACAGTGGCAGCGCCGCACATGTGCATGAGACGGCAAAGGCGCAGAAGACGACGCGATGCGTTGTCTTCGTCACCTCGAACAGCAGAACGGACGCCATGCTCATAACCATCAAAGATGTCACCGATGTCAGAAAGCGCAAGATGATAAACGTGACAACCGTGTTGGAGAAGATTGTGGCCGTGCCGGAGGCGACTTGAAGTAACAGCGCGACCATGAAGACAGGTTTACGGCCAAGGCTGTCCCCGAAGCTCCCGATCAGGCTCACGGCGATGGCTCCTCCGTAGTATACGAGCGAATGGAGCAAAAGGAGCCAGTGTCTCTGGCAAACAAGGTTCCACTCGCTGACGATGGACTTCCCCGCGGTTGCCAGGTCGTAGTTCCACTCGTCGCAGAAGACCACGGTCCGGTTCTCCGTGGCATTTCCCGCGTTCACTAGAGGCTCGTAGCGGGTGCATTTGCTGAACGTGCCGTCTGGTTCCACGGGGATGCTCTGATTCTTCCAGACGTCGGTCTGCATGAAAGCAAGCTCAGGCGGTGGTTTGCACCAGTGTTCCACGGGCCGTGCGAATACCACGGCGGCGAGACCGTTGCTTACTGAGATGAAAATGGAAAGCGTGGCGCAGAGCAATGCCAGTCGTTGGAAAGTGCCGTGTCCGAAAACAAGCGCTGTGTCCAACGGGGCAGTCGGGGCGTTGGCGATGCGGTCTCGGGTCAGAAGAGAAGGGTCCTTCATCTTGAGCTCCTCTGGGCAAAGCGTAGAGTCGAATGAAAAACACGCGGTCTGAAAGTGCTCGCGACGCTCGTTCCCTGGCATGCCTCTGGCGCTCGAGCTCTGTTTCAGAGCCAGTATAGACGCCTTCAACACGCGCCAGGTTATATCCGACATTGCTGACCTCTTGTTTTATCGAGATACTGAGCCACTGAAACGGGCATTGACGAGCCTCCACAAATGCTAATGCTGGGAAGAAGGGCGCAGTACAATCTGTAATGCCAATAACCTTGCCTGTTATAGTAATGATGAAGTGAAGCAGACGGAATAAGAGCGAACGAAAGCTGAACGTCCGGTATGGCAGACATTCTTCGAAACGTCTATATCGTGCGTGCTTAGTGACAGGCTGGATCGCGGACCGCGGCCTCGGCAGCTATGGCCGAGTGTCGCCACCGGCGGCCATTGATTGAGACCACAAAATGCATGTCAATGCAAATGCATTGACACCACCGAATGCAAATGCAAACGCACCAAATCCAAATAGACATCTGGTTCCAATTAGAAACTTGCTGAGCATCATCGAAAACCCCTAAATCAACTATTTTTAGCAGGATATAACGCCGGGGCAGCATTTTACGGCGTTCAGTAAAAACGCTTCATATGGACGTTTCTAGATTTCGGTTTCTTATCGGAGCGCATCTTTGCGCCCGCGGTCCTGGTCCCCAGTGGTCGCGGTGCAAAGCCACCCCCTCGCCTCCCTCGTAGAATGGAGGGAAGTACGCACGTGTGTTGTGCGTCTCAGCCACTGGGGAGCAGGACCGCGGGCGCGGTGATGCAATCCGATAAAAACCGAAATCTAGAAACGCATCCAAATGGAACGCTTTTACAGAATGCCGTAAAATGCTTCCCCGGCGTTATATCCTTCCAAAAGCAGTTGATTCAGTGGTATTCGATGATGCTCTACAAGTTTCTAATTGAAACCGTATGTTTCTTTACAGTAATTAAAAAGTTAATTAAATTTTTTTAATTAATTAGCCAACTTATCGCAAAGATTACCCACCCACACAGTGTCCGCCAGGCCGTATGACCCACCTGCACAAACCGCATTAGTGTAGCTTTCACGTTTTTTTTTTTTTTTTTAACAAATGTGTAAGAATAAAGAAACACCCTGTATATATATATATATAAGTTTTACTCGCGAAGACATCAGTGGAGGCACAATAGTACATATATATATATATATATATATGTATTTTTTTCGGTTCGACACACTATATATATATATATATATATATATATATATATATATACAACACGGGCACTTCACGTCATCGTACGTGGTCTCCGAGGAGGATATGAACGAATATGTGCAGATGAATGAACCGTACTTAATCCAATGAATTAAAGAATCCAAGTTTTCAGGAACCCGCCGAAAGCCAAAAAACGGCGGAGCCAGGATTTGAACTCTGGGACTCCCAATGTCCGGTCGGGTGTGCTAACCACTACACCACTCCCACCTTGGCTTTCTGGCGTTTCCTACCTGTCTTATTAATGCACAAGAAACGAAATGTATCCAATCGGAGGTGTTCTGGAAACACACGCCGCCGCGTGGAACGCGGTACGACGCGTAGTGTCACGTGGTACGTGCTCGTTTGTGCTCCAGAAATCCTCCCACTGTGTCGAACCGAAAAAAATACGGGTTCGGTTACGGTTCAGGTTCAGGTAAATTTATTTTGTTCCGGTTCAGTTCCGGTTCGATTAATTCGATCCGCGAAACGGTTCGCGAACCGGTTCAGGGATACGAAACGGGATACATCGTAGTGTAAGGCTCAGGGATTTCTACCAGGAATGGTTTCTTTATGTGCACTCAAAGGTTACCTCACCGACGTTTACGCATTCGGACTTCATCTAATTGGGTCCGACGCAGTGGCTGTAAAATCCGCGACCTCCTTACAAACCCACTTACAATTAGAACTCGCTAACTATCCCGCCACCTCGGCGTGTAAGCAATTGAAGGAACAGTGGGGAGAAAATACAGCTTTCTTTATTAGAACTAGCCTTCGGTAACTCAAATTAGACCCTTAAAGAAGTTTTCATTAAACAAGATACGGAATATGAAAAACACTTCACCGAACGCAACGCCAGAAGGACGTAATAGGATAAATATTAAAATAGAAGAGTTCGCTGTCTTAGAAATATATTAGCTTCTAAGTGCCTATACGAAACCGGATGCATTATTATCAAACTCCACAGCCTTTTCTTTTCTCATTCCGATGGAAGCAAGCTTCAAGAACTCGCGCGTTCTAGAAACGTGTTATGAAATGAGCACACAGCAGCATTTAGGATTTACGAGATTCTAGGAAAATAAAATCCCGTGACGCGATTTTTTTTTTTTTTTTTTTTGCACAGCCTTTCAATTTACTTTTATCCGTGCAAGCCGCGACCAGCGCAATACTGGTTCCTATGTCAAGATTCATGGATGCAGCGTTTATATTCCTAAGACTGAGTGGAGAAGAAAAATATGTAAGCGAGGTGTGTGTCAGTTGACGGCACTTAAAAAACAAATGGCATTGATAGCACATTCATTGTCAACAGCGCGTGGCCGAACCGTTTTGACATGAGCCGGTAACCGTTATTTTTTTTCCGGTTCAGTTCCGGTTCGGGTTCATCGCGATAACAATATAACGGTTCGGGTTCGGGTTCAGTTCCGGAAAAAATACCGGTTCGGTTCCGGTTTTCGGTTCGGTTCGGTTCCGGTTCGACACCCTGATATATATATATATATATTTATTTATATATATATATATATATAGTCACACAGACGTTGCGTTTTTCGTTTTCTTATAAAAACAAGCGGTTTATTTCGACGATACCCGTTCGTCACCGAGACGGGTACCTACCTTCCGAATCTCGTTCATCTCGAGTCTACCTCCTCTTCCTCGTTGTCCACACACAGCCTATCAGGTGACGTCACACGCCGATGATACCACTTCGCGTGGACCGGTTGCGGCATGCGTTCGCGGTTCTCGCGCACACGTGCCGGCGGCTCCTGTCGCTGACAACACGGCCATCCTCCATCCCAGTCGCCCCGGCTGGGTCCTCTCGTCGCCGGAACTTGGAACGTTTCGGCGAAGTGATCATCCAACTCACGCTAGCTCTTGCTGAGGTTCTACCTCTGCTATATCTGTGTCGCTCTCTGCTTCCGTTGACAGGCCGTCGTCGCTGCTCTCGGTGCTACTCTCAGCGCTGGCTGTGAAGCGCTTCATCTGGTCAACAGCGGCAACACCTTCGTAGAAACGTTGCGACCGTTGGGTTTCCGGTAGATCTTTCACTTTATACCTATCGGGAGGTACCTTTTCTACAACGATATACGGGCCTCGGTATTTAGGGCGCAGCTCCCGCAACTCGCACGTTGCGATATCCATTTCTTCAGGTCTCGATGCAGGAGCCTTACTGAGCGCGTCAATGTGCTTCGTCTTTGTTGCCTTCGGGCACCCCAATTCCGATAGGGATGTAGCGAAGCAGTCGCTGTAGTCATTAATCGGGGTGACGAGGGCTTTCTTTTGTGAGTCAGAAATAGATGGACTGACATCTACGTCCTCTGCTGCAATCAAGGTTGTCGGCTTTCTTTCGCTGTAGTTTACGTACGCGTCGAGGTTGGTGTTCGCGTCTTCTTCCGTGCACCATGTTCCTCTAGCGATCTGTTCGTTTTCAGCGAGGACCAGCGGCGTAGCCGATACGTTAGTTACGGGGATATACAGTTCTCCCAGTTCGTCTTTTCTCAAAACACAGGTCTGGATGTAATGCCCACGCGATTCGTGGATACTGCTATCAATAAAGATGTCTCCGTGGGTTCTCTGTGTCCCTTCTCCGGAGCCGAGCGCGATAATCCCGACGTAGCTTGGAGGGATTACGACCGCTTCTTTGACCCATAGGCTTACGCGTCGTGGAGGCAGGACCGGTATCTTAAGATTGGCCAAAGTCCCGTCCTCATCATCAGACGTGTCACACTCTTCGAAAATGCGTAGGGTGTTCTTGCGACGTACCACCGTAACATGCGGTTGTTCAGTAAAAGGCTGTCCGACAAGCAGCGGAACAATCTGCACTGCGTCGCGCACCACGTACACCTTAACGTTGGCCTTGGCTTGGCGACCGTCAATGTTGCTTGGAAACTCCCTAAAGGCATCCATTTTCCAGAGCCAAACCCGTTGATTGTGAATGGATGATTCAACGGTTCGTAGTTCACGTTCATCAGCTGCGCTTCGCTTTCTCGTAACGTTACGCACTGGCTTCCCATGTCGGCGAAAGCTTTGATTGGCCTGTCGTTTAGAATTGCCTGCATGAAATACTTCTCGTTTGGCGCCATGCAGTCCCACGTCTTGTTACCTTGTTGGGTTAGAACATTTGCTTTCTTGTCACTCGTGTTCGTTGAGTTTCTTTTTTGAAAGCAGTCTTTCGTCTCGTGACCAGATTTCCCACAATTGGTGCATCTTGGTTTTCTCTGAGGTTTCGGGCATGCAGCCGAGAAATGTCCGTATGTCGAGCAATTAAAACAAAGTGGCTCGCCTGTTTTGTTGAATCTTTTTCGTGGAGCCCTGGTCGTCGGCTCGTTGTTGTCTAAACCGCGATTTTGACGTTGACCAGTCGGCGGTTGATGGAGGGTTTTGGCCCGAGTCTGCTTGATCACATCGACTCGTTCATGCAGTCGCTTCATGCACCGAAGTAGCTCGTCTGGGGTGGCGTAATCTCGTACGCTCAGAGACCGCACTAAATCTGCGTCTTCTAGTCCAGTGATCAGGTACTCGATGCACGTCCCGTCATCCAGGTTGCAGCGTCGTGCTTCCGCCAGCTTGTCATAAAAGTACGCTTCGATGGTCTCGTGGCGCCCTTTCTTTCTTTTCTCCATGTCCCTGAAGACGTGTTGAAAACTCGATGCCGACGGAAAGGCCTTTTTCATTTCCACTTTCCACTCGTGCCAGGTTCGTTGAACAGAGGTCAAACCGTCATACCATGTCTTTGCGACGCCGTGAAGCTTAGTGAGAGAAAAGCAGGTCGTTTGTCGATCACTCCATTCATAGGCCGCAGCAAGATTGTCAACCTTGTTGAGCCACGCTTCCACCGTAACCTGGGTGTCCGATGATGGATCATATACTGGCACCAACTGGGCGCTCGTCGTAGCCAGCCGTCCGTCCATGGCGCTCGAAGCCCCCGTTGGTGGGTGGCGTTGTGGTGACTGCGTCGTTTGGAAAAGCTGGGCCGCTCCTTCCAAGGCTTCGCGTACGGCAGTTCGTATCGCGGCTTGCATGAGCACTTGAAAGTCAAGGACTCCGGACGTTGCACCGTCAGGAGCTAGGCCGTGGTCGTTCGACGTCGCGGTGTCCCCGGCTTCCGTCGTCAAATTGTCGTGTTGGCGATCGTCGTGGTCCGAGTGTCCGTCACGCACCTCCGCACTGCGAAGCATATCTGTGGTCGTCGGATCATCCTCTCGTGGGGTCCCCTGCCCCCTTGTCGTTAGCTTACGTCTTCTCGACATCGGGATTTACGTGGACGAAGCTCTCGTCGAGGATCTCGGGTAAAGCAAGAATTCGTAGAGCGCTACTTACGTTGTAGCATTCAATCCGAACGGCTTCTCACGTCGGGGCCTCTCGATCCCACTTTTGAGCTTTTCTGTAGTCACACAGACGTTGCGTTTTTCGTTTTCTTATAAAAACAAGCGGTTTATTTCGACGATACCCGTTCGTCACCGAGACGGGTACCTACCTTCCGAATCTCGTTCATCTCGAGTCTACCTCCTCTTTCTCGTTGTCCACACACAGCCTATCAGGTGACGTCACACGCCGATAATACCACATCGCGTGGACCGGTTGCGGCATGCGTTCGCGGTTCTCGCGCACACGTGCCGACGGCTCCTGTCGTTGACAACATATATATATATATATATATATATATATATATATATATATATATATATATATATATATATATATATATATATATATATAAAGAGTGACGAATGTTGACAAATGCTTTCGTTGATATATGGGCAAAAGTAACGTGCGCAGACACAGCAGCCGTAGAATGATAAAAATAAAATTCTAACTTAATGGCGAAAAAAGTCACGCAAAAAAAAAGGTGAAGTACCGAAAAATAGTTGTATTACTTTACGGGAATAATGAAGACCAGGCACAAGAACGCTAATAACGCGGGAAAGAAACTTTTGAAAAAGGACGGAGTAAAAGTCAAAGTTAACAAACGAGAACTTAAAAAATAAATTTTTAAATGAAAAATAAAATAAATAAATAAAAATAAAAAATTGAATAAAAATAAGAAAGGGGCCTGACGTCCGTCGACGTTTCGGCAGTGGCACTGCCCTCTTCAGGACGGGAGCCCTTTTTCTTGCGTAACTTTTTTCGCCATTAAATTAGAATTTTATTTTATCATCCTATGGCTGCTGTGTCTGCGCACGTTACTTTTGCTATATATATATATATATATATATATATATATATATATATATATATATATATATTATCCTTTTTGCGTCCCCAAAGAGATCTTGTCATTGTGAATGTACTACTTAGGATATATGGGACTACTTTAAACATTTTAGTATTAAACGGCTGTCTAGCATTTCAATTAAGCAAATTATTAGAGAAGCCGAAAAAAAAACGGTTTTTAGGGACGTGTAATTGGTAATCGAAACCGTCAATACTAAACCGTTAAATACCGATACGAAACTGATATCATCAGGAAACGGCGACCGAAACCGTAACCGTAACCGAAGCGTTATATTTTTCGGTTTGAGTCCCCAATATAAACACGACGTTGGTATGATACTCTAGCTTTTCTTTTACTGCGGTCCCACGGCAGCCATATTGAACAAGGCGTTAGTTCAACCAATAGGTGGCGACACGCACCCGTGGGGTGGCCGAAACATTGGTTCACAGTGGGGTGGCTCGAGAACCATCACGTTCCCCTCGTGGCCTTGCTCGCGCCGCTGCCAGCTGCGCTCAGCTAGCTCAAGTAGCGTGGCCCAGCAAACGGATGTATGCGGGCGATTGTAACGGGCTTTCGCAATAAATCTTACCAAGAAGGAATCAAATGTTGATTGACGTGTCAATATTCTATCAATGAAAGTTTCCTCTGCAGGAATGCACGCTCAGTAGACTCAATCTTCCAAGACACCAGTGGAAGCGGACGTCAAGTAAACTCCTTCGCGATTTACGGTACTTACCTCACCATTTTATTGACGACTAAAAAAAGGTCACGAAATATTACGTTTCACGGGGTCCGGAAGATGTTGTAAAGATTGTTACAATTTTACATTATAGTTGCCCGAAAAAAAAAAAAAAAACGCCGTTACAATATTTTCGGAAGTACCGACACACATAATGCTGTAAGTACAGCTTAGGAGGAATATGATGAAAACCATCAGAAGAAATAGGAAGACGTTCATTTGCGATGAAGACGCTATGAATGAACGGCGTTTAGTGACGGCAAGTTATGAGCGTTCGGGAATTTATAAGTTGACGTGATTTCTAACTATGGACATGCGGACAATGAAGACCAGTTTTGTCGGGAGATGGTGTTTCGGTGATGAATTGATATCGGACGACTCATGGCAGGCGAACAAGCAAGTTTCTTCTCAGCGAATGGTAAGTGTCCAATGTCAAGCACAACACGTGGCTACCGACGTTGTCGACGTTTCGAGCACTTACCGCTTTCGACAAAAGCCCTGGCACCTGGGCTAACTTTGTGGAAAGACTCGAAGTCTTCCTTGAGTCCAACGCCATCATGAACAGTAACTGAAAACGATCCACTATTCAGTCGGTGGGTGGCGAAATGTATCCACATCTGCGGAGTCATGGGCGATGCGTACTCTAAGTGGCTGAAAGTTTACACGTTGCCTGCCACGATGTTTAAACACGTCACTGACGTTCTACGGTCTCTTTTACCTACTATTGCCCTACCGAAAATGCTTTTCTCTGATAACGCGCCAAATCTTGCTTCAAATAAAATAAACAAATTTTGAAGAAAAAAAAACAAAAAAAAAAAACGGCATCAGGCATCACATTAGTGCACCATACCATCCTGCAACTAACGGGCAAGCAGAACAGATGGTGTGCGAAACGAAAAAAAGCCCTTTTGAAGCTTACGGAAGAAGCAGCTCAGTGAAGAATCGCCAGGTTCTTGTTCCGGCAGCACGCGACGGTCTCATCTTACACGGAAAAAAACCCGCCGAAGCAATATTGGGCGGACGAAGAGCCGCACCCCTCGATCTCATGATATTATGGCCTACGAACAAAGATCGAGAGATTCCCAGATCCGGAGTAATGGCAGTTTATTCGCTCGGGCAACTCGTCTACGTGAGGAATTTCAGCGGAAGTTGGGCCTTCCATGTAAAACTTGAGTAGAAAAGGCTCTATGTTGGTTGGCCAGGAGGTGTCATCTCTCTGAATACGTTGGATATCAATGCCCTTAAGTGTAAATATAACCAAATCACAAAACTCTCTTTGTCTATTGTGTAACTGCCCTTGTATTTGATAGTGGAAGCTATGGTGGTGATTTAGACCTTTTACACCAGGCTCCTTTTTCTTATTTTTCGCCTCATACTCCTTTGCGGTTTAAGTATGCTTCAAGAATCTTTTGGAACGGGGACACTTTACGTCAACGAGGCCATTTGTTCCAAGTAGTCAATCAAGGAATGCTGCTAGAAATCCGTCCCTCATATTTACGAATAAGCCGCACTTCTGCACAGTGCAGTTTTCCTGTTCCACGTACAGTTGTAAAGCAGCATCCTCGTTGATTCTACCATATACTGTTGCGGCTGAAGAAAGTCTTTGGGTGCACGATACTTGAAACAAGTCCGGCACTGTACGTTGTGGTTCGATACCCCCTAATGTCGTCGTCCTTATAGAGCCTCATCATTTAATTATTACCTCGTCACCTCATATTGCTCTTCATCAACAGTAAGTACAATAGGCTACCGCATATTACAATCCAAGCATTGAAAAATTTAGTCGTTCAGTCCTTCAACAAGTTTATTATTTATATAATGTTATCACGTTACATTACCTCCAGACGATCGACGTCCATCGTCGATCTTCAAATACTTATACCTGTATATAAATTAGACGCACAAGGGAAGGGGGGGGGGGGGGGGGGGGTCGGTTGCCGAGTGCATGGTCTAGCGCACACCAGCTCGGAGCACTTGAAGCGAAAGCTCGCGCTGCAGAACCCACCCCGCCCCTGCCCGTTTCGATCTGGAAGAGCATCGTACCGGCGTGGCAGTCGTGTATCACTACTGCGTGGTGCAAGTTAAAGACCCCAGGTTTGCGGTTGTACAACGCTGGCTAAATTGCTCATATACAGCTGAGACACCAGACACCCACTAAGGCAGACTAACTTCCGGCTGTATAAACATACACACAACAATTTGCAATTAAACGCATAATAACACAGAACACTGCGTGCCGCCTCCTTTCTTTGGATGCCTTTTTTTTTAAAAAAACAGCGCAAGCTCGTGCGTTCTCTCTTTTGAGACGGTTAGAACGGTCGCACATAAAACCCGCGTTCCTCCCACCCCCCCGCTTTCTCCTCTCATTATGTGCATTTTGTTATAACTAAATAAGCAATAATAATGGTGTATTATTCATATTTACTTTTAGTTTCAGTCAGGGAAAAGGATTTTCGCGGGAACTAGAGCCAATAAATGAGTTCCGCTTAGAGTATCGGCACTCTCTTCCCCGACAGTGTTGTGAACGCCGCCATTTTGGTGCTTGTGCAGAGCAGGCGCAACTGCCGATCGTCATAATTCAAAAGTGCGACATCCTCAGCATTCGATTCGGTGTTAGGAAGCTCATGTAATGTTGCTTTGCTTTGTCGCAAACTGTTTAAAGTGAAAGACGGAAAAGCGTTTCTTGTGATTTCAGATAAAGCTTCAAATAACTGGCAACCATGATTTTAAGCCACAATAAGGCAAAGTGTTGCTACTCTGAAGCGTAGCTTATTTAATGACACTAGTCATGCTCTTGTTCAAGAGGCTTGTAATACCTGGAGGGGCCATGAAGTAAGCCCCGTGGATTCCACAAGCCACTACCTTTTGACACCTGCCTCTTCATTGTTCCCGCTTGTGCCAGTAAATTAGCTACGGTTCAGAGTAGCGACACTTGGCCATATTGAGGCTTAAAATCATGGTTGCCAGTTACCTGAAGCTTTATCTAAAATCACAGGAAACGCTTTTCCGTCCCTCACAGATGTTTAAACAACCCGCGACAGAACATTGCAATATTGCATCAGCTTCCTAGCACCGCATCTAATGCTGAGGAAGTCGTACTTTTGGATCATGATGATCGGCAGTTGCGTTTGCTCTGAGCAAGACCCAAAATGGCGGCGCCCAAAACAATTTTGGCGAACGGAGTGCCGATGCTTTAAAGCTAATTTGGTGACTCTAGGCATAAAGTGAACTCGGGTGTATTCTTTTCCTCTTCGTCTTCATTGTTTATTGATTTCAATCATATCGAATAATGAACACATTATATCACGCTACGCTTGTGTAATTATTTGTCTTAGATTTATTAGCCTGACCCAGTACTTAAACCATTCAGTTATTGGTAGTAAATCTTCCAATATATTTTTTAAATGTGAGGGTAAAAAGACACGGAGATTGATGATGATACAGACGCCAACGCCGCCTCCGGAAATTTTTTGAACATTAGAATTCAGCAGTTTGTCTGCCATCCGCCAGGTAGCGCAACAAAACACCCAAACAGTTTTTAATTGTTTTTAAAATTAGCTAAGCTCTACACCTTTTAAGAAACCAAAGCAAGATCATTGTGAAAATCTAATACATCGCAATGTATATCTATTCCAAACAATAAATATTATTAGAGGCCAATAAATCTGTTTAATGTCCAAAAAAGATATGCGTCAAAACAGGAAAGCTTGAAACGCTCCTGGAACGTTATGACTTTGAAAATGAAAAAAAGCCATCGTCCACCTCTTGGGCAACCATTGTAGTTCTAAATGTTATAAAAGATTTTATCATAGTTTAATTATTTCCTCAGCGGCATTTGAAGTACCATGACTCGAAGCACAAAAAAGCGCTACGTTTGATATAAAATATCTAAACAAAAAAATTTTACACAACATTAAAGTTTTTTTTGCATATTACCAATTATAAGGACTACATCTGTAGCTAATTTTATTGCCCTAGCGCGTGTTATTAAAAACATATTTGGGCTGAAAAATGTCAATTTTAGGGCAATATTTGGAGGGATGAAAAAAACAAAGTAGTGCAAATACCAAAAAAGTGTATCGTTACATTCTGCTCCGACATCATCTTAACAAAACTCGTATATTGGAACCGTGTTATCTTTAATGGATCATTCATAAAACATGAACTGGCGGAGCAAGTGAGGGTCCGCGCCATCATATTCGCAACGCTACAAATGCGCATGAACAGTAAAAACCAACAGATACATAATATCAGATGAAAGAGGATTGCATTGCTTTTCAAATAGCATCAATCCCACAAAACAGTATTTAAAAGGAGATGAGTAATGACCTGCCAAAAAGTACCTAAACTGCCACATTCAGTGGGACCGTGGCCTTAAATAACTCAATTTGTTAATTTTGGTACCCGAACAGAAAAGTGTATTGTTCGACCTTCAAGAAGCAATAAATTGTCTCCTTTAAAAGGTGGCGCACCTCAGAGCCCCACAGAGAATTCATGAGGTTTTTCGCCATCTTCGTAAAATTGTCACGTAATAATGGCTGCGCGGATCTTCATGGGAATAATGGCTTTTAAGTCATTGAGGCATTATCAGGAAATTAAACGGAACAAATGTATTATTATAAATTTCATTGTATTCTTTAAAAAAATCATGGAAATGGTTCAAATTCGCTATCTCGGCACTCGCGCGTTCGGAGCGAATTTACAAAAGTCTCTCAATGCAAACAGATGAAGTATTTCGTTGAATGTCTTCTAAATTTATTATGAAATCGAATAATATCAAAATTTTTTATGTAAGTCGATCTGTGTCGTAACTACAGCGAATTAAAAGAAACAAGGCGTCGGTGCTTGTTTTCTTTATTTTTTTAAGTTATCTCTCTCTCCCATGAGGTGGCGCTCGCTGTCCACGAAATCGTCTTATTCTAGTTCGACCGGTTCGGCGCTGGGCACTGTGCAAGGTGTTCTTCCGCGCCCGTTTCATTCCTGTTTCATTCGGTGAACCGGGGCGTAAGTGTGCGAGTCTCGCTTTCCTGGTTAGTTCTTTGGTGGATACGTCTACGTGTTTTCGCACGTAGAAAATTCGCAATTGGAGCAACGGAGTAGTCAGGGTATTTCTAGGGAAGGATGATAACTCGCTGGTTCTTCTGGAAATTCATATATTTCCCCAAAACGTGACGTGGGTAAGGATTATAGAGTATGCTTTTTCCGGTGTTTATTTTAGAAAAAAATCGGTGCATGTTTTTTGGTGCTTATTTTTTAAACATTGATATATTTTGGTTTAACGTCTCGTGACAACGCTAAAACATCGTTGATAACCAAGAAAGAAAATTGTGATTGGACAAGAAAATTTAATATTTTCAATTCTATTCACATATTTCATACGCTCTTCGTCTCGTGAAAGCATCTATCCGGACAAAAAATGTCTAAATCATTGAGCTGTGAACGCATACCCAGAAGGCGAGTTTTGAAATGGTCTGTAGTGGGCAAAAGGAAGAGATAATCAACGCATTCCAGTTCCCCAAGCGAAAAGGAGCGTTTCCAAGGTTAATGGTTCCGGCCGACACTAATGTTGTTGGCGGTGTCTTCCAAGAACCACACCGGCTTCTGAACTGCCACCGAAAGAATTCAGGATCGACGAGATAACATGTTTCACAAACGTCTACAGAGGAGGCGTTTTAAAGAAATTAGCCGTCGCCAGGACGGGAACATTCACTGATTGGAGTGCTTTGATTTAACCCAGGCCGAATATTTCCAACGACCGGAGTTTTTCGGTTGTAACCACTGTTGTATTTTCGTCACCGGCGGATGTTTATCAACTCAGAATATTAAAGTTCGTCCTAAAAATTGTTTTTTTTTTGTTTTTTTGTTTTTTTTGACAGAGATGATTTGTAAAGTTCAAACTTCGCATTCACAAAATGTCAAACATCGAAATGCTGAACACCGGATAATGAAGTTGCTTAAAGGCCAAAGCGCTAAGCACCAGTTTAGCTTCGAGTCACCCGCGGGGATGCGGAAGAACGACAACTGTTCTGCTCCTTAGTTTGCGGTTGGCGAACACAAGATAACACGGTCTCGACAAAGCCCCTTTAGCTGGATACTTCCAAAGACCGTCAGTGAAGCCTCCTTGACTGAAACTTCCCTTCGCTAACTTGTCACGAGCACACGGCTTTTCAAGGAGACAGATCAACGAGGGGAGAGAAATATCGGCGTGTATCTAGCCCGAGCAGATAGAGAGAAGGGGAGGAAAGCTCTCCCTTCTTACCCTCACCTTCTTTCGCGGATCCAAGGTGGGTTTTTCTATTTCTCTCGCCTATGGCGTCCACAAGTAAAAGGGGGAAACGGGAGATGGGGAAACCCGCAAAGGACTCTCTCTCAAGGACAAAGCAAAAATGCAACTGACAGCCTACAGAAGATGAAAACAACGCAAAAGACGACGGACCGGATGAAGGAAGACACAAACAGAGCATTGACTCGCAACTGAATTTTATTGAACCCAACGGTGCATTATATGCACAGTCGAGAACCAAAAAGGAAGATAATCAGCCTGAAAACACAGAACAAAAAACAAAATGCCGCCACTACAAGCTATACAAGAGGACATGCGCTAAAGCCAAGCCAAAAAAGGCCACCGATGCTAGTAAGCTGATTCATCTCCTTTTTTGATCTTGACTGTGTGTATACTGCACCGTCGTGTTAAACATAAAAGTAGTTGCGAGTCAGCACATTTTGACTCTTCCTTCATCCGGTCTGTCGTCTTTTGCGCTGTTTTCATCTTCTGAAGTATGTGCCAACTCGGCCGAGCATCAACTTTAGTGAAAATCTACTTTCCGGGTACAATCTCCCAAGAACAGCGTCTGTCACTTGGAGACCAAACAACACACGCCGTTGCCTGATTTTGCAACCTGTAGTTCATGGCCCGAACAGTAGACATACAAAATACCTGAACTGAAGACCATTGTATTGGACCTGCAGGCATACGTAGAAAAGCACGGTAAAAAAAAACAAAAAAACAGCACAAAAATAGAAACTATAGGGCCGGCACCAACGTCAGCCGATACTCTTAAGCCATGGTGGGATAGAAGAGGACTTCACAACCTATCAAGGTTACATCCCAGGTTGGGACAAGTGTGTGCCAAGAGCTAGCCCTATAAATACTACACATTTAAAGGATCTATAAAGAAACCAGGACCGCCAGCTCCTCGCACGATTATATTTTTATTACGAGCACAACTTTCTTAAGTGGATGTGTGTGCCGGCGGCGAGAGCGCTTCGTTGCATCAGCGCGACAATGAATAAGTTACCAGTCATTAGTGAAACTGGATGGAATGCATTGTTGTTGTCATGACTAACAGGAGGAACGGACAGTTCCTTAAATTTCCATAGAGCTGCCACGAATCAGCTCAGGGGGCCGATCCGCCGCGCCAGCGTGCCGAGCAGCAAAATCAGGAGGGACGTTAGGAAGCTTGCAAAGGCAGGTGCCGTCCCCACAAGGTTGGCGGCCCCTCCGCTCGTCGTGCTGCTGTGCGAAATCGTGGGCGACACGATGCAGATGCCGAACCTGGTTGGGACAAAACAGTCTCCCTTTAGAAAAGAATAAGAGTGTCAAAAACAAAACTAATAAAAGCAACGATGCTCCAAGTGGTCTTTTCGAACGACAGCGATCCACAAAACCGCCGTTATCTGTCGAATTGTCAAATAGTTCAGAGACTCAAACCTAAACCCCTTTGGCGTTAAGAGGTACTGATAAGAAGTTTCGAGATTTGAATTTGTAGCGCAAATAGAGAGGGCAGCACGGTGATGCGGGCGCAGCAGTCGCAGGCAGTCCTTCACCTTCTTGTCTCATTATGCAAAAAGGCCGTTGGTCTGTGAACATTTGAAGCAGCGATACACACGTTTTTGGGACCACGTGCACGAGTACCATGGCGATTTCGTCATAGACAGCAAACCAAAGCGAGTGCGAACATCAATTCTGCGTTAAACTCGGCATCTCTAAAACCGAGTCCTTTGAAATGACTCACCAGGTTCATGTGAAAAAGCACTGAACTGTGCCAAGTGTTTTAAGGGTCGCTCGCGTTTCAATAATGGCAGAGCATCACTGGAAGACAGAGAGGTCGGAGAAGGTCGCCCCACCTCTCTTCGTCCTCCAGCGTTGTTCTGCTATTTCTGGAGCGCCAGTGCCACTCAAAATACTTCGCACAATTCACTGCTATTCGGTGTAAACCTGTTGAAACCAAAAGGTGTAAGAAGAATATTATTACCAAGCACCCATATATAGTTAGAAGAAAAGAAGGTGTTCACGCGGATATCAACGAAAACGAAAATAATAAGAAAAAAATCATCGTTCTCGAACGTACACGAAAGGGCAGAACGTTCGTTTCTTTTGGGTGTTATTTACCTTTACTTTAGGTATTAAATATTTAACCATCCGTTGTACGATGTTGGCTGTCCTCTGTGAACCTAATAAAACCTAATTAATCATTTCAAAGGTCTCTGTTTTAAATTTGCCGAGTTCGACGCAGAATTGATTTTCGCTCTCGTTCTGGTGGAATCGCCATTGTGATAGTGCACGCGGTCATAAAAACTTGTGTCGTGCAGCTCGAAATGTTTACAGAACGACGCCCTTTGGCATAATATCTCCCTTCGACAGCTGCGCGCGCATCATCGCCTTCTGCATTCGATGCATTTCGTGAGTGCTGTATACATTGCTTGAGCATGACGTAATCGCATTGTGCTTGTGATCATTCCTCATTGTTCCTATACACACTGAAAAAAAAAGTATATCTTTCCTGCAGAACATGAGACAACAAATAGCGGCGAATAATGATCCTAACAAATACGAAGCACATGCAGAATAAGATTCGACTAAGAAAAGATGATTCTCCGTCACTCTTATCGTCTGCTACAAGCGGCTCTTTCAGCTAAGGAGAAAAGACTGGAGCAGAGTGCGGCGAATCCTGGACGCTGGCATCAACGGTCCACAGACAAAGAACGAGAAAGAGAGCGGCAGAAGAGCGACATAAAGAAAGCAGACAAAAAGTTAGGCGTGTTCGATTTGCAGCGATAAGCGCACCGTTTGCCGAGACGGCGCAGTGCACCATCTCGGCCTTATTTCTACACCCCTCGTGTTAACTCCTTCATCCGCTTCGGCAGATTTCCCACCCTGAACTCAAACCACCAAACAAATCTCGCTCAGCGTTTTATCGCCGCTTCTCGGCACCGCCGTTGTTGGTGAAGACCCGCCTGTTGCTAGTTGGAAGTATCCAAGAAAATGGGGGCTCTGCCGAGCGCAATGGGCTTGAACACGAAATTGCAAAAGATATACGATTGTACTACACTAATAAAGGACATGGACGGACAGGACTATACAACGTTTCGGGCGGACGTCCTTCATAAATGCTAGACACGAAAAACGGCAGGGAACAATGAAGGGTCGTACACGTCAAAAATATAGGGGTATAGGTACATTCGTCCAGAGGGAGGGGAAAGCGAAACCGTTACAGGACAGAGTACATCTTCGTCGCACGTCATCTCGTGTTACTTGGGATGGTGATATTTGAGTTGAGATTATGATTCCATAACACATTTCCGTGTCATTAATGGGACTTCGCATAACTTTAGAGAAGACTGGAACATTCTCACGAGAGCATTCGAGCCGCACGCAGCACGAAACCCAAACCGAACAGACCATACGAACGGTCGCCATATTTGCTTTTACGTCGCTCGCACCTAGGTACACCGGACGCACCGCGCGCAAACATTTGGACCGATCAGATCCGAGCGGCGCCGCGCCGCGAGGCGCGTACGTCACAGTGACGTAGGTCGCCTGCACCGGTTTCTATCGGTACTGATCATGTGTACCGTTGTTCATGTGTACCGGTCAACGTTACTAGGTTACCTCAGTTGTGGAACTCACGCGGAAGGGGGTGCCCCCTCTCACTCATTTCAGTCCGCCTTCCGTCGTTTGAAGCTCCACCTAGACTTTCATTTAAAAAATGAAAGCCGTTTACAATTCCCTGTAATGCCGAATTAGAGCGCAGCTCTTGAGGAGGAGGGGAGGGTACGGAGAGGAGGGTATGCCCCTCCTCCTCCTCCCTCGTGACGTCACTCGTGACCCTCGTGAAGGTCACTCGTGAAGGCTTCGTGAAGGTCACTGTGAAAGTCGGGACCTTCGTCGTGACCTTCGTCGTTACCTTCCCTAATGACCTTCGTGACGTCACTCATGACTCTAGGACCCTCGTGACATCACTCGTGAAAGCTTCGTCAAGGCCACTGTGAAGGTCATGATCTTCGTCATGACCTTCACAAATAACATTCGTGACGTCACTTGTGACCTTCGTGACGTCACACGTGACGTCACGTATGACTTCATTATGGGAAACGTCGCATAATGCAACGCTTGGGTTACGCCGACGGCGATGGCTACGCCTCTCAAGCCGGAAACGGGCGCTAAAGAGCTGCACCCTAAAATCTGTGCTGCATAGAGTACGGTGGAACGCCCTTTAGACGCTATGCTTCGAAGCGTACGTATTCTATAGAACAGTCTAGTTACCATAGCAGCCCTCCGGTGCGTCGATCGACCATAGGCGAGTCGGGCGAGTCGTGGTAAGTGAGAACGATATATTACCCGTGTAAACAGCATCTATGAGCAGTTCCGTGACTGAGCCAACCTAATAACGGTGGCACCAGTGCTGGCGTCCTTACGTCACTTCCGCGCGGCGCCGCGCCGCTCGGATCTGGGCGATGCAGATAAAGCCGCGCGGTGCGCTTGTCGCGCGCCTAGCGGCGAGAGGCGAGTGCCGCGCGGCGCCCACTTAATCCGCTCATATGTTCCGTCTACCACGTGACTAGTGGCGGCTCCCACGGACGGCAACTGCAACTGCCAACCAGGCTGTTAAAAAAATGTTTCCTTTGCATAGGTTCTTTGAGGCATCTCCACCGGTATGGTACCAACATGACCACCAACTGGGGTCCATCAATGTCCGCGTCCATGCCCCGCAGTTCCCAAGCGGCCCGAATGCATGGGGCCCTTCTTTCTAGAATATTATATTAGTTTCAGGCTTGCACACTGTCCCGGCAGCGCACAATCTTTTTAACGAAACTATCTAATCGCATTCTGAGCCTGAAATCCTTGTATTGCTCGCCGTGACTGGCTTCCTCCATGTTCTGCAGGAAAGTGAGCTCAAAGACTTTTTTTCAGCAGGTACGCGCTCAGCTACAAGGTCACCAGAATGGACGCGGAGGCAACATCATAGCAAACCAGGCATTGAGCGTGATGCCGGATTCAGGCGCTGTGTGGACACGGCTTCGGGAAGCGTACTCGGGAAAACTTGTGGAGTTAAGACAACTGACACTATACCAACACTCTAATTTGTGCGTTTCTATGGACGTCACATCGCCCAGTTTGCAGGAAAATAAAGAGAGGAAGGGGAGCGGGAAAAGGGGGGGGGGGGGGGGAGGCTTACGTAAACACACGTCAGGGATTCTCGCGCTAGCCTTTATCCGGCGCCCAGTTTTTCTGGAGCTGGCTAAAGGCAAATCTGGGAGCCGGCTAAAAGCTAGCGCGTGAATCACTGATGCGTGTTTACCTAAGCTTTTCCGTCTTCTCTCTTCTTCCGTAAACTTGGGGTTGTAACCTCCATGAAAACGCAGCAATCAAGACGCTGGCATTGGCCCTGTTGCCTTACTCCAAAGGTTTTTTCTTTTTTTTTTTTTCGAATGCGTTTCTGAGAATGGCAGGACTGGCGTACCCGTCGCACTGTCCCCGGCGTCCGTGGCAGAAATAATCGGAGCGCTGTACGAAGAGCCTGCCGTCGAGCGACTTAAGGCCGTGCTCGATGGCCGGCATGCATGCCGCGTGGGTCCCGTTCCGGCAGCAGATGTGGCACTCGTTGTTGCCGTAGCGGCCCTCGTCCACGCACACGCAGTCCAGCATGCCCCGGTCCTGACACGGGGTCGACTGGCACTTGCCCCGCCGGCACGTCTTCTTGGTGCCCTGGGGCGGGGGACCAGGACGAGCGCGTATTGGCAATTTTGATCACTTGTTTTCGAATCTTTGCGGACAGCAAGTAGTCTGCTTTTTGCGCAGGAGTTGCGGTGACGTCAAAACAACGCTGAGCTCCGATTGGCTTCGATTGAAAGGATAGTGTGTGTACCTTAATTCTAGATGCCTCGAGGTCTGCCAACTATTTTTTTCAATCAGCCAATAAGAGCTCGGCGTTGTTCTGACATCGTCGCAACCCCTGTGAGAAGAGCAGACGAACTTGCGTTCCGCGTACTTTCGTGGCTTCGTGTTTAGACCGCTAGGCGCTGTGAAAATTTGGTTCACTCGAGAAAGCTGGCGAGCAAACCTGCCGTGACAGCGCTTTACTCTTGCCGTTAGGTGCCGTTGATTTCGCTGAAATCGCCAATACACTTTTGGGAATTCGTGGGAATTTAAAGCAGGCCATGCTTTTCAACGGAACCCCCTAACCCCAGTGTCGTTTGCGTCCGTACATTTCCCCGCCATATTTAGTGGGAAGACTGACGTCACGAGGCCTGACATGAGGTCATGAGATGCAATGGTATCGCGCGAATGGTTTGACGCGGTGACGTCGGGTCACGTGACCTGACGTCACTCTGTCAACGTCATCTCGTGGAGTTCCCCGCTAAGCTTAGTGCGGAAATCCCAGATGTTTTCGTATCCCGTGACAAAATGACTCAGCATTGATGTCAGGTCACCTGACCTGATGTTACGCAAAGTTTTCCAGCTAAATGTAGCGGGAAAATTGACATCACGAAACTTGATGGCACACGAAATTAGCGGCAAAAATTTACATTGCGTGATCTGATGTCAGGTAGCGTCATCGTGTCACTTCACACAACTTGATTCTGTGACGTCAGGTCACGTGATATCAGGTCACGTGATGTCGCGTGATGTCAGGTCACGTGAATTCAATTTTCCCGCTAAATTTATCGGATAAACTTCGCGCGACATCGTCATGCGGTTGATTTTTTTTTTTTTCACTTAATTAAGCGGGGAATTGCGCGTGACGCCAGGTAACGGGATATTAATTTTCCCGTCAAATAGCTGGCAAGCTAATAAACGACCAGAAAGTAAGCATCCCGTGTTGTGTTTTGTAGGGGTGTGCGGATAGAGTTCGAATCTAATATCGCTGCGTCATTCACAGCCTTCCGAGTGCTATAGGAAAACCACGAAAGACCGGCTCTCTTCACAGTGTTGAAGCTAAGAATAAATCTGCACTATGAGGAGCGCAACTTCGTCTGCTTTTTTTGTTGGGGTTGTGGTGACGTCAGAACGCCGACCTCTGCTTAATTCTAATAGACCTATCTCACCAGCCATTTTGGCTGTGCCCCCGCTGTCGCGACTTATGCCGGGAACTTTAGTCTATTTACACGTGTAACGACCTTGCTGGAGCTCTGCGCACGTAGAGCACGAAACGTCACGAACAGTCTCGTGCACTGCCGCCTGCCTCCTACAAACAAAAGTTATGGCGGCTTCATGCATGCGCCCAACGCTTGGCGATGTCATTTTATTGAAGGAGAGTGGGTAGACCTCAAGGTACCTTAATTGCTTTGAGCTCTACCATAGCCTCCTCTACACTCACAAAGCCTGGCAGTTCGACGACGGAGCCATAGAGTGCCCGGTCGCAGATATGAAATCACATTTGAAAGCACAGAGCAAGCATCAGAGACATTTCTCAGGGAACCTGGACGTCAGCGCACGCTGCCAGGACCCGGAACACACTTTCGGGTCCTTGCGTCTTGCCGCAGCATCTCGCGGCAGCGGCGAGACACTGCGTTTCGGCGTCTCGCCGCAGCGGGGCGCCAGTCACGTGGCTCTCCTCTCATCCGTTGTCTGCCGCCCTACCTTTTCCATTTCCGCGGCCGCTTCTCGTGGCGATCTACCTGACTTTGTCAGTATATAGGAGGCTATGGCTCTACTCACTAACCTTCAATGAGAACCAGTCAGAGTTCGGCGTTCTGACGAAACCACAACCCCTGCAAAAAAATTCAATTCGTTGAAGTATTTACACACACCCCTACTTAGTTTCAGCTTTAAAGAAAGCTAAAGAGGATCTCGAAAAAAAGAAACGAGGTAGAGTTGAATTTTGCCGTATTTTTATCTTGTGAATCTAAATATCACGTTAATTTTTTATTTTTTTTTTTCATAAACGCGAGAAAGCACGTAAGACCTCCGACCAGTTGTAACGCCATACTAATCTTTCGGCCGCCAAGCGCGTACGCGCGTGTGGGCAGCGCGTGCAATTGCGAGCTTGTATTCACCAGCACTGGCACCACCCCTGACGTTATCTTCTGACCTTTTTCAAAATACCAAGAATGCACGTGCCTAGCTTTGATAAGCGCTGAAGATGCGCGAGAGCGGAGATTCTGAACGCCCCTGATATGACACTACGCTCCAGGAAGGAGGGGCTTCATCGATACTTTGAAACCGATTTTACGCTGCCTCCCTGCACCAAATTGAAAAATAAACTCAATATCTGAGGTATGGGAGGCTAAGATAGACACAATTTAAGGGGTTTTCCTCAAGTAGAGAACCACTTTAGTTTCTTTTTAGGTTCAGACGCACGCGACGCCACGAGCCAATGGCAATGAAGCAGCATCAAATGCTCAAGTTACTAGGCCTTTTCTGTTTAGGGTTGATTCAGAGATGATAGAACACGCACAGTAATACATAAACACGACTAAAGTGTAGTATTTTGTTTCGGAACAGAGGGAGGTAAGAGCGGAATGGCGGAGCGCATTTTCGTCTGCTTCATTCTGCTGGATTGTTGCGAAATCAGAATGCCTCAGCTCCGATTGGCTCTGATTGAAGGATAGGGGGTAAACTTGAATGCAGCTAGCTTTGAGGGCTACCCACTATCCTTCAATTGTAGCCAATCAAAGCCCGGTGTTCTGACGTCACCACAACCACAGCAACAGAAGCAGACTAACTTGCGCTGCGCATAGGACGCCAAACACACCAGTCAGAGACGCTTGCACCGTATAGGGTTTATTACCTTGCACGGGAATCCGTCGTTCCGTGGAGCAATCGGTCGGCAGACTCCCTTGTCGTCGCAAATGCCCGATGCCATGCATTCATCGAAAGGCCGGCAGGAGGTGTTGTGACTGCACAAACAATAGGCCGGGGAATGATATAATGCGTAGCCATGGGATTAAATAAAGGTATAGTAAAATTTGAATTGTGGACTCCGGCGCGGTGGAGCTTTTCTTCAAAGCATCGTTTTACGCAGGCGTAGGCTCGAACTACGATTGGCGTCCGGAAAGGGAGTTGACCTACCTCTTTTTATCTTCTCTTACACTAGAGGAGACAAGAGAGGTAACGCAAGTCCACCAACGGAAGCCAATCGCAGTTCTAGCTTTCGCCGCTTGGTGTCATCTTTATGCAGAATCCCCCCCCCCCCCCCTTCAGCTAGAAAGCAACTAAACACACGGACGTACGGGGCGATACAACTTTCAGCAATCAGCATATCTTTATGGAGAGATGTTAGTGTCGGCGTTTGGTTTCAGTTCAAACCTAACCAAAGTGCTCCTAGGATTTTTTTGTCTGGCCATCTCTATAGACGACCCGGTCATACTCGATTTTTTTTATTAGCTTCGTACTTTCTCTCCACAGAATAAGCACGTGCATTTTTCTTTTTGGGAGTAGTTGGTTACGACATTGCCTCTCGATTTAGATCATCTGGCGAAGAAGGGATTGTGTGTTGAGCGTGGGGGTTAGATTTTACCTTTGCCCGAATGTATTCGAATAGCGAGTCAAGGTTTTCTTTGCGGTGCTATGATGGGACCGTCGGGTGGGTCTACTTTTCTTATCCGGCGATGGATGCAGTTTTTCTTTCTTTTTTTTTTTTTTTTTTTGGGGGGGGGGGGGGGGGGGGGGGAAGGCGGCTTCCTCGCTGCTACAAACTGCTGCATATCAAAGAACTATGAATGCGAGCGCACAACTTTAAACTGCATTTTTTTTTTGCACGAACGTTTTTGCAAGAATAAAAATACACGCAATTTTAAATGTCTTTTTTCTTTCTTGTGCCATTTAACCCATGCAACTTGTTAGATGTGAGACAAATTGCTGTTATCGTAGAAATTTTGATTTTATTTGAGGCAGCTTTTCTCGCGCTATTTTCGTAGTTCTCGCTGCATCCTAACATCCAGACTGTGCCCACAGTTTGCTGAAGTTGTTTTCGCTGTGTAAGATCTGTGTCAGACGCCTTAAACATTTTCTAGAAAAACTAACTCAGTTCTGCACCGGCACAAGAATTGATCAACGTACTCTAATAGTTTCTTTTTTTTAATCTTCATTAATTTGCTTTCCACTTCCATGTAATTACGTAATAAAATAATGACATTTTCAATTCATGAAGGGAGCAGTGTAAAGGACTCGGCTAAGCCCGTTTATATGGTGCAGTTTTGCTTGCGATTTCGCGTTTGCAGCGTGGAGAACCGCAGGTTTCACCACAATTATATTTTTGCCGAGTAAGCGACATCGGAAGTGCGAATTCGCAAGTGGAATAGCATCACGTAAATCGGGTTGATTTGTCTGATCACATTTCTTCCTACCAAAACGTGGCAATTAAGCATTAAATGCGGGCGTGTTTCTTTGGCAATTAAGTTAGCGAGCAGAAAAGACTTCGAGCCACCCAAAACTAAACACATTCTCAGAATGCCCGGGCGTTACTCTCTATGGCATCCTATTTATTCTCTAGAAATTCAAAAACAGCCATCAAGAAAAAGGGCAAAGTAAAGATGATGTCAAAACCAACGTTCAAATTTTCCCGGGCTCACGAGTGGTGCGTGAACTGGCTCAACACTCTGACGTCAGGCCAGCGCGGTGGCGCTGGTGTCGGCACTGCGCATGCGCAAACGCTTTAGCTCAAGCGAACCTGGTTTCTGAGCACCAGCGTGTTGGTGTACAAAGTCCAGTACATAGTCTAAATAAACGTGGTTTAGTGGTTTTTTTTTATTTATTCTTTTGGCACGAGTTTAATTAGCGTTCATTTCACGCCATTAAACTTCTTGGAACCGATCGGGAACAAGCTGTACGGTATTCATACTGCCCCGCCTTACAACATCTGACGTAACGTTTCCAGCGTTGCCGGTGCAGAGCTTCACAACCTCTCATAACAAACTCAGAACTTTAATGACTTCACTATAAAAAAAAAAGAGAAAAAACAACTATATTGAGATTTGTAATTTGGGTTACTGGTTCGAATCTATCTATTAACTTGTTGAACGAACTTTGAGGCGAATCAGTGACTCTGGGCATTTCAACGGAGCTTCCCTTCGACGTACCCGGTGGAGAGCACCATCGCCCCGCACTGCTCGTTGCAGCAGGCGGAAGACCTGGGACTGCACGTGCTGCCACCGGTCCTGCGGATGGTGCACGGGTGGTCGCTCGAGGCGGTCAGGTCCCCCAGGGCGTCGTGGATGGAGAGGCTAGACGAGGACGCCGGGCTGCAGCAGGGGTCCAGGGTCTCGCAGGTCGCCTCCGAGCCGCAGTCGCACTCTTCGCCGGGCTCGATGATGCCGTTCCCGCAGCGTGCACCGTCCTCTGCCAGGCAGGTCCCCTTGGCCTGCCCGACGGGGCGCGGATTAACGCAATGCTTCACACATCTGCGCTCGGTGCGTCTACGGTAACTACAAGCGACGGTGTAAGATCTATATATATATATATATATATATATATATATATATATATATAGCACACCCGACCGGACATTGGGAGGCCCAGAGTTCAAATCCTGGCTCCGCCGTTTTTTGGCTTTCGGCGGGTTCCTGAAAACTTGGATTCTTTGATTCATTGGATTAAGTATTGTTCATTCATCTGCACATATTCGTTTATATATATATATAGAGAGAGAGAGAGAGTGTGTGTGTCTGACGTCCCCGGGCTCAATCTAAAATGGGCATTAAAACTCGGCACCTGCATGTAGCGATCTAATCTTTTCGTCAAAAGCGTATTTCACAGGTCCGTTTCATCATGCAAAAATACAAAGTGTAGCTCCTTTTCTGTAAAAAAATATCGTGAAAAAAATTGCTATGGTCAACGGCGGGCGGCGACGCAGACGACGATGTCGAGTGGCGTGGCACGTTTGACTCGCGTATTTAGATGGCGTCGGGAGCAGCGTCGGAAGGCGTAGCCGTCCAGCGACTGAAAGCAGACGACAGGGAGACGAAATCCGTCGGCAGCAAAAGTGTCGTCGTTGTGCAAATGCGTTTTTCTTTTGTTCTTTTTCTTAGCTTCAAGTGTTGGTACATTACAAAGCTTTTATGTTCCTTTCAGTAGACCACGGTCGTCACGAGCACTTTCGATTAAGGCCCCTTACGCTCGGTAAGAAGGTAGCGCCATCTATCATTACGTGCGCCAAACGCGTCCAGCCACTCGACTCGGTCATCTGCGTCGCCGCAGATGACCAAGCGCCATCTAGTAGCGCGCCGAGAACTATGTTTGCCACCTTGTTAGTGGCGAGAAAACGAAACCTGAGTCCCGACCGGCAAAGACCCCACGTAAACAAGCGACCGCGCGTCGTGCGAGAAATGCGATGCCAACGATTGCTGCGTTCCGCTGCGGATGCAGCGATAAACCTTTGATTCGTGCGTGACGTGAACGCAAACAGGATTCACCTTTTTTTTTCTTTTTTTTTTTTGTAGGGGCAAGGTTTCTTAGGGTCTAGCCTTGTCCGGCGTCCGTGCTCACATCAATAACCATCCCATGTCTTCTTAAAAAAAAAGAAAAAAAAATGTTTGCGCAGTCCACAGGATTCGAACCTGTGCGGAGAGACCCCAATGAATTTCTAGTCCATCGCCTTAACCACTCGGCCACGACTGCGGGACGAGTAGGGGCTCTGAGATATGGTAGTCATAGAGTTATTATAATGTACGCTAGAGGTTCAACTGGCGCTAGTGTCTATGCGACTTCCGTGACGCAAATTGAAGCAGACAGCAACCAGTCTACTTTTCCAGTCTTCCTGTGTATTCCTATGGGAAAGCGCGCGTGCATTTTGTCTTTTCGCCGGAAAATAACACGGAACACTTTGGTTATTTGGGTTGTACCGAATAGTATGTACCTTGATTAACACTGTAAAAGTGTAATTACTTTAGTTAGCGCATTTTTCTTCATCAGTGAGCGATGCTTAACTTCGCTGCATTTCAGTCTTAAACGTGTGTTCCGCAGCAGGTGTGTAAAAACAAGCGACGATTCAAAGCAAAATTACGATCGAAACGAATATAGAGTGTGTTCAAGGCTCGCCAGCATTCCGGTGACGCTTGTATATTGATAATTTTCATATAATGACAGTTCTGTCATTATATGAAAATAATCCCGTCGTGCTTGAGCGGATAAAAACCTTCAACGTAGAGAATAAAGTCCCTGGTATATGAAAGGTGTCTCTTCACATTGTTTTCTCTGCCGGGCAACTTTTATCGCGCACTTGTTCTCACAGATGTCCAGCGCGCGGGTGATATTTTGAACGTAGAACACGCAGCTTCGCTCAGGACAGAAAGAATAAAGCGGTACTCATTTATTTAAAATCGGAATAGATTACGTGGACTTCAATTTATTTTGATCGTACATGCACTGCGAGTTACTGATCCGGTGTTGCTGCGTAGTTCTTGCCGCCGCTCTTGATTTTCCAGATGTCCTTCGTTCGTTTGGCATGTATATCCCCCATGCTGGAAATCGCCGACGCCGCGTTCGCGCTCACAGTGTCCGACAGTGCACATAAATACACGTACGAAGCCGTTTTAGCACCGTTTTTAGTGCGATGAATTCGAGAGAAAATCGCCGTAACTGACCAATTCTTTCGTCGGCCTGACTGAGAAATGTTCCAAACTACCTAGTACGTACGAATTATTTGGGATATTTGCTCTTATGATCGAGCGCAGGAAGAAAATGCACTTACTTTTTCCCATAGGAATGCATTACCGGAAGTCAATTTTGGATTGGTTGCTGTCTGCTTCAATTTGCGTCAGCACACTAGCGCCACTTGAACCTCTAGCGTACATTATAATAATTCTATGATGGTAGTAACTCAAGAGCTCGGGATTTCGTGGACGAAACGTTGCATGTAGCCACTCAACGTCTATACAGGAGAGGGCGCTGCGGTCAAATGCGTATATAATCGCGTTAAACTTTGCATGCATTGGCTCAACGTTTATAGACGACAGGGCGCTGCGGTCAAATGCTCAAATGCGTATATAGCCACGTTCCATACCACACATTCCATACCAACGCAACCCGGAACTCCAGCACTGCCTATGAGCAATAACAAAAAATCAGCACCATCAGCACTACCTATGAACAAAATCAGTATCATCAGCACCACCAGAGGTTCGCCCCAATCAATATCATTCACCACATGGAGATGCGGTCATTTTTTTATTCGTTACTTGAGAGGAAGCTTTTGACAAAAACAATCGGTGACAACGCGAAGAAACATGCGGACTTTTTCGCGCGGACTGAAGCCCTTTACAACTATTGAACTGGACCCTAATCTTTTCACGAAGCTGTACCAAATTTGTTCATGACCTATTTTCTTTTATGTGCGTTGTAGTGTTGGCCTGCCTTTTTCTTGATGCGCAAGCAGCTCAATGCATGCGGACGAGGCCAAGGCTGTTAAGCGAGGAAAAAGATGTCAGTTTTAATAATCTACACCACCAACCTTCATTTAAGATGCGTATGGATAACAATGGTATGGTTAGGTTCACCGCAGTGGCTAAAACTTCCATGTCGGCGGCGGCAAAAACTTGCGTTGCGGACGTCGAATGAAGCAACACGGGCGATGCCAACTTCATTTGAAAACCTCCTTTTCTTTTCTTTTTTTTTCTTTTTGTCGCAACCGAGGTAGAGAAAGAATAACTTCATTTGGTGCCCGCAGTTTCAGCCCCAAGGGACCTAGGACGCGGCCTCACGTCGCTTACGACGGCCTCAAGGGGCATTGCCTCTCAAGGAGCGCCGTGGCCTGCTGGACGGCCTGGAGTTGGGTGTCGTAGTTCTCACTCCGGATTGCTTCTTGTAGTTCTTGCGGGAGACATTCCTTTCGGTTGGCCTCCTCCGGCCTCTTAGTACCGTCCCACATAATGTGCGCGAGTTTCGCTTGAGCACTTTTACAGAGCACACATTGGTCGTCCTGATATATTTCGAGAAGCACGTGTTTGCCAAACACTGGGGCGAACAGGCACCCTGTGCGCAGTCTCCTAAACCTCACCGCCTCCCTCCTGGTTAGGGGAGGATGCGGTGGCGGTAGTTTCCGTCTTCCTAATCTGTGGTCTCTAATTAGTCACCTGAGCGACCACTTTAGTCGCTCAGGCGACTAAAGTGGTAAGACATTGCTATGACGACGTAGAATCCACAATTCCAACTCGAAAAAGTGTACGCAGACTCACACAGACGCCGACAACGTGACATTCCAATGGTCTGTTGACGCGGAACGCAGTGCTTCTTGCCCACACTCTATTGCGCATGCGTTCGAACTGTCGTCTGCTTTTTGTCGTCTACTCGTTCAAACGACAGCGGCCCGTAAACCAAACGTTGACCCAGTAATTTTTTTTATTTATTTATTCACACTGTTAGCCCGTTGGGGCTGTTACAGGAACACGAGCGATAAGAAAAAATGCAGGCCTCAAAACACTTTTAAGTTCGAGGGTTGGTTTGGTTAAGTAGGCGTAGGCTCTGTGTAAACAGTAGATACAAGGAGATGTTGATCATTGTTACCAGTAGCCATCACCATGTTGTAATGTCCGATTCTACTTGCGATTTTCAGTATCGACGTCCACCATCTCAGCTACAGTCCACGCTTTTGCAGCCGGAGCGACGTCGCGACTGAAAATAGCGAACAGAATCTCGTCGTAGGAGTTAGGCTTTAGCGCCCATTCTGTGGCGTCCACGTGAAATGAATCGCCGCACGTCACATTATTCACGCGAAGTTTTGCACTGTACCGAGCCACATTATTTTTTTGAAGCCGCTCAAGTAGTCGGACATTGTTAGGAGGATGTAGAATCAACAATGCTAATGTAAAAAAGATCACGCGGGGACTCACACCGACGCCGACAACATCGCATTCCTATGGTTTTATGGGCGACAGCGAGCTTCTTGCCCGCCCTCCATCGCGCATGCGCGGCGCCGGTGGCGTCCACTAGGGACGCTCCGGTTTGTTTGCAAACATGAGTTCGTGTATAGCGGTGTAGATATCGTGCGCGTCGCAACTTCCAGAAGAAGTCCTTTCCTCGCCTTGGTTGCAAGGACGCCACCAGACGACTTGAAACTTATGACGCCAGGCTACGCCATGTCAAGGGTCGCGGGACGTCGGGGTCCCCTGGCGTCGCAATATGACGCGACACTGTGCCACGTGATGGTAAGTACTACACGTCGACTTGAAAAATGTTTCTAAGTATTTTATCAGCCGAGTTTTGCCGTTTCTTTTTTTCTGGAGAATCCGTTCGGCCCAAGTTTATCTGACTGACGCTTTCCCGCAGTAGGCATCAATTTGCGGTGAAGCAGCCTAATCAGGAGGACGCCCGTACGCGGAAGTCCTCCATAGAAGTTATGGAGGGCATCCGCGTACGGACGTCCGCCTGAGCATCGGCCTACCGGACGGGAGAAATACAGGGGCAGAAGGAGTTGGCGTCTGGTTCCAGGGATCACCCACAAACTAATCGATAAATCACATAGTAATATTGACTGTCGCGGGTCATTTATCCACCCGCGCACATATCGCTGACCAAGACACGGGGAAACGCGTGTCAACGGCTACAGACTAACACCTAACCATCCCCAGTAATACTCTCTGAGATATACCCAGACAAGTACACATCAACGTGTCTATTTTGTACACAACCCGTTACATCACCGAACTCCTTCTGGGACTATTGCTCACACCTACCATTCACACACCCAGAAATCACTGATATAAACCAGTGGGAGGCACTGTTGCGCAGCTCAGAAGCTGCCGCCAAACAACGGACGATGGCCTGGGCCGCGGGCCGCGGGCCGCGGCCCAGGGGTTAGCGGCCGTCAGAATCTCCAGCCCCTCCCTATAACCTCCTGTCAAATAAAATTGACACCCCCCCCCCCCCCCCCACACCACCCCCGAATGCCGGCAGACGCCATCTTTGCGTTACCAAGATACCGCCCGAGTCTGGCGAAAGCGACGTCATGACATGCGACATTTTGCTAACCAATAAAATCGCCGTTTCGAAGTTGGGCTCAAGGGTGCGTGGCCAGGCGCTGTGTGGGTGGGGCAGCCGTCCGCGTCCAGTCATCGTCGCGTTAAAAGAAAGAAGGTTTACAGTGTAGGATTGCACAGGCATAGTAGATTACGAAGGTAATAGTTAAAAATATTTGCTTCCCCTTTTTTCTATCCGAAATAACAGCGGTCTTTGTTGTCCTCTTTTTTCGGTGGCTGTTTTAGTTTAGCGTGACGCCTACAGGGAGTCATGCGGAGAGAGACAGGGCCGTAGAGTCTTCAGGTCAAATCCACCTAAGCCCATACGTTCAGCTGTTGCTTTAAGAAAAAACGCTGCAAATAAACGCCGTCCGCCGACTATTGCCAACACTTAGTCTTTCGGGTTGACCTCTTAGCTTTGACCAGCGTTACTAAAACACTCAGTTGGGAAACTCCCCCCTGCAACCTGGGCTGCTGGTGTCCACCGAGACCAAACTAAATACGATAACACCGTCACCCTTTAGCGACGAGTCAAAACATAAAAGTTGCTTTATGTAGCTACTGCGAGATGGCGCCAAAGCTCTTGCGGGACTCGAGCTGAACCAATACGTGCAGCCGTGCAGTTTGCGAAGTGGCCTCTGCGCGAGAAATGGCGGCGTTGCAATCGTCCTTAGTTTGGTTCTCGAGCACGGATCGGAGCCTCTTTTTCAAAGCGGGCTTCTATGGCAGTTTCCCAACTGAGTATTCGAGTGGCGTTGACTTTGACCACAGATCTCAGTGACAACTGCTGGATCGCGCTTCCCACTCCCCCGAGTGAAGCCACCGGACTGCCATCTTGCTCGTAGACGATTCGCGGTTTGGCTAGCGTTACAGAGGCTGGCAAAAGCATGCTGAGGACACGTCTTCTACTGGTTCGTCGTCCTTCGTCGAAGAAGATTTTTAAGACCCTGTGAAAGCGTTGAAGGCTGCCGTTGAGAACACGTGAAAATTTTTACAAAAGCACAGTGCAGCAGGGAAAAGCCACAACAAAAATAAAAATGTTGTACTACTGATTCGATTGCCATAAGCGCCTAGTAGTAAGCAAAAAAAAAAAAAAAAACAACGCGTCGCTGATGCCGCTTCCTTCCCCTCTCTTTTTTCTCTCATCCGTTGCCACTGTACAGTGGATCAAGCTTGTTTCTGGCCCGCGAGAGCCGCAAGTTACGAATACAGTCGTCAGAGTAAAAGTAAAACGCTGCCCAGAGGTACATACGGCTTCACGCACATTGCACTTGCAAAACACATCTACACGGCATCGATTCTTGATCGGTATCCAAGCGTGCGAAGGCACAGAGACGCAGCACTTAGGCGTGCCAAGAAAGCTTTAATCCCGCCTCGAGACCGGCGAAACTTACTTTCAACGAGTTGTGCCTTTTTCCTGCGGCACTGCGCTTTTGTAAAATTTTCCACGTGTTCACAACGGCAAGTCTCAACGGTTACACAGAGTCTTAAGAAAAGTTATTCGGCGAATGACGACGAACGAGTAGAAAACCTGTATGTAGCACGCTGCCGCCAGCCTCTGCAACGCTAGCAAAACCGAAAAATCGTCTACGAGCAAGATGGCCGTCCGGTGGCTGCACTTGCGCTGCAGCGCACAAGCGGGGAAGCACGATCCATCAATTGTCACAGAGATCAGTGTATTTGACCGTTGCGTGGAAGCCATTTTGAATCACACTTATCTGTATATATTTGTTTCGATTGCGCACTATCAACATCGGGTTCGAAAGAGCGATGAACCACCGCAATATTGTATCCGCACGACACAAGAATTTTTTTTTTTTTTTTTTTTTGAGGAGGGGATTAAACGTCATCGCCGTGTTTTGAAGTTACATGCGCCATGTCTAGGATGATCCCTAATATCCCGAGCCAGCGGTTGGGGAAGGAGAAAGGTGGGAGCCGCGTATAAGATGCTTTCGCTGACATAATTTCGTCCACCTTTTGTTGATGTGAGCTGTCTGGCGTGTGCCGAATTCGAGCATTCCAAGGATGTATAGGACCCTTCAAATGCGTAGAGCACAAAAGCTTAAGTGTTACTACGCTGACATCAGCTCAACCAGTTGCGATGTAATACTTGAAATCAGTAAATTTGTTTGAAAAGACAAACTAACAACAAAAGGGCGGATTGACGTCCCGTGAAAACGCCCTATACGTCGTCCCGTCGGAGTGACCATTCCCGCTTCTTTTTGGGAAGGATTACGGTCAGCATCACTGAGCCAAATTCTTTTACGAAGTTGTGGAGTGCTTCTTCTTTTTTTTTTTTTTTTTTGTTCTGTTTATGCAATAGCATTTCTTTTGACTGGCTGCGGCTGGTCTCTGAACTGTTGCTTCGAAAACACACCACAGCGTGCAAAATAGGTGGCGCTTCAATCAACTGGTAAAAAACGTTGGAGGGGAAAGGGGCAACAGCCGTTATTGGCAAAATTTTGAGTAATGTGGATTCTTGGGCGAGTTGGTACTGAAACTTGCATTGTGTTGTCTCGTTCCTTCTCTTCGTCCATGTCGTGAAGCGCTATTATGTTCGGCAAAATTTTGTTAGTGGATCCCGAGGCGTTCTTCGCGTACAGGGTTTCTTTCACCGCAAAAATAATTTAAAAAAAACTCATCGCCGGATGCTCACTCTCCACTCAAAGGTAGCGCTATAGCGCTACCATTGGGCGGAGAATGAGCGTTCGGCGGAAAATGAGGGTCCGGCTGAAATTCGGCATCTGGTTCGGAGCTCTGTAGAGGTTCGATCAGATGCCAAAGTTTCAGCGCGAACCGATATTTTATTCAAAAGTTCTAAATGATTTTTTGCAAATTTCGACGGGAAAATAGTGACCGACGGAGCTGTCGAATACATGGAGCTCTATGGCGCCAGGAGCCGAAAACGGGCGAAAATGAGCTCCGTTTCCCAATGAAATTTTCAAAAGATCATTTATTACTTTGGAATAAAATATCGGTAAATGCTGAAACTTCGGCATCTGGTTCGATCCTCTAGTGCTAGCTTTGGGCGGCGAATGAGCGTTCGGCGATGCGTAGTTTATTTTTGCAATTAAAAAATCCCTGTAAGTGTTCTCCTATTTTTTTTATTTTTTTAGGGAAGGGGGAGAGGGCACTTTGTATGTAGTGGTGGAGAAATGTTTCCTTTAAATATAGCGATAAAATTACCCAAAAAATCTAGCAGAGAAACCTATTGTTTCCCAGTAAGAACGTTGTAGAGGGAACCTTGTAATGGGTCTTTCGGCGTTAACTGTGGTGTTCCGTCCCTATAAAAGAGTTCAGTCTTGAATAAACGCTTAGCCATATTCGAAGACGTTGTGAGAATTAATCTTTCCTTTAAAGTTTCTTTCTTTTCATTCCCTCCCTCAGGTCAAGTTATGACAACTTTTTACCAGCTCGCCTGCGCACTCACCCTTCTTTCGAACTTGCCAACGTCACGTCACGCCGTGACGTCATGTGACATGGTCAACTGATGTCTCAAGATGCGACACCGCAACATCAGGTAACATTTTGACGTCACGTGCCGCGGTCATGTGGTGTCATGTTGCATGACACCATGAGATCGCATTACATTGTGACGCCACATCATACCATGACGTCAGGTGACACTCTGACGTCACGCACGTGACATTATGACAACAGACGACACTGTGACGTCACGGGGCACCATAAGCATGACCATGAGTTTTCCCACCGAGTCGGCGTCGCACTCACCTTGACGACCTTGCGCATGTCTCGGACGGAGCAGGGCGAGAAGGCCCGGTGGTTGGGCAGGGACCCGTCCACCGAGTACTTGACCATGATGAAGAAGCCGGACTTGCCGATCGGGTGGCACGAGGGGTCAGCGGCCGGGTCGTGGGGCGAGCCGAAGCTGTGGCCGATCTCGTGAGTCACCGTGCCGAACGAGACGCCGTGCGGGACGCGCTTGCGGTTCGACGTGCTCGTCGTGATCGACGCGATGTTGAAGCTGTGGATGGTGTCCTGGTCGATGAAGCGCATCGGCAGTTCGCAGATGCCGCCCACGGGGCCCTCCGGGTCGGGATTGGCCACGAATCTGGTACGTGTTAGGGAGCGTAAATTATCCAGTTGTTTGTAGAAAAGGCAGCGTGCATCAACTGTTTGAATCGTTAAATATTGTCTCTTGGCTGTAAATGCGCTTCTATACCTCGCACTCGTTCGTTCGATGATCTCCTTTAACCACGGAGTATAGTAGAATGACGCGCCGTCGCTTTGAAAGCCAATTTTTATTCAAAGGTTTAAAGGTTTCTGACTTGAGCACAAGAATGACGCAGTCTTTCATGTAGATACCTATATTGCGCTAATTTAGGCAAATAAATCCACCTAATGCAGTGATTGAATATCGAAAACTACGAAGTCTCGAAGAAGGTCATTCGAGCCAGGAATAAAGCTAGAGACTAAAGGAAGGTCAGCCGTTCCAGGAAGCGTGGACCCACACAAAAGTGCAGTCTTCTAATAATTAATTATTTTCGATTTTGTTTTTATGTCCGAGAATAAGACTTGTTGGATTTTACTTTTATGTCATTTTAAACAGCTTCGCAAAGGGCATGAGGCATCATCGAGAGAGATCAGCGTCAACCGTCGGCTGTGTCTCGACTCACGAAATGCCCAGCGTGTTACTCTCGAAGGGTCGGTGGGAGAAGCCGACCACGAGACAGTGCCGCTGCACGTAGAACGAGAAGCTGGCCAGGTAGTCCTTGGCGGAAAGGTCCTCCTGACCCAGAGGGTAGCCCTTCGTGCTGGGGTCCGTGAAAATGGTCACCTTCGAGAAGAAAGAAATTACTGACAAGTATTCCTGAGAGCGACGCCGATCTGTCCTGCTATATACAGGAAGCCGTCTCGGTTACTCCGGGGCAAAGCGCCGGCCTGCCGATCCCCAGGTGATGGGTTCGAATCCCTGCCCAAGTGCCCGCAACAGGACGCACGTTATTGCGGAGAAGGCGCCGTGTAATCGAAATTAATAATCCCCAGGTGGTCGAAATTAATAATCGGTCCTCCGCTGGGGTGTGAGTTGCTTTGACAGGTAAAACCCCGCAAACTTGACTTTGATTGTGACTGTTATATAAGACCGCTCCTTTATGGCGCATTTCACCGTATGGGGTCGCTCACCGTAATGGTCAGTGTTGCTTTAGGTACTACAGATTTCTGCTGTAGATGAGTTTAGTTTTAGGTAACGCTCAAGAACACGAGTTAAACATATCAAACATATTAGACTTCTCTTCAGAACCAGGGTTATGTCGAGAATAATGAAAAGACATGAGTACTAGTTGTTGTCGTTTTTTTAGTAAAGAAAACAACTAAATTACTTTGAAGTGCAGCGAAGCCTCCAAGGTGCAATGCATCTGTAACTTTACACCTCATGTATTCATTCATTCATTCATTCATTCATTCATTCATTGATCCTTAAAGGCCTCGGGAAAAAGGGGGGGGGGGGGGGATACAGAAAGGCACATACATAGGGCACATTTTACGAAAATATACTACAAAAGGGGGAAAAATAAAGCACACTAAAATAATTATAGTTACATATTTATTATTTATGACATTGCATTTCTAAAACGATGTGGGTCACTTATGCTAACCATGTGGTACGGCAGATCGTTCCCATCTATTATGGCAAGTGGAAGAAATCAGCTGTTTAATGGGACGGTGGGACCGAGGATACGACGCACACCAAGAATGTTAAAATAGCGTCGAGATGAACGACGGGGGTCGAAGAATAAAGATTGTCTGAGTTGAGGGTGCCAGTAAAAAATCTTATGAAAGAGAGAAATTCGTGATAGTTGGCGGCGAGTATTGAGAGTTGAGAAGCCCAGAGAGGGGCTTTCATTGCTAATACACTGACGTTACGATCATAGTTAGATAGGATTAAACGTGCAGCTTTATTTTGTATAGATTCTAAGGAGTTGTCTTAGTAGATTTGAGGAAGAGACCAGTTGGCAGCTGCATACTGTATTTTTGGATGTACAAATGTTTCGTAGGCCAGCTGCCGCAGATCAGGGGGAGCGGAGTACAGGCAGCGTCGGACATAACCAAGAGTTTTGCAAGTTTCGGCAGGTATATTATCAATCTGGTTAGCCCAAGACATATGAGTAGAAAAATGTACACCGAGGTATTTATATGATTGAATACGCTCAATGGTTTCTGTGCCTAGAGAGTATCGAAAAAGTGACGGGAAAAGTTTACGAGATATACAGACCGTCATGAAAAAAAAGGAGAGAAAGACATTTAAAGAAAAGATAGTAGCTCGCCGTGAATACCGACCTAATTGACTTTGTTGAAATCCAAAATAACCTTTGAGAAGGGCAACTTAATATTTACAGGCAAAGGTATCGATATAGTTATTATTATGATCGCTAAGACCGGGCAAGTACACAGCAGAATCAACCAGATGAGGGGATGAGGCAAGTACCGGATAGGCATATCAATCATTTGAACGAGATTGAACATCCGACATAGGTGAAGAAAGTGCTTTGAATCACGTGACGTAGACGTTAATAGCTGCCAGTTAATTTCTGGGAAGTTAACATCCCCATAAAATAAAATATTGGTTTTGGGCAAACGGCTGGTGATTTTATTTGAAGCAGTATGCAATTTATTCGTAAACGAACAGCCACTAGTTGGGAAGAGTTTTACTGAATTACGAAGACAAAGAAACTCTACATTACTCAAGGTCTCAATTCAGCTGGACATGAAATGAAGACAATTTACTTCTTATTCTTACAATGACACAATTACCACGCTGCCGAGGCCGATAAAAGCCCATACTCGGATAAAGGAGTTCCTCATCACTAACATCCGGTTTTAGCCAAGTTTCCGTAAATATTGCAACATCTAAATTGCTATCGCAAAAACAAAAAAAAAAATGAATTTTTTTTTTTTTTTTTTACATGTAGTTTTGGACGTTTTTAAAAGTAACAAAATGAGACTGCGATTTCTTAGTCTTGTCCCGCAACCAGGGCGGTGGCGGGTTCTGGTCAGACTTGTTTCGTTTTAGCAGTCATGGGTAAGTTACTTTTAAGAAGTAATTCGTTACAGTTACATTTACTTTCAGAAAAAAAGTACCGAAGTTACCGTTACAGTTACCGCAACAAAAGAGTAACACGTTACAGTTACTTTTAAAAAGTAACGACGTTACTTTTCAGTTACTTTTCTATAACACGAAAATTTAGGAAAAACTAGAGAACGTCCTTCACCAAGTTTTATTCCATAAAATTAAAAAGTAAGCTTTTTACTTTATATTTTAACTTAGCAGCAGTTGCTTCTCAAAATTAGTGTCGGAACGTGTCCCTCGTTTGATGGCGAACATGTCGCAGCCCTTACTGAAGAGACCCCGCGCAACCAGAGCAACGAGCAAACCCCGCGCAAACAGCAGTAAATTTTGCCTCGACTCTTGATTCCTCGCCGGAGTAGTGGCGCAAATCAAAATACGAAACATGCGCATTGCGGAGTGGTAGAGCTAATCAAAATACGAAACGTTCGCAGTGCCCTCCGTGTGTATTGTTTCACGGTTGATTCACCCGTTTAGAAAGCGCTTGCGCAGAAAAAAGAGCACCCGCAACATAGACAGTGCTTCGAGATACTAAGATGTAAGTGTTCAGTCACGAAGTACATGCGCGTGCGTAAAGATAGCTAGATATTTTTTCATCACATCTACACGTGGCTATATTCGGGTCGTGACTCGCGAGAAAGAACGTATTCCCAAGTTTGTGCAAGGCAAACTTGACACATGAAATGTCGGAACAGGCAATTTGGAAAGTGCAAGGAATCGCTAGATTGTGCGTTCAGTGATATATTATATTCATCAAAAACTGGAAAGTAACGACAAAAGTAACGTCGTTACTTTCATCGTTACTTGAGAAAAAGTATAAGAGCTACAGTTAAACTTACACTTTAAAAAATTAACTCGTTACAGTTACAAGTTACCAAAAAAGTAACAAAGTTACAGTAACGCGTCACTAGTAACGCGTTACTACTCAAGACTGCGTTTTAGCTATGCCTCAAAGACGTTCACGCAGTCATCAGTCGGATCGTAAATGTAGCGCTTGTCAGTAGTTAGAAGCTTATTAAGTCGAATTTTGAAGGGCGATATTTGCTACTCTGCAAATCGAAACAAGTTCCCGCGCGCTAGGCGAAATGATTTCGTATAATCTTCTCGGACGGCGAAAGTAGTATTTTTCAGCTTGGAACCGGCCGCCAAAACAGATTCCTTGTCTTTATGACGTAGTAACTTTAAAATGATTGGACGGTTTTTTTCTTTTTTTTCTGTGAAACGGCTTAAGCGATGATATCTTTCAAAATTGGTAGGGGGCAAGAGTGACGCCCAGATTTTATAAAGAGAAGTCAATGACGCTTTCTTTGGATTTTGACCACGTTTCTCTCTGAGGATCCGGTAATCCGAAGAAAAGTCAGTTAGATCGACGAATACGGTTTCTGCATCGTGACACCTAACTTTCTATTTGAAAGTTCTAATGGGATGGCATTTAGCGGGCTGTTAGGTGATTGTAGCAGAGCTGATGCACTTTTCATAGCTGTAATATCCTGCTCCATGTTAGTAATCCTACATATATATAAAGGATTGACCCTGGCAACCTTTACCACGCTCATCATCACCGCACAACAGAGACTTTTAGAAAACCGTGTTCTAGAGTACGCTCTGCTAGCGGGAGCTCGTGCTGTCGCTTCGAATCATGGATTGACCACGGGCCCGTTGGACTCGCTTTCCGCCGGCGTACGATGAACTAAAACTATCTATTTCACCCGGTTCCGTAGGTTGCGTTCCCAATGACCTAGGGAACACGCAGAAATGACTCGCCGCGACATCTCTCCTCCCGGCACTCCTACACTTCGAGAAGCAACTTTAGGCGCGCCGAATTTCTGCCGGAATTATGAGTCCTGGTTTTCCCTGCGCCCCTGTCATTCCTGCCGTTGCCGTTGCTTTGGAAACAACCAACATAACTTCCCTTGCTTTACTTCGGCGGTTATCGCGCCAGCCGCCGACATGCAGCATTCGATCACGGAAGCCACAAAAGACAAGCAAAATTCGCGAAAGGAAATGTTCTTTCCAGTTCACGGTTTTCCCTCTGAGTGCCATCCGTTTTGCTGGAGTGTAAGGGCCAGTGGCGTACCAACTTGTTTTTGAGTGGGGGGGCAAACCAGACCCTCTCCCCCTCCCCCCCCCAAATCGAAAATTCGGCGCAACTTTTGTCCAACTTTTCTAAAGATTTGGCAATGATTCGGCAAAATTACAACGTTACCAGACTTAACATTGATATTTTGTTTTTTCTCACGAAAAACATTTTGCTTCTTCTAACAAAGGGACGCCCTGGCGTTAACAGATAACATATTCAAAATGCACTCACTAACTGTAAACTTTTACGGTGAGTGCAGATCTCTATGTGGACTATTTACGGGTGCGCTCAATTGCGTTTCTTTTATATATATTTTTTTTTCAATCAAGGAGTACCCTTTATTTATTTCCTTTATTTATTTATTTATTCACTTAGTATTCAATAGGAACCTCGAGTGCAGCGTTCGCAGTGCATGCTCAGAACAAGCCTTCACATATCTTATAAGAGCTACAATCTTAGTGGTGTGGAATTCATGTTACGAAAGCGTTGTGGAACTTCATCATAAACTCGCACTCAACAGCGACAGACTCAACCAGCTAGTAATAAAAAAACAATTATGTGGCCAATGTAGACCACCTGAGACGGATCAGATTAAAAGGGAAAATGTGCATTTTTCTAAGAACAATTCCTCGTATTGAGACATATTACGAATGACACCAACTTTTTCTGGAATGAGACCGATCCGGAAAGGCAGGTTGAAGTCAGTGTTGCGAAAGACCAGGTCGGCGTAGTGCAGGTGCAGAATCATCTCCTGGACTACCAGGTTGATGTTGCGGTTGCGGGACCGGTAGAACGAGTGGTCCGCCAGGAGCTCGATGCCGCACACCCTCAGGCTGGATCCCTTGCCAAACTCCTTGACCCTTTGCGCGCTCATCCGCGTGAGCACGTCCTCGGCGGGCAGCCGCTGGAGCATCTTGGATGGTCCGTACGCGTGCGTCTTGTTCTGGAAGCAGGCCCTCACGCCGCCGTCCATGGTGATGCAGTCGGGCGCCATGACTTCCATGCCGGAGTAGACGACGGCGTCGTAGTTCTGCTTCTCAAGGAAAAAGTTGTCGGCCGGCTCGACAAAGTACACGTTGCTCTCGGTCCGGATGACTCCGTCGAAGATGCCGTCGCGGAAGTAGCCCATGACCTCGGACCTGGGGTTGTCCTCCAGCCTGCCGATGTAGATGGTGTAGTCGGAGTCATACGAGACCCGCGAGACGCCGCTGTTGTTGTGTACGTACACCGGGATCCGATTCATGTGCCTCGGGTCCTCGGCGAGGGAGAGGTTGAACTTCTGGCCGTACGCCTCGAAGGACACCCTGTACCCGCCCTGGGATTCCTGCTTGACGCTCATCGAGTCGACGCCCTTGGTGGTGGGCACCGTGAAGGAGTGCATGCGGACCCTCTCGTACTTGGTGACGAAGTCGCTCAGCTCCGACGAGACTCCGAGCAGGCAGAGCATCTGGAGCGTGGCCAGCAGCAAGCAGACCTTTGCCATGCTGCTGGTGTGCCCGGCGGCTGGATCGTACGCGCCGCTGCAGACTCCTCGTCCTGCCGGGACCCCTTCCTGGTTCGGCCTGCCAACACCGAGGACGTGCACGGACGCTCGTGCCACGCCGCCATCTTCAGCATCGTCCACTTCGGAGCTCCGAAAAACGCGCCACCCATAATTACAAATCTAGGGGGGTTTAGAACAGGGGACCCCCACGCTTTGGGTACCTCCAACAGCGTGGAGCGTCGCACTGCCCATCCGCAGAACGCCTGCGCATGCGTGGTGCGACGTCTCAAGTTGTTTGGGGGACTCAAAGCTGCGGACCCTCTATTCTAAAACTATCTATTGTATTGATCAATGATAATGTAATGTGTATGTTTATACAGCCGGAAGTTAGTCTCAATTGGCGTCCGGTGTCTCAGCTGTGGGGGGGGGGGGGGGGGGGGGGGGGGGGTAGGGTAGGGTAGGGTAGGGTAACAAATCATGCCTTTTCATTATTTCCTATACACCGTGTGCATCTATTTTTCTTGCAATTTGCGTACTGTGTGGCTTGCAGATATCTAATACATTTGGTTGGAATATTCCTTTAGTGTTAATGTATTTATTTTGTGTACTACGTCTATAGTACTGTTCACATGTCATATGCCAATTAACCTTCAGCATCTCCTCTCACAAGCATATCTTGTTCCTTGATCAGAGGAAGCACCCTCTCACCGCTGCGATCCTTTCGTTTAACTGAATCTTTCATCTATCCGTGGTTTGAGAACCAAAAGCGGGACAAAACGGCGTCCCACAAGCACGCTGGTGGGACAGCGGGACCACGGCCGGAAAAGCGGGACCTGTCCCGCCTAAATCGGGACGTCTGGTCACTTTACTCAGTTGGGAAACTGCCATAAGACAGCTCTGAAAAATGTGCCCCGATCTGTCCTCGAGAACGGAGCGCCGCGTTCAACCACTGAAGTTAAAATGCACCTAGGGCGGGACGCGCTACCTGAAAGGCCCGCTGAGGCATGGTTGTATGAAAACAATACTAATTGTTCCGCAAAACCCTGCGAACTAAAGATTTTTAAAACGTTCCGCGCCCATCATATTGTACTAAACTCCAATAAATTTCATACAAAAAGGGTCTTTTCCGTTTGTTTTTACGCACAAACATTCTTTGTAAAGGCTCAAGGTGACCACAGTACAGAAAAATGCTAAAGAGTGGCGCTGTTGTCGTATTTAGCTCGGTCTCGGTGGACGCCAGCGACTGAAGTTTCGACGGTGAGTTTCTAAACTGAGTGTTTTAGTAACGTTGGCAGTCACGGATAACGCTACGAGAGTTTCGGTTTGGAAGCCTCATCAGGCGCAAGCCTGCAAGTGTGTGTGGTGTAAATACAGAGGCAATAGCAATACGGTATTACTTTCTCTGGGAATCACCGTTTCGTGTGCGAAAATGAATGCAACGGTTACTGAACCTTCATCAATATCATCTGTTGGGCTAGTTGGTTAGACATGATCAGATAAAATTAGCCTGTCCTGTCCTGTCTTACCTTTCTCTTCTCTTGTCGTTTGCGCTAATTTTATCTAATACTGAACCTTCACCAGAAAAAATAACAATATTATGTCAATATATGTTTTTCGAGTTTAGTCACTCGACATCAGCTTTGCGTGAGAGTGTGCGTTCGCAACGTCTCGAATGCCGATTTCTGGTGTTAGGACAGGACACACACGGACGTTTAGGAAGATGGGAAGAGTTAGGAATGTCGGATGTGCAACGTCGAACACACTGGTTTTGGGATTAGTTTTATGTAGATACATGATAACCGCGAAATAGCGCTAATTAAAAAGCAGTATTATTTTGTTTTGGCACAAACTTCTTGTGAGCCGAAAACAGGATTGTTATAATTGCAAGGAGTGCTTTAAATTAATTGTGAGTCAATGCCTCAACTACCTGGGTGCATAACTAAAAAGGTCAAATGAAAATTGCGTCATTCAGAAAGTACCGCATCATCTGTCACTTGCGCAGTGGACTGCGTGAATTATTGGTCGATCTTCTGTTCTTGAGGCAGAAAATATTGAAGAGAACCACACTCGCAAAGGCTCACAAACGCAGTTACCGTGTTGCCTACACCCACACCTAGCCGTAGCCGCTGGTTGTTCTACACTGTACGATGGTAACTACACGACCGCACGGCGTACTTTTGCAATCCATGGCCCCGTCGCGTTCTCGCGCGTGCGCAGACATTTTCCGAATTTTTACTGAGTCTTTGCCGAAGTTTCCTTTAAACGTTCGGCATATGGCATACTGCCGAATCTGAAGTTCGACAGATTATGTCCATCAATACTTTTCATCTCGTGATCTGTGGGGCATGCTTAGAAGCTTAAAAGTGGGAAATATCAGAATGGTTCTGTTTAATGAAATTTGCAGAATGAACTAAATATTTCACATATAAAAAATATAAAAAAATAGGAACAACATTTACCCTTTTTGAAAGCCGCGCCGATCACAAGAGCGAAACCGAAACTACCCAAACACCCAAGCCGTTACCACTCCATTCTAAAACTAAGACCATAAAAACGGTAAAAGCAATAAGACTAGAAAACAAAAAAACGCGGTCATTGATTTAATAAAGCGGGGTTTTAGATATTTATTTAAACATTTCCCGTTCACACAACACTATTCGATTTCACTTCTGCGTTTATGACCTCTTTGGCAGATTTTTGCGTAAGTTCCGGCAACATTGAAACGTGTCGTTTTGTTTTTGTTTTTTTGTTCTTTTTTTTGTACACTTCGCTCGCTTCGCTCGCTGTTTGCCGGTTCTCTAGTCGCGTTGAGGTAGGTTGCGAGTTGTGATTTTTTCTTCCAGTCTTCCTTTTCTCTGGCACAAGGTAACTTGCGTTCGTCTCACTTCTAAAGATGCCTTCTATTAGGTAGCTTTGTAATTGTATAGAGCACGGACGACTGGGCACATTTGGACCCGTGTTTTGTTGTGATTTGTGACCCGGTTGGCGGCGTTCATTCGTGAACCTTCCGACCTTTCTTCCGTGGCTAACGGAAGATTTAATTGTGTAGCACTCCCATATGTGTGACCCACCGCCGGACAACGTATCTTTCACAATATTTTGCTAACCTGTCTTGTAAACGAAGCGCGAATGGCAGGCATATAATGCCAGTCTTCAGGGATATGCGTAGTCTACGTGTACAAATATTCTGGAACGCTCGGCACCGCTATCACATCGAATTAAAACAGCTTGTAAAAAAAAAATAAGAACAGTTGAGAAAAAAAAAAAAAAAAAAAAAGAAGAGCGTAAGTGTCTTTAACAATGTTGTAACACTTTACAAGTGCGGCGTGTGTGCGAAAAGGAATGATGCGTCTTAACCTTTAGAAAACCCTTTCATTTTGGCACGAAATAAACATTAACATTGCATTCTGGTATTCTTGAGAGTTAACAGACCCGCGAGCATTTTGTGAATTTCCGATCACAATGCAAACATTCTTAAAACTCATTTCTTGAGGATACTCAACAATGTTTTAACCGCTCTTCTCTTTTCTGCGCTCGGGTACACGTCCAGGCAATGCTTTCCCCGAGCGTACGTCTAGCCATCTGCTATCTCCTGCTGTTCTTTGCTGTGCTGTCCTGCCTGATCGACTTTGTGGCCATTGGCGACGGAGACAGCGCCAAGACGACGAAAGAGGCGAGGAGGCTTCAGATCGGAGTCAAGAAACGACCCGAGGTCTGCGACACCAAGTCGAGGAAGGGCGACGTCCTTCACATGCACTACAAGGTCGGGAGGTCCCCGAATTCCTTTTTTCTTGTGGCTAGGCAAATCATGTACAGGTCTGGAAAAGAAAACGGTAGTATGCTTCTTTTCACCGACAAGATGAGAATGGCCGGGAGCTTTTTCAGTTGTCCACCTCCGATAACGTTTGGGCATCTGTGAGATTTGTGCGTGCACACACAGCCAATGCACAGCGAAAAGGAATGATAGTGTGCTAGAGGCCGGACATTCGAAACAGACACCCTGCCGGTCTTGCCCTGGCGGTGACTTGAGTAAGTGGTGTAAACGCCAGAAAACAGGCATAGCCCTACATGGTGGCACAATTAATTACGCTGCGTGCATTAAAAAAGAGTGGTTTCAGGTTGTACGGCGGCGTTCGATAGCCTGAGACCCTTGTTCAAATTTTACCAGCCAGTCTAGCAATCTCACGAAATCTGAACTGAATCCTGACTTGACTTTTAGAGGAGTGGCCTAAAAAGAACATTTAGCCTGCTTTGAATGGCACGCCAATCATTGAACATAGCACGCACTTAGTGACGGTAGTGTCACAGTATCGGCCAACAGCAGGGAGCGGTAAAGACTTCACCATCAAGGTGCAGGGCTGGTTAGAATTATAGATGCCACCATTTCTGAGGCTCTGGAGTGAACAATTTTTCCCCTTACGTTTGCCATGCTTCCTTTTAGCTTACGAGGGATCGCAGCGGATGCTGCGAGTCACCGGATTCAATCCATATCTCATGGGTGTCATGTGGCCTTCTGGTTGGGCGGAGCGACGCGCCGAGCGTGAAGTCGTCTGTCGTGCATGAAGCGTTGGATCGGCTAACATGGCTCGTAGCATCCGTTGCAGTCTTAAAGGGAAACAGAGTATGGAGACAACCGTAAGTATCTTTAATGAGTGGGTTTTCACCTTCAGGGCACCCTTGAAGATGGGACGGAATTCGACAACAGCTACAAGAGGGGTGATCCGCTGTCGTTCACTCTCGGATCGGGACAGGTGATCCGTGGCTGGGACCAGGGGTTGTTGGCGTGAGTTCATGGACCTTCACTTGGTATTTCTGGGAAGCTGGGTGTCGAACACAAATGTTTTTCTTTCCGGTGTTCATTCCAGAACAGGGAGAAGGATTCTGGCGTCTTTCAGTTCCAGAATAAAGAAATAGCTATTCATAATAGTTTTAATTGGTTCTTTTTTGCATGTTAAGAAAGGAATTCAAGAAAGTAAAAGGAAAACTTTATTTTTATCAAAATGTTGAATATTAAAAAAATGAAAGACATTTACAATCCTCAGTAAGGCCGAATAGGAGCACAGCTCTTGAGAAGTATGCCCATGTGATGTTGCCCTCATGGCCCTTGTGACTTACTTGTGTACCTTGTGACGTCATGTGTGAGGTCATTATGAGAAGCGTCTTTTAATGCAACAAGCCGTTACGCCGATGGCGACCCCATTCGAGCCGGAAATGGGTGCCTAAGGGCTGCGCTCTTAAAAAGTGGAACTGGCAAATCTTACGAATTGTGTGTAACAAGAACAGTGAGCCTGTTTTGGGATATGTGGTGTATGCACTTTAGTATATAGGAATCACAAGTGGCAGGTAACCAAAGTGCAAGCACGCAAGTCTTGTTGTTAGGAACAGAGGAAGATTTTCATGCGTTAAAGCGTTTGTGAGCGCTGTCAAGACCCATTGGTTTTTCTGACATACATGTAAAGTTTCAAAGACTTTGGAAATGCTTCCTAAAAACATAAATACATATGAAGAAAAAAAATAATATGTCACTCTTTTTTTGTGCCCTGACTTGAACCGAAAAGCACAAAAAATACATTGCAATTTCACCTGTAAAAAAAAAAAAAAAATTGCGTTGTTTCGGATTAATTTTTTTTTTGCACGAGAATAATACCTTTCTTTTTTGGGGTTTTTGGTTTTTTTTTTTTTCGAGATCTTGCTGAAAACAAGTACCGTGCAGCTTTCCTTATGCGTATTGAAGCCACACTGTGCTTTTAAAGTTATATGGATAGGACACTCAAAACACAAAAGGTGCTCCCCTGGCAAGAAAGAGGAAAAAGAATACTGTAAACGACTTAATTTTAGCAAAATTCGCGAATCGCCTTCGATTTGCGACAAGTAAGTCGCACAAACAATGGACTTCTTCCAAAACTGACGCGCCCCATTGCGGCGAAATACCACGCAGTACACTGTGGGAACTAGTTGGCCACTCAGTTTTGGTTTCGACTGAGCAGCTTCATCTCATGCTATCACGCCGTGACCGAACGCGCTGCTTGCGTTTTCGATTATCTGGCTTTTCACGAACATACAATACACTAATTTTCGAGCGATTCAAAACGAAGACCGGGGCACTTTCCTTGGTTCCCGAAACACCGGATATTGTGCGTGCATATGCAAACTTATCGTGGCTGAGTCACCTCACCCCACGAGTGGGTGTTTGAGCTCAATTTCAATAATCCCGTCTTGTACCAGTGAACTAAAACTGAAATTTTGTTCATCTGGAGCCTTACACGTATTTTGTTTGCCAAACGTCCGCTTCTTGTTACTTCATTGGGCGAAAAGCAAGCCGCATCCTCACAGGGTATCAAAGTTGAACCCAGCGTTTACGCATGAACTTTTAAGGAAACGTAATAAATTCGACCTCACTACTGCACAGAAGTTACTATGATGTCTTCCTCGTGTCATCATATATCTCCCACTCAAATTTTATGCTGATAGAAGATTAACTTTTCGCAAACGCTGAGATCGGCTAGCTACAACGGAGGCCCTAACAAGCGTCCCCTACTCCTTGTTAAGCCTTTTTGGACGAGCGCTTACTGACGCCCAAGATCTGTGCCTGAACGGTGTGTCTGAAATTATCTCTGCATACTCAGGTAGGAAGAAAGCAAACACATAACAAATATTATGGCCATTAGCAACCGTCAAACGCGCTTTGAATTCGTTCGTTTGGTGCACCCGTCCGGCGCACTTCCGGCGAACGGTGCGACATTCTTCACACAAGTGCTCGACTTTTGCTTTCTTAAAACAACCTGTATGTGCGAATTTGCCTATATGATTGGCAGGATAACTTTATGCGCGTACGCGATGTTGAATATTAGTGGAATGCAAGCGGGTGGGGACTTCACTTCATGTAGTGCTGCGGGTCAGTACAGATAAGAGATAAGGAGTGTGTTAAAATTGAGCTTTTCAATGGCGCCTCCTAGTTTTACCTCGCATACTCAGGCATATTAAGAAAAACAGTAATTACAAAAAGTAATATTTCGTCTATGGACGCACGAAACAAAGAAACTTCCTGATCAACAACACTAATGTAGAGGCCCGAGCTCGATGTATGCATACTTATTGGTTGCTACAGCTTGTTCATTTGTACACAAGCAAGATCCCCGAGCTTCGCAGCGTCGAGATTTCCAGCACTGGCTGGTCCACATACCTCGATTGGAACGCTAACAGGAAGGCTCAAGTACAAAAATACAGCAAGCATGTGTTAAGACAAGCTATACGTCTCAGGCTTGTGCTAAAGCTTCGAGGTCTGGCCATTTAGATTAGTTTAGAGACCACAAACGACGCTCTCGGGACCAGGAAACATGAGATAACGGCCGTTAATAGTCCACGCTCTGTGTATAATCTCTTGTCGACGTGTCGATCGAAACCGAAACCATGCCACCCTCCTCCCTGGCCAACTAGTTCCCAGAGTGCACCGCGAGCCATGTTGCATGCAGGACTTTAAGGAAGTAGTCTATTCCGCAAAATGTAAACACATTGGAATCTATATTGAGATCCCACTGTGCCGTGAAAATTAGAACCCGCGAATAGTTTCAAAACTTCTACCTGAATCGCGAAATATTGAGCCCGCGAAAAATAAGTCGTTTACAGTATGCCACAAAAAACATTTTGTAGGTTTGGAGCAGTTTTACAGGCTTTACCCACCTTGCTCGCCATGTGACTTTTATGTGACGAAAATTACTTTTCCTTAGAGGCCAACATCGCTTGTTGTCAAAATAGAAGTTTTCATATGAGGCACCCATTGGTTGGAGGGTGTAGGACGCTAGATACACCAGTGGGGGAGAGGAGGGGGGAGGGGTTGGTGTCGGTGGTCAAGGGTGTTAATGACCTGCTGCTCGGAGCACGTTGAGCGAAAGCCGAAAGCTCGCACTGCAGCACCCAGGGATCCTGGGTTCAATCCCCACTCCTATCTGGATGAGCATCGTACTGGCATGCGGTTCTGAGTCACTACAGCGTGGCACACGCTGAAGGCGCCAGGCTAGCGGGGGTGCTGCACTGGCAAGGTTTCTCATCTGCAGCAGAAACAGCAGGCACCTATTGGTGCCGACTAACTTTTTTCTGCCGAAACATACGCACAACACAATTAATTACACGCCAGTCAATGACATGTTGCTGACTTTTTACTCATCTCTCGAACGTTTCTTTTATTTTTTGCAGGATGTGTGCCGGGGAGAAGCGCAAACTGGTGATTCCTCCGGAGCTGGCCTACGGAGCGACGGGCGCACCCCCGACCATTCCAGGTGATTTTTTTTTTTTTATGCAGCTGCTGCCAGTTATTGTCTAAGCAATTATGCTTTTCGTATTGTTTCACACAAAGGCATTAATGCGCCAAGTTTTGCACTGGGTGATCTACAAACATGTGCAAGGTTGCTGGAAGCCCTCCTCGAGGACCTTGCCATAAGGGAAAGAAAGTTTCCTCTAAAAACGGATGAATATAATTACCCTTGCATCAGCAGTGTCACATCTGCCTCGTGATCCCATATTGCCGCGAGCGCACTTGGCTCAGCAGGCAACGTGCTCGTGGCCTAACGGTTATCGCGCTTGCCTTGCACGCAAAAAGCCAGGGTTCGATGCCTGGCCACATGTATGCATTTTTGTTGACTGTAATGTGATCTTCTGGTAAATTCGAGAATCATGTTGCTTGTTCTTGGTCAGAATGGTTCTACGAGCCAAATCTTCTAGGCCGATTGTTCTAGAAGCCCCGCGTGTACAAAAAGGGCTCCGAGTGGCGAGCCGAAGTCAGTCTTGCCTCAGCGTACGATCCTGCTGTTACATCGCCATCGATGCCCTTGACGCGATACTGTTTCCTTTTGTTTTGGGCACAAGTTCGCCCCATTAAACGTCTAGTTTCTTCAGTTATCATCGCCTCATTCATTGTCATTCGTGACAATATTTAGAACGTCCAACATTTTTTCATGGATTCAGACGACCAGAAAGTAACTAATTGATGCTTATTTTGTCAAAGGAAGTATTCATAATACAGTCAACTCTCATTAATTCAAACTCGGGGGGGGGGGGCCGTAAATTTGTTTGAATAAAGCAAAGTTTGAATTATCAGGAGTTCCTTCCCACAGAGACGCATAGGATGGGACCTGCACGTTAGTTTGAATTATCCGAAAGTTTGAATTAAGAGATCTTGAATTAACGAGAGTCAACTGTAGGGGAACGATGGCCGTCTGTGTTAACGCATGCCAGCTATGAGCGCGTGGAACAGAAGCTCGCACTGCAGAACCCAGGGATCCTAGGTTCATTCCCCACTTCTGCCCGTTTCAATCTGAATAGGCATCGTACCAACATGTGGTCATGTATCACCACGACATGATGCACGTCAAAGACCCCAGGCTAGCGGTTGTACTGGAAGGACTAAATTTTTCAACTACGGCTGAAACACTAGATGCCCATTGGAGCTGGTTAATTTCCAGCTGTCTAAACATACACGCAAACCAATAACAATTAAGTTTTAACTATTGCTTGCACTCTATCAACTTTCTCATCAGAAAAAGTTGCGACACATACTGATTTGGTATGATCAGCTCTGAAACTATCTGAACCTATCCAAAACACTGGGGGGTTTGGCCGCTCACCCTGAACCTGTTTCAGGAAAACGTTTTGCCCCATCCCTAAAAGAAAGAGAAAAGCACTATCTTGTGCTTTCTTTGATGCACATGTCCAGAAAGAGCATACTTAACTTTTTCATCTACAAGCAGCTGTACTACTGGATGTCTAGAATTATTTTACTCCAAGACAGTGTTATTAGGCAGGTAAGCTGGTTGTTAATCGACATACTAAAACTCTAGACTGAGGCAAAAAAATAAACAAGGACAAACACGGTGTTTCAAACGCATCTGCGAAATTTTATTCACCACAGAATTCCTTTATAGGCTTCTTGCACCTGATGTCATTTTCGTTTAGCCTCGAAATTGAAACCAACATTATCTTTTGCCATCACTGCCTTGGTGCCATGTTGGAGGTATTCAGCATCTCATCGCGGCAGCAGTAGTGCCATAGAGCCCTGGCATTTGCCTCGCTTGCTTTGATGATAAAACAAATTTGTGGCGAGCAGTCGATAGAGCACAGGTCAGGATAAGCATGACTTGTGTTTAACATCCTTGAACAGCACTTGAATACGCGCGTGGAGTGCCGTCACTCAACACTTCAACACTTCGCAAGAATGACGTCGGACGGCGAAAAATGTGCTGCTTGCTAATCGTTTGCGGTGACTGATAAAAATATTTGTGCCGCTCTCTGTTCTTGAAATCATGGGGGGTACAGTGTAGACCGCATATAACGTATGTCACAGGAGTCGCGGAAATCTGCACTATAAGCGGTACCGCGCTAAACCAAAACATAAATTTTTCAGGTCAAAATACATGCCATGAGACAACTTACCTTTGTAAAACAATTTATTTTATGTTAGATAAAAAATAAAGATCAGTCTGAGGAAAGTTCTAATTTCACTAGACTAGTACACGTCTCTCTCAAGCGTGTCACGCATTTTGAAAGAAATTAGTGAGTTTTGTCTGGCGCTGCCTTTTAACGGCATTGCAGACGATCTGGTATCCAATAACATCAAGGCATTTGAACACCTCATCACGGAACGAGTTCTGCTCACAGTGAACCTTCAGTTTCTATAACAATTCCAGTGCGTCTTTACTTGAAACTTCCAGCATGCTCTCTTCGTCCACGACCCACTCATCTTCAGGTAGACTCATCCCAGAACCTCGCACCGCTGCAGCAATAGCTTCATCGGTGGTTGCTTCCTCACAAAAAGAGTCACTGTCATCCTCATCTACATAGTTTTGAAACCCGTCGTTTGCAGGAACAAAATGGATTTCCACAAGGTCGGAATACACGTCATTCGCGCCAATTGCCTCGTCAATCGCATCACTGCGCCGATCGGCGTCCTCCGAATTCCCGGCATAGTGCACAAACCCTGCATCGCAAAAGCGCTTCCGGATGGTTGCGGCTTTTACTTGCCACCACGACGCGGTGATCATGTCGATGGTTCCCCCGAGTCCACCTTGATGGGTTTCTCTCATTGCGATTTCAAGACGACTATTTCGCACATGCGCTTCTTGTAGAGCTCCTTGACTGTAGCGATGACGCCATGATCGAGGTGCTGGCTTTTAGCAGTGGGGTTTGCCAGCAGGAACTTCGAACTGACCGCATTTAATTGCGGCTGCATATTGTGAGCGCTGCAGTTGTCCAGGATAAGAATGACGCGCTGTTTTTCTGCGACCGTGGCCTCATCAAAACTTTTCAGCCAACTAGCAAAGAACTGTTCAGTCATCCAGGCCTTTCCATTTGCTGTGTTTACCACGGGCAGACATTCTTGCTTCTTGAAGCTACGGGGTCGTTTTGATTTCCTGACGATAAACAAGCGCGGCTTGTCAGAGCCATCCATGTTTGCTCAAAACAAAACCATGACAAGTTCCTTTGAGACTTTGCGACCGGAACAGGGTTCACCTGTCGTCGCGAGAGTGCAATCGGGAAGCATGTTGTAGCACAGACCAGCTTCATCGGCATTATAGATGTCTTTATCCGTGTACGCAGAAAGCATCGTCTCGAGATGAATTCGAAACCATGCCTGGATGCTGGCGTCGTCGACTTCCCCACTTTCGCCCGAGATAACTTCGCAGCTAATCCTGTGGCGTTCTTTAAACCGCTGGATCCATCCGTTGAGGGTGTTGAAGCCTTTGTGTTCGAACAAATGTCCAAAAGACCTAGCCCTCGCTTGTAGCATCGGGCTACTCACTGGGACGTTCTTGGCTCGCACTTCGCAAAACCACCTAAACAAGGCTTCGTCAACGTTTTCATGTATGAATAGTCTTTCTTGAGAGCGGCGCAGTATTTTGCTGTAGCTGCTTCCGTACCTGCTCCCGATTTTTCCAGACAGTAGAAACTGTTGTGTCAGCGATTTTGTACTTGTCCGCGACGGAAGCTTTTTTCAATGCCAATTTCAACATCTTTGACAATGCTCTGTTTAGTTTCGAGAGACAGGGCTTGTCGTTTTTTGGCCATCTTGGCCATGGGACACTGGGACGGATCAGGATGGACAGTCGATTTCCTCACGATATGCTTGATGTGGCCCACACGCGGTCTAAACAGACATAGAGCAAGCTAGCAAGCGGTGAAACTAGGAACTATCTAGCTATCCAGCCTTTGTTTTGCCATGTTGGTTTTGCGCGCGGTGTAAGAAAGGAGGTTGGTTTTGCGTCACTCGAGCTAGGGGGTGAAATCGAAAGGGCAAAAGGTTTGGGGGGTAGCTCATTAAAGCTTTCGGGGTTGAACACGTGTGTGCGTGTATCGCACCTCGCTATGTCGCTGCGTTGTCATTAGTTTCTCGCCTCTCTCTTTGCTTCTCCTCACTTCTTCTTTGCAACCTCCTTGCCATCCTTGCCCCCCTGCGAGTGCCGCTTCCGCCATTATCTGATTTCGCACAGGGGAGGGTGTGCTTGCTGTGCCAGTTGGTCGGTGGGCTATTCCAGAAACCGCACTATAACCGGTATTTCCCTTCGCTCACCTGCACTTTATGTGGTATGCAATTACATGAAGTTGTATGACAGGCGGACCGGTGGTTGAAAAGAGCCGCGTTATATCCGGTCCTGCACTATAAGCGGTTTTGTTATTAGTTGTCTATACACCAACTCATGTTTACAAACAAACCGGAGCGCCCCTAGCGGACGCCACCGGCGCCACGCATGCGCGATGGGGGTGTGGGCAAGAAGCTCGCCGTCGCCCTTAAACAAACCATTGAAATGCGATGTTGTCGGCGTCGATGTGAGTCTCCCTGCCCTTTTTCGAATTCTAATTGTTGATTCTACGTCTTCCTGGAAATGTCTGACTATCTTGAGCGGCTTCAGTGAAACTACTGAGGCTCGTTACACCGCAAAGCTTCGCGTGAATAATATGACATGTGGCGATTCATTCCGCGTGGACGCCGCAGTATGTAAGCTAAAGCCTGATTCGCATGATGAGATTTCGCACAAAATTTTCAGTCGCGACGCCGCTCGGGCTGCAAAAGCGTGAACCGTAGCTCAGATGGTCGACGTCGATAATGAAAATCGCAAGCAGAATCGGACCAAGGGAATTACCGTATTTATTCGAATATAAGGCGGTCACGATTATAAGGCGAGGGGGCAGTTGAAGGACCAAAGAAAAAGAAAAAAGTTTGCACACTAATATAAGGCGAAAGAAACGAAAGAAGGCAATTAAATTCCTTACCTTTCAGCGAAGCAGACACAAGTATTTGAACTATCTGCACACAAAGATATTTACCTATTCGGAGCGAGACGAAAGACAAACTTAGAAGCTGTTGTCTTCAGAAGTGGTAGCATCCGAATCATCCTTATCACTTTCGCACTCAAAGAGGTCAGCGTCTTCGGTGCCGTCAAGGGCATTGGAAATGCAGCACTTGCGGAACGATGCTGCAACCATAGCTTCGGGGATCGCTGCCCATGCGTCGACCACCCACTGGGCGAGCATAGACGGGGACGCCCGCTTTAGACGTCCCGACGGCGTGAGGGCCACAGTGTCAGACGCCATCCATTCATTGTACAGCCGTCTGACGTGTGCCTTAAAGGGCTTGTTAAGACAAACGTCAAGCGGCTGTAGTTGGCTTGTCATGCCCCCCGGGATGACGACCAGCTCCGTGCGTTCGTCCACCAGCTTCTTCTTCACACCCTCCGTGAGATGTCCGCGGAACGCGTCGAGGACCAGCATTGACCTCCGGGCGAGCAGTGCCCCTGGTCTTCGGCACCACACCGACTTAATCCAGTTCAGAAAAAGCTCTTCCGTCATCCACCCCTTCTCCTGGCAACGAATGTGGACGTTCTGCGGGAAGACCTCGTTCTTCGGAAAGGTCTTTCTCTTCAGGATGATGAAGGGGGGCAACTTCCGCCCATCGGCGGTGCAGGCTAACATAACGGTGATCCTAGCCTTCTCGTTGCCTGTAGTGCGCAGGCTCACTTGGCGATCACCTTTTTGGTGAATGGTCTGGGGCGACGGCATGTCAAAAAAAATCGGGGTTTCGTCGGCGTTGCCCATCTGCCCGAGTAGAAAGTCGTGGTCGCGTCGCAGGCCGATAACATATCTCTGAAAAGAGATTAGTTTCTCTTCGTAGTCCTCGGGCAACTTCTGCATCACGGAGGTCCGCCTTCGCAAGGAAAATCCGGCCCTCTTCATATATTTCTGCACCCAGCCCCGGCTAGCTTTGAACTTGAGAGCGGGGATGCCACGCTCTCTCGCGATTTCGCGCGCCTTCATCTGCACGATGTCGGAAGTAACGGCCAAACCGCGGCCTCTCCTCTCTTTGATGAACTGCGTCAGCACTTCTTCCACTTCGGGGAACGCTCCCTTTCGCGGGCCACGGAAAGCCTTTCTCGTCGCTGCGCAGGCGAACAGCGCAGTCTTCTGTTTGCGCCAACGACGCACGTTGTTCTCCGGAACACCAAACTTCCGACCCGCCGCGCTGTTTCCAGAAACCTCCGCCTCTGATACAACCTTCCTCTTGAAGGCTGCATCATAGTGGCAACGGTGACTCGCCATTGCGCTGGTAGCGTAAATAAGCGAGCACTGAAAAAATCCTGCCGCAGAGACTCGGCCACTCCAACAAAAAAATGCAAAATGGCGTCCCAACTTGTTTACAAACTTTGCGGCTACTACTGGCTTGGAAGCGGCTACTGCTGGCTCAGCTCGTTGATATGGTTGAAGGCGTCTGCAGCCATCGCGTCTCCTGCATCGCAGCTGCCTAAACTCGGTAGTTACTATCTGTAACTTGCGTTTGTGTAACATTTTGTATGTTTTATTCTTAAATCTCTGCGTTAGATTTGTAACAGTATTGTCGGGCTCTTTTGGAAGCTTGGAAATGGTTGAAAGGCGGAAACCGAAACTGTTACACCAAAATTGCCGTATTGCTGTACTGAGCTTCGAATATAAGGCGGGGTACGACTTTGAGACTAAGGATTTCGGAAAAAAACCTCGCCTTATATTCGAATAAATACGGTAGGCATAACAAGTCGGTGACGGCCACTGGTAACAATGATCAACATCTCCTTGTATCTACTGCTTACATCGAGCCTGCTTACCAACTTTCAAATTTAAGTCTTTTGAGGCCTGCACTTACTTTTTATCGCAAGTACCGGGCCGAATTTTGGCCTACGGGTCGGCGTCGGAGAGCAGACGACAAGCAGAAACGTTTGAAAGAGCGGACGACAGTTCGAACGATCGGGCGGCCGTTTGAACTTGAAGCCGCACTGAACGTAGTCCACAGGTGGTCCGCACAACTTGACGGTTTCCTGGCATTCACATTGGAACAAAACAAATAAATCTGATGACCACAAGTATCCGTGAATTCAACCCAAAGTGCTTCCCGCCCAAGTAATCGTCCGATGGCGTCTGCTTTTCCCTTTTTACGGCACATATCCAGATTCTCGGACGAACCGAGCACGTGAAAACTGTCCTTCAAACCTTTCTCGATACTTTTGGTACGGTCCCAGTCGCGGCGTTATGACGAGAAGGCGCATTTTTGTTTGGTTCCTTTCAAAACAACGCAGGAATACATGTCTGGCATGGGGACTTCTGCCCACAGCCCCAGACCGGAAGTGCGACCGACGCGCCACCACCGCGGCATGACGTCAAAGAGTTGAGTTTGTGTATACTGTGTTGTGAAACACTTGTCAGCACTGTGGCCGGGCTTCTGACTTTTTGGCTTACTACACAGATAAAGACTGGAGCTGCCGCACAAGCAATTTCGTCTGCTTTGCTTGTCCTAGTTAATTGCAGAGGTTCCTCATCTGACATGAAGTGCAGTCCACAAACCCTTAGTTGGTACAAAGCTTTTCTGTCGAGATTGGGCCGGCTCATCCGTCAAAGACATTCATGACGCCTGCGAACCAATTGCTCGAGCGTCGCCTTGTCCTGGTTCCTAATAATTGTTAGGATTCAAAAGAACAATACTGCTGGCTGTAGCTTTATTTTGTCGCCGACTTTTACGGCTCAAACAGTTTATTACGGTGCAACCGACCATTTTAATATCCGACTGAGCGGACAAACTACAGCGCGAACACTATCCCAGAGCACACAAAACATAGCATAACAGTGACAGATGCCTCCAGCATGGATTCCGGCGAGATTTGTGAACCGGAAGTAGTGTTGCTTCTTGGTCTCGTGCAAGATCCCTATACAGTCATCTATACCCTAGTGCCCTCTTCAACAATTTCCTCAACCTCCACATCATCTGCAAAGTTCAAACGGTCAACCTCTGCTCCCGAGTAATCATCTCCGACCTAACCTCTTCGGACTGTCACAGAAACCCCTGGGTCGCGCATATACTCTTTGTCAATCAACAAAGTGCTATCTGTTTCCCAAAATACTTGTCTTGAAACTCCCCTCTTTTTTTTTGCTTACAGTCACAAAAATATCTGTTGCTGCATCAAGTGTCATAGAGGGTGGACTTATACAGTTCCCTACCGAAGTAATCCTAATAGTTCCCTTCAATGCTTATTTTACACAATTCCTTTGAACAAGACCATGGTACCACCCCATTCTGCCACATAGTTATTACATTCCTAAAGGTGCTTCACAATTTCGGTGTTAGCAGAGTTAATTTTTTACTACTCCATAATGCTCACTGAAGTGGCCATTCACACAATGCTTAGTCTGCCCAACATAAGGGAATCCACAAACCATGGGGGTGTCATAAGCAATGCCTTCGAGACATTCAACTGAGGCATCTATGTTTCTTTTTGACGCCTCCTACGAAAGGCGTCAGTTTGCTCAGCATGAAGTTTGTTGTGGAGACCACTTTTACGTTGAACTTTCTTGCTGTCGACATTAAATTCTGAGAGACGCCATAAAGAAATGGAATGTGTACTACTTTGTTAAGTTCCGTAGTCTGCCTCCTCTTCATCCCCCTGATCTTCATTACAAGTTTCACCGCAACCCCTTTCACTAAGTTGTATCCCACATTCTTCAAGCGAAGCTACTGATTCTCCGCTGACACTGGCCCTTTTGCGTGAACAAGATTTCGTGAGGACAGCAGCCAGCAATGACATAATTATTTCCTCTATTAGCCAACTTCGAAATGTGGACGTATTTTTTCTAGTCTTTTTGCCTCCGTCTCGGGTTTTAGTACAGCTCTTTTTATCTTGCAATAGGTGGATATCTAATGTAACAGGCCGTCTTGACAGTTAAAACAAATGGTTCTAAATCAGGGGTGGCCCAACTGCGGCTTGTGAGCCACTTTATGCGGCTCTTCGCAGGCCCAAGTGCACCTTGCGGCTCCCTGGTGCACGCCGCCTTTCCCTCCTGTGTCCCCAAGACAAAAAAAATCCTAAAATTTAAAGACAAAAGAAGCTTACAGGTTTGGCTGTTTTGTACTACATCAGGTACACGCAGCTGGACTGCCTTTTGACACATAGATGTGTCTAGTGACCCTGCTTCTTTCTTTTCTCGTTCTAGAAATAATTTCCTACCGACTAAGCATAGCGGGCGTCAGGGGTAGTGGCTGGCTAGCGAAGCACGCATTCATTTTTGCTTAGCGGTTGAAGAAACAATTATACTTGTCCCCTTTGGATTGGACTCTTCCCTCCGGATCGTTTTTTGTTAATGTAGCACCCCCCCCCCCCCCTTTTTTTTTTCTTCCTGCAGCTTTCTGCACTTTTGTAGCTTTGTTTGCAGCTCT